>NC_091765.1:27297158-28547158 GCF_029378745.1 Bos indicus
GCTAATATTTAATGACTCCGCGTTTCAGAGTTTTAGCTTTGATTTTTAGCATTATCCTGCTTCTTATCCCCTTGCTAACATCTTATCAGATCAGATCAGTCACTCAGTCGTGTCCAACTCTTTGTGACCCCATGAATCACAGCATGCCAGGCCTCCCTGTCCATCACCAACTCCCGGAGTTCACTCAGACTCAAGTCCATCGAGTCAGTGATGCCATCCAGCCATCTCATCCTCTGTCGTCCCCTTCTCCTACTGCCCCCAATCCCTCCCAGCATCAGAGTCTTTTCCAATGAGTCAACTCTTCGCATGAGGTGGCCAAAGTACTGGAGTTTCAGCTTCAGCATCAGTCCTTCCAAAGAAATCCCAGGGCTGATCTCCTTCAGAATGGACTGGTTGGATCTCCTTGCAGTCCAAGGGACTCTCAAGGGTCTTCTCCAACACCACAGTTCAAAAGCATCAATTCTTCGGCGCTCAGCCTTCTTCACAGTCCAACTCTCACTTCCATACATGACCACAGGAAAAACCATAGCCTTGACTAGACGAACCTTTATTGGCAAAGTAATGTCTCTGCTTTTCAATATGCTATCTAGGTTGGTCATAACTTTCCTTCCAAGGAACAAGCGTCTTTTAATTTCATGGCTGCAGTCACCATCTGCAGTGATTTTGCAGCCCAGAAAAATAAAGTCTGACACTGTTTCCACTGTTTCCCCATCTATTTCCCATGAAGTGGTGGGACCGGATGCCACGATCTTCGTTTTCTGAATGTTGAGCTTTAAGCCAACTGTTTCACTCTCCACTTTCACTTTCATCAAGAGGATTTTGAGTTCCTCTTCACTTTCTGCCGTAAGGGTGGTGTCATCTGCATATCTGAGGTTGTTGATATTTCTCCTGGCAATCTTGATTCCAGCTAGTGTTTCTTCCAGTTCAGTGTTTCTCATGATGTACTCTGCATATAAGTTAAATAAACAGGATGACAATAAGTTCAAGCTGGTTTTAGAAAAGACAGAGGAACCAGAGATCAAATTGCCAACATCTGCTGGATCATGGAAAAAGCAAGAGAGTTCCAGAAAAACATCTATTTCTGCTTTATTGACTATGCCAAAGCCTTTGACTGTGTGGATCACAACAAACTCTGGAAAATTCTTCAAGAGATGGGAATACCAGACCACCTGATCTGCCTCTTGAGAAATTTGTATGCAGGTCAGGAAGCAAGAGTTAGAACTGGACATGGAACAACAGACTGGTTCCAAATAGGAAAAGGAGTTCGTCAAGGCTAACATTTTAAGGGGAAAACAAATCATGTGTTTTGAGGCACTTCAAATCTAGTTTTGTCATGTGTCCCAACAAGACCACAGTAAACTTATTTTCTAGTTCCTTAATAGCAGCCCTCTGCCAGATCTAAACCCAGATTCTTTCTGTCCTGTTATCAGCAATTATCCCAGGAAAAAAAAAAAAAAACACCTGCAGATTGATAGATAACCTTTCAGAGATTCTGTCCTCTTCAGAATCTTAACCCCTCTTGTCTGTGCTGACAACTCCTAGATTTGGAAGCATTCACAGCCCTGTGAAGACTTAAAAATATATATTTTATCTGGGTTTATAACAAATATATCATATTTATAACAAATAAAAAAATCATTTTTATTTTGTTATATTTTATATGGATTAATTTGGTAAAAATACAAAATTGTAGTGTTCTGTAAACTACATTCCCTCTAAAACCAAAGTCATTCAATGAGTAATACATTCTTCTAGCTCATTAATTTGTACTTTAAACAGTAAAAATTGCAAAATGCTTTTGAACTTATTTCATAATTTCTAATACCACATACATGATAATAATACAATTATTATGAAAGTGGATTATTTTTCAGTTTCAATAAATTTAAAAATCACATGAAATAATAATGCTGGCTCAGATGCCCTGTTTGAAGGATTTCACATCTCTACAAGATTTAAAGTGTGATTTTTCTGTTTTTGAAAGTGACAGAAACTACCTATTTATTTTTTTATTTTTTTAAATTTTATTTTATTTTTAAACTTTACGTAATTGTATTAGTTTTGCCAAACATCAAAATGAATCCATCACAGGTATACATGTGCTCCCCCTCCTGAACTACCTATTTATTTTTGAGTGACTATGCAGGAATGAAACATGAAGAAAAGAATAGAGAGGCACCAGCTTCATGATAGTGAAGCATATAGTTTCAAAGATACAGTGAGAGGTGGGTTTTTTAGTAGATCAATGTTCCTGAAAAAATGAGCTGAGAAAGAAATATCTAACTATTGTACTAGGTGTTAAATTCTGAAGTATTAAATACAAATATAAAATTCTGAAATAAAAATAGTGATGTGTATAAAAACAGGAAAATAAATCCTCATCCTTTTTGTATATAAAAAGAATGTTACTGTTGGTTATATGGTTTAAATTATTAAATGAATACAAATGACTGAATTGTATAATAAATTAGGAGTATAATATCACGAGCATTAACTAATTGTCAATTAAAATTTTAGAGTACCATCTTCCTCTAGTCTATTAATTTGCATCTTCAATGAATATAAGGAATTATATTTAAGAAAGTGTGAATCATATTACTAGAAAATTTATTAATCCAGGATTTCCACATAATCAATTTAAATAGTTATTGTTAATGTATTTCTAGTTCTTGTATAAATAATCAAGTAGTAACAAATAATACTATATAATTGGCCAAATATCTTATATATTATTGATATTACAACCTGCTAGTTATGAATCAGGACAAGAATTGGTTATGAATTTAACATTAGAGTGTAGCTAGTAAAGTCAAAGAGTTAGTTGCTCAGTCATGTCCAACTCTTTGCAACCCCATGGACTGTATAGCCCACCAAGCTCCTCTGTCCATGGGATTTTCCAGGCAAGAATATTGGAGTGGGTTGCCATTCCCTTCTCCAGGGGATCTTCCTGACCACTCCAGTATTCTTGCCTAGAGAATTCCATGGACAGAGGAGTCTGGTGGGATACAGTCCATGGGGTTGCAAAGGGTCAGACACGATTGAGCAGCTAACACTTTCACTTTATTAGCCATACTCTAATGTTAAATTCAGAACCAATTCTTATCCTGACTCATAATTATCAGGTTGTAATTTGCCCCTAAATATGTTTAAATAATGTATGCAGATCCATCTTACTTTCCTAGAGGTTCATATAATCAACCCTTTTCCCGTTTTAATGTTTCATTGTTAAACTCTTTTACTATATTCCATTTAAAACATTTTAAAAATAAATGTCTCTCTTTAATGATAGCCATATTTTTAAAAAATTATTTTTAAAATTTAAATTTATTTTTTAATTGAAGGATAATTGCTTTACAGAATCTTGTTCTATAAGCTTATTGCAGAGTTATTTATCATGCCCCTTGTATTGAGAAAAATAAGCGATATATACCTCTTCATTCAACATGTTTTTTATTTTTGGCATTCACAGGTCCCTGAAATTTCTGATGAACTACCCAACTTGACTAATCGATATGCTGCTTTCTTGTCAAGAACAGAAAGAACTACTAAAGTGTCAGATATGGTAAGAACACTTTTCTAACCAAATGTATTTGTAATTTAGGAATCGTGAGGAGACTATGTAACATACATTATATTAGGACCTGAGAGTGGTACCTGGTGGCCTGCTGTAACATCTTCAGCTAGTGTGAAACTTCTGTATTTGTAAAGTTCAATGAAATTCTTGAAGTTAATCAGAAGTCTAGCATTGCTCCAGGAGAAAATATTATGTGCAATATTTCCTTTAGGGTCAGAGAGAATCCATTCTTAGGACAAATAGGAAAATTCAGCTTGTCTGTGAAGTGGAAAATTTACTTTAAGCTCAAATCAATTTACTCGTAAGTGCAAATATTTACCCATTTCAGTTTGAATCTCTCTTGAAATTTCAGACTCTTGAGCAACATTTTTTATCCCTGTTAATCTGTATTTTAAACTGTGTTGATGTGAACCTTGCTACCTGAATTCCCCTTTTTTTATAAATAGCTAATATTGAATAAATTTAAATAAGGCAAGTATGTGAAGTTTAAAACTATATACTTAACTAACTCATTCAAATTAAATTTATTAAAAGATCAAAGTGAAATTTAAAGTTAAAAAGTTAGAATTGTATGTAAGATATTGTTAAAATAAATTTTTATAGAAATTAGACTATCACAGGATGTTATTAGTGACAAGAGCAAAATAGGACCATTAACCAGGTTTTAAAGTATAGCCAGTCAAACCAGAGAAGTAGTATGGCTTGCTGAACTAAAATTCTACTGGGTATATAATGCCAAGAGTTCATTTACTGTGTTTTTGAATGATGAAGTAACTTACAAGTATGGGAAGAACTCATTTAAATGAAGTACAAATGCAAGCCTAGTTAAATACAGCTGTGAATGTTTAGGAATTTATAGAAATAAAATTAATTTGGTAAGAGTCATTCATGAATAGACTTATTTTTTTCTAAAACATTAGTTGACTGAATCTGAGAGATGGAGTCAAAATTAGCATTAGATCTAGCAGTGTCTTGACATTTAAGAAATTCTCATAATTGTTTTAGCAAATTATTTCTTCATCTTGAGGAATTTGTGGGTTGTGCTGTGATTCTCACGTGAGTCATTGTTATACATACCTTTGGATCCATTGTTGAGTATGTCATGAGTAATTTATTACTAATATAAAGCTTTTTAGGGCTGCCCTGGTAGCTCAGTTGGTAAAGAATCTGCCTACAAAAAACACTGCAGGAAACCAGTGTTTGATCCCTGGGTTGGTAAGATCCCCTGGAGAAGGAAATGGTAACCCACCCCAGTATTCTTGCCTGGGAAATCACATGGACAAAGGATCCTGGCAGGTTACAGTCCATGGGGTCGCAAGAGTCAGACATGACTTAGCAACGAAGCCTCTATAAAGTTTTTAAGCTTTGGAATATTTAGAATGGATTCAGAGTTATTTCTATTGTAGTATTATAGCTACTAGGAAAAGCCAATGCAGATTTCTGAAGGTAATGCGTAGGAATGTATATGTAAATGTTACACCTTATGTTTGTAATGAAAAAAAAGATGATCGAGAGATCTGTTCTAGAGAAAGATGAGTTGCCTGCCAGTTGTTTTTACCTAACTTATGCTTGCCTTTTTTACCTTTTATCTCTCACTGCGTTTGAAAACTCCTTTTTATTTTAAAAATAATTTGTATTGAGATATAGTTGATTTATAGTGTTGTTAGTTTCAGGTGTACAGCAATGTGACTCAATTATACATGCATCCATTCTACTTTTAGATTCATTTCCCATATAGGCCATTACAGAGTATTGAGTAGGGTTCCTTGTGCTATACACTAGGTTCTTATTAATTATCTATTTTGTATATAGTAGTGTGTATGTGTTAATCCCAATCTTCCAATTTATCCCTCCCCCCCTTATCCCCAGTAACCACAAGTTTATTTTCTACATCTGTAACTCTATTTCTTATTTGTAGATAAGTTCATTTTTAGCCTTTTTTTAAAGATCCACGTATGAGCAATATCATATACTATTTGTCTTTCTCTCTTTGACTTACGTCACTCACTATGACAATCTCTATGTCCATCCATGTTGCTGCAAATGACACTATTTTGTTTTTTATTGGCTGAGTAATATTACATTTTATATATACGTACCAGATCAGATCAGATCAGTCACTCAGTCGTGTCCGACTCTTTGCGACCCCATGAATCGCAGCACGCCAGGCCTCCCTGTCCATCACCAACTCCCGGAGTTCACTCAGACTCACGTCCATGGAGTCAGTGATGCCATCCAGCCATCTCATCCTCTGTCGTCCCCTTCTCCTCCTGCACCCAATCCCTCCCAGCATCAGAGTCTTTTCCAATGAGTCAACTCTTCACATGAGGTGGCCAAAGTACTGGAGTTTCAGCTTTAGCATCATTCCTTCCAAAGAAATTTGTACCACATCCTCTTTATCTGTTCCTCTGTTAATGGACATGTAGGTTTCTTCCATGTCCTGGCTATTGTAAATAGTGCTGCAGTGAATATTGGGGTGCATGTATATTTTTGAATTATGTTTTTCCTTGGATATATGCCCAGGCATGGAATTGCTAGATTATATGGTAGCTCTATTTTTAGTTTTTTGAGGAACCTCCATGCTGTTCTTCATGGTGAATTTACATTGTTACCAGTAGTGTAGGAGGGTTCCCTTTGTTCTAGACCCTTTTCAGTCTTTATTGTTTGTAGATTTTTAAAATAGTATTTTCATTTTTTGGCAAGAGACACTTGCATTTAAAAGTATGGTTGGGATTCAGTTTATCCAAAAAGCAACATAGTTTAGTCACATAGAATTCTTTGGATTTTGAATCCTTTCTACAAATGAGAATACCTTTCAAACATGTGGGTATATAATATGTATCTAGTGAAAAATTCAGATTATTGATTTCAATATATCAATATTGATCTCAAACATATTGATAAAATAATTGGATTAATTTTAAAATTTTCTTATCAAATAAAAATATTAGACCATTTACCTCCTATATGTTTATATTTTATATATATGTATGTGCCACAGTCTTGAAGGAATGCATATAGTTTAATTTTCAATATATCACATAAGAGTTTTGCATCGGATCAGATCAGATCAGTCGCTCAGTCGTGTCCAACTCTTTGCGACTCCATGAATCGCAGCACGCCAGGCCTCCCTGTCCATCACCAACTCCCAGAGTTCACTCAGACTCACGTCCATCGAGTCAGTGATGCCATCCAGCCATCTCAACCTATGTCGTCCCTTCTCCTCCTGCGCCCAATCCCTCCAAGCATCAGAGTCTTTTCCAATGAGTCAACTCTTCACATGAGGTGGCCAAAGTACTGGAGTTTCAGCTTTAGCATCATTCCTTCCAAAGAAATCCCAGGGCTGATCTCCTTCAGAATGGGCTAGTTGCATCTCCTTGCAGTCCATGGGACTCTCAAGAGTCTTCTCCAACACCACAGTTCAAAAGCACCAATTCTTCGGCGCTCAGCCTTCTTCACAGTCCAACTCTCACATCCATACATGACCACAGGAAAAACCATAGCCTTGACTAGATGGACCTTTGTTGGCAAAGTAATGTCTCTGCTGTTTTGCATAAAGGTATTTAAAAACCCAGACTTCTGGTATCATATGAAAGAACATATATGTACACATATATGTCTGTATCTCCCTTTTTTTTTACAAGGTCCCAATGAAATAACTTTGTAAAAAAACTACAATATAAGCATTAGTTGAATATAAAAAGACAAAGATATTGAAAATATGATAAATTGAAGCTAGACACAAGCCAAACATCTGTTTATTAGGCATTCCAGGAGCAGAATGCTAGGATGGTAGTTGGAAGTATTTGATGTAAAAAACAGTAAGTTATCTTGAAGGGAATAAAGACATGTCTTCAATTAGAAGAGCTCAACAAAATACCACAGACAGATTTTCAAAGACATTTATTTTTTTCACATTTTCTTGCATTTTCAGAAGACTAAAAATAAAATCCCCTTGAAGCTTCCCCAGAGGAAATTAATGGGGTCACCTACAATGGGATGAGAAACATACTGTTACCAACACTTTCTCATCAGGATTAGAGTCTTTTCAGAGCAGGGAGTGATGGAATAATATTTTCTAAAATTTCTAAGAGGAGATAATTTTGGACATATTGACAGAATTCTGTTTCTACCCAAAGTTTCAATTAAATGAAACAAGAAAATAATTTTCTGACATGCAAGAGCTTGGAAAGCTTAGTAATTCCACATCCCCATATGTGAAGATGGTCCAGCAGAATTAAAAAAAAAAAAAAAAAAGGGAACAAGAGAAGGGTGACATAAACATTCAGAACATAAATTGAGAATTTCTGGATGAAGTAGAGAAAAGTGGAAACAAATTAATAAAGAAGACATTTTTAGTTCATGCTTGGGACATTCTTCCAAAGTCAGGGGTTTGGTGACCACAGAATTTCATTTACTTCTCTGTGTGTTTGGCTGAACTATTTGATTTGATAGGAAATTATATTGATTGATTTGAAATCAATCTGTATACATTGCAGAGGACTTAATTATAGTATAACAATATAAATATTAGAAACCTTAATATCATCAATAAAATAATAGATCAAGAAGTGTAAAGTAGGAGACGGTAGGATATGTTGGGTCTTTTGTTTCATAGTGCAGAGCTAACATGTTATCAAAAATCGACAAATAACAGTATTAAGCCCTTCCTTATATTCAATTTATAATGGTAAAATCCAAAGAAAAAAATCACACCTCAAACTAAAAAACACAATTACTATTAATTGTGTTTATTATTTATTGTGTGAATTATTTCTCGGACTGGAACCAGGGAGAGGTTGAGGATAAATTTATTATTCATTTTGGATTCTTGTATTGATTTGATTTTTATTCATGATGTGAAGATATTTTTAAATAAAAGTAGAAATAATACTCCTGATTTTATAATGAGTATGCATTTGGAATGGTATTATTACATACTGGTGTCTGTACTGACTCATTTCTCTGCAAACAACCAAAATTCTAGATAAAATAAAAACAAAAGATATTTGTGAATGCTTCCAAGAATTAGAAAGAGAGGAGGAGTACACAAGCTAAATTAAGGAAGGACCCAGAGTGGCAAGTAGAGCACTGAAGCCAACTCTCACCTCGAGGGTGTTTGCCAAGCTAGATGACCTTGAGTTTTTATTTGTACAGTCTCAGAGACCTCCATGGAGAAGGCAATGGCACCCCACTCCAGTACTCTCGCCTGGAAAATCCCATGGATGGAGGAGCCTGGTGGGCTGCAGTCCATGCGGTCGCTAGGAGTCGGACACGACTGAGCGACTTCACTTTCACTTTTCACTTTTATGAATTGGAGAAGGAAATGGCAAGCCACTCCAGTTTTCTTGTCTGGAGAATCCCAGGGACGGGGGAGTCTGGTGAGCTGCCGTCTCTGAGGTTGCACAGAGTCGGACATGACTGAAGCGACTTAGCAGCAGAGACCTCCAGAGAAAGAAAGAAACCTAGGCAGGTTAAGAGTAAAATGCAAATAAGTCTACGTTTCTTACACACCAAAGAATTTAAAGGAAGTCGGCCAGTGTTAAACTTTTTGCTATAGAATGTGTGTTAGGGGAATAAGCCCTGAAATCCTGAACATTTCACCTTCATTTAATGAGGTGAATTGTTAATACAAAATACCTGCCTGTTACAGATATTAATGAAATAAATTTTATTAATGAAAATAAGAGCTAGTGCTTATAATATGCTTGTTCTATTCCAGAGACCATTTCAAATATAAAGCATGGTACTCATTTGAATATTATAATTATGGCCATCTTTAAAAATGAGGAAACTGAATTTAAAGTTTTTAGTGGCAGAGTGGTAATTTCAAACTGAGGCAGTCTATCAATAGAATACACTCCTTTAGGGATCTTTTTCTGCTCCTTTCCTCTAACTTGAAGAATTAGGCTTAACTAGAATAAATATGACAATACAATAAATGATTTTTGTGATTTAAGACCAAAGAGATATGACTGTAAAGATCTCAGACATATTATAAAGGATAGAACTTTTTTTTTAATGCAAAAGAAAAAAAAAGTTATGTTTATTAGAAACTGATGGAGGATTCAGCATTATGAAACAATAGTGAAGTTAGTAACTTTCCTCTAGTTACTGAGGCCAAAAATTAACTAAGGAATATCTCTTTAGTGGGAAAAATCATTGGAAGAATTTGATGTACTTTCTTAGATTGAGTCATGTCTCAGAAAGTGGCATCATTTGGTTAGTGGCAACCTAGTATAAAAAAATCACAAAATTATACCATTTTATAAAAATGAACAAATGAAATACATTAGAATTGCTTGCTGAACAGCTGCGCTACCACTTTTATCAGTTGATAAATGGTTTTATAATACAGTTGAGAATGAAGGACATTTTAAAAGTAAATTTCAATTTTTGTTTATTCCTATATTAAATTTATGTTCATTTGATTTTTAAAATATTTTGAATATCATCCCTGAATAAAGTTTAAGAGCAAGTGCTTTGGCATCAGGGATATGCTTTTCAAGTCTCTAAATCTATTTTTTCAAATGTTAAATAGTGATAATAAGTAGGCATACCTGATGGAGTCATAGTAAGAACTAAGTGTTTTACTGCGAGCAACACCCATTTCCTTGTGTTACCCATAGTAAGCTATAAGTAAGTTAGCTATAAAAATTGTGAATGGCAGGGTTATGGCTCAAAGCTAAGTAAATACCGTTTCAAAGCCTGTACTCTCTTTTCATCTTTTTATAGTAATAATGAGAATATATTAAAATATGGTAATATCTTTTGCTTTTTATATTTCCTTGTGACATTCACCTTCTGCAACCAGAGGCACCCTCTATCTTGCATGGTATTGCTGTGTCAGGAATGCAAAGCAGCAGAAAGAATAAATGTTCAGCTTTTTACTTTGGAAGCATTTCTTGAAGCTCATTTCAGAGACAATAGTTGTGGGGGCCATGGCTTTATTTGTTGCTGTTCAATTGCTAAGTCATCTCCGACTCTTTGTGACTGCATGGACTGCAGCCTGCCAGGCTCCTCTGTCCTCCACTATCTCCCAGAGTTTGCTCAAATTCATGTCCATTGAGTCGGTGATGCTATCCAACCATCTCATCCTCTCTTACTCCCTTCTCCTCCTGCCCTCCATCTTTCCCAGGGTCTTTCCCAATGACGTGGCTCTTTGCATCATATGGCCAAAGTATTGGAGCTTCAGCATCAGTCCTTCTAATGAATATTCAGGGTTGATTTTCTTTAGGATTGACTGCTTTGATCTCTTTGCCGACCAAGGGACTCTTGATAATCTGCAGCATTGCGACTCGAAAGTATCGGTTCTTCAGCTTTATGATAGAGCCTTAAAAATAATGAAAAATATTTTCTAATTTTCAATTTCCTTTAAATATTCTAGAGCTAGAGTTGGCTAAGAGGTCCAACTTCTATATAAATTAGCTATTTATGGATAAAAAACTCAAAATCTTAGCATATAATAAAAATCTTTCATTACTCACCGACAAGTTTGCAGGTCTGCTAGAGCAGCTTACTTCAGGCTTCAGGTTTGCTGGGGAGATGCTGCTTCACTGATGACATTTCACTGGGGTCGCTCTTAGGAGCGGTGGGAGGGGGCTAGCTGGAGTATGAGAAATTGAAGTATGAATTTGACTTCATATCTGAGAGCCTAGGAGGGTGTCTCCTTTCCTTATATTGGGTGGGTAGCTGCTGCAGACATTGGAGAAGGAAATGGCAACCCACTCCAGTGTGATTGCCTGGAGAATCCCAGGGACGGGGGAGCCTGGTGGGCTGCCGTCTATGGGGTCGCACAGAGTCAGACATGACTGAAGTGACTTAGCAGCAGCAGCAGCAGCAGTACAAGGAATTGTGGATAATGGAGAACCCAAAAAGTCAAAGAGGGAACACTAAAGTATCATGGAACTAGTGACAAACAATGCCACCACCCTTAGACCTTGGGGAGCAAAGAGAATAGACTGGAATTAACAAAACTCGAAATCTTAGAGACCTTTTAAGGTGATTTAAGTTTGTGAAGCGGATGCGCAGCTCAGCTGATGCTAGTGGCTCAGGAGCTCCAAAAAAAAAACAAAAACCCTTGGGTCTGGGGCACAGACCTTGTGATCATGGAGATGGTAAAAATATGTTAGAAATGAGTTTCAGCTGAAATCCATAAGAATCAAAGTTATTCTGACTAAAAACTGTCTTCTTTTACTTTCAATCTTTCTTTTCTTACAGTATCTCACTAAACAGGGATAGAAAGTTCTTAGATTTTTACGTAGGTTTTAATGTTTATTTTATTGGATGCTAGTTTGCTTGTTGGTATCTTATCATTTACTGAACTATTGGAGGAAAGCGCCTTAAAGTGAATTTTCTTACTGCAGGCCCATCAGTGCAAGTAAAGGTTTTTAGGAAAACGATTTCTGACATACTGAAGAGGAAGTCAGGCACAGTGCACTTACATACTTTCTCTTCTTCCATTACATTTTAAAGTCTCTATAAATTTTTCATATAATTGTCTAACCTCATTAGTTCAGAAAATGGCCTTGTTATGCAAAGGAAAGAACAAGGGCTGCTGGATGCCATATTCCTCAAAGCACAGAAGGATGGTGAAGGAAACTGTTAAGCAAGATACAGTGTAATAAATCAGATTCTAGTAGCCTGCTCCTTGATTGCATGCCATTGCCTGTCAGTACCTACACAGATTGTAAGAAGAATGCAGTTCTGCAGTTTTATATTAGTTATTTTAATTGTCATACATAAATGTCAGAAGCAAATAATAACTTTATGAAGAAATGATTTTTTTCTTTCTCTTTGATAAAAAATTTTGCATGTTCTATGTTTTGAGGATAAAATCTGTCTTTAAAGATAACATGTTCATTTAAAGTGATCAAAATGACTCATACTGTACATAACCTCTGCTACTGCTGCTGCTAAGTCGCTTCAGTCGTGTCCGACACTGTGGGACCCCATAGATGGCAGCCTACCAAGCTCCGCCGTCCCTGGGATTCTCCAGGCAATCACACTGGAGTGGGTTGCCATTTCCTCCAATGCATGAAAGTGAAAAGTGAAAGTGAAGTCTCTCAGTCATGTCCACCCTCAGTGACCCCATGGACTGCAGCCTTCCAGGCTCCTCCATTCATGGGATTTTCCAGGCAAGAGTCCTGGAGTGGGGTGCTATTGCCTTCTCCGATGTAACCTCTGAGACTTAAGCTGTTTGTGGTATTCATTCCAATCTGATTCCTACATTTTATATCAACTAGTCATTGTTTTATAGCTTATATGAGAATTGAGGGTAAGTATGTTAAAACTGATATGGAAATGACTGATAAAGACCTTAACCCCATCATTTAAGTCCTTGATGCCAACATGACTATATATGCAATCCTACATATGGTAGAGTGATGGCATTAATACCACTGAAATCTCTGTATAGTAAATTCACAACTAATGAAACACAACATTTAGAAATTGACTTCAATGTCTAATTATTTTAGGAGGCACATATTCATGAGTTATAAACCATTTTAGTATATTTAAGTGTTTAAGAATTCATCTTTTTTCAATATTATCTTCATTGATGAAGAAAGCTATAGCCTGCAATGCTGGATTTATTTATAGAAATTTGATTTCACTGACGTGGCTAGCATAGTCATCTTTTGACCAATTCAGAGTATTAAACTTTTGAGTATGTGATCATCATTATATACAAAAATATGTATTTCTATTTGGATTTCTAGAGGTAAACAATAATTCCATTCTATTTTTTATAAATCTCTAAGAGAAAAGGCATTTTTCCATCACATAAATTTACAACATAGGTACACATACCATTGTATTTGTATCATCACCACAAGCATATAGGAAACAAATATAGAAAAGTCTTAACAGGTCATATAAGTTTAAATTATATTAATGGAAAAATAGAAAAAGAGGGGAAAGGAAAAAGGACAGAGATGTACAAAGGAACATAAAGAAGAGAGATAATGGGAAGAAGTACTCACATGGTAAAGTTATAGTTTTGGCCACAGCAATCAGAGCAGAAAAAGAAATAAAAGGAGTCCAATTTGGAAAAGAAGAAGTAAAACTCTCACTGTTTGCAGATGATATGATCCTCTACATAGAAAACCCTAAGGACTCCACCAGAAAATTACTAGAATTAATCAATGAATACAGTAAAGTTGCAGGATGTAAAATCAACACTCAAAAATCCCTTGCATACCTATACACTAATAATGAGAAAATAGAAAGAGAAATTAAGGAAACAATTCCATTCACCATCGAAACAAAAAGAATAAAATACTTAGGAATATATCTACCTAAAGAAACTAAAGACCTATATATAGAAAACTATAAAACACTGGTGAAAGAAATCAAAGAGGACACTAATAGATGGATAAATATACGATGTTCATGGATTGGAAGAATCAAGATAGTGAAAATGAGTATACTACCCAAAGCAATTTATAGATTCAATGCAATCCCTATCAAGCTACCAATGGTATTCTTCACAGAGCTAGAACAAATAATTTTACAATTTGTATGGAAATACAAAAAACGTCGAATGGCCAAAGCAATCTTGAGAAAGAAGAATGGAACTGGAGGAATCAACCTGCCTGACTTCAGGCTCTACTACAAAGCCCCAGTCATCAAGACAGTATGGTACTGGCACAAAGACAGAAATATAGATCAGTGGAACAAAATAGAAAGCCCAGAGATAAACCCATGCACCTGTGGACACCTTATCTTTGACAAAGGAGGCAAGAATATACAATGGATTAAAGACAATCTCTTCAACAAGTGGTGCTGGGAAAACTGGTCAACCACTTGTAAAAGAATGAAACTAGAACACTTTCTAACACCATACACAAAAATAAACTCAAAATGGATTAAAGATCCTAAACGTAAGACCAGAAACTATAAAACTCTGAGAGGAGAACATAGGCAAAACACTCTCCGACATACATCACAGCAGGATTCTCTATGACCCACCTCCCAGAATATTGGAAATAAAAGCAAAAATAAACAAATGGAACCTAATTAAACTTAAAAGCTTCTGCACAACAAAGGAAACTATAAGCAAGGTGAAACAACAGCCTTCAGAATGGGAGAAAATAATAGCAAATGAAGCAAAAGACAAACAACTAATCTCAACAATATATAAGCAACTCCTACAGCTCAATTCCAGAAAAATAAATGACCCAATCAAATGGGCCAAAGAACTAAACAGACATTTCTCCAAAGAAGACATACAGATGGCTTACAAACATATGAAAAGATGCTCAACATCACTCATTATCAGAGAAATGCAAGTCAAAACCACAATGAGGTACCTTTTCACGCCAGTCAGAATGGCTGCAATCCAAAAGTCTACTAGCAATAAATGCTGGAGACGGTGTGGAGAAAAGGGAACCCTCTTACACTGTTGGTGGGAATGCAAACTAGTACATCCACTATGGAGAACGGTGTGGAGAAAAGGGAACCCTCTTACACTGTTGGTGGGAATGCAAACTAGTACATCCACTATGGAGAACAGTGTGGAGATTCCTTAAAAAACTGGAAATAGAACTGCCTTATGACCCAGCAATCCCACTGCTAGGCATACACACTGAGGAAACCAGAATTGAAAGAGACACATGTACCCCATTGTTCATTGCAGCACTGTTTATAATAGCCAGGACATGGAAGCAACCTAGATGTCCATCAGCAGATGAATGGATAAGAAAGCAGTGGTACATATACACAATGGAGTATTACTCAGCCATTAAAAAGAATACATTTGAATCAGTTCTAATGAGGTGGATAAAACTGGAGCCTATTGTACAGAGTGAAATAAGCCAGAAAGAAAAACACCAATAGAGTATCAGATCAGATCAGATCAGATCAGTCGCTCAGTCGTGTCCGACTCTTTGCGACCCCATGAATTGTAGCACTCCAGGCCTCCCTGTCCATCACCAACTCCCGGAGTTCACTGAGACTCACGTCCATCGAGTCAGTGATGCCATCCAGCCATCTCATCCTCTGTCATCCCCTTCTCCTCTTGTCCCCAAACCCACCGAGCATCAGAGTCTTTTCCAATGAGTCAATTCTTCACATGACGTGGCCAAAGTACTGGATTTCAGCTTTAGCATCATTCCTTCCAAAGAAATCCTAGGGCTGATCTCCTTCAGAATGGACTGGTTGGATCTCCTTGCAGTCCAAGGGACTCTCAAGAGTCTTCTCCAACACCACAGTTCAAAAGCATCAATTCTTTGGCACTCAGCCTTCTTCACAGTCCAACTCTCACATCCATACATGACCACAAAAAAACCATAGCCTTGACTAGACGAACCTTTATTGGCAAAGTAATGTCTCTGCTTTTGAATATGCTATCTAGGTTGGTCCTAACTTTCTTCCCAAGAGGTAAGTGTCTTTTAATTTCATGGCTGCAGTCACCATCTACAGTGATTTGGGAGCCCCCCCAAAAAAAGTCTGACACTGTTTCCACTGTTTCCCCATCTGTTTCCCATGAAGTGATGGGACTGGATGCCATGATCTTTGTTTTCTGAATGTTGAGCTTTAAGCCAACTTTTTCACTCTCCACTTTCACTTTCATCAAGAGGCTTTTGAGTTCCTCTTCACTTTCTGCCATAAGGGTGGTGTCATCTGCATATCTGAGGTTATTGATATTTCTCCCGGCAATCTTGATTCCAGCTTGCGCTTCTTCCAGTCCAGCGTTTCTCATGATGTACTCTGCGTATAAGTTAAGTAAGCAGGGTGACAATATACAGGCTTGACATACTCCTTTCCCAATGTGGAACCAGCTTGTTGCTCCATGTCCAGTTCTAACTGTTGCTTCCTGACCAGCATACAGATTTCTCAAGAGGCAGGTCAGGTGGTCTGGTATTCCCATCTCTTGAAGAATTTTCCACAGTTTATTGTGATCCACACAGTCAAAGGCTTTGGCATAGTCAATAAAGCAGAAATAGATGTTTTTCTGGAACTTTCTTGCTTTTTCGATGATCCAGCAGATGTTGGCAATTTGATCTCTGGTTCCTCTGCCTTTTCTAAAACCAGCTTGAACATCAGGAAGTTCACGGTTCACATATTGCTGAAGCCTGACTTGGAGAATTTTGAGCATTTCTTTACTAGCGTGTGAGATGAGTGCAATTGTGCGGTAGTTTGAGCATTCTTTGGCATTGCCTTTCTTTGGGAGTGGAATGAAAACTGACCTTTTCCAGTCCTGTGGCCACTCTGAGTTTTCCAAATTTGCTGGCATATTGAGTGCACCACTTTCACAGCATCATCTTTCAGGATTTGGAATAGCTCAACTGGAATTCCATCACCTCCACTAGCTTTGTTCGTAGTGATGCTTTCTAAGGCCCACTTGACTTCACATTCCAGGATGTCTGGCTCTAGGTCAGTGATCACACCATCGTGATTATCTGGGTCGTGAAGATCTTTTTTGTACAGTTCTTCTGTGTATTCTTGCCATCTCTTCTTAATTTCTTCTGCTTCTGTTTGGTCCATACCATTTCTGTCCTTTATCAAGCCCATGTTTGCATGAAATGTTCCTCTGATATCTCTGATTTTCTTGAAGAGATCCCTAGTCTTTGCCATTCTGTTGTTTTCCTCTATTTCTTTGCATTAATCGCTGAAGAAGGCTTTCTTATCTCTTCTTGCTATTCTTTGGAACTCTGCATTCAGATGTTTATATCTTTCCTTTTCTCCTTTGCTTTTCACTTCTCTTCTTTTCACAGCTATTTGTAAGGCCTCCCCAGACAGCCATTTTGCCTTTTTGCATTTCTTTTCCATGGGGATGGTCTTGATCCCTGTCTCCTGTACAATGTCACAAACCTCATTCCATAGTTCATCAGGCACTCTATCTATCAGATCTAGGCCCTTAAATCTATTTCTCACTTCTACTGTATAATCATAAGGGATTTGATTTAGGTCATACCTGAATGGTCTAGTGGTTTTCCCTACTTTCTTCAATTTAAGTCTGAATTTGGCTATAAGGAATTCATGGTCTGAGCCACAGTCAGCTCCTGGTCTTGTTTTTGCTGACTGTATAGAGCTTCTCCATCTTTGGCTCAAAGAATATAATCACTAATGCATGTATATGGAATTTAGAAAGATGGTAACAATAACCCTGTATGCTTCTGCTGCTAAGTCGCTTCAGTTGTGTCTGACTCTATGTGACCCCATAGACAGAAGCCCACCGGGCTCCCCCGTCCCTGGGATTTTCCAGGCAAGAACACTGGAGTGGGTTACCATTTCCTTCTCCAATGCATGAAAGTGAAAAATGAAAGGGAAGTCGCTCAGTCGTGTCCGACTCTTAGTGACCCCGTGGACTGCAGCCTACCAGGCTCCTCCATCTGTGGGATTTTCCAGGCAAGAGTACTGGAGTGGTGTGCCATCGCCTTCTCCGATAACCCTGTATACGAGACAGCAAAAGAGACAGTGATGTATAGAACAGTCTTTTGGACTCTGTGGGAGAGGGAGAGGGTGGGATGATATGGGAGAATGGCATTGAAACATGTATAATATCATATAAGAAATGAGTCACTAGTCGAGGTTCGATGCAGGATATAGGATGCTTGGGGCTGGCGCAATGGGATGACCCAGAGGGATTTTACGGGGAGGGAGGAGGGTTCAGGATGGAGAACACGTGTATACCTGTGGTGGATG
The DNA here is from genome assembly GCF_029378745.1 of Bos indicus. Classification (NCBI taxonomy): domain Eukaryota; kingdom Metazoa; phylum Chordata; class Mammalia; order Artiodactyla; family Bovidae; genus Bos; species Bos indicus. The sequence continues at coordinate 27,315,385 of NC_091765.1, forward strand.
CATGTTGATATATGGCAAAACCAATACAATATTGTAAAGTTAGAAAATAAAATAAAATACAATATTAAAAAAAAAGGAAAGGGTGCAGAGTAACACAAGAAAAAGCTGAAGCAGAAGCATGTTGGAAAACTTGCAGCTAGATTCATTTGCTACTATGGGAGTTTGAGCAAGCTCTGGGAGTTGGTGATGGGCGTAGGAACCTGTCATGTTGCAGTCCATGGGGTCACAGAGTCAGACACGACTGAGTGACTAAACTGATGGGAAGGAACTGCTGCTTCTGGAATGACATTCCTTCTTCTGCCAGCCTTGTAAAGACCCTGTAGCACCTCCTGTTGGCCAAGCCTAACAAGGAACCCCATCTGACAAAGCACAAATAGAGTGCAGATTTCTAGGTTTGGAGTTGGGACAACAGATTAAAATCTGGTACAGTTCATCACTTTGATGGCTTAGCATCTTAATTGATCTTTCCACTCATGTGGAGTTACATATACTGTTCCAAACAACTTTGTTTCTGCCCAAAAAAGTACAACTATGTTTTGTATAATACGTTTTCTCCTTGCACAGAATGAGAAGGCACAAATTTCCAACACTGACTGTCTTCATCTCTGGCAAATTTAGTCAGAGACCATAAAAATTTTTGTTATCTAAACACTTTAATAAATTGTTAAGTTACAGTTGTTCACTCAGATCAGATCAGTTGCTCAGTCGTGTCCAACCCTTTGCAACCCCATGAATCGTAGCACGCCAGTCCTCCCTGTCCACCACCAACTCCCGGAGTTCACTCAGACTCACGTCCATCAAGTCAGTGATGCCATCCAGCCATCTCATCCTCTGTCGTCCCCTTCTCCTCCTGCCCCCAATCCCTCCCAGCATCATAGTCTTTTCCAATGAGTCAACTCTTCGCATGAGGTGGCCAAAGTACTGGCGTTTCAGCTTTAGCATCATTCCTTCCAAAGAAGTCCCAGGGCTGATCTCCTTCAGAATGGACTGGTTGGATCTCTTTGCAGTCCAAGGGACTCTCAAGAGTCTTCTCCAACACCACAGTTCAAAAGCATCAATTCTTCGGCGTTCAGCCTTCTTCACAGTCCAACTCTCACATCCATACATGACCACAAAAAAACCATAGCCTTGACTAGACGGACCTTTGTTGGCAAAGTAATGTCTCTGCTTTTGAATATGCTATCTAGGTTGGTCCTAACTTTCCTTCCAAGGAGTAAGCATCTTTTAATTTCATGGCTGCAGTCACCATCTGCAGTGATTTTGGGCTAAAGTCTGACACTGTTTCCACTGTTTCCCCATCTATTTCCCAAGAAGTGATGGGACTGGATGCCATGATCATCGTTTTCTGAATGTTGAGCTTTAAGCCAACATTTTCACTCTCCACTTTCACTTTCATCAAGAGGCTTTTGAGTTCCTCTTCACTGTCTGCCATAAGGGTGGTGTCATCTGCATATCTGAGGTTATTGATATTTCTCCCAGCAATCTTGATTCCAGCTTGTGTTTCTTCCAGTCCAGCGTTTCTCATTTGTTCACTATTTGTTCATAGTTGTTCACTATTACATAGTAAATCATGTATTGTTAATTTCAATTAAATTTTTAGAAAATAAGGAGAAGGCAAAGAAGGAAAATTAAACTAGTTAATGTGCACATATATGCACACACAAAAGGAAATTTATATGAATAGCTGCCACAATCTTTATTCTTTTTTTGAAACAAATACTTTAATGGACCAAAAAAAAAAAAAAAACAAACCAGCTATTTACAGTCAGTGAAAAGAGGTGTTGTTAGGTATTGCTTAGGTATTTGAAGCCTGTAGCAAAAACATATTGTTAAATTTTAAAATGTCTTGACATTGTATTTGGAAATTTTGATTCACCTGACCCAACCATGAAAAATGTCCTTAACCCATCTATGAAACATATTTTCTTTCCAGATCATTAAGAAGTGCTCACTGATAGGTTGTGCACTATAGAACTGTTCTTTGGATGCTAAAATAAAAATAGTAATTCAGAAAATGGAATATTTGTTTCCCGTACCATAAACTTTTGCTGATACACTTTAGGGAACTAGAGACAACAAAAGAGAGCAGGATGAGGACAGGTGTGTGTTGTTCAGCTATCACTCACACTAGCATAAATCAATCCCTTTGAGATGTTAATGTTAACATATAGCTGAAGTGTATCAGCTGCGAAAGAAACCAATCCCTTCTACAGTTATTTATGACAAAGCACTCTTAACTTAAGTCGTTTGTTTGTTGAACACAATCCTCATTCTTATCTGTTCTGAGGCTGTAGATGATATTTATGACTTCTTTCTTCTATCACTCTCTCCATGTTTCTTTGGCTCTCAGCTGTTCAGGGTTCATTGTCTGGTGAATGGCCAGGCCTTCCCTTTTGAATCTTCAGTGAGCCTTCCTTTTTTTTTTTTTTTTGTTTGATGTAATTTTCCATCAATTCTTAATATTGGAGATAGAAGTATTAAGAGGAATCCCAGAGAATACGCTAACAGAGTTCTTCCTGCCTTCCCTGTGTTGCAGCAACTCAGATTCTTCTTGTTTATTGTGACAAATCACCCCAGTCAGTAGAGTGACCTCTACTTTGTTTCAAGGGCCCCAAGTGCTAGTTGATGATTTTAAATTTCAATTCTGTAGAACCAGAGTCTTGTCTCTAGGTGGAAGCATGCCTCCCTCAGGAATCAGGATATTAAATGAGTAGAGTTCAAAATTATGGAGACAAGTGGCAAAAATTTTGTGAGTTACCAGGTGAAACAATAAGAAGAGATATTTGATACACATTGTATATTCTGTATCATGTATGCTTAAAGAGGTCCTCTCAAGGTCTTGTCTCTCAATTGGCATCATTATTGTTTTCAGCTGGTCCTCTTTGTTAGCTGCTTCTAAGTGGAGAGTTTGTTAGACCTAGTGAATTCTGTGAGCAAAAGCCCACATTTGTTTTGCTGAAATGAATTCCTTGATCAGAAATAATGTTGTCTAAAATATCCTAACAGTAAATAAGCCCATTCTGTAAGTCCAAGGAGGCCAGTGTTGGCAAAAGAATTATTGGCAGGTGGACAAATGAGGTCCTTTCTTCTAAGGAGCTTTTTTTTTGAAAGGTTTTGGAGTCAGATTATGCTGGGTTCTTAAAAGAGAGTAAATGTTCGTATTCCTCCAATTCTGTCAATAAGTTTGCTAATTTTTTTGCATGATTGAGTTGCTCTTTCTTAAATGTTTGTAAGAATTCACCGTTAAAACTTTCTGGACCTGGTATTTGGGGAAAGGTTTTTAAGAAAAGATTCATATCCCTTATCATTGTTTCTGATGCTTTGGCACTGGGGCCTTGTTGACCCTGAATAGACAGCTTCTCTAGCTTTAGGCAGATAATAGAGAAAACAAGTAACTGGCAAGCATGCTGTTTCTATGCAAACTAGCCAATCCAGGGCTCATGAGCTTATCTCCTCTGGGCCTCACACACTTGTAGCTACTTCTGCTCTAATCACCCTAGGGCCTGGTACCAGAGAACTAAAGACAGTACCCTATACCCCAGAGTCTGCTGAAATTTTTCAAACTAGCCAATCCTAAGCTTGCATACTCTGCCTTACCTGTTTTGTCCTGTGGAAACCTCAGGGAAGGCTCTCGCCCGTGTTTTCCCTTCATTTCTTCTTTCCCTGTGTGACCTCCATGGTGGAACATGCTCCTCCTCCTGAGGCATGTGAGTATAACAAACTCTTTTTCAGTAATGATAAATAATAATAAAACCACCTTAGTAGATATTGGGCCATTTACATTTTATATATTTTTTCTAGTTTTGTTAATTCAACTTTTAGAGAAATATATCCATTTCTTTCAAATTATCAAGTTTATTTTCTTGAAAAAGTGATTGCTATATTTCCTTTTTCTGTTTATAAGATCTGCAGTGATGATGCCCTTTCCTTACCCCCTGACTTTGGTACTTTATGTTTTCCTTCCTTCCTCCTTGCTTTCTGTAATCAGCCTTACTAGGCGTTTTAGCGATATTTATAAACTGTTTTTTAAGGAAAACCTTTTGGCTCTGTCGATTTTCTCCATTATGTGTTTATTTTCTGTTTCATTGATTATTTTATAATTTCTTTGTTTGTCCCTTGAGTTTGATTTGTTGTTCTTTTCCTGGTTTCTTGAAATGGAAGCTAAATCAATGATTTTAAGCTTCTTTTTGACTATATGTATTTTTAAGGCAATAAATTTCCTTAATACACTGCTTTAGCTGTATTCCACACATTTTCTGTTACTTAGTTTCAAACATTCTTTAATTCACCTTTTTTCTGCTTAGACCTATTTAAGACTATTGTTTAATTTCCTTGAAGTGAACTCTTTTCCTTAACCATTTGTTATTGATTTCAAGCTTACTTCCATTATGGAAACAGAGTTAGATACTCAGTTGTTTCAATCTGTTAACAATTTAAATGTTTTCTTTATGGATCAGCGTATATCAATATTTTTGTTTATGTGAAAGGAATGATCCATCTTCACTTTGTGATATCTGTAGTATTTTCCTTAATTCATTAAAATTTTCTTAACAATGCACACTCTTTCATCTGCTGTCTCTCTTAATATCATGAGAGAGAGCTAATTAGGAGCATCAGATTTATTTTGGAACACCCATGGGATCGCAAACTTTGATTAGGACTGTTATTTTTTGACAGAAAAGATGGACATAAAATGGTTTAGTATTTTTTCCCTCAATCTTCTAATAAGTCTTCTATGAACATCATTACTCAAGCATACCTTTTAAAACCTTAATTTCACTTTGGATCTCTCTGTCACACATTTATTTAAGAACATTGCTATGAGTTTTTTTGTTTTATCATCTTTTTATATGAATGTCTTAAAGTTAAGACATTTATTTCTTAAAGGTGGAGATTCTATCTTCATTGCTACCCTTCATGGTTTGGTATCATGCTAGGTACACAGTAGATTCTCAGCATATAGCTTTACATTTAAGAAAAAATATAAATCAATTTAAAAATTGCTTTAAATTAATTAAAAAATAAAAATAATTAAAAACCACCAACAACAAAAGGAAAGTAAATAAATCAGAGGTTGCTCTTTTTTCATGGGAGCAGTACCTATCTCAAAGGAAGCATAGATGTACATAAAATTATCCTGAAAAGAAATGAAGTCTTTGTCAAATTAATGTATAGTCCCCCCACAAACCCACTTGATATTGCTTACATAAAAATTTAGAGAATGGGTATATCTTTTATATTGTACCTTTCACCTGGTCTAGTTGGGTTTCTGCGCCTAGGATTTCTGAGGTCCATGGCTGATTGAGGTTAGAGTATTTCTAGCCTCTGTATCATGTAAGATATGAGATATCTTTCCATGAACATGAATATATTTCTAAAAATAATTATTTTTTGAAGTATATTTGATTTACAGTATGGTAATTTATGTTGCACAGCAAAGTGATTCAGTTATACATATATATATACACACATTCTTTTTCATATTATTTTCCATTATGATTTATCATAGGATATTGAATATAGTTCCCTGTGCTATACGGTAGGACCTTGTTGTTTAATCATTCTATGTGTAATAGTTGGCATCTTTAATCCCAAGCTCCCAATCCATTTCTCACTCACCCCATATGAATATACTGTTTTTTTTTTTTAGGCCCTAGAAGTCTGCATTTTATTTATTTTTTTAAATTTTATTTTATTTTTAAACTTTATAATATTGTATTGGTTTTGCCAAATATCGAAATGAATCTGCCATAGGTATACATGTGTTCCCCATCCTGAACCCTCCTCCCTCCTCCCTCCCCATACCCTCCCTCTGAGCCATCCCAGTGTACCAGCCCCAAGCATCCAGTATCGTGCATCGAACCTGGACTGACGACTCGTTCCATATATGATATTATACGTATTTCAATGCCATTCTCCAAAATCATCCTACCCTCCCCCTCTCCCACAGAGTCCAAAAGACTGTTCTATACATCACCGTCTCTTTTGCTGTCTTGTATACAGGATTATTGTTACCATCTTTCTAAGTTCCATATATATGCGTTAGTATACTGTATTGGTGTTTTTCTTTCTGGCTTACTTCACTGTGTATAATAGGCTCCAGTTTCATCCACCTCATTAGAACTGATTCAAATGTATTCTTTTTAATGGCTGAGTAATACTCCATTGTGTATATGTACCACTGCTTTCTTATCCATTCATCTGCTGTTGGACATCTAGGTTGCTTCCATGTCCTGGCTATTATAAACAGTGCTGCGATGAGCATTGGGGTACATGTGTCTCTTTCCCTTCTGGTTTCCTCAGTGTGTATGCCCCGCAGTGGGATTGCTGGATCATAAGGCAGTTCTATTTCCAGTTTTTTAAGGAATCTCCACACTGTTCTCCATAGTGGCTGTACTAGTTTGCATTCCCACCAACAGTGTAAGAGGGTTCCCTTTTTTCCACACCCTCTCCAGCATTTATTGCTTGTAGACTTTTGGATCGCAGCCATTCTGACTGGCGTGAAATGGTACCTCATAGTGCTTTGATTTGCGTTTCTCTGATAATGAGTGACGTTGAGCATCTTTTCATATGTTTGTAAGCCATCTGTATGTCTTCTTTGGAGAAATGTCTGTTCAGTTCTTTGGCCCCTTTTTTGATTGGGTCATTTATTTTTCTGGAATTGAGCTGTAGGAGTTGCTTGTATATTTTTGAGATTAGTTGTTTGTCAGTTGCTTCATTTGCTATTATTTTCTCCCATATTGAAGGCTGTCTTTTCACCTTGCTTATAGTTTCCTTTGTTGTGCAAAAGCTTTTAAGTTTAATTAGGTCCCATTTGTTTATATTTGCTTTTATTTCCAATATTCTGGGAGGTGGATCATAGAGGATCCTGCTGTGATGTATGTCAGAGAGTGTTTTGCCTATGTTCTCCTCTCGGAGTTTTATAGTTTCTGATCTTATGTTTAGATCTTTAATCCATTTTGAGTTTATTTTTGTATATGGTGTTAGAAAGTGCTCTAGTTTCATTCTTTTACAAGTGGTTGACCAATTTTCCCAGCACCACTTGTTAAAGAAATTGTCTTTAATCCATTGTATATTCTTGCCTCCTTTGTCAAAGATAAGGTGTCCATATGTGCATGGATTTATCTCTGGGCTTTCTATTTTGTTCCATTGATCTATATTTCTGTCTTTGTGCCAGTACCATACTGTCTTGATGACTGTGGCTTGTAGTAGAGCCTGAAGTCAGGCAGGTTGATTCCTCCAGTTCCATTCTTCTTTCTCAAGATAGCTTTGGCTATTCGAGGTTTTTTTGTATTTCCATACAAATTGTGAAATTATTTGTTCTAGCTCTGTGAAGAATACCATTGGTAGCTTGATAGGGATTGCATTGAATCTATAAATTGCTTTGGGTAGTATACTCATTTTCACTATATTGATTCTTCCAATCCATGAACGTGGTATATTTCTCCATCTATTAGTGTCCTCTTTGATTTTTTTCACCAGTGTTTTATAGTTTTCTATATATAGGTCTTTAGTTTCTTTTGGTAGATATATTCCTAAGTATTTTATTCTTTTCGTTGCAATGGTGAATGGAATTATTTCCTTAATTTCTCTTTCTGGTTTCTCATTATTAGTGTATAGGAATGCAAGGGATTTCTGTGTGTTGATTTTATGTCCTGCAACTTTACTGTATTCATTGATTAATTCTAGTAATTTTCTGGTGGAGTCCTTAGGGTTTTCTATGTAGAGGATCATGTCATCTGCAAACAGTGAGAGTTTTACTTCTTTTTTCCAATTTGGACTCCTTTTATTTCTTTTTCTGCTCTGATCGCTGTGGCCAAAACTTCCAAAACTATGTTGAATAGTAATGGTGAAAGTGGGCACCCTTGTCTTGTTCCTGACTTTAGAGGAAATGCTTTCAATTTTTCACCATTGAGGATAATGTTTGCTGTGGGTTTGTCATATAGCTTTTATTATGTTGAGGTATGTTCCTTCTATTCCTGCTTTCTGGAGAGTTTTTATCATAAATGGATGTTGATTTTTGTCAAAGGCTTTCTCTGCATCGATTGAGATAATCATATGGTTTTTATTTTTCAATTTGTTAATGTGGTGTATTACATTGATTAATTTGCCGATATTGAAGAATCCTTGCATCCCTGGGATAAAGCCCACTTGGTCATGGTGTATGATCTTTTTAATGTGTTGTTGGATTCTGATTGCTAGAATTTTGTTAAGGATTTTTGCATCTATGTTTATCAGTGATATTGGCCTGTAGTTTTCTTTTTTTGTGGGATCTTTGTCAGGTTTTGGTATTAGGGTGATGGTGCCCTCAAAGAATGAGTTTGGAAGTTTACCTTCCTCTGCAATTTTCTGGAAGAGTTTGAGCAGGATAGGTGTTAGCCCTTCTCTAAATTTTTGGTAGAATTCAGCTGTGAAGCCATCTGGACCTGGGCTTTTGTTTGCTGGAAGATTTTTGATTACAGTTTCAATTTCCGTGCTTGTGTTGGGTCTGTTAAGATTTTCTATTTCTTCCTGGTCGAGTTTTGGAAAGTTGTACTTTTCTAAGAATTTGTCCATTTCTTCCACGTTGTCCATTTTATTGGCATATAATTGTTGATAGTAGTCTCTTATGATCCTTTGTATTTCTGTGTTGTCTGTTGTGATCTCTCCATTTTCATTTCTGATTTTATTGATTTGATTTTTCTCCCTTTGTTTCTTAATGAGTCTGGCTAATGGTTTGTCAATTTTATTTATCCTTTCAAAGAACCAGCTTTTGGTTTTGTTGATTTTTGCTATGGTCTCTTTTGTTTCTTTTTCATTTATTTCTGCTCTAATTTTAAGATTTCTTTCCTTCTACTAACCCTGGGGTTCTTCATTTCTTCCTTTTCTAGTTGCTTTAGGTGTAGAGTTAGGTTATTTATTTGACTTTTTTCTTGTTTCTTGAGGTGTGCCTGTATTGCTATGAACTTTCCCCTTAGGACTGCTTTTACCGTGTCCCACAGGTTTTGGGTTGTTGTGTTTTCATTTTCATTCATTTCTATGCAAATTTTGATTTCTTTTTTGATTTCTTCTGTGATTTGTTGGTTATTCAGCAGTGTGTTGTTCAGCCTCCATATGTTGGAATTTTTAATAGTTTTTCTCCTGTAATTGAGATCTAATCTTACTGCACTGTGGTCAGAAAAGATGCTTGGAATGATTTCAATTTTTTTTGAATTTACCAAGGCTAGCTTTATGGCCCAGGATGTGATCTATCCTGGAGAAGGTTCCATGTGCGCCTGAGAAAAAGGTGAAATTCATTATTTTGGGATGAAATGTCCTATAGATATCAATTAGGTCTAACTGGTCTACTGTATCATTTAAAGTTTGTGTTTCCTTGTTAATTTTCTGTTTAGTTGATCTATCCATAGGTGTGAGTGGGGTATTAAAGTCTCCCACTGTTTTTGTGTTATTGTTAATTTCTCCTTTCATACTTGTTTGCATTTGTCTTACATATTGTAGTGCTCCTATGTTGGGTGCATATATATTTATAATTGTTATATCTTCTTCTTGGATTGATCCTTTGATCATTATGTAGTGACCTTTTTGTCTCTTTTCACAGACTTTGTTTTAAAGTCTATTTTATCTGATATGAGTATTGCTACTCCTGCTTTCTTTTGGTCCCTATTTGCATGGAAAATCTTTTTCTAGCCCTTCACTTTCAGTCTGTACGTGTCCCCTGTTTTGAGGTGGGTCTCTTGTAGACAGCATATGTAGGGGTCTTGTTTTTGTATCCATTCAGCCAGTCTTTGTCTTTTGGTTGGGGCATTCAACCCATTTACGTTTAAGGTAATTATTGATAAGTATGATCCTGTTGCCATTTACTTTATTGTTTTGGGTTCGAATTTATACACCATTTTTGTGTTTCCTGTCTAGAGAATATCCTTTAGTATTTGTTGGAGAGCTGGTTTGGTGGTGCTGAATTCTCTCAGCTTTTGCTTGTCTGTAAAGCTTTTGATTTCTCCTTCATATTTGAATGAGATCCTTGCTGGGTACAATAATCTGGGCTGTAGCTTATTTTCTTTCATCATTTTAAGTATGTCTTGCCATTCCCTCCTGGCTTGAAGAGTTTCTATTGAAAGATCGGCTGTTATCCTTATGGGAATTCCCTTGTGTGTTATTTGTTGTTTTTCCCTTGCTGCTTTTAATATTTGTTCTTTGTGTTTGATCTTTGTTAATTTGATTAATATGTGTCTTGGGGTGTTTCGCCTTGGTTTTATCCTGTTTGGGACTCTCTGGGTTTCTTGGACTTGGGTGATTATTTCCTTCCCCATTTTAGGGAAGTTTTCAGCTATTATCTCCTCAAGTATTTTCTCATGGTCTTTCTTTTTGTCGTCTTCTTCTGGGACCCCTATGATTCGAATGTTGTAGCATTTAATATTGTCCTGGAGGTCTCTGAGATTGTCCTCATTTCTTTTAATTCGTTTTTCTTTTTTCCTCTGATTCATTTATTTCTACCATTCTATTTTCTAATTCACTAATCCTATCTTCTTCCCCTGTTATTCTACTATTTGTTGCCTCCAGAGTGTTTTTAATTTCATTTATTGCATTATTCATTATATATTGACTCTTTTTTATTTCTTCTAGGTCCTTGTTAAACCTTTCTTGCATCTTCTCAATCCTTGTCTCCAGGCTATTTATCTGTGATTCCATTTTGATTTCAAGATTTTGGATCAATTTCACTATCATTATTCGGAATTCTTTTTCAGGTAGATTCCCTATGTCTTCCTCTTTTGTTTGGTTTGGTGGGCATTTATCCTGTTCCTTTATCTGCTGGGTATTCCTCTGTCTCTTCGTCTTGTTTAAATTGCTGATTTTGGGGTGTCCTTTCTGTATTCTGGCAGTTTGTGGAGTTCTCTTTATTGTGGCATTTCCTCGTTGTGTGTGGGTTTGTACAGGTGGCTTGTCAAAGTTTCTTGGTTAGGGAAGCTTGTTTTGGTGTTCTGGTGGGTGAAGCTGTATTTCTTCTCTCTGGAGTGCAATAAAATGTCCAGTAATGAGTTATGAGATGTCTGTGGTTTTGGGGTGACTTTGGGCAGCCTGTATCTTGGAGCTCAGGGTCGTGTTCCTTTGTTGCTGGAGAATTTGCTTGGTATGTCTTGCCCTGGAACTTGTTGGCCCTTGTGTGGTGCTTGGTTTCAGTGTAGGTATGGAGGTGTTTGATGAGCTCCTGTCAGTTAATGATCCCTGGAGTCAGGAGTTCCCTGGAGTCAGGGTTTGGACTTAAGCCTCCTGTTTCCAGTTATCGGTCTTATTTTTACAGTAGTCTCAAAACTTCTCCTTCTATACAGCACCATTGATAAAACATCTACGTTAAAGATGAAAAGTTTCTCCACCGTGAGGGTCACCCAGAGACGTTCACAGCGTTACATGGAGAAGAGAAGAGGGAGGAGGGAGTTAGAGGTGTCCCGAATGAGATGAGGTGCAGTCAGTATAGGAGAGAGTGGGCTAGCCAGTACTCACTTCCTTATGTGCAATCCACAATTGGACCACTCAGAGATGTTCATGGAGTTATACAGAGAAGAGAAGAAGGAGGAAGGAGACAGAGGTGGCCAGGAGGATAAAAGAGGGAAATGAAAAGGAGGGAGACAGATCCAGCCAGTAATCAGTTCCCTAAGTGTTCTCCACCGTCTGGAACACACAGAAATTCACAGAGTTGGGTAGAGTAGAGAGGGGTTAGGGAGGAGACACAGGCGTGCTGGTGGAGAAAAAGGAGAGTCCAAAGGAAGAGAGAGCAGTCAAGCCAGTAATCTCGCTCCCTAGTGAAAAATGGGTACTGAGGATTGGGTTCTTAAAGGTACAAAATTGGTAACAAATACATAAAAGCAAAAATTAAAAATCTAGAGTAGAGTTTGCAATTTCAAAAATACAATGTTAAAGAAAATAAGAAGGAAAAGAGAGAAAAAAACGGACAAAAACAAAGTCGCAAAAATTATAAAGAAAATGTAGGTACAAAATTGATAACAAATACCAAAAAGCAAAAGTGAAAAATCTAGAGTAGAGTTTGGAATTTCAAAAATACAATGTTAAAAAAAAGAAGAAAAAGAAAGAGAGAAAAAAAAACAAACAAAAACAAAGTCGTGAAAATTATAAAGAAAATGTAGGTACAAAATTGATAACAAATACCAAAAAGCATAAATTAAAAATCTAGAGTAGAGTTTGGAATTTCATATATACAATGTTATATAAAAGAAGAAGGGAAAGAAAGAGAGAGAGAGAAAAAAAAAGTCACAAACATTATAAAAAAAATATAGGTACAAAATTGATAACAAATACCAAAAAGCTAAAATTAAAAATCTAGAGTAGAGATTGGAATTTCAAAAATACAATGTTAAAGAAAAGTAGAAAAAAAAAAAAGGTCACAAAAATTATAAAAATATATATATATGAAATTTGCTTTAAAAAAATAGGGTCTTTTTTTTTTTTTGCAAAGTAATAGTAGGTTATAAAAGTGAAAATTAAAGGAATAATAGAGGACTTAAACTTTTTTAAAAAATTTAAAAAAAAAAAAGAAAGAAAGAATGATTGTAAAAATAGTAAAAATATATCTAGGACTTTCTCTGGTTTTGTTGGGAGTATTGTGGGGTCAGTTCATTTTCAGCTAGTTCCCCTTGGTCCGACTTATATTTCTCAAGATCTATAGGCCCCTTCCTATGTAGTCGGTACTAAGCACAGGGTTTTAATCTATTGCCTGTAGCTTCCAAGGCGGTTCCCTCTGTTATAGCTTCTTCTGTTTGCTGGTCTCTTCAGTGTCTGGTTTCCACCCTGACACAAAGGGGACGGTGGTGGACACTTTTTTTTTTTTTTTTTTTAGGCTCACTTGTTCAGTCGCACTGTGGGGAGAGAGGGACGCTGCAAACAAATAATACTGGCTTGTGCTCGCAGGGCCTCAGCCACACTGGGTCTGCCCCCGCTCACGGAGCGTGTAGCCTCCCTGCCCACACTGCTCAGGCTCTAGGTTGCTCCTCTGGGAATCATCCGTGGCTGGCCCTGGGCTGCTTGTACCTCCCAGGTCCAAGCCGCTCAGGTTCAGGCACTCTGGTAGTCCTCAGAGGAGCAGACTCTGTTGGGCCTGCGTTTTGTGCCCTTCCCAGGTCTGAGCAGCTCAGGTGATGTGGTGTTTGGCGAGCGTGATTTCTGCAACTTATTGCCTCCCCACCGGCTTGGTTATTTAGGTGTACAACCGGCGCACCTTCTCAGGCAGATGTTGACCGTCCAGACCCCCAAGAAGTTTTACTTAGCAAAAAAGCCTGCTTACAGTTTTATAGATAATGTCTCTCTGGGGCTGCGATTGCCCCCTTCCGGTTCTAGCTGCCTATCACCAGAGGGGGATGGTCTGCAGCCGGCTATCTCTGTTCAGTCCTTTGTTCTGTGCGCGGGCCTGACGGTGTCTTAGGTTAGGGCTGGCTTTTCGCGTGGTAGATATCCCACAGTCTGGTTTGCTAGCCCAAATTATTTTGCTCAGATAGTGCTCGGGGTATTCAGGCCAGATCCTTACTCTAAGCGATGCAGCCCGCGCCGTGCCTCCCTGCTCAGCCCCGGCCTGCTAGTGGCGTGTGCAGGCGTCTGCACTGCATCTCCGCTGGGGGAGTTACTGTAGGGCTAGCAATCTTCAGGTTTTAATTGTTTGTTTATTTTTCCTCCCTGTTATGTTGCCCTCTGTGCTTCCAAGGCTTGGCACAGATTCGGTAGTGAGAAGGTTTCCTGGTGTTTGGAAACCTCTCTCTTTTTAAGACTCCCTTCCCGGGACAGAACTCCATCCCTCCCTCTTTTGTCTCTTTTTTTGTCTTTTATATTTTTTCCTACCTCCTTTCGAAGACTTGGGTTGCTTTTCTGGGTGCCTGATGTCCTCTGCCGGCATTCAGAAGTTGTTTTGTGGAATTTACTCGGCGTTTAAATGTTCTTTTGATGAATTGGTGGGGGAGAAAGCGTTCTCCCCGTCCTACTCCTCCACGATCTTAGCTCCTCCACATGAATATACTTTTAAAATATGACGTTTCTTGTATTTATGTAGAATGCATTGTATATTGTTTAATTTTTAATCATCATTTAAAAAATTTTTAGCCAGGCAAGATAAAAAAGTGAAAGTCATTGTTTGTCAGTATTGAATATGTGTTTATGTATTCTCAATTTGGTCTCCTATTTCCAAGATATTTCATGATCTAGCACTTTATTTTCCTGAAGACTTATCTCATTTATACTTTCTTTAGATTAATTTGATGTGTTAATTCTTTTTTTATAGTGATGATTAACTACCATTAAAATGGTTCTGAGTTTCCAAGAATTCTCAGATTAGTTGTGTTTGCCTTAAAAGTAATTTCTAGAAATATATAATGAGTGTCAATTTAACTTGAGAATAAGAAGTTTATTTCAGATAAAGTTTACTCTGAAAATAACTATATAGAGGGAGATTTTCTTGGTCATTTGATTTCAAGCTTTGTATATATCCAGTTCAGATAAATCATATCAAAGAATTGGTTATCTTGCATATATAGGTATAGGTCTCAGAACTGTTAAAAGTTTTGAAAATTATATATTTAGGATCTGTTCGAAAAGAACAGTTTGATTTCAGCTTGAACATTCTTAAGATTTGCAATTATAATTTTATGTTATTTTTGATTAAAATAAACACTCAGAATCAGGAAGCAACCTAAAAAGTATATTGTTGTCAATGTTAAATTTCATCTTTAACTTGCTTTTTTAAATTTGCTTATTACATTTAAATATTTACACTTAAATTTCAAATTTAGCATAAGATCATATCATAAGATCATACAGAAAATGTTGGGCTTTATGTATGCATTTAGAAGCTTTAAAATTTGTATTGATTCTGTCTGATATTTGTTACACTGAAAGAACAAGATGATGCTCCTGTATTGAATGAGTAGGTATACCAGTCAGTTCAGTTTAGTTGCTCAGTCATGTCCACCTCTTTGCGAATCTAGGGAACACCAACTCCTGGAGCTTGCTCAAGGTCATGTCCATTGAATCAATGATGCCATCCAACCATGTCATCCTCTGTTGTCCCCTTCTCTTCCCACCTTCAATCTTTCCCAGCATCAGGGTCTTTTCCAATGAGTTGGTTCTTTGCATCATGTGGCCAAAGTATTGGAGTTTCAGCTTCAGCATCAGTCCTTCCAATGAATATTCAGCACTCATTTCCTTTAGTCCCTGGCAGTCCGAGGGACTCTCAAGAGCCTTCTCCAATACTACAGTTCAAAAGCATCAAGTGCCTTATAAAAGGCACTGAGCCTTCTTTATGGTCCAACTCTCACATCCATACATGACTACTAGACACACCTTTTTTTGTAAAATAATGTCTCTGCTTTTTAATATGCTGTCTAGGTTGGTCATAACTTTTCTTCCAAGGAGCAAGCATCTTTTAATTTCTTGGCTGCAGTCACCATCTGCAGTGATTTTGGAGCCCAAGAAAATAAAGTCTGACACTGTTTCCATTGTTTTCCCATCTATTTGCCATGAAATGATGAGACCAGATACCATGATCTTAGTTTCCTGAATGTTGAGTTTTAAGCCAACTCTTTCAGTCTCTTTCACTTACATCAAGAGGCATTTTAATTCTTCTTCACTTTCTGCCATAAGGGTGGTGTCATCAGCATATCTGAGGTTATTGATATTTTTCCCAGCACTCTTAATTCCAGCTTGTGCTTCATGCAGCCCAGCATTTCTCATGATGTACTCTGCATATAAGTTAATATGCAGGGTGACAATATACATCCTTGACATACTCCTTTCCCAATTTGGAACCAGTCTGTTGTTCCATATGTCCAGTTCTAACTATTGCTTCTTGATCTTCATACACATTTCTCAGAAGGCAGGTAAGGTGATCTGGTATTCCCATCTTTTTCTACAGTTTGTTGTGATCTACACAGGAGTGCTGCTGTCCAGGGAGTTGCAAAGAGTTGGACATGACTGAGTGACTGAACTGAACTGAACACAGTCAAAGGCTTTGGCGTAATCAATAAAGCAGAAGTAGATGATTTTCTGGAACTCTCTTGCTTTTTCGATGATCCAACAGACATTGACAATTTAATCTCTGGTTCCTCTGCCTTTTCTAAATCCAGCCTGAACATCTGGAAGTTCACGGTTCAGGTATTGTTGAACCCTGGCTTGGAGAATTTTGAGCATTGCTTTGCTAGCATGTGACATGAGTGCAATTGTGCGATAGTTTGAATATTGTTTGGCATTGCTTTTCTTCAGGATTGGAATGAAAACTGACCTTTTCCAGTGTTGTGGCCCACTGTTAATGTAGTGGGTATATGTAGTAGGTGAGTAGGTGTATGGCCCACTATTGGCCATACACATAATCAGTAGGTTTATGGCCCACTGTTAATGATATTTGGGAATAGTAAATACTTAGAATGATGCATTATTATCATGCACTGAAACCTTAATTGAGAATTTAAAACTGGAGTGGGTTGCCATTTCCTTCTCCAGGGCATCTTCCAGACCCAGGAGTCAAACCCATATATCCTCTGGTTTCTGCACTGTCAGGCAGATTCTTTTTCCACTTAACCATTTTACCACTTCCCCATTTGGGAAGCCCCAGTGTTTCTTGTGGAGAAGGCAGTGGCAACCCACTCTAGTACTGTTGCCTGGAAAATCCCATGGACAGAGGAGCCTGGTAGGCTGCAGTCCATGGGGTTGCTAAGAGTCGGACACAACTGAGTGACTTCACTTTCCCTTGTCACTTTCATGCATTGGAGAAGGAAATGGCATCCCACTCCAGTGTTCTTGCCTGGAGAATCCCAGGGACAGGGGAGCCTGGTGGGCTGACGTCTCTGGGGTCGCACAGAGTTGGACACGACTGAAGTGACTTAGCAGCAGCAGCAGTGTTTCTTGGCCATGGCTTAGAATAAGCTAGTGAGTTTTAAAAAATACCATTGCCAAGGCCCCATCCCTTACATATTAGGAATTAATTCTTGTGGTATGGGGCCCAGGAATCCATGTTTTTTTAAAACTCTCAGACAATGTTAAGACAAGTGCAAGTTGAAAAAAGTTGGAATATCCTGTGATTTACACTAAATTTTACTCAGTGTTCACCCTCCCTAATTTCTAACTAGCTTAAATCCAAGCATTTGTTCGTTCATTAGTTCAAATATTCAACATATACTTATTCAGGGTCTATTATGAGTATTTCTAGATGTTAGGAACACAGAGGTAGACAAGACAAGATTTTTGCCCTCATGGAACTAATATTTTTGTACAGAGGGGATACAGGCTATAAGTTAAAAAAAGTTACATGATATTTTTGTTGGTATTATCAGTAAGGAAGAGAACAAATACAATGCTGTGTAATAACAGAGGAGTGACAGCGATATGGGGTGGGTTGATACTTTCAGAATGTTTCTCTGATGAAATGAATAAAAAGCTAAAGAATGAGAAGAAGCCCATGGTAAAAAGAGCCTGAGGATGATTGAACCAGGCAGAAGGAATATATAGTATCATACCCCTAAGGAGGGAAAGACTTGATATATTTGAGGAACAGAAAGGAAACCAGATGAATGGCTTTCAGATGAGAAAAATCACTTCTTACTTGAATTGATACTGTCTCAGTGATAATGTATCATTTCTCTCTGATCTAGCTAAAAATATATATATATATATTTAGTTTTTATCAATATGATTATGATGTGTCTGGGTATAGATTTACATGGTTTTATCTTCTTTGAGGTTCTTGAATCTGTTGGTTTATATCTTTTGTCAAATTTGGGAATTTTTAGCCATTATTCCTTCACATACATATATTATCCCTACACTCTTTCTTTTCTTCTTTTGAGGCTCTGATATAAAAAAAATGTTAAATCTTTTGGTACCTGCAGATCCCTAAGGCTCTGTTAATTCTTTTAAGATCTACTTTCTCTCTGTTTTTCTGTTTGGGTAATTTCTATTGATCTAAGTTCATTGATTATTTCATCATCTTCATTCTTTAATTTAGCTCATCCACTGTAGTTTTTGATTTGTTATTATATACTTCCATTCTACAATTCTCATTTAGTTTTTCTTTGTTTATTCTAGAGTTTTGCCAAGGGTTTCTAATTTTCCATTCGTTTCAAGAACGATGTAATTGCTTGTTTGTACTTTTGTATGATATCTGCTTTAAAATCCTTGTCAGACAATTCCAGCATTGCTCCATTTTGGTGTTGTCATCCAGTGATTATCTTTTCTCATTTGAGTTGAGATGTTCTTCTTTGTTGATATGATGAGTAATTTTGGGTTTTGTCTGGACATTTTCAGTAACTGTGTTATGCAAATACTTAAATCTTCTATTTTAGTACAGTCAGCTTATTTGAATTTAGAGCACACATCCTTGGCCACTTTTTTAGACTGTGATTCAAATGTCAATTTAGTAGTTAGGTTATTCTGGTCTAGCCTGTTTGTATGCTACCCAATGGCCAAGCAAGGTTGTTCACATGATATTTTTTCCTCAGAGGTTTTGTTTTGTTGTTTTTGGTTTCATCCATGAGCCAGTTGGAGGGTGTACCCAGGACTCCATACACAGGTTTAAGCAGTTCCTTTCTTCAGCTGCCTCTTTTCTGTACTCTATCCACTTCCTTCTCTCTCCATCTTTGAGAGGTGAACTGCTTCCTTTTCGTTGTCATTTACTTACTATAGAGTGAGCTTGAGTGTCAAGGTTCTGCCTTGTAGTTTCCACAGCACCAGTTGGGGAGTGGGAGAGGTTTCATTCTGAGCACAATGCATAGATGTTCCACAGGGCTCTGCCCGACATCTATTGTCTCTGCACCATCTAATGGGGAAGAGGCAAGGTGCAGATTCTATAATAGGAAATTGTTTCTTTTCATGTGTCCCGTCATTTCTGCAGGCTTGCTTTCTTCTGCATGAATGAGTCTACTTTTGAAACTATTGAAACATTTCTGTTATTATATTTTTTAACTGTAGGATTCTGTGTTTGTTTGGCTTTTTGATGGTTGTTGTTTCCTTGACAAACGTCTTATTTTGTTCATCCATTGTTTTACTAATTTCATTTAAAAACATTGCCTGTGTTGTCTTATAGTTCACTAACCTTCCTTAAAATTATTCTGAATTCTCTAACAGTTCATCTAACTCCATTTCTATAGGGTCAGTTGTTGGGGCTTTATTGTTTTTTTTGGTTGTCATATTTACTGACTGTGTGTGTTTGACTTAGTTCTGCAGATGTGTAAAGCTGATGGTTGGGATTACTCTTTGGGCATTGCAGGTATGATCTTGGTCCACCAAGACCTGTGTGTTGGTTGTTGTAAGCCTCTTTCATCTTCTCTGTCACAATCAGATACCCTGTGGCTGGTCCCCATAGATTCCCCTGCAATTCTTGTGGAATGAGATCAGAGTAGAGGCTCTCACAGACTGATTCACAATGCCAGAAGGCTAACAGCCTTCTCCTCTTACACTCTCCTCTCTTTTCCCACTGGAGGAACCAGAGACCCAGGGGAGACCTCTCTGCTTGGCTCTGTCCTATCCAAGGGAAGGGGACACGTGGTCAAAATGTACTTGCTTCCCTTATCCTTCTAAAGTAGTCTGTCTTGATCAGTGGGATGCTTCATCTTCACCCCCATGTCTAGGATTCTCCCAGTAGTATTGTTCTTGAATACGTGTTAGTGGTTCTTGTAAGGGGAAACCAAGTCAGGAACAACTTATGTTGGCATCTCAGTGACATCTCTCCTCTTTCCTTCAAAATTTAAAGGAAAGAACTTCAAAATTTCTGTTTATCTGCATTTTCATAAGTATATGATGCCATCATTGCACTTAAATAGTTTGCAATTTAATAATTAAAGAATTTAAATTACAGAGTAGGCAGTGTCATGAAAAACTAAATACCTTTCCATGAAGTTTATTTTAAGCAAAGGGTAAGTCATGGTTTCTCAGGTGCTGTGGAAGTGTTACCTTATATGAAAACATCCAGTTATTGGTATTTTGCATACATTGTAAACATTAGAATACCACTTCCCTCCTGGCTCAGATGGTAAAAGCATCTGCCTTCAATGCGGGAGACCTGGGTTCGATCCCTGGGTCAGGAAGAGCCCCTGGAGAAGGAAATGGCAACCCACTCCAGTATTCTTGCCTGGAAAATTCCATGGATGGAGGAGCCTGGTGGACTACAGTCCATGGGGTTGCGAAGAGTCGGACACGACTGAGCAACTTCACTTCCACCATTGACATTTGCACACATAATATTAACAAAGATTTAGTGATTAATGTTCAATTCTTGGCAAAGAAAAAATATTTAGAAATTCAAGGTTTAGAATTAAGTGAAGGATTTTAGAAAGATTTTTATTTAACTTAGTATTTCCACTGATTGTGTAATTGAGACAACAAATGGTCTATTAAAGCTTTTTTATTTATAAGAGTAGTACATAATTAAAGAAATCTTTGAAGATAAGAAAGGAGAAATAACAAAAGAAGTTTATATAGTTCCACCACCTGAAACGAACAATGCTAATGTTTCAGTAAATTTTTCTTTCATCGTAATAATAGTGAAATATCCTGTTTGTCTTTTGTTTTTCTCAATCAGGATTGTATTGCAAATATTTTGATACAAAGCATTTTGACTATCATTATTTAATGAGTATAAAATACAGGAATCTTTTATTTGTTCTGAGGAATGCATTACTAAAGATGTCCTATAATTCAACTCTCAATTACATTAATAATTTTCACATAGGAATAAATATAAAATTGTGAGTTTATTTATATTCAGTGATATAAATATCTATTGTAACTTAATAACAGACTAGTAGTTTTAATTTGGAGTCATATTCCCCACAGGCTTCAAAAAAATATTTCCATTATCCCTTCCCAGTTATGTAATGCTTTTTGTAAATCAAGCATCTGCGGTGTTTGTCCTTGTTTACTTTTGACACTGTTTGATTGTGATTTTTTGTTTTCCGTGTGTGTAGAGATGTATAGGCATTATTCAGAGGCAACTGACACTTTTGCATTGGTTAGAATTTTATAGTGTTCATTAGTTCTAGACATAAAATTTTGTTTTAATTTTATGTTACTTGATTTAGGTTAATCATAATAATTAGCATAATTCTAGCTCTTTTACCACAGTGATTAGTTCAGGTGGGAATAGAAACTAAGTTGGCCCAGACAATGGCCTAAGACTGTTCTGTAGTTGACGATAAATAAACTTTCTCTTTTTCTGGATTGTGTAACAGATGGATATAAGGCTGTGGCCATTATTCTATCATTAGGTAGACTGGCCTGCAAAAGGAATTGACTCATGGAAGAGAATAAGGCTTAGAGAATCAGAGATAAACAGATTTGAAATCCTGATTAAGTCATGTATGAAGCCCACCGTTCTTCTAAAATTGTGGTTTTAACCTTGTGTACACTTTGGAAATTATCTGGAACCTGGAAAACAAATATATATATATAATGTATATATATGCACATATATTTATAATATATACAATGTATATATGTGCACATATAAATTATATATGTATATAATTGTTATGTATGAATATAACATGTATGTGTATACAATTACAAATGGTTATAATATACATTAATATATTAACATACAATAATATATGCATATAATTGTATATAACATATAAAATATATGTGTATGCACACAAATACACATTATATTTGTACATAACTGTATATATATAATATATATGTAGATAATTCTGTACACACACATATATATTAATATATACCTGGAGAACTCAAGACCATTTAAAAAATGATCTCTTAAGAGGGGGCATTGGGATAAAGATTAGGGGAAAGACAGGTTTTAAGAAAAATAACCCAGGTGATTCTAATATACAGACCAGGTAAGAAATACTGCTCTTGATTTTTCAGTAATATGAGCCTGTTTTTTTTTTTTTTTATTATTAAGTTAGCTATGTTTCTTTTTCTGTTATATGCAACTAAAATCAGTTTCAGTAATATATAAGGAAAGGAGATTTCATTAGAAAAACTTAGGAAGGAAAGTTAGTGTGAAAAATATTAAAAAGAATTCCTATACTAAACATCCCAGACTCTAGGTCTATAACTTATTAAAAAAATATGTAAAAACTATTAAGTTCATTTGGTTTGGAAAGTTGGTAAAAGGGAATGAAAACCATTACAATGAGAAAGCATATTAAGCCTTATTAAGAAGATATAACTGTGACTTTGTAAAAATACTTCTATTTCATGTCAGATACTTAATGGAGTATATACAGAACTAGACATACATCCTCCAAGGTCTTTTCACTTGGATAAGAGAGAGAGAGCGTTTTGTCATAAAGTTGACTGTATCTCTTGAAATATCATGTATTCTTAGACTTGACTTATAGTTAAGGAGATCTTTTAGTAACAGACCCTTCTTTTATATTTTACTGGGGAAAATATAAAATGTCTTTTATATTTTACTCATGTGCTACTGGGTCATCATCATCAGACTTTATTTCAATTGCTTGATGGTATATCAGAACTCTATTTTCTTTTGGTGTTTATACCTTGAGCCCATTATTGATTTGATTTTTGAAATAAATATATTATTATTTTCTACTTGAGTTGTGTTATTTCCTAATTTAGTATCTGATCATGTTTATTTAAAAAATGTAATAACAAATTCACAGCATGGCTCTGAAAAACATAAAATTGGGAATGCACATGGCATCAAATATTCTTGTGCCTTTATAGAATTTTTTTCTTGGCCACTGAACTTCAATATTTTAAAAACAATATAGAGATCAACTTCTTACTTTTTCTGTGAGTGTGTTTTTGTTCTCCAGTCCCAGGCTGGCTGTTATAGTTGAGACCCACTCAGGCCTCTGAACAGGGATACCTGTATTGGAAAATCTGTGCAAAATTCCTGAACTGCTGTAAATTTCGATCAAGGAAGACTGAAATTCAAATGTGTAAACTAGTAGATACAGAGATGACTAAGGATGAATTTAAACATTTTTCATGTAAATTGGCAACTAAAGTATATGGCTAAGACTGTGTAGAGCAGTTACTTGGGAATCCCGAGATAAATGAACTGAAAAGGAAACATTGAATTCTTTGGAGATCTTGAGAAAACAGTGGTGCTAGAAGCAAAGTTATAGCCAAAGTAGATTGGAGTGATTTCTTATCTTAGAAAATAAATTAGTTTAGAAAATAAATTTTTTGCAACTAGGAGTCAGAAGCAGTTGCTTTAAATGGCCTGTTTTCTACACCAGTCTACCATACACAGGGCAATTGTACTACATTTTATTTATTAGTGTTCTGAGAGAAAATATGAAAGAATTTACTACTTTAAATTCCTTCTTGAGACGTGCTTCGTGCTAAGTCGCTTCAGTTGTGTATGACTTTTTGGGATCCTATGGACCTAGCCCGCCAGGTTCCTCTGTGTATGTAATTCTCTAAGCAAGAATACTGGAGTGGGTGGCCAGGCCATCCTCCAGGGAATCTTCCTGACCCAAGGATCTAACCCATCTCCTGCATTGGCAAGTGGGTTCTTTACCACTAGCACCACCTGGGAAGCCCTTTTTGAGACAAGGTGAGATAAATAAATGTTATAGAAAGTAATTTGGGAATCACATATTATAGAACAGATATATGAAAACTGTGTGCTGTGCTCAGTCGCTATGTTGTTTCCAACTCTTTGTGACCCCATGGACTGTAGCCCACCAGGCTTCTCTGTCCATGGAATTTCCCAGGCAAGAATACTGGAGTGGGTTTCTATTTCCTTCTCCAGTGGATCTTCCTGACCCAGGGATCAAACCCACCTCTCCTGCTTGGCAGGTGGATTCTTTATCACTGAGCCACCAGGGAAGCCCAATGTGAAAAATAGATTTTTAAAAATCAAGTAATATTTAGAAATTAATTTATTCATAAAACACACCTTTTAGAATGTGATCCATCTTTTATAATTCCATAGGTTGGACTTTTAGGAACCTGCTGCTGCTGCTGCTAAGTCGCTTTAGTCCTGTCCGACTCTGTGCGACCCCAGAGACGGCAGCCCACCAGGCTCCCCCGTCCCTGGGATTCTCTAGGCAAGAACACTGGAGTAGGTTGCCATTTCCTTCTCCAGTGCATGAAAGTGAAAAGTGAAAGTGAAGTCGCTCAGTCGTGTCCGACTCTTAGCGACCCCATGGACTGCAGCCTACCAGGCTCCTCCGTCCATGGGATTTTCCAGGCAAGAGTACTGGAGTGGGGTGCCATTGCCTTCTCCTTTAGGAACCTAGGTTTCTACAAAGTACCCTTTACTTTTGTCTCTATATTCCGTATAATTGAATAGCTACATTGTTGTTATTGACACAGGAAAAAAAAATACATGTTTTGTTTTCCACTCTTGAATTCTGTTTTGTACTCTGTGGACTTTTACCCATTCTGTTATTGATGCCAGGACCCATCATCTTGGGTTTCATATTTATAAATGGTATACTTTAAGGGGCTTAGAAAAATGTGACACGTAACGTGGCAGAGACTTGTGTTCTCCCCTTCCCCCTTACTAGCAGAACCGTGATTCTTTGGAACCAATAATACATCATTTGTAGCTAGATGTAGTCAGTGACTAAGTTTTGGCCAATGAAAAGTAAGTTGAATTTACTTAGTAACTGAGCCCGGTTTTCTCCTTTGTAAAATAAGTTTCTTATATTTTTCTGACACTTGCATTAAGTTTCTTCACTCTTGTCAAAAAATTTTAAAAGAGAGGAGGTAACCTTTTCTTTTCCATTTCTTAGTAAGGACAAGGGCCTCACTTAGGGACTGCAAAGCAGTGAGTTAGAAGAACTTAGATCTCTGATAACTTTGAGGAGTTCCATAACAGCCCTGCCTAACCTACTCCTAGAATTATTTTAAGTGAAAGAGAAACAAGCTTCTGCCTTACTTAAGATACTGTATTTTGTACTTCTGTGTTAAATGTAAGCTAAATTTTGATTACCAAATGGTTCAATATGAGTAGTGTTTTAGTCAAAGTAGTTCAGTAGTTCAGTCTAAAAATATATTTTGATCCTCTTTTGTCTCTCTTTTCTTATGGTTCCAAATAAGCCATCCACTATAATTATTTAACCTATCTTTCTTCTCCCTCTCTTGCACCAACATCTTCCTTCTTGGTCATACTCATGGTCATGTGATACTCCTGCCACATACAGTCTACTGGGGAGTATAGTTGGTTTTCCTTTCTGACTGAGAGGAGATAAGTAGGTAGTATCTGAATGCTATGATCAGACAAAAAGTGTAGAGCTATAAACCTTCAAAAATGAAAAATTTTCACTTGCCACTTGTATTTTCTTCTTTAATCCTCCTGTTGTTGTTCAGTCACTCTGTTGTGTCTGACTCTTTGTGACCCCATGGACTGCAACATGCCAGGCTTCCCTGTCCATCACCATCTCTTCATCCTCCTAATCACGCTTTTTTGTGTGTGCAGATTTCATTTTCTGAGTAGTAAAGTAGGGCCCAGTTTTCCTCTTCTTTTCCTTTGGTTGCATGCACCATGTGGCTTGTGTGATCTTAGTCCCCCAACCTGGGACTGAACACACCTCCTGCGGCAGAAGAATGGAGTTCTAATCACTCGATCTCCAGGGAGTTCCCAAGGCTCATTTTTCTTAAGAAAACTTGCCCACATTTTTGTAGTTAGTAAAACTGAGTTGGAGTTTGAACTCATATCTATCTGATACCAAAACCCATGATTAGATATACATATTTTGTTGTGCAAAGTTTATGATAGAAGGTGATAAGTGCATTGGTAGAGAAAATTTTACAGAAAAATTGATACCTGATGGGAATTGTCTAACTGACTTCTATAGTGAGGAGCATTTTTGGGGGGTGGAGGAGGACACCGTGGAGTGCAAAGGTAGTTCAGGCAGATGACCTTTGTACTACTTACCAGGTAGCTAGTGCTGGGGAAGTGTTGATCTAGTGAAAAAGGGGGAGATATGATGGTCTCTGGTCTCATAGCGCTTACTAGTTTCTCTGGTTTTGTAGTTAAGCTTATTGTTTTTCTATTCAAATGCAATACTGTTTTATTATTATTAAGTTTGGGTTTCCCAGGTGACTCAGTGGTAAAGAATCTGTCTACCAACTCAGGAGATGCAGTTTCAATCCCTGGGTTGGGAAAATCCCTTGGAGAAGGAAATGGCAACCCACTCCAGTATTCTTGCCTGGGAAATCCCATGGACAGAGGAGCCTGGCGAGCTACAGTCCATGGGTTCGTGCAAGAGTTGGACACAACTGAGCAACTAAACAACAACAGCATTATTAAGATTATTATCCCTTCAGAGGTTTAAGTAATTCCAATTCAGAAAATAATCCTCTTCATTAAAATACAAGACTGAGTAACGTGCATGTGAATCTTTATGTTCTTTAACTATCCCCAAAGATCTTTTTCTCTTTATAATAAAATGAATAAGATGAAAATATATTTTGGTTTTCAGATAGAACTGAAAATACTACCCAAAGCAAATTTACACACAGAGCAATAAGCAGTAGATTAATGTGGAAGTGAAAGTTGCTCAGTTGTGTCCGGGTCTTTGGAACCCTATGGACTGTATAGTACATGGAATTCTCTGGGCCAGAATACTGGAGTGAGTGGCCTTTCCCTTCTCCAGGGGATCTTCCCAACCCAGGGATTGAACCCAGATCTCCCGCATTGCAGGTGGATTCTTTACCAGCTGAGCCACAAGGAAAGCCATAATTTCCCCCAAATAACAACTTTTTCTTTATTTAGTTGTCAATTCTTAATATATTAGTATGTCATTTCTTCAGTTGCTTGCTTTGATGAAACTTTATTTCTTTAGTCTTAAATGGTGTAGTCAGCCCTCTGTATCCACAAGTTCTGAATCCCTGAATTCAACCAACTGCAGACGAAAAATACTGGGAAAAAATTCCCAAAAGTTTCAAAAAGAAAAACTTGAATTTGCCCCTTGCTGACAGCTATTTACATATCATTTACATTGTATTTACAACTATTTACACAGTATTACAACTATTTCCATCGTATTTACATTGTATTAGATGTGATAAATAACACTGAGATGATTTCAAGTATTCAGGAGGATATGTGTAGGTTATATGCAAATAATATATCAATTTCTAGAAGGGAGTTGAGCAACTTCAGATTTTGGTGTTTGGTCCTACAATCAATCCTTCACAGACACCAAGAGATGACTCTGTGTCAGCATAAAGTGAGGGAGTCTATTACTATTCTTAAAATGCCAGTTTTGGGGCAAAGTTTTACAGCATTTACATAACATTTACAGCAAGGCAAGTTTAGTGTATATTTCTTTTTTATAAGTCATTTTATTTAATGAACTAATCTTATCCAGACAAACATGTTATAACCCCAAAATGATATTAAATAATTGATTTACACATAGTCTCAGTTGATTACATCATTTATAAATTATGGCATTCCTGATTCACACAATGTTAAATATTACTTTAATACAATTCAAAATCACACTGCATGACTTCTGTTTATGAATATAATATCCCTTTTCAAGTATGGATTACATTAGTTTATTAAAATAACTTTATTTTCTATACCTACTTGATGCCTAGAAAACATGACTTCAAATGAAAAGGAAAAAGTTATTTTCTTATTTAAATATATAATATAAACAGGGTTAATAGTCACATTAAGGTAGAACATTTCCTTTAAGAATATCACTGTGACAGTTGATTTCTACAGACCAGAAAACTATTATGTATTCTCCTTCCTATATGTATGCTGCTGTTGCTGCTAAATCACTTCAGTCGTGTCCAACTCTGTGCAACCCCATAGATGGCAGCCCACCAGGCTCCCCCGTCCCTGGGATTCTCCAAGCAAGAACACTGGAGTGGGATGCCATTTCCTTCTCCAATGCATGAAAGTGAAAAGTGAAAGTGAAGTCGCTCAGTCGTGTCTGACTCTTTGTGACCCCGTGGACTACAGCCTACCAGGCTCCTCCATCCATGGGGTTTTCCAGGCAAGAGTACTGGAGTGGAGTGCCATCGCCTTCTCCAGTTTGCATATGTATATCTCTAGAATAAAATGGTTAGTTTAACAGTCTCTCTAACTGTAGCTTAAAAAGTACTCTAAAAGTCTCGTGGTTAGGATTCTCTGGAGATTTTTATCTCCTTATAGCCTTTGTTAGATCTAAGTCTTTGCAAAATGTCTCTTCACTGGCTACCGTACTACAGAACATTTTTCAACTGTTTAACTTTTAATGAATCTTTATACTTTTTTTTTGTTTAACCCTAAGGATTATATGTGTATTTTTTGTTGCTTCATATGGAGCATCAGGTAATATTAAATATCTGATGACTGTATATTTTTAAAAATCATTATTTTAAAAGAAATAGGAAGGGTCCCAGAAATTCAGACATATATTATGTCATCTAAAATAACCAAAAGAGAACAACCTTTATTTGAATTTAAGTTTATTGTTAGTTATTCTCTTGCTGTGAATATTCTGTATAAGCATATTGTTGTTTAATTACATGTACAATGTGCAGTACTTTGATAGTGACTGTTTTAGAATATAAACTTCTCATTGAACATTAGGAATCCTAAACAAGATTTATGGTTGATTGTTATGTGGTACATAAATTTGGCATGTTATTATAGATGGATCACAGATGGAAAGGAAATACTTGTTTGGAAATCTGTAAGATTTCTATGTCATTTACTTCAATTCTTTAGAAACAGCTCTAATTTATTATATATTGAATAGGTTTAGAAGAATGATCCATAGCTTTTGAGATACTTGGAAGATAAAAGAAAATAGTTTTTAAAGTTTTATGTTTTTGAAGATGTTGTTGGGTAGTCGCCAAATCCTATCTGACTCTTTGGCAACCCCACGACTGTAGCCTACCAGACTCCTCTGTCCATGGGATTTCCTAGTCAAGAATACTGGAGTGAGTTGCCATTTCCTTCTGCAGGAGGTCTTCCTGACTCCGGGATTGAACCCAGGTATCCTGCATTGCAGGCAGATTCTTTACCACTCAGCCAGCCAGGAAGTCCTTTTTGAAAATAGCTAGAAGCTTTTCAGAGAATTCAGCTGTATACAGTAATATTCTACTTTTAAACTGAAAAGAATAAAGGGTAGGGGTAACATGTTGGTTATAGAAAACTGCTACTAGCTTCCTGAAAATCTTAAATGAATTACATAAAATCCAAACTAGTGCTTATATAGAAAGCTGGACTAACTTTATTGTGTTTCAGTGAGTTTTCATAAGAGATTTTCTTGACTTATGTCATAGTATTATTAATCTATTTTTCTTTCTTTATTTCTAAATAATTTGCCAACCATTTGCTTGAAATATTTTAGAGCTAGAGAAGGAAGATTTAACTTTTGTCAGATCAAGGATTTATTTTTAATGTCAAAGCAAACTCCAAATTACTCTTCCTGTTCATTGTGTAATTTATTCGTCCTGTGTATTTTATCATTGCTGTCATTTACTTCATACACACACCTATATAAACATACATAAGCGTGTGTATGTGTGTGTGTGTGCTTATGACATACATAAGCCTACAGGCATACCTTGGTTTTTTGCCCTTCACTAACTCTGAGGTGTCTAAAAATTAAAGGTTTGTAAAGGTTTGCTGTGTTGATCATCTATCAGCAGCATTTTTCCAACAGTGTTTGCTTACTTTCTGTCTCTCTGCCACCTTTTTGTAATTCTTGCAGTATTCCAAGCCTTCCACCACCAAAAAAATTATGACTTGCTCAAGGCCTAGATGACAATTAGCAGATTTTAGCAAAGAAGTATTTTTTTTTCTTGTTAGTATTTTTCTGTTATTCTTTTATTATTTTTTAAAATTTTATTTTATTTTTAAACTTTACAATATTGTATTAGTTTTGCCAAATATAAATTAAGATGTGTACATTGTTATTTTAAATATAATGCTATTGCGCACTTAATCGACTACAATGTTACCTAAACATAACTTTATATGCTCTGGAAAACCAAAAAATTCACATGAATAACTTTATTCATCCATTAATGGATACTTGGATTATTTCCATACTTTTGCTAATGCTTCAGCGAACAGAGAAGTGGTATTTTTAAAATGGAATTTTTTTGAAGTGGTGTTTTTAAAAAACATCTTTTTTTTGAGGATGGGTGTTCTTTCTTTATTTTTAGCTGTGCCGGGTCTTTGTTGCTGAGTGTAGGCCTTCTCTAGTTGCAGGGAGCAGGGCTACTCTTTCGTTGCAGTGGGCAGCCTCTCACCGCTGTGGGTTCTCCTGTTGTGGAGCAAGGCTCTGGCGTACGTGGCTTCAGTGGTTATGGTGCACGGGCTTAGTTGTCTCGCTGTATGTGAGGTATCTTTCCTGGTGTCTTTCCAGGCCAGGGATCAGACCTGTGTGCCCTGTGTTGGCAGGTGGATTCTTAACCACTGGACCATAAGGAAGTCCAAATTAAAGCTAATTTTTTTTTCTTTTTTTTTGACTGTGCCATATGGTGTGCAGGATCCTAATTCCCTGACCAGGGGTCAAACCTGTGACTCCTACAGTGGAATTTCGGTTCACATCACTCAGTTGGGTCCGACTCTGTGACTCCATGGACTGCAGCACACCAGACCTCCCTGTCCATCACCAACTCCTGGAACTTGCTCAAACTCACGTCCATTGAGTCGGTGATTTCATCCACCCATCTCATGCTCTGTTGCCCCCTTCTCCTCCCATCTTCAATCTTTCCAAGCATCAGGGTCTTTTCAGATAAGTCAGTTCTTCACAGCAGGTGGCCAAAGTATTGGAGTTTCATCTTAATATCAGTCCTTCCAATGAATATTCTGGACTGATTTCCCTTAAGATGGACTGGTTGGATCGCCTTGCAGTCTGAGGGACTCTCAAGCATCTTCTCCAACACCACAGTTCAAAAGAATCAGTTCTTCCACACTCAGGTTTCTTTATAGTCCAACTCTCACATCCATACATGACTACTGAAAAAGCCATAGCTTTGACTAGACAGACCTTTGTTGGCAAAGTAATGTCTCTGCTTTTTAATATGCTGTCTAGGTTGGTCATAACTTTCCTTCCAAGGAGCAAGGGTCTTTTAATTTCATGGCTGCAGTCACCATCTGCAGTGATTTTGGAGCCCCAAATAATAAAGTCAGCCACTGTTTCCACTGTTTCTCCATCTATTTGCCATGAAGTGATGGGACCAGATGCCATGATCTTAGTTTTCTGAATGTTGAGCTTTATGCCAACTTTTTCACTCTTCTTTTTCACTTTCATCACGAGGCTCTTTAGTTCTTCTTCACTTTCTGCCATCAGGCTGGTGTCATTTGCTTATCTGAGGTCATTGATATTTCTCCTGGCCATATTGATTCCAGCTTGTGCGTTATCCAGCCCAGCATTTTTCATGATGTACTCTGCATATGAGTTAAACAGGGTGAAAATATACAGCCTTTCTGTACTCCTTTCCCAATTTGGAACCAGTCTGTTGTTCCATGTCCAGTTCTAACTGTTGCTTCCTGACCTGCATACAGATTTCTCAAGAAGCAGGTCAGGTGGTTTGGTATTCCCATCTCTTGAAGAATTTTCCAGAGTTTGTTGTGGTCCACACAGTCAAAGGCTTTGGCATAGTCAATAAAATAGAAACAGATGTTTTTCTGAAACTCTCTTGCTTTTTCTATGATCCAGTGGATGTTGGCAATTTGATCTCTGTTTCCTCTGCTTTTCTAAAACCAGCTTGAACATCTGGAAGTTTACAGTTCATATATTGTTGAAGCCTGGCTTGGAGAATTTTGAGCATTACTTTGCTAGGCTGTGAGATGAGTGCAATTGTGTGGTAATTTGAGCATTCTTTGGCATTGCCTTTCTTTGGGATTGGAATGAAAACTGACCTTTTCTAGTCCTGTGGCCACTGCTGAGTTTTCCAAATTTGCTGGCATATTGAGGGCAGCACTTTCACAGCATCATCTTTTAGGATTTGAAATAGCTCAACTGGCATTCAATCACCTCCATTAGCTTTGTTCATAGTGGTTCTTCCTAAGGCCCACTTGACTTACAGTGGAAGCGTGGAGTCTTAATCACTGGACCACCCAAGAAGTCTCAGATAAATAGTGGAATAGGGATCATATGGTAGTTCTGTTCTTAATTTTTGTTTTTAAGGAATTTCCATACTCTTTTCCATAGTGGTAGTACTAGTTTACAGTCCCACAAACAGTATATGAGTATTCCCTTTCTCTACTTCCTCTCCAACATTTATTATTTCTTGACTTTTCAGTAATTTCATTCTAACAGGTATGAGGTGGTAATCTTGTGATTTTGATTTGCACTTTCCTGAGAGTTATGTTGAACTTTTCTTGACTGGCTATTGGCCATCTGTATGTCTTCTTTGGGTAAATATCTATTCAGATCCTCTGCCTGTTCTTTAATAGGTTTTTGTGTGTGTGTGTGTGTGTGTGTGTGGTTGTTAAGTTATAGATATTCTTATATATATTGATCATGTGATTTTTATCCTTCATTTTGTTAATGTGATGTATCTCTTTCATTAATTTGTGGATGCTTAACTATCCTTTCATCCCTGGACTAAATACTACTAGATGGTGGTGTATGATCTTATTAATGGATTGTTGCATTTGGCTTGCTGTTATTTTGTTGAAAGTTTTTGTGTCTGTGTTTGGAGAAGGAAATGATGACCCACTGCAGTACTCTTGCCTGGAAAATCCCATGGATGGAGGAGCCTGATGCAGGCTATAGTCCATGGGGTCGCAAAGAGTTGGACACTACTGAGCGACTTCACTTTGGCTTTTCTTTCATTAAGGATATTGGCCTGCAATTTTATTTTTTGGTTGTGTCCTCATCTGGTTTTTGTATCAGGGTAATGCTAACTTTATACAATGTTTGGAAGGTTTTTCCCTCCTCTTAATTTTTTAGAAGAGCTTGAGAAGGATAAGTATGAATTCTTTAAATGCTCTGTAGAACTTGTCAGTGAAGCCATTGGTCCTGGGCTTTTGGTTATTAGGAGCTTTGTGATTCCTGTTTCAATCTCCTTGTCCATCAGTCTATTCAGATTTTTCTTTAGGATTCAGTCTTACAGGTTATATGGTTCTAGAAATGTATCCATTTCTTCTGGATTGTTCATTTTTTTTGATATGTAATTGTTTGAAGTAGTTTCTTATGATCCTCTTTATTTCTGTGATTTTAGTGGTAACTTGTCTTTCATTTCTGATTTTGCTTAGTTGACCTTTTACTCTTTTTACTTTGTTAGTCTTGCTAATGGCATGTGGATTTGGTTTATCTTTTTAAGAAACAAGCTCTTAATTTCATTGACTTTTTCTAAATATATATTTTAAAATTTCTGTTTATTTTTTACTCTGATCTTTATTATATCCTTCCTTCTGCCAGTTTTGGGCTTCATCTGTAGTTCTTTTTTTTTTTAGTAGATATAAAGTTAGATTATATAGAATTTGTCCTGTTTCTTGAGTTAGGTCTGTATTGCTGTGAACCTCCCTCTCCTTTTATTGCATCCCAGAGATGTTGGTATGTAGTGCTATATTTTTTTAACTTCTATCTTGGCTTTTCTGATCTTGTTTCAGTTCTTTATTGTCAGTCTGATTTCTTTACTTTGTTTTTAAAGATTCTGTTTGTATATTTTCTAGCTCAGGGATTCTTTCTTCAGCCATTTCCAATTTACTAATAAATCCGCCCAATGAATTGTTTATTTCCGTTTTTATCTCTATAATTTCTTTCTTTTTTTTTTATCTCTATAATTTCTTTTTGGTTCTTTCTTAGGATATCTGTCTCTCTGCTGATATTGTCTATCTGTTCTGTTTTTTTTTTTTTTAAACCACTGAAAAGTGAAAGCAATAGTTGCTTAGCCATGTTCAATTCTTTTCGACCCTGTGGACTGTAGCCCACCAGACTCCTCTACCCATGGGATTCTCCAGGCAAGAACACTGGAATGAGTTGCTGTTCCCTTCTCCAGGGGATCTCCCTCACCCTGGAATGGAACCCAGGCCTCCCACATTGTGGAAAAATTCTTTAGCATTTGAGCTACCATGGAAGTTTATCCATTAGAGCCCTTAGCATATCAGTTGTTGCTTAAAATTCCTGATCTGATGGTTCATCACACCCCTTCCATATCTAGTTCTAATGCTTTCTCTGTCTTTTCAAATTGTGTTTTGTTGCCTTTTGGTATGCCTTGTAATTTTTTCTTCATAGTGGATTATGTACAGAGTAAAGGAACTGTTGTGAATCAGCTGTTAGTAATGTGGTATTGAGGTGTGTGTGGTGGGGGAGCATTCTGTAGTCCTATGGATTATAGTCCATTTTACAGTCCTATAGTCTCATTCTTTTAGTGAGCCTAAGCCTCTAGGCCGTGAACTTCACAGGTGTTTCTCATTTTTTTCTCTTCCTTTAGGTGGGACTGGATAACTCAAGTGGGCTGGAGTTGGGTAATTTACCTTCCCAAAGTTAGTTAGGCTCAGAAAAATAGCCCCAGAAGGTTGCTGCTAAGTCACTTCATTCGTGTCCGACTCTGTGTGACCCCATAGACGGCAGCCCACCAGGCTCCCCCATCCCAGGGATTCTCCAGGCAAGAACACTGGAGTGGGTTGCCATTTCCTTCTCCAGTGCATGAAAGTGAAAAGTGAAAGTGAAGTTGCTCAGTCGTGTCTGACTCTTTGCGACCTCGTGGAATGCTGCCTACCAGGCTTCTCCATCCATGGGATTTTCCAGGCAAGAGTACTGAAGTGGGGTGCCATTACCTTCTCTGAGAAGCTTAGGCTCTGGTTAACTAGTTTCCCTTGAGGCCAGGTCTTATCAAGAAGAGCAAAGTGTCTCCTTCCTCTTGAACCTTCCTCCCTCCCTCCCTATTCATATTGATATATGGCAGAAGCCAACCCAATATTGTAAACCAGTTATCCTCCAATTAAAAAATAAATAGAAATTTAAAATAAATACTTAAAAAAAATATATATATATATATATAAAGAAGAACAGCATGCTCTGAGGTATTTCAAAATGGTTCCTATTCCCCTACTATTGGAAGAAAACCAAGAGAATTTTTCTCTGCTACTTCCTGTAGGACTCTGCTGGAGCTCCTGGAGTTAAATCTCACAACCTTGTGATTACCCCTCTGTGACTGGCTTCCCCTGGAGTTTATAACACTCAGTTGTTGTCACTGAAATGTTTTACTCTTATATGTATTAATATTTAGATTGCCCACATTTTATTCAATTTTTTCTGTTTCATTTCTGTTTCCAATGTCAATCATTTCTGTTTCATATTTTCCCATTCTAACCACCATCCTGCTGCTTTTTCCCTACACTGGGATCTTGTTCAGTTTTATCTTCAGATATTTATGCTCTGTTGGAGATAAACTCACATTCTTCCCTCTTTAGTTCCACAGAGACGGCATATTTTCCATAAAATTTTCATTGGCTATCTCACCTTCCCTAATCTTCCCTTTCATAGTCATGATACTCCTGAGCCTTTGGGATTATCTTTACTCCCAAATCTTTGCTCTTTTATTATTATTATTTTTTGAAATTAGAAAAGAAACCATTACTTTTTCCAAGTCATTGTTACCACTATTTTTAGCTTCTTATTCTTACTCTCTAAACTGCTTCACATATCTAAAATGTACTGGATTAGACTTCAGTTGCTGACAATAGAAACTACTTTAGCTATTTTAAGGAAAAAAGGATTTATTTTCAGGCATATTAAGTGTCTTAAACAATCACAGATGGAACTGGACAAATCACAGTGAGATACCATTGCACTCCTATTAGGTTGGCTAAAATTAAAAGAATTATGAGATGATTCTCTATACAGGAAACCCTAAAGACTCCAAATAAAAATTATTAGAACTAATAAATGAATCCAGCAAGGTAGCAGGATGCAAGAGTAATATACAGAAGTCTGTTGCATTTCTTTACACTAACAATGAAATATCAGAAAGTAAAAGAAAATTCCATTTACAATTTCATAAAAAAAAAGCAAAATACCTAGGAATAAACCTAACCTAGGAGGTGAAAGACTTATATTAGAACTATAAAACATTGATAAAGGAAGTAGAAGATGATTTAAGGAAATAGAAAGGAAATAGGTATCTCATGTTTTTGGATTAGAAGAATTAATATAGTTATTTAAAGTGGCCATAGTAACCAAAGCATTCTGAAGATTTAATGTGATCCCTATCAAATTACCCATGACATTTTTTCACAGAACTAGAACAAATAATCCTAAAATTTATATGGAACCACAGAAGACCCAGAATTACTAAAACATTCCTGAAGAGCAAGAACAAAGTTGGAGGCATAATTCTTCCAGACTTCAGATAATACTACGAAGCTACAATTGTCAAGACAGTGTGGTATTGGCACAAAAAACAGATATATAGATCAATGAAATAGAATAGAGAGCCCAGAAATAAACCCATACACATACAGTCAATTAATCTTTGGCAAAGGAGGCAAGAATATACAATGGAAAAAAGACAGTCTCTTCAGCAAGTGGTCTTGGGAAAAGTGGATAGCCCTATGTATATCAATGAAGTAAGAACACACCAAAATAAAGAAAGTAAACTCAAAATGGCTTAAATACTTAAATATAATACATGAAACCATAAAAATTCTAGGAGAGATATAGGCAATCAATTCTCTGACATAAATCCTAGCAATGTTTTCTTAGGTTGTCTCCAAAGGCAAACGAAATGAAAGCAAAAACAAGCAAATTGGACCTCATCAAACTTGTGAGCTTTTACACAGTGAAGGAAACCATAACAAAAATCAACAGACAGCCTACAGACTGGGAGAAAAATATTTGCAAACAATGAGACCAACAAGAGCTTAACTTTCAAAGTATACACACAGCTCATACAGCTCAATAACAAACAAACAAAACCCAAATCAATCCAATCCAAAAATGTGCTGAAGACCTAAACAGACATTCATTCACAGAAGACATCAAGATGGCCAACAGGTACATGAAAAGATGTTTAACATGCTAATTATTAGAGAAATGCAGTTTAAAACTCCAATGAGGTATCACTTTACATGGGTTAGAATAGCCATCATTAAAAAGTCTACAAATAAAAATTACTGGAAAGGTTGTAGAGAAAAGAGAACCCTAGTACATGGTAAGTGGGAATGTAAATGGTATAGCCACTATGGAGAACAGTATGGAGGTTCCTTAAAAAACTAAAAAGAGAATTACCATATGATCCAGCAGTCTCACTCCTGGTCTCTCATCCTTTTTCTAAATTGCTGCATTGCCTCTCTCAGTGCTTCTTAGAATATATTAAAGATTGCATCCACTAACCTTTCTTTTCATGGAAAGGCATTTTATTTTAAATATAGCAGTGTATACATGTCAATCCAGAACTCCCAATCTATCTGTCTCTTGCATCCTTCTACCCTGGTAACTATAAATTCATTCTCTAAGTCTGTGAGTCTGTTTCTGTTTTGTAAATAAATTCATTTGTGATTTTTCTTTTTTTTTAGATTCTACATAAAAGTGATATTGTAAAGTATTTGTCTTTCTCTGCCTGACTTCATTTAGTACGATCATCTTCAGGTCCATCCATATTGCTGCAGATCAGATCAGTGGCTCAGTCGTGTCTGACTCTTTGCGACCTCATGAATTGCAGCACGCCAGGCCTCCCTGTCCATCACCAACTCCTGGAGTTCACTCAGACTCATGTCCATCGAGTCAGTGATGCCATCCAGCCATCTCATCCTCTGTCGTCCCCTTCTTCTCTTGCCCCCAATCCCTCCCAGCATCGGAGTCTTTTCCAATGAGTCAACTCTTCACATGAGGTGGCCAAAGTACTGGAATTTCAGCTTTAGCATCATTCCTTTCAAAGAAATCCCAGGGCTGATATCCTTCAGAATGAACTGGTTGGATCTCCTTGCAGTCCAAGGGACTCTCAAGGGTCTTCTCCAACATCACAGCATCATTCAAAAGCATCAATTCTTCGGCGCTCAGCCTTCTTCACAGTCCAACTCTCACATCCATACATGACCACAGGAAAAACCATAGCCTTGACTAGACGGACCTTTGTTGGCAAAGTAATGTCTTTGCTTTTGAATATGCTCTCTAGGTTGGTCATAACTTTCCTTCCAAGGAGTAAGCATCTTTTAATTCCATGGCTGCAGTCACCATCTGCAGTGATTTTGGAGCCCCCCAAGATAAAGTCTGACACTGTTTCCACTGTTTCCCCATCTATTTCCCATGAAGTGATGGGACTGGATGCCATGATCTTCGTTTTCTGAATGTTGAGCTTTAAGCCAACTTTTTCACTCTCCACTTTCACCTTCATCAAGAGGCTTTTGAGTTCCTCTTCACTTTCTGCCATAAGGGTGGTGTCATCTGCATATCTGAGGTTATTGATATTTCTCTCAGCAATCTTGATTCCAGCTTGAGCTTCTTCCAGTCCAGCATTTCTCATGATGTACTCTGCATGTAAGTTAAATAAACAGGGTGACAATATACAGCCTTGACGTACTCCCTTTCCTATTTGGAACCAGTCTGTTGTTCCCTGTCCAGTTCTAACTCTTGCTTCCTGACCTGCATACAGATTTCTCAAGAGCAGTTCAGGTGGTCTGGTATTCCCATCTCTTTCAGAACTTTCCACAGTTTATTGTGATCCACACAGTCAAAGGCATTGGCATAGTCAATAAAGCAGAAATAGATGTTTTTCTGGAACTCTCTTGCTTTTTCCATGATCCAGTGGATGTTGGCAATTTGATTTCTGGTTCCTCTGCCTTTTCTAAAACCAGTTTGCACATCAGGAAGTTCACGGTTCACATATTGCTGAAGCCTGGCTTGGAGAATTTTGAGCATTTCTTTACTAGCGTGTGAGATGAGTGCAATTGTGTGGTAGTTTGAGCATTCTTTGGCATTGCCTTTCTTTGGGATTGGAATGAAAACTGACCTTTTCCAGTCCTGTGGCCACTGCTAAGTTTTCCAAATTTGCTGGCATATTGAGTGCAGCCCTTTCACAGCATCATCTTTCAGGATTTGAAATAGCTCAACTGGAATTCCATCACCTCTACTAGCTTTGTTCGTAGTGGTGCTTTCTAAGGCCCACTTGACTTCACATTCCAGGATGTCTGGCTCTAGGTCAGTGATCACACCATCATGATTATCTGGGTCGTGAAGATCTTATTTGTACAGTTCTTCTGTGTATTCTTGCCACCTCTTCTTAATATCTTCTGCTTCTGTTAGGTCCGTACCATTTCTGTCCTTTATCGAGCTCATCTTTGCATGAAATGTTCCTTTGGTATCTCTGATTTTCTTGAAGAGATCCCTAGTCTTTCCCATTCTGTTGTTTTCCTCTATTTCTTTGCATTGATCGCTGAAGAAGGCTTTCTTATCGCTTCTTGCTATTCTTTGTAACTCTGTAATCAGATGTTTATATCTTTCCTTTTCTCCTTGGCGTTTCACTTCTCTTCTTTTCACAGCTATTTGTAAGGCCTCCCCAGACAGCCATTTTGCTTTTTTGCATTTGTTTTCTATGGGAATGGTCTTGATCCCTGTCTCCTGTACAATGTCACGAACCTCATTCCATAGTTCATCAGGCAGTCTATCTATCAGATCGAGGCCCTTAAATCTATTTCTCACTTCCACTGTATAATCATAAGGGATTTTATTTAGGTCATACCTGAATGGTCTAGTGATTTTCCCTACTTTCTTCAATTTGAGTCTGAATTTGGCAATAAGGAGTTCATGGTCTGAGCCACAGTCAGCTCCTGGTCTTGTTTTTGTTGACTGTATAGAGTTTCTCCATCTTTGGCTGCGAAGAATATAATCAGTCTGATTTCGGTGTTGACCATCTGGTGATGTCCATGTCTATACATGGACATCTTCTCTTGTGTTGTTGGGAGAGGGTGTTTGTTATGACCAGTGCATTTTCTTGGCAAAACTCTGTCAGCCCCATTTAAATAGGATATTATGCCAATAAAATTAATAATAATAATAAATATTGTGAAATTCCAAACATTCATGCTAAGACATGTGAAAATCAATGAAGCATTCAAAAAAGTACTGTGTTGTTACTATTGTTGTTTCTTTTATTATTACCAGCAGCTTGTATTGAACCTTTTTCCGTTCAATTCAGTTCAATTGCTTAGTCATGTCCAACTCTTTGCACCCCATGGACTGCAGCATGCCAGGCCTCCCTGTCCATCACCAACTCCTGGAACTTGCTTAAACTTATGTCTATCAAGTAAGTGATAACATCCAACCATCTCATCTTCTGTCATCCCCTTCTCCTCCTGCCATCAATGTTTCCCAGCATTAGGGTCTTTTCTAGAGTCAGTTCTTTGCAGCAGGTAGCCAAAGTATTGGAGTTTCAGCTTCAGCATCAGTCCTTTCAGTGAATAATCAGGACTGATTTCCTTTAGGATGGACTGGTTGCATCTCCTTGCAGTCCAAGGGACTCTCAAGAGTTTTCTCCATCACCACAGTTCAAAAGCATCAGTTCTTTGGCAGTCAGCTTTCTTTATGGTCCAATTCTCACACCATAGATAACTACTGGAAAAACCATAGCTTTGACTAGACAGACCTTTGTCAGAAAAGTAATGTCTCTGCTTTTTAATATATTGTCTAATTTGGTCATAGCTTGTCTTCCAAGGAGCAAGTGTCTTTTAATTTCATGGCTGCAGTATTCATCTGCAGTGATTTTGGACCCCCCCCCCCCAAATAAAGTCTTTCACTGTTTCCATTGTTTCCCCATCTGTTTGCCTCAAGTGATGGGACTGGATGCTATGATCTCAGTTTACTGAATGTTGAGCTTTAAGCCAACTTTTTCACTCTCCTCTTTCACTTTCATCAAGAGGCTCTTTAGTTCCTCTTCACTTTCTGCCTTAAGGGTGATGTCATATCTGAGGTTATTGATATTTCTACTGGCAATTTTGATTCCAGCTTGTGCTTCATCTAGCCTGGCATTTCTCATGATGTACTCTGCATATAGGTTAAATAAGCAGGGTGACAATATACAGCCTTGACATAGTCCTTTCCCAATTTGTAACCAGTTCATGGTTCCATGTCCAGTTCTAACTGTTGCTTTTGGATCTGCATACAGATTTCTCAGAGGCAGGTCAGGTCTCTTTCAGAATTTTCCAGTTTGTTGTGATCCACACAGTCAGAGGCTTTGGCATAGACAATAAAGCAGAAGCATATATTTTTCTGGAACTCTCTTGCTTTTGCTGTCATCCAACAGATGTTGGCAATTTGATATTTGGTTCCTCTGCCTTTTCTAAAATCAGCTTGAACATCTGGAAGTTCTCGGTTCATGTGCTGTTGGAGCCTCACTTGGAGAATTTTGAGCATTACTTTGCTAGCATGTGAGATGAGTACAATTGTGTGGTAGTTTGAACTTTCTTTGGCATTGCCTTTCTTTGGGATTGGAATGAAAGCTGACCTTTTCCAGTCCTGTGTCCACTGCTGAGTTTTCCAAATTTGTTGGCATATTGAATGCAGCATTTTAACAGAATCATCTTTTAGGATTTGAAATAGCTCAACTGGAATTCCATCCCCTCCACTAGCTTTGTTTGTGGTGATGCTTGTTTTTGAATTAATGTATTGCTTTCAGTGTCACATGATCATGGTTGCTACCACTCCTTTCACTGAGTGCTTCCAGTGTTCTTAGGGTATTTGAAGTATGTTGATTATATCAGTTAACTGTATGCAATGTTAAATAGGTGAAAAAGCTCTTTGTTTTAAATATTTTCTCCAGTAATGACCACCAGTACCTTCACCTGGCATTTCAGTTTGATTTGCCTTTGTTCAAACTAAGTTGAGTCTGTTTCATGTACTACAGGGTTCTAAGTAGCTATGCCAGCCTCTCACAAGATACTCCCACGAAGGCTGCAAGGAATCCTCAGTGTCTATAGTTCTGATTTCCTAGATGAACACTTCACCTTCTCCTGGCTATAGTTCTAGAAGTAGGATATTTTCAGAGGCCAAAAGCTGGCATTGTATGGGGAAGGATATCTTTGTTTATTATGCTTGGAATTGGTTTGTCAATATATGGTGAGTCTATGTTGATGCCAAAACCAATTGAGATAACTTTGAAAGGTATTGAATGGACCTGAAAGACTGTTCATCTATAAACCATAGATATCTTGTAGCATTTGTTATCTCGTGTTCAGAGAAAATAACCACTCCAGAATTCCAAAGAAAATCTCAGAATACCTTTACCGTCTTTAACTTAGACCCAGAGCCAGTGCTGCAGCTAGAGGTTGAGGACTGAGTTGAGTCAGGGATAGTGAAAGTCAAATTATGGCACCATATTCTTAATTTACCCATGAAACCACAAGCTCTTATGGTAGAAGGCCAGGAAAGATGCTTCGATATGCACTTGTTGTGAATTAAAATGGTTTCCAGGCCAAATGGCATCATCATGCACTGAAACTGGCCAAGGCTTTATTTAGATGACTGTCTTCTATTCACTACCTTCCTGGTAGATGCTAACATTGAAAGTAATAGGTATAACTTTTTAAAGTGTTAACTAAATAATCCAGATTATAAAATACAGTTTTCTCCTTTTGAGCTTGTGTTGTTCATATTATGTGTTAGTGTTTTCCTCTGTCAGACCCACTGTGGATATCAGATGACCTATCGCCATGTTAATTTAGAAAATCTCTTAGTACTATTCATAAAAAACTGTAAGTATCTCCCAGTGTGAAAGATGGATAATGGTTTTAAAACTTGTCAATTTGTTTCTGAATTAAGTTTAGCAACATTAAATATAATTTGCTTTCAAGTGTTTTTTTACTGTCTTAATTTAGTCTCCTCAGTTTTCTTAACCAATTCAACATCTGTAAACTTAACACAGTGCTCTTTATAAATCAGAAAATGAAAGATTTGGGGTATCTATTGTATAATACAGAATTTTGTAAAATAACTAATTTGACTTCTATAGATTATTATGATTTTGAGTTATCAAATAATAAGTCTTTTGTTTATGTGATTAATCTACTTTAAAAACTTTATATTTATAATGTTTGTGAAACTATAATTTTCTATTTTATATAGCATACTAAAGTTCAAAGTTTTCCTTAAGGGATCTTTTTC
Source organism: Bos indicus (assembly GCF_029378745.1). NCBI lineage: Eukaryota > Metazoa > Chordata > Mammalia > Artiodactyla > Bovidae > Bos > Bos indicus. Next base: position 27,358,365 of record NC_091765.1, read on the forward strand.
TCAAGGCATGAAGATTTGAAAAGAAGTATTTTGTAGCTGATTTTAATTATCTAGACTTCAATGGGTGCCAGTATTAAAAAAGTTAAAATAAAGCATAATGGCTATAAATACAAAAACCTTTTTTTGTCATATGGTTGGAAAGTTGTTTAATATTCCCATGCTGGGCACCCTTTTGCCAAATTTAATGAAAATCAGCATGATATTGTAGCAGTTAGTATTTGAATTCTCCAGTTATCTTTATGAGTACTGAAAAAAGAGAGATTCAAATAGCAGCTGATAAGCTAGTATTATCTTTATCATGTTCCTTATCTGAATCAGAAACTGGCATGGACCTTCAGTAATTCTTTCTCTTTTGATGGTACCCTTGTCCCTTGTTTTCTCTGAGAGTACATTGGATCAAAATTGCCAGTTAAGAAGCTTTATTCCCAATTCAGTGAATATTCAGTTCAATGAATATTAGTGTCTAGTTGTTCTCAGAGATTGAAAGCAGAACTCAGTGATTTGACTTGTAGCCTTCTGTGATGAATCTTGTGAAAGAGCTGTCCTTGTGTCAACGTTTTTATAGCTTCATTTCCATTAATACAATGGAGACAGTTTTATTAAATTATCTTAGCTTTATATACAATTTTCTTTCCCTTTTAAGTGAATTGTATCATTCCTGTTTTGGATATCTTATTTTAAAATCTTATTTTTATTGAAGTATCAGATCAGATCAGTTGCTCAGTCGTGTCCAACTCTTTGCGACCCCATGAATTGCAGCACACCAGGCCTACCTGTCCATCACCAACTCCCGGAGTTCACTGAGACTCACACCTATCGAGTCAGTGATGCCATCCAGCCATCTCATCCTCTGTCGTCCCCTTCTCCTCCTGCCCCCAATCCCTCCCAGCATCAGAGTCTTTTCCAATGAGTCAACTCTTCGCATGAGGTGGCCAAAGTACTGGAGTTTCAGCTTTAGCATCATTCCTTCCAAAGAAATCCCAGGGCTGATCTTCAGAATGGACTGGTTGGATGTGCTTGCAGTCCAAGGGACTCTCAAGAGTCTTCTCCAACATCACAATTCAAAAGCATCAATTCTTCGGTGCTCAGCCTTCTTCACAGTCCAACTCTCACATCCATACATGACCACAGGATAGTTGATTTAAAATGTTAATTTCAGGTGTATAGCAAAGTGATTCAGTTATACGTAAAAATATGTATTTTCATATTATTTTCCCTTTAAATTATTGCAAAATATTGTGTATAGTTACTTGTGCTATGCAGTAGCTCCTTGTTGGTTTTCTATTTAATGCTTAGCAGTGTATATATATTAAACCTGAACTCCTAATTTATTCATCCTTCACGTCCAGATTCCTTTAAAATGTTTAAGGTCAAGTAGTTTTTATTGGCACAGTTTTTGACAAGTCTTGTCCTTCTAGACAATCATAAAGAGTTAATCTTTTGCTAGTATGCTTTTTACTCTTTAAAAAATAATGCTTTTTACTCTTTTCAAAATTTAGTGTTCAAAATCTTGTGAGTGGTACATTCTATATTGTCCTTTAGTTTTCAAATATGATAGCATTTTTATGAACCCTTTTGCAGTGACTTCACCCATTAATCACTCTCTCAGCAGTCTTATGGCAATCATGATGAACCTGATCTATGAGATGGTGGGAAACATTTTGAGTTACCATGGTAACTCACTGTGAGCACTGTGAAAAGTTCTTGGGTCATGAGGCTTTAGAAAAAAAGTTAGCTGGAAACAGACTATTTTGAGAAAACTGGAATAATACCACAGATTTGGTATTTTCTACTTAGAAAAAAATGCCTAACCATTCTTTTCTTAGAAATAATCCTAGGGGAAAACATTTTGAAGTAAGCTCAAATTTAAAGTAAATTCAAAGTAATTTCCAATCACTAAAATTATAGTATTTTTAAACATTATAAAGGCAGAAGAAATTATACCATCAATCTAGAAAAAGTAATATTACCTTTAATAATTGCTTATTATTTTAACTTTCCTCTTATATTTCATATTAATAGATTCTTTAAAATTCTACCTTCCATCTTTGTATGTGTTTGTGTATGTGGCAAGCATTACTTGAACTGCTTTGAAGAATAAAATACCAAGTCTCCTATCTTGTGGTTTAGTGGAAGAGACTGAGAAATAGAGGCAATTTCCAATAAATAATGAAAGACACCCTGATAGGAATAAACATAGGCAGACTGCCTAACCAGGCTTGAGGGTGAGATATTACTGAGGGGGGTTCAGTAATATTTAATCTGAGTCCTGAAAGCTGAGTGAGATGAATTAAAAGGAGGCTCTTCCATGCAATACTCAGCATGTGCAAAGGCTCCTTTGCTTTCTATTTTTCAGAACAAAAATAATTCAGAATATTTAGGGCAGCGACTGTCAAGACATTTGGTGGCTGAATCAGCTGGATTCAGCCAGCTGTACTAAATAATGGAGAAGGCAATGGCACCCCACTCCAGTACTCTTGCCTGGAAAATCCCATGGACGGAGGAGCCTGGTAGGCTGCAGTCCATGGGGTCGCTAAGAGTCAGACATGACTGAGCGACTTCACTTTGACTTTTCACTTTCATGCATTGGAGAAGGAAATGGCAACCCACTCCAGTGTTCTTGCCTGGAGAATCCCAGGGACGGGGGAGCCTGGTGGGCTGCTGTCTATGGGGTCGCACAGAGCCGGACATGACTGAAGTGACTTAGCCGCAGCAGCAGCAGCACTAAAGGTCTTATCTGCTCATGCAAGGGGATAGAACTTTATCTGAGAATGCAGTGAGGTTTCAGTGGTAGTTTTAAGCAGAGGAATGACAAAAATGGATTCAATTTTTAGAAGGATTACTCTGGAGTAGAGAATGAGTTGGAGTGGGATACACAGGAATCAGCATGTCCAGTAAGGAGATGTTTTAGTTTTGTATAACTGCTCTCACAAATTACCACAAATTTAGCAGAAAACAGCAGCATCTGTTTGTTATTTCCCATTTTCTTTGGGTCAGAAGTCCAGGTGCAGCATAACTCAGCTTGTTTTTTGTTTCGGGTCTCTTAAGGCCAAAATGATGGACTCCCTGGTGGCTCAGACAGTAAAGAATCTGCCTGCAATGTAGGAGACTTGGTTTGATCCCCAGGTCAGGAAGATCCCCTGGAAAAGCAAATGGCATCACACTCCAGTACTCTTGCCTGGAAAATTCCATGGACAGAGGAGCCTGTTGGGCTACAGTCCGTGGGGTTGCAAAGTCAGACTCAGCTGAGCGACTAACACCTACACTTTCATCTTATACCATATTCTTCATTTTTAGCTTGTTTTGAAATACTAAATGTTCTGGGTTGTATATGGTCAACTAAGTGCCACCAATACTTCATACTAAAGCTAGCAAGTGTATTTGCTAGAATTTCATTCCCTGTATAGCTCCAGGTTAGAGTTAGGCGCTAAGAGAATCTTACATGCTATTTGGAATATGGAGATAAAATGGAAGTCATTATTCTTGGCATGTAATGATGCCTAGTTGCAGTAGCTTTGGAGATCTTCCCACACATTCCTGTTTTATAGTTGTGGTGACTGGACCCAGCAGTTTCTTAGACTTTTTTGTGAGCTCTTACTTCTTGACCAACTCTAGGGTTTCAGGCTAAGTTTGTTGGAGACTGTTTCTTCAGTTCTCTGACTACAGCCTCCCAGACATTTACTCTCCAGACTCCCTCACATTGGCCTATTTTCTATGCATTACTTCTTCCTGTGCCTGTGTCCAATCTACTGATGAATCAATAGAAAGCACTCTTCATGTCTGTTTCTGTGTTTTCATTTCTAACACCTTCTATTTGATTCTTTTCTGTTACCCACTTTCCACTAAAGCCTTTATCATTAATCACAGTTATTTTAAATTCTCTGTCTGAAAATTATAACATCTGGGCCATATCTGTGTCAGGCTGTGTTGATTGCTTTCTTTCTTGGCAGATGAGTGTTTTTATAGCATTTTTTTTTCCATTTGTGTCTCATAAATATTGGTTGAAGGCTGGACACGATGTAAAAGAGAATAAAGTAAGCTCTGCCTGGATTGGCATACCTTTTCTTCTGCTGTACTTCAGTGCAGAGTTGGGCTAGTCTTGTCAGGAATTGAGCTGGTTTGGGATTTTGTGTTGCTAGGGTTTACTTAGTGCATTGTTGGCTTTATGTTACTCCATTGTCATCTTTTGTTTAGGGTGGAAGTTGGCTTCCAGAAGATTTTTCCTCATTTCTGTTCTGTCCTCCTTTTAGGCTATGCCTCATGTTGCTTGTTACTGAGGTCTTACTAGTGGTGTTGAGGGGCATGGGATGGATGTTCTATATCAACAGTCCCAAACCTTTTTGGCACCAGGGACTGGTTTCACGGAAGACAATTTTCCACAGAATGAGGGTTGTGGAGTGGGGTGGGGGTGGTGCAGGTGAGCAATGGGCTTACTGGCCTGCCACTCACTTCCTGCTGTGCAGCCAGGTTCCCAACAGGCTGTGCACTGGGTCGGGGAGAGTGGGTTGGGGACCCCTGTTCTCCAGTGTCCTAGATCATCCTCAGCCTGAGACCCATTTACCAGGTCATCTGGCTGGGGTCGCACAGTCAGACGCGACTGAAGCGACTTAGCAGCAGCAGCAGCTGGGTGGATCTTTCACAGTCATGTTGAGTTTCTGCAGCAGTCCTCTGGTTTTCTGCCCTTATTTATCTCAGAGGAGCAGGTTTTATTTCTTGTTCCATCCCTCCAGCCATAATAGTTCTTCATCTGTGTCCTAGAGGCAGCAGAATTTACTGCCTTTCTTCTGGCAGCTTAAGGCTTTTGTCTCACATGAAAGAATGTTTTGGGTACAGCTTTGGCCTGTTCTGCAATGACAACTACTTTCCTCCCCCAAGTCTCTACCGAAAGAGATGCTTTCTTTAGTTTCCCTTCTGTCCCCAGTATTTCTTGTGAGCACATGGTCTGTAGTGTAGAGCCCTTGAATGAGTCGTAACTATCTTTGTGTCTGAAGGTCCTAGTATGGTATTCTATACTCTCATGCCAGTCCATGCTTAGCCTTAAGCAATTCATTAATCTTTTTCTTACCAGCTTGTATGGTGTTGCCTGTCTTCCCTCCATGCTCCACCTTGGATAAATCAATACTTTAAAATGGCTTTTCTCGGGGACACTTGCCTTTCTTTACATTTTTATTAATAGGTTAACTTTTTATACTCTGTGACTTTGTCTCTCTAGTGGGCTTAGAAAAATTATAATCATATATAAGAAATCAGCCTTTTGTTATTATTAGGGCGGAAATGACAGTCATTCTGGCTTTCTACATCCTAGGTAGAGGCTGAAAGTCAGTTTTGACATTAAAAATATTGTATAACTAAAAGACAATAGATTTGAAGATTATGATGTAGTGCTCTTGATACTATTTCAGTAATCTTTGAGATATATAGTGATAACTGAAACCAGAGTAATGGGAGAAGTATAAAAGTTGGAAGTTTTTAGTTTTGAGGTGTACTTAGGAAATATTTTAGACTGAATCTTTTCTGATAAAGTCACTCTTTTAAACTATACAATTTAATTATGAATGTCATTTTCTTATACTCAGTAAGCCAGAATATTATTTCCTTATGTCATTTAATTTATTCAGTTCAGTTTAGTTCAGTCACTCAGTTGTGTCCAACTCTTTGAGACCCCATGAATTGCAGCATGTCAGGCCTCCCTGTCCATCACCAACTCCTGGAGTTCACCCAGACTCACGTCCATCAAGTCGGTGATGCCATCCAGCCATCTCACCCTCTGTCGTCCCCTTTCCTCCTGCCCCCAATCCCTCCCAGAATCAGAGTCTTTTCCAATGAGTCAACTCTTCGCATGAGGTGGCCAAAGTATTGGAGTTTCAGCTTTAGCATCATTCCTTCCAAAGAACACCCAGGGCTGATCTCCTTCAGAATGGACTGGTTGGATCTCCTTGCAGTCCAAGGGACTCTCAAGAGTCTTCTCCAACACCACAGTTCAAAATTATCAATTCCTTGGCGCTCAGCTTTCTTCACAGTCCAACTTTCACATCCATACATGACTACTGGAAAAACCATAGCCTTGACTAGACGGACCTTTGTTGGCAAAGTAATGTCTCTGCTTTTTAATATGCTGTCTAAGTTGGTTATAACTTTCCTTCCAAGGAGTATAGGAATATTTAAAACTCTAGACTATTTTCTTGCTTGTCCATTTATGACTGTATGGTTACCTATTTCAAGAATATTATACAGAAGTATAGAAAATGCATTCACAAAGTCCTTTTAATGAGAATTTGAGGGTAGAATGACTACTTTAAATATTGATAATAACAGTTTAGAATGAAGGGACTTTAGGAAACTTTTGCCTGGAAAATCCCATGGATGGAGGAGCCTGGTAGGCTGCAGTCCATGGGGTCACAAAGAGTTGGACACGACTGAGCGACTTGACTTTCACTTTTCACTTTCATGCATTGGAGAAGGAAATGGCAACCCACTCCAGTGTTCTTGCCTGGAGAATCCCAGGGACGGTGGAGCCTGATGGGCTGCCGTCTATGGGGTCGCACCGAGTCGGACACGACTGAAGCGATTTAGCAGCAGCAGCAAAGTAACGTTTTTACCTTTAAGAGATGAAGAAATTAAGAAGCAAAAATGTTAAGTGACTTAAAGAAAATATTGCAAAGAGATTTCTTGAGAAAAGGAGAGAGTTGTCTTAGGTGAAATCTGTCAGAGGAAAAGTTTTGTGTTTGTCCTTTAATTTTTGGAATTAGGGCTAAAGTTTTAGACTTGCTCTAGCCTACTTTACTAGAGCTCTACTTTGCTATCCTTTCTGATTTTTAGCAAACTCAAGAGTGCTGGACCTCTGCTTTTTTTTTTTTTTTAACTTATTTATATCCTTCCCTTATTTCCTGGGTCTACTCTGTGGCTGAGTTCAGGTGCATTCTTCAGTTTTGCTTTTCCTTTTTTCTTCCAAATTGGTAAAGAGACTATTTCCTTTTAAGGATAATCCTTTTAGGAGGACAGATTGAAGATAGCAACAAAAAAGCACATTTTAAACTGTCGAATATTAAAATTATGTTAACCAAAATGGCTGGAAACCTTCTAAACTGGAAACGAAAGTCTTAGTATTCTTATTCCACATCTATTCTGAAGTGTGTATAGGTTTTCCCTTCTGAGCTTATTCCCTTTTCCCTGAAGACATCTCTTCCTAGCATGAAAAAATGCCAAAATATTCAGGAAAGAGCAATGTTGTATTTTAGCTCAAGTGGATAATTTGGATTTCTTATAAACTCTGTAGCCAGTGATGGCAACTTCTTACCTACCTCATATATAATCAGTTCTTAAGGGACATACCTTCTTAACCAGTAGGGTCATTTTTGCTGTAGAAGTGTTTGATTCTGGGGCTTCTCTAGTGTTCCAGTTACATTTTAACAGTCCCTGAACTAGAAATTGGGAATCTTGATTGTCTGCTCAGGTCTTTATTAATACTTCCCAGTGAAATCCATCTTCTTATTTTTACTGATGTCTGAAAAATCTTTCATCTGTGCTATTTCCTATTTGAACATTCTTTCTCCATGTTTACTAATTGCTCTTTGACATCTCTGCTTTTTCTTTTTAACTGTACCTGCAGAAATAGAAACTCTCAATGAATCTGATGCCATTGATACAAAATGCAAAAGGTGTTTTATGAAAGTGTTTTATTCAAATGCAGCTGTGTTCTAGTCCAAAATTTTCCTTTTCCCTTACTTTTTACCGTATAAAGAATACAGGAGTCTCTTTGAAGAGTGTAGGTAAACCTCTAATTCTCATCTACATAAAATGCAAACTTTTATGAAATATTAAATATGATAACTAAAAGGGAAAAATGAAGTTTTATGCATTCTACTAATTGTTTATATTCCCTTAAAAATCTTACAAGACTTTTTTTAAAGAAATATTTTAAAACTTCTATACAATGAGATATCCTTAGCTTTTAAATGTATGTAATGATTAGTATGGAAAAGAGATTCATAGAAAAGAAAAGCTGTTCCCTACACAGTGGAAAACAAAGGAAGCAGCATGTAATTTAATGATAAGTATCTCTGAGGACTTTCTAATTACCTTCTAATATGGCGTTTATATTTAGAAAATTAATTTACCCATTTTTATGGTCCCACATCCAATTCTAGAAGTATGCTTCTAAGACATCATTGCTTAATTATAAAAGAAGCATTAACAGAGTAGATTTTTAAAATCTGATTTTGCACATTTGAGCATTTCGCTAGGGTTTAATACCTTTCCTAGAGCTTTGATTTGCTCTATATGAAGAAAAAAAATCACATATTAAACACTTTTCAACAATTTCCTAATGTGCATTGTAAATACATGATTACATCTGTTTCTTCATATGAGTCTCATAGTGCACACTTAGGGGCTTATCTTCTACTGGTATTCTGTTGATTTAATTAGGCAAGTCACACTAATGTGCTAATTGGAAGACAGACTTTTTAGCATTCGCTTGAGATTAGATTGCATTCACAGAATCATAATTATTTTGATGGCTTGCCACAGTGAAATAGATGAACTGTGTACCAGCTAAATTTTTAATGAAGTTAACTTTTTACTTTAATTCTTATGTAATTTATTTTGTATATACAGTTGTTTCTCAAAGTGTCCTTTATTTTATTTTTTTCAGTTGTCATTCTCTTTCTAATATGCCATATCTCAAATACTTTAATAAAATTCTATTGTATATTTACAAGACTGTAAAATTACAAAACAGTGTTGGTCTGAAGACTTAATGCTAGAAAATAGAAGTAAAACAGATTATTGTTTAGAGTCCAATTGTGGTTATAAAACATTTTATCTTGTAAGTTGTTAACATTTTACACATATTATAATTTCTGTTCATTTGTCTCCTTTATGAGCTCATCTAAGTTCATTATTCTAATTCTAATAAACACTATTATTACCTTGATGTATTCTAATCACTGTGATAGTATTTGGGATAAAAGATAGCTATGATCTTTCTTCCAGAAGAACTTCATCCAAAAGTAGAATTAATGCCTTTGAAAACAAATTCTGAGCAACATAGTTTGTGTTTTTTATATCATCTGGGACAATTCTTTTCCCACTTATGTGCATAGTCTATTTGTAATTTAATGTCATGATGAATTCCCTTTTTTTTCCTGATTAATCATTAAGTTCTAATCTTTTTTCTTAGTATTTTGGAGATTTTTGACCTTCATATACCAAGATCAGTGTAGTTGCAATATAAGTAATAAGTACCCATTCTGCTTCTAGGTCTCTATTCAGGAAAAATGGGAGGCATGTATATGAATGTTTATGGCAGTATTATTAACCTAAACTAGTATTATTTACCCCAAACTGGAAACAGCCTGAGTGTTCATCAGCTAGTGAATAATAAGTCAGCTAGGATGTCTATAAAATGAAATACTACTCATAAATTTAAATGAATGAAATACAGATATACACAGGAACATGGTGAGTCTTAAAATCATGTTATATGAAGAAAGCTAGAAACAAAACTCTATATAATACATGATTCTATTTATATAGAAGTGAAGATTAAAGTAAAGTCATAAAGAGCAGATCACTGTTTACATGTGAATGTGGGTAGAAGGTGGGGTGGCTTACAAAGAAACATGAGAACTTTGGAGGATAAAAAAATGTCTATTATCATGATTGTTGAGATAATTTTATGCAAGTGACGTCCCCAAACTTGTCAAATTGTACACTGGAAATATGTGAAGTTTACTGTTTGTCAAGTATACATTAGTAAAGTGCAAAAAATTACTTAGAAAGATAAGACAAATTGATCAAAATTATAAAAGTAAAGAGAAAATACATTAATGACAAACAAAAATAAGTCATTAAGATGATCATTACGTGAATTGGTAACCCCAGGGACTAATGGATTTCATAAAGTGTTTCCAGTGGAGTTTCTAAATAACTAATTTTCATTTCACATGTTCACAGTTTTAAAATGACTCTTATTTTGATTGATGAGAGAATAGAGTTTACTTTTTGTATTGCTTTTACTTTATGGTGTAAATTTCTTTATTGCACAATAGGTTGAATGTTTTAATGTTTCAGCTTTTCTTTTATTATCTACATTTCTGATTATCCATTATTTTACTTCAATTATACAGTTAGAGAAAAATAATGTAGGAAATATACTTTTTTTTTTTGCTATTTTCTTGGCATACTCCAATAACAGAAGCTTTCCCAGGCACTGGAAACTTAGTAGACCCCAGGGTCTAGATTCAAAGGTTCAGTGTATATAATAGAATTAATGTGTTACTAACAAGAATTTTGTTTTGCAAGAGATGGAAACTGTTTCTAATTCAAACATGTTAGAGTGAGTGGAATGATTTTATTTCTCTTGTTTCTGGAAAATAAGTTGAACATAAGGTTTCCCAGGTGGCCCAGTGATAAAGAATTTGTCTGCCAATGAAGGAGACTGAAGAGGCGTGGATTTGAGCCCTGGGTTGGGAAGATCCCCTGGAGTAGGAAATGGCATTCTGTTTACAGTACTCTGGCCTGGGAAGTCCCATGGATAGAGGAGCCTGGCGGGCTAGTTCCTGGGGGTCACAGAGTCGAACATGACTCAGCAACTGAGCATGCACAAAGTTATAAGAATCTTGATAGTGGGGTATTTTTGAGTCATTTGGAAAAAAAAAAAAGGCATAACATGGTGTTTCTTCTATGTGGTATGATATTTTTGTAGTATTGTATAACGTTGCACCTTAAAAAGGGAAGACATATGAGAGAAATTTCTTGTTCACTAGTGTGTTTTATTGCTGTAATTTCCCTGCTATTTAAAAAATACTAATAGTAGTAACCCAAATAAAATTTTGAACACAATACTTTCAGACTAAGGGCAAAAACGAACTATAAACAAATTCTGAACTGTATTTAGTAGGTCCGATTTTCACAGTGGTGTAGGTTAGCGATTCTAAAACAGCTTTCTGTGTGAGTTAGGAGTAAGTGAATGGGTCAATACATTGAGAATAAGAAGAGCTGTGTTTTTCACCGTTAGAAAGGGAGTTACAAATATGAAAAGGAAAACTCGAATGTATAGATAGAGATATATGGATATAGATATGAACATAGTTATTTGTGTATGTGTACATTCTTTTTTTCCCTATCTCTGTCTGTGTAAAGAGCCATTGTAGCAATGAACACACTTTATTCTCAGATCTTGGTTTCTAAAAATCATTCCTTACCGAAAGGTTCTGGAGGTCCTTAGAGAAATGGCTGATTCCAGGGCAGGGGCAGGACTATCTTGTTGTGTTAAAAATCAGTGCTGACTTAAAAAAAAGTGATTGAAACAAGTCAGAAAGAACAGGAGCTAGATTGAAGGTGCTCCCATAGGCACCTGAAATAATTTGAATATCAAAATAAATAATGATAATAATGAGTTGTAATGCATAGAATAAAACAGGAATCCACTAGTCAGCATGTCTGAACTGTGTTGAACTGACCATGGTATTTTAACGTTTCTTAATGTGCTTCCATCTACTTATTCTCACATCTGTAAAGTGAAAGTGGAAGTTGCTCAGTTGTGTTCAACTCTCTGCGACCCCATGGAATTCTCTAGGCCAGAATACTGGAGTGGGTAGCCTTTTTTACCTCCAGTGGATCTTCCCAACCCAGGAATGGAACTGGCGTCTCCTACATTGCACGCGGATTCTTTACCAACTGAGCTATGAGGAAAGCCCGATTGTTCTAAAACTATATTTTTTATAATTTTTTATAATAGTTGCTGTTTTATTTGGTGCATAGGCAGTTGTAAATTTTTTTTTAATCTTCAAAATGAATGTATCTTTTAGCATTGAAAGTTTTCTTCTTCATTACAGTAATATTTTTGGCTTGAATTCTAATTTATCTAATACAGTCATAAACCTTTATCTTATTTGCATTTGCCTGATGTACCTTTATCTTTACCCAGCACATTTTATTATTTTTTAGATTTTCAAAGTTACTTTTATGTTTGTGTCTTGTGCAGAGCATATAGTTGTTTGTTGACTGTTTTGTTACCCAATTTGAAAATTGTTTTATTTCAATAAGTGAATTATGTCTGTTCACACTTATTGAGTATATACAAATCTTGGACATATTGTTGATTTGGTTCCAGACCACCACAGTAAAGCACATATTGCAATTAAGTGAATTGTACAAATTTTTTGGTTTCCCAGAGCATATAGAAGTTATTTTTCCACTATACAGTATTCTATTAAGAGTACAGTAGCATTGTATCTGATAAACAATGTACCTATCTTATTAAAAGTACTTCATGCTAAAACTGTTCTTTGTCATCTGAGTCTTTAGCAATTTGTAATCTTTTTGCTGGTAGACAGTCTTCTCTCTGTGTTGACGGCTACTCACTGGTCAGGGTGGTAGTTGCTGAAGGGCTGGGTGCCTGTGGCAATTTCTTGAAATAGAACAACGATGAAGTTTGCTGCATCAGTTGACTCTTCTTTTACTTAAAGGTCACTGTAGGGTTAGTAATAGATCTAATTTAAACATTGTTGTGTCTCAGGGAATAAGAACGCCCAAGGAGAGTGAGAGAGATGGGGGAACAGTTAGTCGATGGAGTAGTCAGAACATATGCGTTTACTGATTTAGTTTACTGTCTTAAATGGGTGTGATTCATGGTTCCCCTAAAAAATTACATCAAACATGACTGATCACAGTGATCACACACTGATCACCATAAAAATATAATAATAGTGAAAAAGTTTGAAATACTGTTAGGATTACAAAATGTGTCATAAAGATATGAAATGAGCGAATTCTGTTAGAAAAGTGGTATGGTAGACTTGTCACAAGATGATACAGACCTTTAATTTGTGAAAAATGCAGTTATCTGTGAAGCACAAAAAAGCAAAATGTGGTATGCCTGTAGTCTCTATTATAACATTTTTTTATAATTACTATATATTATATTAATTTTACTGTCTAAATGTTGTTTTTTCTCTTTGGCCTTTCATAATGTCAATTTATTTATTTAAGAAAATTTGTATTTTTGTTGCAATTGTTATTTTTGTACTTAGAACTTTTGAAAATTTTCTTAGTCCCATTTTCTTATTTATCTTTTTACTATCTGATTTGCCACTTTTTAATTTTTTTTTTTTCTGACTATCATCTGTGACCTATATAGCAGTCAATGGGCTTCTCTATTTTTCTTATCCTTTCCCTCCTCTTGCCATTATTCATTGCATTATTTATACCCTGTTTTAGTCTTAGATGTACTGTTGCGTATATTACTCATGTTTGTTAGTACTTTTGCTGAACTCTTATTTGTTGTATCTTGGTTGAGCGAGACTCATCTTTGTGCACATTTTTCATAAGGACAATATTACCTGGGTTCTTGAGTGTTTGAGGTTGTTTTCCTGTAGTCTTGATACTTTAAGGGCAGCGTGGCTGGCAATGTTGTTCTACATTGATAAATATTTTTTCTGTTTATTAAAGATAACAGTTATTGTAACTTGGCTTGGTGTGTTATTCTGGAGAAGTCTATAGCACACCTAATTTTATCGCCTTTGTATTGCATTTGTTTTCTTTGTTTTTTCTTGGAAATCTTAAAAAAGTTTTTTTGTTTGTTTAATGTTTAAAGTCCAGTAGATTTATTGGCACATTTCCAGGGCTGAAATTTCAGTTTTCCTACACATAAAATGGTCACTTTTAATATATATATATATTTAAATATATTTTTAACTTTCATATTTTCCCTTATTATTACTTTATATATTAGTTTGCTCTGTTAAAGTAGCATATAAAATGGAGACCATACTTGAGAATTTCCTGAGAAGTAAAAAACATTTAAGCCACATAGATCTTATTTCATGAAGATAACTAACCTAGGTTATTTCTTATAAATCCTGTGGCAATCATTAAAGTTCAGTTCAGTTTCTCAGTCATGTCTGACTCTTTGTGCTCCCATGAACCACAGCACGCCAGGCCTCCCTGTCCATCACCAACTTCCAGAGTCCACCCAAACCCATGTCCCTCAAGTCGGTGATGCCATCCAACCATCTCATCCTCTGTTGTTCTCTTCTCCCCCTGCCCTCAATCTTTCCCAGCACCAGGGTCTTTTCAAATGAATCAGCTCTTTGCATCAAGTGGCCAAAGAAAACATATCATATTTCTAAAAATAGTATGAGGTCAGTTTTAACTAATCCTCTGCCATCTAGGAACCTTCATTATAATAACCAATGACTGTAAAGGTTAGCCGCTTTCTCATTTTACTCTGTAAAACATAATAAAACATCATACCCCCAAGCTTCATATCAGTTTTTATTTTTGGACATACTCAGTTGAAAACTGTTCTAATTATGCACAATAAACTCTTACTAAATACTATTTATTGATTTGGTGGTTTTAATTTTGCTCTTTCTAGGTTTTTGGCAGTTCCATTAAAAAAAAATAAATTCAGGTATTCCACTTATAGACAAATTGGATCTTCTCTGTCCATTTTCCATTTCAAATAACTTTTTCTCTGACTCTTCCCTTTTTACTTTATCTAATATTCTAACTCTTGGTTCATTTCCTGATTTTAGTCAACATTTCTTTTGAAATTTTTACGTAAAATTTTTTTCTTCTGTGTTTACCTTATAACTTAGTCTATATTTCTTAGATGGTTGTGTTTTTTTCCTTTCACTTTTTTTTCTTAAGTCAAATCAACTTTTATTTTTTTCATTTTTTGTTCATTTCTGCTCTTAATTTTTAAATTGCATGCAGTTATACTTTGGTAATCACCAAAAGGATTACTGAGGAAATTTAATTCATCTTGGAGTTTTGTGTTAAGAGTTTTTTGTTTTGTTTCATTTTTTTCTTTTTACTTCTATGTGTGTATGTTGGAGGGGCATTCATTAGCTAGTGTTTTGTTGCTGTCAAACTGTTAACATTTAATCAAGAACATACATAGTTGCCAGTTTTCCTCTAGATATGACTTTGAAGAGATCATGTGGCTAAAGGTCTTATATTTGATGTTAATAAATCAGATTACTATGATGATGTCATTCAGTACAATGAAGAGAAATTATTGTATGCTTAGGGAAAGAAACTGAGCAGACTTATAAATTGTTGAGGAGGGTTGTAGCTTACAGAGCATGGAACTGTTGGTGGAAGACCTGGGTTCTTGTCTTGACCTTGCCCCTGATGTGTTGTGCTTAGTTGCTCAGTTGTGTCGGACTCTTTGAGACCCCATGGACTGTAGCCTGCCACGCTCCTCTGTCCATGGGGATTCTCCAGGCAAGAATACTGGAGGGGGTTGCCATGCCGTCCTCCAGGGGACCTTCCCAACTCAGGGATCAAATCCACGTCTCCCACATTGCAGGAAGATTCTTTACCATCTGAGTCACCATGGAAGCCCCACTGATAATATGTAGTAAAATGTAGCAAAGTCATATTAGTTGTGGGCAAGATGTCTTACAATTTGGAGATAAATATTTGAGGGTCTTAAACTGTTACTAGATATGAAAAGAATCTAAAAATTATATTTATTTGAAATTCTCTGAGGAAATTACTGAGTGCTGGTTGGTTAGCTTTCTGGTATTGGAGGGCAAGTTAGTACTTCTAAAAGTTATGCTTCTAATAATAGATGATGACAAAATTGCTTTCTAAGGTGTCAGGGACTGATTAAGGAATTTGGTCTTCCAGTGAAGTTTTGCAAATTTAGGGCCATGAAAAAGAAATTCTGGGTGTAAAAGAAAGATGGAACCTTACTGATCAAGGGTTACCTCTTCCATTCATTTTATATACTGTGTTCAAATCCTAATCTAAATAAATATTTTTTTAAATACCTAAATGCCTTAAAATATCAAAAGCTTATCTTTTAAAAAATGCATCAAAATGTTTGTCTTCTTGGTCACTAAATAATTAGTCTACCTGGGCTCCACAGAAGTCTCAGTCGAATTCTGACTTAGAACAAGTAACTTAGCTCCTCTGTCTCTCTTTTTTTAAAATTAATAAATGAAGATGACCTTGAGGGCATTTTAGAACTAATTTTAGTTTTAAAATTCTAAACTAATTTTATAGAGAATATATTTATTAATGTTATTCTAATTGGTTACTAAGTTGTTATTCATTAAAATTTTGAAATACTATTAAGGTATTTTGTTTCTAAACTGAGAGTATTAGGGATTTAGTAATTTTTAACAAATAAACTCACCAGCAAATAATAGAGCAGAATAATTTCTAAGTTCTTCATATTGCCTCTTTTCCTGGCCATAATATTGGTTGTCTACAGGTACATTTTTCATAGAGCCACATGATCAATTAATGTTGAAAATTATATCAGCATTCTGACATAATTTAAAATTAGATAACTTGAAACCCTCTTATTTTAAGGGAAACATCAATAGCTATTAGGTAATGTTTTCTTTGGTGTTCTACTGTTTCACTGTGATGCACCTAGGTATGTATTTATTCTTTGCTTATCTTCATTGGAACTCGATTCAGCTCCCTAAATCTGAGTGCTCACCTTTCATTTGTATCAGTATTGGAAAAATGTCATATGACCTCTTCAGATATTATCTCTTCCAGATTATCTCAATTAATTCTCTGTGGAATTTCTATTAGATCCATTCTGGGAATTATCATTCTTTTTTTCCCCCTGATCTCTCTATTACATTTTCCAACTAATTACCTCTTTAGTATTTTGACAATTTCTTTAGATCTCTCATTCAGTATGCTAAATCTCTCCTAAGCTATTTATCATTTTTAATTCTACTACATGTAACAGAAGCCCTATTACAGTGTTGACTAAATTGAAAGTTACTGGGGAGTTCTCTGGTGGACTAATAGTTAGGATTCATTGTTTTCACTTCTATAGCCTGGGTTCAATCCCTGGTAGGGGAATGAGATTTCACAGGCTCTGTGGTGTGGCCAAAAAATTATTTTTATCACATAACATGATATCTGAAAGTTGGCAGCCCAAGACTTAGTGCAGCAGCTTTATAATAGCATCAATACCTGAGAACTTTCTGTACCTGGAGATGAAAGAAGCCAGGGAAATTAGAATCATGAGAACTGAATAATAGGTCATTGCTAATTTGAAAATGGAGACAGTTACATGGTGAAAAAGAATATGCACAGTCTATAGGAGCAGAGAAAGACCCTCAGCTACTAGCCAGCATGGAAGTAGGGACGTCAGACCTCCAGGCTCAAGGAACTACCTGCATTAGTTTGGTAGTGGATTCTTCCTCTGAATTTTCAGGCTAAGAACCCAGCCAGGCTGACATGTTGATTTTGGACTTAACGCTACCCTGAGAATAGAACCCAACCATGACTTCTAACTTCTAGAACAGCAAACTAATGAACAGGCACTGTTTTAAACCATTAAATTTGTGACAATTTGTTACTCAGCATTAGAAAATGAATCCATTAGTCCAAAAGGTGAAACCATTATTTTTTTCACCCTAAATTTGTTTGACATCCCTAAGAAATAATTTTGCCTGTGAGTGTTCATGAGTATCTGGTGGATGAGTGGTTCAGTGGTGGCCAGCTGCAGGGTTGGGGGCACTGAAGGTCCCAGTGCATGCCTGGGACCTTTTGAAGGGGATCTCCATTATCTTCATTACCCCCATCACAGTTGGCTCCAGGTAAATAACAAGGAGGGAACACAGTACCCACCCATCAACAGAAAATTGGATTAAAGATTTTCTGAGCATGGCCCTGCCCATCAGAACAAGACCCAGTTCCCCTCAGTCAGTCTTTCCCATTAGGAAACTTTCATAAGCCTCTTCTCCTTCTCCATCAGAGGGCAGACAGACTGAAAACCACAATCACAGAAAATGAACCAATCTGGCCACGTGGACCACAGCCTTGTCTAACTCAATAAAACTACGAGCTGTGCCCTGTAGGGCCACCCAAGACGCCCGGGTCATGGCGGAGAGTTCTGACAAAATATGGTCCACTGGAGAAGGGAATGGCAAACCACTTCAGTATTCTTGCCTTGAGAACCCCATGAACACTATGAAAAGGCAAAAAGATAGGACACTGAAAGATGAACTCCCCAGCTCGGTAGGTGCCCAATATGCTACTGGAGATCAGTGGAGAAATAACTCCGGAAAGAATGAAGAGGCAGAGCCAAAGCAAAAACAAAACCCAGTTGTGGATGTGACTAGTGATAGAAGCAAAGTCCGATGCTGTAAAGAGCAATACTGAATATTAGGTCCACGAATCAACACAAATTAGAAGCAGTCAAACAGGAGATGGCAAGACTGAACGTTGCCATTTGAGGAATCAGTGAACTAAAATGGACTGGAATGGGTGAATTTAACTCAGATGACCATGATATCTACTGCTGTGGGTGGGAACCCCTTAGAAGAAATGGAATAGCCAACATAGTCAACATAAGAGTCTGAAATGCAGTACTTGGAGGCAATCTCAAAAATGACAGAATGATCTCTGTTCGTTTCCAAGGCAAATCATTCAATATCACAGTAATCCAAGTCTATGCCCCAACCAGTAATGCTGAAGAAGCTGAAGTTGAACGGGTCTATGAAGACCTACAAGACCTTTTAGAACTAACACCCCAAAAAGATGTAATTTTCATTATAGGGGACTGGAATGCAAAAGTAGGAAGTCAATGAACACCTGGAATGACAGGCAAATTTGGCTTTGGAGTACAGAATGAAGCAGGGCAAAGGGTAATAGAGTTTTGCCAAGAGAACACACTGGTCATAGAAAACACCCTCTTCCAACAACACAAGAGAAGACTCTACACATGGACATCACCAGATGGTCAACACCGAAATCAGATTGATTATGTTCTTTGCAGCCAAAGGTGGACAACTCTATACAGTCAGCAGAAACAAGACTGGGAGCTGACTGTGGCTCAAATCATGAGCTCCTTATTGCCAAATTCAGACTTAAATAGAAGAAAGTAGGGAAAACTACTAGACCATTCAGGTATGACCTAAATCAAATCCCTTTCGATTATACAGTGGAAGTGAAAAATAGATTTAAGGGACTAGATCTGATAGACAGAATGCCTGATGAACTATGGATGGCTGATCCTGACATTGTACAGGAGACAGGGATCAAGACAAATGCCAAGAAAAAGAAATGTAAAAAGACAAAACGGTTGTCTGAGGAGGCCTTACAAATAGCTGTGAAAAAAAGAGAAGTGAAAAGGAAAGGAGAAAAGGAAATATACACCCATTTGAATGCAGAGTTCCAAAGAATAGCAAGGAGAAATAAGAAAGCCTTCCTCAGTGATCAGTGAAAAGAAATAGAGGAAAACAATAGAATGGGAAAGACTAGAGATCTCTTCAAGAAAATTAGAGACATCAGGTGAACATTTCATGCAAAGATGGGTACAATAAAGGACAGAAATGGGTGGACCTAACAGAAGCAGAAGATATTAAGAAGAGGTGGCAAGAACACTAAAGAACTATACAGAAAAGATCTTCACGACCCAGATAATCACAATGGTGTGATCACTCACCTAGAGCCAGACATCCTGGAATGTGAAGTCAAGTGGGCTTTAGGAAGCATCACTACAAACAAAGCTAGTGGAGGTGATGGAATTCCAGTTGAGCTATTTCAAATCCTAAAAGATGATGCTGTGAAAGTGTTGCTCTCAATATGCCAGCAAAGTTGGAAAACTCAGCAGTGGCCACAGGACTAGAAAAGGTCAGTTTTCATTCCAATCCCAAAGAAAGGCCATGCCAAAGAATGCTCAAACTACCACACAATTGCACTCATCTCACACGCTAGTAGAGTAATGCTCAAAATTCTTCAAGCCAGTCTTCAATAGTATGTGAACCATGAACTTCCAAGTGTTCAAGCTGGTTTTAGAAAAGGCAGAGGAACCAGAGATCAAATTGCCAATATCCTTTTGTTCATTGAAAAAGCAAGAGAGTTCCAGAAAAACATCTATCTGCTTTATTGACTATGCCAAAGGCTTTGACTGTGTGGATCACAGTAAACTGTGGAAAACAGTTCAATAGATGGGAATACCAGACCACCTGACCTGCCTCTTGAGAAATCTGTATGCAGGTCAGGAAGCAAGAGTTAGAACTGGACATGGAACAACAGACTGGTTCCAAATAGGAACAGGAGTACATCAAGGCTGTATATTGTCACCCTGCTTATTTAACTTATATGCAGAGTACATCATGCGAAATGCTGGGCTGGAAGAAGCACAAGCGGGAATCAAGATTGCTGGGAGAAATATCAATAACCTCATATATGTATATGACACTACTCTTATGGGAGAAAGTGAAGAGGAACTAAAAAGGCCCTTGATGAAAGTGAAAGAGGAGAGTGAACAAGCTGACTTAAAGGTCAGCATTCAGAAAACTAAGATCATGGCATCTGGTCCCATCACTTCGTGGGAAATGGATGGGTAAACAGTGACAGACTTCATTTTCTGGGGCTCCAAAATCACTGCAGATGGTGACTGCAGTCATGAAATTAAAAGACTCCTTAGAAGAAAAGTTATGTGCAACCTCGAAAGCATATTAAAAACAGAGACATTATGTTGCTAGCATGGGTCTGTCTAATCAAAGCTATGGTTTTTCCAGTAGTCATTTATGGATGTGAGAGTTGGACTATAAAGAAAGCTGAGTGTGGAAGAATTGATGCTTTTGAACTGTGGTGTTGAAGACTCTGGAAAGTCCCTTGGACAGCAAGGAGAATCAGCCCATCCATCCTAAAGGAAGTCAGTCCTGAATATTCATTGGAAGGACTGATGCTGAAGCTGATACTCTAATACTTGGGCCAACTGCTGTGTAGAACTGATTGATTTGAAAAGACACTCATGCCCGGAAAGACTGAAGGCGGGAGGAGAAGTGGAGAACAAAGGATGAGATAGTTGGATGGCATCACCGATTCATTGGATATGAGTTTAAGTAAACTCCGGAACTTGGTGATGGACAGGGAGGCCTGGCATGCTGCAGTGCATGGGGTTGCAAAGAGTGGGACACTACTGAGTGACTACATTACTACTACTACTAATCTGTTTAAATTAATAAATGTTCTAAACTTCGAAGATAGATTAAAGAACA
Organism: Bos indicus; assembly: GCF_029378745.1. NCBI lineage: Eukaryota > Metazoa > Chordata > Mammalia > Artiodactyla > Bovidae > Bos > Bos indicus. Next base: position 27,379,367 of record NC_091765.1, read on the forward strand.
TATATTTTGTTTCATAATTATGTTTCCCCGCTCATGTATAATGTAGTTTGATGTTTTTAGTGTTTCATGTATATAAAAACACTGTGTGGTCATGAGTACTTTTTAATCCTTAGGAACCTCATTAAATGATGTAATCACTGATTAATGTGAAAACATCATTTGCAATAGATGAGTTCTGAAAATGCATATATGATAATGAAATGCAGATATTGCGAAGTAAATGTCTTTATTAACTTTATTGATTTGAAAAAAGTCAAAGCAAGGACAATTTTTATAGTTAATGGACAATAAAGCATCTTTATAAAATCAAGAGTAGAAAATATAGCATATAGTAGCATATTGTTAGATTTTTCATCAACATTGCAGGTAGTATTTAATAATGCCACTTGTACTGTTGTTTGTTTTTTTTTTTTTTTAATTAATTTTATTTTATTTTTAAACTTTACATAATTGTATTAGTTTTGCCAAATATCAAAATGAATCCGGTGGCCCTGTACATCAGCTTTAATTTGTGTTGTCTAGGTTTTAATGGTATACATTAAAAATGATTAGTATGAAAACATTATTTAATTTGCCTTCAAATCAAATTTCCATAGATCTTACATAATATTATATTGTTTGGTGTAAAAGCCTTTCAGAGGACAGTATGTTTTATAGTATTAGATTGAATAATTTCCTTGGAAAGAGAGAAGGACAAAGTCAAAGCCAGTATTTTTTACTAACTTTTGGGAGGAAGGAGGGGATAAAAAATTTGGAGTGACTTCATGTGAAATGGTAATCAGATGCTTTTTCTGACTGAAACCACATTTTCTTCCTCTTACACTTGTCTTCTTTTTCACATGCGTTGGTACATGCTTAGTTGACTTACTCTCTTAGTAAGTACAGGTATTAATGTGGGCTTCTGGTGGCTCAGTGGTAAAGAATCCACCTGCCAATGCAGGAGATGTGGGCTCAATCCCTGATCCAGGAAGATCCCCTGGACAAGAAAATGGCAACCCACTCCAGTATTCTTGCCTGGAAGAACCCTGAGGACAGAGGAGCCTGGCAGCCTACACTCCATGGGCTCGCAAGGAGTTGGACAAGTGATAATTCCTGTCAGTGTTTGTGCGTTTTGTCATTTGAAACAGATACACTGATTTTTTTAACTGCATGTTCTAAAATTAATTTATGGCGGTGAAGGGTGTATTACTTTCAAGTTGTATTTGTAGTAATTATTTTGGAAAAATCAAGTGTTACCTAAATATGTGAGATATTAGAAACAATATTTGTAATGAAGTATAATAATAACTAACAGTTATTCAGGTGGTGCTCAGCTGGTGCATGGCGCGCTGTGCTGCACATAACAATGCATTTATCCTCATAAGAACACCAAGAAGTGGGAACTGTTGTTGTTATACCTCTTTTATGAATGAGGAAATTGAAACATAATATTCACCCATTGTCATACAGTTTTAGAAACATGTGAAGCCAGGGCTTGATCTCAGGCAGTGCCCTTCAGAGTCCACAGTCTTTACTACTAGTGTGCACTGAGGCCAGTGCTTTGTAAAGACTCAGTAAATGTTTGTATTTCACTGGAAGTGAGGGTAGCATTTAAAAACAGTATCTTTAAGTAGTTTTTTCTTTTCAGTACGGAGGAAACAATATATCAAATTCTATTAAAGAAGGGAGAAGAAGTAAGGATATTAACTTTTTTATTTTAGATGGTCATTTTCTTGATTCCTTATGAAGTTTTTGGTTAATAATATTCCTTATGAAGTTTTTGGATAAATAATATTTTGGATGTTTTTATGTGGCTCTAATCTTTAAATACATAATCTTGGAAAATAGTAATAGCACCCTTGAAGCACTTTCATCTTATGTTTAATTTTGCCTGTTTGGTTTTTTATCTAGTTAATCAACAAACATTTAATGTTTCTAAGAAATATGCTGTTAGATTTGACACCAAATACATGATAAGCCTGCAGAGTTCATCGGTGTCACAAAAATACCATAGATTTGAAAGAAGAGGGGATATTTAAAATGTTTCATTCATCAAAAAGGATGTTTATAGGAATATACGGGGAGCATAATTAGATTTCCTGCATTTTAAATGTACAGTTTATTTTTTGATATTGAAATCTACAACCTGTGTCATAAAACATTATTTTTGTGTATGGTTAACATTACCAGAGCTTCCTATCTTGCCCTCTTTATCTGCTGAGACAATCAATGTTCATTTTTTGTTGTTCTATATACCTTCTTTGTCTTACACCTTGCTTTCTCTTCTCTCTTTTCATCTTTTTCAGTTCATTCTTCTCTGTCATCATCTTTACTCTTGTCTGTCTATATATAAGCATAATTATTTGAAGTAGATAATTGGATGCTAAGATATTTATAGCTTACAGAAAGCCAACATGGATCATTCTGCCCACTCTTGGCTTACTATGTTTGGTGGTGTTAGTTTCCAAATATCAATAGTTCTATGACTCATCTACTGCCAATCTCATAAGAAGGGAAAAGAAAAAAGACATGTTTCCTGTACAGTGACCCACTGAATCTTTCTGAACATGACCTTCAGCATGCATTATGATGGGAGGGGTTTGGATGAGTGAGTGAGACCTTGAGGGCCTTCTTGAAGCTAATGATAAGGTTATGAATATAACCCAGCAATTCTGACTTCAAGTTCTAATATATTTTAGTAGCACTACCTTGAAATGATTCCTCTTTTTATACAGTGGGTGATTCTTGACATACAGAGCATTGATAGTTGATAATAAGGGTCATTTGATTTCACAAAGTTTAAACATGACGTATTGACTGGACTCTTTTTATAGATGTTTCTCTAGGGTTAATGTACAATTTTACAACTCTATTATTCAAATTCACAGTTTCCTCACAAATCATATTGAAATTTTACCTCTTCTAAGTTTTCTAGCTTTATCAAGATGATTTTTACTGCCTTATCCAAATCTGTTCAACTGGCTCTGGGAGCAGTTATGTTCTTTTTAAAGAATCATTTACACTAACTTTCTTTCTTTCCACATTCTACTTACAAAGTAAATTACTTTTGGATTTTTATTGAATTGATAAAACTCTGTAGAAATAATGTAAGGATTATACCAGATAAATTTATACCAGATGAATGATTTATACCAGATAAAGGATTATCTGGTAATAATCTATGCTTTTTCCCTGCCTGAGTAGTGTTAGCATTTATAGGAACAAAAAGGTTATATAGGCTATTTCTGCTCACATGTTTTACTTTAACCTGCTGAGATAGATATATTTTTCTGTAAAACCAGTGTCAGAGGTGGTCATGAAAAGCTCAAGCATCAAAAGTAAAAGTCTACTTCTTTGATAGCAAAGAGAAAGAAATATGTCTCACATAAAATAATAATCAAATTTAACTAACTGGAGTCATATTGTAATGATTTTGTGAAAGTTAGTCCTAGATCAGTTTGAATAGAAATACTCCTGCATCATTGCTAAGATTATAAATTTCATTTATCTTTACCAGAAACTGGAGCATCTTTAGGGAAAGCAGTACTTGAATGGTTTTACACAACAGATATTTTAAAGAACTGCTTTATACATGAGGCTAATTTAATCACTGTAGGGGTTGAAACTGCGTTCAGGGTATAGTGTCAGCCCTACTTTTATGGAGAAACTCGGTGATAAGATCACACATGAGAGGGAAAGCTTCGAGATAGATATTGATAGATTCATTGACTCATTCATTAGCTCATGTATCTACTCATTGATTTTAAAATGTTCATTAATCACTTACTGTGTGCCACACACTTGAAGGTATGATGATATATTGGGGGTATAATGATGAGCAAAACAGATGCTTTCTGCATCTTCAAGAAGTTTATCTTTCTATGGGAATGAGTGATGTTAAAAAATAATTGACTTCAATTGAAAATGCAATAATGACTGCAAACTTAAGGACTATGTGTTCTGAAAGCCTATTGCAAGAACAAATGGATCCAGGGAAGATTTGAGACCCAAAGGATGAGCATGAATTAAACAAAGTCAATAAGTCATGAGTCAAAATAGCTTTTTATATAGTCTAAAATCCTGATAGTATTCTAGAAGTGAGTTAATTTTTTATGGTTCTGATTTCCTCACAGGCAGCTATTGTGACTGAGTTTATTAGTTCCCTACCCCATCTTTATTCTTTTTCTTCCTTTCTAACATTCCTCTATAATATAACCCAATTTTATTTAGAAGAATAACATGCCCAGATAAAATAGCTACTTTTTAAAAGTTCACTTATATGGTGGTCATTTGACACAGTTTTAACCAATGGGAAGAAAACGGAAGTTACTGATTTGGGATCCTAGGAAATTTCCTCTTGGAAAGTTTTTCAGCTGTTGAACAGAATTTTGCCATTTGCTTTTTCTTTGGATTTCTAAAACGAGAATGCTATGGCAGGAGCTATGGCTAATGTCTGAGAACATTAGGATGATGGTCACAATCTAAGTATAGTAAAATAGAAAGCCTGAAAGGACCTTGAATCCCTGTGTAACTCTGGAGCCCCTAAACTCTTGGATTCCTAGTATTGTTTTTTCTTTAATTTGAGAGAATAAAAGAAAAATTAATCTGACAATATGTAGGGTATATAGAATCCTATCTGTGGAAACCTTGACTGCCTACTCATTAAATGACTTTATTCTCTTTCTATCCTTATATTGACAAAGCAATATTCAAGTAGATATGGTGTATTTATTTAATGTGCCTTTTATTTTATGTTTGTGTGTCTATACAAGCAATAAGTATTAGAAGAATTAAAAGGTAAAGAATATCAATTCCAGCTTGAGTGGTCAAGAATGCTTCATGGAAAATGTTCCATTTGAACTGAGCTTTAAAATTGTAAAGTTGCCTTCACAATTTAAAAAGGAGAATCTTCTGAATTTTTTCCCCATAAACACTCAGGAGCTCATGAATGCTTCTGGTGGATGTGTGTCATGTTTTAGTACGATAACTTAGTTGCTGTTGGAATGCCAATGATTTGAGACTGGAAGACCTAAAGGTTAAAGAGGCAGTTATTACAGTTGTCAAGCAGTATTTTGGAGCCCTTACCAGGATCTTTTTGGTAGTAAAGGAAAGAGAGCGTTGATTTTTAGATATAGGAGAGAAGGGTGAAATGACAGACCGCTTTCTGTTTTCAGGCCTGGCTACATAAAGAATTGTTGTAGGCAGGTGAGAAAGGATAGATGATTGGGTAGTTGCGGAAGGAAAGAAAATGAATTTTATCTTAAGGCTATCTGAGAATAATGAAGTGGAAATGTACAGCAAACAATTGGAAATTTGTGACTTAAGCATGACGAGTTGTATAGTATTATGTTGGAGAAATTAGTTGAAGTTAATGGTTTTATTGCCAACATGATTTTGCCCATCAGCATTTTTTTTTTTTTTTTTTCTTTACTGGGTTTTGAAGTATCATAGTGTAGCTGACAATTCTACTTTCTTTCATAAAACAGCATTAGGATAAAAGGTCTTTTTCACTGTGCTGGCAGATTACAGAAAATGAAATCCATGTTTCCTGTTTTTGATGATCACAATTACATTATATTACATCTGTATTAAAATACTTTTCTTTCTAAAATAGCATTCCTTTCTAAGTCATATATTTAAAGAAGTGTATGTTTAGAATGGTGAATATTAGGAATGCTGAAAAAAGGCAGGGGTAACATGTTTGTAATTATAATTTACAATATACAGAACAAAGATAATTTGATTATCATCTGAAATGCCTTTCTTTTCTATAAAGCCAAAATGAAATAACTTGGATAAACATATTGGTAAATTGCTTTAATCAAAGTTTTCTGCATATTCAGGCAAACTTCACTACATTTATATGGTCTATAAAATTTTCACTGTATATATTTGATTAAAGATTTTGATTTGATGCTTTGATTGAAAGTATCCTTGAAATTTTCTTAACACACTTCACTAATATGACAAGCTTCATCATAAAAGAACCCCTGAGTTCTTAATAATTATATATTTGAAATTTTAAAATAGAATTTTAGAATCTTAGACCAGAATTTTAGACCAGAATATACCTAGCTAGAAATAACAGCTAGAACAAGTTGTCCCAAAACATAAAGTTAATTTTAGCCCAAATCATAGTTGATTAGTGATTTATTATTTTACCTAGCTTTGTGTGTGTGCGTGCGGTATATATGTATACATATATACCTTACAGAAAGCGAAAATGGAAGAACATTTGTTTTATATCTTGCAAGAAATAGTTCGTGTCCAATTGCCTAGAATGTTAACTCTTGTTGTAGTGTGTGTGAATTTGTTACCTAGTTATCATTCTTAGAGCTGTTGTGTATCACTGTGGACTCAACCTGCTGGTCAGAGTTTGTCTTCTAAGTAAAGGAAAACTGAAATTCCACTCTGCCTCTGTGGCTCTGCCCCTATTCATGTTGCCCTTCCTGAGGGTCTCATTTTTCCTCCCTGCAAGTCCTACCCTTTACAAAATTTCAGCTTACTCTTTAGCTTCCTATGCTGTTTGGGTTCAAAACTTGACAAATATCTGAGAAACAGGCTTGTATTTGTTGCCAGCCCATACAATAGTGTGACTTTGGCTCCTATGCATCAGGAGGCTGCACATTTTATTCTGTCTCTTTAGCCCAGACTTCTGTTCTTTTGCTTGCTCCAGCACTCAGCAAATAGTCCATTGTAAAGAACCATAATGAGTTTGTTCTCTCCTGATCTTCAGTCCCTTATGCTAGACTTTGTGTCCTTTGAAAGCTCCACTAGTTCCTCTTTCCGGTAGAATAACCTGGCTGCCTATGAAAAACCTAATCTTTAGCTCTTGCCTTGATTTGGTAAATGCCCATATAGGAGAAAGCAGCTTGTAATGTAAACCACATTAGAAGGGCTTTCCCCATTTTTGAATTTAGTACATAAAATTAAGTGTGCTTCCACAGATTTCTTATATTTTTAAAATTATAATTTTAACATTTTACCATTTTTAAAAAGTAATGATGGCTTATCAAAACCTACTCATTGGTGGAAATGTTTGAATAGCAACTTTAATTACAAATCAAACATGTTAAGACAAATTGCAATTTAGAGATAAGCTTCACATCTTAAAAAATTTAATTTGCCAGAATAATATGATAATTAAAAATTTTTTATCACAGCTCCACTAATATATACAATAATATTGGCATAACTACAGGGGAAAGCAGACAAATTTAAAAACAAAGGTAACTTATTTGTCTGTATAGATCTATCTTTAAAAGACAGAATAGAGTTCATCACCTTGTGATTTTACTGATTAGGACAAAATGAGAAAAGGCAAAAACAACAAGTATAAACAATGTAGATAAGGATATTTCTGCATGTTCTTGAAGTAATACAAAAATTTTTAAATAAATTTGAAAACTTAGGACAACAATAGACAATGGTCCTTACTGTAGAAAAATGGAATCCAGAGTTAATATATTATCTAAAATATATGTTTTTCAGCCAAAACTTATTAGATATGTAAATATTAGGTAAGTATTTTTCAAACTCAGAGGGAGAAAACAGTTGAGACACTTTGGTAAGATTAAACATTGTGTTTAACAGATGAAGACTTCAAAGTAGCTATCATAAATATATTCAAAGACTCAAGGGAACTTCAGTTCAGTACAGTTGCTAGTCGTGTCTGACTCTTTGCAACCCAGTGGACTGAAGCATTCCAGGCCTCCCTGTCCATCACCAACTCCCGGAGTTTACTCAAATTCATGTCCATTGATTCAGTGATGCCAGGCAACCATCTCATCCTCTGTCATCCCCATCTCCTCTTGCCATCAATGTTTCCCTGCATCAGGGTCTTTTCAAATGAGTCCGTTATTTGCATCACGTGGCCAAAGTACTGGAGTTTCAGCTTCAGTGTCAGTCCTTCCAGTGAATATTCAGGACTGATTTCCTTTATGATGGACTGGTTGGATCTTCTTGCAGTCCAAGGGACTCTCAAGAGTCTTCTCCAACACCACAGTTCAAAAGCATCAATTCTTCAGCACTCAGCTTTCCTTATAGTCCAACTCTCACATCCATACATGACTACTGGAAAAACCATAGCCTGACTAGATGGACCTTTGTTGGCAAAGTTATGTTTCTGGTTTTTAATACGCTATCTGGATTGGTCATGAATTTCTTTCAAGGAGTAAGTGTCCTTTAATTTCATGGCTGCGGTGACTGTCTACAGTGAATTTGGAGCCCAAGAAAATAAAGTTTGCCACTGTTTCCCCATCTTTTTGCCACGAAGTGATGGGACCAGATGCCATGATCTTAGTTTTCTGAATGCTGAGCATTAAGCCAACTTTTTCACTCTCCTCTCTCATTTTCATCAAGAGTCTCTTCAGTTCTTCTTTACATTTTGCCATAAGGGTGGTATCATCTACATATCTGAAGTTATTGATATTTCTCCCAGCAATCTTGATTCCAGCTTATGCTTCATCCAGCCCAGCATTTCACATGATGTGCTCTACATATAAGTTAAATAAGCAGGGTGACAATATGCAGCCTTGATGTACTCCTTGATGTACAAGGAGTTCATGATCTGACCCACAGTCAGCTCCTGGTCTTGATTTTACTGACTGTACAGGTTTCTCCATCTTTGGCTGCAAATAATATAATCAATCTGATTTTGATATTGACCATCCCGTGATGTCCATGTTAAAATCTTCTCTTGTGTTGTTGGAAGAGGGTGTTTTCTATGACCAGTGCATTCTCTTGACAAAACTCTATTAGCCTTTGCCTTGCTTCATTCTGTACTCCAAGGCCAAATTTTCCTGTTACTCCAGGTATTTCTTGATTTCTTACTTTTGCATTCCAGTCCCCTGTAATGAAAAGGACATCTTTTTGGGGTATTAGTTCTAGAAGGTCTTGTAGGTCTTCATAGACCCATTCAACTTCAGCTTCTTCAGAATTACTGGTTGGGGCACAGACTTGGATTACTGTGATACTGAATAATTTGCCATGGAAACGAACAGAGATCATTCTGTCATTTTTGAGATTGCCTCCAAGTGCTGCATTTCAGAATCTTTTGTTGACTATGTTGGCTACTCCATTTCTTCTAAGGGATTCTTGCCCACAGTAGTAGATATCATGGTCATCTGAGTTAAATTCACCCATTCCAGTCCATTTTAGTTCACTGATTCCTCAAATGTCGACGTTCTGTCTTGCCATCTCCTGTTTGCTCCCAATTTGCCTTGATTCATGGACCTAACATTCCAGATTCCTATTCAATATTGCTCTTTACAGCATCGGACTTTGCTTCTATCACCAGTACATCCAGAACTGGGCGTTGTTTTTACTTTGGCTATGTCTCGTCATTCTTTCTGGAGTTATTTCTCCACTGATCTCCAGTAGCATATTGGGCACCTACCGAGCTGGGGAGTTCATCTTTCAGTGTCCTATCTTTTTGCCTTTTCATAGTGTTCATGGGGTTCTCAAGGCAAGAATACTGAAGTGGTTTGCCATTCCCTTCTCCAGTGGACCACATTTTGTCAGAACTCTCCACCATGACCTGTTTGTATTGGGTTGCCCTACAGGGCATGGCTCATAGTTTCATTGAGTTAAACAATGCTATGGTCCGTGTGATCAGATTGGTTTGTTTTCTGTGATTGTGGTTTTCAGTCTTTCTGTCCTCTTTAAGCAGGATAAGAGGCTTATGGAAGCTTTTTGATGGGAGAGACTTACTGAGAGGGAAACTGGGCCTTGTTCTGATTGTCAGGGCCATGCTCAGAAAATCTGTAACCCAATTTTCTGATGATGGGTGGGGCTGTGTTCCTTCCCTGTTATTTACCTGGGACCAAATTATGGTGGCAAGAAGAGGTGGCAAGAATACACAGAAGAACTGTACAAAAAAGATCTTCATGACCCAGATAATCACGATGGTGTGATCACTCATTTAGAATCAGACATCCTGGAATGTGAAGTCAAGTGGGCCTTAGAAAGCATCACTACAAACAAAGCTAGTGGAGGTGATGGAATTCCAGTTGAGCTATTTCAAATCCTAAAAGATCATTCTATGAAAGCACTGCCCTCAATATGCCAGCAAATTTGGAAAACTCAGCAGTGGCCACAGGACTGGAAAAGGTCAGTTTTCATTCCAATCCCAAAGAAAGGCAATGCCAAAGAATGCTCAAACTACTGCACATTTGCACTCATCTCACACACTAGTAAAGTAATGCTCAAAGTTCTCCAAGCCAGGCTTCAGCAATACGTGAACCGTGAACTTCCTGATGTTCAGGCTGGTTTTAGAAAAGGCAGAGGAACCAGAGATCAAATTGCCAACATCCACTGGATCATGGAAAAAGCAAGAGAGTTCCAGAAAAGCATCTATTTCTGCTTTATTGACTATGCCAAAGCCTTTGACTGTGTGGATCACAATAAACTGTGGACAATTCTGAAAGAGATGGGAATACCAGACCACCTGACCTGCCTCTTGAGAAATCTGTATGCTGGTCAGGAAGCAACAGTTAGAACTGGACATGGAGCAACAAGCTGGTTCCACATTGGGAAAGGAGTATGTCAAGGCTGTATATTGTCACCCTGCTTATTTAACTTATACGCAGAGTACATCATGAGAAACGCTGGACTGGAAGAAGCTCAAGCTGGAATCAAGATTGCCGGGAGAAATATCAATAACCTCAGATATGCAGATGACACCACCCTTATGGCAGAAAGTGAAGAGGAACTCAAAAGCCTCTTGATGAAAGTGAAAGTGGAGAGTGAAAAAGTTGGCTTAAAGCTCAACATTCAGAAAACAAAGATCATGGCATCCAGTCCCATCACTTCATGAGAAATAGATGGGGAAACAGTGGAAACAGTGTCAGACTTTTTTTGGGGGGGCTCCCAAATCACTGTAGATGGTGACTGCAGCCATGAAATTAAAAGACACTTACCTCTTGGGAAGAAAGTTATGACCAACCTAGATAGCATATTCAAAAGCAGAGACATTACTTTGCCAACAAAGGTCCATCTAGTCAAGGCTATGGTTTTTCCTGTGGTCATGTATGGATGTGAGAGTTGGACTGTGAAGAAGGCTGAGGGCCGAAGAATTGATGCTTTAGAACTGTGGTGTTGGTGAAGACTCTTGAGAGTCCCTTGGGCTTCAAGGAGATGCAACTAGCCCATTCTGAAGGAGATCAGCCCTGGGATTTCTTTGGAAGGACTGATGCTAAAGCTGAAACTCCAGTACTTTGGCCACCTCATGTGAGGAGTTGGCACATTGGAAAAGACTCTGATGCTGGGAGGGATTGGGGGCAGGAGGAGACGAGGACGACAGAGGATGAGATGGCTGGATGGCATTACTGACTCAATGAACGTGAGTCTGAGTGAACTCCGGGAGTTGGTGATGGACAGGGAGGCTTGGCGTGCTGCCATTCATGGGGTGGCAAGGAGTCAGACACGACTGAGTGACTGAACTGAACTGATTGAAACTTTGGTGGAGGTAATATGATAAGGAAAGTGAAAGTGAAATCGTTCAGTCGTGTCCGACTCTTTGCTACCCCATGGACTGTATCCTACCAGTCTCCTCAGTCTATGGGATTTTCCAGGCAAGAATACTGGAGTACGTTGCCATTTCCTTCTCCAGGGGATCTTCCCAACCCAGGGATCAAATCTGCGTCTCCTGCATTGCAGGCAGATGCTTTACCATCTGAGCCACCAGGGAATATGATAATGGGTCCTCCTTAGAAGATCCCATGCATATACTGCTACACTCAGTGCCCCCAACCCTGCAGCAGGCCACCACTGACCCACGCCTCCACTGGAGACCCCTGGACACTCCCGGGAAAGTATGGGTCAGTCTCTTGTGGGGTCAAGGGAACTTCAGTTTAGATAATTAAAGTAAATATACTGAGTTAGACAGTAGGGAATATCAGTACAAAATAGAAACAAGCATGCAAGCAAGCAAAAGAACCAAAAAAGAATTCTAGAATTATAAAGGACAAAAATGTAAATGAAAATTGATCAATGCGACTTAATAGCAGATTTGATATAACAGAAGACAAAATCAGTGAACTCAATAAAATATAGCTCAACAGAAATCATTGAATGTGAAGAAAAAAATTGAACAAAATGAGAAGTTTCAGAAATCTTTGGGTCAGTGTCACATTTTCCAGCATATATGAAATGATAGTCTCAGGAGGAGAGTTGAGAAAGAAAGGGGCAAAAAAAAGTTTGAAGGAAAGATAGCTGAAAGCTTTTCCAGAATTAATGAAAAACATGAATATACAAGTCCAGGAAGTTTGGTGAACTGTTAAGAAATATATTTATAAAGAGAATCTGCTCTTAGGCATACAAAGTCAAATGGCTGGAAGCCAAAAACAAAAAGAACATCTTAAAAGTGAAAAATAGTTTACTACATACAGTGGAAATAATATGATTATGAATCTCTTATCAGAAATAGTAGAGGCCCAGAATCAGTGAGTGTTAGTCATTCAGTCATGTCCAACTCTTTGTGACCCCATGGACTGTAGCCTGCCAGGCTCCTCTGTCCATGGGATTCTCCAGGTGAGAATACTGGAGTGGGTGGCCATTCCCTTCTCTAGGGGATTTTCCTGATTCAGGGATTGGACCAGTGCCTCCTGTGTCTCCTGCACTGACGGCAGATTCTTTACCATCTGAACCACCAGGGAAGCCCCCCACATCAGTGAAATGACATGTTAAATGCCAGGAGAAAAATAAGTGAATCAAGAATTCTCTAGCCAGTATAAGCATCACTAAAAAATGAAACGTGAAATAAAGACTTCCTCAAATCTGTAAACCATAGCATGGTAAAAGGAAAATTCATTCTGAGGCTAACTCAGGTTCAGTCTTTGTTCATAGTGTACTACATCTTAGGAGTCAACTTTGTGATTAAATGCTCCATATCTTGCTGGGGCTGAAGATTTAAATGTTGGTATTTGGTAATCAGAGATTTTAAAGATCAAAGCATACCTGCAGTTTAATATGTCCAAGATTAGAGAGTTTATGAAATTTCACATGTCAAAATGGCAGGGAACAAGGATCGGAAAAATTGAATTTTGAAATGAACTGGTCTTTGAGGCTTCAGGTCAGATCAGATCAGTCACTCAGTCGTGTCCGACTCTTTGCGACCCCATGAATCACAGCACACCAGGCCTCCCTGTCCATCACCAACTCCCGGAGTTCACTCAGACTCACGTCCATCAAGTCAGTGATGCCATCCAGCCATCTCATCCTCTGTTGTCCCCTTCTCCTCTTGCCCCCAATCCCTCCCAGCATCAGAGTCTTTTCCAATGAGTCAACTCTTCGCATGAGGTGGCCAAAGTACTGGAGTTTCAGCTTTAGTATCATTCCTTCCAAAGAAATCCCAGGGCTGATCTCCTTCAGAATGGGCTTCAGGTCAGTTAGGATTTTAAGTGGTTAAGAATTCTGGACATGGGGAATTAGGGCCTTCGATTTTTAATTTTTTTGTTTTGTTGGTTGTTTGGGGCTTAAAATGCTAGGAACTTTCCTTTTAAATGTCCTATTGGTATTTCTCTGCAGGAAATGGAAATATCATTGAGGGTTTCATGTAGTCTCACAACTAATGGAAATAATAATGCTAATAATAATGATGGCAGTGAAAACAAACTGTAGTTCTTGTTATGTATCAAGCATGTTGATCTGAACAAATAGATTGCTGCATGTTTCTCTAGCAAAGATGTCTTTATTTGAGATCAGCAGAGAATGACAATTTGGTGTCTGCAAACATGGTGTATGTGTGTGTGCTCAGTCACTTCAGTTGTGGCTGACTCTTTGTGATCTTATGGACTGTAGCCTACCAAGGCCCATTTCCTAGGATTATCCTGGCAAGAATACTGGAGTGGGTTGCCATGCCCTCCTCTAGGGGATCTTCCCAATCCAGGGATCAAACCTGTGCCTCCTGCATTCCAGGTGGATTCTTTACCACTGAACCACCTGGGAAGTCCCTGCAACCATGGTGAGTCATGTGCAAGTCCCTGCAGGGCAAGGGAAGGAGAACATTTTTGCAGAGATGAAAAGGAAGTTGGGAGGGCTATAGAAAACAGAGTCCAGGGTATTTCATTGGCTGAGTTCTTGCCAGGAAAGAAGAGGGTATTTCTTCCTGTAGGGCTTTACTATCATCCCAGGGTATGAGAGCTCCCTCTTCTGATCTTCTGACTATAATTAATTGAGGTTTTTGTTCATTAATGCTTTAATAGATACCATTCTAAGAATTTTGCATACATCAATTATTTTAATTCTATTATAATTTATGTCATTTTTAGATAGGACCCTGGCTTTCCAGGTGAAGAAGTCAAAACACCTTAGAATTTAATTTGCGTTAAAACATAACTTTTATTTCATCAGACATTTATGGCGTTTGCCCTCAGTCTCTATTTGCGTCTTTCAGTTTGTCCTCCCACTGTTGCCTCTGGGAAGTGAACATAACTGCAAGCACTGCCAAGGCCATCACTGGAATAGATTTTTTTTAAATTCACTTTATTTAAGCTAAAAAAATAACCTCTAAAATGGAATATTTAATGTTCTCTATTTTTTTTTTTAATAACTGCCAGTTGAAAAGCTGGCATTTGAGTTTATGGCTTAAACTCATGTCCTAGGTTTTAAAAATTAGACCAGGAAGATGAGAGTCAAGTAGTTTTAGCTTTTGTGCTGGGACTCAGATTGTACTGCAAAACATGTGGGATATTCCAAACACAGGAACAGGATTCAAATACTGGGTAAAAAAAAGACATGAGAAATGTCTATTATATCCACTCATCAAATGCCTTCCCTATTTTCTGTGATGAATAAAGGATCACCAACAGAAATTTGATGATTTTACCTATACATACTATTTCCCCCTGAAATGGTGTATAAAATACAAAATATAGGTAGTGTTGTTGCTCTTTTTTTTAAAAAGTTACTTTATTTTTATTGAAGGATAATTGCTTTACAGAATTTTGCTATTTTCTGTCAAACCTCAACATGAATCAGCCATAAGTATACATATATCCTCTCCCTTTTGAAACTCCCTCCCATCTCCCTCCCCATTCCACCCCTCTAGGTTGATGCAGAGCCCATGTTTGAGTTTCCTGAGCCATACAGCAAATTCTCAATGGCTATCTATTTTGCATATAGTAATGTAAATTTCCATGTTACTGTTTCCATACATCTCACCCTCTCCATTATTGCTCTTAGACAGGCTTTCAGATTTGTCTTACTAATCCTAGGAATTAATTAATGAATGCCTAGAAAATTTACCTGACATATTAATCTCTTAGATTAAATGAGAGTTGAAGATGAGTAAGAACAGCCTAGAAACATCAGTAAAGGACACAATTAGGGAATAAGACTTTATATTTTTGGGCTCCAAAGTCACCACAGATGGTGACTGCAGCCATGAAATTAAAAGATGCTTACTCCTTGGAAGAAAAGCTATGACCAACCTAGACAGCATATTAAAAAGCAGAGACATTACATTGCCAGCAAAAGTCTGTCTAGTCAAAGCTATGGTTTTTCCAGTAGTCATGTATGGATGTGAGAGTTGAACTGTAAAGAAAGCTGAGCACCAAAGAATTGATGCTTTTGAACTGTGGTGTTGGAGAAGATTCTTGAGAGTCCTTTGGACAGCAAGGAGATCCAACCCGTCCATCCTAAAGGAAATCAGTCCTGAATATTCATTGGAAGGACTGATGCTAAAGCTGAAGCTCCAGTACTTTGACCACCTGATGCAAAGAACCGACTCATTGGAAAAGACCTTGATGCTAGGAAGCATTGATGGAAGGGGGAGAAGGGGACGACAGAGGATGAGATGGTTGGATGGAATCACTGACTCAATGGACATGAGTTTGAGTAAACTCTGGGAGTTTGGTTATGGACAGGGAGGCCTGGCATGCTGTGGTCCATGGGGTCACAAACAGTCGGACACGACTGAGTGACTGACCTGAACTGAACAGCTTTTGATAAAATGAAAATGTGTAGTATAATCAAGATCTTTGTAAAGTTTTCCTAAATACACAGAGTACTTTGTATATGAATGGTTTCTTTGTGTTTTTGTGCTCTTTTATGCTTTGCTTTCACATACCACAGAGGCAGTCCTGAAAGATCTAAAAGTCATCTTTGGAGCTATTTTACTACCATTTATCCTCAGCCTACTTTTACTAAATATACTCCTAGTGTAGACAAGAAAGAAACAGTAATTGACATTTCTCAGTTGACTTATAGATTGTGGAGTTTGTGTTTGATGGAGTTGCGTGTAAGAATCTCCTCCACCAGTCATGATCCGTGCTTTTACCTTATTTAGTGATTCTTTGGAAGTGGGAGATCATACTGTGGGCCTGTGCATGAAGGTGATGATCATAGGGATTTAAGGATCAAAGAAAGTACGTTTTATAAAGTATGGCTCCTAGATGGACTTCAAAAGTATGCTTTCTCAGTATCCAAATGTGTTTGACTTATTTGAAACATTAAAAATAAACTCTTTTCTGTTTGCCTATACTTTGATTGTTCAGTCTTGTTTTCTACATTGAAATTAGCTTTTGTAGAATAGTAAGGTTGTGTATTAGATATTCAGTCATGTCCAACTGTTTGCAACCTCATGCACTGTCACCTGCCAGGTTCCTCTGTCCATGGAATTCTCCAGGCAACAGTACTGGAGTAGGTAGACATTCCCTTCTCCAGGAAATCTTCCCTATCCAGGGATTGAACCCAGGTCTCCTGCATTGCTGGCAGATTCTTTACCATCTGAACCACCAGGGAATAGTAAGATTAGCAAACCCATTTGTAGATTCAGGGACCAATCTAAGTATTTGTTTTAACTAATTTAAACCTCACAGCAACTCAGTGACATAGAATATAAGTTCTGTCGTTTTCCCACTTACAGATGAAGACACTGGGAATTACAGAGGTTAAGTAGCTTGGTTAGGGTCCTACAGCAAGTAAGAAGCAAATATTTGGAACCAAAAACGTCTAGTGCTAGGACCTCCACCCTTAGCCACAAGACGAGTCTCCTGCCTGCCTGAAAATTATTAAAACTTAAAAAATATTATCTTTGTACATAAAACAGATGAACAGATTTGTTATATATAAAACATTATTTTTTGAAATTATTTGAAGAAAATGAGTTTTAAAAGTTTTCATTGAGGTAATTAGCTAATGGTTTGTAGGCATTAATTGTGTAACAAATATATAATATTTTTATTTTGTTTAGATTATTATAGTTATTAATATCCATGTGGTTTATGTTGATTAAAAATGTTAATATAACTGTAGAGCATGTTAAGAGCCATAAGTGATGAAAGGGGGAAGCCTTTTAACCTAATTGAAATCTATTAAAATGAAATAAGCAGTCTCATTTGTAGGATAAGTAAAGTATGCTCACATAGGATGGTAAAGCAGGAATAGTTTTGCTACTTAAAAAGATAAATAATCAGTGTTCTATAAAAAATTTGATTTTTATTGTGAAATTTGAAAATTAGAGTTTGATGTATATTATGAAGGGCTTCCCAGTGGCTCAGTGGTAAAGAATTCACATGCAATGCAGGAGATGTGAGTTGGATCCCTGGGTCCAGAAGATCCTATGGAGAAGGCCATGACAACACATGACAACTCCAGTATTCTTGCCTGGGAAATCCTATGGATGAGGAGCTTGGTGATCTATAGTCCATGTGATTGCAGAGTCAGACATGATTTAGCGACTAAACAACAATAACAACTATATTATGAAGACTAATTTTTTAAGAATGTGAATCTGTACTTCATGATTCTGTTCATATTAATTTTTTGTGAGTCAGTTTATAGTTCGTTTAGGAGAGGATAATTTAGGGATACTCTTTTAAATTTCTATTTTTAATAATGAAGTAAAAGTTTTGTATTTTTCTACGTATGTCATTTTATAGTGTGAACATCTATGCTACATCTTTCTGGAAATTTCCTATATGTTTATGCTGGTTCATTGAAATCTGTTTCAGGGTGTTCCAGCACCAGGTGCCTATGATGTTCAAAAATCATATGAGATGTCTCAAATTCAACATAAATACATGCCACCTCGTACTTTTGTGGCTAGAATAAAACATGCCTCCTTTCTTAGCACAACACCTCGGTGCCTAGACAAAGTGGATGATGGGCCAGGTAAGTAAAGATTGTCTTTTTAAAGATATGAGGAAAAAAATCTAAGGTTTCCTTATTAAAATAGATAATTGTAAATATATGTTTACATTTACCATGTCTCTTTTAAGTTTGCAGGACAAAAAATAAAAAAAACAAAAAACAACCTAAATCTGCTTATTTAGTGAAAGATGTTAGATTTTTTTCAACTGTACGGTTTGTTTGGAATTTTATATCTTTTAATTTTTCCAAAGACAATTTTACTAATTTTACTACAGCTAATAAGTCATCTCCTATTAGAGAAAAAAACGAACTCTAAATATGCTATATTATTAGAGGAGAAATAACTACTGATTTGGAAAATCAGTCATATACAAGGTATATATCTTGTACATATCATGCCAGTCTTATGGAATTATTTAAATTTTCCTCAAGTATTAAGAAAGCAACTATTTAAAAGCTAAATGTTTTTATCAGGGCTTGAAATACCAAAAGGAATTTTGATTTTTAGAATTGCAATTAGTTCAGCTACTAGTAATTACATTTTTGTACTAAAATATAATGAAATAGCTTTTCTTGGTAATGAAAATGAATTGGTAAGTCTATTGCATACCAGAGTGCTAAAGAATCAGAACATGAGTTTTCAACAGTAATTTACAAATGTATTGCCAATAAATAATCAAACTATTGTAATGAATCTTTATGAGACTATAAAAAGGAAAAAATGAAATAGAATAGAGAAAATTAAGAGATTTTAAAGAAGAATCAAACAGGAGAATATGATGGGTCAAACAAATAAGAATACTTGGGAAACCCTGAAATCCCCAGAGGCTTGCTTTATTTTTCACTTTCAAGAATCAGGTATATTACCAACTTACAGGTCCATTTGAAGTCCAAATTTAGCTTTCCTTAGTTTCTTTTTCACCTTTTGAGTTATTGTGCCATTGTATATTTTGTCAGGTTTTAGCTTTGTTTGAAATATCAGTAGAATTCAATTACCTTTACTGTGTCCATAACCACACTCAATATATGGTCACCCAGAAATGTTTTAGGGAAATTAATTCTTTGAAGTTGAGGTATCATCACTGTCACCAAGACCAAGAACAATCAATCAAGTAACAGATATCTATTCCAGAGTCCCTTAAAGTAGATTAGATTGGTTTTCATATTTTCTGAAGATTTTTTTCCTTTGCTTTTACTCTCATCTCCATAAAGTGTATTATAGATAGAATGCATAGTAAGAGTTTGAGTTAAGTTCCAGAATTGGAATATGACTTTTCATTACTTCAATATTTAGCCTCAGGCAAGTAAACTGTTTCATTAGTTTCTATTTTACAAAATTGAGATAATACTTGCCACCTACTTGACTCTCATGAGAATATGAAAGATTAATAAAACTATACTTCAAAGTCATTTTCAGAATATTTGAATCTCCTAGAAGTATAAAATCTTATTATAATATGAAACATGTTTCTTCTTAGTGCCAAGCCAGCAATAGCTTCTGAAAGAATTTGGGATAGGGAAATATCTTCATTATGAAGACAATTATTATTTGGAAGTCAAAGACATATGGGCTGTCAACGTCACTATACAACTGTAGATTAGCTAGTTAACTAAATGAAAAGAGTTTATCACAATAAGCCAATACTTCATTAAGTTTGCCATCCTGCATCTTAAAGTAGCCTACAATTCAAATAAATGATAGCAGATATCCCACATGCCTCTATAATCAACACATTCGAAAAAATATATGCATTTCTGAAGCTATTACCTGATGCCATGATTATGAAATTTGATTTCCTCTGACACAATGTAGATACTGTAATATTATAGAATGATTCATTTTTTTGAACTTAATCTTAAAATATATAGTCCAAAATATGTCTCTTACATATATTTAATAGGTAACCAGGGCCAATTCAATTAATATCCATACCTTGTTTTGGTAATTGAAGATTAACTTCTGTTTGTCCTGTTACATTGATTTAATCTAGGAAAATAAGTCAGGTGTGTATCAACTCTCTGAATAGGTTCATCTTATTTTGTTGATTTTTGTTTAGGCTAGATTTTTTATCGACCAATATGACAAGCAGTTCTTAATTCTATAATAAGAATAGCCCATTTATATTTATAGTTCTTAATACCATTTAACTTTTGTTGGGGACAACTAGTATGTTAAATCTTTAGGCTTTTGTTTTAAATCATTGGTATATGATCAAAAGGTACAATGATAGTAATTCTGTTGGTTATATGTTTTGTGTCAACGTTTATCCCAAGAATGATATTCTTTCTTATCATATCTTCTTAGAAAAAGAGTGGGTTTTTTTTAATCCCTAATATTTGTCATTTAAATCTTAGTAATTGTTTTACCTTAATACCAGTGATAAGAGCCATTTGGGTTTTATGTCAAATTATTTATCAGCCAGATAAAATTATTTTCTGTTACTATATATGTGTATTTGTATACATTTGGAACTATAAGACTGAGTTAATTTATAGAGCCTGATATTCATGTTTCTTCCTTGAGTCATGACATTGGCAAGAAGAATTGAGTGCTTTGCCTTACAGAACTTAAAGAACATGTACCTATAATAGAATAATAGGCAAGTTAAAAATTTATTACTGTCTGATATTTGTAGGTAAAAGTGGTAAGAACTGAGATTGATAAATGACATAATATGAGTTTGGTTGACATATGAATAGTATTCTTGGGACTCACAAACTTATAGGATATTCAATCACTGAACATTCTATAGCTGTGTATTTATTTCAAATTATTTTAGAACTTTTATTAACACTATGGAAGTGATTTTGTTTTATTCAAATGAAGTCTTTTCTTTGAAGTTATTCAAGAAGGATAAAACTCATTTTCATTAGTCTAAATTAAAGGAGAAGTAGTATAGTTGCAGTCAGTATACTGTATACCATTAAATGTTGTGTAACCAATAAAAACACATTTGAATCATTTAATGAGGAAGTTATTAAATGAGGTGTATCACATTATAAAGCAATCTACTCTTACACACCACGTTTTAATTCAGGGATATGTAAATGACTTTGTGATTAATCCAGTTCAGGTAAAGTAAAATTGTTAAGTGTAAAGAGAATTAAACATTATTTTTTCTCTCATATTTAACCTGTTTTTGGACATTTGGAGGAGGAAAATACTCAGCAAATTTAAAAAGAAAATGAATGAAAACATTGAGAATGTGGAAATTTGGGGACTCTTGTATCACAGTGGAAGTATAAGTTGATGTCAGTGATTCTAAAGGACAAGCTGGCAGAATGTTTCAAATATACATCCCATTTAACCTTAACATTCTACTTCTGTGATTCCTCTGTGAAGTAATTGATAATATGCCTGAAGTTTTACACATCAAGTATATTCATCCAAGAATACTAAAAATGAAAAGTTTTAAATATATTAAATGAAAGAAAATAGGTAATTCTGATGTAAAAGCTGAATAGAGTCCTATGAAAAATTTTAAAATGGTATATATCATTTAAACCTGATAATAGGATAGGATTAATTTGATCAGTCATTCAACAAATATGTACCAAGAGCCTCTTACATATTAAGCACTGTTCCAGGGACTTGTGATAGAGCCGTGAACAAGATGTAAACATTGTTTCATGGAGCAAAACTTTAGGCGTGAGACATTTAATAAATAAATGAATAAATAGATCAATAGGTTGATAAATGAGGGAAGGAAAAGAAAGAATACAAGATGGTTATACATGCTATGGAGAAAAATGAGAAAAAAGGAAGAATGGGAGTTCATTGTGGGTTCTGCATCAGTTTAAAAAGTGTTATCAGTGAAGAGCTTACTTGGAAAATAATATGTGATTAAACAACCTTAGGCTCGTGAAAGATTTTGTTTTGCTTTTCAATTTTTGCTTTCTCTATATGAACATACACTGTTTTATAGTAAGTAAAAATGATTTAAAATTGTAATAAAACAATTGAAATTTAAAGCATAATTTTAATTAAAATCAATGTTTAAGTGAATAATAGATTAAACAATACATAGTATAAATATAACACTTGTAAGCTGAACATAACAGATACTGAGACTGTTTTTATATAGAAAGCATAGATCATTTCTAATGAAAACAGTGTGATTTATGTATCACATTCCTATGGGAAATTATTTTAGGAAACAAATATAATTCATCTTTGAAGTTAATTGAACACATCCCATGAAGATGTTTTTGTTCACTTTTTTAATAAATATAAGTGGTACCTTTGATATAAAAATCAGTGTAGTGTGAAAACTAATTATTTATTCTATTTTCTCAGTCGTTTGTAATATTATAGCTTCAGAAATACTAAAGAGTTTGTCAAAATGCAGTTCATCCCACTTGCTGAGTGCTGTTGCAATAAACATGTAATTTTTTGGCTTGTTGTTCTATAGCTTCCAGAAATGCTTTTGGGCTCTGAAAATGCAGTATAATTCTGAGTATAGGCAAAAATTGATCAGATCAATATTGGAAACTTGCTGATTTTATATCATTATTAAAAATAGTGAAATTTTATTACTGAAAGTAAGATAACTTTATTTGATTTGCTTTCAAATTGTTTTGTTTCTTTGGGTACTTCATATATCAGGTAAATTCTTATTTATATACAATTTGAGAAAGATCAATTTATTTACTAGGTGTATCTTAAAGGTAAAATTACCCTGTATGTAGTATACAGAAAATGAATTTTCTGAGTCATTCCCTTTTTGTATACTAAAGAATCTTTGAAGACAATGGAAAAAGCTTTATTTGAGGAGAAATTAACTATGTTGGGGGAGGGGAAGAAAGGACTGATGCAAAATATTTTAGAACACAAAGGTTAACAGAATCAAAATCTGAAATAGAATGGTAGCCTTAAAGCAGAAAATGGACTTTGTTTATTTAGGTGCAAGGTAAGATGTAAAGAATAACTGAAAATATATAGATTTTATATATAGAGATAATACAAGTATAACTCTTTTTTTGTACTTTGCATTATTGCACTTTACTGATACAGCTTTTTTTTAAAAAAAAATAAACTGATGCTCTGTGGCCACCCTGTTGAGCAAGTCTATCCACACCATTTTTCTAACAGCATTTCTCACTTCCTGTCTCTGTGTCACATTTTGGTAATTCTCACAATATTTCAAGATTTTAATTATTATTATATTTGTTATGGTGACTTGTAGTCTGTGATCTTTGATATTACTGTTTTAATTGCTTGGGGACATCATGAACTACACCCATATAAGATGGCAAACTTAGCTGGTAAATGTCATGTGTGTTCTGACTGCTCCATCAACTTGTAATTCCCTCTCTCACTCTTTCAGGCCTCCCTATTCTTTGATACGTAACAATATGGAAATCAGGCCAATTAATAACCCTAAAATAGCCTATAAGTGTTCAAGTGAAAGGAAATGTTACATCCCTCACTTTAAATCAAAAGCTAGAAATGATCAGGTTTAGTGAGAAAGGCATGTTTGAAAGCTGAGATAGGCTGATATGATATAATATTGTTGCCTATAATCACTGTGCTATGCCTTAAATCTCTATGACTTATTAGTTTTAAGTTGCGTACCCTTAAATAACCCTTTAATAAATAAGAGGAGAGAACATCTCTCCTCTTATCCCATTCCCAGTCCCTAGTCACCACCATTTTACTCTTTTTTTGGAGTTTGACTTTAGATTTCCACATGTAAGTGATATCAATACAGTATTTTTCTTTCTCTCTCTGACTTATCTTAGTATAATGTCATTGAAGTCCATCTATGTTATTATTTCAATTGGCAAGATTTCCTTCTTTCTTGTAGTTGAACAATATTCTATTGTTTGTGTGTGGCATGGGCCACATCGCCTATATCTTTACCTTTTCATGAGCACTTAAGGTTGTATCCCTATCTTGGCTAATGTGAATAGTACTGCAATAAATATGGGAGTGCTTGTATCTCTTCAATAGTGCAGCTGCTCTTTATACAGATTTCTTAAACACAGAACGTGACATTACAAAGCATTCAACATGTGCAGTATATAATAGCAAGCTTGGAAAGTACATAGTGGCAAATCCTCATGGAATCTAAAATAAGTATAATAAATGATGAATTTATAATTGCATATATATCTTTGTAGTAGATCAAAGCACTATGTGTTCAAAATTTTTTCACATTTCATCTGTAACAACAAAATATTTTGCTTATTAAATGATATGGTGACTTCAAGGAAAAAACAACTGTTTCACAAATTTATATAATCCTCAGTTATAATTCATGAAGATGTTCAGCTTCAGTGAGTGAACTGAAAGTTGCTCAATCGTATCCAATTGTTTGTGACCCCATGGACTGTAGCCCACCAGGCTCTTCTGTCCATGAAATTCTCTAGGCCAGAATACTGGAGTGGATAGCCTTTCCTTTCTCCAGAGGATCTTCCCAGCATAGGGATCGAATCAGGGTCTCCTGAATCACAGGCGGATTCTTTACCAACTGAGCTCTCAGGGAAGCCCTTGGACCTTCAAATCTGAATGAAGCTAATCAAATTAAATCTTAACAAAAATGTGTGAAAATATAATACAACTCTAAGTGGTCAGCCTTGCCTTCTAATGGAAGAAGTTGTCTCAATAGTTAGGAGGCTTCTTATCACTGGAGGTCTCTATTCATGAACTGAATGACTTAACTTTCAGGAATGCTTTGGGATAGATTTCTGCAGAGTGGGAAGTTGGATCTGAGAAACTTTAAGCCCCCCACCCCTTTGCACTGTGTCCAAGTCTAATAATTCTCTAAATTATGAGCAGGCAGCTAGCATAAGGGCTTCCCAGGTGGTGCAGTGGTAAACAATCCACCTGCCGATGCAAGAGACGCAAGAGATGCAGCTTCAACCCTTGGGTTGAGAAGATCCCCTGGAATAGGAAATGGCAACCCACTCTAGTATTCTTGCTAGAAAATCCCATGGAAGAGGAGTCCAGTGGGCTACAGTCCATGGGGTCACAAAGAGTTAGACATGGCTAAGCACGTGCATGAATGTGGCTAGTATACAAGAATGTAAATTATACAAGAATGTAAATTATATTGTGATTGTAATACAAGAATGTAAATATTATATAAATTATACAAGATTATAAATTATTTTTTTCAAGATTATAAATTATAATGTGATTATAATGAGATTATTTATGAAGGAAATTTAAATTTATAGAGAATAAGGGTAAATAATACCATCTCTAATCTGTATTCAAAATTTTAGGACTTTTTCCCTAAAGACATCATATTAAATATTTCATTTTCACCTATATAATATAGGTCTAATTCCATTTTTGTCACTAATGTCACTGATAATAGTAGGTCTTGAATAGGAATCACTTTTAGCAAGAACAGTAATTTATCAACACTTCATAGTGTCAACAGACACTTTTCAGAATACTTTGTGTGTATTAACTAGTTTAATTTTCACAACAATCCTGTAGTTACCACACTCTACAGAAAAAGTAACCAAATCTTAGTTTATGTTACTTGCCTAAACTCTTACATTTCGAAGATAGCAGGCATTCAAATATAAGATGTTGGCACATGGACCTGTGCTTTTAACTGCTGTTTTCTAAGTATAGTTTTAATTAATAAATTGACATTAAATTTATAAATCCTTTTGTTATGAGCCTGATTAGAATGAATTCTTTCTCATTCCTTGGGGTTTTTATATGCCTGTATATATACATATATAAATGATCAAATAGAACATATAAAGATGAGTCAGTTGTAAGATAGAGACTCTATTAATAGTATGAGGTAGGTCAGTCCCTAGGCAATAATTTAACTTGACTTTATAAACAGAGTTTCTGAGGATGACATGCAGCCCCCTGATACAGTTTTAAGTGTAGACATGATCTTCATTTCCTGGTACCTTTTGCATTCCTTTGTATATAAGGGAAATGTGTTTATAACTGAAGGATGAAGGAAGATCTCAGGGGAGAAGAGGATTAGAAGAAAAGCAGAAGAAAATGAAATGTATGATAATGCATCTGTTCTCAATATGCTTCTTGGACCAGGTTTTAGTTCCTATGGCAAGAGGAGTAAGAACTAGAAATGAGATTTTCATGAAAGATAGGTAAGATCTGGAATAAAGGCATTTCTAGAAAGATTTAAAAAGCAACATGAGACTCTAGGTCCAAGCAGTATTGCTTTAGGGACCAAAATGTGATAAAATGTCGACGTGTTGTTGAAGACACCCTTCTCCTTCAGGGAATCCTATTTCATTAGGATGGGAAGGTCGAGCAGGATCTACATTGTTAACAAGCACCCAGACTAAGTCTAATGCAAGTGAGTTAGGATTTATCATTTCTCAATGTGTCACAGTTATCTTATTTAGGATTCGTCATATGTTTTCTTAAGTCATCCATAATTTTGAGTTATTTTCTAATTATTGAGTATGGAATTCTTACCCATATCTGTAGGTCCCAGCTCAAGCTAACAAAATGAGAGTGTTCCTATTCATTCTATTTGTTTTCCTGTATACTTCCCCCTTGGGCCTTAAGACAAACTGAAGCAATACCAAGAAACTTAATATATCAATATTAAACCAGGTTCTCCAGAAACAGACCCAGAGATAAGAATTAAAATTATTTATTAAGGAGGTATCTATGAGAAATTGGTAAAAGATTGGGAAAAACAGGAATTGGAAGGGGTGGAAGCCCAGCAGAAATGCAGTCTATGGCAAAGTCCTACAGAGGGAAGCCTAAGTTTAGCCTGATCACCAAGGGAATAGGGGTCTTCCCTGGTGGCTCAGACGGTAAAGCATCTGCCGGCATTGCGGGAGACCTGGGTTCGATCCCTGAGTTGGGAAGAGCCCCGGGAGAAGGAAATGGCAACCCACTCCAGTATTCTGGCCTGGAAAATTCCATGGACAGAAGAGCCTGGTGGGCTACAGCCCACTGGGTCGCAAAGAGTTGGACACGACTGTGAGCGACTTTCACTTCACTTCAGTAAGTTCTTACATTATGATAGACATCACGATAATCACTTTGAAAGCAAGGCCTAATTTGAGACTCCAAGGGGATACTTGCAATGCAAGCTATACCTAAAAGCTGTCCTGTTCAGAAACAAAAGTACTGACACTTTCATACTTGTATATCTATCAGCCATTGATTAAGGGCTGCCTTGGGGGCACATAAAATCCCATGTACATCTGAATCTCTGAGCTTATAGGCAAACTGGGCTCCTGACAGCATTCTTCTGAAAAACAGCCATAGATGCTGGCTGCTGTAAGAAAAAGTACACAGTAGTTGGAAATGTGTAAAATGTACTAACAACAATCTGAGAAATCTGGACAGAGCACTGACATTATCAGCTTACCTGAAGTTTTTTTAATTTTTATTTTTATTTTCATTGACTTAACTGTCTTTTTATCATCAGGTTTTTTTAAAAGTTATTTTTAATTGGAGGATAATTGCTTTACAATGTTGTGTTGGTTTCTCCCATACAACGTGAGTATACATATATCTCCTCCCTCTTGAGCCTACCTCCTCTGTCCCATCCCACCCCTCTAGATCATCACACAGCACTGGGCTGAGATCCCTGTGTTATATAGCAACTTCAACTAGCTATCTCTTATATGCATGATTGTGTATATACATCAGTGCTACCTTGTCAGTTTGTCCCACCCTCTCCTTCCCCCTCTGTGTAAAAAATCAACAAATATTGTAAGGTTGTACTCTGGCCATCCACTGTGCTGGATACAATGATTTTGGAAATGCAAAAGGAAATTCAATTTAATCGAATATTTGTAAGCTGAGTTAATTCACAATTTATCTTTTTTAAGGCTTTTTTTTTTTTTTTTTTTTTTTAGGACTGGACCTTTAAAGGAATTTAACAAAATGCACCTTAGAAAGTCCAAAATTAATAACCTAAGCATGGGGGTTGGTAGACTAATCCATTGATTGATATTTAAGATAAATATAAAAAGTATTTATGTTATTCCATTTTATCAGAATACTGTAAGTTACCAAAGTAAAGCAAATTATGTCAGCAAAAGTAAAGCAAATTGTACTGGACAGACTTTGCATTTTATGATGCCAATTATTTGATATGATTCTTTCCTTCTTCCATTAATGGATTCATTCTTCCAATAAATGTAGTGAGCAGCTAATTTGCGCCAGGCAGTAACTGAATTTCTGAAAGTAAATAGAAAAAAGATATTTCCTGCATTGTGTGTGTGTGTTTGTGTGTGTGTGTGTGCATGTGCTCACGTAAGCATGCTCAGTCATGTCTGACTCTGCAATGCCATGGACTGGGATTTTTCAGGCAAGAGTACTGTAGTGGGTTGCCATTTCCTACTCCAGGGGGTCTTTCCAACTCAGAAATCCAAACCCACATCTCCTGTGTTGGCAGGTGGATTCTTTCCCACTGTGCCATTAATAGAGTTTAAAATATAAGCTTTTCAAAGGTAATATGGTGGCACAGTGGTAAAGAATCTTCTTGCCAGTGCAGGAGACATGAGTTCAATCCCTGGGTTGGAAAGATCCCCTGGAGAAGAAAATGGCAACCTACTCTAATATTCTTGCCCAGGGAATCCCATGAACAGAGGAGCCTAGTGGGCTATAAAACATGGGGTTGCAAAGAGTCAGACATGACTTAGCTACTGAAGTACAACAAACAACATGCAATTATAGTTTATATTTTATAATTTTGTAATTTTAAGTCATGTTTATCATTAATTTTTAAATATTTGAGTTACTTTTTTTGTATTCATTAGAACATAAGTAAAAATATTTTCTAAAATGAATTTAATAAAAAGCACACACTTGTACTCACCATGAAAAACAAAATATATTGGTTTTAAATATCAATAATGCATTATATGTCCATAAGGGCTACTATATCCTGTTACTATTTTTGTTTCTTTATGAGCTAATATTTATATGTTGTGATAATTAAACAGTGTATTTGTTGTTCTTTCTTGAACACATTCTATTGAAAGTAACTTGATGTACTAGGATAAAAATAAACTCTAGATTCTGACAGAATGCATTCTAATTGGGGCTTATTTATGAGCTAAATGACCCTAAGCAAGTATCTCACTTTTCCCTTCCTATTCCTTTAAGATGAGCATTCATCTCATTCTTAATGTGACCAATGTAGTCCTTATGTATGAGAAACAAGAGCACCTTTGATTAATTCAGAAACTATGACCAATATCTTTAATTCATGTTTCTTTTTTCTTTTTTTTGTGAAGATTTTGTTTGGTCTTCATGCTATATTTCATTTCAGTTTTATTTATTTATTTTTTACTTTACAATATTGTATTGGTTTTGCTGTACATTGACATGCATCTGCTATGGGTGTACATGTGTTCCCCATCCTGAATCCTCCTCCCACCTCTCTCCCTATCCCATTCCTCTGGGTCATCCCAGTGCACCAGCCCTGAGCAATCTGTATCATGCATTGAACCTGGACTGGTGATTTGTTTCACATGTGATAATTTACATGTTTCAATGTCATTCTCTCATATCATCCAACCCTCGCCCTCTCCCACAGAGTCCAAAAGACTGTTCTATACATCTGTGTCTCTTTTGCTGTCTCAAATACAGGGTTGTCTTTACCATCTTTCTAAATTCCATATATATATATGTTAGTATACTGTATTGGTGTTTTCCTTTCTGGCTTACTTCACTCTGTATAATAGGCTCCAGTTTCATCCACCTCATTAGAACTGATTCAAATGTATTCTTTTTAATGACTGAGTAATACTCCATTGTGTATACGTACCACAGCTTTCTTATCCATTCGTCTGCTGATGGGCATCTAGGTTGCTTCCACGTCCTGGCTATTATAAACAGTGATGTGATGAACATTGGGGTACACGTATCTCTTTTAATTCTGGTTTCCTCAGTGTGTATGCTCAGCAGTGGGATTGCTGGGTCATATGGCGGTTCTATTTCTAGTTTTTTAAGGAATCTCCACACTGTTCTCCATAGTGGCTGTACTAGTTTGCATTCCCACCAACAGTGTAAGAGGGTTCCCTTTTCTTCACACCCTCTCCAGTATTTATTGCTTGTAGACATTTGGATCGCAGCCATTCTAACTGGCATGAAATGGTACCTCATTGTGGTTTTGATTTGAATTTCTCTGATAATGAGTGATGTTGAGCATCTTTTCATGTGTTTGTTAGCCATTTGTATGTCTTCTTTGGAGAAATGTCTATTTAGTTCTTTGGCCCACTTTTTGATTGGGTTGTTTATTTTTCTGGAATTGAGCTGTAGGAGTTGCTTGTGTATTTTTGAGATTAATTCTTTGTCTGTTTCTTCATTTGCTATTATTTTCTCCCATTCTGAAGGCTGTCTTTTCACCTTGCTTATAGTTTCTTTTGTTGTGCAGAAGCTTTTAATTTTAATTAGATCCCATTTGTTTATTTTTGCTTTTACTTTCAATATTCTGGGAGGTGGTCATAGAGGATCCTGCTGTGGTTTATGTTGGAGAGAGTTTTGCCTATGTTTTCCTCTAGCAGTTTTATAGTTTCTGGTCTTATGTTTAGATCTTTAATCCATTTTGAATTTATTTTTGTGTGTGGTGTTAGAAAGTGTTCTAGTTTCATTCTTTTACAAGTGGTTGCCCAGTTTTCCCAGCACCACTTGTTAAAAGAGATTGTCTTTTCTCCATTGTATATTCTTGCCTCCTTTGTCAAAGATAAGGTGTCTATAGGTGCGGGGATTTATCTCTGGGCTTTCTATTTTGTTCCATTGATCTATATGTCTGTCTTTGTACCAGTACCATACTGTCTTGATGACTGTGGCTTTGTAGTAGAGCCTGAAGTCAGGTAGGTTGATTCCTCCAGTTCCATTCTTCTTTCTCAAGATAGCTTTGGCTATTCGAGGTTTTTTGTATTTCCATACGAATTGTGAAATTATTTGTTCTAGCTCTGTGAAGAATACCATTGGTAGCTTGATAGGGATTGCATTGAATCTATAGATTGCTTTGGGTAGTATACTCATTTTCACTATATTGATTCTTCCAATCCATGAAAATGGCATATTTCTCCATCTATTAGTGTCCTCTTTGATTTCTTTCACCAGTGTTTTATAGTTTTCTATATATAATGGCACCCCATTCCAGTACTCTTGCCTGGAAAATCCCATGGATGGAGGGGCCTGATCGGCTGCAGTCCATGGGGTCGCTAGGAGTCGGACACGACTGAGCGACTTCACTTTCACTTTTCACTTTCATGCATTGGAGAAGGAAATGGCAACCCACTCCAGTGTTCTTGCCTGGAGAATCCCAGGGATGGGGGAACCTGGTGGACTGCCATCTCTGGGGTCTCACAGAGTCGGTCACGACTGAAGTGACTTAGCAGCAGCAGCAGCATATATAGGTCTTTAGTTTGTTTAGGTAGATATACTCCTAACTATTTTGTTCTTTTCGTTGCAATGGTGAATGGAATTGTTTCCTTAATTTCTCTTTCCGTTTTCTCATTGTTAGTGTATAGGAATGCAAGGGATTTCTGTGTGTTGATTTTATATCCTGCAACTTTACTATATTCGTTGATTAGCTCTAGTAATTTTCTGGTGGAGTCTTTAGGGTTTTCTATGTAGAGGATCATGTCATCTGCAAACAGTGAGAGTTTTACTTCTTCTTTTCCAATCTGGATTCCTTTTATTTCTTTTTCCACTCTGATTGCTGTGGCCAAAACTTCCAGAACTATGTTGAATAGTAGTGGTGAGGGTGGGCACCCTTGTCTTGTTCCTGACTTTAGAGGAAATGCTTTCAATTTATCACTGTTGAGGATAATGTTAGCTGTGGGTTTGTCATATATAGCTTTTATTATATTGAGGTACGTTCCTTCTATTCCTGCTTTCTGGAGAGTTTTTTTTTTTTTTATCATAAATGGATGTTGAATTTTGTCAAAGGCTTTCTTTGTATCTATTGAGATAATCATATGGTTTTTATTTTTCAATTTGTTAATGTAGTGTATTACATTGATTGATTTACAGATATTGAAGAATCTGTGCATCCCTGGGATAAAGCCCACTTGGTCATGATGTATGATCTTTTTAATATGTTGTTGGATTCTGTTTGCCAGAATTTTGTTAAGGATTTTTTCGTCTATGTTCATCAGTGATATTGGCCTGTAGTTTTTTTTTTTTTTTTTGTGGCATCTTTGTCTGATTTTGGTATTAGGGTGATGGTGGCCTCATAGAATGAGTTTGGAAATTTACCTTTGTCTGCAATTTTCTGGAAGAGTTTGAGTAGGATAGGTGTTAGCTCTTCTCTAAATTTTTGGTAGAATTCAGCTGTGAAGCCGTCTGGACCTGGGCTTTTGTTTGTTGGAAGATTTCTGATTACAGTTTCAATTTCCATGCTTGTAATGGGTCTGTTAAGATTTTCTATTTCTTCCTGGTTCAATTTTGGAAAGTTGTACTTTTCTAAGAATTTGTCCATTTCTTCCAAGTTGTCCATTTTATTTGCATATAGTTACTGGTAATAGTGTCTTACAATCCTTTGTATTTCTGTGTTGTCTGTTGTGATCTCTCCATTTTCATTTCTAATTTTGTAGGTTTGATTTTTCTCCCTTTGTTTCTTGATGAGTCTGGCTAATGGTTTGTTAATTTTATTTATCTTCTCAAAGAACCACCTTTGGCTTTGATGGTTTTTGCTATGGTCTCTTTTGTTCCTTTTGCATTTATTTCTGCCCTAATTTTTAAGATTTCTTTCCTTCTATTAACCCTGGGGTTCTTCATTTCTTCCTTTTCTAGATGCTTTAGGTGTAGAGTTATGTTATTTATTTGACTTTTTTCTTGTTTCTTGAGGTAAGTCTGTATTGCCATGACCCTTCCCTTTAGCACTGCTTTTACAGTGTCCCATAGGTTTTGGGTTGTTATTTTCATTTTCATTCATTTCTGTGCATATTTTAATTTCTTTTTTGATTTCTTCTGTGATTTGTTGGTTATTCTGCAGCATGTTGTTCAGCCTCCATATATTTTAATTTTTAATAGTTTTTCTCCTGTAATCTTACTGCATTGTGGTCAGAAAAGATGCTTAAAATGATTTCAATTTTTTTTGAATTTACCAAGGTTATATTTGTGGCCCAGGATGTGATCTATCCTGGAGAAGGTTCCGTGTGTGCTTGAGAAAAAGGTGAAATTCATTGTTTTGGGGTGAAATGGCCTATAGATATCAATTAGGTCTAACTGGTCTATTGTATCATTTAAAGTTTGTGTTTCCTTGTTAATTTTCTTTTTAGTTGATCTATCCATAGTTGTGAGTGGGGTATTAAAGTCTCCCACTATTATTGTGTTATTGTTAATTTCCCCTTTCATACTTGTTAGCATTTGTCTTACGTATCGTGGTGCTCCTATGTTGGATGCATATATATTTATAATTGTTATATCTTCTTCTTGGATTGATCCTTTGATCATTATGTAGTGTCCATCTTTGTCTCTTTTCACAGCCTTTGTTTTAAAGTCTATTTTATCTGATATGCTTGCTTTCTTTTAGTCTCTATTTGCATGGAATATCTTTTTCCAGCCCTTCGTTTTCAGTCTGTATGTGTCCCTTGTTTTGAGGTGGGTCTCTTGTAGACAACATATATAGGGGTCTTGTTTTTGTATCCATTCAGCCAGTCTTTGTCTTTTGGTTGGGGCATTCAACCCATTTACGTTTAAGGTAATTATTGATAAGTATGATCCCATTGCCATTTACTTTATTATTTTGGGTTCAAGTTTATACACTCTTTCTGTGTTTCCTGTTTAGAGAAGATCCTTTAGCATTTGTTGGAGAGCTGGTTTGGTGGTGCTGAATTCTCTCAGCTTTTGCTTGTCTGTAAAGCTTTTGCTTTCTCCTTCATATTTGAATGACATCCTTGCTGGGTACAGTAATCTGGGCTGTAGGTTATTTTCTTTCATCACTTTAAGTATGTCCTGCCATTCCCTTCTGGCATGAAGAGTTTCTATTGAAAGATCAGCTGTTATCCTTATGGGAATCCCCTTATGTGTTATTTGTTGTTTTCCCCTTGCTGTTTTTAATATTTGTTCTTTGAGTTTGATCTTTGTTAATTTGATTAATATGTGTCTTGGGGTGTTTTGCCTTGGGTTTTGGGACTCTTTGGGTTTCTTGGACTTGGGTGATTATTTCCTTCCCCATTTTAGGGACGTTTTCCACTATGATCTTAAGTATTTTCTCATGGTCTTTCTTTTTGTCTTCTTCTTCTGGGACTCCTATGATTCGAATGTTGGGGCATTTAACATTGTCCCGGAGGTCTCTGAGGTTGTCCTCATTTCTTTTAATTCTTTTTTCCTCTCTGTTTCATTTATTTCTACCATTCTATCTTCTACCTCACTTATCCTGTCTTCTGCCTCAATTATTCTACTGTTGGTTCCCGCCAGAGTGTTTTTGATCTCATTTATTGCATTATTCATTATATATTGACTCTCTTTTATTTCTTCTAGGTCCTTGTTAAACCTTTCTTGCATCTTCTCAATCCTTGTCTCCAGGCTATTTATCTGTAACTCCAATTTGTTTTCAAGGTTTTGGATCATTTTCACTATCATTATTCTGAATTCTTTATCAGGTAGATTCCCTATCTCTTCCTCTTTTGTTTGATTTAGTGACATTTATTCTGTTCCTTTACCTGCCGGGTATTTCTCTGCCTTTTCATCTTGTTTATATTGCTGTGTTTGGGGCAGCCTTTCTGTATTCTGGCAGTTTTATGGTTTCTCTTTATTGTGGAGGTTCCTCCCTGTGGGTGGGGTTGGACAGATGGCTTGTCAAGGTTTCCTGGTTAGGGAAGCTTGTGTTGGTGTTCTGGGAGATGGAGCTGGATTTCTTCTCTCTGGAGTGCAATTAAGTGTCCAGTAATGAGTTACGAGATGTCAGTGGGTTTGGTGTGACTTTGGGCAGCCTGTATATTGAAGCTCAGGGCTATGTTCCTGTGTTGCTGGAGAATTTGCATGGTATGTCTTGCTCTGGAATTTGTTGGCCCTTGGGTGGTGCTTGGTTTCAGTGTAGGTATGGAGGTGTTTGATGAGCTCCTATTGATTAATGTTCCCTGGATTCAGAAGTTCTCAAATGTTCTCAGGATTTGGACTTAAGCCTCCTGCCTCTGGTTTTCAGTCTTATTCTTACAGTAGCCTCAAGACTTCTCCATCTATACAGCACTGATGATAAAACATCTAGGTTAATGATGAAAAGTTTCTCCACAGTAGGGACACCGAGAGAGGTACACAGAGTTACATGGAGAAGAGAAGATGGAGGAGGGAGCTAGAGGTGACCAGGAGGAGAAGAGGGGGAATCAAAATGCGAGAGAGCAAGCTAGCCAGTAATCACTTCCCTATGTCCTCTCTACAGTCTGGACCCCTC
Organism: Bos indicus; assembly: GCF_029378745.1. NCBI lineage: Eukaryota > Metazoa > Chordata > Mammalia > Artiodactyla > Bovidae > Bos > Bos indicus. The sequence goes on from NC_091765.1 coordinate 27,414,766, forward strand.
AGAGATGTTCACAGAGTTACACAGAGAAGAGAAGAGGGAGGAAGGAGACAGAGGTGGCCAGGAAGATAAAAGGGGGAATTGAAAGAGACAGATCCAGCCAGTAATCAGTTCCTAAAGTGTTCTCCACAACCCAGAACACACAAAGAGATTCACAGAGTTGGGTAGAGAAGAAAAGGGGGAGGGAGGAAATAGAGGCGGCCTGGTGGAGAAAGTCAAAAGGGGGAGAGAGCAATCAGGCCAGTGATCTCACTCCCAAGTAAAAATGGGTACTGAAGATTGGTTTCTTAAAGGTACAAAATTGATAACAAATACCAAAAAGCAAAGATTAAAAATCTAGAGTAGAGGTTAGATTCTCAAAAATACAGTATTAAAAAAAGTCACAAAAATTATAAAATATATATATATATGAAGTTTGCTTTAAAAATAGGGTATTTTTTTGGCAAGGTAATAGTAGGTTATAAAAATGAAAATTAAAGGAGTAATAGGGGACTTAAAAATGCAAAAAAATTTTTTTCAAATAAAAAAATGATAATAGTAAAAATATATCTAGGACTTTCTCTGGAGCTGTTGTGGACAATGTGGGGTCAGTTCATTTTCAGATTGGTCCAGCTTGTACTTCTCAAGATGTATAGGCCCCTTCCTATGTAGTCAGTGCTAACTACAGAGTTTTAACCTATTGCACCTGTTACTTCCAAAGTAGTTCCCTCTGTTTATTTTAGCTTCTTCTCTTCAGTGTCTGATTTCCACCCTGACACGGGGGCGGTGGTGGTCACTTTTTTTAGGCTCACTTGTTCAGTCGTGCTGTGTGGAGGGAGGAACACTGCAAACAAATATCACTGGCGTGTGCTCACAGTGATTCAGCCACACTGGGTTTGCCCCTGCTCACAGTGTGTGTGCTGTCCCAGTCTACACTGCTCAGGCTCTAGGCTGCTCTGGCAGGAACTGTCTGATGCTGGCCCTGGGTTGCATGCACTTCCCAGGTCAAAGCCGCTCAGGTTCAGGTTCTTGGATACTCCACAAAGGTGCAGACTTGGTTGGGCCAGCGTTTTGTGCCTGTTCCAGGTCCGAGCAGCTCAGGTGGCCAGGTGCTTGGCGACAACAGTTGCCCCCAGTTGAAGGCTGTGTCTTATTGCCTCCCCCATCCCAGCTGCTTGGTTTTCTGGGTGTACAACGGGCACGCATTCTCAGGTGTGCTGTGTGTCTCTTCTGGAGAGCTGATCTCTGGCTCTGACCCTCCCAGGGGAGGTCGACCATCCAGAATCCCAAGAAGTCTTGGTTAGCAATGAAGTCTGCTAGCAGTTTGGTATAGGATGCCTCTGGGGCTGCGACTGCCCACTTCTGGCTCTGGCTGCCCTTGCCTGCCTGTCTCTGGAGGGGGTGGGCTGGTCCTCAGCCGGCTAGCTCTGTTCAGTCCTTTGTTCTGTGAGCGGGCCTGGTGGTGGCTTCAGTTCATTTCAGTTCAGTCGTTCAGTCATGCCCGACTCTTTGTGACCCCATGAATTGCAGCACACCAGGCCTCCCTGTCCGTCACCAGCTCCCAGAGTTTACCCAAACTCATGTCCATTGAGTTGGTGATGCCATCAAACCATCTCATCCTCTGTCATCCCCTTCTCCTGCCCCCAATCCCTCCCAGTATAAGGGTCTTTTTCAATGAGTCAACTCTTCACATGAGGTGGGCAAAGTATTGGAGTTTCAGCTTCAGTCCTTCCAAAGAACACCCAGGACTGATCTCCTTTAAGATGGACTGATTGGATCTCCTTGCAGTCCAAGGGCCTCTCCACACACCACAGTTCAAAAGCATCAATTCTTCAGCCCTCAGCTTTCATCACAGTCCAACTCTCACATCCACACATGACCACTGGAAAAACCATAGCCTTGACTAGACGAATCTTTGTTGGCAAAGTAATGTGTCAGCTTTTTAATATGCTGTCTAGGTTGGTCATAACTTTCCTTCCAAGGAGTAAGCGTCTTTTATTTTCATGGCTGCAATCACCATCTGTAGTGATTTTGGAGCCCCCCAAAATAAAGTCTGACATTGTTTCCACTGTTTCCCCATCTGTTTGCCATGAAGTAATGGGACCAGATGCCATGATCTTCGTTTTCTGAGTGTTGAGCTTTAACCCAACTTTTTCACTCTCCCCTTTCACTTTCATCAAGAAGCTTTTTAGTTCCTTTTCACTTTCTGCCATAAGGGTGGTATCACCTGCATATCTCAGGTTATTGATATTTCTCCTGGCAATCTTGATTCCAGCTTGTGCTTCTTCTAGCCCAGGGTTTCTCATGATGTACTCTGCATAGAAGTTAACTAAGCAGGGTGACAATATACAGCCTTGACAAACTCCTTTTCCTATTTGGAACCAGTCTGTTGTTCCATGTCCAGTTCTAACTGTTGCTTCCTGACCTGCATACAGATTTCTCAAGAGACACGTCAGGTGGTCTGGTATTCCCATCTCTTTCAGAATTGTCCACAATTTATTGTGATCCACACAGTCAAAGGCTTTGGCATAGTCAATAAAGCAGAAATAGATGTTTTTCTGGAACTCTCTTGTTTTTTCCATGATCCAGCGGATGTTGGCAATTTGATCTCTGGTTCCTCTGCCTTTTCTAAATCCAGCTTGAACATCTGGAAGTTCGCGGTTCACGTATCGCTGAAGCCTGGCTTAGAGAATTTTGAGCTTTACTTTACTAGCATGTGAGATGAGTGCAATTGTGCGGTAGTTTCAACATTCTTTGGCATTGCCTTTCTTTGGGATTGGAATGAAAACTGACCTTCCCAGTCCTGTGGCCAGTGCTGAGTTTTCCAAATTCGCTGGCATATTGAGTGCAGCACTTTCACAGCATCATCTTTCAGGATTTTAAAGAGCTCAACTGGAATTCCATCACCTCCATTAGCTTTGTTCATAGTGATGCTTTCTAAGGCCCACTTGACATTCCAGGATGTCTGGCTCTAGGTGAGTGATCACACCATCATGATTATCTGGGTCATGAAGATCTTTTTTGTACAGTTCTTCTGTGTATTCTTGCCACCTCTTCTTAATATCTTCTGCTTCTATTAGGCCCATACCATTTGTGCCCTTTATCAAGCCCATCTGAAATGTTCCTTTGGTATCTCTAATTTTCTTGAAGAGATCTCTAGTCTTTCCCATTCTGTTGTTTTCCTCTATTTCTTTGCATTGATCGCTGAGGAAGGCTTTCTTGTCTCTCCTTGCTATCCTTCGGAACTCTGCATTCAAATGGGAATATCTTTCCTTTTCTCCTTTGTGTTTCACTTCTCTTCTTTTCACAGCTATTTGTAAGGCCTCCTCAGACAACCATTTTGCTTTTTTGCATTTCTTTTCCATGGGGATGGTCTTGATCCCTGTCTCCTGTACAATGTCATGAACCTCTGTGCATAGTTCATCAGGCACTCTGTCTATCAGATCTAGTCCCTTAATTCTCTTTCTCACTTCCACTGTGTTAGGGCTTTTCACGGAATAGCTATATCACAGTCTGGGTTGCTATCTCAAGTTAAAACCCTCAGATTTCCCTTGGGGCATTCATGCTTGGTCCTTACCCTCAGCAATGCAGCCCGCGCCTCCCTGTCCACCCCCCCGCTTGCTAGTAGGGATGCAAGCATCTGGGCTGCTGCTCTGCTGGGAGTTGCTGTTAGGCACGTAATCTGTGGGTTTTAATTATTTATTTATTTTTCCTCCTGATTATTTTGCCCTGTGAGATTCCAGGGCTCGCCACAGACCCGCCAGAGAGAGTGTTTCCTGGTGTTTGGAAACGTCTCTCTTTTTTAAGCCTCCCTTCCGAGGGCGTATCTGTCCCTACATCTTTTGTCTCTCTTTTTATCTTTTATATTTTGTCCTACCTCCTTTCAAACACAATGGGCTGCCTTCTGGGTGCCTGATGTCCTCTGCCAGCATTCAGAAGTTGTTTTGTGGAATTTGCTCAGGATTCAAATGTTCTTTTGATGAATTTGTGGGGGAGAAAGTGGTCTTCCTTCCTATTCCTCCGCCATCTTAGGACTGCCTCCCAAATAGTCTTCTTAAGGTATATTATTTTTTATGATGTCTTGTGGGTCTAAACATTATACATTAGTAGTGTGTTTGTTTTTTATTGCTGTATATAATAAATTATCACAAACTCAGTGCCTTAAACCAAACCCCTGTATTAGCCCACAGTTCTGTTGGTCAGAAGTCTGGACATCTCATTGAGGTTATATGGTTAACCTCTCAAAAAGGTTAAAAAATCAGTGTTGGTGAAACTAGACTCTTACTTGAAGGTTCCAGGGAAATATCTGTCCCCACATTCATTCAAGCTGTTGACTGAATTAAGGTCTTCATGGTTTTAGGATTGGGGTCCCTGTTTCTTTGCTACAGTCAACCAGTGGGCTACTCTGAGCTCTGGTTGAATGCAACCTGCCTGCATGCCTTGGCACATGGCTTCCTCTATCCTTAAGCTAGGAGAGGCATATCAAAATCTTACTGTGCTTCAGATATTTGACTGCCTCATCTGCCACTAGGTAGAGAAAACTCTACTTTTAAAGGACTCACCTAATTGGGTCAGGTTCATCCAATAATCCAGAGAAGGCAGTGGCACCCCACTCTAGTACTCTTGCCTGGAAAATCCAATGGACGGAGGAGCCTGGTGGGCTGCAGTCCATGGGGTTGCGATGAGTTGGACATGACTGAGTGACTTCACTTTCACTTTTCACTTTTGTGCATTGGAGAAGGACATGGCAACCCACTCCAGTGTTCTTGCCTGGAGAATCCCAGGGACGGGGGAGCCTGGTGGGCTGCCGTCTCTGGGGTCGCACAGAGCCAGACACGACTGAAGTGACTTAGCAGCAGCAGCAGCATCCAATAATCTCCATATTTTAAGATCAGTTGTTGTTTAGTTTCTAAGTTGTGTCTAACTCTTTGTGACCCCGTGGACTGTAGCTGTCCAGGCCCCTCGGTCCATGGGATTTTCCAGGCAAGAACACTAGAGTAGGTTGCCATTTCCTTCTCTAGGGGATCTTCCCGGCCCATGGATTGAACCCACATTGCCTGCATTGGCAAGCAGATTCTTTACCACTGATCCACTAGGGAAGATCCATTGACTGATACTTCAGTTACATCAACAAAAATTCCTTCATAGTAGTTGACAGATTAGTGTTTGTTTCGTTAACCAGGAGATAGGAATCTTGGAATGATATATTTAAAATTCTGCTTATCAGAATTCGCTTACTCAATATAGTGAACACATTCCTCAATTTTTCCTTCTTTTGATGTCATTATATCTCTAATTTATTTGTATATAGGACTTGAGTTTTCTCCATTAGTGCTGGTTAAGACATTTTAGTTATTTGATTTTTGTGTTTTTTCCCTTCCATATTTCACTTGGGTTTTAAATTTTAAATATTGACAGTGATTGTTCAGCACTTGAAAATTATCATTCAATTGTATTTTAGCTTCCATTGTTTCTGTATAGAATTCAGAATCACCTAAATATTGTCCATCTAACTATTGCTTCCTTGAAGATAATGTATATTTGTTCTCAAGATAGTTTAAATATGTTTCTTTTTCTTCGGTTTATAACAGTTTTACTATGATGAACCTAGGTATGATTTTCTATATATTTATCCTGATACATATATACACTGTTTTTTGAGTTTATGCCTTGATGTCTCCCCCCGCCCCAAATTTGGAAAGTTCTGTCAAACAAACAAATATATTTTTTGCTTCCAGGAGTTTAAAGGCAGAAATGGAAAATAGGTAGAAGAAAATATTAAAAATGTATAAACAAATTTATAGATTATTTTTAAGTGAGCTGTAAATATATTGAACAAATTAATGTTATCTGATCATCTTAACCATTTTAAGTGTATAGTTCTGTGGTATTAAATACATCCATTTCTTCAACCATTATTGCCATCCATCTTCAGAACTCTTTCCATCTTTTAAAACTGAAACTCTGTAGTCATTAAACAATTACTCCCATTGTCCCTCCCACAGCATCTACAAATCTGAGACTTGAGGGGAAATGGATGTCTTCCGCAGTATATACTATGGGCATGTGAATCTTAAAGAAGAAAGAAAAAAGAAACAAATCTGGGGGTTTGAATATGAGCTCCATCTGTTGTAATTTTACTTCTGAGTAGGACTTCCCTGGTGGCTGAGACGGAAAAGCATCTGCCTACAATGCAGGAGACCTGGGTTCGATCCCTGGGTTGGGAAGATTCTCTAGAGAAGGAAATGGCCACCCACTCCAGTACTCTTGCTGGAAAATCCTATGGATGGAGGAGGGTGGTAGGTTACAGACCATGGGTTCACAAAGAATAGGACACGACTGAGCAATTTCACTTCACTTCAGTACCAGCTATATCACTGGCCAGATTATAACCCTGGGTTCCTGTCTAGCTTACATGTTCATCACAGCTTGTGTTGTCTTGTTGGTTGAAAGAAATCAGAATGCACCAGACACAAGTTATACTAGTCCTTGAAAAACCCTTGCAAAATGAAAAGAATGTTCTGAGAATAATGTGATATTAGCATTAGGGTTGGGGAGAAGTGTAAGAGTACAGGATATTGAATAAAGTGCATTTTCTTGATTTGAAGATGCCATAGAGTGTCCAGCACAGTCAATAAGCAAACTCACATCATGAGATTTTGTGAAAATGAGTGTGAATAGAATTTCGTACAGTGTTTTGGAAAAGAGAAAAATACAATTTATACACAATGTCTAAACATTAGAATACTTTCTAGTTCTCAACAGCAACATTAGAAACTATAAGACTGTGCACAATGCCTTTCAAATGCCCAGAGAAAATAATTTCCAATCCAGAATTCTCTTCTCACCCACAGGATCAATCTAGCATGAAGGTTAAAAAAAAGGAGGTTTTCAGATACATAAGTTCTCACCAAATTTATCTTCCCTAAACACTTTTTCAACAAATTAGCAGAGTATGTGTACCCCCAGGCAAGGGTGCCATGAATTCAGAAGACACAAGATCCAGGATTCAATACAGAAAAAGGACAAAGGAGTTCCTAGGATATTGCTACAGATAAATCCTAGAAGGCAGCCAAGCATCAGACCTTAGCAGAAGGGCAAAACAAGAGTAGTGTCTCCAGGAATAAAATGAATATTATAAGTTACCTGTTATGCTTGACTATAGAAGAGTTATAGATGATATTTTATATTATCAATAGGGTCTATAGGCATGCTAGGAGCTTCCCTGGTGGCTCAGATGATAAAGAATCTTGCAATGTGGGAGGCCTGGGTTCGATCCCTGGGTTGGGAATATCCCCTGGAGGAGGGCATGGCAACCCACTCCAGTATTCTTGCCTGGAGAATCCCCACAGACTGAGGAGCCTGGTGGGCTGTGGTCCATGGAGTTGCAAAGAGTCAGACATGACTGAGTGACTAAGCACTGCACAGCATAGGCATGCTAAATACATGGAAAAGCAAAGAAGAAAGAAAAGTTCTCGAAGAACTTAAAATGGACCAGGAAAGACAGTGAAATGAGTGGCACAGCTATGAACAATATTTGTGTATTCATAATATGAAAACTAAATATCAGTTTTAAGTGGGTCTACCGATTATATCTAATTATTACAACATTTTGGTCAGAAATTATGATTTTCAAGTTTTAATTTAACATGTTGAAAAGAGTCTGTCATGTTCGACTCTTTGAGACTCCATGGACTATACAGTCCATGGAATTCTCCAGGCCAGAATACTGAGTGGGTAGCTTTTCCCTTTTCCAGGGGATCTTCCTAAAACAGGAATCAAACCCAGGTCTCCTGCCTTGCAGGTGGATTCTTTACCAGCTGAGCTACTAAGGAAGCCCAATTTAACACATTAGTGGTGGTGGTGGTGGTGGCGGCGGTTTAGTTGATAAGTTGTGTCTAACTCTTGTGACCCCGTGGACAGAGGAGCCTGACAGGTTACAGTCCATGGGATTCTCCAGGCAAGAATACTGGAGTGGGTTGCCATTTCTTTCTCCAAGGGATCTTCCCAACCCAGGAATCAAACCCCGGTCTCCTGAATTGTAGGCAGATTCTTTACCAACTGAGCTACAAGAGAAGTTCTGCATGTAATGATAGGCAAATTGGCAGCTATAATTCAGGGTCTGCAGAGGTGAAAAAATCCCGATACAAGTGTCTCCCTCCAAAGGTCAGGGTCCCTGGTGCTTGCCCACTTCCAGATCCGGACCAGACAAACTCAGCTCTGGGGCAGATTTCTCCTTTAGCACTAAGAGGATCTGGCTTGCAGGCATAATGTCTGAGGAGCGCTTTCTAACGCCCGTCTCAGCAGCGTCCCTTTCATCCCCGAGGTCAGCTCTGGACTCTTGCTGCTTCAACAAGATGCTGCCTTCCTTCTCCAAAGCTTGGAGGTAAAGTTCCACGAGCTGTCTGGACTGACGGGCTTCCTCTTTCTGGTCAAGCACCTGCTGGAGGGTGTTCTGGAGCCCCTGGACTACCACATGATTTTGGCCGAGTTCCTGAGGCAGCTCCGAACATGGGTCATCAGTGAGCATCTGGAGCTCCTCCTTGGACATCAGGATGATGCTGGATAGGTCTTCCTTCAGCTGCCTGGCCACGTTCTTCCACTTCAGCCCTGCCCCGCTGTCTGTTTCATCTCTGTGGAAGGACTCTTGGGTTATCCAAGCTGTACCTCCATCTGAATTGTGTGTCCACTTCTCATTCCCAGCCAATGCCACAAACTTAGTATTGGCAGGAAGACACAGGAAGTAATCATAGTCATCCACTATGGTGCCATCCTCTTCCAGGACCAGGGTGACTGGCGCCTGGGACTTATCGATGGCCAGAATGTCAGAAGCCTTGTTCCTCAGCTCCTCGAGGCATGAGGCTGCCATGCCGTGCTGTTCGCGGCTGTTGTTGCAGCGCAGCAGACACTGCTTTAGAGCCCAGATCTCGCCGGGTTCTGGAGCTGCAGGGCTGCTGGCCACCTCCATTTTCTTCAGGGTGGGACCAGACTGACACGGAGAAGTCAGGTAGTCTGGGGCGCTGGAGTCTTCCTCAACTCCACCCCTCACGGCATGCTGGGAAATGGAGCTGAGCAACCAGGGAAGCCCAATTTAACACCTTAGGTTCAGATAATCCTGTTCCTAAAGCTTAATCATTTCCATGCAGTAGAGTACTACAGTTGAATACATGAAAAATATGTTTTAGTCAGATATAATATTCTTTTCAAGCAAGCCGTGTTGAATTTTTGGAGCAGATCCTTTTCAGAAATGCTACACTGTTCTAAAATTAAATTAAAATTCAAACACTTGGAACATAGAAATTAACTCAATTTATATTAGAAGATATAATAAAAGATTTTACATAGTTCAGTGTAGGATAATTGTTATATAAAGTGTATCTAGATGATTCTGCAAATTTATTTAAACTCAATACTGTATGATATGATAGTTTTATATGGTAGCTTTCCAGAAAGCTCATATTATCCAATTTGCTATAATTGTTGGAACTGCATTTCAATTAAACACTTAGCAATTTCCTTGTTCTTTTTGAAATATTTTGAAACCCATTAGTGTGTCAGTGACTTGGCATTGCTCTCTAATTGCAATAGATTTCGAGTGATAAAAATTGATTTTTTTGTAGCGTACTTTGTAGAGTCAGCATTGGTTACCTGAATATGTTACGATTCTCTTAAAATATTATTTGATGTTGCTAGAAGGTTTCATTGTCTGAATTCAAGATTATATATGCAGATTATTCTTCACTGCAGAGTGATTTGTATTTTGAGGAAATGTAATGAAATGTGAAATCCTAGGAAATATTAGGATATTGAAAACATATTTTAAAAGCCTCTTTACATATAAAGCTAAATTTTCCCATCATAGCTTCAGTGTATCTGTTAGCATTTTAGGGATCATAGATGTAATTTTTGTTATAAGTATATTACTATTACAAAGCAATAACAGAAATATTAAATTTATAATTTCAGAGGACAAACATTTATCTGATTATAATCAGTAACTTCCACGCCATGTACTTTTTATAATAAAAACATTTATTAAAACATTATAGAAAGTACAAAATCATTACTTTATATCTCAAAGGTTTTTTATAAACACCCATATAACCATTATCAAATGAAGAAACAGAACATTACAAGCATCCTTAACCCCCTACTTCTTTTGCCCCAAAGTAGCCACTGTTCTGGTTTTTGACACCATTGGTTTATTTTCACTGTTTCAACTTTTATAAAAATTGAATATGGTGGGTTCTGTTTTGTGTCTGGCTTCTTTCTCTCAACCTCTTAATTTGTAGGCTGTCATCTATGTTGCTGCAAGTAGCAGTAATTAGTTCATTTTCAATATAATATATCACACTTTCTTTATCCATTTGACTACTGATGGAAATTTAGGTTGTTTCTAGTTTAGTGCTTTTATGAATAGTGTTGAAGTTGTTGTTGTTCAGTCACTTAGCCATGTCCAACTCTTTGTGACCCATGGACTGGAGCAGTCCAGGCTTCTCTGTCCTTTGTCATCTCCCAGAGCTTGCTTAATCTCATGTCCATTGAGTTGGTGATGCCTTCCAACCATCTCATCCTCTGTCGTCCCCTCCTCCTCCTGCCTTCAGTCTTTCCCAGCATCAGGGTCTTTTTCAGTGAGTCATCTCTTTGCATCAGGTGGCCAAAGTACTAGAACTTCAGCTTCAGCATCAGTCCTTCCAGTGAATATTCAGGACTGATTTCCTTTAGGATGGATGGGTTGGATCTCCTTGCAGTCCAAGGGACTCTCAAAAGTCTTCTACAGTATCACAGTTCAAGAGCATCAATTCTTTGGTGCTCAGCCTTCTTTAAGGTCCAACTCTCACATCCATACATGACTACTGGAAAAACCATAGCATCATTTTTTTTTCTCATTTTAGCCATTAGTCTTTAGGAGTATTACATCGAGTCTTTAATACACATTTTCCTGATGGCTAATGAAGCTTAATCTGGAGAAGGAAACAGCAATCCACTCCAGTATTCTTGCCTGGAAAATCCCATGGACAGAGGAGCATGGTGGGCTACAGTTCAAGTGTTCACAAAGAATCAGCTATGACTTAGTGACTGAACACCACCACCAGTGAAGTTTAATACCTTTGCATATATTTTTTGACTATTTAGATACTCTGTTGTAAACTGCCTTTTAATATAACTTGTATATTTATCTTTTAATTATTGAGTTTTAGTAGTGTTTGGTATATTAGATATATTTTATAGTTATACATAATGTAAATAAATCTATGATTACACTTTCACGTTCTTAATGATTTGTATTGATGGATCTAACTTTTTCATTTTGATATCAAATTTATTATTTTCCCTACAGTTACTGCTTTTAGCATCCTATTTAAGAATTCATTCCTTATCATAGTTCTTAAATAATTTTTATAGAAGTTTTATTGTTTTGCTTTTCACAATTATTATCCTAGAGATCTCTGAGACTATCTTAATTTCTTCTCATTATTTTTTCTTTATACTGCTCTTCAGCAGTTATTTCCACCATTCTATCTTCCAGGTCACTTGTCTGTTCTGCCTCAATTATTCTCCTATTGATTCCTTCTAGAGTATTTTTAATTTCAGTAATTGTGTTGTCATTGTTTATTCTTTATTTCTTCTAGGTCTTTGTAAAATGTGTTAAAAGTTTCTTGTATTTTCTTCATTCTGTTTTTGAGATTTTGCATCATCTTTACTACATTGCTCTGAATTCTTTTTCAGATAGTTTGTCTATTTTCTCTTTGTTTACTTGGTTTTTTGGATTTTTGCCTTGTTCCTTCACCTGCATGGTATTTCCCTGTCTTTCATTTTGTCTAACTCGCTGGGTTTGAGGTCTCCTTTCCCCAGGATGTAGGGTTGTACTTCTTGCTTTTGGTCTCTGCGCTGGTGTGTTGTATAGGCTTTGTGTTGGGAGCGACTTCGGCTTGCATTCTGGTGGGAGGAGGTGAGTTCTTTTCCTCTGATGGATAGGGTCATGTGAGATGGTGTGTTTTGTGGTGTCTGTGCAGCCTGTCTGCTGCTGATTGCATTTGTGTCCCTGTGTCACTTGTGCTTGCGTGAGGCATCCAGCACTGGGTGCTGCAGGCAGATGGGTGGTGCCAGATCTTGGATTTGGATGGAGGCATTCATGGGAGTTCTCACTAATACCCCTTGGCGTCAAGAGTTCTCTGACTGTCTAGTGTCCTGGACTTGGTGCTGCCACTGCTCTTTACAGTTCAGCTCAGTTCAGTCACTCAGTCGTGTCCTACTCTTTATCTATGATATTATTTAAGTGGATGCTGCACATATATTTATGGATGAGATTACCCTGTAATGGGCTTCCCTAGTAGCTCAGCTGGTAAAGAATCCGCCTGTAATGGAGAAGATCTAGATTTGATCCTTGGGTTGGGAAGATCCCCTGGAGAAGGGAATGGACACCCACTCCAGTATTCTTGCCTGGAGAATTTCATGGACAGAGGAGCCTGGAAATCTATAGTCCATGGGGTTGCAAAGGATCAGACATGAGTGAGAGACATTCACTTCACTTACCCTGTAATATTCTTGAACTTGTTCTTATTAGTCTTTGTTAACAGACTTTAATCAGCTATTGCTCTATCTGTAAACAATTTTGAAATCTCAGTGGCTTAGACAGTAGTTTAAGCTATTATGCTACTTCTCTCTGCTTATAGTGTTTTCAGTATCATTCAGTTTTAAATATATCCTAATTTACCTTATAATATCTTCTTAGACCTATAAGTTTTTAAAAATTCTGTTTAAGTTTCATAAATGTTTATAGCCTTATTAAAATTTGTACAGTTTTTTGGTGATTGAGTTTTAAATTTTGTAGTCTAGAAATTTGATCTATCTGTTGCTCATTTTTGGAAATCTCTTGAGGTTTGATTTAAAGCTGAATACTTACTGTTTTTATAAATATTCCATTAACACTTAAAAATATGTATTTGCCAGTAGTTGTATGTAATGCTCTACCAATATCAGCTAGATTAATTAGCTTATTAATGAAATTTTCATGTCTTTTTTATCTTGCTTAATGTATTAATTACTTTGAGTAGTGTGTCAAAAATTCCCACTGTAGTGATATATTTTATAATTACTCCTCATGGTCTGTTCAATTTTTATGTAATAATTTTTGAATCAATACTGTTATGTGTCCACCAATTATAGCTGTCGGTTAAACTGAACCATTTATCATGCTATAATGACCCTCTTAACTTGTGTGTTTCAGGTATAGCAGCCATTTTTTTTTTTGGTTAGAATTTATCTGGTATATCATTCTTCATTCTTCTACTTTCAACTGTTTTCTGACCATATGCTTTTATTTGTTGCCTTTTGTTGCTAACATATTCAGGAACTAGGTGGATTTTATGTTTATAACCGGATTGCAAAATCTGTATTTTCTGTTGTTTTCAATTTTCTGTATTTCTTTGTTTTTTTTCTTTTTTTGGGAAATGATTCAGGGCCTTCACACTGTCTTCTACCCCTGAGCCTACTTCATCTGTTTGCTTTACTGGTGTGCAAGCTATTCTTACATTTTTATAAAATACCTTTGGTGTTGCTACACACACATTTACTTAATAAAATTTATATTTCATCAAGATCTTTGCTCTCCCAAACAATGCTTTAGCTTTCTTTACTTTTGTTTAACCTTACATATTATCTTATGCAATAAATTGCTGTTTAGATTCACCATTAATTATTATTTTCTTTAGTTTTTTTTTTTACATTTCAGACATTCCTTCTACCATCACTTTTCTTCTTCTTCAAGTGTATCATTTAGAAACCCCTTTAGTGATAAATGCTGTGATAAGAGCACTTTAGTGGTAAATACTTTCATTTATTCATTCAAACTAGTTCATATTGTGTGCTGGGCATAAAGTAATATATGCAAAAATCTCTGCTCTCATGGAACTAAGATTCTAGGAAGGGAGACAGGCAATAAGGAAGATAAAACATAAAACATGTTGTATGTAGTATGTTACATTGTGTAGCAGTATAATAAAGCAGAAAAATGTGATATGAAATTTTAGATAGGAGGGTCAAGGAACTTTTGAATCAGACCAAAAGAACTAAGAGAATATGAAGGTATATAATGAAAAAACACTGCAGACACAGGGAACAGATTTTGCAAGAGAGACTAGCAAGTTCAAGGTACATGAGAGAAACAAGTAAGGCTCTAAGAGAAAGAATGATTTGCAGATTAGTATATGTGCCCAGAGATGTAGTGTACATCTTGATGACACTTTTCTCTGTAGGTCATGCTTCACAGTGAGATGGAAGGTTCTTAGAGGGTTCTGAAATGATAGTTGATATGATCTGTTTTAGCAGGTTCACTTTGTACATTATAGACTGGGGAACAGCAGATGTAGAATCAATAGGTTATTGTGATATCAGTGAGAGAAAATGGTAGCTTGGTGCAGAGTATTGACAATGAAGGTGGCAAGAAGTCAAGGCATTTTTTGAAGGTAAAGCTAGCTGATGGACTGTGGCATCCTGATGTAGGATGTGAGACAAGGGAGAAGCCAAGGATGACTTAAGAGATTTAGGTCCAAACAACTGTCAGGAGATTTGCCATTACCGAGATGAAAGCTTTCCCCAGGCGGTGCTAGCGGTAAAGAACCCAAGCCAGTGCAGGAGACATAGGAGACGCAGGTTTGATCCCTGGGTCAGGAAGATCCCCTGGAGAAGGAAATGGCAACCCACTCCAGTACTCTTGCCTGGAGAATCCCATGGACAGAGGAGCCTATCGTCCTGGTGGGCTATAGTCCATGGGGTTGCAAAGAGTCGGACACGACTGAAAGCGACTTAGCACAAGTAGCACAACTAGCACTAGCACTGAGATGAAAACAAATAGAAGAGATGATGATTTGGGAAAGATTGTTAGCAGCTTAATTTGAAACAAATTAACTTTAAAAAATATATAAAAAATCTTTGTCGTTGTTGTTCAGTTACTAAGTCATGCCCCGTTCTTTGTGACCTCATGGAATGCAGCACGCCAGACTTCCGTGTCCTTCACTATCTCCCAGAGTTTGCTCATGCTGATGTCCATTGAGTTGATGATGCCATGTAACCATCTCATCTTCTGTCATTTCCTTCTACTCCCACCCACAATAAATCCCAGCATCAGGTTCTTTTCCAATGACTCTGCTCTTCAGATCAGGTGGCCAAAGTATTGGCCAGCTTCAGCTTCACCATCAGTCCTTCCATTGAATATTCAGGACTGATTTTCTTTAGGATGGGCTTGTTGGATCTCCTTGTTGTCCAAGGGCCTCTTTTTTTGTTATTGTTGTTGTTGGACTGTTTTGATTTTGCTTATGGGTATATGTGTATATTCAGTCACACTTTTCATTGTTGTTATAAACCTCTGCCTCTACATTGGGCTTTTGCAGTTATGTGAAGTTTTCCTTTTCCCCCCTTTTTTCTTTCTTCTTCTGTTATTTTTTTCTTTTTTTAATTTTTAAAAACCTATTATTTTTTTGTACATTTATTCCTTTGTTTTCCTTCCTTACTGTTTTTTCCTCTTTTTTAAAATTTTTATTTTATTTTTTAACTTTACAATATTGTATTGGTTTTGCCATATATCAAAATGAATCTGCCACAGGTATACACGTGTTCCCCATCCTGAATCCTCCTCCCTCCTCCCTCCCCATACCATCCCTCTGGGTCGTCCCAGTGCACCTGCCCCAAGCATCCAGTATCGTGCATCGAACCTGGACTGGCGACTAGTTTCATATATGATATTATACATATTTCAATGCCCTTCTCCCAAATCATCCCACCCTCTCCCTCTCCCACAGAGTCCAAAAGACTGGTCTGTACAAGGGCCTCTTAAGAGTCTTCTCCAGCACCACAATTTGAAAGCATCGGTTCTTCAGCTCTCAGCTTTCTTTATGGTTCAACTCTCACATCCATGCATGACTACTGGAAAATGCATAGCTTTGACTATACAGACGTTTGTTGGCAAAGTGATGTCTTTGCTTTTTAATACGCTGTCTAGGTTGGTCATAGCTTTTCTTCCATGGAGCGAGCATCTTTTAATTTCAGGGCTGAAGTCACCATCCACAATGATTTTGGAGTCCAAGAAAATAAAATCTGCCACTGTTTCCAGTTTTTCCCCATCTATTTGCCTTGAAGTGGTGGGACTAGATACCATTACTTAGTTTTTTGAATGTTGAGGTTTAAGCCAGCCTTTTCACTCTCCTCTTTCACCTTCATCAAGAGGCTCTTTAGTTCCTCTTTGCTTTCTGCCATTAGAGTGCTATCATCTACATGTCTGAGGTGGTTGATATTTCTCCCAGCAGTCTTGATTCTAGTTTGTGATTCATCCAGGCTAACATTTCTCATGATGTGCTCTTTGTATAAGTTAAATAAACAGGGTGACAATAAACAGCCTTGTCATACCCTTTTCTCAATTCTGAACCACTCAGTTGTTCCATACATGGTTCTAACTGTCGCTTCTTGACCTCACATAGGTTTCTCAGGATGCAGGTGAGGTGGTCTGGTATTCCCATGTCTTGAAGAATGTTCCACAGTTTATTGTAATCCCCTTGATGAAAGTGAAAGAGGAGAATAAAAAAGTTGGCTTAAAGCTCAACATTCAGAAAACTAAGATCATGGCATCTGGTCCCATCACTTCATGGCAAATAGATGGGGAAACAGTGGAAACAGTGTCAGACTTTATTTTTCTGGGCTTCAAAATCACTGCAGATGGTGACTGCAGCCATGAAATTAAAAGACGCTTACTCCTTGGAAGGAAAGCTATGACCAACCTAGATAGCATATTGAAAAGCAGAGACATTACTTTGCCAACAAAGGTCCATCTAGTCAAGGCTTTGGTTTTTCCAGTGGTCATGTATGGATGTGAGAGTTGGACTGTGAAGAAAGCTGAGCACCGAAGAATTGATACTTTTGAACTGTGGTGTTGGAGAAGACTCTTGAGAGTCCCTTGGACTGCAAGGAGATCCAACCAGTCCATTCTAAAGGAGATCAGCCCTGGGTGTTCTTTGGAAGGAATGATGCTAAGGCTGAAACTCAAGTTCTTTGGCCACCTCACATGAAGAGTTGACTCATTGGAAAAGACTCTGATGCTGGGAGGGATTGGGGGCAGGAGGAAAAGGGGACTACAGAGGATGAAATGGCTGGATGGCATCACCGACTCTATGGACATGAGTTTGAGTGAACTCCGGGAGATAGTGATGGACAGGGAGGCCTGGTGTGCTGCGATTTATGGGGTCCCAAAGAGTCGGACATGACTGAGCAACTGAACTGAACACAGTCAAAGGCTTTGGCATAGGCAGTGAAGCAGAAGTCGATGTTTTTCTGGAATTATCTTGGTTTTTCTGTGATCCAACAGATGTTGACAATTTGCTATCTTGTTCCTCTGCCTTTTCTAAATCCAACTTGTCCATCTGAAAGTTCTCAGTTCACATACTGTTGAAGCCTGACTTGAAGGATTTGGGGCAGTACCTTGCTCACCTGTGAAATGCGTGCCAAATCTTAATTCCATCCTTACAGTGTCATTATAGTTTTGCTGGCTGTATCATTTTATTTGGTATTTAATTTCTCTTAGCACTCTAAAGTCTTAGCTTCAGACTTCCATTGCCATTGCTGATAATTTGGTCTTCAGATTAATTGTCATCTTTTTATAAGTAATCTGTCTTCTGTACCTGCTTTTAAAATCTCTTTATCTTTCACATTGCTTACTGGTCTTCTCATGCCAGTATTCAGCATTCCTCTGTATGTAATTTTTTCCTTTTGTTGTAATCATTCAGGATTTTTCTTTGTCCTTAATTTTCACTGATTTGAATAGATATGATGGTTTTATTTATTTGTTCTGTTTGGATCTAGCTGAGCCCTTCAGTTTGAGTTCATATGCCTTTCTTTCATTCTCAGAAATTCCCAGCAGTTATATCTTCTTATATTGCCCTCTCCAACAGCTTCTTGCAGGTGGCACTAGTGGTAAAGATCCTGCCTGCCAGTGCAGGAGACATGAGAGATGTGGGTTTTATCCCTGGGTTGAGAAGATCCCCTGGAGGAGGGTATGGCAACCCACTCCAGTATCCTTGCCTGGAGAATCCCTGGACAGAAAGAGCCTGGTGGGCTACAGTCCATAGGGTCACAAAGAGTCCAACACGACTGAAGAGACTTTAGCATGCATGCAGCTTCTTTTGTTTTTTACTAACTAATGTTGGATCTTCTAGCTTCTAAATTACCTATTCTTTTAGTATCTTCTAACTCTTTTTATGATTCTGTTGTAAGATCTTGGAGCATAATTTGGCTCTTTTCCAGCCTAATCATGCAAAAACTTTCTTTCTCCTATTCAAACCATGTATTTATGTTTTTGATTTACAGTCTGAGAAGTTAGTTCTATCTCTGTTTTTATTTTTCATAAATTTCTGTTTTCATTTGATCCTACATTTTATAGGATTTTGTAGGTGTTAGCTTATCTGTCTTAGGACATTAAGTATTCTGATTTTAAACTATGATTCTGAATGATGCTTTTGCTTATTTGGTTATGAGTTGGTTTTTTAAGATATCCTTTTAATTGTCTTTCCTCAAATGTTTGTCAGTACTTGATTTTGTGTTCATTTTTGTAATTGAGATTTCTTGCTAAATAGATTAAATGATCTATCTTTCAAACTTGGCTGCTGTTTTCAAAATAAATACTAAATTGGATGGGACATCAGAACTATAGATCCAGATCAAAGTGCTGGCAATACTAGGACCCATGGTCACACAATTGTTAGACTCTGGAGAGTCTGTGCTGAAACAGCCCTCCTGGGCCAGGGGAGGGGCTGCTGCTGTTAGGGCTCTGAACTACTCTTTGAACGTGCTCTCCAGTAGGAAGGAAAGGCTGTTAATATGTGCCAGTAAATGGGACTCTTGGGCTTTGAGTCTTCACATACAGTGTTTCACTAGACATCTGAGACACTCTCTTGTGTCATTGTCCAAGGTTGTCGACTTTTGCTCTGTTCTTGTCACCTCCCCACGCCCACATCTGACCCAGCACAGGGCACAGACTTAGGTGGTTTCTTCAAGAAAGAAATGGTGGTACCTAATTGTCCTAGCTCAAACAACAACTTCCTGAGTTGAATTCTGTGTGCTTCTTGCACCTTCAGTGCTTCTCCTCTGGCCTGAGGTTTTCTTCAGTTGTATCTATTTTCAGTTCCTTAGGAATTTTTCATGCCCATTAACAAAAAGTGACATATATGTTTTTCATTTCTTGACTTTGCACCTTAGTCCTGACAGTTACTAAATTCATTGTTACTATTCTTTAGGAGATATTTCCAGCTTTAGTAACTGTCAGTTTTAGAGTTGAAATACTATGATAGTATTTCAAGGTGTTCATTATTGCTATAATGGACTAGTATCCATTATATTGTTATAATGACTAGTATCTGGACTAGTCAAATTTTATGATATGTATATATATTCCAGTAATCTTTCTAGAAATATGATAATGCAATATGAATACAAGGTTAGTATTGGTAAACAAAATTGTATGTTTGGTATACAGGTATATTTATTTAAAAAACTACAGTTCACTCAATTATTTATTTGTTCACTCACTCAGTCATGTCTACTCTTTGTGACCCAGTGTACTGCAGCACGCCAGCCTTCCCTGTCTGGAACCATCTTCTGGAGCTTGCTTAAACTCCTCCCAGAGCTTGTGCAAACTCATGTCCATCGGGTGAGTGATGCTATCCAACCATCTCATCCTCTGTCATTCCCTTCTCCTCCTGCCTTCAGTCTTTCCCAGCATCAGGGTCTTTTCCAATGAGTCAGCTCTTTTTTAGGTAGTCAAAGTATTGGAGTTTCAGCTTCAGCATCAGTCTTCCAATGAATATTCAGGTTTGATTTCCTTTAGGATTGATTGGTTTGACCTCCTTGCAGTCCAGGGGACTCTCAAGAGTCTTCTCCAACACCACACTCCAAAAGTATCAATTCTTTGGCACTCTGCCTTATTTATTGTCCAACTCTCACATCCATACGTGACTACTGAAAAAAACATAGCTTTGACCATACAGACCTTTGTCGGCAAATATCTCTGCTTTTTAATACGCTGTCAAGATTGGTCATAACTTTTCTTCCAAGGAGCAAGCATCTTTTAATTTCATGTCTGAAGTCACCATCCACAATGATTTTGGCGCCCAAGAAAATAAACTCTGTCACTGTTTCCACTGTTTCCTCAAGTATCCCATGAAGTGATGCAGCTGGATGTCATGATCCTAGTTTTGTGAATGTTGAGTTTTAAGCCAGGTTTTTGACTCTCCTCTTTCACTTTCATCAAGAGGTTCTTTAGTTTCTTTGCTTTCTGCCATAAGGGTGGTGTCATCTGCATATCTGAGGTTACTGATATTTCTCCTGGCAGACTTGATTCCAGCTTGTGCTTCATCCAGCCTGGCATTTCTCATGATGTACTCTGCATATAAGTTAAATAAGCAGGGTGACAATATAAATCTTGATGTACTCCTTTCCCAATTTGGAACCAGTCTGTTGTTCCATGTCTGGTTCTATTGCTTCTTCACCTGTATCCAGGTTTCACGGGA
Organism: Bos indicus; assembly: GCF_029378745.1. NCBI lineage: Eukaryota > Metazoa > Chordata > Mammalia > Artiodactyla > Bovidae > Bos > Bos indicus. The sequence goes on from NC_091765.1 coordinate 27,435,294, forward strand.
GACAGGTAAGGTGATCTGGTAGTCCCATCTCTTGAAGAATTTCCCACAATTTGTTGTGATCCACACAGGCAGAGGCTTTAATGTAGTCAATGAAGCAGAAATAAATGTTATTATGGCTTTCTCTTGCTTTTTCTATGATCCAGTGAATGTTGGGAATTTGATCTCTGGTTCCTCTGCCTTTTCTAAATTCAGCTTGTACATCTGAAAGTTCTTAGTTCATGTACTGTTGAAGCCTCACTTGAAGGATTTTGAGCATGACCTTGCTAGCATGTGAAATGAGTGCAATTGTGCAGTAGTTTGAACATTATTTGGCATTGCCTTTATTTGGGATTGGAATGAAAACTGACCTTTTCCAGTCCTGTGGCCACTGCTGAGTTTTCCAAATTTGCTGGCATATTGAGTGCAGCACTTTAACAGCATCATCTTTTAGGATTAGAGATAACTGAGCTGGAATTCCATCACCTCCACTAGCTTTGTTTGTAGTGATGTTCCTAAGTGATGCTTCCCATTTGACTTCACACTCCAGGATGTCTGCTCTAGGTGAGTGATCACCCCGTTGTGGTTATCTGGGTCATTAAAATCTTTTTTGTACAGTTCTGTGTATTCTTGTCACCTCTTCTTAATATCTTCTGCTTCTGTTAGGTCTGTACCTTTTCTGTTCTTTATTATGATTATCTTTGCATGAAATGTTCCCTTGGTATCTGTAATTTTCTTAAAGAGATCTCTAGTCTTTTCTTTTCTGTTGTTTTCCTCTATTTGCTTTGCATTGTTCACTGAGGAAGGCTTTCTTATCTCTCCTTTCTATTCTTTAGAGCTCTGCATTCAGATGGGTGTATCTTCCTTTTCTCTTTTGACTTCCACTTCTCTTCTCAGCTTTTTGTAAGGCCTCCTCACACAACTTTATTTATAAAGTAAATCATAATATGTATATTTGTGAGGAAAAACAGACTCCTGTATATTGAGGTCACCTTGCAAAAATTTTTTATATGTTTATTATCTTCATGATTTCACAATTGTTCTACTTATGTCTTAACAGTAAAGGTTTTAAATGCCCAATCGTTCTTAATTGAATATAATAATCAATATTACTATATTTGTAAGGTAATTAAAACTGTTTACGTAAGGCTTCAGTATGCTATAAACTATTTCATAGAGATGATTTGTATTCTAAAGTAATTTTGACTTTGACAATTTTAAAATCGCATTCAGCACTAGGTAGAAAAATGGTGTTACATAAAGTCATAATATCTGAAGTAGAAATAATAGTTGTACTCTTAGCCATTTTATGTCTCTATAAATAAAATTCATTGTTCAGCATGGCCTCCTGAACTGTGTTTTCCAGTCAAGTTATTTTGTGAAGATTAAATTCATTGCAGGGTACATGCTTTCATTGATTGTAACAATTCCTATCTGTTGGAACTATACTGTGAGGTTTTTATAGTGTAGGAATAAGTTCCGAAAGAGAGTTTTCCATCTCAGTGCACCTTTTCAGAACAGTTCTCGTACCTCAACCAGAGGTTTTATCAAATACAAATTGAAGTGAACTTATGTTAGTAAGAAATAATGAAAACAAATGTGCAGAGGTGTGCTTTGCATTTTTTTTAAAAAGTAGGAGCATAAACTCTACTTTGGAATTGCTTACAGAGTATGCAAAGTTTGGAAGAATTTGAGTAACTGCTTTGTTTTGAGTATTATGTATGCTCAGTAACTAATTTTATACATCTAAATTTTATAAACTAAATTTTATAAATAGGTTTTGTAGACAGAATAATGCCTTCCTATACCTCAGCCTCATTCTCTCCAAGATACCTATCCCTAAACTTCAGGTGCTTGTGAACATTTTTTTTTTTTTAATCAGATTGTCTTCTACTTTTCTTTCTTTTATTGTGGTATAGTGGATTTACTATGTTATAAAAGTTTCTGATTTTCTAAAGTTTATTCTCCATTTATTGTTATTATAAAATACTGGCTATATATCTTGTCCATGTAGCTTATTGATTGTATACATAGCAGTCTATAGGTCTTAAACCCCATCTCCTATCTTGCCCCTTCCCTATTTCTTCTCCCTACTGGTAACCACTAGTTTGTTCTCTGTATCTGGAAGTCATCTGCCTCTTTTCTGCAATATTCACTTGTTTTAATTTTTAGATTCTGTTGTAGACCTTAAATATATGTAATTTTTATTTGTTATACTTAAGAGAAGCAAAAGAAAAAATTGGTAATACAATTTCTGAAGCAGCGGACCTGGGAAAATCTAAGTGCTTAGGAAATCTAGCGCATTGTAAAAGTCTGGTGTTGTTAAGCTCCAGATCAGCAGCTACATTCCTTTGAAGTTCAGCTCGTTTACATAGATGAAAATTCCATTCCTTGAACACAGTAGATCTTCCTTTTGCTTTCATTAAACTTTTTTCAGGTACAAACAGTTGAGTCACAAGGGAGACCAGGCTTAATTCTGGGAACACAGTGTAAATGATCAAATTTCAAGTTTTTGAAATCCAGAAAAAATATGTCATACTGTGGATGAGTTAGTGATATTTGTATCCAAGTGAAACATAATAGGGTCAAGCAGTGAGGAACACAGCAGTATTGAATGTATTTAGGAAGTATGTGTTCAAACGAAAAGCAAACTTAGAAACACTGACGAAGAGTTTCAATTCCATAATGTCTTGGTTTAGTTGGTTAGTTTAATTTCTGTGTTGTAGAAATAAAAATTGCAGTCATATTCTCCAAAGTTTAGGTTGAAAAAATCCTCTATAATCCAGTTGTTCCCACTATATCTCAGGAGTTTCAGAAGGAAAAATTTATTTAATCTAAAAGCTATTTAAAATCACCCTGCATCCAAGTGAGAGCTGTATGTTTGAGGTCCTCCAGTAATCAGTCTTCTTTGTATATTTCTGCAATTATCTGTTCCAAACACATTTCTATGGAATATTTAACATACCTAGCTAGAAAATTGTAGGAGTTAGACATAAAAAACAAAAGTGGATCTCTTCATTCTTTGGCTTGCATCTTAAGAATCTTGTATTAATGTAAACTATTTTGTCAAAGTCTGCAGAATAGCTTGTTTCTGTTCTTATTTATTTATTTATTTTTGGAGAGAATTTTCAGTTTTCCATGAGAAAAGAGAATTTAAGGAGAAATTTTACTTTCCTTCCCCATAACTGCTTTTATTGGGGGGAGGAGAGAGAGAGAGAAGGAGACTCATTAATTTTCGTTACCTAATCAATTAATTCATTTATTTAATCCCACAAATGCATTGCACAGTTTATTCCTGATGTGCCTTGTTAGATGCTGGACTCTAATGATGAGCAAAAGTAGAGAAGAATCCTGTCTACATGGGGCTTATACTCTATAGGAGTGATAGAAGTCAAATGGGCAATCATTTCTTTGATGATGTTTGTTTTTTACATATATAGAGGTAAGAGAGACTAAGAAGAAGGAAAATTTGGAAAGAAGGAGTTAGAAAAAATAACCTGCTGTCCTACAGTTCCACTGTCTTAGTGTAGTGGGCAGAGGCTTAGACTGTTTTTACAGGTAGTCCTAGATTGGGTAATATTTTATGCATTAATCTTTATTAGTAGAGGCCTAAAGGAAAAACCTATTAAGGAATTATGACTGTTAAAAATCCTTTAAAATCTGTAAAATTTTCTATTAACCAGAAAATTGTGAGACTTAGTTTTGGTTTTATACAATAGTTTTCAAATAATTATCCATAGTGTGAGAATTTTAAAGTTAATAAAATTTGAATATAGTGACTATGGTGCTAATATTTCATCACTGACAGATTTAGTGATGGAATGTGGATTAAATAAAAGAGCATAACAACTGTAAAATGATTTTCCCTAGTTAATGGAAACCAAGTGGTCTTGAAATAACTTTTTGTTGTTCAACTTCAGAAATTTTTGTTTTAGTTGATGAAACAACTGTATATTTTGAATGATGTATGAGCTGTATATTTTTCATTACATTTTAATTAGGATCAGAATTAAGATAAATGATATAGGAGTGTTTTACTTTTAGATGTGACACATTTTATTTTTTTTCAGCTTTTTATTTTTTAATTTATTTTCATTGAAGTATAGTTGATTGACTATGTTGTGTTAGTTTCAGGTATACAGCAGTCTATTCAGTCTTACACATACACATATATATGTATTATTTTTCAGTATAGGTTATCATAAGGTATTGAGTATACATTCCTGTGCTATATAGCAGGTCCTTGTTGGTTATCTATTTTACGTATACTAGTGTGTGTATGTTAATTCCAAGCTCCCATTTTATCCCTCCCATCCCTTATCCCCTTGGTAACCAAAAGTTTGTTTCCTATGTCTGTGAGTGTATTTCAGTTTTACAAGAGTTCCTTTGTATAATTTATTTTTTTTTAGATTCTACATATAAGCAATATTCTATGAGTTTTGTCTTTCTCTGACTTACTTTACTTATAATCTCTGGGTCCATCCATGTTGCTGTAAATAGCATTATTTTATTTTTTATGGCTAAGTAATATTCCGTTGTATATGTGCCACATAACCTTTATCCATTCATCTGTCAGCAGACGTGTAGGTTGCTTCCGTGTCTTGGCTATTGTAAATATTGTTGCTATGAACATTGAGATGCATGTATCTTTTCAAATTAGAGCTTTCTTTGGATATATGTTCAGGAGTTATTTTCCTGATCATATGGTAGCTCTAGTTTTAGCTTTTTAAGGAAGCTCCATACTTTTCTCCATAATGGCTATACCAAATTACGTTCCCAGCAACAGTGTTGAAAGGTTTCTTTTCCTCCACACACAGCATTTTTTTTTTTTTTTTTTGGTAGACTTTTTGATGATGGCCATTCTGACTGGTATGAGGTACTACCTCGTAGTTTTGATTTGCCTTTCTTTGGTAATTAGTGATGTTGAGCATCTTTTCTTTTTCCTGTTGGCCATCTGTATGTTTTCTTTGGAGAAATGTCTATTTAGGTCTTCTGCCCATTTTTTGATTGAGTTGTTTGATTTTTTGGTGTTGAGCTGTTTCTATATTTTGGAAATTAAGCATGTCAGTTGTATCATTTGCCAATATTTTCTTCCCATTCTGTATGTTGGCTTTTCATTTTTGTTTATGGTTTCCCAAGATCCATCTTGGTTACAAAGTTGGTGATATTTTCCCTATATTTTTTTCCCTAAATATCTACTTTAATCAGCTATTTTTAATGTTTACATTAGAAAAAAGATTTAAATTCAATGGAACAAAAAGCAATGAATAAGGAAACATATAGCTAGTTATTTTTTAAAGTTAGTAAGGTTGATGAACTTCTAGGTAGATTCATCAAGTTAGAGAGACAACTCACATTGAAATATATAAGGGATGTTTGCAACAAAACTGAACAATATTTTTATATACCAGCAATAATAATTTTTATATTTCAATTAACAAAAAAATTTCTTATATGCAACATAAGTTATTTAAAAGCCAACATCTTTATTTTCCACACATTAAAAGTATAATAATATAATTATTGTGACAAACTTCATGCCAAAGAAGTCAACAACTTAGATACAATAGACAAATTTATTGAAAGAAATAAATTAATATGCTGTCTCAAAAAGAAACAAAATCTGATTAGTTCAGTTCGTATCTACTAAAAATTTGAATTCTTAAAGAAAAACCTTCTGACCCCAATACCAGGCATAAACATTTAGGGAACAAAAAATAGAAACTTTTCTAGAAAATGGAAAAGATGGGAAATTATTTATTTTTTAATGATATCTAGCATATTTTGGATAAGAAAGGAATGCAGATATATCCCCATTATAAGAAAATTAAAAACATCAGTTTCCTCATGGACAGATACAAAATTTCTTAACAAAATATAATCAACTTGAAATTTGCAGTGTTTGTCTTACTGTGTTTATATAATGATTATGCCTGTTGAATTTTCTCTTCGCAACTCTAGGCAGTGAATCAAGATATTTTTCTAATCAGAAATTCTCTTCCTAAGAGAAATCTGGAGCCAGATGGGGAAAAAGATTTTTGTGGTTGCTTGTGTATGTGTGTGTTTAACCCTGATACACTTATTTTGCTCTAACTTTTCTACTTTTTTTTCCTTCACATTTATCTTACTGTAATAACCACCATAACATCTGAACACAAACTTAAAAAAAAAAAATCCTTTCTCTGTAGTCATCAACTTCTTCATTTGTATGAACATGTCTATATAAAATTATATTCATTACAAATTATAGTATAACTTGAAATGAAAAATGGTTTAGAAAAACTTATACATTGACTTCTCAGGCAATCTTGATTCCAGCTTGTGCTTCTTCCAGCCAGTGTTTCTCATGATATACTCTGCATAGAAGTTAAATAAGCAGGGTGACAATATGCAGCCTTGATGTACTCCTTTTCCTATTTGGAACCAGTCTGTTGTTCCATGTCCAGTTCTAACTGTTGCTTCCTGACCTGCATATAGGTTTCTCAAGAGGCAGGTCAGGTGGTCTGGTATTCCCATCTCTTTCAGAATTTTCCACAGTTTATTGTGATCCACACAGTCAAAGGCTTTTGCATAGTCAATAAAGCAGAAATAGATGTTTTTTTCTGGAACTCTTGCTTTTTTGATGATCCAGCAGATGTTGGGAATTTGATCTTTGGTTCCTTTGCCTTTTCTAAAACCAGCTTGAACATCTGGAAGGTCACGGTTGACGTACCGCTAAAGCCTGGCTTGGAGAATTTTGAGCATTACTTTACTAGCATGTGAGATGAGTGCAATTGTGCGGTAGTTTGAGCATTCTTTGGCATTGCCTTTCTTTGGGAGTGGAATGCAAACTGACCTTTTCCAGTCCTGTGGCCACTTCTGAGTTTTCCAAATTTGCTGGCATATTGAGTGCAGCACTTTCACAGCATCATCTTTCAGGATTTGAAATAGCTTAACTGGAATTCCATCACCCCCACTAGCTTTGTTTGTAGTGATGCTTTCTAAGGCCCACTTGACTTCACATTCCAGGATGTCTGGCTCTAGGTGAGTGATCACACCATCGTGATTATCTGGGTCATGAAGCTCTTTTTTGTACAGTTATATTGTGTATTCTTGCCACCTCTTCATAATATCTTCTGCTTCTGTTAGGTCCATACCATTTCTGTCCTTTACCGAGCCCACCTTTGCATGAAATGTTCCCTTGATATCTCTAATTTTCTTGAAGAGATCTCTAGTCTTTCGTATTGCATTGTTTTCCTCTATTTTTTACATTTATCGTTGAGGAAGGCTTTCTTATCTCTTCTTGCTATTCTTTGGAACTCTGCATTCAGATGCTTATATCTTTCCTTTTCTCCTTGGCGTTTCACTTCTCTTCTTTTCACAGCTATTTGTAAGGCCTCCCCAAAAACCATTTTGCTTTTTTGCATTTCTTTTCCATGGAGATGTTCTTGAACCCTGTCTCCTGTACAATGTCAAGAACTTCTGTCCATAATTCATCAGGAACTCTATCAGATCTAGTCCCTTATCTATTCCTCACTTCCACTGTATGGGATTTGATTTAGGTCATACCTGAATGGTCTAGTGGTTTTCCCGACTTTCTTCAATTTAAGTCTGAATTTGGTAATAAGGAGTTCATGATCTGAGCCACACTTAGCTCCCGATCTTGTTTTTGCTGACTGTATAGAGCTTCTCCATCTTTGGCTGCAAAGAATATAATCAATCTGATTTCGGTGTTGACCATCTGGTGATGTCCATGTGTAGAGTCTTCTCTTGTGTTGTTGGAAGAGGGTGTTTGCTATGACCAGTGCATTCTCTTGGCAAAACTCTGTTAGCCTTTGCCCTGCTTCATTCCTTACTCCAAGGCCCAATTTGCCTGTTACTCCAGGTGTTTCTTGACTTCCTACTTTTGCATTCCAGTCCCCTATAATGAAAAGGACATCTTTTTTGGGTGTTAGTTCTAAAAGGTCTTGTAGGTCTTCATAGAACTGTTCAAATTCAGGTTCTTCAGTGTTACGGGTTGGGGCATAGACTTGGATTACTGTGATATTGAATGGTTTGCCTTGGAAACGAATAGAGATCATTCTGTCGTGTTGATATTGCATCCAATTACTGCATTTCAGACTCTTTTGTTGACCATGATGGGTACTCCATTTCTTCTAAAGGATTCCTGCCCACAGTAGTAGATATAATGGTCATCTGAGTTAAAATCACCCATTCCAGTCCATTTTAGTTCACTGACTCCTAGAATGTTGACATTCACTCTTGTCATCTCCTGTTTGACCACTTCCAATTTGCCTTGATTCATGGACCTGACATTCCAGGTTCCTATGCAGTATTGCTCTTTACAGCATCGGACCTTGCTTCTATCACCAGTCACATCCACAGCTGGGTATTGTTTTTGCTTTGGCTCCATCCCTTCATTCTTTCTGGACTTATTTCTCCACTGATCTCCAGTAGCATATTGGGCATCTCCCAACCTGGTGAGTTCCTCTTTCAGTATCCTATCATTTTACCTTTTCATACTGTTCATGGGGTTCTCACGGCAAGAATACTGAAGTGGTTTGCCATTCCCTTCTCCAGTGGACCACATTCTGTCAGAGAAATATCAATAACCTCAGATATGCAGATGACACCACCCTTATGGCAGAAAGTGAAGAGGAACTCAAAAGCCTCTTGATGAAAGTGAAAGAGGAGAGTGAAAAAGTTGGCTTAATGCTCAACATTCAGAAAACGAAGATCATGGCATTTGGTCCCATCACTTCATGGGAAATAGATGGGGAAACAGTGGAAATAGTGTCAGACTTTATTTTTTGGGGCTCCAAAACCACTGCAGATGGTGACTAGAGCCATGAAATTAAAAGATGTTTACTCCTTGGAAGGAAAATTATGACCAACCTAGATAGCATATTCAAAAGCAGAGACATTACTTTGCCAACAAGGTTGGTCTTGTCAAGGCTATGGTTTTTCCAGTGGTCATGTATGGATGTGAGAGTTGGACTGTGAAGAAAGCTGAGCACTGAAGAATTGATGCTTTTGAACTGTGGTGTTGGTGAAGCCTCTTGAGAGTCCCTTGGACTGCAAGGAGATCCAACCAGTCCATTCTAAAGGAGATTAGTCCTGGATGTTCATTGCAAGGACTGATGCTGAAACTAAAACTCCAGTACTTTGGCCACCTCATGCGAAGAGTTGACTCATTGGAAAAGAGCCTAATGCTGGGAGGAATTGGGGGCAGGAGGAGAAGGGGACAACAGAGGATGAGATGGTGGATGGCATCACTCACTCGATGGACATGGGTTTGGGTAAACTCTGGGAATTGGTGATGGACAAGAAGGCCTGGCATGCTGTGATTCACGGGGTCGCAAAGAGTCGGACATGATTGAACGACTGATCTGAACTGAACTGATACATTGACTTAAATTCCTTCCTTTCATGGTAGTAAGAATAATCTGTGATAGTACACCTTAAGGAAAAACCCTGTCATAGAAGTAGAGTGTTTATCACTTGATGCTCTGATGTATTACATTTTTATATTATAATAAAACAAAGGTCCTGGAATTTTATTTCACAGTACTTTACGTTCAGGACACTCTGTATTTCTAGATGAACAATTCTTAAATGTATATGAAGCTTTGATTTCATCTATTATAATTTCATTAATTTAAAAAATTTACCAGAAAAATATTATATGATTTAGCACAATTATAAGCTACCCTAAATCCTAGTAAAATTATACCGCCTGTACTTTAGAAGATATATATTTTTATTCTCTAGGTTCAGTTCAGTTTAGTTCAGTCTCTCAGTTGTGTCCGACTCTTTGCGACCCCATCAATCGCAGCACGCCAGGCCTCCCTGTCCATCAGCAACTCCCGGAGTTCTCCCAGACTCATGTCCATCAAGTCGGTGATGCCATCAAGCCATCTCATGCTCTGTCTTCCCCTTCTCCTCCTGCCCCCAATCCCTCCCAGCATCGGGGTCTTTTCCAATGAGTCAACACTTCACATGAGGTGACCAAAGTACTGGAGTTTCAGCCTCAGCATCAGTCCTTCCAAAGAACACCCAGGGCCGATTTCCTTTAGAATGGACTGGTTGGATCTCCTTGCAGTCCAAGGGCCTCTCAAGAGTGTTCTCCAACACCACAGTTCAAAAGCATCAATTCTTCAGCACTCAGCTTTCTTCCCAGTCCAACTCTCACATCCATACCTGACCACTGGAAAAACCATAGCATTGAATAAGTAAGTCATAGCAAATAAAAACTTTGTAGTGATTCTGTTTTTTCCCATCAGAATGCTTTTTTTAATCTTGGTCAGAATGTTCAAAAGCATCTGAGGCAGAGTTCATTAAAAACATTTTTGTAAATGCTTGTCATTTTGAAGCAGTACAGAAAGTTTAAATTAGTATAAATTTTGTCAGAATTTATAGCTATAACTCACATAAGACTGTTTATCCATTTCCCCTTTTTGTTTAGCAGTGCTATTAATGGTTTCGAAAAATAACATATTCTCTGTCATAATGTTATCTTATGTTTTAGTAGATTTTTCTGATGGCGTGAAATGACAAAATAAAGAGTACAATTATCCTATCTTGTGTATCTCTCTCTGCTATTTATTAAGATTAATATTGTAAATATCATCATTGAGCTCTCAGTTGATTTTTGTGGTACAGAGTAAAGTTCAACCATAAGCGTCTTAGAGCAGAAAATTTTTGATTCATATTTCGAAAATAGTCTTCTAGTGAGCTACTGATAAAGAGTTGACTGTATCCATTCCTTTAATATGCATTGTTTAACATATTTATAGAATTAATTCATGTTATGGGACAATCTTGCTAAGACCCATATATGTTATTGCGATTAAAAATACAAGCAGGGTTGGGGTGGAATGCACTCTTAGAAAATTTTCATTCATGAGCACTTTATGGTAGTTAAGAATGTTAACTGACAAACTGCTAAATCAAAAGTTGCATTTGATAGACATCTAGGTCAGAATTGATGGAATGCCTTGTCATCATGAAGAATTTAACAAATTACTTTTATCCGTTTTAGTCATCTTTGATCAAAGTGAAAGAAAAAGAGAGATGACTCTTGTGAATTTTATCTTGCAGGATAAAAGCTTTGAGCACATCTTTAAATTATATATCATGAAATTGTAGAATCCCAGAGGTAGGGAGGATTGTATATATCATTTGATCCTCTCTCTGCTTACAAATCAGAAATGTAAGAGCCCAAGGGTTAAGGGATTTTCAAACCATACATAGCTTGTGAGAAAAAGAGCAAAGACTTAAATCTCTGCTATGTTTAGATATAGATATAAACAATATGACAGGATATATGATCATTAAATTTTTTACTTTAAGGATAGATAGTTAATTATATCCATAAAACAAATAGCAAAATTGCATTCATAGATTGTTTGTTAATTCACTGTTTAGTTCTCGTTAATCACTGCCAGTTGATTATATAAGTCCAAATATTTGGACTAGAAAACATTGTTTCCTATGTTATTTATCAGTGTTTTTCTTTATAATAATCATAGGCATGAATCATGGAATAATAAGGCAAGAAGAAATTCTAAAGTCAAGATTCTATGATATTTATATTGATTCAATATAAAACTATGCTTAAACCATCTGCAGTTGTTTTATTTCTTTTAGAGATGATTCACGTTCAGAGATGATAAGTGAAAATTTTATTGGCAATGTAGCTCAGTGTTTTACTTTCTTTAATGATTTTCTCCCTATATTTAGTAGCACAATATCATTATAGCAAAATGAATATCATTATTTAAATCTTTAATAGTGAAATGTTATTATCATACATAATTGGCAGAGGAATTTAAAAGTGAATCCAGAAAGTTTGTTACCAAAATAGTAGCAGACAGTCCTTTAGCAAAAATGTAATTTCTGACATATGGAAAATTACCCAAATTATGGGGTGTTATATCATGTTTGTCCTAATTTTATGCAATTAAATTTTAATTTTACAAATAAAGATAGAGTGCATAATCCTTATCTTTGATTGATAGATTCTAAAAGCAGAAAATTAGTAGATAGTAATTTGATATCTTAGGTTGATAGTCTACCAGAGGCATAATAAGAGAAATAAAGGAGAATGGTTAATCCACTGTGAATAACAGCAGAAGAAAGATATTTCTATCCTACTTAAAGTACGTATTAGGGCAAATAGTATATAATCTAAAACAATGAAATGTAGAGACGTTACTTGATTACATCTTTTAATCAAGAGAAGGATAGGGGTTTACATTACTTTTTACATTTGAATGTAAAACCAACCAATGAGTAGCTCTATGGCAGAAAGTAAGAAACTGAAAAATCATCATTGGTATTGCAACTTTTTGTCTGGTTCCCTAGAGCTAATAGCACCTGGTTTAGCAACATACCTGGAAAACGCTTGTGCGGAACCAGGAATCTGCATTGCTTTATTCAGAGAACAGAGTCTGTATTGGAGATCTCTGATAGGAATTGGAATTTCTTTGACTCAGTTTTTGTTGCCTGGGAGACATGATTCAGCTGCCCCATAGCCCCAGTTTTAAGTAAGATCTAAACAGGACTTTTCAGTTTGATTTAAAAGAAGGGACTATTTTGTGGTTTCAGTTCAGTTCAGTTGCTCAGCGCTGTCTGACTCATGGTGACCTCATGGACTGCAGCATGCCAGGCTTCCCTGTCCCTATAATTTTGGCCAAAAATTGACACAGAAAAACTGACAAACCTATACAGGTAGGTATTGTTACAACTTAATTATAGAGTATAAAATGAATGCTCAGTAGCGTTTCCTGCATGACTAAATGGGCATCTGTTTCTGCATTTTTGTGGAGTTATTCCTGAATCAGTAACCAGTGTAAAGTGCCTTGTGAAAATCCTCTAACCGTCATTTCCTGAGCTCATGTATAATGATGGTGATTGAGCATAATGACTTAACTTTATATTTGTATAGTATTTAACAGATTTCAAAGTGTTTAAACATACTTTTTAATTCTTCAAATGAGCTAGTAGGTAGCATAGATTGACATTATGAGTCTACTATTTCTAAACTTATTCAGTGGAAGAACTAGCATAAAATTCTATGCATTTTTGCATGTACTTCAGTGTTCTTTTGGTCTCACAGTGTTGCCTCACCAAACCCTCTACACTGAAAAATAACAATATTTATTTTTGTCTTTTGGAAGTATTTCCAGAGATAATCGTTCTATGTTCGATCACTTCAGTCGGTTAAGTCACTCAGTCGTGTCCGACTCTTCGTGACCCCATGGACTGCAGCATGCTAGGCTTCCCTGTCCATCACCAACTCCCTGAACTTGCTCAAACTCATGTCCATCTTGTTGGTGATGCCATCCAACTGTCTCATCCTCTGTCGTCCTGCCTTCAGTCTTCTGCTCCTGCCTTCAATCTTTCCCAGTGTCGGGGTATTTTCTAAAGAGTCAGTTCTTTACATCAGGAGTCCAAAGTACTGGAGCTTCAGCTTCAGCATCAGTCCTTCCAATGAATACTCAGGGTTGATTTCCTTTAATATTGACTGGTTTGATCTCCTTGCAGTCCAAGGGACTCTCAAGAGTTTTCAAGACCACAGATCAAAAGCGTCAGTTCTTCAGCACTTGGCTTGCTTTATTTTCCAACTCTCACATCCATACATGACTACTGGAAAAATCATAGCTTTGACCATATGGACCTTTGTCGGCAGAGTAATGTCTCTGCTTTTTAATATGCTGCTAGGTTTGTCATAGCTTTTCTTCCAAGGAGCAAGCATCTTTTAATTTCATGGCTTCAGTCACCATCTACAGTGATTCTGGAGCCCAAGAAAATAGTCTGTCACTGTTTCCATTGTTTCCCCATCTATTTGCTATGAAGTGAAGGGACCAGATGCCATAATCTTTTGATTGATCTACATAAATTTTATTAATAAGTGAATATTAATGGCCTTAATGCTTTTAAAAATGCTCTTCTTCCCTATGTGCAATGTTCTTCTGTCCACATTTTGTTGAATTTCCACCCATAACTCCAGTAATGTACTAAGTACCAGTTCCTCCACGTCCTTGGCAGATCTAAACTTCTTTCTTCTCATACCTTTCTCTAATCCATTCATCTTCCTATAATATTTTGTTTTAAAATCAGCCCCTTTATAGTTGCTGAGGTTAAAGAAATTTTAATAGTAGCAGAACTAAAATTAAAGGGAATAGAAAATAAGTGAAAATTTGTATATTTCCTGAAGTTTAGTGAGACTTTGAAAATTCATTTTGCTTTGTTTTAGATAATACAAACATCAAGGGGGCATTTTATTCTAGTCTGATCCTCCAACCAGCTATTTAGGTTATTTTGATTATATTGTTCTCATAGTATACATTAGAATATAAATTTCATGAAGGCAAGGATCTCTCTTGTTGGCCATTATGCACTCTGTAACCTAGTGTAGTTCTTGATATATAGTAGGCAAAGAAATAAATGATTGCCTTTTGTTTTTATCCTGCTCTCTTCACCTTTATTCCTCAGCCATTTTTTTTTTTTTTTAAGCATTGAAGTGCTTGTCTCCAAGGACCATATTTACTTTACTTCATCTTTTTCTGTTGGTCACAATGATTCTTCTGTTCTATCTCTGTTGTACGCTTCATATTCGTTTCTATTTAACAACCCTTTCTATTATAACAAGATGAGAGAGAGAATGGGCTAATTACATTTCAGTGTCCTAATTTTATTCAGAGCAGTAATGTATCCAGATAAAAGACTGCAAGCCTGGTAGTTCTTTTGAGCAGGTGTGAAACCATTGTCTACATCAAAATGGACATCATTTTGTGGGACATGTAGGAGAGATTGCTTAAAGGAGAGACAGGCGGAAGATGCTCTTTGCCCATTTCACTTCATCTTCTCACCCCAACCCTACCCTGAAGATCTAGTAGTCATTTTTCTTCCTGGAGCTCCATGTAACTTTGAGGTTAAAATATATGTTCCATGTGTGCTGGGAGAGGAGGATGGAAAGGAGCTAGGCTTCTCACTAGTGCTGAGCCAGTACTCTCATTAGCTATTGTTGATTTCTGTTTTTCTGTATGTGTGTGAAAAAGAGATAAAACTCATTTTTCTTTTGGGTTTTCAATTATGTGCACTTGAATTTTATCTTCAATTTGAACTCACTGTGAATTTAATTATTTTCAGCAAAAATATAACCATTTTGTTATTGGTGTGAGTGAATTTCTTTTGGAAACTAGAAAATGGTAGCTGAGCACCGAAGAACTGATGCTTTTGAACTGTGATGTTGGAGAAGACTCTTGTAAGTCCCTTAAGGAGATTCAACCAATCCATTCTGAAGGAGATCAGTCCCGGGATTTCTTTGGAAGGAATGATGCTAAAGCTGAAACTCCAGTACTTTGGCCACCTGATGCGAAGAGTTGACTCACTGGAAAAGACCCTGATGCTGGGAGGGATTGGGGGCAGGAGGAGAAGGGGACGACAGAGGATGAAATGGCTGGATGGCATCACCAACTCGATAGACATGAGTTTGAGTGAACTCCGGGAGTTGGTGATGGACAGGGAGGCCTGGTGTGCTGCAATTCATGGGGTCGCAAAGAGTCAGAGACGACTAAGCAACTGAACTGAACTGAACTGAAGAAGTAAAATAAAATTCACTTTGCTTTTTGATCATTGTGAATGGAATGGAATGAATACTAAAGATTGGGCTTATCACTGAATAATTTTTTCTTAAAATTCTACCTTCCTAGAGTATGTGACATTTTTCTTTATGAAACTGGCTTTAAATGCTGCAGTGTATACTTTAAAATGATAGCTATTTCGATGTTAATGTTAGAAATGCTGCTGCTGCTGCTGCTGCTAAGTCGCCTCAGTCGTGTCTGACTCTCTGCGACCCCACAGAGAGCAGCCCACCAGGCTCTGCCGTCCCTGGGATTCTCCAGGCCTGAACACTGGAGTAGGTTGCCATTTCCTTCTCCAATGCATGAAAGTGAAAAGTGAAAGTGAAGTCGCTCAGTCGTGTCCGACTCTTAGCGACCCCATGGACTGCAGCCTACCAGGCTCCTCTGTCCCTGGGATTTTCCAGGCAAGAGTTCTGGAGTGGGATGCCATTCAGCTAAAATCTTACTGTTGAATTACAAATGCATGATCAAAAGTATAGTCTTACTTCCTTCAATCATGGAGTTTTGTGTGGTTTTGTAAAATGGTAAGTGGAAAGTGTTGCTTCTGAAAAGAAATTAAAAGTGAGATTGAAGCTCAAGTCATAAAAAGAAATCATATTAAAGAAATATGGTTGTTGACTTTATGAAAACAGTGATGATACACATTCCATTAATGCACAAAACATAGATCTTTCTGAACATTTCTCAAAGCCAACTTAAAACTGTTCCTCTTAATGTATATACCTACTATTTCTCATAATGATTTAGGGAAAAGTTGTCTTTAATTCGTTAATCCTTAGGCCTAAAAATGCAGCAATGGAGCAGAGAAATAGATTTTCAAACCAACTTATCTCTGAATTTTCACCAGTATCTCTAACATTTACAATTTTTCCTTATTTTTTTTTTATGTTCCTTATTATGTTGGTAGAAAACAGGTCAAAATAAATGTTGTATTTATTTCTGGAGGTTATCTTTTTGGCTAAATTGTGAGATAGAAAGATTGATACTCTGCTTTTATTTCATCCTTAAAATTTTGAGGATCCCCAGTAGAACTTTTTAAGATGTACGGTCTAAATAAAATTAAATGACTATAAGATAAATATATGCTGAAAGGTTAATTTTATTTAATGTTTGGAGCTAATATACCAAATATTTTACAAAAAGTATAATTAAACTATGATGTAAGATAATGCTCTAATACTTTTCATTATTTAAATTTCCATAGGCATTTACTCTTAAATGGAGATACATTTTCCCTGAAGTTATCTAGCTAACAAACTCTCTGGTAAGAGGGATATTAGCTGTCAATCTATTCACTATTTTTTAAAAATACTTGACAGTTAATAATTGTTCCGTGTATAACATTATAAATTACACAACCATCATTATTCCCTCTTGCAATATAGTAAACATGCAGTTAACATTTTAAATGAATGATAGAATTTCAACATATAATGCACATGGGAAATTTTACTTAAAGATATTTCTGGAATGGTTGCCTGTATTTGAGAATGATTGTTCAGATATTGATAACAAATCTTAACAATCAGTTATCAATTTATTACCTTGCAGATCCAGATTTACCCTTTAACACATGCTGGGCAAAGGAACTGAATGAAATTCCTCTAAGCCTCTCTGCTTTACGGTGTGTGTGATGTTGAACTTTCTCAGTAGAGGGCACTGAAGAGACATTGCAGGATCAAGGGGCTGTCCTGCTGTTTCTGGCTGCTGGGCAGTGGGGTCAGCAGGTGCTTGGAAAGACATCTGGGTACACTGCTGCAGCCATCCACCCAGAACGCAGCCTTAGCTCTAGTCTGTCCTGGCGATAGCTCCAGAGCTATGACTTTTCCATAGCTCTCTCAACATGATACCACATACTCAAGGCCTCCTGCCCACATTGGCACCCCTGTCCCTGTTTGCATGTAAGCTACCCCGGGTTTGTTTCCCATAGTCTCTCTGCCATGGCCCTCTCGACATGGACACTCTGTGCTCCAGGCCCCCTGCCATGCCAGGGCACCTGTTTCCTCTGCACGTCCATGTGCCCAGTCCCCTGCCTGCATTCCCTCCGCATGTCTACATGCTGGCTCTTGTCAGAGGCTCACCTCACAGATACTGTGCTCCAAGCCGTCTGCTGCTCCTGTTCCCTCTGCATGCTCACATACCAGACTGTGCTCACCTGTGTCCCACTTGTACCTCCCCTTGGCCCTCCTCCACTCCAGAGGGCTGCTTCATTCTCACCCACCAACTCCCAACAAACTCTGCACTGGGATAATCAGAAAATCCCTTGTCATCCTTTCCCTAGGAGGTTTGAAATCCAGTGTAGGGAAGGAAGTCTTCTTTTCCTAGTTTGGGTACTCTCTCTTTGCCCTAGGCAAGATTTAGAATTTTCTTATACAATGGAGTCATTCCTTTATCATAGTTAATAATTATTTACATTCAACCTTCTCTGTTTAAATCACTGTGTGCTTTCAAACACTCTTGATTGGCCTAGAATTCATACAGCATGCTTTAATTTTACTATAATTGTGATGCTGACAGGACCTGATGGTAACATCCATGATCATAAGTACCAGAAATAATGCCAACATTCAGTATGTTCACTTTTCCAAAAGTGGATAACAGTATTTGCCACAAAACCAAACCTCAAACTGAACTTTAGGGCACTCCTACTGTCAGCATTTAACTTTAAAATTTATACATCTGGCCCACATTTCTGTTCTGAACTCCAACTTGTATATCCAAGTGCTTATTAAACATTTGTACTTGGATGGTTGACAGACCCTCCCCCACATCTCAAACCCAAAGCAAAACATGTGAAAAGAAAAAAAAAGCTTGTTGAAGACCTACTGTCTAATCTGTCTTACCCTCAGGTCCTACCTCGTCACCTTTACCTGTTCTCTCCATCTCAGTGATAGCAGTTTCATTTTCATTTTGTGTTTCTTACACTAGAACCTTCCTCCTTGATTCTTCTGATGCTCTCAATCCCAAATACAGTTCGTGAACAAGTCCTGTAGGTTCAATCTTCAAATGTATCCAATTTTCAACAGCTTTTTATCTCATCTAAAGGTAACTTTTCAGAGAAGGCAATGGCACCCCACTCCAGTACTCTTGCCTGGAAAATCCCATGGACGGAGGCACCTGGTAGGCTGCAGTCCATGGGGTCGCTAAGAGTCGGACACGACTGAGCGACTTTGCTTTCACTTTTCACTTTCATGCATTGGAGAAGGAAACAGCAACCCACTCCAGTGTTCAGGCCTGGAGAATCCCAGGGACGGGGGAGCCTGGTGGGCTGCCGTCTATGGGGTCGCACAGAGTCGGACACGACTGAAGTGACTTACAGTACAGTTACAGTAAAGGTAACATTTGGTTCAAGCTACTGTCCTAACTGGATCTTTGCAGACATTTCCCAACTAGTGGTCTTGCTGCTTTTCTTACCTATAGTCTACTCTCACGTTACTCCTCTGTTCAAAATCTCCAGTAGCTTCTAGTGTTAACTAGATTAAAAACAAAGACCTTTTCATGGCCTACAAGGACTTGGTAGACCTGGCTCTCCTCTGCCTCTGTGATCTCACCTCCTTCTCTCTCCCTTGCTCACTGTGCTTTAGGCCAACTGTTCCTTGAACTTCCCGTGTAAGCTCCATCCTGTAGTTCCTCCTCCAAAGATCCACATGGCTCACTTCTTCATCTCTTTCAAGACTCACAGTCCCCTATATCTCATTTTATTTTGAGATATTTTTTCATGGTGATTACTTAATATTTACAATTTATTTGTCTGCTATTCCTGGAAGGTTAACCTCATAAGGGCAACACCGTGTTGAGTTAGTTCACTGCCATATCCTCAGCATCGAAAATTGTGCATGGTGTGTGTAAATGTTCAATGAATATATGTTGAATGAATGAATGAATGAATTGGTTGCCTATAATATTTCATTCAAGTATTGATCTTATGGAGTATCAAATCCCCATTTACAGACAGAAAATTGGAGCAGAGAACATTTTAATTATTTTTCCATGGCAATAACAAACAGCTGTTAACATTAAATCAGTTCAGCTCAGTCACTCAGTCATGTCCAACTCTTCGCGACCCCATGGACTGCAGCACGCCAGGCTTCCTTGTCCATCACTAGCTCCCGCAGCTTGCTCAAACTCTTGTCCATCGAGTTGATGATGCCATCCAACAATCTCATCCTCTGTCTTCCCCTTCTCTTCCTGCCTTCAGTCTTTCCTAGCATCAGGGTCTTTTCCAAGGAGTCTGTTCTTCGCATCAGATGACCAAAGTATTGGAGTTTCAGCTTCAGCATCAGTCCTTGCAGTGAATATTCAGGACTGATTTCCTTTAGGATTGACTGGTTTGACCTCCTTGCAGTCCAGGGGACTCTCAAGAGTCTTCTCCAACACCACAGTTCAAAAGCATCAATTCTTCGGCGCTCAGCCTTCTTCACAGTCCAACTCTCACATCCATACATGACTACTGGAAAAACCATAGCCTTGACTAGATGGACCTTTGTTGGCAAAGTCATGTCTCTGCTTTTTAATATACTGTCTAGGTTGGTCAAAACTTTCCTTCCAAGGAGCATGTGTCTTTTAATTTCATGGCTGCAGTTACCATTTGCAGTGATTTTGGAGCCCCCCAAAATAAAGTCAGCCACTGTTTCCACTATTTCTCCATCTATTTGCCATGAGGTGATGGGACCGGATGTCATGATCTTAGTTTTCTGAATGTTGAGCTTTAAGCCAACTTTTTCACTCTCCTATGGTGTACCCAAATATAAAGTATAGATATTCACATACAAAGTTATATACCTTTGTGCATTGACAGAGTAAAAGATATCATTAAATGTCATGATAAACTCTGGATAGACTGTATGTATGGCTCCAGTATTCCATAGACTAACAAACTGAGGAGAGCTGAGGAGAACTGATATATTGTTTGTAGAATCTACTCTAATCCAATTAGAACAAAGCAATTGGAATTTAAACCATTTCCACTTCCTCACACTTGTTATATTCTGTTTACTTCCTCTTATACCACTGTAATGCTCCCATAATCTAAATTTCAATTTGCTTCACTTTCCTGGACTCCAATACATCCAAAGTGGTAGACCTGAATTTCTGAAATTTGGATTTCTGAGCAGATAGGTGCATTCCCATTTAGATTTCTATTACCCTTATTATCCACCTTTGCCTGCCGTTTTGTTTTCAATTACCTAAAGTATACTAAGCTAAGAAAACCAACTTAAAGTTGGAGCCAACTTAGAACAGAGGTATCTAATATTAGCAAGTAGTACTATACTATGAATAAATGACTAGATGTAAATAATATCTGTCTTGCCTACATATTTTTTAATCTCTTAAAATGCAAACATAAAGATTTTTAGAAAGTACAACTTATTTGAGGGGAATTGTCCTTCTTGGTTTAATTCTTTTGGATAGAGTAACCATATAATATTGCTTGTCTAAGAGGCCTATGAGAGTGAAAGGGACTCTGTAATAATAATGCTCAGACAAAAGGCATAAAATAAGACTGTCCTAGTCAAACTGGGACATTTGGTTATCCTACTTATATGTCCTATATTTGTCCCTAGTTACATCTCATGACGTTTTGGCCTGAAATTCAGTAAACTGAGTAATATAAACATATAATATTTATTGACATTTAAATATACACAAAAGCTTTATTTTAAAATCCTTGCCATGGGATTTAACACATCTGTTGCTTTTATGGAATTTTAGTGTGTCTCTGTATATAAAATGATTAATTTCTTGTTTTGTAAAAATCCAAGATCCAGGAGTTAGGGCAGCATGTTTAAATTGACCACTTATCACTTATATGCTACACAAATGACTAACATTTTATAGGAAACTATATGTTGGTCTTTATTTCATTCTTGGGGTAGAAGTCACTGATTAATTTCTAGTATTAATATTTGTGCCCAATTTTTCTTTTTGAAAATATAACAGATTATTATATTTATAGTTAGGTCTTCTGAGAGTCAAGATTGAGAAAATATTAGCAAGATTTAATAAAGAAGCTTTGAATATGAGAGGAAAGAGATGTGTTAATATTTATGCAAAAACTATAATATTTTGTTCATTTTTAGCTATGTGATCTTAAGAATAATATCTTTTTATAAGCTAATAATGATAGCTAAAATAAATGAAAATATTTCACAAGAAATTGAAGAATTTTTGAATGACTTTTTTTTTTTTGAGGCATTTTTGTTTTGTTTTCCATATGGAATACTTTAGGTCTATATTTAGTTTGGATTTAATGTAAAATATTTTTCAATTAGAAGTGAGGCAGTAGTTTTGATTTTCTTTTCCACTGCTGTTGTAGAATAAGATTTTCTTTCTATACCTTTTTTTTTCCTCGGGCATTATAGCTACATGTTCCTCATAATTGAAGTAAGTGTGCATATTTGTTAATGGTTTGCACGTCTATATGGCAAATGAGATCCTTTTCCTAGGGAGAATGCTTCCCATTGTCAAAAGCTCTAACTTTTTTTCAGCTGTCTCTGTTCACATTCTCCTGTTCATTCTATTATCAGCTACCTGTATGGGCAAAACAAGTCTGAGCCTAATGTTCCTGTAAAGATTGGTCACCAAGGGACAGCAGAGAATGTGCTTTATCTCAAAAGACAAATGTGTTAATCCTACTCTATTGAGAAGGAGAAAGATAAATCTGACAGAACGAAAAAATGCCAAATGACTCATTTTGTTTCTGTAGGGTTAAAAGATCTTTAGAATTCTCTTTTTCTTTCAAAATAAGGTAAAGGAATCCTGCCACCTCTAAAAGTGTTGTTAGACACCAGCTGCACTGAATACAAATTTAAATATGTCCATAGAGAATAGACTTATGGACATAGGGAGAGGGGAGGAAAGGGTGAGATGTATGGAAAGAGTAACATGGAAATTTACATTACTATATGTAAACTAGATAGCCAACGGGAATTTGCTGTATGGCTCAGGAAGCTCAGAGACTCTGTATCAGTCTAAAGGGGGCGGAATGGGGTGGGAAATGGGAGGGAGGCAAAAAGGAAGGGATATAATGTATACCGATGGCTGATTAATGTTGAGGTTTGACAGAAAACAACAAAATCCTGTAAAGCAATTATCTGTCAATTAAAAAATAAATACATAAAAAACTCTAAAGCTTTTTATAGCAAAGGAAGCAAAGTGAAAAGATAACCTAAGGAATGGGAGAAAATGTTTGCAAACCATGTATCTGGTAAGCCATTAATCTCCAAAATATCTAAGGAACTGCTATGACTCAATAGCACAAAAAATAATAACCCTGTTAAAAATGTGCTGAGGACTAGAATAGACAGTGTTACTCAAAGAAGGCATATAAGTGACCAACAGGTGTATGAAAAAAAAAAAAAAAGGTCTATGTTACTAATCATCAAGGAACTGCAAATCAAAACCACAATGAGATACTCTCTTACACCTATCAGGATGTATCTAATAAAGGATGGCCTTTATCAAAAAAAGCAAAGGACCAGTGTTGGGAAGATGTGGAGAATTGGAACACTTGCACGCTGTCACTAGGAATGCAAAATGGTGTAGCTGCCTAGGAAAACAATATGCAGGTTCCTCAAAAAACTGAAAATGGAGCTACCATATGACCTAGCAATGCTACTTCATTTTTTTATCCCCAATTAAAATAAGAATCCTGAAGAGGTTTTAGTACCTTAAAGAAGGAAATTCTGCAATATGGGACAATGTGGACAAACCCTGAGGGCATTATACTAGGTGAAATAAGTCAGTCACAGAATGACAAGTACTGTATATTCTCATTTATATGAGGTATCTGAAGTAGTCAAATTCATAAAATCAGAGTGGAATCGTGGTTCCCAGGGACTAGGAGGAGAGGAAATGGGGAGTTACTAATCAATGGCATGAAGTTTCGATGAGCAAGATAAATAAGCTCTGTGTTGTGCTGTGCTCAGTCGCTTATTCGTGTCCAACTCTTTGCGACCCCGTGACTGTAGCCCTCCAGGTCCTCTGCCCATGGGGATTCTCCAGGCAAGAATACTGGAGTGGGTTGCCATGCCCTCCTCTAGGGAATCTTCCCAACCTAGGAATCCAACCCACAGGTCTCCCGCATTGCAGACAAATTGGCCTGGCGTGCTGCGATTCACGGGGTCGCAAAGAGTCGGACACGACTGAGCGACTGAACTGAAAAATTATTGAGAGAGTAGATCTTATATTGTGTTATTACCACAATAAGATAAAATTTCAAAAATAACCCTGAAAAATTGAAAGTGGAAACTTTTTCCCCTCATTGTTTCAAACTCAAGGACATTCAGCTCTGGAGTGGTTTTTTTTCATGGTCTACTAGTCTGTACTCAGCTATGCATTTTTAGTTTCAATTATGCTTTCCAAAATTGTAGCCACCTATATTAGTTAAGCATTTAATTCATTTAATAGTAAAATCAGCAAAAAAAAGCAGTAGTTAAAAGTTGTTGCTAAGTGATCTGGAATTCTTAATAGAAGTTCTAGAAAGATAAAAGGCTCAGAATGCTATGTAAATTAGAAGGAAAAAAAGAGCATAATTTCCATTTCTTCAAAAAAGAGATTTACCTTGTTCTTTCTTAATTAGAGGGCAGATGTCTTCTATTTTTATCATTTCCCCACTGGTGGTTGTGGCAGAATAACTGCCTCTCCAAAGATGTCTATATCCTAATCTTCTGAACCTGTGAAATGGTGTATTCATCTGTTAAAGCTGCCATAGCAAAGTACCACAAACTAGATGCTTTAAAACAACAGAAATTTATTTTCTCATTGCTCTGGAGGCAAGAAGTTCCCATAAAGGTGTCAGCAGGGGACATGCTCCCTTTGAAACCTGTAGAGGAAAATCCATTATTGCTCCTCCAGCTTCTGGGGTTTGCTGGAAATCCTTGACATTCTTTGGCTAATAGATATATCTCTCCAATCTACATGGCCACATGGCCATCTTCTCTCTGTGTCTCCTCTTATTATAAAAGCATAAGTCATAATGGATTAGGAGCCCACCTAGTCCATTATGCTTCCCTGATTGCTCAGTTGGTAAAGAATCTGCCTGCAATGCAGGAGACTCCTGTTTGATTCTTGGGTTGGGAAGATCCGCTGGAGAAGGGATAGGCTACCCACTCCAGTATTCTTGGGCTTCCTTTATGGTTCAGCTGGTAAAGAATCTGCCTGCAATGCAGGAGACCTGGATTTGATCCCTGGGTTGGGAAGATCCCCTGGAGAAGGGAAATACCCACTCCAGTATTCTGTCCTGGAAAATTCCATGGACTGTATGGCCCATGGGGTCACAAAGAGTTGGACACGACTGAGCAACTTTCACTCGCAGCAACCTGTTTCCAAATAAGGTCACATTCTGAGGTCCTGAGAGGCAGAACTTTAATATTATTTTGGGGATAACACAATTCAACCCTTAATACATGGCAGAAGTAATTAAGGTTGCTAGTCAGCTGATTTTGAGATGGGGAGATTATCCCAAAGTTTTCAAGGGGATCCAGTGTAATCACAAGGGTCCTTAAAAGTGAAAGGGAAACAGGAGTTCAGAGTGATGTTGTTAGAGAGATTCCACCTGCCATTGCTGTCTTTGGAGACTGAAGGAATCATGAGCTAAGGAGTGTCGGTAGCTCTTAGAAGCTAGAAAATGTGAGAAAATGAATTTTCTTCTAGAGCTTCCAGATAGAAATGAAGCCCCACAGTGAGACCAATTTTAAAATTTCTTCTCTCCAGGGCTTGCTGCTGCTGCTAAGTCACTTCAGTCGTGTCTGACTCTGTGCGACCCCATAGACGGCAGCCCACCAGGCTCCCCCGTCCCTGGGATTCTCCAGGCAAGAACACTGGAGTGGCTTACCATTTCCTTCTCCAATGCATGAAAGTGAAAAGTGAAAGTGAAGTCGCTCAGTCGTGCCTGACTCTTAGCGACCCCAGGGACTGTAGCCCACCAGGCTCCTCCGTCCATGGGATTCTCCAGGCAAGAGTACCGGAGTGGGTCGCCATTGCCTTCTCCTCCAGGGCTTACAAAATAGTAAATTTCCATTATTTTAAGCCACTGTGTGTGTGATAGTTTGTTACAGCTTCATAGGAAACAAACATACAGACCCTTGCTAGAGTAAGGTATGTGCTGTTGTTTAGTTGCTAAGTTGTGTCCGATTCTTTGTGACCCCATGGACTATAGCCTGCCAGGCTCCTCTGTTCTTGGGATTCTCCAGGCTAGAATACTGGAGTGGGTTACTACTTTCTTCTCCAGGGCATCTTCCCGACCCAGGGATTGAACTTGCATCTCTTGCATTGGCAGGTGGATACTTGACCACTGAGCCACCAGGGAAGCCCAGTAAGGTATATACAGAGACAGTAAAGACTTGGGTTAGTGTAATGTCTCTTCCAATATGACTATCTTTAGATGGTTAGCATAATATTTTCTTTATGATCCTCTTTTGTTTCCATTCATGACTTATTAAACATAGAATTGTTGGCTTAAATGTTTGGAAGAAACGTCAAGAACATAGAGTTCAATCCACTGTTTCAAGCTTATGTTCTCTCTATAGCATTCTTGTGAGGTTATAATATTTTGACATGCATACCATGTAAATTGAAATTGACCCCCTCCTGAGGGATACATGTATCCAGATATGGTCTGGCTTTGCCTCAATGACTTACTAGGGAAGAGATACTTATCACAACTTGGTTTATTGATTTAAACCCATATATTGATGATACATCTAGAGCTAGGTTCTTGGCAGGGTACCTTGTATGAGATGGGTATGTAAAACCTAAACCTTTGTTCCTGTCCTTGAACTCTTATATTGGTGGGGGAATTTGACCTTCAGTTGCAAGGACCTTATTGTAATGAGCTCTCCAGTAGCATACATTGGGAACAAAGTTCCCAACAAAGACATAGAAATAATCAGTTCTATTTAGATGTATGAAGACCAGTAAATGACCATGAAAATATGAAATAACTGGCATGTTTGAGGGATAGCAAGTTACATAATGTGACATGGTGCTAAGAGTGGCAGAAGATGAGCGTGTTAGGTTCAGTGACAGACAACCTTGATGTGCCATCAGAAGCTATTAAAGAAAGGAGCGACACATCAGGTTCATACTAGAGAGAGCTTGTGCTAGTGTTGAGAAAGGCCTGGAAAGAGGAGCAGATTGCTGGTTAGGAGGCTGTTGCAATAGTTCAGACGTCCATATTTCCTAGAATTTCTGGCATTCCAAAACCCTCTGATTTATTACCTAGATAGATAAAGATACATGGCATTCTTTCTTGTAATTCATCTTTAGATTACATCTGAAACTCAGTCAACAAGTTCCTGAAACTTCAGCAAGTGTGTAT
This sequence comes from Bos indicus, assembly GCF_029378745.1. NCBI lineage: Eukaryota > Metazoa > Chordata > Mammalia > Artiodactyla > Bovidae > Bos > Bos indicus. Next base: position 27,462,219 of record NC_091765.1, read on the forward strand.
TTTGCTGGTCCCCTTAAATATTTTTATATTTCCCTACGAACAGCTGATGTTTCTAGTCTTATCTGAATTGCCAAAATATCAATACTGACTATCTGAAAATAAATCCTCCAACCTTCCTTTCCACATATGTTGAAAAATTCAGCTACTTACTCCCTGATCATGTAATATTGCTGGAGATTCTTGATGACTTACATTTCTTCTGATTACCTTTTAATTTCCATTTTTCTACTCAGTCCTCGATTGCTACTTTATGTCTCACTATCCTTAATATTTTTTCCTCCGTCCACTCCTTTAATCTGAAACACAGAATTTGACTGTTCCTTCCCCCAAAGTACTTTACACAGCAGACTTTGATAAAGGTAGGTGGTAAGAAATTTGGGTTATTTAAGAGAGTAGTGACAATGCTGACCTTTTTCCTGAGCCCTGTACTCTGGGAAAGCAGTGAAGATTAAGAAATCCCCCACGCTTTTGTATTCTGTGTAGAAGCTAATGGCAAAAGACCACCCTACCCTGACATCCTTTGATATTAGACCAACCTCCATCCTTTCGTATGACACCCAAAAGACTCAGAGACAATTCACATTTAGCTTTCTCTATAGAACTTCAGGCCCCTTTCCCTTTCTTTGAGGCATTTCTCATTAGTGACATCTTTTATGCAGTAGCCTTGTCACCTTAAAAAAAAATGTATAGTGTGAGAGTTATGAGTTAAGTTTCTTTGGAGCAATATGAGGACTGTAGCCTGAGAACACCTCAGATAGCTCTGAGAAACTGTTCCGAAGAGGTAGAGGGGAAGGACAGGATATATGTGATTTTGGTTAAAGAGGAGTATGTGCAATCAAGCATATTTATTTTGTTTTGGAAAGTTTCTGCTGGTCTCATGAAGCTTCCACTAGTCACGAGAAACAGTCATCACCATGAAGGATTTTAGTGCTTTTCTAGATATGAGGAGGTACAAGAATTGAGCTCATAAAATCAGCACCTGAGAATATCTAACTCTCTGAAAACCTGTCCTGCCAGTTTTCTGGAAGCACAGAGTGCGTCCTTTCTGCTCTCCACCCTGAACTACTTCAGAGGGTGTTGGAGATCAGCAGCTGCAGCAGCACATGATTTAATGTAGAGGCAGATGGCTTCACCCATGTGCACCAAAGTACCAATTTGCGGTTCAGTTCAGTGACTCAGTCGTGTCCGACTCTTTGCGACCTCATGGACCATAACATGCCAGGCCTCCCTGTCCATCACCAATTCCCAGAGTTCACTCAAACTCATGTCCATAGAGTCAGTGATGCCATCCAACCATCTCATCCTCTGTCGTCCCCTTCTCCTCTTGCTCTCAATCTTTCCCAAGATCAGGGTCCTTTCCAATGAGTCAGTTCTTCACATGAGGTGGCCAAAGTACGGGAGTTTCAGCTTCAGCATCAGTCCTTCCAACGAACACCCAGGACTGATCTCCTTTAGGATGGACTGGTTGGATCTCCTTGCAGTCCAAGGGACTCTCAAGAGTCTTCTCCAACACCATAGTTCAAAAGGATCAATTTTTCGGTACTCAGCTTTCTTTATAGTCCAACTCTCACTTCCATACATGGCTCCTGGAAAAACCATAGCCTTGATGAGACAGACTTTGTTGGCAAAATAATGTCTCTGTTTTTTAATATGCTGTCTAGGTTGGTCATAACTTTCCTTCCAAGGAGTAAACGTCTTTTAATTTCATGGGTGCAGTCACACCTGAATAACTGTGTACTTAACTGTTCTTTGTACTTTGTCTTTCTCATTACCTAACAATTGAAATATAAGTAATATGTATCAATTTTTCCTGTGTCTTTTGCCATGCCTTTCTCTAGCAAGTATATTATTTCCAACTTTCTGTCATCCTTCTAAATCCTATGCCATTTTTCCATCTAAATTTTCTTGTCTCTTGAATTTATTGAATTCATCATCCCTTTCCTGTCTAGAATGCCAGAACAAAATAAAATTAAATATCCTTTATTTTTTAACAGAGTATATTATTTTCTTTTTCTTTTTTTTTTTTAACACTTTCTGTGCAAATCTCTCTCTAGGGCCTCTCTGTTCTCACATGAATGGCTTTCTAAAATGATTTGAAAAAAACCCAATGTCATTCTTTCTTGAAATATCTGCCACCACTTCTTAATATAACACATTTGTGGCTCATTTAAAAGACTGAAAGCCAATAATTCAGAACCCCTAAAGCCTAGACTGACAACTTCAAATAATGTATGAAAATAACAGCTATAATAATTTTAAGTAAAATTAATTTTTTTAGTATATATCTTGTTTAGCAATGTTCACCAACAACATTGTAATGTAGATTTTTCTTTTCTTCATTGAAGGTGACTGAGTGTCAGGGAAGTTCAGTGTTTTGCTGTTAATTTGTGTAGTAAATTGGGGCTAATATAAGACTAATGATATAGTCACAGATGCTAAACTCACAACTTACTCAGCCTATCTACATCTCTATTAAATATCAGAAAATGACAAGAGAAACACATTACACAGAATCAGTATGAATTCAATGACCATTAATCATGCATGCATATATTTGTTTAGAAACGTTGTTATATTTGAGTTAATGGAGGTTTTAGTCTCAATGTACATAAAGTATTGCAAATACTAATCAGAAGGAGATCTATTGTCCTGTGTTAGGGATATATATGCATATATATGTGTATATATGCATGTGTGTGTGTATGTGTGTGGATGCCTGGGTTTAGAAATAGCAATAGAAAATGCTAAAATTCATAGAATTTTGGAAAGTTTTGAGTATAGTAAATTATATGTCAAGAAGGATTTACTCTGCAAAGTGCTTACTTTCATGTAACCACAACCCTGAGTCAAGCCTATCTTTCATCTGAGATCATCAATATCACAGAGCAGAGCATTCACATAATTACTGCCTAATGTTAGTGATGATAAAATGAGAAAATGCATTTGTAGTTGGAGTAGCTTAATTAGGAGAAAAGCTGCTTGTGACATAATTAACTTTATTTTAGGGGGAAGTCAGGGAGAAGTTTTCAAAGGGTTTTTTGTTATGGAGATAAAAGGATAAGGTAATGAAGAGATGGACACGAATTATCAGTTAGAAGTCCTGTACCAGGTTTTCATCTTCATGGATGCTACATGTGATATGTAGTCAGTGTAAAAAGAGAAAATGGCTATGATTCACATTCTCTCACATCTTTCACTTGGTGTTTTCAGTGCTTGGAGAAAAGTCCAGGGGTTTTGAAATGATAGTGGGTTCAAATAGTGGCTCTTACAAATTACTGGTTTGAGTTACAATCAACAGTAGTAGCTTGCTGCCTTCACTATTTCCTAGCTGCCTGCTGTAGCAAAGAAGAGTGCATCTGCAAGCAGATGGGGTAATAGAACAAGGAGGCAATGTGAGGAGCACATAGAAACTTAACCAGATGTATGAAGGCTTTAAAAAGTATTTCAAACTTTTTTCTGGTTGTCTGTATTAGTTTTCTTCTACTAAACTTAAAAGGAGGAAAATATAAATAGTGGAAATGCTCCTATGCTTCTTGAATGGGAGGCGTGAACAAGAAATTGAGGTGATTCCTCCTAAGGAACACTAATTTCTTCCTGAAACAGGAGTCAGAGTCACTTTCTGAAAAGACAGAGTTGGAATAGTCTATAAAGAATGTAAGAGGAACTATTTCCTTTGTATTTTCTATTAATTTTATCTAATGATTTCTAAATAGAAAACATCACAGTATGCCAAGGGAGAATATATCACAGAGAGATTTATTCATGTCCTTCAAAAAGCGGGAGGCTTAAAATAACTCTTGTAGCGAGAGCAGAAGGAGAAAAAGAAATTTAGAAATTTAAAAAACAGAAACAGAGTGTAGAGGAAAGAGAAAAAAAAATCCTGGTAAGAAACAAATCAGAAATGTATTCAGGCAATGTTGATTCGTGCATTAGAAGCCATGAATCTGAAGAACTGATCTATGTCATAGTCAAAGTTTTTCACTGTTGATGTGAATCTTATGCCAGGTGTCATAATTATTTATGTCTTTAGAGCATCTCTTTCCAGACTCTGCTTCCTAAGACTTTTATCCAAGGACTTTTTAATGTTTAAAACCAAAGAACATAATGTGGAATATAGATCGGAATATATAAAAATAGGATGGATTTTATATATCTTTCACAGAGGATCATTTTGTAAGAATTCATCCTTAGAGCGTTTCACTAGGCTGCAGTATATTCAGAGAGCCCAGTAGATATAAATTAATATAAAGGTTTAAGTGATTTCTTTGTTTAAGAGAGTTTTGGTCAAATTTAGATATACAGACAATGCTAGTCTATTCTTAAGAGCCAAATGGTTTATAAACAAATCAAGTAAAGATGAAAAGAGATAAAGGGAATATAAAGCTTATCTTTATTTTTTCTTAAGGAAATGGGCAATTTTTACTACTAGGGAAAAGAAAATGCAGAATGTCTGTGGAAAATAGGCTTATGTCAGAAAAATAAAGATACCTCAGTTGTAGAGCAGATATTAATAAATCCTTACAATAGAAAAAAATGCAAGAGTATGCAGTATGAGCACATTTTTTCCTGTTTGAACTATTATGTTGCTTTTCATGAACAAGTAATTAAGGTAAAATGTTTTTCAAGGTTTTATACATTGCACTCTGATTGCAGTTAAGAGTATATTGTTAGAGGACATACTTGAATCACTAATAGACACGTAGCATTCTCTGCAAGATTTAAAAAATATTTTATAGTTGAGAAGCTATAGGTAAAGACTCATTATTTATTAGGTAAATGAAAATAATAAGAAAAAGTATTTAACATTCCCCAAAAACTTGCCACACACAAAAAAAGATTTTTTTGAAGTTTGAAGGTAAGCAGGAATCTCATGTTAACCCTTTTGGTCATTTAATTTGACTCACTAACTTCATCATCCGTTCACTTAGAGTGGTCTTTCCAAAAATGTGGTGAGCAAAATATCCAGCCACAGGATGGATATTTCTATGTCATGAATGTGGTAAGTGGATTTCTAGGGAGGCCTCAATGATTCTCACTTCCTGGCATTCATGGCCTTGAGTTTGGATCTTTGCCAATGGACAGGGGAGAAAAAGATGTATGTGTGGAAGCTATTGGTCAGGCAGATGAGAATGGGGGTCTGTGAACGTCTCCTCTGATTAATTTTCTCAGTGAGATAGAAAGTACTGTAATTGGCTGAGAGTGAAGATTTATTGGGTGATTGAGAAGAGAGAAGGTGTGGAATAGTCATTTAGGAGTGAGAGACTGCATAGACCAGGCAGAAATTATATGACTGAATGGCAATGTTAAGAGTCCTTAGAGGTGGGAATTAGATATCTGAGACTGGGGGCTGGCAGAGAAGTCCAGGCTAGATGTGCGAAGTTGGGGATTGAGAACCCATTTGATGAGAAGTGAGGTCGGGGAAGATGGTCAAGACAGAAAAGTGCCAGGAATTGGCCTCTTGCCTAAAAAAAAAAAAAAAAATTGAACTGCTAGAAACTGAAGTGTTTGTTTTGCAACTCTGGAGTCTATTTGATCACTGTACCCTCCAGAGAAAAGCTTGACTGGTTCATTGCTGTTAATATCTGTCAATTTCAGCTTTTAGTGCATTGTAACAACTCTCATCTGCCCCATGGCAGGCAGCTGTGGAAATGGTAACCTACGTTTCTGATTTGGGTTGCTGGAGCCACGGTGGACAATGAGGACCTTGTACTTCAAGTACTGGGGCTATGTGTTCTGATTGCATCTTGATTTTTCTGATCAGTTTGGTGCACAAAGTCACCATTGTTTTAATCCCTACTGGCTAAAGCAGCTTCCAGAAGATTTAGAAAGACAGAACTTGATTATTTTTCGGACATTCAAAAATGGCCATGCACACGGGGGTTTATAAAGTGACTGGGCATGCCAGAGAAAGACTGTGGCTTAGAAAAGACCTGAGACCTATGTTCATGAATAGGAAGGTTTAACCTTGCTAAGATGTCATTATAACCTCAGATATGCAGATGACACCACCCTTATGGCAGAAAGTGAAGAGGAACTAAAAAGCCTCTTGATGAACGTGAAAGAGGAGAGTGAAAAAGTTGGCTTAAAGCTCAACATTCAGAAAATGAAGATCATGGCATCCAGTCTCATCATTTCATGGCAAATAGATGAGGAAACAATGGAAGCAGTGAGAGACTTTATTTTTTGGGCTCCAAAATCACTGCAGATGGTGACTGCAGCCATGAAATTAAAAGACGCTTACTCCTTGGAAGGAAAGTTATGACCAACATAGATAGCATATTCAAAAGCAGACATTACTTTGCCAACAAAGGTCCATCTAGTCAAGGTTTTGGTTTTTCCAGTGGTCATGTATGAGCACCAAAGAATCGATGCTTTTGAACTATGATGTTGGAGAGGACTCTTGAGGGTCCCTTGGATTGCAAAGAGATCCAACCAGTCCATCCTAAAGGAGATCAGTCCTGAATATTCATTGGAAGGACTGATGCTGAAGCTGAAACTCCAATACTTTGGCCACCTCATGTGAAGAGTTGACTCATGGATAAGACCCTGCTGCTGGGAGGGATTGAGGGCAGGAGGAGAAGGGGATGACAGAGGATGAGATGGCTGGATGGCATCACCAACTCGATGGACATGAGTTTGAGTGAACTCCGGGAGTTGGTAATGGACAGGGAGGCCTGGCGTGCTGTGATTTATGGGGTTGCAAAGTCAGACACGACTGAGCGACTGAACTGAACTGAACTGAAGATGTCAGTACTACTCAAAGTGATCTACAGACTCAACACAATCTATATCAAAATTTTAACAGCCATTGTCTTAGAAATGAAAAAACAATCCCCAAATACCTAAAGAATTCCAAGGAGCCTTGTAAAGCCAGAACAGGCTTGACAAAGAATAAAGTTGGAAGACTCACATTTTTTGACTTCGAAACTTACAACAAAGCTATAGGAATTAAAATAGTATGATACTTGCACATGGACAGACATTTTAGACCAGTGAAACAGCCTAGAAATAAACCCTTAGGTATATAATCAATTAATTTTCAACAGGAATGCCAAGATCTTTCAGTGTGGCAAAGATAATCTTTTCAACATATATTGCTGGAAAAACTGGATGTCCACATGCAAAGGAATGAAGTTAAATGTACATCTATGGCACCCATTCCAGTACTCTTGCCTGGAAAATTCCATGGACGGAGGAGCCTGTTAGGCTGCAGTCCATGGGGTCGCTGAGAGTCAGACTTGACTGAGCGACTTCACTTTCACTTTTCACTTTCATGCATTGGAGGAGGAAATGGCAACCCACTCCAGTGTTCTGGCTTGGAGAATCCCAGGGACAGTGGAGCCTGGTGGGCTACAGTCCATGGGTTGCAAAGAGTCAGACACGACTGAGCGACTTCATTCACTCATGTATATTTTACCACAATGAAAAAAATTTTAAAAGGCACCTATCTGAAGTTTGCATTCATGAATTTAGAATGAGTCCAGGCAGTACAACTGATTAGTTTTCTTTAGCATTGCAGGAGTCATTGACATGCCAATGAATAATTGAGATAATTTACATCTAATAGGAAGTATTCTACTATTCATATAAAAAGAAGCTTTAGGAATTCAGAGAACTAAGAAAGAGTATGTTAGACTGGTTGAAAAAGGCTTTGTGAAGAATACAGGATTTGAATAGAGCCTTGGGGATTTTAGTATTTGGATATATGAGAAAATAGGACATTAAATCTTGGTATAGAAAACAAATACATTAGTCTTGGATTCTGTAATTAGCATGCTATTAATATATTGTAAGGTAATGATACAGGGTAAGTTTGAGCAGATAGTTAATGTAAAGACATGATATAGACATTTGGGACATGTATGGGATAAAAGCATGGAAGATGGTATAAAACTAGATTTTAAATGGTCATAAAACCAAGGATGAAGAGTGTATATTTTTTTCTATGGAACTGGGAACAAATATTGTATAACAGAGAGGAGATATGATATGATCAATATTTTAGGAATATTAACTGAGCAGCACTGTGGAGGGCAGTATGACTGATTAGTGAGGAGACGAGAGGGATGAATTCAGAGACAGATGTGCTAACTAGGCTGTAGCAGTCATCTTGCCAACACAAGAGGACAGCTGATGGAACACGTACATACTTACTGGGTGGTTGACCTGTCACTGGAAGCCACCTAACTCTACACTTCTTTCTACCTCAGAGAAATAATCACTTATTTGTTTAAGCCAGTGGGTGGGTTTTCTGTTTTCTATTTTGGACAAAATTATTCCTGACAGAAATGCTTAGTTTGGTGGCTGGTATATGCAAGTGTTCAAAGTATATTGGTGAATACAATAATGTTGCGTCTCAAGATCAGGCACTCCAGTATGGTTAGCGGATAATAGGCCTTTAAACATAGCAACAGTAACAGTTCCAGTAGACAAAGTATTCGGAAAATGAAATAGGGTATTTAAAGGGCTTAGGAGTTCCCCATTATTGTGATAATTTGTGAGATATGTTAGAGGTGCACAGAGAGTTGAGCCTGCTGTGCCCTTCGCCATACTCGAGAAACAAAGAGTTTAAAAAGATGACAATTATGTCAGTTTAGTTAGTTTAAGGCCTTTCAGTTCAGTTCAGTCGCTCAGTCATGTCCGACTCTTTGCGACCCAATGAATCACAGCATGCCAGGCCTCCCTGTCCATCACCAACTCCCGGAGTTCACTCAGACTCACATCCATTGAGTCAGTGATGACATCCAGCCATCTCATCCTATGTCGTCCCCTTCTCCTCCTGTCCCCAATCCCTCCCAGCATCAGAGTCTTTTCCAATGAGTCAACTCTTTGCCTGAGGTGGCCAAAGTACTGGAGTTTCAGCTTTAGCATCATTCCTTCCAAAGAAATCCCAGGGCTCATCTCCTTCAGAGTAGACTGGTTGGATCTCCTTGCAGTCCAAGGGACTCTCAAGAGTCTTCTCCAACACCACAGTTCAAAAGCATCAATTCTTCGGCGCTCAGCCTTCTTCACAGTCCAACTCTCACAGCCATACATGACCACTGGAAAAACCATAACCTTGACTAGACGGGCCTTTGTTGGCAAAGTAATGTCTCTGCTTTTCAATATGCTGTCTAGGTTGGTCATAACTTTTCTTTCAAGGAGTAAGTGTCTTTTAATTTCATGGCTGCAGTCACCATCTGTAGTGATTTTGGAACCCCAAAAAATAAAGTCTGACACTGTTTCCACTGTTTCCCCATCTATTTCCCATGAAGTAATGGGACCGGATGCCATGATCTTCGTTTTTTGAATGTTGAGCTTTAAGCCAACTTTTTCACTCTCCTCTTTCACGTTCATCAAGAGGCTTTTTAGTTCCTCTTCACTTTCTGCCATAAGGGTGGTGTCATCTGCATATCTGAGGTGATTGGTATTTCTCCCAGCAATCTTGATTCCAGCTTGTGCTTCTTCCAGCCCAGCATTTCTCATGATATACTCTGCATATAAGTTAAATAAGCAGAGTGACAATATACAGCCTTGACGTACTCCTTTTTCTATTTGGAACCAATCTGTTGTTCCATGTCCAGTTCTAACTGTTGCTTCCTGACATGCATACAAATTTCTCATGAGGCAGGTCAGGTGGTCTGGTATTCCCATCTCTTTCAGAATTTTCCACAGTTTATTGTGATCCACACAGTCAAAGGCTTTGGCATAATCAATAAAGCAGAAATAGATGTTTTTCTGGAACTCTCTTGCTTTTTCAACGATCAAAAGGATGTTGGCAATTTAGTCTCTGGTTCCTCTGCCTTTTCTAAAACCAGCTTGAATATCTGGAAGTTCACGGTTCACGTATTGCTGAAGCCTGGCTTGGAGAATTTTGAGCGTTATTTTACTAGCGTGTGAGATGAGTGCAATTGTGCGGTAGTTTGAGCATTCTTTGGCATTGCCTTTCTCTGGGATTGGAATGAAAACTGACCTTTTCCAGTCCTGTGGCCACTGCGAGTTTTCCAAATTTGCTGGCATATTGAGTGCAGCACTAAGGCCTTTAAAACCCTTTAAAAAATCCCACTGTTAGTAATTGATAGCCTTATGATTTAGCTGACTAGATTTTGGATATGATCTTGTCTCAGAATGTCATCCACTATCTTAAAATTCCGGGCACAAGCCATCATCCTAATCTTTGGTTTTTTGAATGTTTGACATGGCAAAATACAACTACTTCTCAGTATTTTTCTTTGTGGATTAAGTTTTATCCCTTCTCTTTCTGCCAATAAGAGAACTTAGTGGAGGAGTTCAGTTGTTAAGTTAGATAATCATTTCAAGTATATTGTGGATGGAATCATATTGGGTAAAGCATGGAACGAACTATTGTAGTACGTTTAACTTCAAAATCTATGGACTTAAGTATGAATATCATTTCAGCCAAGTTATTATATATTGCTTTGTTTTTAAGCTTTTTAAAATGGTGTCCTTTTGTTTAGTAAGCTAAAGATACAAATTGATATGGTTTTGTGTGTGTACAATGTAAGAGTATATTAAAGGTTTAACTATAAATTAAAGGTAGTCTATAATTCTCATGAGTATGTCTGTTTCATAATTTTTATTCAGGCACATGTATCTATCAGTATTAAATGATCATCTCTATAAAGAAAATGAAACCTGATATAAAGGTTTCATTATATTATGTAGAAATGGCAATTAGAACATCCAAGAGCTTTTAGAAAAAAAAAAGATAATAAGGTACTTAAGCCCAAAAGATAAATTAGTTCAAATGACTCCCATCTTCTCATACTACATTTTATATAGAAGATTAGAAATCCAGATGTTAAGATTAACTCTGTATTTTTCAAATAAGTATTGAATTGCAGTGTAATTTTGAGAACCTTTTTGTTTAATTTACTCAGAGTATTTTGTAAACATGAAATAATATACACATATGATATGAATTTTCCTTGAATTTTCTTAATCAATTTTAATCTATGTTCATTGACCAAAGTAGTCCTATATAAATCAATATAAAACTCTTTTACTCATTCAAGGTTTTCCTGAATTCTGAATAAAACACATTGTGTTTTCCCATAGATATTTAGATGACAGCTTTTTTTACATTTTATTTATGTCAGTATTAAGTTTACTAAAGATCTTTCATGGTAAAAATTTTTAATGAGATATGTCATGTATGATATTTTATAATTGTAGCATACTTTAATAATCTTGTGAATAAATGATGTGATTTCATGAAATTTAATAGAGTAAGGGGAAAATGGAGATGAAAAAATTACCTTTACAAAAATCTTTTGTACAGAGATTAACATATAATTTTATAGATTGATTTAAAAAGGAATAAAATTAAATATGCCATAATTGCATTTTATTGATGTGAATTTGATTTACTGGACCAATTAAGGACACTTTTCTGTACAATTTTATAATTTTTGTGCAGTGAGTTCTCAAAGGTATGGATGACTTAAATTTGAAAGCAGTTCTGGCTTAGGCCCTGGTTTTGAAGTGTCAATACAAGTTCATAAATTATACCATATTGCAGGCACATTTCTTAAATGTCTTCTTAAACCATTGGTAGCCTGTGTCTAGATTGACTGAATAGGCAATTTTATAAGGAACTATTTCTGGAAGTACCAACTCAGCGTAATGAAGAAGAATAGAAATCTCATTGGTAATTGGAGAAACAACTTTAAAAGCATTGAATTGTTCTTTTATGTGGAGAACAGATGGTAAAGAAGAAAAAGAAATTCACTGAAGTCTTCTATTTGAACCTTATAATTTAATTTTCAGAATATAGTAGTAATCAGCTCAATCAAAACAATTATAAAAAGGAACAAGTTTGATAAATAAAACTAGAGCAATATTTTTGAAATTTAATATAAAAATAAGAGGATACTAGTTTTCCTCTTTTCTGTCCCTCACCTCCTACAATTAAAGAGGCATTTGATATTAAAATAAGGTCACACAATAATTACCTATGGGTTTATTGTCACCATGCATTCTTGTCATGCTACTTATCAATAGAATAGTGCGTATTACATAGTATTAGTAGTATGGGTAAATTGTCAAATTTATTCTATAGGAATCCTGTGACAGAATGAAGGAAAAAAAAGAATCTCAGAAGCCATTTTTATTTTTCTAATGTATATGGAAAGATGAGTGGTTCAAGGGTCTCCTAAAACACAGTTCTCGTCATATCATTCCTAAGCTCACCAACATTTCATGCCTTACTATTGACTGTTATGTAAGTGCAAAAGTTTCAACTCCTGTATTATGGCCCAGATTTTCCATTCTAGTCATAGCTTCTCTGTTCTTCGTCTCTCCCTTTATTCTGTTCTTCTACTGTATCATCTAATAAAATTACACTATTCAGTTCCCAAGTCATGCCTTATGCTTTGCTGTGTAAGGATTTTGTTTATCCTGTTTCTCTCACCTAGAAATCACTCATACCATTTAACAAAATTCCACTCATTTTCTTGATCTATCTCTAGCATCTCCTTTTGTGAAGCCTTTTCTGATTCTCCCGATGAAATGAAATCTCTTACTCTTTAAGAGCCCTATAGAACTAATAATACTAATCTTCCCTGCAATATAGATATATGTGCATTTGTCTTATTTCCCTGTACACTTAAGTGGAATTTCCTTGAGGTGGAACTTGATTATTTTTCTTCTTTGTATCCCCTATGCACCAAGTGCTAAATGAATTTACACCTTGTTGAGCAAAAGATGTAAGATATGAGAATCTTCCTTAACTTCAGTTTCTACAGATTAGCCCTCCACAATATAAAATGAGAAATGAAATTAATAGGTTATTCAAACTCTGAGTAATCTGGAAACAAATGATCACCTTTGGTCTATCAGTCTTCCGGAAAAATGATTTAAAATTTAGATTTCTTTGGTTGTGTAAATAAAAGGAAGTCAATACAAATGAAACAGTGGTCAAGTTTCCCCCCCCCCCCCCCCCAAAGCTTGGAACTGAGTGTATTTAATCTGATCTCATTCCTTTATTTGCTCTGATAATATTTAAAAGCAACCACTCTGTACAAATGCATGATACTAGGTGTGGAGTAATAATAACCAACCTTTTGGGCAGCATCAATCTAAATGACCATTGTTCATAGTGCAACCAAAATGTAGGTCTTAGCTCTTGTTATTCTGGAATGCATATCTTAAAAAGAAACACAACACACATTTTTTTTTTTGAAAGTAGGCTAGCTTCCTTACTGTCTATCATTCAATCCATGTATGGAAACAAAGGTATTTTAAAATGACTTGGCTTTATGAAGTCTGTGTTTCTAGATGCTTGTGATAAATTTTATCAGAGTTGTCTGGTTTCTTTAGTATTTTTCTTGTGATGCATGCATTCACAGTCGTTTAGTCCTGTCTGACTGTTTGTGAACCCATGGACTGTAGCCCTCCATGCTCCTCTGTCCATGGAATTTTCCAGGCATGAATACTAGAGTGAATTACCATTAGCTCCTCCTGGGGATCTTCTCAACCCAGGGATAGAACCTTTGTCTCTTGTGTCTCCTGTATTGGCGGGCGGATTCTTTACACTGCGCCATCTGGAAAGCTTTTAATTAAATTCTTCTTTTTTTGTGAAAGAAATTCTTGTGACCTTTAACCTAAATTCCTTCTTTGCTGTGCTCCTTAGACGAGTTTAAGATCTTGGAGTCTTCCTTGTTTTGAGACTTCTGTTGGTGAGCTAGTTCTAACCTAACTAATCTACCTTGTTCAGAATTTCAAGCCCCTTATGTATAGCAGGGGAAGAACTGCTCCCCCAAAACCCAGTCCACAGAGGCACAGCATTCTCACATGGAACATGTCTAATATGTTTCTAATTCAGTAGTGAATTCAATGAATTCAATCAATAATTGAATTTCTAATTTAAATAATTCACCCTTCTATTTTGATGATTGACAAAATGAATCTAATTCTGAAGTTCCAACTAGATCACCCTTTCAGGTTGCTTCATCAAAATAAAAGGAACTATGCTGACATGAGTTTTATTCCATTCTCTGATTTTGAAAGATGGCAAATTCATATATTCTTCCCCATAATCTACAGGGTCCATCAAAGCTTCCACTGACTCTTGACAACAGGTGCTCTCTTTCCGGAAATCAGCTAAGGGCACAAGTCGTAGAAATGAGATGACGATTTTGCCACGGAAAATTATACACTATTTTCTCTTTTTCCGTTTCCCCCCATCTTTCTCTGTCTCTTGTTCACTGTCGCACGCACACACACACATACACTCACACAGATTTATTGATTAAAAAGTTCTCCTGAAGATATTTCTAGGGAAGAATTGTTTTTTCTTTGATTGTTTGTGTTTTGAATGGTATTTTCTGAAGTCTAACACTTCTGAGCATTTTCAGAGTATTTGCTGAAAAGTTTGTTCAATTTGGTCACATAATTTGTATGACTTCACCTAAGCTTTTACTTCATCCGCTTTTTTTCTCAGTTCTGGGCAGCTCCTTTAACAGGTGTGCTCAGATTTTAAAGTGACCGTTTTCTGGGTGAATTAAGCCTTTCGCCCAGTTTCGATGTAGGAGTTTTCTCTGTATCATGAATAAATTATTCTGGCCATATAGAAAAGGAAGTAAATACATCACATAGAAAAATACTTCTACATATTAATTTGTTTAACCTAAAATGAAACAATTTCTATTTAAGTGACTTTCTTTGGCCTCCCATGAAATTTTTAAAATAATAATAAAAGTAAAAATGTCATCAATGGAATGGAAGGTTTTTAAACCAACATTTATAAATAAACTTCATGCCTTCAAATTATTTCATTTCTCTGAATACCCATATTTGTTTTACTGTGCCATATAATAATTTTATTGTACAAATTTCTGACTATAGCCACTATGCTTCTAAGATATGTTTTTAAATTAGAAGATAGAGAGGTTGAAAAGCATAAAAATGAATAAATTTCTTGCAGCTGTGGACAATTATTAGAGAATACCATTCACTGTTGATGTAAATCTTTGGTTCATACTTTATGTTTATCTCAAGATACTCCATGCTGAAACTGACAAAGCTATTGTCTGTCAGATAATAGCATGCATTGCTAAAGACTGATTATGCAGACTGAGGAGGACAGTTCCATATTCAAAACTAAATATTATGTAAATGGCTTTTAAAAATGTGAACTATTTAACGATAATTTACTTTGAGTTTTTTAATATCAGTGGATAAATGTCTTTATTGTAATTTTGTCTCTCCTATCATCTGTGCTTTCTAACCAGCACCATGGCTAAATTTTAAATGGCAGTTTCAGAATTAGTATATTGAAAAGTGACACTAGAAATTGGGTAACTAAGTTGGTTATTTGGAAATTAAAATTTGCTAAAGTATGTTCCATAAATATTTATGCTATAAGATCAAGGGACAAAAGGGGAGTATGTGATGAAACTTGATAGGAGACGCACACATTGTGTTGATCCTTCGTTATGTCTGAGTTAGAATATCACAGACTCTCCTATGATCTGCAATAAATAAATCGGTTTTAATCTTTCTTAATCCAACTTTCCCCAAATTTATTTGACCAGAGAACACTTTATATGTGAAATAAACTCTTCATATATTCCAAATGATCTTTGGTATCTGTTCACATATTTAAAAGAAGATTCTCTCTCTATTTCAGTACTCTTTGGGTATACCAATAGAAGAGGTACTCTTCTCTTCTCTCTTTGTACAACAGATCTGATGTGCAACTCTGTCTTGTTTGACAGAGGCGGGAGTTTGTTGAAGAGTGAGGTTTGCTTTAGGATGGATGAGGAGGCCAGCCAGCTTCTTCCTACTGTCCTGCCTCATTCCAATTCTATGTGGTCTTGTCTCTGAAATGCCAGCACAAGGATCATAGAGGGTGATGGCCAGAAGAACACTGCATGTTAAATTACTTAGTCATCCAAGGGCAAAGGTAAATTAACAGGAGCAAAGATAAGAGCAGTTCCGGTTGTAGTGCAGTCTAAGATGTTCTCATTTTTCTGTACAATACTGTTTAAAAAGTACTTTAATAAAGAGCTGCGGAAGCAGTATCTTAAAAGTATTAGTGGCTCAGTCATGTCCAACTCTTTGCAACCCCATATACTGTAGCCTGCCAGGCTCCTCTGTCCATGGAATTTTTCAGGCAAGAATACTGGAGTGGGTTGCGATTCCCTTCTCCAGTAGATCTTCCAGACTCAGGGATCAAACGTGGGTCTCCTGCATTGCAGGCAGATTCTTTACAGTCTGAGCCACCAGGGAAGCCTATATATAATAAACCTAAAACTTATACTAAATATTATTCTTAAACGCAGGAAGACAGAGCTATCCACTATTACCATACCTTCTTAATAAAGTAGGTAGTCCATACACTATTACCTAAGGATAGAATACCTAAGAATGCAGAGGAAATGGCAGTATTGAAGGAAAAGTGAGAAAACAGTCTTCAGTTTCAGATTATAGCATTGTTGCAAAAAATTTTTTTAAATCAAGAAGCTGCTGCTGCTGCTGCGTCGCTTCAGTCATGTCTAACTCTGCGACCCCATAGACGGCAGCCCACCAGGCTCCCCCGTCCCTGGGATTCTCCAGGCAAGAACACTGGAGTGGGTTGCTATTTTCTTAGAACTAATAAAATTAAGCACACTTGCTAGATATAAGAATGGTGTAATGATGAGTAATATTTCTCTGTATCAGCAGTGGTCATATATTAAAAGGAATAAAATTTCTAGGAATTAACTAAGAAGGCCAGAGTTTTCCATAAATAGAATTTTAAAATTCTAATAATGGACAGACATATTGGTCTGAATAAATGAAAAGCCAATTCTAGTCCCTTGAATAGGATTTCCTTCTATAATGAAGATATTAATTTTTCCTCTTTTAATTTATAAATGTAACCCCACTGTAATTTACAAATGTAAAGTCTAGTATGAATTTTGGAAGACATTGATAAACACACTAAAATGTATGTAAAAAGTAAAGGTACATGAATAATTTTAAAAAAGAGTAAAGGAATAGGAGAAATCCCTATATTATTTATTGAGATGTATTATAGAACTGTATTAATAAAAACATTGTGGTTTTGGCAATAAGTAAGATAAATGAATAAGGAAACAAAGAAAAAGCTCAGAGATAGATCTATGTACATATGAAGACAATTTATTATAAACTTGCCGTCACAAATCAATGGATAAAGGAAAATTTTAGTAGCACATACTGGGAAAATGGGCAGACAAAATACTACATTCAGTGATGGAATCCAGGTGAATTAAAGACATAAAATGCTGAAACTTCAAAGTTAGTAGAAGAAAATACTGGGAACACCACTGCAACCTAAAAAAGTGCAGAAAGATTTCTTAATAAAATCTTTAAAGAACCAAAGGCAAAAAAAAAAAAAAAATGGTATGAGCTTGAATATATCAAAAACTAAATATTTCAGTTCAATATTGAGTAGCCAAGGCAAAGTTAAGCAGATGACAGAGGGAAGAATATCTGCAGTGTTTAAAACTGATGGAGACTCAGATATGGACTAACCAAGGAATTTATGAGCTCAAGAACAAAATGAGAAACCCAAAGAGAAAATCTGCAGAGCTTATGAAATTAATTTATAGTCTCTATTGATTATTGATTGTTGCTTATTTTAGTCTTTTCCATAGAAGTTCAACTTATTGCAGTAAGACTTATGTTCCTTATTAAAGCTCATTTATTTCTATGTTACTGCTATTAGAGTATAAAACTGAATGTTAATGTTTTTAAACCTCAGGGAATAACAGTTATTCCCTGTTAATACTCTTATATTGTTAAGAGTAAAAATAAATTCTCCTAAGAAGTCTGGCAATTATGTGACAAATACATAGGACTCTAACTTCAGTGATAAGGTTCCCTAAAAAGACTCATTGGAGTTAAAATTATCTAGTCATTTCTAAGAAGAGGATAGATGAATTTTATAAAACAAATTGGCATGAGAAATAATGTAGTATTGGGTTTCACCTAAGCGTAGAACTCACCATTTCCCCTCAAGGCTTAAACAAATATTACGTGAATGAGGACTCTTGTAAAATGTTATGTTTTGAAATAGATTTCATTAATGGCTTCTAGTGATAATTTATTTCTCCCTTTATGCACAAGTTTCTTCTCATACTAATAATGGATAGCTAATTTGCATATAAATAGATTTCAGTATTTGCTGAAGCAGAAACAAAACATGTTTCTTCCTCTCTCCCCTCCACCTCCGGACATTGTTAAACAAAACAAAATAAAAAAGGAGAAGTCAACATTGCAATAATTAACAATTAGTATTTCTAAATAATTTTCTTGATCGAAAATTTTTGCAAGCAACTTTCTTTTGTGTTTGTTTTGTCATGTCAAAGGTTTTGACTCTATTAAAACAATTTTTCAAAAAAGACTCTGCATAGTTTTCTTAGTGATTTTTTTGATATAATTATGCTTCAAACAAAAACAACAAATCAGCTTCATGTTGGTTATTGAAATGTTTATTATGACCCTCTGGGTAATTTCTCTTATCTACTTTTTACTGTTTTCAGTGATTAGTTAGCATGTTCTGCTTTAGAGAAGGTAAATGTTGTTTTTGTGACTCTATTGCTTAATTAGATAAATCCTTTATTTTTGAGATATAGCAAGCTTATAATAAAGATTTTGTTCCTTTCAGTTAAAAATGTGCAAATGTTACTCTTGCAGTTATGATATGGTTAAATGTATCAAGTATTAAAAAAATGTTATTATCAGAACTTATGTCCCTCCTAAATATGTCTTATAATAAGGTCTTTTGAGCCCACTTCATTTCAACTAATAATGGTAATTAGTGGAAGAATGATTAACTCAATATACATATATATTAAAGATATCCATTTGATATTTGCTTTCAGCATTTGAAATAGGATATGTTCTTCTATCATTTTTCTTTAAGTGGATAGGAGGCATTATTTTGTGGAACACTTCGCATTTATTTTAAAGTAATTCTTTCAAGAAATTAAGATAGCAGCTGTTGGTCCAGCGTCTATTAATAAATATGTCTTTCTGACCTGCAGAATCATTCAGTGGAAAGTGAATAAGGACTTCAGCTTGAAGTAAAGACAGGAAAAGACCATTACATTTCAGCAATTCTATTTTACTTGATTTTTGTTATTTGCATAAATACTATTTTCATCTCTTGTTGTATACTTTTGCCAAGATGAGTGAGGTGATTCCTGGGGGTCCAAAGCCCTTTCCAAAATGGAGCCAAAAATATCCAGAAAGAATAGTAAAGACACTGTATTGAAATTTATGTATTATAAAAATATTATATAGATCTTTTCTACCAGCTTAAAAGAAAAGAGAGAAAATATTGTCCCCTGGAGAATATGACATGTTGCATTCTGCCACAGAGAGGCAGCCTTCACCAAAAGATGGGACTTAGGGGTGTTTGGTTTTTGGAAACTAACATTTAACTCTTGATTAAAAAAAAAATGTTTATAACAGGTTGAGAAAGTAGCAAGTATGGCAGCCTCGACACCTGGGAGTGTGTGTGATAGCATGGAGATTGGAAGACAACTTGGCTTTCAAAATTGTGACATTTTTGTTTTCCTTAAATGTATATGCGCTCATTATAGAAAAGTATAGATATAAAACCAAAATTACATCCACTTTGGTATGCTAGCTAATGAATTAATCCAATAACAAAATTCCTGAATTTCTCATATAGCCCTTAATTTATTCCATCTGTTAGACCTAATTCACCTATTAGGGAAATATAATGTTCAGGTGAAAGCATAATATTCTCATTTTTTTTTAATTTTATTTTATTTTTAAACTTTACAATATTGTATTGGTTTTGCCAAATATCGAAATGAATCCACCACAGGTATACATGTGTTCCCCATCCTGAACCCTCCTCCCTCCTCCCTCCCCGCTCCCTCCCCATACCATCCGTCTGGGTCGTCCCAGTGCACCAGCCCCAAGCATCTAGTATCGTGCATCGAACCTGGACTGGCGACTCGTTTCATACATGATAATATACATGTTTCAATGTCATTCTCCCAAATCTTCCCACCCTCTCCCTCTCCCACAGAGTCCATAAGACTGTTCTATACATCAGTGTCTCTTTTGCTGTCTCGTATACAGGGTTATTGTTACCATCTTTCTAAATTCCATATATATGTGTTAGTATACTATATTGGTGTTTTTCTTTCTGGCTTACTTCACTCTGTATAATAGGCTCCAGTTTCATCCACCTCATTAGAACTGATTCAAATGTATTCTTTTTAATGGCTGAGTAATACTCCATTATGTATATGTACCACAGCTTTCTTATCCATTCGTCTGCTGATGGACATCTAGGTTGCTTCCATGTCCTGGCTATTATAAACAGTGCTGCAATGAACACTGGGGTACACATGTCTCTTTCCCTTCTGGTTTCCTCAGTGTGTATGCCCAGCAGTGGGATTGCTGGATCATAAGGCAGTTCTATTTCCAGTTTTTTAAGGAATCTCCACACTGTTCTCCATAGTGGCTGTACTAGTTTGCATTCCCACCAACAGTGTAAGAGGGTTCCCTTTTCTCCACACCCTCTCCAACATTTATTGCTTGTAGACTTTTGGATCGCAGCCATTCTGACTGGCATGAAATGGTTCCTCATAGTGGTTTTGATTTGCATTTCTCTGATAATGAGTGATGTTGAGCATCTTTTCATGTGTTTGTTAGCCATCTGTATGTCTTCTTTGGAGAAATGTCTATTTAGTTCTTTGGCCCATTTTTTGATTGGGTCATTTCTTTTTCTGGAGTTGAGCTGTAGGAGTTGCTTGTATATTTTTGAGATTAGTTGTTTGTCAGTTGCTTCATTTGCTATTATTTTCTCCCATTCTGAAGGCTGTCTTTTCACCTTGCTTATAGTTTCCTTTGTTGTGCAGAAGCTTTTAAGTTTAACTAGGTCCCATTTGTTTATTTTTGCTTTTATTTCCAATATTCTGGGAGGTGGGTCATAGAAGAGCCTGCTGTGATGTATGTCGGAGAGTGTTTTGCCTATGTTCTCCTCTAGGAGTTTTATAGTTTCTGGTCTTACGTTTAGATCTTTAATCCATTTTGAGTTTATTTTTGTGTATGGTGTTCAAAAGTGTTCTAGTTTCATTCTTTTACAAGTGGTTGACCAGTTTTCCCAGCACCACTTGTTAAAGAGATTGTCTTTAATCCATTGTATATTCTTGCCTCCTTTGTCAAAGATAAGGTGTCCATATGTGCATGGATTAATCTCTGGGCTTTCTATTTTGTTGCATTGATCTATATGTCTGTCTTTGTGCCAGTACCATACTGTCTTGATGACTGTGGCTTTGTAATAGAGCCTGAAGTCAGGTAGGTTGATTCCTCCAGTTCCATTCTTCTTTCTCAAGATAGCTTTGGCTAATTGAGGTTTTTTGTATTTCCATACAAATTGTGAAATTATTTGTTCTAGCTCTGTGAAGAATACCTTTGGTAGCTTGATAGGGATTGCATTGAATCTATAAATTGCTTTGGGTGGTATACTCATTTTCACTATATTGATTCTTCCAATCCATGAACATGGTGTATTTCTCCATCTATTAGTGTCCTCTTTGATTTCTTTCACCATTTAATTACCATGATTTTGGGGGCAAATTTGATATTTTTGGAAAATGCTAGAGACAGAAAATGAAGATTAAAAAGACTGTGAAATATTGGAAAGAGTTGTTAAAAACACTGTCCAAGTCACAGAGCAGCTATTAACTTCAGTTCAGTTCAGTCGCTCAGTCATGTCCGACTCTTTGTGACCCCATGAATCACAGAATGCCAGGCCTCCATGTCCATCACCAACTCCCGGAGTTCACTCAGACTCACGTCCATCGAGTCAGTGATGCCATCCAGCCATCTCATCCTCTGTCGTCCCCTTTTCCTCCTGCTCCCAATCCCTCCCAGCATCAGAGTCTTTTCCAATGAGTCAACTCTTTGCATGAGGTGGCCAAAGTACTGGAGTTTCAGCTTTAGCATCAATCCTTCCAAAGAAATCCTAGGGCTGATCTCCTTCAGAATGGACTGGTTGGATCTCCTTGCAGTCCAAGGGACTCTCAAGAGTCTTCTCCAACACCACAGTTCAAAAGGATCAATTCTTCGGCACTCAGCTTTCTTCACAGTCCAACTCCCACATCCATACATGACCACAGGAAAAGCCATGGCCTTGACTCGATAAACCTTTGTTGGCAAAGTAATATCTCTGCTTTTGAATATGCTATCTAGGTTTGGTCATAACTTTCCTTCCAAGGAGTAATCGTCTTTTAATTTCATGGCTGAAGTCACCATCTGCTATTAACTTAATTTCCTATAAAATTTAAGTTATTTTATTTTCCTTTCCTCCTAGGGATGTTCTAAGGATTAAAAGCGGTTGAATGATTTGATTCTTATTCATTTTGTGACTTTGTAGAAGTTATTTAAGTGATCTGCACCATTTTATCCCCATTTTATAAAGAAAGAAACTAAAACTTTAGAAAATTTACAGAATTTATGAAGCTAATATGGCTAGTGTACAGGAAACTTGAATGTTTTAGGTTTAAAGATTTAATGTGGGAAATAATAGACTAAAATAAAATAGAGATGAAATATACTTATATTTCAAAGAAGTGTATCTTCCATGATAATGAAATACGTATTATGTGTTTGGCCCCAACTTGAAATAATGTAATATACCTACAACAGAATTCATAATGTGTTGACGGATATACACTGAAAAGTGCGTCTCTTTACCGTCTTAATGGAGCCAGTCTCCTACAACTCTCTGTCCTTTCAGGCAGTAAGGGTTCTAAACCTGTTCACCAACATTTATGTAATATATCATCTAAATACCGTTTTCACATTGTAAGAAGAAATATGAATTCAAAGTATCAATTTTCCTTTGACAGTTGCTGACAAAGAAAGGGAAAGGAGAAAAGAATGGTTACAATGCTTATAAGTAATGGGAGTGGACTCTAGTGGACTTATATATTGATTCTTCCTTCCTTTGTTTGGCTCAGTTTAGCAGAACAAGCTTTAATTGAGGCTCTGAGAATAAGGCAGGCATAGGCAGTAAGCTCATCTCACAAGCTAGTAAGATCAGATCAGATCAGATCAGTTGCTCAGTTGTGTCCGACTCTTTGCGACCCCATGAATCACAGCACGCCAGGCCTCCCTGTCCATCACCATCTCCCGGAGTTCACTCAGACTCACGTCCATCGAGTCAGTGATGCCATCCAGCCATCTCATCCTCTGTCGTCCCCTTCTCCTCCTGCTCCCAATCCCTCCCAGCATCAGAGTCTTTTCCAATGAGTCAACTCTTTGCATGAGGTGGCCAAAGTACTGGAGTTTCAGCTTTAGCATCATTCCTTCCAAAGAAAGCCCAGGGCACATCTTCAGAATGGACTGGTTGGATCTCCTTGCAGTCCAAGGGACACTCAAGAGGCTTCTCCAATACCACAGTTCAAAAGCATCAATTCTTCGGTGCTCAGCCTTCTTCACAGTCCAACTCTCACATCCATACATGACCACAGGAAAAACCATAGCCTTGACTAGACGGACCTTTGTTGGCAAAGTAATGTCTCTGCTTTTGAATATGCTATCTAGGTTGTTCATAACTTTCCTTCCAAGGAGTAACCATCTTTTAATTTCATGGCTGCAGTCACCATCTGCAGTGATTTTGGAGCCAAAAAAATAAAGTCTGACACTGTTTCCACTGTTTCCCCATCTATTTCCCATGAAGTGATGGGACTGGATGCCATGATCTTCGTTTTCTGAATATTGAGCTTTAAGCCAACTTCTTCACTCTCCACTTTCACTTTCATCAAGAGGCTCTTTAGTTCCTCTTCACTTTCTGCCATAAGGGTGGTGTCATCTGCATATCTGAGGTTATTGATATTTCTCCTGGCAATCTTGATTCCAGCTTGTGCTTCTTCTAGCCCAGGGTTTCTCATGATGTACTCTGCATAGAAGTTAACTAAGCAGGGTGACAATATACAGCCTTGACGAACTCCGTTTCCTATTTGGAACCAGTCTGTTGTTCCATGTCCAGTTCTAACTGTTGCTTCCTGACCTGCATACAGATTTTTCAAGAGGCAGATCAGGTGGTCTGGTATTCCCATCTCTTTCAGAATTTTCCACAGTTTATTGTGATCCACACAGTCAAAGGCTTTGGCGTAGTCAATAAAGCAGAAATAGATGCTTTTCTGTAACTCTTTTGCTTTTTCTATGATCCAGCGGATGTTGGCAATTTGATCTCTGTTTCCTCTGCCTTTTTTAAAACCAGCTTGAACATCAGGAAGTTCACGGTTCACATATTGCTGAAGCCTGGCTTGGAGAATTTTGAGCTTTACTTTACTAGCATGTGAGATGAGTGCAATTGTGCGGTAGTTTGAGCATTCTTTGGCATTGCCTTTCTTTGGGATTGGAATGAAAACTGACCTTTTCCAGTCCTGTGGCCACTGCTGAGTTTTCCCAATGTGCTGGCATATTGAGTGCAGCACTTTCACAGCATCATCTTTCAGGATTTGAAATAGCTCAACTGGAATTCAGTCACCTCCACTAGCTTTGTTTGTAGTGATGCTTTCTAAGGTCCACTTGACTTCACATTCCAGGATGTCTGGCTGTAGGTCAGTTATCACACCATTGTGATTATCTGGATGGTGAAGATCTTTTTTGTACAGTTCTTCTGTGTATTCTTGCCATCTCTTCTCAATATCTTCTGCTTCTGTTAGGTCCATACCATTTCTGTCTTTTATTGAGCTCATCTTTGCACGAAATGTTCCTTTGGTATCTCTGATTTTCTTGATGAGATCCCTAGTCTTTCCCATTCTGTTGTTTTCCTCTATTTCTTTGCATTGATCACTGAAGAAGGCTTTCTTATCTCTTCTTGCTATTCTTTGGAACTCTGCATTCAGATGTTTATATCTTTCCTTTTCTCCTTTGCTTTTCGCTTCTCTTCTTTTCACAGCTATTTGTAAGGCCTCCCCAGACAGCCGTTTTGCTTTTTTACATTTCTTTTCTATGGGAATGGTCTTAATCCCTGTCTCCTGTACAATGTCACGAACCTCATTCCATAGTTCATCAGGCACTCTATCTATCAGATCTAGGCCCTTAAATCTATTTTTAACTTCCACTGTATAATCATAAGCGATTTGATTTAGGTCATACCTGAATGGTCTAATGGTTTTCCCTACTTTCTTCAATTTAAGTCTGAATTTGGCAATAAGGAGTTCATGGTCTGAGCCACAGTCAGCTCCTGGTCTTGTTTTTGCTGACTGTATAGAGCTTCTCCATCTTTGGCTGCAAAAAATATAATCAATCTGATTTCGGTGTTGACCATCTGGTGATGTCCATGTATAGAGTCTTCTCTTGTGTTGTTGGAAGAGGGTGTTTGTTATGACCAGTGCATTTTCTTGGCAAAAGTCTATTAGTCTTTGCCCTGCTTCATTCCATATTCCAAGGCCCAATTTGCCTGTTACTTCAGGTGTTTCTTGACTTCCTACTTTTGCATTCCAGTCCCCTGTAAGGAAAAGGACATCTTTTTTGCGTGTTAGTTCTAAAAGGTCTTGTAGGTCTTCATAGAACTGTTCAACTTCAGCTTCTTCAGCATACTGGTTGGGGCATAGACTTGGATTACTGTGATATTGAATGGTTTGCCTTGGAAATGAACAGAGATCATTCTGTCGTTTTTGAGATTGCATCCAAGTACTGCATTTCGGAATCTGTTGTTGACCATGATGGCTACTCCATTTCTTCTGAGGGGTTCCTGCCCGCAGTAGTAGATATAATGGTCATCTGAGTTAAATTCACCCATTCCAGTCCATTTCAGTTCGCTGATTCCTAGAATGTCGACATTCACTCTTGCCATCTCTTGTTTGATCACTTCCAATTTGCCTTGATTCATGGACCTGACATTCCAGGTTCCTATGCAATATTGCTCTTTACAGCATTGGACCTTGCTTCTATCACCAGTCACACCCACAACTGGGTATTGTTTTTGCTTTGTCTCCATCCCTTCATTCTTTCTGGACTTATTTCTCCACTGATCTCCAGTAGCATATTGGGCACCTACTGACCTGGGGAGTTTCTCTTTCAGTATCCTATCATTTTGCTTTTTCATACTGTTCATGGGGTTCTCAAGGCAAGAATACTGAAGTGGTTTGCCATTCCCTTCTCCAGTGGACCACATTCTGTCAGATCTCTCCACCATGACACGCCCGTCTTGGGTTGCCCCATGGGCGTGGCTTAGTTTCATTGAGTTAGACAAGCCTGTGGTCCTAGTGTGATTAGATTGACTAGTTTTCTGTGAGTATGGTTTCAGTGTGTTTGCCCTCTGATGCCCTCTTGCAACACCTACCATCTTACTTGGGTTTCTCTTACCTTGGGCGTGGGGTATCTCTTCATGGCTACTCCAGCAAAGCGCAACCATTGCTCCTTACCTTGGACAAGGGGTATCTCCTCACTGCTGCCCTTCCTGACTTTCAATTTGGGATAGGTCCTCTAAGCCCTCCTGCACCCGCGCAGCCACGGCTCCTAAGTAATGCTCAAAATTCTCCAAGCCAGGCTTCAGCAGTACATTAACCGTGAACTTGAACCAGATGCTCAAGCTGGTTTTAGAAAAGGCAGAGGAAACAGAGATTAAATTGCCAACATCCGCTGGATCATGGAAAAAGCAAGAGAGTTCCAGAAAAACATCTATTTCTGCTTTATTGATTATGCCAAAGCCTTTGACTGTGAGGATCAAAATAAACTGTGGAATATTATTAAAGAGATGGGAATACCAGACCACCTGATCTGCCTCTTGAAAAATCTGTATGCAGGTCAGGAAGCAACAGTTAGAACTGGGCATAGAACAACAGACTGGTTCCAAACAGGAAAAGGAGTACGTCAAGGCTGTGTATTGTCACCCTGCGTATTTAAATTATATGCAGAGTACATCATGAAAAACGCTGGGTTGGAAGAAGCACAAGCTGGAATCAAGATTTCCAGGAGAAATCTCAAGAACCTCAGATATGCAGATGACACTACCCTTATGGCAGAAAGTGAAGAGGAACTAAAAAGCCTCTTGATTAAGGTGAAAGAGGAGAGTGAAAAAGTTGGCTTAAAGCTCAACATTCAGAAAACTAAGATCATGGCATCTGGTCCCATCACTTCATGGGAAATAGATGGTTAAACAGTGGAAGCAGTGTCAGACTTTATTTTTCTGGGCTCCAAAATCACTGCAGATGGTGACTGCAGCCATGAAATTAAAAGACTCTTACTCCTTGGAAGGAAAGTTATGACCAACCTAGATAGCATATTGAAAAGCAGAGACATTACTTTGCCAACAAAGGTCCGTCTAGTCAAGACTATGGTTTTTCCAGTGGTCACGTATGGATGTCAGAATTGGACTGTGAAGAAGGCTGAGCTCCAAAGAATTGATGCTTTTGAACTGTGGTGTTGGAGAAGACTCCTGAAAGTCCCTTGGACTGCAAGGAGATCCAACCAGTCCATCCTAAAGGACATCAGTCCTGTGTTTTCATTGGAAGGACTGATGCTGAAGCTGAAACTCCAATACTTTGGCCACCTCATGTGAAAAGTTGATTTATTGGAAAAATACTCTGATCCTGGGAGGGATTGGGGGCAGGAGGAGAAGGGGATGATAGAGGATGAGATGGCTGGATGGCATCACCGACTCGATGGTCATGAGTTTGAGTGAACTCCGGGAGATGGTGATGGACAGGGAGGCCTGGCATGCTGTGATTCATGGGGCCACAAAGAGTTGGACATAACTGAGCAACTGAACTGAACTGAACTGAGGCAGTAAGAGATTCAGACATATTCTAGAGGAAATGATGTTTTCTTAGTCACCCCTCATGTCCAACTCTTTGTGACATCATGGAATGTACCCCACCAGGCTCCTCTGTCTATGGGGATTCTCCAGACTAAAATACTGGAGTGCGTTGCCATGCCCTCCTTGAGGGGATCTTCCCAACCCAGGGTTGAACCTAGGTTTCCCCATTGCAGGCAGATTCTTTACCAACTGAGCCAATTACTTAAGGTTTATTCTTTGATCACTATTTTTTGAGATTTAGGGAAAAGTGATTTCTTCAGTGTTTAAATATATTTGAGAACAACTACATAATAAGTTGTAGTTTAAAGGTTAAACAATGAGTTTTATGAAATTACATTTTTTCATTCCACTTTCAGAGAATATGACTTATTATTTTGTCATGAATCCAAGGAAGCTATACTTTAAATAACTAACCTGGGTAATTCTGATGCCTGTGATCCATGAACTACACTTTGAGAAAGATTAGTTTAAAATGTAAGGTCCCCATATGATCTTCTTTGTTTTTTTTGTGTTGATATTTCAAGCCCTAGAACAAATTCAGTCCAGAGGCCAGTGGAGAACATGTCCAAGGCTAGGGAAGCGCAGTAAATAGGGCTTGTGGGTCATGTATTGAACACAGATGATGTGTGGAAGTTAGGAAGCCCTAACTATTTGGAAGTAAGCATTATTAATATAAACAAATCCCACTTCTATTTGTATTGGTTATATTCATTACTGTAGTTGGTGAGAAGGCTTGCAAGGAAGGAATTTTGGTATTATTTCATGAAGGTATAGGAACAGGGTTGGAAAACATTTATTAGTATTATATTCACAACAACAGAATGAACGGAGAACACTGTTATGGTGAAGAAAAATCTTATTTAGATTTAAATATATGCATAGATTTAAATTTACTGAAAATGAGCAAGAAGCTTTCTGAAATATTCAGTGGTTAGCCTAATAGTTTTTGTTTGATTTCTAATGAATATAAACAAAATATTTGTGCATGAAAGCCCCATTCTGTCATTCATTTAGTCTATAAAAATATGTTTAAGATGCAGAATGTATTCATTAAGTTGAAAATAAAAATGTTAACCATTTTTAATTGAGTTGTCATTAAATAAATTCTCTGAGCTCTTCTTTCAGAAAACTCTAAACTCTGTGA
Source organism: Bos indicus (assembly GCF_029378745.1). Taxonomy (NCBI): domain Eukaryota; kingdom Metazoa; phylum Chordata; class Mammalia; order Artiodactyla; family Bovidae; genus Bos; species Bos indicus. Next base: position 27,491,156 of record NC_091765.1, read on the forward strand.
ACCTAGCTTTATTGTAGCTATTTGTAGCAGACATATTCAAAGGAAACTTCAAATCCAAATGCACCTGGGGGACTTAACAATTTTTAGCAAGTTAAGAAAATGACAATAGTCACAATAAAATGGTAAAAATTATCCAGTTAAAAGTTTTTGCTTAGGACTTCCCTGGTAGTCCAGTGTTTAAGACTCCTCACTTCTAATATAGGAGGTGTGGGTCGGGAACTAAGATCCCACATATTGCATGGAGGACAAAAATAAAGTTTTGCTTTAAATTATAGCTCATTTACTATAGCTTTCTTAAATAATTTAGTTTAATGCTAATTAAATATTTAATTATTTTAAAAAATAGAGTTGGTATTTATTTTAAGAACTCTATATAACTTGATCTATGACATGACATGTTTTACAGACATATAACATTATCCTGGTTTTTACATACAGTATTCACAGAGGTTAGTACCAGTTTTAACAGGGAAAAGCTTACTATTTTAGCCCTGAGTGTTGATATATTGATGATGACCTAGGAAGACTTAGAATATATGTAGAGACTTCTCAACTTTTTGCTTAGGTGATATTCCTGGCATTCTGAATCCAAACCTTTAAATGAACAGTGGGATATAAAGCCCAAACTCAGTTATGAAAGGAAAATTTGCTACTAATTGTTATTGTTGTTCAGTTACCCATTTGGTTCCAACTCTTTGTGACCCCATGGACTGCAGCCTGCCAGGCCTCTCTGTCCCTCACCATCTCACAAAGTTTGCCCAAGTTCATGTCCATTGCATTGGTGATGCCATCCAGCCATCTCATCCTCTGATGCCCTCGTCTCCTTCTACTCTCAATCTTTTCCAGCACCAGGGACTTTTCCAATGAGTTAGCTAGTTTCAGCTTCAGCATCAGTCCTTCCAACAAGTATTCACGGTTGATTTACCTTAAGATTGGCTGGTTTGATCTCCTTGCTGTCAGGGACTCTCAGGAGTCCTCCAGCTCCACAGTTCAAAGACGTCGAGTTTTCAGTGCTCCAACTTCTTTATGGTCCAGCAATCACAACCGTATGTGACCACTGGGAAAACCATAACCTTAACTATACGGACCTTTTTTGGCACAGTGATGTCTCTGCTTTTCAACACACTGTCTAGGTTTGTCATAGCTTTCCTGCCAAGAAGCAAACATCTTACTTCATGGCTGCACTCAATTTAGAGCCCAAGAAGAGGACATCTGTCACTACTTCCTCTTTGTCCCCCTCAATTTGCCTTGCAGTAGGGGGTCAGATGCCATGATCTTAGTTTTTTTAATATATACTTTTAAGCTAGCTCATTCCCTCTCTACCTTCACCCTCATCAAGAGGCTGTTTAGTTCCTCTTTGCTTTCTGTCATTAGAGTAGTATCATCTGCATATCTGAGACTGTTGATGTTTCTCCTTCCTACCTTGATTCCTGCTTGTAACTCACCCAGCCAGTCATATCTCATGATGTGCTCAGTGTATACATTAAATAAACAGGGTGACAGCAGACAGCCCTGTCGTACTCCTTTCCCAATCTTGAAACTTTACTAATAATGTATCAGACTAATTGTGAGGTATTTTATTTACCTCGAAGATAATGTCAGTTTTATTGATTAATTGATAATTTGTTCATCAATAAAAATCATCCATGTGTTACATATTTATACACTACCTACTCAAAGTTGTGTTAGGGTGAAAGCTGATCATCCTTCCTTCCAGTTGGTGCCTATAATTCATACATAAAGGGTGTTATAACTTCATTCCAAGACTGGTGAAAGTCTTTCAAACTTGTACAATGTTACTTATGTTATCAGAGAGTAAAATTATCAGTAAGATCAAAGACTTCATCTGATAGGGTTTTGGATATGCATTTTGATAAGTATTACTTAGAGGTACATGGTTAAACAGACTTCATTATTTGAAGATATTCAAATTCAGTATTTGAAGATATTAGAATTGATTAAACAATTGAAGATAATAGAACTGATTAAACAATTGGTTAAAAATCGAAAAACCAAGAGAGTTCCAGAAAAACATCTACTTCTGCTTTATTGACTATTCCAAAGCCTTTAACTGTGGATCAGAACAAACTGTGGAACATTCTTCAAGAGATGGGAATACCAGACCACCTTACCTGCCTCCTGAGAAATCTGTATGCAGGTCAAGAAGCAACAGTTAGAACTGGACATGGAACAATAGACTTGTTTCCAAATCAGGAAAGGAGTACATCAAGGTTGTATATTGTCGCCCTGCTTATTTAGCTTATATGCAGAGTATATCATGCCAAATGCCAGGCTGGATGAAGCTCAAGCTGGAATCAAGATTGTTGGGAGAAATATCAATAACCTCAAATATGCAGAAGACACCACCCTTTTGGCAGAAAGCAAAGAACTAAAGATCCTCTTGATGAAAGTGAAAGAGGAGAGTGGAAAAAGCTGGCTTGAAACTCAACATTCAGAAAACTAAGATCATGGCATCAGGTCCCATCACTTCATGGCAAATAGATGGGGAAACAATGGAAACAGTGACAGACTATTTTCTTGGGCTCCAAAATCCCTGTAGATGGTGACTGCAGCCATGAAATTAAAACACACTTGCTCCTTGGAAGACAAGCTATGACCAACCTAGATAGCATATTAAAAAGCAGGGACATTACTTTGCCAACAAAGGCCCATCTAGTCAAGGCTGTGGTTTTTCCAGTAGTCATGTATGGATGTGAGAATAAGGAAATCTGAGCACTGAAGAACTGATGTTGTTGAACTGTGGTGTTGGAGAAGACTCTTGAGAGTCCCTTGAACTGCAAGGAAATCTAACCAGTCCATCCTAAAGGAAATTAGTGCTGAATATACATTGGAAGGACTGATGCTGAAGCTGAAACTCCAGTACTTTGGCCACCTGATGTGAAGAACTGACACATTGGAAGAGACCCTAATGCTGGGAAAGATTGAAGGTGGGAAGAGAAGGGGACAACAGAGGATGAGATGGTTGGATGGTATCACCGACTCGATGGACATGAGTTTGAGCAAGCTCTGGGAATTGGTGATGGGCAAGGAAGCCTGGTGTGCTGCAGTCCATGGGTTGCAAAGAGTCGAATATGACTAAGCAACTGAACTGAATTGAACTGGTTTTTGGAAAGAGAAGTCAACAATATGATAACACATACCCAGAAATTTCAGTTAAAAGTTTACCTATCATTTGGACTCTGTTATTTTTTCTCATTACCTATACAGTGAATTTAATAGATTGTGCAGTTCTGTGGTCATAATCTGAAGTGCCATTTAAGCAAATCAAGTTTTAGAAGCAGGAGAGGAGCATTGAGAGCAGGAGAGGAGTGATTTTGACACTGATGATAATACTTTCTTGTGTACCAATCTTTTGTCTTTGCTTTTATTGCATTTGTAGAGTCGAAGAATAAAATCAGTGTGAAAAAATGTGTTCTATGATCCCTAAACTCTCTAAATGACATTTCAAAGCCATGCAGTCCATTTCAATGAACAGTTTTCTAGATGTTTTTTTAATGTTGCTCACATATGGGATATTTACTTTCCAGTAGTTTTCTGTCACCTTCAGATGAAATAAGGACTCTAATCATAAGCAAAATTGACTACATGATTTATAAATTTTGGCTCATTATAAAGATAGCCATTTTTTAAAATACGAGGTTTTGCAACTTTATTCATAGAAGTATTTATTTTTGAGTCCACTCTTAGTGTACTTAAATAATTTTCACTTTAAATTACTCATGGTTCCTGTTATCTCCCATTTTTGCTTTGTAGCATTGGTTGACATTTCAGAGTGTGTGAGTTGGCATAGGGCTGGAAAATATGTAATTATAAGAATCACCTGCTCTTGAATTTTCCATTATATAGTAGTCATGATTCAGTCAGACTTTTCATAGGTGTTTGATTTGGAATGAGAAGTTTTTCTTCTTCTATGACCCATGATTAAAATGTGGCCTTTTGGTAAATAAATAGAAGATAGTTTCTGCATAATCCAGATGTGAATCAGAGCTGGTGAAGCAATGTAAATCTTTGACCTGTATCATATAAGCAGTAATATACGTAATTGAAAATTTATTTTAAAATTAAGTGCAGTAAACCTTTTCTTTAATGCTCTGTAGCTCAGAGCAGTCTAAGTGCTAAAATGCAGCAAGCTGCATATTAAAGAAAGTTTTGCTTCACTTAATATTCCTCAAAGGAATTCCAGTAAAAGAAAATCTACTACAACTACATTTGAATATTTTCTTTTCTTTTAATGAGTTATAACCATGAATGTAAATAGTTATCAGCATTATGATCAATAGCATTTAGCATTATACCTTTCACATTATGGTAAAGGCGGGGGATAGACTATACTTCATAACTGAAAGTGGAACACCTTTACAGTAGTGTTTGGATAATAGCCTTACCTATTGCATTAACTTTTATAAATCTTTATGGTTTAAAATTGCAGTTTTCAATTAACTGTGGAATTGTGTACCCATTTCCTGATGGTAGTTTGTGGTTTTTTTCTGGATATTGCAGCAACTGGTACATTTTCTTATGCATAGTTCAGTTCGTGTATTTAAGATTTTCTGTTAAGATACTATATTTGTATATGTACATTATTTCTCTGCACTGTAAATATAAATTGCTCTGTTTATTTAGTTACCAAGTTGTGTCCAACTCTTTTGTGACCCCATACACTGTAGCCTGCCAGGCTCCTCTGTTATGTGGAATTTCCCAGGCGAGGATACTGGAGTGAGTTGCCATTTCCTTCTCCAGGGGATCTTCCTGACCCAGGGACTGAACCCATGTCTCTTGCAATAGCAAGTGGATTCTTTACTGCTGAGCCACCAGGGAAGCCTTATAAATATAAGTTAATATCATTTCAAAGAGTTGGACACGACTAGTGACTAAGAGTCGGACACGGCTGAGCGACTTCACTTTCACTTTTCACTCTCATGCATTGGAGAAGGAAATGGCAACCCACTCCAGTGTTCTTGCCTGGAGAATCCCAGGGACGGGGGAGCCTGGTGGGCTGCCGTCTATGGGGTTGCACAGAGTCAGACATGACTGAAGTGACTTAGCAGCAGCAGCAGTGACTGAACAACATCCCACTGTCTTAGTCACTGTGGGCTACTATAACAAAAGTACAATAGATTGCATGATTAAACAAAAATTTATTTCTCATAGTTCTGGTATCTGAGAAGTTCAAGATTAAGGTGCCCAGGGTTCTGGCCAATTCTATTCCAAGTGAGGGCCCTCTTCCTAGTTTGCAGATAGACATCTTACTTTGTAAGAGAGAGAGAGAGTTGGTGGAGGGAGGGAGGGAGGGAGAGAGAGAGAGAGAAAATAAGCTCATTATGTCTCCTCTTACAAGGACAATAATCCCATCACAAGGGCTCCCCCGTAATGAACTAATTACCTCTCAAAGTCCCCATCTCCAAATACCCTCACACTGGGGATTAGGATTTCAAAATATGAATTGTAGAGGGACAGAAACATTCTGTTTGTGTTCTGTTCTGTAGCAGTCTCTCACAAGGGCTTTATAACTTTGGATATCTATCCCATTAATTGAATTGATATTAGAATGATTAATCTAGAGTCAAATGTTACATTTTATTTAAAATTTTGAAACGTCCTTTGTAAATGAAGCTAAAGCTTTAAAAATGTTTCATGTGAACCTATCAATTCTAAAATACATAAGATTCTAAAATATCAACAAGAATGTATTCTTCAAAGTAAGTTGTTTCAAATTGCATGTCTCCTAGGGAGATAGAGGCATTAATTTTGTATCCTATTAATATCTTTATATCTATTCTGCTATTTACTGTTTATGTTCATTGTCAGTATTCTGTGCTTTAAGTCTTTATTGCCTCATTCCACAGTGTCTTTTTAATGCCTTCTAATTTAGTTTCATTTGTCACCGCTCTTCTAAAGTTACATTCTATATGCACTACTTCCCTGCTTCCCTGGTAGCTCAAATGGTAAAGAATCTGCCTGCAATTTGGGAAACCTGGGTTTGATCACTGGGTTGGGAAGATACCCTGGAAAAGGGAATGGTGGCCCACTCTAGTATTCTTGCCTGGAGAATCCCATGGACCAAGGAGCCTGGTGGGCTACAGTCCATGGGGTTGCAGAGTTGGACACAACTGAGCGACTAAGCACAGTACATACACTCTACTGTAAACCTCCTCATGAAATATTTGATATGGTTGACATCTAACCCTCTTCATGCACTTCTCCGGTGGCTCAGTGGTAGAGAATCCATCTGCAATGCAGGAGACGTGTTTGATCCCTGGTTTGAGAGATTCCCTGGAGAAGGAAATGGGCACCTGCTCCTGTATTCTTGCCTGGGCAATCCCATGAACAGAGGAACCTGGCAGGCTATAGTCCATAGGGTTGAGAAAGAGTCAGACAATACTTAGTGACTAAACAACAACCCTCTTCATATACGAGGCATGGCATGCTATAGACAGTAATTCTTGGTTAACATGGAAATGGAGAAAAAAGTAGCCTCTTTCTATTTGTTGTCTATGATGTTGTAGTAGCTAGGTGTATTAACTAGACTGTTTCCTTCTTTGACTCTTCTGTTCCCTCTCTGTGTGCAATCTCCCAAGTTCCACTCTTCAGTTATTTAGTTTTCCCTCTCCATGCTCTTTCACTTAGAGAAACCTTGAGTATTGCCTCTACATAAGTAGCTCCATTCTTTCTTTCCAGGTCAGCTTTCTCATGAGTTTCAGTTACATATCTACAATTGTCCTCTGGATATTCTGCATCTTTTCATACATAACTGGCTCAAAATCAAGCCCAAAGTCTTCCTCTGCTCCTTCTTTCTGTGTTTCTTTATTACCATCACAATATTACCTTTCTCATAGCCACTATTCATTTTTATCTCCTTCCAATCACTACATACTAAATGTTTATTGCATTTCTTAGAAAGTATTCTGAATTGTTTTTCTTTTTCCTTATCAATGTTACTAAACTCCTTGATAGTAACCCTGAAATAGACCATCTACAAGCCATTTCATTCTATAAACTATTGCAGAGTTTATTTCTTAATTATCTTTTTCTTTATGAATCTCTTTTAGTCTAAAATCTTAGAAGGGTATGGAAGTGGTTTTTAAAAGCTTTTTTATAAAAATTACTGAACAACTTTGGTTAAATAAAATTATACATGGAACCCAAACAAAGCAGTGAACCTGTAGTTGTTTTGGGTGAAAATATTTAAGTGTAAGTGTTAGTTGCTCAGTTGTGTCCGACACTTTGTGATCCCATGGACTGTAGCCTGCCAGGCTCCTCTGTCTGTGGAATTCTCCAGGCAAGAATACTAGAGTGGGTTGCCATTCCATCTTTCAAAATTTTATTTGGGCTCTACCTACACATTGTCCCCTGGGCAATTCTTTGGAATTTTTGGAACATTTTAGAATACAATTTGAAACTGTTGGCTCTAGTACAGAATCTTTATTTAGGATTTAGGCTTGTTCCATTCAGCCAATCTGTTTACTCCATACAACCGTTCCATAGTTGTAAATTCCATCTTCGTGCCTTGACTTTTATCATGGTTAGTGCTCAGTATGCTGCAAAACCACCATTCTCCTTCTTTAAATCTTATTCATATTTCCAATGCAATTCAGTCATCACCTCTTCACTAAACATATGAATGTTGTTCAGTCGCTAAGTTGTGTCTGAATCTTTGCAACCCCATAGACTGTAGCATGCTAGGCTTCTCTGTCCTTCACCATCTCTTGGAGTTTGCTCAAATTCATGTCCATTGAGTCTCTGATGCCTTCCAACCATCTCATCCTCTGTCATCCCTTTCTGCCTTCAGTCTTTCCCAACATCAAGGTATTTTCCAATGAGTATGAATGAACATATGAATGAATATTTAGGAAATAAGACTTGGGTATCACTTCTGACAATGTAGATGTATTTTGAGTGGGTATTATTTTCTTTTTTTTGAAATTACATGTGTCTTACAATTAATTACTATGTAAGCAGAGGTCCCTGAAAGTGTATCTTGGGGATATTGTGGATTTGGTTTCAGACTACCACAACAAAGCAGATATCCTAATAAAGAGAGTCACACAATTATCTTTGGTTTTCCAGTTCATATAAAAGTTATGTTTACACTATAGTGCAGTCTATTAAATATGCAATAATTTTTGTCTAAAAAATGTACATACCTTCATTTACAAATGCTTTATTGCTAAAAAAAAAAAAAAGACTATACATCATCTGAGCCTTCAGCAAGGGATGTTCTTTTTGTTGGTATAGTTTCTTCCCTTGATACTGTGTGGTGGTTGCTGAAGGGTTAAGTGGTTGAGGCAGTTTCTTAGATAGTAGTGAAGTTTGCTGCATCAATTATCTCTTCCTTTCACATTTTTTTTTCTATATCACACATGCTATTTAGTAGCATTTTACATACAATAGGACATCTTTCAAAGTTGGAGTCAATCCTCTCAAACCCTGCTGCTGCTTTATCAACTAACTTTATGTAATACTTTAAATCCTTTGTTGTCAAAATGTTAACAGTCTTAACAGCACCTTCACTGGGAGCAGATTCCATCTTAAGAAACCACTTTTTTTACTTATCTATAAGAAGCAACCCCTCATCCGGTTAAGGTTTACCACGAGATTGCAAAAATTTGAGTTGTATCATCAGACTTCATTTCTAATTTTAGTCCTCTTACTATTTCCATGTCTGCAGTTTTTTCCTTTACTAAGTCTTGAATCACTCAGTCATTCAAATTCTTCCAACTAACTCCTGTTAATGTTGATATTTTTACCACTTTCCGTAAATCGTAAATGTTCTTAATGGCAAATGCAATGGTGAATCCTTTCCAAAAGGTTTTTAATTGACTTTGCCTGCTTCTCTGGTTGCTTAGATGGTAAAGAATCTGCCTGCAATGCAAGAGACCCAGGTTTGAACCCAGGTTGAGAAGATCCCCTAAAGAAGGCAATGGCTACCCACTCCAGTATTCTTGCCTGGAGAATTCCATGGACAGAGGAGCTTGGTGGGCTACAGTCCATGGGGTCGCAAAGAGTCAGATATGATGGAGTGACTACTTTCACTTTCTTTTCACATTTATCATAGGAATCACTATTGATGGCAGCTAGATCCATTTGAAATATATTTATTAAATAATAAGATTTGAAAGTCAAACTGACTCCTTGATCTATGGGCTGCAGAATGGATATTATGTTAGCAAGCATTAAAACATCATTAATCTCATAGTACAGCTTCATCAGAGTTCTTGCGTGACCAAGTACATGTCAATATTTGGTAATATTCTGAAAGGAAACTTTTTTTTTTTCCTAAGCAGTAGATCTCAACAGTGGGCTTGAAATATTCAGCAAACCACATTGTTAACAGATGACACATTATCCAGGCATTATATAGCATAGTTCTTAAGGGCCTTAAGGTTTTTGGAATGGTAAGTGAGTATTAGGTTCAATTTAAAATCACCAAGTATATTAGCCTCTACCAAGGGAATCAGCCTGTCCTTGAAACTTTGAATATAGCCATTGACTTCTCCTCTTTAGCTATGAAAGTCCTAGATGACATCTTCTTTCAAAAGAAGGCAGTTCTTTCTACACTGAAAATCTGTTGTTTAGTATATTACCTTCATTAATCATCATAGGTAGATCTACTGGATAACTTGCTACAGCTTCTGTATTATCACTTGCTACTTTACCTTGCAGTTTTATGTTATGGAAATAGCTTCTTTATATTTACCAGCCTCGGTTAGCTTCAGACTTCATCTGGCGCTTTCTCAGCTCTCTCAGCCTTCATGAAATTGAAGAGAATTAGGCCTGACTCTGAATTAGGCTTTGGCTTAAGGGAATGTTGATCTCTAACCAGACCACTAGAAGTTTCTCCATATCAGCATTAAAACAGCTTAGCTTTCTTATCATTTGTGTGCTCACTGGAATAACACTTTTAAATTCCTTCAAGAGTTTTTTCCTTTGGATATATGACGTGGCTAGTGCAAGAGGCCTGGCTTTCAGTCTGTCTCAACTTTTGACATGCCTTTCTCAATAAGTTTAATCATTTCCAGTTTTTAAATTAAAGTGAGAGTCATGTGACTTGTCCTTTCACTTGAACACTATGGCAATAACCCGTAGTAGAGGTACAGATTGGCCTAATTGCATTATTATTGTGTCTCAGGAAATAGAGAGACCCGAGGAGAGGGAAAGAAATAAGGGAACAATCAGAACACATACAACATTTATCAGTTAAGTTTGCCATCTTATATGGGGATGATTTGTGGTGCCCTCAAACAATTACAATAGTAATATCAAAGGTCAGTTCAGTTCAGTTGCTCAGTCATGTCTGACTTTCTGACCAGATGGACTGCAGCACACCAGGCTTCCCTGTCCATTACCAACTCCCGGAGCTTGCTCAAACTCATGTCCCTTGAGTCGGTGATGCCATCCAACCATCTCATCTTCTGTCATCCCCTTCTCCTCCTGCCTTCAATTTTTCCTAGCATCAGGGTCTTTTCCAAGAGTCAGAAGCAACAGTTAGAACTGTTGCTTCAGGTGGCCAAAGAATTGAAGCTTCAACTTCAGCATCAGTCCTTCCAATAAATATTCAGGGTTGATTTCCTTTAGGATTGACTAGTTGGATCTCCTTGCAGTCCAAGGGACTCTCAAGAGTCTTTTCCAACACCACAATTCAAAAGCATCAATTCTTCAGCATTCAGCTTTCTTTATGGTCCAACTCTCACATCCATACATGACTACTGGAAAAACCATAGCTTTGACTGGACAGACCTTTGTTGGCCAAGTAATTACTCTGGTTTTTAATATGCTGTCTAGGTTGACCATAGCTTTTCTTCCGAGGAGCAAGCATCTTTTAATTTCATGGCTGTAGTCACCATCTGCAGTGATCTTGGAGCACCCCCAAATAAAATCTCTCATGGTTCCCATTGTTTTCTCATCTATTTGCCGTGAAGTGATGGGACTGGTTGCCATGATCTTAGTTTTCTGAAAGTTGAATTTTAAGGCAGCTTTTAAACTCTCCTCTTTCACTTTCACCAAGAGGCTCTTTAGTTCTTCACTTTCTGCCATAGGGTGGTATCATATGCGTATCTCAGGTTATTGATATTTCTCCAGGCAATCTTTATTCCAGCTTGTGCTTCATCCAGCCCGGCATTTTGCATGTTGTACTCTGCATGTAAGTTAAATAAACAGGGTGACAACATACAGCCTTGATGTAATCCTTTTGAAGTTTGGAACCAATCTATTGTTCCAGCTCTAGTTCTAACTATTGCTTCTTGACCTGCATACAGATTTCAAGAGGCAGGTCAGCTGGTCTGGTATTCCCATCTCTTTAAGAATGTTCCAGAGTTTGTTGTGATCCACACAGTCAAAGGCTTTGGTGTAGTCAATAAGGCAGAAGTAGATGTTTTTCTGGAACTCCCTTGCTTTTCCAGTGATCCAGTGGATGTTGGCAATTTGATCTCTGGTTCCTCTGCCTTTTCTAAATCCAGCTTGAACATCTGGAAGTTCATGGTTCATGTACTGTTGAAGCCTGGCTTGGAGAATTTTGAACATTACTTTGCTAGCGTGTGTGATGAGTGAAATTGTGCAGTAGGTTGAATGTTCTTTGGAATCACCTATCTTTGGGACTGGAATGAAACTGAACTTTTCTAGTCCTGTGGCCACTGCTGAGTTTTCCAAATTTGCTGGTGTATTTAGTGCAGCATTTTCACAGCATCATCTTTTAGGATTTGAAATAACTAAACTGGAATTGCATCACCTCCATTAGCTTTTTTCATAGAGATGCTTTGTAAGGCCCACTTGACTTCGCATCCCAGGATGTCTGGCTCTAGGTGAATGATCACACCATTGTTGTTATCTAGGTCATGAAGATCTTTTTTGTACAGTTCTTCTGTGTATTCTTGCTACCTCTTCTTAATATCTTCTTCTTCAGTTAGGTCCATACCATTCTGCCCTTTATTGTTCCCATCTTTGCATGACATATTCCTTTGGTATCTCTAATATTCTTGAAGAGATCTCTATTTTTTCCCATTCTATTGCTTTCATCTATTTCTTTGCATTGAGCACTGAAGAGGACTTTCTTATCTCTCTCTGCTATTCTTTGGAACTCTGCATTCAAATGGGTATATCTTTTCTTTTCTCTTTTGTCTTTAGCTTATCAAAAGATCACTAATTACAGATTACCAAACAGATATAATTTTAATAATGAAGAAGTTTGAACTAGTGTGAAAATTTCAGGACCAATGCTTTGAAATATGGTGCTGATAAATTTGCTAGAAGCAGGAATGCCACAAACCTTCAATTTGTAAAAAAAAAAAAAAAAAGATGAAAAAAACATAATATCTGAAAAATGAAGTAAAGTAAATTGCTATAAAATGAAGTATGCCTCTGTTTTATGCTTATTATATTTGAAATCCCTGAACTGAATGACTTTAAGCATTCAAAAGGATGGGTTCAAGATTGTTTGATGCCAAATTTAAATGTTAAGTTCACAAATCTAAGAATAATATCCATGTGACCAAAATCAATAATTTAAAATGTGCTTTATTATTTTTACATTTGTTTTCTCTTAGGACCTACAACATACAATCCTGTTTTTAAGAAATCCTGCTTCATACCCTCATTTGTTAAAGCATCAAAGCGTTTTAAAGATTCCAAAGAGATTACTCCTGGTCCAGCGACATATGAGGTTTGTCAATAATATTTCTCTTTAAATAATAACATAAGAATGAAAAAATTTCGAGAACGTCACTGGAAATGTCTTCATTAAAGTCCTTTCCATATGATCTATTCTTATTACTAACCAAAACCTTTAGCTGATAATGACTTTGTAAAAAATATATTCTGACATTTCTTAAAGATTTAAGAATTATTTAATAACTCATATATAAATAGCCTAAACAGCATTAATGCATATATATATATAATTTTATATCTCTGCAACTTTAAATATTTACTTGTTTACGTACACAAATCGAAATTCCCAAATATTTGTTGAAATTAAGAATTTATTAAAGAGCATGGAAGAAAGCCCTGCAGATCTGGAAGAACAGGTTTGATCTTTTATTTTCTTTTAATAAATGCAGATGGTTTAGATTCATAATAAATAAATGTCTCATTCTGTTGTGGGTCTTCTGATGGTATGGAGGAGGCTGAAATAAACTGCTGGGTTTTAGAAATTGTATTCACTATAGGCTTTAATTACCTGTTTTGGATGAAAAGGTCTTCCCATTGGCTATTAGCAGTTAATTTAAGAGTGCAAACCATAGTGAATGTTCTTATCTGAGATAGTTAATGACAAATTTCTCTGTATTGAATGTATGTTTTTCTACTTACTTAAAATGTCATAATCCAAATAGTTTTTCAGCATTCTGTCAAAAGTATAATCATAATATAATAGCAAAAAAGGAAGAAAATCAAGTAAGTTATGAAAGACTTGTTATTTTTACCCATTGGCTATTGATTTTCCCAGAAGATCACTGTTAATGTCTATTGATAAGCAAATACTTTTATAAGATTTACTTCAGAAAGGGAAAATATGCTAAATAGAGCCTTCATAGTAGTTCAGAATGTGAAAGTAAAAGAATGATACATTATATATTTAATGTTTTAGAGCCTTGCCTGTGTAATATAAGGCAAGACTTGCAAATTAGAAACTTACAATTGTAAAGATTTGGCAAAGTTTATGACATATTTACTCTTGATTGTTGGGTATGAGGAAGGGTCTTTAAGCAAGTATTGATCAGTAAACTATTAGTCTTAATGAAGTAGGTTAGGTATTATAGATGTTCACAGTTTGATAATATTAAATCATATTAAATCCTTAGTTGCTTGTGTCCACACTCCTTTTTAAAAGTGATTTTAATGATGTCCACAAAATACAAATGCCAGTAAATCTGATGCTACCTTTTTCGTTTTGTGATACACTTGTCAGAGAAGATGTACCAATTATTCTTCCTTGTATTTAAAGATGCTTTTCCTTTTTCCTTTCACTGAGATTTAATAATTTTTATTTATACATCAATCATTTGTTGTGAAAAATTATTTTCCACATCAGAAGAAAACATTTATGGATTTAACAATGAGGTATAATTAAGGTAATGCCTGAAATTTCAAACTAATATATCCGTACATTATATAGTCTATATAATACTACAGTGCTTGGTAACTTTTCTATTGAAAACTACCTATATTTTTTTTGTCTTCGCAACACCATTTGTTTCCTTATAATTTGCTCTGAGTTTTTAATTTGATGCTTCTCTTTTCCTTTATCATGTTTAATAAATTTAAATTGATGATCTAAAAACATATTTGCCTTAAATATTTTACTTTTTTAATAGAAAAAGATGATTCTAGAAATTTATAACACTTTTGAGATTGCAATATGAGATTCTATTTGGAAAATACTTAAATGTATATAATGTCTGCCATCGAGATGGTTAGAGGTTTCTTTAGTATTTCATGTCCACTTTGGATCCCAACTGTCGGATGTTCCTTTTCTTTACATCCTTACCAACCTATTTTATTCTTGTCTTTTTGATGATAGCTACCAGTTGTGAGGGGATATCTCACAACTCATGGTTGCTTCCATGTCTTGGCTATTGTTAAATAGTGCCACATGAAGAATGCTTCAAGAATGCTGAAGTGCATGTATCTTGTTGAATTATGGTTTTATTTATCCAGATATATCCCCAGGAATGGGATTGGTGGGTCATGTGGTAGCTCCATTTTAGTTTAAAAAACTAAAGAACCCCCATACTGTTCTCTAAAATGACTGTACCAATTTACATTCCTATCATCAGTGTGTGTGGGGGGGTGTTCTGTTGTCTCCACACCCTCTCCAGCATTAATTGTTTGTAGACTTTTTGATGATGGCTATTCTAACCATGTGAAGTGACACCTCATTGTAGTTTTGATTTGCATTTGTCTAAGTAGTTATGTTCAGCATGTTTTTCATGGGCTTTTTGGCCACCTATATGTCTTCTTTGAGGAAATGTCTATTTAGATCTGCTCATTTTTTGATTCCTTTTTTTCCTTCTGTTAATCTGCATGAGCTATTTGTATATTTTGGAGATTAATTCCTTGTTGGTCTCATTGTTTCCAAATATTTTCTCCCATTTTGAGGGTTGTCTTTTTTTTTTTATAGTTTCCTTTGATGTGTAAAAGTTTAATTAACAGCTTTTAATTAAAAGCTGTTTGTTTATTTTTGTTTTTATTTTCATTATTCTAGAAAGTGGATCCCAAAAGATATTGCTGTGATTTATGTCAAAGAGTGTTCAGCCTATGTTTTCCTCTAAGAGTTTTATACCATCTGATCTTACATTTAGTTTTTAAATTCATTTTGAGTTTATTTTTGTGTATGGTATTTGAGAATTTTCTAATTTCACTCTTTTACATGATGCTGTCCAATTTTTCCAGAATCACTTATTGAAGAGACTGTCTTTTCTCCATTGTATATTCTTGCCTCCTTTGTCATAGATTAATTGACCATAGGTACATGGATTTATTTTTTGGCTTTCTATCCTGTTCCATTGATCTATAAGTTTGTCTCTGTGCCAGTACCATGCTGTTCTGATTACTGTAGCTTTATAGTATAATCTTAAGTCATGAAGCCCGATTCCTTAAGCTCCTTCTTTTTTTCTCAAGATTGCTTTGACTATTTGGGGTCTTTTGTGTCTCCATACAAATGTTAAGAAATGCAAAAAGTGCCATTAGTTATTTGATAAGGATTAACTTGAATCTGTAGATCACCTTGGATGATAGTATAGTTATTTTGACAATATTTATTCTTCCAATCCAGATACATAGTATAGCTATATGTCATCTTTGATTTCTCTCATCAGCATCTTATAGTTTTGAGAGTACAGGTCTTTTGCCTACTTAGGTACATTTATCCCTAGGTATTTTATTCTTTTTGAAGCAATAATAAGTGGGATTATTTCCTTAATTTCTCTTTCTAATCTTTCATTGTTAGTGTACAGAAATGCAAGAGATTTCTGTGTATTAATATTGTATCCTACAACTTTATCAAATTCATTAATGAGCTCCACTAGTTTCTGGTAGCATCTTCAGGATTTTCTATGTATAGTATCATGTCATCTGCACAGTGACAGTTTTGCTTTTTCTTTTACAATTTTGATTCCTTTTATTACTTTTTCTTCTCAATTGCTGTGAATAGGACTTTCAAAACTATGGTGAATAAAAATGGTGAGACTGGACATCTTTATCTTGTTTCTATTCTTAGAGGAAATGTTTTCAGCTTTTTACCTTTGAGTATGATGCTATCTGTGAGTTTGTCATGTATGGCCTTTATTATGTTAAGGTATCTTCCCTCTCTGCCTACTTTCTAGAGAGGGTTTTTTTTTTTTTTTCCTGTAAATTGATGTTGAATTTTGTCAGTCTTTTTCTGCATCTGTTACGATGACCACAAGGTTGTATTCTTCAATTTTTTTAATGTGAAGAATTGATGCTTTTGAACTGTGGTGTTGAAGAAGACTCTTGAGAGTCCCTTGGACTGCAAGGAGATCCAACCAGTCAATCCTAAAGGAAATCAGTTCTGAATATTCATTGGAAGGACTGATGCTGAAGTTGAAGCTCCAATACTTTGACCCTCTGATGTGAAGAATTGACTCATTGGAAAAGACCCTGATGCTGGGAAAGATTGAAGGCAGGAGGAGAAGTGGACGACAGAGAAGGGGATGGCATCACCGACTCGATGGACATGAGTTTGAGTAAGCTCAACTTACTCAAGTTGGTAATGGACAGGGAAACCTGGCGTGCTGCAGTCCATGGGGTCAAAAAGAGTCGGACATGACTGAGTGACTGAACTGAACTGATCAAAGGGATTGATATTGTGGATACTGAAGAATCTTTGCATCCCTGGGATAAATCCCACTTGATTATGGTGTATGATCTTTGTAATCTATTGTTGCATTCAGTTCACTAGTATTTTGTTGACAGATGTTGATTTTCTTCTCTGCAGAAGCTTTTTAGTTAGATGTAGTCCCACTTCTTTATTTTTGTTTATACATTTGATGTCATATCCAAAAATATCATTGCCAAGACCAATATCAGGAAACTTTTCCCTATGTTCCTTCTAGAAGTTTTATGGTTTCAGGTGTTCAAGTTAAGTCTTTAATCCATTTTGAGTTAATTACTACGAGTAGTATAAATAAGGGTTCCAGTGTACTTCCAGTTTTCCAAGCATCACTGATAAGAGGATAACATCTTTTCCCATTGTGTATTCCTGATATCCTTTTCAAAGATTAGTTGACGGTATATGAAACAGGTCATTCTGGGCTCTCAAGTTTTTCCACTGCTTATGTGTCTTTTTTTTTACGCCAATTTTGACTACTTTAGCTTTGTGACAGAGTTTGAAATCAGGAGGTGTGAGGTTTCTAGCTGTTGTTCTTTCTTAGGAATACCTTGGCTACTCAGGATCTTATATGATTCCATACAAATGTTAGGATTATTTTGTCTGTTTCAGTGAAAATGCCTTTGAAATTTTGATAGAGATTATATGAAATCAATGGATGACTGCATATTGTAGAGTGCATATTTTATTATTATTGATTTTTTAAATTCTTGGACATATGATATCTTACCATTTGTGTCTACTTCAAATTCTTTCATCAGTGTCTTATAATTTTCAGTGTACAGATATTTTTTGCCTTGGTTACCTTTATTCCTAAGTATTTTCTTATGTTTTGTGCTATTGTAAATGGGGCTGTTTCCTTTGTGTTTTAGATAGTTTGTGTTAGTGCATAGAAACATAATTGACTTTTATATGTTCAGTTTTCATTCTGCAACTTTTTTGAATTCATTTATTTATTATTTTATTGTATTTCCATTGATATTTTTGTGGCATCTTTAGAATTTTCTGTAGATTTATTTCGTCTACAAACAGAAATAATTTTACTTCTTTCTTTACAATTTGGTTGGCTGTTATTATCATTAAGCTCCCTGATGGCTCAGATGGTAAAGCATCTGCCTGCAATGTGGGAGACCTGGGTTCAATCCCTGAGTTGGGAAGATCCCCTGGAGAAGGAAATGGCAACCCACTCCAGTATTCTTGCCTGGAAAATTCCATGGACAGAGGAGCCTGGTGGGCTACAGTCCATGGGGTCACAAAGAGTCGGACATGACTTTTGCCAAATTGTTCTGGCTAAAACTTCCAGGGTATGTTAAATAGGGGTGGTTAATGTAGTCATCATTGCCTTTTCCTGATCTTAGCCAGAAAGTTTTTAACTTTTTACTGTTGAATATAATGTTTAGATGTAAGTTAGTCTTCAGTGGCCTTTATTATGTCAAGGTATTGTACACTTATTCTATAACCAAGTTGTTAAGATTTTTTTTTCTAATGAAAAAATGTTGAATTTTGTCAGATACTTTTTTTGCATTGAGATGATCATATGATTTTTATTTTTTATTGTTTTAATGTGGTACATCACTTTTATTGATATGTTTATGTTGAACCACTTTATTCTCAGGGATGAATCCCATTTGCTGATGGTGTATGATCCTTTTAAGGTACTGTTGAATTTGGTTTGCTAGCTTTGATATTTTGTTGAGGTATTGTGCAAGTATAATCATCAGGGATATTAGCCTGTAGCTTTTTCTTTTTGTAGCCTTATCTAAGTTTATTTTCAGAATAATGCTGGCCTCATAAAATGAGTTTAGGAGTCTTCTCTCCTCTTCAATATTTTGGGAGAGTTTGAGAAGGATTGGCATTAGTCATTTAAATGTTTGGTAGAATTCACTAGTGAAACGATCTGGTCCTATTCTTTTGTTTTCTGGGAGATTTGTAATTACTGCTTCAATCTCCTCAGTCATTAAGTTTTTGCTGTTGTTGTTTGTTTTGTTTTTCTAGGCTACGCTGGGTCTTCGTTGCTCCATGTGGGCTTTCTCTAGTTGCAGTGAGCAAGGGCTCCCTTAGTTGCAGTGCACAGCTTCTTACTGCGATGGCTTCTCTTGTGGAGCACAGGCTCTAGGCACATGGGCTTAGTTGCTCTGTGGCATGTGGAATCTTCCTGGATCAGGGCTTAAAACCATGTCGCCTGTATTGGCAGGCAGATTCTTATCCACTGTTCCACCAGGAAAAGTTCAGTGATTAAATTTTTTCAGATTTTCTATTTCTTTATGATTCAGTCTTGGTAGGTTATATATTTCTAGGAATTTATCCTTTTTTTCCCTTATACTATTCAGTGTGGAAGTGTACAATTGTTCATATTAGTCTCTTATGATCCTTTTTATTCCTGTGGTATGAGTTGTAATATCTCCTCTTTCATTTATACTTTCATTTGTTTGAATCTTCTCTCTTTTTTCCTTTGTCTAGCTAAACTTTGGTCAATTTTCTTTATCTTCTCAGAATACCAGATCTTTATTTTGTTAATCTTTTCTGTTGTTTTCTTGGTTTCTATTCCATTTCTGCTCCAAAACTTGTTACCGCTTTTCTTTTACTGACTTTGGTCTTAGTTTGTTCTTCTTTTTCTAAGATGTATAGTAGATTTATTTATGACGTTTCTTTTTCTCTTATGTGGCATTTCTTCCTATAAACAGTTTTCTCTACATCTCCTAAGTTTTGGTATGTTGTTTTGCCATTTTTTATTTGTTTGTTCCAAGATAAATACATATTTTTGGCTACAGCGTGTGACTTGTGGGATCTTAGTTCCAGAACCAGGTATCAGACCATGACCCCTGCTGTCAAAGTGCAGAGTCCTAACAACTGTTCTGCCAAGGAGTTCCCTTAAGATATTTTTTGACTTGCCTTTTGATTTTTTTTTGACCCATTGTTGTTTAGGAGTATGTTGTTCAATTTCCAGATACTTGTGAATTCATCAGTTTTACCCCATTGATTTCTGACTTCATAGAATATGAAAATATCAGAAAGGGTATTTTGTATGATTTCAGTCTTCTTAACACTTGCAAAGGCTTCTTTTGTGACCTAACATAATTTCTCCCATAGACTGTCCCATGTGCCCTTGAGAAGAATATGTTCTGCTTAGATGGAGTGTTCTTTGTATGTCTGCCGAGTTCACTTGTCTAAGATGTATTTTGTTTCTTTGTTAATTTTGTATGCATTTTATGAAAGTATGGTATTGAAATCCCCAACTATATTTGGATTGCTATCTATTTCTCTTTTCAAATATAATAATTTTTTCTTAATACATTGAGGAGCTCTGATTTTGGGTGTATATATATTTACAATTGTTATATCCTTTGGGTGAATTGACCCCTTTACCATTATGTAATGACCTCTTTTTGTCTCTTTTTACATCTTTTGACTTAGGGTCCATTTTATCTCATATAAATATAGCTAATCCTGTTGTCTTTTTGTTTCTATTTTCATGGAATATCTTTTTCCATACCTTCACTTTGAGCCAAGTGTCCTTAAAGCTGAAATGAGTCTTTCATAGAAAACACATATTTGGGTCTTTTTATTTTTTATAATCCATCTAATCCAATCTATACCTTTAGATTAGATAATTTACTAATTCCATCATATTGTTTCCTGGCTATATTGTAGTTTCCTTATTTCTTTTTCCTTCTTTTGCTTTAGTACAGTGCTTGGCATATAGCATGACTCAATAAATGTTTGTTCAGTATTTGAATGGATTTTAACTTTTTTTCCATGCCATGTTTCTAGTTAGATATTTTATAAGCTTAATTTTTATCTTTAGTATCATCTACAACATTTTTAGTTCTACTCATGCTTTTCTTTAAGATATTATTTTTTTTGAAGAGCAGTTTAGATTTGCAACAAAATTGTGAGGGAAATACAGCTATTTCCCATGTACTCCCTACCTATTGGTCTTTTTTTTTTTTTTTTTTAAACCAAGGATGAACCTATATTGACACATTGTAACCACCCAATGCCCATAGTTTACTTTAGGATTCATTCTAAGTGTTGTATGTGCTATGGGTTTTGACAAATATATAATGATACATACCATCATTATATCATACAAAGTATTTCTACTGCCTTAAAAATTTCCTGTTTTCTGTTTATCTCCTTATCCATTGACAACCACTGATAATTTTATGATCATTGTTTTTCCTTTTCCAAAATATCTTATATTCAGTATGTAGCCTTTTTAGGTTGGCTTCTTTCACTTAGTAGCATGCATTTAAAGTTATATATTTGAATCACCCAAGTCCAAGAAACCCAGAGAGTCCCAAACAGGATAAACCCAAGGCAAAACACCCCAAGACACATATTGATCAAATTAACAAAGATCAAACACAAAGAACAAATATTAAAAGCAGCAAGGGAAAAACAACAAATAACACACAAGGGAATTCCCATAAGGATAACAACTGATCTTTTAATAGAAACTCTTCAAGCCAGGAGGGAATGGCAAGACATACTTAAAGTGATGAAAGAAAATAACCTACAGCCCAGATTACTGTACCCAGCAAGGATCTCATTCAAATATGAAGGAGAAATCAAAAGCTTCTCAGACAAGCAAAAGCTGAGAGAATTCAGCACCACCAAACCAGCTCTCCAACAAATACTAAAGGATATTCTCTAGACAGGAAACACAAAAACGGTGTATAAATTCGAACCCAAAACAATAAAGTAAATGGCAACGGGATCATACTTATCAGTAATTACCTTAAACGTAAATGGGTTGAATGCCCCAACCAAAAGACAAAGACTGGCTGAATGGATACAAAAACAAGACCCCTACATATATTGTCTACAAGAGACCCACCTCACAACAGGGGACACATACAGACTGAAAGTGAAGGGCTGGAAAAAGATTTTCCATGCAAATAGGGACCAAAAGAAAGCAGGAGTAGCAATACTTATATCAGATAAAATAGACTTTAAAACAAAGGCCGTGAAAAGAGACAAAGATGGTCACTACATAATGATCAAAGGATCAATCCAAGAAGAAGATATAACAATTATAAATATATATGCACCCAACACGGGAGCGCCGCAATATGTAAGACAAATGCTAACTAGTATGAAAGGAGAAATTAACAATAACACAATAATAGTGGGAGACTTTAATACCCCACTCACACCTATGGATAGATCAACTAAACAGAAAATTAACAAGGAAACACAAATGTTAAACGATACAATAGACCAGTTAGACCTAATTGATATCTATAGGACATTTCATCCCAAAACAATGAATTTCACCTTTTTCTCAAGCGGACATGGAACCTTCTCCAGGATAGATCACATCCTGGGCCATAAATCTAGCCTTGGTGAATTCAAAAAAATAGAAATCATTCCAAGCATCTTTTCTGACCACAATGCAGTAAGATTAGATCTCAATTACAGGAGAAAAACTATTAAAAATTCCAGCATATGGAGGCTGAACAACACCCTGCTGAATAACCAACAAATCACAGAAGAAATAAAAAAAGAAATCAAAATTTGCATAGAAACGAATGAAAATGAAAACACAACAACCCAAAACCTGTGGGACACTTTAAAAGCAGTCCTAAGGGGAAAGTTCATAGCAATACAGGTGTACCTCAAGAAACAAGAAAAAAGTCAAATAAATAACCTAACTCTACACCTAAAGCAACTAGAAAAGGAAGACATGAAGAACCCCAGGGTTAGTAGAAGGAAATAGTAACAATAACCCTGTGTACGAGACAGCAAAAGAGACAGTGATATATAGAACAGTCTTATGGACTCTGTGGGAGAGGGAGAGGGTGGGAAGATTTGGGAGAATGGCTTTGAAACATGTAAAATATCATGTATGAAACGAGATGCCAATCCAGGTTCGATGCACGATATTGGATGCTTGGGGCTAGCGCACTGGGACGACCCAGAGGGATGGTATGGGGAGGGAGGAAGGAGGAGGGTTCAGGATGGGGAACACATGTATACCTGTGGCGGATTCATTTTGATATTTGGCAAAACTAATACAATTATGTAAAGTTTAAAAATAAAATAAAATTAAAAAAAAATCTTAAAAATTAGGGCAGAAATAAATGCAAAAGAAACAAAAGAGACCATAGCAAAAATCAACAAAGCCAAAAGCTGGTTCTTTGAAAGGATAAATAAAATTGACAAACCATTAGCCAGACTCATCAAGAAACAAAGGGAGAAAAATCAAATCAATAAAATTAGAAATGAAAATGGAGAGATCACAACAGACAACACAGAAATACAAAGGATCATAAGAGACTACTATCAACAATTATATGCCAATAAAATGGACAACGTGGAAGAAATGGACAAATTCTTAGAAAAGTACAACTTTCCAAAACTCGACCAGGAAGAAATAGAAAATCTTAACAGACCCATCACAAGCATGGAAATTGAAACTGTAATCAAAAATCTTCCAGCAAACAAAAGCCCAGGTCCAGACGGCTTCACAGCTGAATTCTACCAAAAATTTAGAGAAGAGCTAACACCTATCCTGCTCAAACTCTTCCAGAAAATTGCAGAGGAAGGTAAACTTCCAAACTCATTCTATGAGGCCCCCATCACCCTAATACCAAAACCTGACAAAGATCCCACAAAAAAAGAAAACTATAGGCCAATATCACTGATGAACATAGATGCAAAAATCCTTAACAAAATTCTAGCAATCAGAATCCAACAACACATTAAAAAGATCATACACCATGACCAAGTGGGCTTTATCCCAGGGATGCAAGGATTCTTCAATATCCGCAAATCAATCAATGTAATACACCACATTAACAAATTGAAAAATAAAAGCCATATGATTGTATCAATAGATGCAGAGAAAGCCTTTGACAAAATTCAACATCCATTTATGATAAGAACTCTCCAGAAAGCAGGAATAGAAGGAACATACCTCAACATAATAAAAGCTATATATGACAAACCCACAGCAAACATTATCCTCAATGGTGAAAAATTGAAAGCATTTCCTCTAAAGTCAGGAACAAGACAAGGGTGCCCACTTTCACCATTACTATTCAACATAGTTTTGGAAGTTTTAACCACAGCAATCAGAGCAGAAAAAGAAATAAAAGGAATCCAAATTGGAAAAGAAGAAGTAAAACTCTCACTATCTGCAGCTGACATGATCCTCTACATAGAAAACCCTAAAGTCTCCACCAGAAAATTACTAGAACTAATCAATGATTATAGTAAAGTTGCAGGATATAAAATCAACACACAGAAATCCCTTGCATTCCTATACACTAATAATAAGAAAACAAAGAGAAATTAAGGAAACAATTCCATTCACCATTGCAACAGAAAGAATAAAATACTTAGGAATATATCTACCTAAAGAAACTAAAGACCTATATATAGAAAACTATAAAACAGTGGTGAAAGAAATCAAAGAGGACACTAATAGATGGAGAAATATACCATGTTCATGGATTGGAAGAATCAATATAGTGAAAATGAGTATACTACCCAAAGCAATCTATAGATTCAATGCAATCCCTATCAAGCTACCAACGGTATTCTTCACAGAGCTAGAACAAATAATTTCACAATCTGTATGGAAATACAAAAAACCTCGAATAGCCAAAGCGATCTTGAGAAAGAAGAATGGAACTGGAGGAATCAACCTACCTGACTTCAGGCCCTATTACAAAGCCACAGTTATCAAGACAGTATGGTACTGGCACAAAGACAGACATATAGATCAATGGAACAAAATAGAAAGCCCAGAGATTAATCCACACACATATGGACACCTTATCTTTGACAAAGGAGGCAAGAATATACAATGGATTAAAGACAATCTCTTTAACAAGTGGTGCTGGGAAAACTGGTCAACCACTTGTAAAAGAATGAAACTAGAACACTTTCTAACACCATACACAAAAATAAACTCAAAATGGATTAAAGATCTCAATGTAAGACCAGAAACTATAAAACTCCTAGAGGAGAACATAGGCAAAACCCTCTCCGACATACATCACAGCAGGCTCTTCTATGACCCACCTCCCAGAATATTGGAAATAAAAGCAAAAATAAATAAATGGGACCTAAGTAAAGTTAAAAGCTTCTGCACAACAAAGGAAACTATTAGCAAGGTGAAAAGACAGCCTTCAGAATGGGAGAAAATAATAGCAAATGAAGCAACTGACAAACAACTAATCTCAAAAATATACAAGCAACTCCTACAGCTCAACTCCAGAAAAAGAAATGACCCAATCAAAAAATGGGCCAAAGAACTAAATAGACATTTCTCCAAAGAAGACATACAGATGGCTAACAAACACATGAAAAGATGCTCAACATCACTCATTAGCAGAGAAATGCAAATCAAAACCACTATGAGGTACCATTTCACGCCAGTCAGAATGGCTGCGATTCAAAAGTCTACAAGCAATAAATGCTGGAGAGGGTGTGGAGAAAAGGGAACCCTCTTACACTGTTGGTGGGAATGCAAACTAGTACAGCCACTATGGAGAACAGTGTGGAGATTCCTTAAAAAACTGGAAATAGAACTGCCCTATGATCCAGCAATCCCACTGCTGGGCATACACACTGAGGAAACCAGAAGGGAAAGAGACACGTGTACCCCAGTGTTCATTGCAGCACTGTTTATAATAGCCAGGACGTGGAAGAAACCTAGATGCCCATCAGCAGATGAATGGATAAGAAAGCAATGGTACATGTACACAATGGAGTATTACTCAGCCATTAAAAAGAATACATTTGAATCAGTTCTAATGAGATGGATGAAACTGGAACCTATTATACAGAGTGAAGTAAGCCAGAAAGAAGAACACCAATACAGTATACTAATGCATATATATGGAATTTAGAAAGATGGTAACAATGACCCTGTGTATGAGACAGCAAAAGTGATGCTGATGTATAGATCAGTCTTATGGACTCTGTGGGAGAGGGAGAGGGTGGGGAGATTTGGGAGAATGGCATTGAAACATGTATAATATCATGTATGAAACGAGTCGCCAGTCCAGGTTCAATGCATGATACTGGATGCTTGGGGCTGGTGCACTGGGACGACCCAGAGGGAGGGTATGGGGAGGGAGGAGGGAGGAGGGTTCAGGATGGGGAACACAGGTATACCTGTGGCGGATTCATTTCGATATTTGGCAAAACTAATACAATATTGTAAAGCTTAAAAATGAAATAAAATTAAAAAAATAAAAAATAAATGTAAGAATAAAAAAAATAAAGTTATATATTTGATTTTTATATTTTAGCTGTATTTAATTTTTTAACATAGTGAAACAAGGACAGTTGTCTGGATTTTGAAGCATTATCTGCTTCAATGGGGTGGTTTCATATTCTATGGTTAGTAAATTGCAATTTTTATACAATTACATTAGAGAAATATTTCCACTGCTTAAAGTTAAAAAGAAAAATTTAAAGTAAAGCCACAGTTATAGAGAAAAGGTAGGTGCATTGGTCTAAGAGAAAACTTACCTACTTTAATCATTAATAGCTGAGATATAAGGATAAAAAGTTACTAAAACTATCGTACCAAAAATAGTACCCAAAAGTCTTTATTGCTGTACTTGCCAAATAGGTGGATCCATAAATTAGTTATTACTAGTAGTATTTCATGGCTATATTCATTTATTTCTAGTTTATAAAAATGAATCCAGTCTGCCCCAGGCTCTGAGGATCTAAAAATGACTCAAATATGTAGCCATCAAGAATGGAGAAAAAAATATAGATATTTTAATTATAATAAAGTAATTATTATCTTGGAATAGGTGAAAGGTATCTGGATATAAGCTAATCAGATGGAACTAGGAAATCTTCCAAAAGCATTTTATGTGAAATATGAGATTAGTGGGAGTTTTCTATTTGTATAAGCTAAGGGATCCTGTTGTAGGCAAAATAAATGATATATACAAATTCAAACAAACACTGAAGAATAAAAAATATCCTTGGCAAGTCTTTATTATCACTGTTTTTAAATATAGATGGCATGACATTACACATGTAGAGAATGCTAGATAACAAAGTATATTAAGCAATATTCATCTTTTGTATTATTCCCCTTATTATAGGTAGACACTTGCAATTTCTGAGTAGAAGTACTATTATATATTAATAGAAATAAAGCAAAATCCACTTTTCACTTTTTAATGTTTTACATTTATTTTTTCTTGATATATTGATAATAACTAATGATAAAGGTTGATTTAAATTATGTCATTTTTGGACAAATGTTCTTAAGTTTATTTTCAAATACCCATATTATTTCTGTATAAAATATTTTATTATAGCTCTCAGTCAGTCAGTCAATTCAGTCACTTGGTCATGTCCGACTTTTGGGACCCAATGGACAGCAGCACTCCAGACTTCCCTATCCATCACTAACTCCCAGAGCTTCCTCAAACCCATGTCCATTGAGCCAGTGATGCCGTTCAACCATCTCATCCTCTGTTGTCTCCTTCCCCTACTGCATTCAATCTTCCCAGCATTAGGGTCTTTTCCAAGGAGTCAGTTCTTTGCATCAGATGTCCTAAGTATTGGAATTTCAGCTTCAGCATCAGTCCTTCCAATAAATATTCAGGACTGATTTCTTTTAGGATTGACTAGTTTTATTTACCTGTAATCCAAGGGACTCGCAAGAGTCTTCTCCAGCACCACAGTTCAAAACCATCAATTCTTCGGCACTCAGCTTTCTTTATGGTCCAACTCTCACATCCATACATGACTACTGGAAAAACCTTTGACTGGACAGACCTTTATTGGCAAACTAATGTCTCTGCTTTTTAATATGCTGTCTAGGTTGGCCATAGCTTTTCTTCCAAGGAGCAAGAGTCTTTTAACTTCATGGCTGGATTCACCATCTGCAGAGATTTTGGAGTTCAAGAAAATAAAGTCTGTCACTGTTTCCATTGTTTCCCAATCTATTTGCCATGAAGGGATAGGACCCAATGCCATGATCTTAGCTTTTGAATGTTGAGTTTTATGCCGATTTTTCCACTTTCCTCTTTCACTTTCATCAAGTGGCTCTTTAATTCCTCTTTGCTTTCTGCCATAAGTGTGGTGTCATCTGCATATTTGAGGTCATTGATATTTCTCCTGGCAAACTTTATTCTAGCTTGTGCTTCATCCAGTCCATCATTTCACATGATGTACTCTGCATATAAGTTAAATAAACAGGGTGACATTATGCAGCCTTGACATACTCCTTTTCAAATTTGGAACCAGTCTGTTGTTCTATGTCCAGTTCTAACTATTGCTTCTTGGCCTGCATATAAATTTCTTAGGAGGCAGTTAAGGTGGTCTCATATTCCACCTCTTTAAAAATTTTCCACAGTTTGTTGTGATCCACACAGTCAAAGGCTTTGGTGTAGTCAGTAAAGCAGAAGTAGATGTTTCCCTGAAACTCTTGCTTTTTCAGTTGCTCTTGCTTTTTCAAATTGCCAATGGATGTTGGCAATTTGATCTCTGGTTCCTCTGCCTTTTCTAAATCCAGCTTGAACATCTGGAAGTTCATGGTTCACATACTGTTGAAGCCTGACTTGGAGAAATTTGAGCATTACTTTACTAGTGTGTGAGATGAGTGAAATTTTGCAGTAGTTTGAGGATTCTTTAGCATTATCTTTCTTTGGGATTGAAATGAAAACTGACCTTTTCCAGTCCTGTGGCCACTGCTGAGTTTTCCAAATTTGCTGGCATAGTGAGTGCAGCACTTTCACAGCATCATCTTTTAGGATTTTAAATATCTCAACTGGAATTCCATCACACCCACTATCTTTGTTCGTAGTGATGCTTCCTAAGGCCCACTTGACTTTGCATTCCAGGATGTCTGCCTCTAGGTGAGTGATCATACCATCGTGATTATCTGGGTCATGAAGATCTTTTTTGTATAGTTCTTCTGTGTATTCTTGCTACCTCTTCTTAATATCTTTTGCTTCTGTTAGGTCCATACCATTTCTGTCTTTTATTGTGCCTATCTTTGCATGAAATGTTCCCTTGGTATCTCTAATTTTCTTGAAGAGATCTCTAGTCTTTCCCATGCTGTTGTTTTCCTCTATTTCTTTGCATTGATCTCTGAGGAAGGCTTTCTTTTTTCCCCTTGGTATTCTTTGGAACTCTGCATTCAAATGGTATATCTTTCCTTTTCTCCTTTGACTTTAGCCTCTCTCTTTTCTCAGCTATTTGTAAGGCCTTCTCAGACAATCATTCTGACTTTTTGCATTCCTTTTTCTTGGGGATAGTCTTGATTGTTGCCCCCAGTACAGTGTTATGAACCTCCATCCATAGTTCTTCAGGCACTCTGTCTATCAGATCTAATCCCTGAATCTATTTCTCACTTCCACTGTATAATCATAAGGGATTTGATTTAGGTCATACCTGAATGGTCTAGTTGTTTTCCCTACTTTCTTAAATTTAAGTCTGAATTTTGCAATAAGGAATTGATGGTATGAGCCACACTCAGCTCCCGGTGATTTTTTTTGCTGGCTATATAGAGCTTCTCCATCTTCGACTACAAAGACTATAATCAGTTTGATTTTGGTATTGACCGTCTGGTGATGTCCATGTGTGGAGTCGTCTCTTGTGTTGTTGGAAGAGGGTGTTTTCTATGATCAGTGTATTCTCTTGGCAACGCTATTTTAGCTTTTGCCATGCTTCATTTTTACTCCAAGGCCAAAGTTGCTTCTTACTCCTGGTATCTTGTGACTTCCTACTTTTGTATTCCAGTTCGTTATGATGAAAAGCACATCTTTGTGTGTGTGTGTGTGTGTGTGTGTGTTATAGCTATAAAATATATTTATTTTAAAATGTGACTTAAACTCCTGTTTTTAAAAACCCAGCTTTATGCCATAGTTTTAAAGTTTGTGGCATTAAGTATATCATAGCCTTTGAAAATGTGATTTAAACTTTGGTTTTAGAAATCAGTTTTGCACTTCATTTGTAAAGGTCATAGCACAGTATTTAAAACCCCAAAATGAAAAAGGTAACTGTCATTTGCCATTCTCCAAAAAAGGTCTTTGGTTCTCCATGGACTACAGTCTTAGTTTAATTTTCCCTTTTCATTTCTGTTTACAGAACTTTTAATATTCCTCTGAACTTCCTAAGTTAACTAAGTTATGGGAGACTAGTTAGGATCTGTTCCAGAAAATCTATTTTCAGCCTACTGAATTCAGCTTTGACTTGCCTATCAGAGGTATCAATTCAGTTCAGTTGCTCAGTCGTGTCTGACTCTTTGTGATCCCATGAGCTGCAGCACGCCAGGCCTCCCTGTCCATCATCAATTGCTGGAATCCACCCAAACCATGTCCACTGAGTAGGTGATGCCATCCAACTATCTTATCCTCTGTTGTCCCCTTCTCTTCCTGCCCCCAATCTTTCCCAGCATCAGGATCTTTTCAAATGAGTCAGCTCTTTGCATCACGTGGCCAAAGTATCGGAGTTTCAGCTTCACCATCAGTCCTTCCAATGAACACCCAGGACTGATCTTCTTTAGGATGGACTGGTTGGATCTGCTTGCAGTCCAAGGGACTCTCAAGAGTCTTCTCCAACACCACAGTTCAAAGCCATCAATTCTTTGATGCTCAACTTTCTTTATAGTCCAACTCTCACATCCATACATGACCACTGGAAAAACCATAGCCTTGACTAGACGGACCTTTGTTGGCAAAGTAATGTCTCTGCTATGGACCTTTGTTGGCAAAGTAATGTCTCTGCTTTTGAATATGCTATCTAGGTTGGTCATAACTGTCCTTCCAAGGAGTAAGCGTCTTTTAATTTCATGGCTGCAGTCACCATCTGCAGTGATTTTGGAGCCCAGAAAAATAAAGTCAGCCACTGTTTCCACTGTTTCCCCATCTATTTGCCATGAAGTGATGGAACCGGATGTCATGATATTAGTTTTCTGAATGTTGAGCTTTAAGTCAACTATACCTATGCTAATTGCCATAAATGGAGACCTCTTTCCTATATATGTTTTCTTGATTTAATGCAGAATTTATTTATGGAATTGTCTAAAATATTCTTAAAACTGAAAATTACACATTATATTTTGCATAAACAGTGGAGTACTGTAGTCACAAAGGTGGGTTAAGTATATGATTTTTGCAATGGCACCGAGTGATGATTTGAATGTAACAACATCAAAAATGAGGAAAGTGTAAAGGAACCAGGTCCATATCTATTTAACCTATTTTTATTTGAATCAGTGTCATTTTAATGTGTTACATTGAAATATATTCTTTTCTGTGTGTTTCAGTTTGCTAAAGTCTTTTAAGCTGTCATTGATTTTATTACCAAAAAGTGCTTATGCCTAAGGTATAATTTAAGAATCCGTGGAGGTAGAAAAAAAATCTTACCCAAATGATAATGATGTGCTTTCCTAGTATCTTGTTCTAATTATAATGTAGAAGTTTCATTATTTGTTGAAGGTGATATTTAAACTTTAACTTCTTGATAAATAACCATGTTTATAACCAATGAAATGATACTTTTTAAGCAGTTAAGCAATTCTTGGGGGCTTATCTCTGGTTATCATAACAATTCATATTTTCATTTACATATTCTCCTAAAATGCAGACTTTTTTTTTTTTAACCATGCCATAGCATCTTGTATATATAATTGAGGTTTTTGGATTAGAATCATTGTTAGAGGAGAATCAAAGTAGTAAGAGAAATAGGCTTTTCTTTGAATTCTCAACAGTAAAATCATTAGAAATATCAACTATTTTCTTCTCCAAGAAAGTCATAGACTAGTTTTGTGTCCTTTGTGACAGTTAATATAATTATTTACTGACAAGTATCGAAACGTATATCCTGTGGCCCTGTCTTTCTCATGATGCTACCTTGTCCCAAGGATGATGCTCCTCAAGGTTCTGTATGTTCTTTCCTTAGCCTCTACTACACCAATTACTGACTGGATATTGGCGCTTAGTGCCGTAATGTTTCATTTTCACCGATTCTGACATTGATGTTGACCTAGTCATTCCTAGAGCCATTGATATTCACCTGTTCATGTTCACGTTCAATAGTTCTCTTAAAGAACAGGAGGTATAACTACAAAATAATATATCTTTTCACCCAAAGATTTTCAGAGTCCCAAATTTTGTTATTTGCCTTGATCTTTCTTTTTCTTCCTTAGCATCTTTCTTTGTTCTAGAAGTTGGAAGATAGAAATATTAATGGATCTTATAAATTAATAGCCACTTGTATAAAGTAATGCCACCTATGTTCAAAGTTGCTTAAAAAAGCTAGGGTACCCTAAACACTCTCTTCCTTCAGAGTGAGCTCTCAGCTCACCACATATTTTATGGAGAGAGCTATTAAATTATTTCCTCAATATTGGTTAAGAATGTTGGACCTCGTATATCCATATCAGTTTGTACAGTGATTATACATCAGGAATAGTCCTTGATTTTTATGGAAAGAGGACCACCAATGAACTACTCTTGGTGGTCTTAGACTAGTCCTGACTTGCCCAGATTCATATTTTCCCCCTAAAGACTGCAATAGACCACCTTCTGGCTACCTCCTGTATCAACGGTCTTAAAATCTTGTAAGGTAGACTATTTTGTCTCCTGGAAAACACTGGTTTTCTCATAATTGACTCTTATGAAGTAGCTTGAACTTAATAAGCATGAATCTGAAATATATGTCATTTTGAGTAGTGCTGTCAATAAAATGTAAAAAAAAATTATAATTTACTTGGGAAAAAGGTGATAATAGTATTCACCCTGTAAAAGTAGTGTTTCTTTTATATTCCTGTTTATTGGAAGTTATATTTAAAAAGTGCTGGCTTAGAAAAACTTCTGTTGCTTTAGTAACTGCTTTATTATTTTAAACATCCTTGAGGTGTAAAATTAGTTTTAAGCACCCATTTTAAGACAAAAGAAAGATTGGAAAACTTTAATGGGTATTATTTTATGAAAAATAGATAAAATTATGGAGGGAGAAGATATACATGGTTTTAGCATTTTCTCTTTTTATGTAATTTTAAGGTGTCAAAGTTGACAATCTGAATTATTTTAACTTATTTTAATGAAAACTGAAGAATTCCCAAGTGAGACTCCTCCTGAGAGACTTGTGTCTTAAATGGAATTACATGGTTAAAAACTAAATACAGTTTTTAAAGGTTATTTTCTTTAATATTATGAGTTCTAAACATCTCTACATTTAAGTTCTACTATCATGTAATGTCTGTCAGTCCCAAAAAGGAAAGAGGCCTTCTTAAACTTTTCTAGCAAATACACTGTTTAATATTCATATAAACTATCTACTTCCCTATTTGAAATTTACTAATTATTTTTGTATATAAAATAGCAAGTGTCGCAACCACCATCAATTATTGCAATATTTTCCCCTTGCAAGAATAAAACATTTACACTTGAAAGAGAAGAGAGAGAGAAGAGAGAGAAGTAAATCTCCTTGTACTTTTCACATATAAATGACAGTTTTAAACAGTATCTTTTTCTATGTATGATATATAACGCTTTGTATTTGATCAAAATATTTCTCAGTTTCTTGATAAGGAAGATGGGGATGTAACTTCTTACAAATACAAAGAGTTTCATGTCATTTATTTTATATCCTCAAATGCTTTTCTCTTAATCTTGTATTATTTCCTTTTGGTGGCCAAAATGTGACTAAAAAAGTAAAACTAAAATCAGACAGCATATTTAGATGCATTTAAAAGCTGTTTATTTAGCTTCTTTTTTGAGTAAGTGTACTGTTTAGTTCTAGAAGAATAAGCAGTCTAGCTTAAAATTATATTTTATTTCTGTAGTAGAAAATAGATGTGTTGCTAAAATTGTATATTTATATGTATCTTTCTGATCTCTGTTCTGAGTGAAAGATGTTTGATTAGACTTCCTGGTGTAATAAATAGTTAATAATTATTTGCTGAATTAATAGATGTGCTCCCAGCTTATCCTGCAATATTAAATTTTTATTTTCTTCACTGTTCTATGACTTTTACTACCTTCATTTTTGTGTATGTGTGTTTTAATTTATTTACTTTAATTGGAGGCTAAATACAATATTGGGGTGGTTTTTTCCATACATTAACACGAATCACCCATGTGTATACATGAGTCCCCCATCCAGAACCCCCCTCTCTCTTCCCTCCCCATCCCATCCCTCTGGGTTGTCCCAGTGCACCGGCTTTGAGTGCCCTGTTTCATGCACCAAACTTGGACCGGTCATCTATTTCCCATATGCTACTTTCATTTCTGTATATTCAGTAATTTGAGCTGAGTCCTGAGAGATCAGAGACATAGGTGCCCTGTGTTTTTGTTTTTTTTTTTTTAATTCAAGTTGAGTTAATATACAATATTATATTAGTGACTGGTGTACAATCTAGTGATTCAACATTTTTAAAGGTAATACCCCATTTTAAGTTTTTATAAAATATTGGCTGTATTCCCTGTGATGTTCAATATATCCTTGTAGCGTATTTTATGTATAACGGTTGTGCCTCTTAATCCCTGACTCCTATATTGTCTCTCCTCATTTCCATCTTCCCTCTGGATATCACTAGTGTGTTCTCTTTTATCTGTGAGTCTGTCTTTTTTGTTTTATTATCCAGTTTGTTGTGTTTTTGAGAGTCCATATATAAGTGGTATCATACAGTATTTGTCTTTGTCTGACTTACTTCACTTAGTCCAACCATGTTGTAAATGGCAAAATTTCATTCTTTTTTATGGTTGAATAGTACTAGTTCATTGTGTGTGTATGTAAGTGTGTGGCCTGTATTTTTAAATAATCTGATACCTATTAGGCATAAATAAGATCTTATATTATCTTATTAAAAATTGTAGAATCATTGTCATTTCAATGACCCTGAATTATTTTGCTTTATTAGAAATCTAGCGGTTTTCTATCTGTAGATTTATTTTCTTGATGTTCACTTGCCTAATTGAACTTAATTGTATTTAAGATCTCTAAATATTTATAATTCCAACTATATTTTGTATAATCTACTTGATAATTTGGTGCAAATAGCAGATAAGGAAGCAGACTTTCAAATTTTTTATTTTTTTTTCTAATTTTAATTTTATTTTTAAACTTTACATAATTGTATTAGTTTTGCCAAATATCAAAATGAATCTGCCACAGGTATACATGTGTTCCCCATCCTGAACCCTCCTCCCTCCTCCCTCCCCATACCATCCCTCTGGGTCGTCCCAGTGCACTAGCCCCAAGCATCCAGTATCGTGCATCGAACCTGGACTGGCAACTCGTTTCTTACATGATATTTTACATGTTTCAATGCCATTCTCCCAAATCTTCCCACCCTCTCCCTCTCCCACAGAGTCCATAAGACTGTTCTATACATCAGTGTCTCTTTTGCTGTCTCGTACACCGGGTTATTGTTACCATCTTTCTAAATTCTATATTTTGTATAATCTACTTGATAATTTGGTGCAAATAGCAGATAAGGAAGCAGACTTTCAAAATTTTTATTGTCATAATTTGGCTAAACTAACTTTAGTTAGTATATATTAAGTATTTTCTTCAGTTGAGATTTAAATGAATATTTGCTCATATTGCTCGCTAATATTTGTATAAAGGTTACTGGTTAAACATAGATGTAGCAGGTTGCTAACCTGAACAACTTAATGTGTATGTATATATCATGTGAAGATTGCTTTTAGATCATAAATGTGGGACTTGAAGGGTACCAGAGCATTACCTAATTTATTTCTTAATATGCTCTCTAATTTTATTCTTTCATTGATCATCTATAGCATGCAAAGAATTAAGCTACATATTTTGAAGGATCCAAGCACAGATTAGCCTCTAAGGTGTTCACAATTTGATTGGGAGATAAAAGAAAAGACAAGTGTATTATTAACAAGATAGTGGTTTAGTACAGAGTAATTTCAGAACATACACCAATTTGTTTCTTTGCATGCAATATACCTGTTATAGTAAGTTCCCTTTTTAATTCTGACCTTGTCACTGCTAATTTTGTAAGAAACAGATCGATCCTCAAATCTCTCTCCCACTCTATACAGGCTGGTAGAAGGAAAGACTGGGAATCTTAAAATTTCATGCATATACTTTAATTTTTCTCTTTATTCTGGGCTTATATTAGAAAACATATTAAAATGTTAAATATATAATTTGAGAAAAATGGAAATTTCCACTTGGAAAATTAGGCATATAAAATAAATTTAGAGAAAAAGTAAATATCCATTTATAAACCTAAGTACAGTGCATTTACCATTCTGATATATTTCATCTAATGGGGTAAAAAATATTCTCAGCTAACTAGAAAATTGTTATTTTAAAAATA
This sequence comes from Bos indicus, assembly GCF_029378745.1. Lineage (NCBI taxonomy): Eukaryota > Metazoa > Chordata > Mammalia > Artiodactyla > Bovidae > Bos > Bos indicus. The sequence continues at coordinate 27,527,317 of NC_091765.1, forward strand.
ATCAAGAAAATAAAGCTATTATTTGTCAATCAGTGAATTTAATATACAAATTAAAAGGGGGAATAGTCATGTACTAAAAAAAAGAAAAAAGAGAGTGGGTAGGATAGATGGATAAATATTCACTGAACCTGGAGACTACTAGCCTTCTTCTCTCAGCTTATTTTGAGAAGGTTAGCATCTAAGATTCTAATCTCCAACAGGAAAATAAAAGAGGCTTTTCTGAGGAACAAAACAATCCAAACAAAAAAGCAAAAACACAAGCAATGTGTAAGGGTACTGACTTCAAAGTTCTGCTAATGAAATGTCTGAACCATCATCTTGGACACAAGATTAGGTTGACAAGTCCCAACTATGCCCAGAGAACTTCTAGTCAACTTTTAATGGCCTAAGTAGAGGGACAGAAATGAATGGACAAGAGATCAATGACATATGAGTCCTTCGTCTTTGATAAGATAAAGGCAGGAAAGAAAAGAAAAATCTTTGAGGACACACAGATCTTTCAAGGAGAAGAAAATTTTAAATAACCCAATATTAACGGTTTTGAGACAACATACTGCCCAAAACATGAGAGCAGTTAGTGAACTTGTATTTTGTAAGGAGTGCTTTTGAGGACTGAGTGCTGTTACCTAAAATAAATAATGTGCTTTTTCTTTAGTTCTTTCTCCCAAACAGTCCTCACTTTTTGACCTCTTCTCCAATTCAGGTTAGAGCATATAAAATTACCAATTTTGTAGGTCAACAATGGTTAAATATTGGCGATTTCATATGGCTTGACCTAGTATTCTTCTTCCTGTGTATACTGTACACTCTATCAGCCAGACCATTCACCTTGCCTTTTAAAAAAATAAATTATACTTTTTAGAACAGGTGTAGGTTTATAGAAAAATTGTGCTGAAAGTCCTGAGTTCCTGTATACTCTCCCCTGACATACACAGTTTTTGCCAATATTAATATCTTACATATGTGTACATTTATTATAACTGACAAACCAATATTAATATGTTATTATTACTTAAAGTTCACAGTTCACATCATTTTCATTTTTTTATATTGTACAATTCTATGGTTTTTCCAAAATAAGTAACTCTACAGAATAATTTCACTGCCTTTACAAAGCCCTCTGCTCCATGTATTCATTCTTCCCTCTTTGAGCTCCTGGCAATCATTGATCTTTTTACTGTGCATGTAGTTCTGCCTTTTCAACAATGTCATATAGTTTGAGTTACACAGTATGTAGCTTTTCACACCGACTTCTTTCACCTTATAACATGCATGTGAGATTCCTCCACTTCTTTACATGGCCTGATAGCTTATTTCTTTTTGTTGCTAAATAATATTTCATCTTTACTATATGAATGTAATATAGTTTATCCATCACCACAGAAAGACATCTTGGTTACATCTTTTGACTCTTTTGGCTAATATGAATCAAGTTGCTGTAAACATTTGTGTATTAGTTTTTCTGTAGATAAAAGTTTTCAGCTCTTTTGGATAAATAGATGTGAGATTTCTGGATCATAAGAAATAAGACAAGAATATATTTACTTTTGAGTAAATATATTTAGAAGTCAAGCCTGACTTCTCAAGTGGCTTTACCATTCTTCATTTCCATTAGCAATGAATAAATGTCTATTGCTACACATTCTCACCAGCATTTGGTAGATTTTAGTCATACTAACAGGTATGTCATGGTATCTCATTTTAATTTGCAATTCCCTAGAATTGATGCTTTTGAACTGTGGTGTTGGAGAAGACTCCTGAGAGTCCCTTGGACTACAAGGAGATCCAGTCAGTCTATTCTGAAGGAGATCAGCCCTGGGATTTCTTTGGAAGGAATGATGCTAAAGCTGAAACTCCAGTACTTTGGCCACCTCATGCGAAGAGTTGACTCATTGGAAAAGACTCTGATGCTGGGAGGGATTGGGGGCAGGAGGAAAAGGGGACGACAGAGGATGAGATGGCTGGATGGCATCACTGACTCGATGGATGTGAGTCTGAGTGAACTCCGGGAGTTGGTGATGGACAGGAAGGCCTGGCGTGCTTCGATTCATGGGGTTGCAAAGAGTCGGACACGACTGAGCAACTGAACTGAACTGATAAAGTCTGTCTAGATTAAATTTTTTGAATATGAATGTCTATTTGTTTCAGAGTCATTTGTTGAAAAGAATATTTTTTCTCCACCTAATTACCTTTCCTCCTTTGCCAAAGATAATTAAACTACGCTTGTATGGAAGCATTTTCAGCCTATTCTGTTCCACTGATCTATTTATTCTTTTGCCAATATCACATTGTCTTCATGACTAGCATTAGTCTTGATAACTATCATTAGTCTTGAAGCTGGGAGTGTTAGTCCTTCAACTTTGTTGTTCTTCAGTATTGTCTAGGTTATTATAGAATAATAATATTCCATAATATTGTCATTTTGCCTCTCTGTATAAACCTTAGGATCGGGTTTTCTATATCTACAAAATAGACTTCTAGGATTTTGATTGCAAATGCATTGAATCTATAGCCTTTTAGGTAAGAATTTTCATTTTACTAACATTGTCTTTGTTGTTGTTGTTCAGTCACTCAGTTGTGTCTGACTCTTTATGACCCCATGAACTGCAGCACACCAGGCTTTCCTGTCCTTCACTGTCTCCCAGAATTTGCTCAAACTCATGTCCATCGAGTTGATGATGCCACCCAGCTATCTTATCCTCTGTTACCCCCATCTCCTTCTACTTTCAATCTTTCCAAGCATCAGGGTCTTTTCCAATGAGTTAGCTCTTCCCAGCAGGTGGCCAAAGTATTGGAGCCTTAGTTTCAGCATTAGTCCTTGCAATGAATATTCAGGACTGATTTCCTTTAGGATGGACTGGTTGGATCTCCTTGCAGTCCAAGGGACTCTCAAGAGTCTTCTCCAACACCACAGTTTGAAAGCATCAATTCTTTGGCATTCAGCCTTCTTTATGGTCCAGCTGACATCCATACATGAATACTGGAAAAACCATAGTTTTGACTACATGGACCTTTGTGAGCAAAGTGCTGTCTCTGCTTTTTAAAACACTGTCTATGTTTGTCATCACTCCAGTGTTCTTGCCTGGAGAATCCTGGGGACAGGGGAGCTTGGTGGGCTGCCGTCTCTGGGGTCGCACAGAGTCGGACATGACTGAAGCGACTTAGCAGCAGCAGCAGCATGTTTGTCATAGCTTTTCTTCCAAGAAGCAAGTGTCTTTTAATTTCTTGCCTACAGTCACCATCTGCAGTGATTTTGGAGCCCAAGAAAATAAAGTCTGTCACTGTTTCCATTGTTTCCCCATCTGTTTGCCATGAAGTGAGGGGACTGGATGCCATGGTCTTTGTTTTTTGAATGTTGAGTTTTAAGCCAGCTTTTTCACTCTCCTCTTTCACTTTCTTCAAGAGGCTCTTCAGTTCCTCTTTGCTTTCTGGCTTTAGGGTGATGTCATCTGCATATCTGAGGCTATTGACATTTCTCTTGGCAGTCTTGATTCCAGCTTGTGCTTCAGCCTGGCATTTCACATGATGTCCTCTGCATATAAGTTAAATAAGCGACAATATACAGCCTTGAAGTACTCCTTTCCCAAATTTGAGCCAGTCTGTTCTTCCATGTCTGGTTATTTTGCATGTTGACGTGTATACAGCTTTCTTCAGGAGGCAGGTAAGGTCGTGTGGTTTTCCCATACCTTTAAGAATTTTCCACAGTTTATTGTGATCCACACAATATTAGCTTGGGATATTTCTCCATTTATTTATACCAACTTTAATTTCTTTCATCAGAATTTTGTAGTTTTCCTTATATAAATCTTGTATATATTTGTTAGAGTTATACCTAAGTATTTCACATTTTTGAATACTAATGCAAATAGCAGTGTCTTTGATTTCTAATTCCAATAATTTATTCCTTGTATATAGTTAAGCAACTGACTTTTCATATAAATTTTGTATCTTGTAGCCTTGCTATTAGTTGATTCTTTGAGATATTCTACATAGACAACTGTTTTATTTTCCTGAAAAGGGAATTTTGCTTCTTTTTCAATCAATATTCCTTTACTTGGTTGTCTTTTTACAGTACAATATTAAATAAGTATGGTAAGCAGGAACAGCTGTCTCTTGTTCCTGATTATAGGGAAAAAGCATATAGTTTTTCACAGTATTAGATTTAGGGGGGGTTGTAGATGTTTATCTGGAGAAGGCAATGGCATCCCACTCCAGTACTCCTGCCTGGAAAATCCCATGGATGGAGGAGCCTGGAAGGCTGCAGTCCCTGGGGTCGCTGAGGGTTGGACACGACTGAGCGACTTCAGTTTCACTTTTCACTTTCATGCATTGGAGAAGGAACTTGCACTCCACTCCAGCGTTCTTGCCTGGAGAATCCCAGGGACGGGGGAGCCTGGTGGGCTGCAGTCCATGGGGTTGCTAAGAGTTGGACCCGACTGAAGCGACTTGGCAGCAGCAGTAGCAGTAGATGTTTATCAAGTTCAGAAGTTTCCTTTTTATTCCTAGTCTGCTGTGAGTTTTATCATCTGTGGACTTCCCTGGTGGCTCAGATGGTAAAGAATCTGCCTGCAGTGGAGGATATCCAGATTTAATCCCTGGGTCAGGAAGATCCCCTGGAGTAAAGGAATGGCTACCCACTCCAGTATTTTTTGTCTAGAGAATTCGGTAGACAGAGGAGCCTGGCAGACTTATAGTCCATGGGATTGCCAAGAGTCTGACATGACTGAAAGACTAACACTTTTTCACTTTTTATCATGAACAGTCTGGATTTTGTTAAATGCTTTTTCCACATCTGTTAATGTGACCTTATGATTTTTCTTCTGGTCAGATCTTATAAACATGTTAAAAACGGACATCCTTGCAATCACACTAGTGGTATTTACCAGACAGAATCTTTACCCTTGAAATGCTTTTATAACACTATGAACCTGATCTGTCAACAAGGCTGGTAATTATAAATAAGTCTAAAATTTATTAATTTATAAGGCACAGCTCTCTTGAAAATGTCACTTAATCTGTGTAATTATGAAAATATAAAATGGAACTCTTTAGTGACTGAATTGCTTCCTTCTGAGTAAGTATTGTTTGTTGTGTATGCATCATTTAGAAACCCACATGTTTGTCTGGGCCAGGACCAGTGACAGGGAAGGTGGACTGACATAAATATGCTGATAATCAGGCTGTTTGATGTACCTCAGGTCACAAATTTCTTTTCCTCTGACCCAGGAGTATCATTGTTCTTGCCAGCATCATGAAATAGTAACAAGCTAACTAATTAACTTGTGAGTAAAATAAAATCCCAATCCATTGCATTTCTACTGCCTCTGGTTGACTGGAGCTACTTAGTAGCTACCACTTAAAAAAATCATCTTCTCTCCAGTTTTCATAGTCCCCACCACTGTGGCTCATTTTCAGTTGCCTCTTTTTATAATTAAGTTTTTATTTTCTTTTTATAAAATTAATAGGCATTGTAGAATAGTGATTTGCTCTGAGGACTCAAACTATGACTCCTGTATTCAAGTTTAAATTTCCCCACATAAACCTGTATGTCTGTAGGCAAGCTATTTAAGCTTTCTGTTCTTCGGTTTCCCCATCTGATAATAATGGTGGAGAAAATAGTAACGCTTTCTTTATGTTAGTTTTGAAGATTCACTGACTTAGTTACTAACTAAATTCTGCTAATTTAGTTCACCAGGTTAATATGCTTAAAGTACTTAGAATTGTACTGGCCAGCTAGTAAATGTTAGTTGTTATTATTACAAACCATGCCTGTATTAAAAATGAGAAAGTAAAGGGGGGGATATTTAGTTCAAAATTTGAGAATAAGAAATTATTTGTGGAATTTTTCTGTGTGTTTATTCAAAGTATATTTGTATTGGAGAATCAACTTAGTAATATTCCAGGTAATTATTGCAAGCTGGAAACATAAGATTAGATGGTCATCCTTGTAATAATAATTTTTGTAATTTTTTAGTTTTATGGAAGTTTGCATTAGAACTTTAACTTTGGGCAGAAACTTATAGTATCTGAAGGTTAGATATGATCTCAACAAGGATGGAAGATCTTATAGAACATTCTAAGCTTTCACAGTTCAGAGTACCTACAAATATTATCAGAACATCCATTAATAGTTAAATGATAAGAGGAATAGTAGCAATGCTCATTCACTTCAGATTTTAAAAACAGAAAAGGTAAATGTGATTTTATGTTTCTTCATGAATAAAAGGTTCTCAAGATGCTTTCCATCTGTCAGTTTATGATGATGATAGAGGTAGATTAATCATTAATTTTTTGAGGCTATAATATTGACTATCTTGGCCACATTCTTCTGTAAAATGACATATTTTTTGAAGTTTGAGCTCTTTTGGATGTCCAGTAGAGAGCTTACTATGATGTGTATAACTTGTGAAATGTGATAAAATAAACTTTCTGCATTTAACCAATAGGAAAAAAATAGGGATAACTAATAGGAAAGAGCCCATAAATCCATAAAGTAGAGAAATGTCTGCTTTATAATTTTAGGAATTTGATCTTGAACATTTTCTATAATATTGTATAAGCAAGTGTTCTATTATTAGTGGCTATTTAGAAGAATACCATTTGACTCAAATGATTAATTCCATCATTGCTAAATTCTAATGAGACTATTAATGCCATCAGTACAGACTGGTTCCAAATCAGGAAAGGAGTACGTCAAGGCTGTATATTGTCACCGTGCTTATTTTAACTTATATGCAGAGTACATCATGAGAAATTCTGGGCTGGATAAAGCACAAGCTGGAATCAAGATTGCTAGGAGAAATGTCAATAACCTCAGATAAACAGATGACACCACCTTGATGTCAGAAAGCAAAGAACTAAAGAGCCTCTTGATGAAAGTGAAAGAGGAGAGTGAAAGAGTTGGCTTAAAACTCAACAGTCAGAAAACTAGGATCATGGCATCCTGTCCCATCACTTCATGGCAAAGAGATGGGGAAACAGTGGAAACAGTGATAGACTTTATTTTTGGGGGCTCCAAAATCCCTGCAAATGCTGACTGCAGCCATGAAATTAAAAGACACATGCTCCTTGGAAGAAAAGTTATGACCAACCTAGACAGCATATTAAAAAGCAGAGACATTGCCAACAAAGGTCTGTCTAGTTAAGGCTATGGTTTTTCCAGTAGTCTTGTATGGATTTTGATTTGAGTGAAGTCGCTCAGTTGTGTCTGACTCTTTGCGACCTCATGGACCTACCAGGCTCCGCAGTCCATGGGATTTTCCTGGCAAGAATACTGGAGTGGGCTGCCATTTCCTTCTCCAGGGGATCTTTGCAACCCAGGGATTGAACACGGGTCTCCTGCATTGCAGACAGATGCTTTACCATCTGAACCACTAGGGAAGCCCTGTATGGATTTGAGAGTTGGAATATAAAGAAAGCTGAGCACTGAAGAATTGATGCTTTTGAACTGTAGTGTTGGAGAAGACTCTTGAGAGAGTCCCTTGGACAGCAAGGAGATCTAACCAGTCCATCCTAAAGGAAATAAGTCCTAAATATTCATTGGAAGGACTGTTGCTGAAGCTGAAACTCCACTACTTTGGGCACCTGATGCAAAGAACTGACTCATGTGAAAAGAGCCTGATGCTGGAAAGATTGAGGGCAGGAGGAGAAGGGGACAACAGAGGATGAGATGGTTGGATGGCATCACCAACTCAATGGACATGAGTTTGAGTAAACTCTGGGAGTTGGTGATGGACAGGGAGGCCTGGTGTGCTGCAGTCCATAGGGTCTCAAAGAGTCAGACACGACTGAGCTACTGAACTGAACAACCAGCCCTGTCTACAAATGCTAAGTTGGTAATGGTGCTACAGATTTCTAGGTGATTCTATTGTTATATCACAAAAAAGTGAAACAAGGTTTTAAACAGAGCAAATATGTTAAATAATGTTAGAGTAACTCTATCACAGAAATCTTTTTTGAATCTCATATAAGCCTGTTTCAACACCTATGTTAATTTTATTTTTTACTGAAGATGATAACTAGTAAAGATCTGGCTTCTGATTTGACTTTTTTTAAGTTATGCCTTTTCTAAATTGCTGAATTGCTTACAGAGTCGGTTCCAGTTCTGTAGAAACTGAGTTAAAAGATGTGTGCTATCGAATTCCATAAAAGTAGTGACTTTCAAAATTAAATCCTAAACTTAGAATGTCAGTTTATGAACATATTGAGAACCTAGTGACATTAGTCACACTTAAAATTAAAGAAAACAAAATTTACTGTATTCTGTTTTTCTTTGGAAGGATGTATTTCTTTGGAAGGGATTTCTTTGGAAGGATGATGCTAAAGCTGAAACTCCAGTACTTTGGTGGTGTTGGAGAAGACTTCTGAGAGTCCCTTGGACTGCAAGGAGATCCAACCAGTCCATTCTGAAGGAGATCAGCCCTGGGATTTCTTTGGAAGGAATGATGCTAAAGCTGAAACTCCAGTACTTTGGCCACCTCATGCAAAGAGTTGACTCATTGCTAAAGACTCTGATGCTGGGAGGGATTGGGGGCAGGAAGAGAAGGGGACGACAGAGGATGAGATGGCTGGATGGCATCATTGACTCAATGGACGTGAGTCTGAGTGAACTCCGGGAGTTGGTGATGGACAGGGAGGCCTGGCTTGCTGTGATTCATGGGGTGCAAAGAGTCGGACGTGACTGAGCGACTGAACTGAACTGAACCTGGGTAAGCATTCTCAGTGTTTCTATTTGTTCCGCCTAACTACAGAAACTCAAGGCCATGAAGTCAGCAAACCAAGATTATCAAAAATGGAATATGTTGACTGGAACCAGAGGTCTTAAACAACCAGAGGACCGAAACAGACGGAGATAATATTATGAAATAACCAATCTCAACAAAACTATATGTGGCAATGGTCACGTAAAGCCCCTCAAACTTTTCTTTAAATACACCTGCTTTCTCTTAGAAGGCAGGACAATAATTCTTAAGGTGTTTGTCTACTACCCTCCTCATTGGCAAATCAATAAAATTCTCTTTCCTTTATTTTCAAACACTTGGCCTCCTCATTCTCATTCAGCATCACGGACATGGACAGTTTCCAGTAACAATTTCTCTGCTAATATATAGTAAAGAAACTAAGGAAAGATCCACTTAAGAGGAATAGTTAACACACAAACATTTTGAAATAATTTATATGCAAATACAATAGAATTCAAAATTAAGTACTTACTAATAGATTACACAGGCTTCCCAGGTGGCTCAGTGGTTAAGAATCCACCTGCCAAGCAGTAGACATGGGTTCAATCCCTTGGTCTGGAAGATTCCCCTGGGGAAGGAAATGGCAACCAACTCCAATATTCTTGGTTGGGAAATTCCATGAACAGAGAGAAGCCTGGTGGACTACAGTCCATGAAGTCACAAAAGAGTTGGACACCACTTAGCGACTAAACAAAAACAGATTACACCTACAAAATTTCTTGTTTTTAAAATAGAGCCTACCAATGATAAAAAAAAAAAAAGATTAAAATACAAGTATAAATAACATAATCAGCACTTACTATGGGCTAGCCAGCATACCTACTTTTTTCATAACACTTAAAATGTACAATTAAATAGATCCTATTAACAGCCCCATTTTAAATATGGGGAGTTTGGGGCTCAGTTTTCAAATTCTCTGGATATGAATGAAGGAGGAGGAGGTAAAAAAGTTAGTAGAGCTCCAATGTCTGTTTTATCAAAAAAGTTAACTCTTGATGATTAGACTATGCTACTCATAAGGCCCTCAACAACAAAATAACAAAACAACATTTCTTCCTTATGCTTTCCCAGCCTCCAAGACCATCTTGTACATGGCTAATACATACATAGTAACTGTAATCACAACTATATAGGGATTTGGCTTTAATGAATTTATCCCTAAAAGCTTCAATGACTTTAAGAATTTTAAAAAATCTATAGTATGTGATTCCTCCTCAAGCGTATACAGTATTACCCACTGTTAGGATGTTGGCATCTGCATCTCACTTAAAACAGGTGATTTTCTATTTGTCTCTCATATGCAGGAACATAGTAACTACTCTAACGGTATTTTCTGAACAAATGCAGACCCAAAGAGAAACCTATTAGTGCCAATGGAAGTAAAACCGAAGTGAAAAGGTCTAAGATAACAACCATTCTTAACGAGAAAATACAAGTTTTAGATAATGTGGAGAATGTTTAATTGAGCAGGGGTTTTGACCTCTGATATGAATAGGCTCATTTCATGTTCTATACAGAAATGAGGAAAGGAAACTTATTAGAATATTTCAGGACATGCTCTGCTGCTGCTGCTGCTACTGCTAAGTCGCTTCAGTCGTGTCCGACTGTGCAACCCCGTAGATGGCAGCCCATGGGAGTTTTCATGGAGTGGGTTGCCATTGCCTTATCCCAGGACATGCTCTCATCAGTGCAAAAAACATTTATGGGAGAAATTGGATGCTATGGTAGGGATCAACGAAGCTTAATTTTATAACCATTTTAGTTGTCAACTGTCTAGTTATGACCAACCTAGATAGCATATTGAAAAGCAGAGACATTACTTTGCCAACAAAGGTCTGTCTAGTCAAGGCTATGGTTTTTCCAGTGGTCATGTATGGATGTGAGAGTTGGACTGTGAAGAAAGCTGAGTGCCGAAGAATTGATCCTTTTGAACTGTGGTGTTGGAGAAGACTCTTGAGAGTCCCTTGGACTGCAAGGAGATCCAACCAGTCCATTCTGAAGGAGCTCAGCCTTGGATTTCTTTGGAAGGAATGATGCTAAAACTGAAACTCCAGTACTTTGGCCACCTCATGCGAAGAGTTGACTCATTGGAAAAGACTCTGATGCTGGGAGGGATTGGGGGCAGGAGGAGGAGGGGATGACAGAGGATGAGATGGCTGGATGGCATCACTGATTTGATGGATGTGAGTCTGAGTGAACTCTGGGAGTTGGTGACGGACAGGGAGGCCTGGCGTGCTGTGAATCATGGGGTCACAAATAATTGGACACAACTGAGCAACTGAGCTGAACTGAACTGAACTGAATGGTCTAGTGATTTTCCGTACTTTCTTCAATTTAAGTCTGAATTTGGCAATAAGGAGTTCATGATCTGAGCCACAGTCAGCTCCTTGTCTTGTTTTTGCTGACTTTATAGAGCTTCTCCATCTTTAGCTGCAAAGAATATAATCAATCTGATTTCAGTGTTGAGCATATGGTGATGTCCATGTGTAGAGTGTACTCTTATATTTAGATTATGTGCTAAATATGTCTGATTAAGTGAAATTTGGGTATTTTTGAGGTATATCCTTCCTATAATATCTAGCATTTCCTCTTACTATTTTTTTCTCACTAAATGGTGATTAGTATGATTTTTCTTGATTCTTTAAGATATGTTTATTTACAATTTTAATGAGAACTAAAATAACTTCCTGATCTTAGAAATACTGATTGGTAAGGAATCTGCTTGCCAGCACAGGAGACATAAGACACGCAGGTTTGATCCTGGATTGGGAAGATCCCCTGGAGGAGAGTCTGGCAGCCCACTCTAGAATCATTTCCTGGTGAATCCCATGGGCAGAGGAGCCTGGTGGGCTACAGTCCATAGGGTGACAAAGAGTTGGACAAGACTGAGGCGGCCTAGGAACCACATTCTCAGCTGTGTATGGAAGAAAACTCAAAATAGCTGTAGTAATTTCTTTCTCTTTCATGTAAGAGACAGGCAGTCTGGTGCTGTTACAGAGAATCCACAAAGTCACCAGGTACATGGGCTTCAACCAGCTTATCATTTAGCAGTCCTGGCCTGTGGCCTTTATCTTTCTGATTCAAAAGGGCTATCAGACATCACATCTTGTTCCATGTACCAGAGGGTGAGGGGAAGGGTGTCCCCTCTTCTCTTGAAGGAAATATCCCCCAAATTTGCTACAAGATGTTACTGTTGTAATTGGATAACAATTTTCTTTACAAAGCCAGTGGTTTAGATACATGGCTACATTCAGCTGTAAGGGGCCCAGCTAAAAATTAGGATATTAAAACCAATTAGCAGTCTCTGCTACACTATCTTTTGAAGAATACAGGTATGTCTCAGAGTGTTAAAAAAAAAAATACTATTAAATCTGGCTTTGTAAACTACAGTAAATTGGTCAGGCTATTACAACTTAGTCATCATCATTTTTTCATGATTAAATTGTTATGATAGCTATAATTGGTTCTGCATCATCTGCTAAGAAAATGGCAGCATTATTAAAAAAGCAGTGAATGCCGTGTCATACTACTCAACTTTTCAACACATCGAACCACTTTAGAGTTCCTTTCAAGCATTTTTACTGGGTCGGTAACAATATTGAGTTGCAAAGAGCCTGTTATGGCTTATGAACTATAGTACCTAAATATCCTTTAAGGCTATTGCTTTAGGACAGTATCCATATTGCCTAAAATGCTTAGGTAATTGGCTTTCAAGAAAAAGAACTGTACTTCATACTTTTAATTTTGGAAAAAAATGGAAAACTACCAATCTAAATTTGTTAAAGATTGAAATAAAAATGGCTAATTCAGAAAGTTGCTCGTATGAGTAATTCTCTTTTTTCAGAGTAGCACTACCTCTTCTTGTCTTCTGATGAAACTACTTACATATGAGACAAAAAACCATCAGAAAAATTTAAAAGTGCAAGTTTTTGTCTGCTCTGGTTATAAGGGAAACAAGTCATTTGCTTTACAATTTAAGAATATTGCATAGCAGTACAGCTAATGATTTAACTTTGATTAATTTAATAAGACACAGCATTTTAGAATTTGTGGAAACCTTTGAGAATACACCCTCCAAATGCCATCATTTTATGTTGAGGCACCATAATCTGCAAAGTTTAAGTGACTTTGCAAGGTCATGTTATTGAGTTAGTGGCAATGCTGAAATCAGGACTAAGGTTTTACTGCCTTTTAATCTAGTGCGTCCTGTCTCTGTTCCCTCCCTCCTTTCCTTCTCCTTTCCCTTCCATCCTTCCTCCCTCCCTCCTCTGCTTCCTATATTGCATTAGCATTAAAATATTTGTGTATCACACCAGGTTCATATATGAAAAGTATTATCAGGTCATAACGGTTAGTTAGTGGCAGTACTGAGGTAAGCCTAAATATTTCTTTGCTCTAATCTAATGCACCCTGTTTCCACTAAGTATATTATCATCACTATTATATCAAGAATTTTGTTTTATCTAACATTTGAATTTCAGGATTTAGATCAAAATTATTAGAAATATAAATGTTTCAAGTGTGAGAATGAATAAATACCTGCTTTGGTTAGTCTCTTTTAATGTTATCAATAGAAATATAGTGCCTCACTGCTTAAAGCTGCTGCTGCTGCTGCTAAGTCACTTCAGTCGTGTCCGACTCTGTGCAACCTCATAGACGGAAGCCCACCAGGCTTCCCCGTCCCTGGGATTCTCTAGGCAAGAACACTGGAGTGGGTTGCCATTTCTTTCTCCAGTGCGTGAAAGGGAAAAGTGAAAGTGAAGTCACTCAGTCGTGTCCGACTCTTAGCGACCCCATGGACTGCAGCCTACAAGGCTCCACCATCCATGGGATTTTCCACTGTGTTAAAAGGAACTGACCATTTGAAGTTAGGGTAACTTGAATGTTCACTCATTCTATAACTCTGGATATGTTTAAAGGATTGGTTGCAGAGCATTCAGTACCATTCCTTCCATTATGCTATTCTGTTTTGAGGGTGAAAAACTGAGTCTAGGGTCCACAAAATTATATGTGAAATGAGCATACCCAAGTAAAATGTGATTATTGCTTTAGTAGTTTGAGCTATTTTGACCAATTTGCTGCTATATTATCACCTTCCCAAAATAACCAGCCGGAGTCTTACCTTCCTATGTTCTGAATTTTATGAATTACACTTTAAATTTTCAATATCCTTATAATAATATATTTCCTAAATTTCTGCTTCTGCCCCTTCTATTCCTCCTCCTCCTTTTTTCATTATCATCAGATTTAAAAAAAATTTTTGAACCTTTGTTACATGAATCACCTGTTGCTATCTACAACTGGAGATACAACAAAGTAAGGCACTTTTGCTCTCAAAGAACTTCCAGTCTGGTTAGATGAACAGGACCTATCCTAGCAGAGACTAGTTAACATTTCACAAGTGGTATGAATGATAAGCATTAGAGAAGATCAAAAAAGGGAGAGATCACCAGTGAGTGGCTAAGTCCATTGATAGAAACTTCAGAGAGAAATATCCCTTATGGACTAGACTTAAACGATTTAATCAGAATATATTATAATATGCATACATTGTGCTAAACCCTTTGGGTCATTGTTAGATATCCGGTTGGATATTTTGAGCACATGTGTGATAAACTGCTTGACATGGGTAATTTATGATGAACTAAATCATCCTTTCAAGCAAATTCAAATTTAAAACACAAAATGAGAAATTTCATTCAGATGATATAAACTGATTACAAAAGTATATACTTAAAATATGTGTGTACATGTATTACAAAATGTCAGATGTGTTCTACACTGTAATAAAGAGATAGGATAGGATAGAAAAATCATGTATGTTTCTGCACTTTAATTATTTTCATAGTTAGTTATAGGAGCCTGCCAAGGTGAAAAGAAAAACAATATAAAGCTTCATATTCTTAATTTAATCCTGGTAGAAAATATAACTGAAGCCAGAGGGTACAAGCCTCAGTTGACAGTTTAATGAAGACTTTTGAAAGAATGCAAGACTCTTGGTGCTTTAAGACAAGCCCTGAGCAAATCATTACATCTGTTTAGATGAAAAAAGGGATTGATGAATATTTGTATAACAGTTACCAAAATATTTAAGTTAAATGTATGTTTATTTTTATTTAGTTTTCATAAATTTGAATTTTTCTTTAAATCTATCAGCTACAAAAGGCAAAGTAATATTGAATCATTTGTTTTTAAAGTCCCAAGGGCTGTTTACTTGTGACTGTGAAATTATTAAATATTTATTATAGAGGACTACATGTTAAAAAGTCTGTGTGAAATATCTGCCTTTTCTTTTAAGATTGTAAATATGATTGTTCATTGGAAGCTGATTTTACCTACCATATTTGTAGTATCAACTATAAACGCACTGGTATCTTTTCCTGTAACTTCCTTCTGTAAGCGGCTTCTGTTTGTTTCTTAGATGGAATGTATCAAGGACTTTTTCCCCTACAGGCTTATTTACAGTAGATCTAGTGATTCTAATTTGCTCATTTTTGAAAACATCACTGGTACTAGTTTTTTTTCCAAACATTAAGTTGTATTATACCCAGTACCTATTTTTGCTCAGGTTTAGAAACTGCTGCAAATATAGAGATAACAGGGAAAATTCAAAAAGGCATTGATTTCCTGGATTTTTTTTTTCTAATTTTATTTTATTTTTAAACTTTACATAATTGTATTAGTTTTGCCAAATATCAAAATGAATACACCACAGGTATACATGTGATCCCCATCCTGAACATAACATAGAACCCAGTAACTGGATGCCTCCCCTATCCCACTAATAGATTTTTAACATGAATTTTACAGTCTTTTGGTGTCTTCCACACACCATCATCAGATACCTTCCTATGACTAGAAAAGATGACTGTAGCCTGCCAGGCTCCACTGTCCATGGAATTCTCCAGGCTGGAATACTGGAGTGGGTAACCATTCCCTTCTGCGGGGATATTCCAAACTCAAGGATCAAACCCAGGTCTCCAGCATTGCAGGCAGATTCTTTACTATCTGAGCCACCAGGGAACCTGTCTTCTTGCTCTAGGCAGTTCAAGTTCATACAGAACTCCTTAGGATAAACTCAGCTGTGTTGTCTTGAGATCCACCCCTAAAATTCCTTTCCTTTAACTCTATATATCTTGGAAGTACCTTACAGTGCCTGACACGTAGCTATCACAGCAGCAACAATACAAGTAGTAAAAATGATAATAATAGTGGTAGTGGTATTACTAAACTCAGGTCCAGATGCTGCTCAAAAATCAGTCCTTGAGAGGCAAGTGCCAGGAGGAATGGAAAAATTGCTTTCATCTGAAGGCCAGACGTCTGGGGAGAAGACAGATTCTTGTCCCAGACCAACTCTGAAGATTTTGCTCAGCCATGAAAGTTTTAAAGGGAAAAAGGAGAAACAATCTCACTCACTCAGGTAGGGAATCAGCCTGCTCCTTATTTCCCGCTGTGTCCAGATGTGTCGACTCCTTGTGATCTTTATTTAAAAGCTATCTTGTTCACAGTCTGTTCACAAGTTTACTGAAAGGGAAGCTGGGGAAAAGATGTTTGCTATTTAGTTGCTAAGTTGTATCCATCTCTTTGGGCTGCATAGGCTATAGCCCACCAGGCTCCTCTGTACATGGGATTTCACAGGCAAGAATATTGGATTGGGTTACCATTTCCTTCTCCAGGGGAAAAGATCTAGTCATCTGTTAATTATTCATTTCTACTTTTTTGATCTTTGGAGAGAGTCAACAGGTTAGACATTTTGTAATCAAAAGATTTGAAAGTGTGCTTAGGCCAGAGATGAGTAGAGCATGGAGGTGGCTGGTTTAAAAGTTAGTTGTAATATATAGCTTTATTGCAATATACAGCTGAAGCTTCAATTCTTTGGCCACCTGACACGAAGAGCCAACTCACTGGAAAAGACCTTGATGCTGGGAATGATTGAAGACAGGAGGAGAAGGTGGCAGCAGAGGATGAGATGGTTAAATAGCATCACCAACTCAATGGATATGAATTTGAGCCAACTCGGGAAGATAGTGGAAGACAGAGAAGCCTGATGTGCTACAGCCCATGGGGTCACAAGGAGTCAGACATGACTTAGTGACTGAAGTACAACAACAACAAAGCTTTATTAAAGGCTTCCCTGGTGGCTCAGTGGTAAAGAACCCACCTGCCAATGCAGGAGACATGGGTTTGATCCCTGGGTTGTGAAGATCCCCTGGAGAAGGAAATAGCAACCCACTCCAGGATTCTTGCCTGGGAAATCCCATGGACAGAGGAGCCTGGAGGGCTACAGTCCAAAGGGTCGCAAAAGATTTGGACAGGACTTAGCGACTAAACAACAACAACAGCTTTATTAAAGTGACAAGACAAAAGGGATGGATCTGCTGAGGGTAGTTTTTTGCAAAGAACTGCTTAAGGAAGTAGTACCAGTAGCAGTAATAGCTGCTGGATAGTTTTTTTTTTTTTTTTTTTTATAAAAATATCTCTCACATTTTTTTTGTTTTGATTAAAAACATTCCATAATGTGTGTGCTGGTAATATGGGGTTCACAATAAAATGTACAAGGCTTGAGTGTCTAAGTTTATACATGTGTAGAATGTTTACTTATCATACACTGCTGCTGTTTTTATGATCCACACAAGATATTCAGTCCCATCACTTTTCAGTTACATTTCCTCTCTGAATGTGATGTGAACTAGAGGAAGAAATTCAGCGAATGCGATGGCACCCCACTCCAGTACTCTTGCCTGAAAATCCCATGGACAGAGGAGCCTGGTAGGCTGCAGTCCATGGGGTCGCCAAGAGTTGGACATGACTGCGCGACTTCACTTTCACTTTTCAGTTTCATGCATTGGAGAAGGAAATGGCAACCCACTCCAGTGTTCTTGCCTGGAGAATCCCAGGGACCGGGGAGCCTGATGGGCTGGCGGCTGTGGGGTCGCACAGAGTTGGACATGACTGAAGCAACTTAGCAGCAGCGGCAGCAGCAGCAGAGCAACAAATTAAATGAGATGTTATGAAATACTCGCCTTTCTAGTGCAATCCTTCGGTCCTTTTGTTGTCTCAATGGAGCCCATTTTCAGAGACGCTGAATAGAAGAGCTTGGGGTTTGGTATGTATTGTTTGGTCTTATTACAGTCATTAACCATAGTCAAGGTGCCTTTCAGGAAGAAAGGATGATGGATAGGTCGCATTCTCAGGATCGCGTTCACTGTCAGGGAGAACAAAAGCCAGAGAGGCGGGAAGCAGCGGAAGACAGAGCGCAGTGGTATACAGGCACGCCTTTTCCAGAGGAGGAGACAATGTCCTCATTGCCGTGGCGCCCTGCATCTCCTTGGTCATTAGTGTGGCAGGCCTGTGATTGACGACATGACATGGGACCTGTTGTGGGGCTTCTCTCCCCTCCTGTGAAACTACTACTGTGTCCTTTAAATAGTATATGGTTATCCAGTGTGTCAGTGCACCTGCCTTCATATCTCAATCTAAGCTATACTGGTAATGACAGAAAATCACACAACTTGTAACAGGGAAGGTGATATTAAAGTTTCATTGCTGTGCTAACTGCAGTTCTCAGCAGTGGTTTCTTATGTAATAATAGGCAAGGTTAAGAATAAATTTATCAGAATAAGAGAAAAGAGCATAAGGGCTCAGAGGAACGCTCTGTGGTCCACAGCTCATTGTTTTACTTATATGCTTTCTCTAGTTGCACTATTAAATTAAAAAGGAGTCTCAGAGTTCTGTTTCAAGAAATGCTATATTATATAAACTATCTGAATAATTATTTCAATACTTGAGCAAAATAACTGAATGAGCAAATCATGACTAAGCACTGATTCCTCTTTAATAATTGTTTGAAAATTATTAAATCTTTCAGGAACTGCTGGAAAATTATATTTTATTTAATTCTATATTTAGGCTTATTTTATTATGATTTATTAATTTTGTCCATGTGGGAGTGTCTTGAGAAAACCACTGGAACCACAGGGATGAAACATATCTAATGTTATGAAAACATGTTAAATATTTTTAAAATGAATTCTTAAGATTAGGACTGTAATTATGCATTGAAAGTGTTATCAACAATTTAAAGTAGTTTGTTTTTCTTGGTTGATAGGGTTTTATTTTTAATATTATAAAAGATATCTTTTTCTCTTTAAGTTTTAGTAATATAGTGATTATAAAAATGTACTTTTCATAGCAGTTGTCTATAATGAGAAGTCTTCCACACATTGAGAATAAATTTAATTGGTTATATTAAATTTGGCTACTGCACATGTAGAGTTGCTTTACTATAACTATTTTAAAACGGATAACCTTCTTAGCATTATAATGACTTAAGCGTCCAAAAGAAAAATTACAATGAAAATTAAATAGAGCATTAGTGTTAATCAAGTCAAAACTACATTCTATCGGTATGTTTCTGATTTCTTTACTATGCTTCAGACTATACTCCCATATCTGATTCTATAAGGTTTTATCTTTCACTGAAGCATTATTAGTCACTTCCTTCAGACCTATATCTAGTTTTAAATACACTATACATAGACTGTAACCTATGCATCCTGGTGATTTTTTTTTTCTAATTTTATTTTATTTTTAAATTTAACATAATTGTATTAGTTTTGCCAAATATCAAAATGAATCCGCCACAGGTATACACGTGTTCCCCATCCTGAACCCTCCTCCCTCCTCCCTCCCCATACCATCCCTCTGGGTCGTCCCAGTGCACTAGCCCCAAGCATCCAGTATCGTGCATCGAACCTGGACTGGCAACTCGTTTCTTACATGATATTTTACATGTTTCAATGCCATTCTCCCAAATCTTCCCACCCTCTCCCTCTCCCACAGAGTCCATAAGACTGTTCTATACATCAGTGTCTCTTTTGCTGTCTCGTACACCGGGTTATTGTTACCATCTTTCTAAATTCCATATATATGCGTTAGTATACTGTATTTATGTTTTTCCTTCTGGCTTACTTCACTCTGTAGAATAGGCTCCAGTTTCATCCACCTCATTAGAACTGATTCAAATGTATTCTTTTTAATGGCTGAGTAATACTCCATTGTGTATATGTACCACTGCTTTCTTATCCATTCATCTGCTCATGGACATCTAGGTTGCTTCCATGTCCTGGCTATTATAAACAGTGTTGCAATGAACATTGGGGTACACGTGTCTCTTTCCCTTCTGGTTTCCTCAGTGTGTATGCCCAGCAGTGGGATTGCTGGATCATAAGGCAGTTCTATTTCCAGTTTTTTAAGGAATCTCCACACTGTTCTCCATAGTGGCTGTACTAGTTTGCATTCCCACCAACAGTGTAAGAGGGTTCCCTTTTCTCCACACCCTCTCCAGCATTTATTGTTTGTAGACTTTTGGATCGCAGCCATTCTGACTGGCGTGAAATGGTACCTCATAGTGGTTTTGATTTGCATTTCTCTGCTAATGAGTGATGTTGAGCATCTTTTCATGTGTTTGTTAGCCATCTGTATGTCTTCTTTGGAGAAATGTCTATTTAGTTCTTTGGCCCATTTTTTGATTGGGTCGTTTATTTTTCTGGAGTTGAGCTGTAGGAGTTGCTTGTATATTTTTGAGATTAGTTGTTTGTTGGTTGCTTCATTTGCTATTATTTTCTCCCATTCTGAAGGCTGTCTTTTCACCTTGCTAATAGTTTCCTTTGATGTGCAGAAGCTTTTAAGGTTAATTAGGTCCCATTTGTTTATTTTTGCTTTTATTTCCAATATTCTGGGAGGTGGGTCATAGAGGATCCTGCTGTGATGTATGTCGGCGAGTGTTTTGCCTATGTTCTCCTCTAGGAGTTTTATAGTTTCTGGTCTTACGTTTAGATCTTTAATCCATTTTGAGTTTATTTTTGTGAATGGTGTTAGAAAGTGTTCTAGTTTCATTCTTTTACAAGTGGTTGACCAGATTTCCCAGCACCACTTGTTAAAGAGATTGTCTTTAATCCATTGTATATTCTTGCCTCCTTTGTCAAAGATAAGGTGTCCATATGTGCGTGGATTTATCTCTGGGCTTTCTATTTATTCCATTGATCAATATTTCTGTCTTTGTGCCAGTACCATACTGTCTTGATAACTGTGGCTTTGTAGTAGAGCCTGAAGTCAGGTAGGTTGATTCCTCCAGTTCCATTCTTCTTTCTCAAGATCGCTTTGGCTATTCGAGGTTTTTTGTATTTCCATACAAATTGTGAAATTATGTGTTCTAGCTCTGTGAAGAATACTATTGGTAGCTTGATAGGGATTGCGTTGAATCTATAGATTGCTTTGGGTAGTATACTCATTTTCACTATATTGATTCTTCCAATCCATGAACATGGTATATTTCTCCATCTATTAGTGTCCTCTTTGATTTCTTTCACCTGGTGATCTTTAAGAGTTCATGAGCCAGGACACAAGAGAATATATATATATTTTGTTGACTAGCTAGGTCAGAGTTTGTGAAGTATTTTCTTAACTAAAAATCTGTTAGGTAAGAACCAAGAGGCCTGGAAAGATCTTTAAAATACATTTATTTAGTCTCTTCATTTGCTAAATAATACATTTTCTTCCCTTTTGTTTTTGAAGCAATACTTGCTTCTTTTTCTTTCACCTCTTTGATGGTGCTGTTTTCCATGAGGTTTCCTTCTTTGCCTGCAGCTTTATTATCAGTCTACAGATGGTTGCCTGAGTTCTATCTTACCCTGATTTCATCTCAGATATCATAACTTTATTCTCATTTTATACCACTTAATCTAACTTTTTATAATTCCCCTTTTCTTGTGAGATTGTGTATACATTTCTAGTCTTCTACTGAGATCTACTCCTGAAATAATGCTGATAAAACAAACACTGTTCTCAGAGAAAGTCACATACTGTTCTTTACCTGGATTATTTTAACAGGCTCCTAATTCTGTTACCAGCCTCTGCATATGATAGTCAGTCATCTTTCTAAGGCGTGGATCCACTCATTTCACCCTCCTATTGAATACTTTTTCTGGCTCTCCATTTCCAACATAGTGAAGTCCGAATTCTTTAGCACAGCCATCAGAACATTTCAGTCTGGACTGTCTATCTTTCTAGCATCTTTTCCTGACGGTTTCTTATGGAGGACTGCTGCCTATTCCAAGAATATGCTGTATCTCTGTGTCTTTCTTCTTTTACTTTGGTTTTAACTGCTGCCTTGAATGCTGTACTCACTTTTGTCCTCCTGATACCCTTTTCCTTATTTTTAATTTTTTTTACATAAATTGACACATACTACATATGTGCAACTGGGTCTTTTGACTTAATTTTTTTTTAGATGTATTCATGTCAAAATATGTAGATTTTGTTTATTATTTTTACTTATTGATAACATTCTGTTATATGAGTAATTCATGGCTTTTCATTCTTCTAGTGAGGAACAAATAGGTTGGTTTACTTTTTTTTGCTTTGCATAAAAATACCACAGCAAACAATCTTGTTATGGTATCTTTGAGCATATGTGCACAATTCATTAAGTAATTAATGGCTAATCTGGAGACCTGTGGAGAGTAATGAGAGGATGGTGCAATGCAGACACCTGTCATCATTTCCCAAAGTTTCTTTACTTGAAATATCCTTGTATGAAGTATAATAGTGTCAAAATTCCCTCGTTATGCTTGGTTTGGTATGTAGTTATATGATGCAAATAAATGTAAGGAATGAAAGTTTTGAAAACCATCTATTAGTCGATGTTTTTTCTGTGTCATGTCAAAGTGTGACACCATTTTACCTAATAAGGCTCTCTCATTAACAGGCTTTAACTGCAAGTGAAATATATTTTGAAAGTTAACCTGTATTGCATTGCTTTCTTTGTCCTAAAATGTGAAAATAGATTAGAGCTTTGGGATTCATTTATTCCTAATAAACCTAATTATTTTTCACACCGAATTCTTACTGTATACTTGCTTGCTAATTGCATTAGGTCATACATTTTCAAATGCCACAAGATACAAAAGAGTAAGTGACTGCACCTATACTTAAAATACTATCCCATTTACCCTTCTATTTATATTTTCATAGTCTCAAAAATGCTTCTTGAAGTATTTTAGTAGTTGACATACTTCCATATAAATTGAAGCACTATTACATATTACAGTGGTCCTTTCATTTTACTTTGGGTAATAATTTCCTGGGTAGTGTGGTAAAATATATATTTTTAGTTTCTACCATTGAAAATTCTTTTTCAAGTGTATGTTTTGAATATTAACTTCATGTCCTTATAACTACTACTACTCTAATTGTGCTCTGCAAACTATTTCTTCAGAAACACAAGTTGAGGCAAAAAATGGGGAGCTTGTGGTCATGGTGATAGCTGCAGTGATGGTGGTAATTCTGGAGGTGGTGGTTGTGGTGGGGGGTATGGAATGGAGCTGGCATAAGTCAGGCCTTTGGAATCGAATTGCCTTGAATCTGAATCCCAGCTCTAAGACTGCATTTAAAATCTTGGTCAGATTAGTTAACTTCTCTAATCCTAAGGTTCCTCATGTTTAAAATGATGATAATAATTTCCACAATTCTTAAGGTTTAGCACAATACCTGGCCTGTAGTAAATATCATATATAATAAATGCCAACTATTAAATACTCCTGAAGTGGCTTTGTTTCTTTTCCAATTTTGTAAACAACATTTTGAGGGTGGATTTTCTATGCAAGAACAGAAGTATATCTAAAACTCTGTATCTTTGAGTTTCATAAACCAGAGCCAAAGAGTATTCATGTATCTCATTTTCCTTATTTCTATAAATATTACTTAGTGATACTTTAATATTAGAAAGCTTAAAAGGCCTTCTGAAGGCCTTTTAATCAATAAAACAACCTGATGTTAGAAGTGTATATTCTGGAGACAAAGTTTCATCTTTTTTTTTTTTTTTAGCCAGTTATAAATATTCCTTGGTGGCTCAGTGGTAAAGCATCCTGCTGCCAATGAAGGAGACACGGGTTTGATCAGTGAGTTGGGAAGATCCCTTGGAGAAGAAAATGGCAACCCACTCCAGTATTCTTGTGTGAGAAGTCTCATGGACTGAGGAGTCTGGTGAGCCATAGTCCATGGAGTCACAAAAAAGTCAGACATGACTTAGAGACAAAGCAGCAACAATGAATCTCTCATTCTCTCATAGGAGATTTTAAAGTCAAAAATTAAAAAGCTTCTCATCAGAAAGACACACGTGCACACTCCTGAGAACTCTGGAGTACGTCACAGGGGGAATACTGTATGTTTTCACTTATATGTGAAGTCTAAAAAATGAAACAAATGGAAAAATAGGACAAAACATAAAAAGACTTGCCGAAAGCAGACCTGGTGGTTGTCACAAGAGGGAAAGGGGAAAAATGGGCAGGAGGATTAAGTGGTACGACTATTTATAAAATAGATATATACAAGGATTTTATTCTTGTATAATACAGGGAATATAGCAAACATTTTATAATAGTTCATATGGAACATACAAAAAAAGTGCCATGCCCAAGATTTATCAAATTCATATTTTTGTAACTAAACTCAAGAATCTGACTTTTAAAATAGCATCTAATGACTTTCATATGAGTAATCCATAGATCATACTATAAGAAATACTAAGTAAGGAAAAGTTCTGGAACTTTAATACATACAAGCAACTTAACCTTTGTGAATTTCTTCATCTGTAAAAAAGAAAAAGTATATAAAGTGCCTGGCAGATATTAGATTGTCATTAATTTCATTCACCTTGTGGAAGGCAGCATGGTTAGTGGTTAAAAGCGTGAGCTTTGGGGTAAGACACACTTCAGGCTTAAATCCTGGTTATCCCATTGCTTGCCTGTGTGACTTTAAACAATACTTAAGCTTCTTAAGTATACATTTCTTATTTATGAAATGGGAATAATAATTGTAGTAACATGTTAGAGGGTTATGAGGATTAAATGAGATAAAGGATGAAAAAGAGTTGAAAAAATGACTGTTATACAGTACTGCTTAATAAATTACATATGTGTCTAATAATAGGGTCAGTAATTCAGAACTATCTTTGTATTGGCAAAGATTTGTATTTTTAAGTGGTGATCATTTTCAGTATTAAAGCTAATGACATCTTAACTTTTTCAATATATATATTCTTTTCTGGAGTTTTAAATTTAGCTATAAAAGGTCGTTTGAGTTGGAGAAAATTTTTTCATGCAAAGAATTTTGTTTTCTCTTATAAAAATGCAATATTAAAAATTGTGACACCATTGTTTGCTATTCCCTCTTATAAAAAGTTTTAGGATAAATTAGTTGACTGAATTAGTGATTTATGTAAGGTGCAGTATTTTAAATTAGTTTATTGTAGTCTCTAATTGTATTTTAAAAACTTGTTTATTTTTGTTAATTTCATTTTAATTTTTTCAATATAATATTTCAGACTTTTAAGCCTAGGTATATATTTCCAGCATGAGCTCTTAGTAACAATAATGATGATGATGATAATAAGTAACATATACTGAGTATTAAATATTTTGACTTGACTTTATCTCAGTTTATCATACCAGTAGTAACATGAGATGGACACATTTATTATCCCATTTGGTACAATGTACAATGACAGAAAATTTATATGAATGCATTCTAAAAAATGTCCACATGCAAAATAAGTAAACTTTAAAGTCCATGAAATTAAATGTGATGTATTATATATTTAAATTTGTATTTAGCTCTAATCAGGCTTAAAGAATAAACCTATGAGCTCAAGATTGTTAAATGACATTAAAGTAGATCTGTACAATTATGTTCCCTAAAGTAGATATTTTGTAAAATGAAAATGAACAAAATCTATCATATTTACTATTATTATATTATCAGTTTGTTCTTCTTAATGTTTGTCCCATAAGTCAGTTTTCATTCACTTTTAATGTTGTGATAATTTAAAATGTATTTTAAAGTTAGTTTTTGTTATTTAATGTACTTTCTCTGGTACATTGCCTTCTCAATTTATATTTAGAAATTTGAATATAGAATAGCTATTTCTTTATTCTTGGCTGATTATTTCCTTCATTTTTTAAATGATTGCTTTCTAGTCAAACTAGGCTGTGAAATTCTGGAACTTAAAAGATCAGCTTGGATACTTAGGAATTTAATAGAATTATTAAAACATTATCTAAATATTATTTCTTAATTATAATTAAGTTATTAATTAAAATATTATTACATTGATATGTGTTAATGAGATGTTGAGGGGAGAAGTGATTGTTAGGATGATGGGATAGTGATCAAAGTAATCAATATAGGCCCCTAGGAGAGAATGTGGTAGAAGTTACAAGACGCACTCTGGCTAGTCAAGGCAGAGAATATACAAGGTGGCAGTAAAATTAGATTGAGAATGCTTACATTTCTTTAGGAGAAATAATGATCTCCTGAGGAGAAGTAGACTTCCCCAGCACATCTGGAAGTAGAGGCTGTTGTTTTCATGATTAGGGTAGTGCTTTAGGTGTTGTGGGAATAAGGAATTGCCACACATTCTTTCACACTTCCTTTAATTAATAGGTGGTGTCTGTGTACTCTTTCTAATTTAGGTGGACTTACAACCCACTCCAGCATCATTTTTGCCTAGAGAATCCCATGGACAGAGGAGCCTGGTGGGCTATACAGTCCATGGGGTTGCAAAAAGTTGGACACGACTGAATGATTAATACTAGTACTATACAAATTGTTTATGGTTAACAGAATATAGCAGAAATGAAGTGCATTAATTTAGAGGCCAAGTCCCCAGAAGTGATGGAGCTTTTACTTTATTCTCTGGAATATTTGTGTTTGGAGTCCAAAGAGTCCATATAAGGAGCCTGGCTACTTCTTAAGTCTGACTACTTGTTAAGTCAACATTCTGGGAGGATGCAAAGCCATGTGGTGGGGCCGTATTTAGGACCTACAGCCAGCAGTCCTCATCTTTCAGTTATTCCCTCCCAGGCACCAGATATGTGAGTTATGGAGGCTTTGGAGGATTCTAGCCCTCAGCTGACAAATAAGCCCCAGCTTCAGATATTCCTAGTTTGAGATATTGTTGTTGCTGTTTAGCAGCTAAGTCATGTCTGACTCTTTACAACCCTAAGAACTGCGGCACGCCAGGGTTCCCTCTCCTTCGTTTTCTCCTGAAGTTTGCTCAAACTCTTGTCCATTGAGTTGATGATGCCATCCAACCGTCTTATCCTCTGTCACCCCTTCTTCATGCCTTCAATCTCTCCCAGCGTCAGGGTCTTTTCCAATGAGTCAGCTTCTTGCATCAGGTGGCTAAAGTATTGGAGCTTCAACTTAAGCATCAGTCCTTTCAATGAATTTTGGGGATTGATTTCCTTTAGGATGGACTGGTTTGATCTCCATTCAGTCCAAGAAACTCTCAGGAGTCTTCTCTAGCACCACAATTCAAAAGCATCAGTTCTTCAGTGCTCAGCCTTCTTGATGGTCCAGCTGTCGCATCCACACATGACTACTGGGAAAAGAACAGCTTTGAGTATACAATAAGGACGCATCACCCCCTGCCTGTGTTTTGGAGTCATAGAACCCAGTGGTTTAATAAATGTTTTTAAGTCACTAAGTTTTGGGTTAATTTGTTACGTCGTATTAGAAACTGAAACAGATGTTAGTTTACCTTGTATCTATGTTTGAACTGAAGTTGTATGGAGATTTAGAGATGGTACTTGTTAGATCTATATTGTGTCTTAATCGCTAAGTCATGTCTGACTCTTTGTGACTCTGTGGACTATAGCCTCCTAGTCTCCTCTGTCCATGGGATTTCCCAGGCAGGAATACTAGAGTGGGTTGCCATTTCCTTCTCCAGGGAAACTTCCTGACCCAGGGATCAAACCCTTGGCTCTTGTATTGGCAGGTGGATTGTTTACCACTGAGCCACCAGGGAAGTCCTATTATATCTATGTATGTGTGTATATATATAAACATATAAAACATATACACATACACACATATATGATTTAAAACTTTAGGTAACAAGTACTATGGAATAAAGTTGTATAATTGTTAGAGAGCATTTTAGCATAATACTTTTACATGAGCACTTAATGCCTTAGATTTTAGTTTAGAATTCATTCACAGCTCATATTTAACTTGATAAATATCTTAGGTGGACAAGACTGTCTTAGAATGACAAGAAACCCATGTCTTCTATTTCAAATACTTAAAAATTTCCTGCTTCAGGTCCTGCACATCTTGAATCTTCTTCTGTGTGTTTTTTAATATACTTTTTTTTTGAGCACTTTTAGGGTCACAGCAAAATTTGAGCTGAAAGTTTAAGTATTTCCCATAGGTTCCTTACCCTCCAAACATGCATAGCCTCTTCTGTTACCAGTATCCCTCCATCAGAGTGATACATTTTTTATAAACGATAGGGTTCACATTGACACATAACTGTTACACAGAGTCCATAACCTATAATGGAATTCACTCTTGATATTGTACACCTGTATGGGTTTGGACAAGTTTATAGTCTTGCCTGCAGAATTCCATGGACAGAGGGTCCTGGTGGGCCACAGTCGATGGGTCTCAGAGTCGACACAACTGAGTGACTAACACACACAGTCCCATGGACTCATCATTGTAGTATCACAGAGTAGTTAGTTTCACTGTTCTAAACGCCCTTTGTGCTCTGCCTGTTCATCCTTCCCTCTCTCATAACTCCTGTCAACCAATAATCTTTTTTTCCTGCCTCTGGAATTTGCTTTTTTCCAGAATGTCAGATAGTTGGAATCATACAGTAAGTAGTATTTTCAGGTTCCCTCTACACTTTTTTTTTCAACTTTTCATTTATGGTTTGCAACTAAAATATGAAGTCCTTTCCTCAAAAATGTCTTCATAAATCCACAATCTATACCAGACTTTATGTTAATTTTTCACATTGCAGTTTTAATTCTTCCTTTGCAGAACTTATCATTATTTATGTAATTAACATCTATCCCTGTTAAAAGGTGAAATATTTAATCACTGGTATCATTCTTAGAGCTAGCATAGAGCCCAGCTTATTTAGGTACAAACATTTATAGCCTTTATGAAATAAATTAATGAAACATAATTTTCATATAACAAACACATTAAGCATATCAATATAAACTGACAAAGCTGATTCTACTAGCTATAACATAAATTGAAATTCCAATTTTATTGGTTTGCCATACCTTATACTTACATAGGTGCCCCAACAGTATTTCATTTTGTCTTATATGTTTAATCTAATATAGTTTATTGTATTTTATTTTGAAACTAGCTAAAGTTGTTGTGCACAAGATTTAATTTCTTCTGGGCATATTTTGGAATCTCCTTCAAATGTTTTAATAAACACTTTTCACTTATCTCCTACTGGAATCTGCTCAGTGACAGTTACTAAAATTACAAGGTTATAGGTATTGAATTTCATAGCTGGTGGAAACTGTAGAATTAGTGCAAATGATCCAAATATTCATTTTATAGAGGAATCATCTCAGAATTCATGGCTAGTTTAGGGTTACAGAGCTACTTGGTAACCAGGGCTTTCCTGGTGACTCAGAGAGTAAAGAAGCAGCCTGCAATGCAGGAGACCCAGGTTTGTTCTCTGGGTTGGGAAGATCCTCTGGAGATGGGAATGGCCACCCACTCTAGTGTTGCCTGGAGAATCCATGGACAGAGGAGCCTGGCAGGATACAGCTCACGGATTCACAGAGTTGGATACAACTGAGTGACTAACAGTTTCACAGAACTACTCAGAGCTGAAGCCTTGAATTCTTCCAAAACTCTTTCTCAGTATATCAGACCTATAAAAAGTAGCAGAGGATTGGAAAAAATAGTGTGTGCAGCATAAGCCTAGAATTGAAAACTTCAGGTTTTTCCTTTCTTATTCATGGTCTTTTCTTTCCTCTACCAATATAACTTCTTACTAAAAGTACACATTGTGAATAGCATTCCTCTTTGAAGTATTAAGACTGTAAGAAACTTAGATTTTCTTTCCCCTTTCACCTGTGGTTTAAAGAACATTTAGTAGTAGGTACATTGTGTCTTCTAATTCACTTTTTCCAAATTGATTGTAATGCCTACTTTTTTCTTTTCCTGGCATACAGATTTTCAGCCTCCGACAGTAAAATGTATTATTTTGATGTCATTCATTCTAGAGAATTTTATGATGGATAAGGATTGTAAGAGACACATTATGTCACAGTGGCCTTTCCATGCAATCCACTAATCCTAACAATATCCATGCCATTCAGGAAGTTGGATCTCCACTTTACTGATGAGGAAACTGGCTCAGAAAGTTTAAATACCCTACCCAAATTTACATAGCTCATCAGCAGTAAAGTTAGGTATACCTAGTCTAAAGCCTGCATTTATGTTTGCTTGGCTCTGCCTTCCCTGCACTAAACTCCCTATATTATTATTAATTGTTTTCCCAAACTGTCAAGAATGACAGTTTAACCAAGGAATCATTGCTGTATTTGTGCTCGTTATGAATAGATTTCATGTATGATTTCTTTTGTTGCCTTAACAATAGACAGGCATTTAAGTCATTTTTGGTTTCATAGAAATAACTCCTGAAATTAGTTTCAGACAACAATCTTTCCACTCAGATGTGTATTTTGTTATTTTAAGTAGCTTAGCTGAGTGTACTTTGTGGTTTTACCTGGAATGTGAATCCTTAATCCAAGTAAATCTCACTTGTCGGAATACAACTAATGAATTAATAAGTACGTTGGTTAATCTGTGAAATAATTATTTCTGAATTATTCTGTGAAATAATAACTGAAAAAAATTAACATCCTAGCCCTTTCCATTTACTAACTTTGAGATATAGGGCAATTTATTTAACCTTTTTGAACCTCCATTTCCTCACCTATAAAATTGGTATGATGGCAGTAAAACCCTTATAAGATTTTTCTAAGGATTACATGAGAAAATGGATGTAAAATACTTGGCACCATGCCTGACCCAGAAAGCGCTCAATAAATCATTTAAGCAGACCTTACTTGTCTTGTCTGTGGATTGAACAGTTATAGTGATTTCCCTGGATCTGGTAATGTTGCCATTATTTAGTAGACGTATTTCATGAAAGAATATGGATAAAGGACATCCTTTTTCATCATGCTGGGAGGTGTTTAAGAAGTCTCTCATACTGTGTGTCACATTCCTTTTTAATTTCAATTGGTCTGTTGCGGGCAGTATTCTAGTTCTGGTAAATGTATGTGATGAAGTACACAAAAGCTCTTGGCAAGGGGGGTGAGGAGGGAGGTGGAATTTTAGTAGCTCAATTGCTCAATAGCTACTAGGAAAAATCTAATTTAACAGATACATCAATATAATATGAAGCCTCATCTACAAATGCTCTTCTCCCTTAGGAAGATCACGTCCAAATTACTGGTCAAAGGCTGAAAGGAACCGTATTATGATGAATTGTTGTTGGGATATGATAGATGTGTTCTCTCTCAAGTTAACAGAATATGCACTCGTGTGCTAGAGCTTACTCATCCAGTTCTTTCAAACGTGTGCCCAGTATGGTCCGTTAAGCCGTGGCAACTTTACCCTCTCACCCCATTTACTATTATCATGTAACACAAAGAGGCTCATGTCCAGTATGGTAGATACACTGTTCAGAAGCCAAAAGTAATCATTATTATATCACTGGACTGGCTTTGATATCTATAGGATATGTAGTTGGCTGAAACATTTTTATTTTTCTCTCTTATTATATAAATAAAGCTTTATCTGAAATAGCTGCTTCAAAAGAAAAAAGACCATTTATTCCCAGGCTATCCAACAAGCTTCAAGAGCTGACATGAAATCCGAGAGTATATAGAAACTCATTGCCATATGAGAAACATCCTAAAAGACAAGTTTACTTTTTATGTAGTAGATCCCTCTCCAGTTCTGTCGGGATCAAGGTTAACTTTTGTAAATGAAGTAAGAAGACCCTTGGATTAAACTATAATTCTGTTTTTAAATGGTTTGCAGTCCAGAGCCTGCATATGTTCTATCCAAACTAACTAACGACTAAAATGTCACTCTAAGAAAGCCTTCCTCAGTGATCAGTGCAAAGAAATAGAGGAAAATAATAGAATGGGAAAGACTAGAGATCTCTTCAAAAAAATTAGAGATACCAAGGGAATATTTCATGCAAAGATGGGCTCAATAAAGGACAGAAATGGTATGGACCTAACAGCAGCAGAAGATATTAAGAAGAGGTGGCAAGAATACACAGAAGAACTGTACAAAAAAGATCTTCATGACCAAGATAATCACAATGGTGTGATCACTCACCTAGAGCCAGACATCCTGGAATGTGAAGTCAAGTGGGCCTTAGGAAGCATCACTACGATCAAAGCTAGTGGAGATCATGGAATTCCACTTAAGCTATTTCAAATCCTAAAAGATGATGCTGTGAAAGCACTGCACTCAATATTTCAGCAAATTTGGAAAACTCAGCAGTGGCCATGGGACTGGAAAAGGTCAGTTTTCATTCCAGTCCCAAAGAAAGGCAATGCCAATGAATGCTCAAACTGCTGCACAATTGCACTCATCTCATATGCTAGCAAAGTAATGCTCAATATTCTCCAAGCCAGGATTCAGCAATATGTGAACCGTGAACTTCCAGATGTTCAAGCTGGATTTAGAAAAGGCAGAGGAACCAGAGATCAAATTGCCAACATATGATGGATCATGGAAAAGGCAAGAGAGTTCCAGAAAAACATCTATTTCTACTTTATTGACAATACCAAAGCCTTTGACTGTGTGGATCACAACAAACTGTGGAAAATTCTGAAAGAGATGGGAATACCAGACCACCTGACCTGCCTCTTGAGAAACCTATATCCAGGTCTGGAAGCAGCAGTTAGAACTGAACATGGAACAACAGACTGGTCCCAAATAGGAAAAGGAGTTCATCAAGGCTATATATTGTCACCCTGCTTATTTAAGGTAAATGCAGAGTACATCCTGAGAAAGGCTGGGCTGGAAGAAGCACAAGCTGGAGTCAAGATTTCCAGGGTAAATATCAATATCCTCAGATATGCAGATGACACCACCCTTATGGCAGAAAGTGAAGAAGAACTAAAGAGCCTCTTGCTGAAAATGGAAGAGGAGAGTGAAAAAGTTGGCTTAAAGCTCAGCATTCGGAAAATGAAGATCATGGCATCTGGTCCCATCACTTCATGACAAGTAGATGGTGAAACGGTGGAAACAGTGGCAGACTTTACTTTTTGGGGGGCTCCAAAATCACGGCCGGTGGTGACTGCAGGCATGAAATTAAAAGACGCTTACTCCTTGGAAGGAAAGTTATGACCCACCTAGACAGCATATTGAAAAGCAGAGACATTACTTTGCCAACAAAGATCCGTCTTGTCAAGGCTATAGTTTTTCCAGTAGTCATGTATGGATATGAGAGTTGGAGTATAAAGAAAGCTGAGCACCAAAGAATTGATGCTTTTGAACTATGGCGTGAAGACTCTTGAGAGTCCCTTGGACTGCAAGGAGATCCAACCAGTCCATCCTAAAGCAGATCAGTCCTGGGTGTTCACTGGAAGGACTGATAGTGAAGCTGAAACTCAAATACTTTGGCCACATGATGTGAAGAGCTGACTCCTTTGAAAAGACCCTGATGCTGGAAAAGATTGAGGGCAGGAAGAGAAGGGGATGATGGAGGATGAGATGGTTGGATGGCATCACTGACGCAATGGACATGAGATTGGGCAAACTCCAGGTGTTGGTTATGGACAGGGAGGCCTGGCATGCTGCAGTCCATGGGGTCGTAAAGAGTCGGACACGACTGAGCGACTGAACTGAATTGAGAATGTCACTCAAATACTGAAGTTATTTTGTTGTTTGTTATACTTGTATAAATGGTAAATGGATAAATTTTTCGATGAAAGTTCTCTAACAGGTCCTCTTCAGTTCCACATAAGTAGAGATTTGGAACCATCTTGGTTCCCGGCTTTGATTCCCAGATATTTTGCTCAGCAGACACTTTATAGTCTTAAAAGTAATTGAGGACTTCAGAGAGCTTTTCTTTATGTGGGTTGTATCTATATTCAGTGCAGAAATTAAAACATAATTTCTTTCAATATTAATTCCTTGTTTTTCTTCTGGGTTCTTACTCTTCTAAGATACATAGAATGACTAGTCAAATGATTAGGGAAAGAGTATGTGGATAATAGGACAGAAAACTCTAGGATTTATATTTTTTAAATGTTATTTCTGAAGCACATGTATTTAGTTATGAATGTTTGTGTATATTTCCTTAATACACCCACTGCCTACAATGTTCTTTGTTATTTTCAGTTTAAATCTAATAAGTTCATATTTACATACATATGTATGTGTATGATAATATCTGGTCTAGTGATTTTTGTTAAAGAAAATTTAATTTCTTAGAAAAAGCAATTTTCTACATAGTATAGTGGTCAAGTACTCCTTGCAACACAGAGTGTCCCATTAAGGTCCGTATTTTCTTAGTTAAGCCTGGTAGTCAGTTCCTGTTAGCATCTTTCTGCTTATCCTGGAAATACAAGTACTGTTGAGATACCCTTTGCTATTTCATAGTCTATGGAAAGGCTAGACACTCTTCCAGTAAAACAGTTTGTCCAATTACTCTACAACTTAATCTTCCATGAAGATGGTTCAGGGGTCTATTCCTTGGTACTTGTCCTTCCAGCTCTGCCCCGTTTCCTTGCAGTTTACCAGTCCATCCTGTTCTTTACTAATATATGATCTAATATCTTCTGTATATTGGCACACACATGGATGATTCTGCTTGATCTTGCTTATTTCAGTGGTTTTCAGTTCAACTTAATATATTTGGAGATTGTGTTGTAAAGTTATTAATGAGTCATATGTTTGGAGACCTTGAATAAAATTTATTTTCATACATTTTTCCTTAAAAACAAAATTCCAAATTTAAATATTGCAGGTATATGTCATATTTAGTATTGACCAACTATCAGAGCACATTGTAGCAGATACCATCTGCTATTCCTTCAAAATATTGGCATCCTAGCTATTGGAAACCTTATCTATAAAATCTGATAAAATCTGGAAATTTTTATAATAATCCATCATCATGAAATTATCCATCTTGGAAGGGGAAAAGAAAACAAACAGATCATGTATGTTCTTCCCATAGAATCTCATCGTTTTGTGCAAGTCACATTCTCTGTAGAAGCAGTTTTGGTCACATTTCTCGCACAGTATGGAGCAGGGTATATGGTGCCTCATTGCTTTGTTACAAACACAAACTGAAAAGCAATAGATGTTTATAGATGTGTTCATAGTTGGGATTTTTATTTTAGTTAGTTTGATTTTGAACTTCTTCCTTTAAATAATGATACCCTTGTAAGTAACATAGCTGACAAATTTTAGGTACAACGCAGCTTTCATGGAATACTGTGAAAACAAGTGACTATAAACTAGATTAACAAATAATATTTTGAGTTCACATCAAAATTGTGGTGGAGTTGAAATCTACAGGTAAACCACTCTAGTGAGCTGTTTGTCAGAGATAAGGTATAGGTTGACTCTGGAGCAGCCACAAAATAAGATGAAGCAGAAAAGAGTTTACCACCTGGAACCGGGATCTGTAGGCCTACCCCAAGGTTGTTCTAGGGCCACCCTGCAAATGGAAGCCTACACTCCTTATATTCAAATGTTTTAAAGTTATGCATTAAGCTAAACTTTTAAATTCAGTATATTCTATCATCCTGTCTTAAAAGATATACCTTTATAACCCCAAATTAAGAAAACTGTGTATAAAACTATCACTTTTATATTTTGGAGTTGGCAGATACCAATAATTTAATTCGGAGAAGGCAATGGCACCCCACTCCAGTACTCTTACCTGGAAAATCCCATGGACAGAGGGGCCTGGTAGGCTGCAGTCCATTACTATGCCTACCTGAGTGAATTTATAATTAGCAAGCGGCAGAGTTTTCATGAGTAAAAAATAAAAATACATAATTCAAAATCATCACATCTTTTTTCATTAAATTTATTTTTCTTGTTTTTATTCAGTAAAATCATGAATTCTATTGTTGTGATCAAGATCTTTCAAATACTTTTGTTCTCTTGACAGTAGTGATTTAAATTAGGATTGTAAAGTACACGGTAACTGCATTAAAAAGCACATAAAATATGGTTATATATTTTCAGAATTTTAAAATAAATGTAAAATGATTAAAATATTTTTCTTGTGTATTTTCAAAAGTGTCTTCTAAAAACTTTAAATTAAACTATTTAAATTAATAAGTATTTAATTGTATTTATTCTAAAGTTTTAAATTATTAAAAGGACAAATACATCATGAATAGTGAATATAAAATTTTGGATTTAACATATAGAGCTGGAATTTATATTTAATAATATGAAAATCCAATTACATCTCATTATTTTTATAAGAAAATGAAACTATGTACAATTCTAAGAATATTATGTTCATCTCATTGTCAGTATAAAGATAATTTCATGTTACATGCTTGTCGTGACACTTAAATACGTATTTAAGAGTAATATGTGTTCAGTTCAGTTCAGTCACTCAGTCATGTCCAACTCTTTGCAACCCCATGAATCGCAGTACGCCAGGCCTCCCTGTCCATCACCAACTCCCGGAGTTCACTCAGACTCACTCAGCCATCCAGCCATCTCATCCTCTGTTGTCCCCTTCTCCTCCTGCCCCCAATCCCTCCCAGCATCAGACTCTTTTCCAGTGAGTCAATTCTTCGCATGAAGTGGCCAAAGTACTGGAGTTTCAGCTTTAGCATCATTCCTTCCAAAGAAATCCCAGGACTGATCTCCTTCAGAATGGACTGGTTGGATCTCCTTGCAGTCCAAGGGACTCTCAAGAGTCTTCTCCAACACCACAGTTCAAAAGCATCAATTCTTCAGCACTCAGCTTTCTTCACAGTCCAACTCTCACATCCATACATGACCACAGGAAAAACCATAGCCTTGACTAGACGGACCTTTGTTGGCAAAGTAATGTCTCTGCTTTTCAATATGCTATTTATGTTGGTCCTAAGTTTTCTTCCAAGGAGTAAGCGTCTTTTAATTTCATGGCTGCAGTCACCATCTGCAGTGATTTTGGAGCCCCCAAAATAAAGTCTGACATTGTTTCCACTGTTTCCCCATCTATTTGCCATGAAGTGATGGGACCAGATGCCATGATCTTTGTTTTCTGAATGTTGAGTTTTAAGCCAACTTTTTCACTCTCCTCTTTCACTTTCATCAAGAGGCTTTTTAGTTCCTCTTCCCTTTCTGCCATAACGGTGGTGTCATCTGCATATCTGAGGTTATTGATATCTCTCCTGGCAATCTTGATTCCAGCTTGTGCTTCTTCCAGCCCAGCATTTCTCATGATGTACTCTGCATATAAGTTAAATAAGCAAGGTGAATATGTATTACTAATACCCTAAAATATTCTGTGCCACCATGTAACCTGAAACTGTTTTGAAGACAATGCCAGTTTGTAGTACATAAAGGGAAAACAGAAAAAGAGATGCTCTGTGCTACAGAAAATAATGCCTTGTTACGTAAAACTCTTTTACATTTGTGTTCTTTGCACCCTTGTGGAAGATCAGTTGACCACAAATGTGTGGATTTATTTCTGAGCTCTAGTCTGTTCCATTGGTCTTTGTGTCTATTTTTATGATAATATCATAGCATTTTGATTACTGTAGCTTTTAATATATTTTTAAAACCAGGATGTGCGATGATTCTCTTGCTTAAAATTGCTTTGGATACTCCAAGCCTGTTGTGGTTTCATATGAATTATAGAATTTTTTTTTTCTGTAAAGAATTTAATTGGTAGTTTGATAGAGATTACATTGCATTTGTAGATCACTTTAGGTAGTATGGACATTTTAACAACTAATTCTTCTAATCCATGAACATGAAGTATCTCCACTTACCTGTTTTTCTTAATTTCCTTCATCAATATTTTGTACTTTCCAGTGTATAAATATTTCACCTCTTTGATTAGTTTATCATAAATGTGTACTGAATTCTCAAATTCTTTTTCTGCATCTATTGAGATGATCATGTGAATTCTTTCATTCTGTTAATGTGGTATATTGAATCATCTTTGTATCCCAGAGATAAATAATCCCACCAGGTCATAGTCTTTAGGTTGAATTCAGTATGCTGCTGAATTCAATTTACTTCTATTTTTGACTACTTTTACATCTATGTTCAATAGGAATATTGACCATAGTTAACTTTTCTTATGGTGTCCTTGACAATGAGGAAATGACAATCTCTTCAGTAAACAAGTGTTGGGAAATCTGGATAGATACTAGCTAAAGAATGTAATTGAACTCTTATCTCTAACCATTTACAACATCAACTAAAAATGGGTTAAAGACTTAAACATAAAATCCCAAATCATAAAGCTAATAGAAGAGAATATGGAGAAAATGCTTCTTGATGTTGGTCTTGGCAATGAGCTTTTGATATGACACCAAATACTGTTTTATTGACACGGCCAACAAAAACAGAAATAAACAAATGGGGCTACATCACACCAGAGGCTTCTGTACAGCAGAGGTACAATTAACAGAGTGAAGAAACCACCTACAGAATGGGAAAAAATATTTGCAAACCACATATATAATAAGAAGTTAATATCCAAAATATATAAACAACTCCTACAAGTCAATAGCAAAAAATGAAACAACCTAAAAAAATAGATGAACAAAAGACCTAAGTAGACAATTCACAAAAGAGGACATACAAATGGCCAACAGATATATGGAAAGATGCTCAACCTCACTATTAACCAGGGGTGCAAATCAAAACTGCAATGAGCCATCACCTCACAATTGTTAGAATGGCTATTATTTAAAAGACAAAAGATAACAAATTCTGGCAAAAATGTGGAGAAAAGGGAGCCCTGTACATTGTTTATGGGAATAGAAATTGGTAAAAAAAAAAAAAAAACAAAAAAAAAAACAGCCATTATGGAAAATATTATGGAAATTCTTCAAAAAATTGGAAGTAGACTACCATATGATTCAGCAATCCCAACTTCTGGGTATATATATTCAAAAAATGAATTTAGTAACTCAAAGATCCTGAACCCCCATGTTCATTGTAGCAATAATCACAATAGTTAAGATAAGAAAACAATCTAAACAGTCATAAAAGGATGAATGGATTATGCCAAACACACACTCTCACACACATCCATACACACTCATACAATGGAATATGATTCAACCTTGAAAAAAAAAGAAATTCTGCCACTTGTGACAGATGGATTTACCTGAAGGACATTATACTGAGGGAAATATGCCTGGCACAAAGAGACAAGGACTGCATGATCTCACTTATGTGTAGAATTAAACAGTCATACTCAAGAGAAGAGAATGATAATTTTCATGGGTTGAGAGGTAGGGGAAAGAGGGAAATCTTGGTAAAGGGTATAAAGTTCAGTTATGCAACATAAATGTATTCTGTAGATCTTTGCAACTTGGTGACTATTGGTAACAGTAGTGTATTTTATTCTTGAAATTTGCTAAGAGGGTAAATCTAAGTACTCTTAACGACACACACACATACACCCACATGCACACACAGAAAGTGTTAACTATGTGAGATGATGGGTATGTTAATTAGAGTGATGGTGGTTCTCATTTCACAATGCATATGCATATCAAAATATCACTTTTACATCTTAAGTATAAAAATTGTATCTGTCAATTATGCCTCAGTTCAGTTCAGCTCAGATCAGTCGCTCAGTCGTGTCTGACTCTTTGTGACCCCATGAATCACAGCACGCTGGGCCTCCCTTTCCATCACCAACTCCTGGAGTTCACTCAAACTCATGTCCATCGAGTCTATGATGCCATCCAGCCATCTCATCCTCTGTCGTCCCCTTCTCCTTCTGCCCCCAATCTCTCCCAGCATCAGGGTCTTTTCCAATGAGTCAACTCTTCGCATGAGGTGGCCAAAGTATTGGAGTTTCAGTCTTAGCATCAGTCCTTCCAATGAACACCCAGGTCTGATTTCCTTTAGAATGAACTGGTTGGATCTCCTTGCAGAAACTCTAAAGAGTCTTCTCCAACACCATAGTTCACTATTGCTTTTGTCCTGACAGGAAGGATCTGACAGTTCCTTTTTCTCTTCTCTTAAGTATTTCCACTACTCAAATCATCTCCTCTCTGAAATATTTTGAAATGTTTGTGTCCAGTGTTGAAGTAGCCTTCATGACATTTGAATGGAGTCACCTTTTATTTTTAAGGACATAGGGAGAAAATGTGAAATGTTCTCCTGGTGTAAACAATGTTAGTCATAGAAGAGGATTTGTAATGTTAAGGGTTATGTTGTGCCAGTACTGAGCTCTGCATCCCAGAACCAGGGCATTCATGCATATTGTAACATTTATCTTTGTGAATTTGT
Source organism: Bos indicus (assembly GCF_029378745.1). Classification (NCBI taxonomy): domain Eukaryota; kingdom Metazoa; phylum Chordata; class Mammalia; order Artiodactyla; family Bovidae; genus Bos; species Bos indicus. The sequence continues at coordinate 27,567,420 of NC_091765.1, forward strand.
GATGTGCAGGGTCTCTAAGCAGATGCCCTTCTTGCTAGTTGTATGAGAATTCGTAATACGTGGTTAGTGCAGCCATCACCTATAGATATCTGATTTTATATTCTGAGATACAGTCTACCTGAAGTGAAATTGCTTAGTCATGTCCAACTCTTTGCGACCCCATGAACTGGAATTCACCAGGCCAGAATACTGGAGTGGGTAGCCTTTCCTTCTCTAGGGGATCTTCCCAACCTAGGGATCGAACCCAGGTATCTGGCATTGCAGGAGGATTCTTTACCAGCTGAGTCACAAGGGAAGATTAATCTACCTAGCTTTTGTGATTGCCTCTAGATGAGTCATCTTAAAAATATGAAGTAACTACAAATGTTACTTAATAACTAGAGAAAAGTGTGTCAGTCAGTTCAGTTCAGTCACTTTAGTCATGTCCTATTCTCTGTGACCCCTTGGACTGCAGCACTCCAGGCTTTTCTGTCCATCACTAACTCCCAGAGCTTGCTCAAACTCATGTCCATCACATCAGTGATGCCATCCAACCATCTCATCCTCTCTCATCCCCTTCTCCTCCTGCCTTCAATCTTTCCCAGCATCAGGGTCTTTTCCAAGGAGTAAGTTCTTTACATCAGGTGGTTAGAATATTGGAGTTTCAGCTTCTGCATCAGTCTGTCCAATGAATATTAAGGACTGATTTCCTCTAGAATTGACTGCTTGGATCTCCTTGCAGTCCAAGGGACTCTCAAGAGTCTTCTCTAACACCAAGGTTCAAAAGCATCAATTCACTGGGACTACCCAGAGGGATGGTATGGGGAGGGAGGAGGGAGGAGGGTTCAGGATGGGGATCACATGTATACCTGTGGTGGATTCATTTTGATATTTGGCAAAACTAATACAATTATGTAAAGTTTAAAAATAAAATTTAAAAAAACAAACAAACAAACAAAAAAACCAAAAGCATCAATTCTTCAGTGCTCAGTTTTCTTTATAGTCCAACTCTCACATCCATACATGACCACTTGAGAAACCATAGCATTCACTAGATGGACCTTTGTCAGCAAAGTAATGTCTGCTTTTTAATATGCTGTCTAGGTTGGTCCTACCTTTTCTTCCAAGGAGCAAGCGTCTTTTAATTTCATGGCTTCAGTCACCATCTGCAGTGATTTTGGAGCCCAAGAAAATAAAGTCCCTCACTGTTTCCATTGTTTCCCCATCTATTTGCCATGAAGTGATGGGACCAGATGCCATGATCTTAGTTTTTTGAATGTTGAATGTTAAGTCAGCTTTTTGACTCTCCTCTTTCACTTTCATCAAGAGACTCTTTAGTTCTTCTTTTCTGCCATAAGATGGTGTCATCTGTGTATCTGAAGTTATTGATATTTCTCCTGACAATCTTGATTCCAGCTTGTGCTTTATCAGCCTGGCATTTCACATGATGTACTCTGCATATAAGTTAAGCACGGTGACAGTATATAGCCTTGACATACTCCTTTCCCAATTTGGAACCAGTCCATTGTTCCATGTCCGGTTCTAACTGTTGCTTCTTTACCTGTATACAGATTTCTCAGGAGGCAGGTAAGATGGTCTGGTATTCCCATCTCTTTCAGAATTTTCCACAGTTTTTGTGATCCACACAGTCAAAGGCTTTTGTATAGTCAATAAAGCAGAAGTAGATGTTTTTCTGGAACTTTCTTGCTTTTTCGTGATCCAACAGACGTTGGTGATGATTTGATCTCTGGTTCCTCTGACTTTTCTTTCTGGAAGTTCTCGGTTAACATACTGTTGAAGCTTGGCTTGAAGAATATTGAGCATTACTTTGCTAACTTGTGAGATGAGTACAGTTCTGTGGTAGTTTGAACATTCTTTGGCATTGCCTTTCTTTGGGCAAGAGAAAAGGGTATAATGCAAATTAAATTCCAGCTTTGCATCAGCTATTTGGTCTTAAAGTTTATTTCTTTTTGCTTATTCTATACAAATGTGACAAGGGATTATGAGACTACATTGACATGAAGAATAGCATAATTTCTCATCTTATAAAAACTAGTATGTAAAATTGAGGCAATATCAGTAATGGGTATAATATTGAAACTAAAGAAAGAAATAAAATAAATAGTTCTGCCAGCTGTTTTAAGGAATACCTAAAGTCTCTTATTTGGTTCTCTAGACATCATTAAAATATAGTGTGTTTTATCTTGATAAACAAAAATGGAAATGTCTTCTTCCCTTGGGATTTTATTGCCTCCAAGATTAATGTAGGAGATTAATATTGGTATGAATTAAGAACTAACAAAAATGAAAAGTTATGCTTTGGTTTAATAGTACTATCAGATCCCTGAAATGGTCAGAGAGAACAACTTTAATTTTAGTGTTTTTTCCCCTAAGAAATACACAGAAACATATCCCATTAATGATCATTTTTTTAGTAAAACTAATCCTCAGTAATGCAACTCTAATGTAAAGTCTGGTTACATAAAAAAGTTGCAGGTTCATATCATATGCAAGTGTTTTGGTCATTCTCAAGTATTTGATGTTTGGTCAGTTCATTACATTGTAAAAACTAAAGATGTATCGTTTTAACCACTGTGGCTTTCTATAATAGATTCAACGTGTATTCACAATAAAAATCACCCAGTAATCCGTTGTGATTAAAAAGGGAATACTATATAAAATTTATAGTGGAAAAAATTTTTAAATTACCTGTAAATAGTACCTGTAAAAACCAGAGTTATTATTTCTCTGTATATTATCCTAGATTTAGATTTATACTAAAAATATATTTATCCAAAACTGAGTTATACTTGATGTGATATTTGGTAAACTGCATTGTGAACTTAATGATATTTTATGCCCTGTTTTCCATGATATTTCAGATTATCATTTTTAATCTGTGTAATATATCGGCTTCCCAGGTGGCTCAGTGGTAAGGAATCTGCTTGCCAATATAGGAGCCATGGGTTTGATCCCTGGGTAGGGAAGATGCCCTGGAGGTGAAATGGCAACCCACTCCAGTATTCTTGCCTGAGAAATCCTATGGGCAGAGTAGTTTGGTGGGCTACACTCTGTAGGGTCACAAAACAGGTAGACACGACTTAGCAACTAAACAACAACAATATATGTATATATTATGCAAGCAGCACATTCTTTTGGACATTATGGTTTTTTTTTTGATTTTTACTATTATCAACAATATCAAGATAAACTCTAAATATTTTTGTGATTAATTTTTCTTTTGTTGTCTAATGATATATTCATGGAAAAACCATTCAACATATTTTGTTGACTATCTATTAGGTGTAAGCTAATCTTCTCAAGTCTAGGTACCAATGAATAAGACAGACAAAAAGCCTTAACCTCATGTGGAATATAGTTTAGTAAAGATAACAAACTATAAAAATAGGTAATGGTATTTAATTAATAAATGGTGATGTATACTATGGAGATAAAGAAAATGAGGATAGGTGATTGAAGTATCAGAGATAGAATTGCAATTGTAAATAGGGTAGTCTGGAAGAAAAGCTGTTGCATCAATATATATTAAACACTATAAACATATTGGCTTATTATTTTCCATAAACCTTTTATGAATTACATTTCTACCAATGTATGAGAAACTGTTTTCTCACATTATAAAAAATAAAATTGTTAAAAATATTATTTAATTTTTTGTACTTTTCCAGTTAAGATATAATTGCCATAGAGCACTGGGTAAGTTTTAGATGTATAGCATAATGACTGACTTACATAAACACAATTTTAATATACAGAATTTGAATATGTAAAATCTGCATCACATGGTTACTAATGAAGTTTATTTTTCATTGTTGTGGAACATTTGTGTATTTTTAATGTAAACTGTGAGTTCATTTTACCAGTAGAATTATTATCATTTGGTCCTCATAGCAGAGACCATAGAAAACACTGCCATTTCTCTTGAAATTAATCATTCCAGGGAGTGCTCACCAGCTTCCAACTGCCAGTATCTGCATCTGTTTCTTTGAGAGAGCTCTCCAACATAGCACACGCCTCTAGAGAATTAACACTCTTTAGGGTGACTTTGCACTGCAGGCTGACAGGAGTTGATGGTAAACACCCACCTTTCTTGCCCCTGTGTTTGTATTTCTGAGGCCTGTGTTCTACACCATTTCCTCAAGTTTCTCTGTAGGAGTCAGCTGCTGTCGCCCACACTGGTAACTGCTATAATAATGCTGCCTTTATTAGGCGTCTGATTCTCTTGTCTCACTTCCCCCCTCTCTTGCCATTGCTTCTAGCACCTCCCACATAAATTTTGCACATGTGAATTCTTTTCTTAGGATCAGCTTAGGGACATTGTACACAGCAAGAGTTGTTCTATTTCTTTGCTGCTACAAGCTTTTAAATTATCAATAATAGAAGCATTTGTCAGTTACATAGCTTATAAATATTTTTCTAGTTTTTTTTTTTTTTTATGGTGTTTTTTCTCAGAGACAAATTTTTCATTTCTGTTAGGTGAAATATGTTCAGCTATTTCCTCTATAGTTTCTGGCTCCAGACTCATGCTTACTTTTTTTTAATCCTACTGTACAATGTTAAAAGACAAAACAACCTCCTCCCCCCCAAAAAAAACCCTCAATACTTTGTTAGTACTCAGTTGTTTTTGTTTTTTCTATTTTACTTTCCATTTGGAATTTTGCTGCAAGTTGAGAAAGGTGAAGATTCAAAGTTAATTTTTTTTTGTAACAGTAAATATTTTCCAAATACTGTTCACTGAAACATTGTTCTATTATTGGAACTCAAAGTTTACCTTTGGCCATGTTGTTAAGTAACAAAGTTAGATCATCAAATCGCTTTCTTTTCTTTCCCCATTCTGTGCTGCTATGTGCTTCCCTCATACCTGGGTCAAAATGGGCATTGAGGAGTGAAATTGTTACTAAACATATACATACCATGTTGTGAATTTAAGTTCCCATATTACAAGCCCAGCATTTCTTATGATGTACTCTGCATATAAGTTAAATAACAGGGTGACAGTATACAGCCTTGACATACTCCTTTCCCTATTTGGAACCAGTCCATTGATGCATGTCTGGTTCTAACTGTTGCTTCTTGACCTGCATACAGATTTCTCAGGAGGCAGGTAAGGTGGTTTAGTATTCCCATCTCTTTAAGAATGTTCTACAGTTTCTTGTGATCCACACAGTCAAAGGCTTTGTTGTAATCAATAAAGCGGAAGTAGATTTTTTCTAGAATTCTCTTGCTTTTTTGATTATCCAACAGATGTTGGCAATTTGATCTGTGGTTCCTCTGCCTTTTCTAAATCCAGTTGAACATTTGGAAATTCCTAAACATTTGGAGTTCAAAAGTTCTTGAACATTTGAAATAGGTTCACATACTGTTGAAGCCGAGCTTGGAGAATTATGAGCATTACTTTGCTAGCATATAAATTGAATGCAATTGTGGGGTCGTTTGAACATTTTTTGGCATTGCCCTTCTTTGGAACTGGACTGAAAAATGACCTTTTCCCTGTGGCCACTGCTGAGTTTTCCAAATTTGCTCTCATATTGAGTGCAGCACTTTAAGAGCATCATCTTTTAGGATTTGAAATAGCTCAGCTGGAATTCCATCACCTCCACTAGCTTTGTTCGTAATGATGCTTCCTAAGGCCCACTTGACTTCACATTCCAGGATGTCTGGCTCTAGGTGAGTGACCACACCATTGTTGTTATCTGGGTCATTAATATCTTTTTTGTATAGTTCTGTGTATTCTTGCCCGTTCTTAATATCTTCTTCTGTTCGGTCCATACCATTTCTGTCCTTTATTTTGCCCATCTTTGCATGAAATGTTCCCTTGGTATCTCTAATTTTTTTGAAGAAATCTCTAGTGTTACCCATTCTATTGTTTTCTTTGTGTTGTTCACTTAGGAAGACTTTCTTCTCTCTTCTTGCTATTCTTTGGAACTCTGCATTCAGATGGGTGTATCATTCCTTTTCTCCTTTCTCTTTCCCTTCTCTTCTTTTCTCAGCTATTTCCTCAGACAACCATTTTGCCCTTTTGCAGTTCTTTTTCTTGAGGATGGTTTTGATCCCTGCCTCCTGTCCAATGTAATTGGTATACCTTAGGTAAAGACCAATGCTTGCTGACTCTTCTGACAGGATGGGGATTTTTTTGCCAAAGGGGAGGAAGATGGAAGGAGCCTGTGGGAATAACATGGGACTAGGAGATGCCAGGGGTACAAATCCTTATTTTCAGCCTTCTCAGTTAAATATTGTTGCTGTTGTTCAGTCTCTAAGTCGTGTCTGACTCTGACCCCATGGATTGCAACATGCCAGGCTTCCCTGTCTCTCACTATCCCCCAGAGTTCGCTCAGACTCATGTCCATTGAGTCACTGATGCTATCTAACCATCTCATCCTCTGTGGCCCTTTCTCCTATTGCCTTCAGTCTTTCCCAGCATCAGGGTCTTTTCCAGTGAGTCAAGTCTTCGCATCAATACTTCGCCAAAGTATTGGAGCTTCAGCTTCAGTATCAATCCTTCCAATGAATATTGAGGATTGCTTTCCTTTAGGATTGACTGGTTTGATCTTGTTGCAGTCCAAGAGACTCACAAGAATCTTCTCCAGTACCACCATTTGAAATCATCAATTCTTTGGTGCTCAGCCTTCTTTTTGGTCCAACTCTCACATCCATACATGGCTACTGGAAAAGCCGTAACTTTGTATAGATATCTTTACTTTTTAATATACTGTCTAGGTTTGTTGTAGCTTTCCTTCCAAGGAGCAAGTGTCTTTTATTTTCATGGCTACAGTCACCATCTGCAGTGATTTTGGAGCCCGAGAAAATAAAATCTGTCACTGTTTCCACTTTTCCCCATCTGTTTGCCATGAAGTAATGGAACCGGATGCCATGATCTTAGTTTTTTGAATGTTGAATTTTAAGTCAGCTTTTTCAGTCTCCTCTTTGACCCTTATCGAGAGACTCTAGCTCCTCTTCACATTCCATCCTTAGAGTGGTATCATCTGCATTTCTGAGATTGTTGATATTTCTCCCAGCAATCTGGTTTCTAGCTTGTGATTCATCCAGACCAGCATATCACATGATGTGCTTCCCTGGTAGCTCAGCTGGTGAAGAATCCACCTGCAATATCCTCTGGAGGAAGGCATGGCAACCCACTCTAGTATTCTTGCCTGAAGAATTCCATGGACAGAGGATCCTGGCAGGCTACAGTCCATGAGTTCACAAAGGGTCGGACATTACTGAGCAATTTAACACAGCACCACTCACTCTCCGTGTAAGTCAAATAAGCAAAGTAGCAATATACAGCCTTGTCAGACTTCTTTCCCAATTTTGAACCAGTCTGTTGTTCCATGTTCTATTCTAACTGTTGCTTCTTGGCCTGCATTCAGATTTCTCACAGGACAGGTAAGGTAGTCTGGTATTCCCATCTCTTTAAGAATTTCTGAGAGTTTGTTGTGATCCACACAGTCAAAGGCTTTAGCATAGTTAGTGAAGCAGAAGTAGATGTTTTTGTGGCATTCCTTTCCTTTTGATTCTGTGATCTAGTGAATGTTGGCAATTTGGTCTCATGTTCCTCTGCCTTTTATAAACACAGCTTGTACATCTGGAAGTTCTGTCATATAGTGTTGGAGACTAGGTTCAAGAATTTTGACCATAACCTTGGTAGCCTGCAGAATGAGCACAATTATACAATAGATCCGTATTACCTCTGTTTAATTCATTGCATGACAACTAGTCACAGTTGTTAATAACATCAATATTAATAACAAGTCATGGTCCAGATCAGCATTCCAACACAATTGAGTCTTCCTAATTCAGTAGGCCAAGAAACTGAAGCACTAACAGACTATTTAAAACTTAAACAGCAAAACTAGGATTCTAACTCAGGCAGCCTGGCAACATGCCCCTGCTCTTAATCATGACTTTATGCCACCTCTCACATGCTTAATCCTACTAAATATGAGATTCAGATTTATGTTGTAATGTTTTAGTTATAAAATAAAATTGAAGCTATAAGGATCTCAAACATGAACTAGAAAATACTTAAATGAATTTGCTAGAAGCTGAAGGAGAAAGTGCTTTAAACGATGTTGATCTGAAGAGAAATTCTGTTTATTGACATGTTTAATTGCTATCAATTAAACACAATAAATTATTAGAAAACTTTGATATAGTTCTCTATGTCAGATCATGGATTATACTGAGGCATTACTTAGTGTTGCTGCTGCTGCTAAGTCACTTCAGTTGTGTCCGACTCTGTGCGACCCCATAGACGGCAGCCCACCAGGCTCCCCCATCCCTGGGATTCTCCAGGCAAGAACACTGGAGTGGGTTGCCATTTCCTTCTCCAGTGCATGAAAGTGAAAAGTGAAAGTGAAGTCGCTCAGTCGTGTCCGACTCTTCGCGACCCTATGGATCTTCGCTGTAGCCCACCAGGCTCCTCCATCCATGGGATTTTCCAGGCAAGACTACTGGAATGGGGTGCCAGTCCCTTCTCCATTACTTAGTGTTATTCATACCAAACAAAAAATTACGCTAGGCATTTCTAAAAAAAAAAGAATTGATTTTGAAGTTATTAGGGTAATATAATTTATATAACTTATTAAGATTTTATAATATTTACATAAGTAATGCTGATAATTTAGAGAATCAGCATGAATGTATTTTGAACAGTGTATGCATATATTGATTTACATAAATAATCAAAGCTTTTGAAATCTGTGAATACTTAAGATGGAGAAGTTAGATGATTCTGATTTGAATTGAAAGTATGGAATCACGTGAAACTTTCCCATGGGTTCTTATGTTTCTGGTTTCCATTTTAAACCTTGTTTAGTTATCTTTGATATATAATTCAGGTTTTATATAAAAGGCTAATTTTTCAAAGTAATATATTACAAGTTCCCATCATGAAATAAGATATATCAAAGGAAAAAAAAAAAGAAATGATCTCTTTGGAATCTGCTGATAACAAGACGATAACATGATAACATTTGTATTTGACATTGAAATACAAACAGTGGATGGAGGACTAGATTTTGTTATAATATATCTGACACCTGCATATAGCCTTGGAGTGTGGGCAAATAACATTTGTTCATCAGTGAAATTACAAAGTGCTACTTGTCATAGAACTCAGGGGGACTCTCACAAATCTTCAAATCCAGACATTTTAACTTGTGAATACCAAACAAAGGTTTACTTCAAGCAACATAACGTTTACAATTGATTACACTTAGAAAAATCCACAGGACCATGGACTTATCCAGAGAGAAGTAATCGGATCATTCAGTCTTGTGCTTCATTACAAAGATGAAGCAACTGAGACCCGGAAAGAGTAAAATACATCCCTGGTCTTTAGAAGTCTGTTTGTGGCAGGGCTTGGACTAGAATTTAGGTATCTGGGAAACACTTTTCTCTAGTATAAAACGCCACTGCTTCACTGAGTCAAACATGTGAGAAAAACTCAAATTATTTTTACCTCAGTGAAGTTTTAGAGGGAGTCCAGGAGCAGTCTTTGTACCTATAGCAAATTAAATAAAACTGTAACTAAATGAACTTTTCTGCAGGAGTCATGAAGTTGGCCAAACAGAATTTGAAAGTGTCCTAGGAAGGATATCTTCCACACTGCAGTTTGTGGTAGAACGTACCATCTGGCCACTCTCTCAAAGCCTGGAATGAGAGCAACAAAGGGCTGCCAACCTCCCGTGATCAAAGATGAGAGTTTCTGACAATGCCTATTAATTATGTCGTAAAACTAACTAAACAAGCCACATTCACATGCCACACGGCAGAGGTTAAAATGCATCTAGTGGAGCCTAAAGATGCTAGAATATTTGAAACTCTGATAGCTGCAGACTACGTGGAAATTAATAGCAAAATAAAAAAGGCTTCTTGATATTATTTTATGAATTCTATCTTTAACACCTGTTTCAAGTCCTTCCTCAAGAAGGCTATAGAGCTGCACTCACATTGTTCTGCTGCTGGTTCTTGTTTTTCTAGCAAGATGCTTTCAGCCCACTCTAGTCAACAGCTGCCATGCAGCAGAGGCTTTTTCTTGTGAATAGAGGTTTTTTTTTTTTTTTTTTTTTAACCATAGCTATATAAAACAATAGGCCACATTCAGTTCTCCATCTGTCTTTTATGTCTCTCTGTATTGCTTAAAGAAGCAACAGTTTATTTATAACCCTCATATTCTACTCTAAATAACATCTGATGAAGGCTAGTTTTTAAGGTTATCAGAAGAACTGCATAACTGTACCTTTAAGATATGGGGAAAAGTGCAGTGCAATTGCCTGTAACTTCCTCGACCCTGCTGTGCCATGCAATTTGCTTGTACACTTTATCCAATTTTGAACATGACATTGTGGGAAACAAAAAAATGACACCAATTCATCTCAAATCTAGTGTTGTCACTGACAGAAAGCTTTAACATGTCTAAACCTGTTCTTAAGAGAAGGGAAGCAAATTTACCTATCTTGATCAGAGTTTTAAAATAAAGAGGCTTAAGAAAATTAGAATACTAAAAAACTATATTATTTATCTGTTCATTGTGCTTTTCAAGTAAGAATATTGAACATTATTGCACTTCTCCCAAGTGAGATCTGCTTAACTGAAAAATAGATAATATTATGTTTAGGGTTCCCAGCCTCTTAAGTGTCAGATTTAAGCCAAAAATGGCTTAAATCTCACGAGTGACCAGAGCCGTGTGATGTTTGCTTCCCTTCTGATTCTTTCAGTTTGGTATTAAAAGGTAGGACATAGTAACAAGTTGTAGGTCCAATAATACATATTTCTCTGGCACAACATCCAGACAGTTTGTCAGAGAAAATATTTCACTTGTTGAAGGTTTGTTTCCTTTAAGGTGCTTATTTGCTTGGCTGGAGACTAGTGAAAAACAATTCTTTCATATGAATCAGTGATGCAGAACAGATAAAATGCTTATTTTCTTGATGATTTTCTGTGACCATCCATGTCTTATTTTCTTTGAAAGAGAAGGGAACTAATGTATTCTGATGCCTTATTTGTTCAAGATGTGTTAAAAACATTTTCTCATTTTATTGTCAAAACAAATATGTGAGGTAGGTACTTCTATTAAGTAATATATACACATGGCCATTTTAAAAAGAAAGATTTTACTAAAGTTATATTTCAGAGTTTTCTGAAAATCAAAAGATCAAGGGCACATCAAATAAACATCACATTCTATTTAAATTTCATTCTCTTATAGAATAGAGGGGCATGAATTTTTGTATACCAGTTCAAGTTTAGATTTTCAGATTTAAAAATCCTTGAGATTGGAAATACTGAAAGTTTTTTAAAAGATAATCATCTGCAGGGACTTCCCTGGCAGTCCAGAAGTTAAAACTTTTTCCAGTTGTAGGGGGTGCAGGTTCAATCCCTGGTCAGGGAGCTAAGATCCTACATGTCTCCTGGCTAAAAAAACAAAACATAAAGCAGATGCAATGCTGTAACAAATTCAGTAAAGACTTTAAAAATGGTCCATATACAAATCTTAAAAAAAATGTATTCATCTACAGCGTTTGAGATAAGTTCAGTATATCTCATTTCCTTGTGATGCCATTTTGTGTAGCCTAGTTTTCATCCTACATGTTTTATTATAATAGTATGGCTGAAAACAAAGTAATTTGACCAAAATTATCTTTGAAATAGGAGTTATCTCAAATTCTCTTGTATCAGACACTCTCAAAATAAACTCCCATTTGGAAAAGACACATTAATACAAGTTGAATCACTGCCAGGAGCCTCTTGATGAAAGTGAAAGAGGAGAGTGAAAAAGTTGGCTTAAAGCTCAACATTCAGAAAATGAAGATCATGGCATCCGGTCCCATCACTTCATGGCAAATAGATGAGGAAACAGTGGCTGATTTTATTTTTTTGGGCTCCAAAATCACTGCAGATGGTGATTGCAGCCATGAAATTAAAAGAGACTCCTTGTAAGGAAAGTTATGACCAACCTAGACAGTATATTAAAAAGCAGAGACATTACTTTGTCAGCAGTGGTCCGTCTAGTCAAGGCGATGGTTTTTCCAGTAGTCACGTATGGATGTGAGAGTTGGACTATAAAGAAAGCTGAGTGCCGAAGAATTGGTCCTTTTGAACTGTGGTGTTGGAGAAGACTCTTGAGAGTCCCTTAGACTGCAAGGAGATCCAACTAGTCCATCCTAAAGGATATGAGTCCTGGGTGTTCATTGGAAGGACTAATGTTGAAGCTGAAGCTCCAATACTTTGGCCACCTGATGCGAAGAGCTGACTCATTTGAAAAGACCCTGATTCTGGGAAAGATTGAGGGCAGGAGGAGAAGGACAGAGGATGAGATGGTTGGATGGCATCACCGACTCAATGGACATGAGTTTGGGTAAATTCCGGGAGTTTGTGATGGACAGGGAGGCCTGGTGTGCTGCGGTTCATGGGGTTGCAAAGAGTCGGACACAACTGAGTAACTGAACTGAACTGAATGAAAAATATGCAATTGCAGGATTTAATTGATTCATCTATTCATCAAATAATGTTTACTAAATTGACTAAGCATTTTTTCAAAGTGATTATAAATATTTCCTTTATTCTGGAAAGTTCTGCTATTCTTCAGCTGTTTTGAATTTATTTGGCAATTATTCCCTGAAGTTTAATTTTCTCTTACCTTGTTTTATTATTATCTAAATTTTCTATTGATATATTCCAATGTGACATATATCTATAGGTATATATATATCAAAAGAAAGATACATTAATTTTCTTATTCTTTATTTATTATATGATATTTTCATCTTTCAATTCAACAGAATTGAAATAGAGTATTAAAATTATGTCTAATTCCTTGTTAATAACTGATATCAAGTAAAATTATTTTAGTACAGTCAGCAAACCACTTTTAATTTTACAATCACAGTCATAAATGGGAATTGTTTTTAATTCTTTTCTGATAATATACAGAAATATGGCCTATTTGTATATGTTCATTTTGAATCTTACAGTCTTACTAAGTTAACTTATTAGTTTTAGGAATTGCCTTATATATACTCCTTGCATTTTTTTCATTAGTAATAATGTTGTCTTCTGCAAAGAAATATTCTTACTTTGAATATATTATTCTTTTTTTCTTTTTTCTTCCTTTATTTCACCAGATGTTACCTCCAGTACAATATTAAATAGAAATGGTGAGAGCTAACATCCTCGCCTTTTTCCTAATTTTAGAAGGAAAAATGCCAGGATTTCACTTTATTCATGATGTTGATCTTCATATTAATGTAGGTTCCACACACATTTTACATATTCATTTTAAGATTTCCTCTTTTACAAAACTGAACTTCTTTTTCCCTCATAATGCTTGTTGCATTGCATGCTACTTAGTCTGGTATTTACCATTTGTTTTAAAACTATTTTTCTGCCCAGCTTTTACTATTAATCTCCCTGCTATTTGATTTATATATGATTATCTCAAAGGATGCAGAAAAACATTTGACAAAATTCTGCAAACTTTCATCATAAAAACTCAGCAAATTATATATAAAAGGAATATATCTTGATATAATTAAGGCCACATATGACAAGCCCATAGTTATTATAACATCATATTCAGTGATGAAAAATTAAGTATTTTTCCTCTATTTCTCTGAAGAAGACATGATTTAAATATAGATAACCCAAAAGACTCCACAAAAAAACCTGTTAGAACAAGTAAATGAATTCAGTAAAGGAACAGGATACAAAATCAACATACAAAAATCAGTTGTGTTTTTCTATACTGCAAGTGAACTCTATGATAAAGAAACTGAGAAAACAATTCCACTTACAATACCATTAAACATACACACACACACACACACACACACACACACACACACACACAGAGACACATTTTGGAATAAATTTAACCAAGGAGGTGAAAGATAATGTAGAGAAAACTAGAAAGAAGACATTGATGAAAGAAACTGAAGAAGACACAAATAATGGAAAAATGTACTGTGACCATGTATGAGAAGAATTGGTATTTGTTAGAATGTACTCAAAGTGATCTAAAGATTTAGTGCAATCTCTATCAAAATTCCAATGGCATTTTTAACATAAATAGAGAAGACAATGCTAAAAATCCTCTGGAGTCACAAAAGAACTCAAATAGCCAAAGCTATCTTGAGAAAGAGTAACATGCTGCAGGCGTCATACTACCTGAGTTCAAAATATACTACAAATCTATAGTAATCAAAAAGGGCTTCCCAGGTGGAGCTAGTGGTAAAGAACTCCTCTACCAATGCAGGAGATATAAGAGACACAGATTCAGTCCCTGGGTTGGGAGGATCCCCTGTAGGAGGTCATGGCAACCCACTCCGGTATTCTTGCCTGAAGATTTCCAGGCAAAGGAGGAGCCTGGCGTGGCTATAGTCAATAGGGGCACAAAGAGTCGTGCACAACTGAAGCGACTGAGCATGCACATATTAATCAAAACAATGTGGTACTGGCATAAAAACAGATACACAGACCAAAAGAACAGAATTTATAGCCCAGAAATAAATCCCTTAATGACCCAGATAACACAATTGTGTGATCACTCACCTAGAGCCAGACATCTTGGAGGAAGAAGACAAGTGGGCCTTAGGAAGCATCACTAAGAACAGAGCTAGTGGAGGTGATGGAAATCCAGCTGACCTATTTCAAACCCTAAAAGATGATGCTGTTAAAATACTGCACTCAATATACCAGCAAATTTGGAAGACTCAGTGGTGGCCACAGGACTGGAAATGTAAGTTTTCATTCTAATCCCACAGAAGGACAATGCCAAAGAATGTTCAAATGACTGTCTAGGTTTTAATCCTAGTCAGCAAATTAAAAAGCACAGACATAACTTTGCTGACAAAGGTCCATATAGTCAAAGCTATGGTTTTTCCAGTAGTCATGTGTGGATGTAAGAATTGGACCATAAAGAAGACTGAACGTAGAATTGATGCTTTTGAACTGTGGTGTTTTCCAACACTTTTCCAAGACTCTTGAGAGTCCCTTGGACTGCAAGGAGATCAAACTAGTCAATCCTAAAGGATATCACCCTTGAATATTCATTGGAGGGACTGATGCTGAAACTGAAGCTCCAATACTTTGACCACATGATGCAAACAGATGACTCACTGCAAAAGGTCCTGATGGTAGGAAAGATTGAAGGCAGAAGGAGAAGGGGATGACAGAGGATGAGATGGTTGGATGGCCATTGACTTGTCAATGGACATGAGTTTGAGCAAGCTCTGGGAGGTGGTAAAGGACAGGGAAGCTTGGTGTGCTGCAGTCCATGGGGTCACAAAGAATCAGACAGGACTGAGTGACTGAACAACTGAACAGCAGCAATAAATCCCTGCTACTGATAGGTCAACTAATCTTTGATAAGGGAGTCAAGAATATGTAGTAGGGTAAGGATAGTCTCTTGAATAAATAATAAGAGGGAAATTAAATATTCACATGCAGAAAATTAAATTGGACTCTTACAAAAGCTATAAGTAATAATTAACTCAGGATGGGTTAAAGGTTTAAATGTAAGACCTAAAACTATATAGAGAAAGAAGTGGCAACCCACTCCAGTATTCTGGCCTTGAAAATCCCATGGACAGAGGAACCTGGTGAGCTACAGTTCATGGGGTCGCAAAGAGTCAGACACAACTGAGCAACTAAACACACACCTGAAACTATAAAACTCCTCGAAGAAAACGTAGGGGAAAATCTCCTGGACTTTGGTCTTAGCATTATATTTTTGGATATAACTCTGAAGCACAGGCAACAATAGTAAAAATAAATGAGTGAGATTACATCAAACTAAAAATGCACAGCAAAGGTAATAATCAACAATAAGAAAAGACAACCTATGGAGTGGAAGAAATATTTGCAAACCATATATCTGAAAAGGGGTTAATATGCAAAATATAGAGAAACTCCTACAATTCAACAGCAGTAAAAACAACCAATCCAATTTAAAAATGTGAAAAAGATCTGGTTAGAGATTCTTCCAAAGAAGACATACAAATAGTCAACAGATAAATGGTCAACATCACTAATCACCAGAGAAATTCAAATCAAAACCATAATGAGATGTCACCAGATACCTGTTAGAGTGGTGTTTATCAATAGGCAAGAGATAAAAAGTGCTGGCAAGTATGTGGAGAAAAGAAACACTGTACACTCTTGGTAGGAATGTAGATTGGTATAGCCATTGTGTAATAATCAAATACTGTTGCAGCCTGGCAGAGCAGAGACCAGAACCTGCCCCATGACTCGAGGGCGTGGCAAACTGTGCCTCGTGATTGTCTTAGTAGGCATGCTGGACAGACATACTTGGGGCGGGACTGTGCTCTCTGCTTCACTTCACTGCCTGTCCCTGCATCCGTTTCCATGGAAACAAAACAAGATGTTCCTGATTAACAGCAGAGCTTTAACTTTCCTCCCTCTTTATGGTGTGCTGATCAAATTCCCCAGTATAGCTATTTCCTAATGATCTCATATGAGACTTCTACCAATAAAGCATGGGCTGAAAGGAGCCATCTTGCCTTCCTGCCATGAGAGCAGGAGGGCCCCCTGACTCCCTGCTTGCCAAATTGTGTGCGTCTGTCTTTGCATTATGCTCTCACCCCCATTACAGGTCTTTCTCACCCGCTGTGCTGGACAGGGCAAAACAACTGCCGTATGATCCAGCAATCCCACTTTTGTTGGTGTATCCAAAGGAAATGAAATCAGGATCTTGAAAAGATATCTGCACATCCACATTCATTGCAGCATCATTTACAATATCTAATATATGACAGCAATTTGAATAACAGTCAACAAAAGAATGGATAAAGGAAGTGTAAGGACACAGAAAATAGAATATTTTCAGTCTTTGAACAAATCCTGGTATTTGCAAAAGCATGGATGGGCCTAGCGGACATTATACAAAATGATTTAGACACTAAATGACAAACACTGACCTTACTTATATATAAAATATAAAAAATCCATATTCACAGAAAAAGAGAGCAGAATGGTGGTTGCCAGGGAAGTTGTGGTACATATACACAATGGAATATTACTCAGCTATAAAAAGGAACACATTTGAGTCAATTCTAATGAGGTAGGTGAACCTAGAGCCTATTACACAGAGTGAAGTAAGTCAGAAAGAGAAACACAAATACTGTATATTAATGTATATGTATGGAGTTTAGAAAGATGGTATCGATGATCCTACATGTAGGGTAGCAGAGGAGACACAGATGTAAAGAACAGAGTTTTGGACTCACTTAGAGAAGGTGAGGGTGGGATGATTTCACAGAATAGCACTGACACATGTGTATTACCATATGTAAAATAGAAGACCAGTGCAAGTTTGATGTATGAAGCAGGGGACCCAAAGCTGGTGCTCTGGGACAACCCAGAGGGATAGTGTGGGGAGGGAGGTGGGAAGGGGCTCATGATGGGGGAGACACATGTATACCTGTGGCTGATTCATGTTTCTGTATGGCAAAAACCATCACAATATTATAAAGTAATTATCCTCCAATTAAATTGATTAGTTAAACAAGAGAAGTAGGGGTAAAGGGAGAGTTTGATCACAGGGTACTAATTTTTATTTATAAGATGAATAAGTTCTGGGGATCTAATGTGCAGTATTTACTGAGCATAGATCTTCTGTTCTCAACATGAACACAAAGTTAAACTATGTGAGTTGATGGGTGTGTTAATGAAAACATTGTGATAATTATTTCACAGTGTACATGTGTATCAAATTATTATATTTCAGCTTGCAGAATCTCAGTTCCCTGACCAAGGATTGAACCCCAGCCCAAAGCAGTAAAAGCCTGAAATCCTATCCACTAGGCCACCAGGAACTCCCAGTACACTATAAATATGTACAATTTTTATTTGTAAATTATACATCAGTAAAGTTGTACAGGAAGGAGGGATGAAAAAGAAAGTTTTAAGAAGTAGCCATCATTATCTGTTGTTAGGGACCTGTAGAGAATAAGCAGAATTATTTTCCTGAGATATAAAAATCAATAAATAGCTATGTTGAAGTGTTAGCAGTCTCTATATTTGAACACTAATGATTACTCTTAAAATCATACTTTGATTTTCCATAATTAAAATTCTCAATATGTGATTACCAAGTAAATCTTGAAAAGTGATGTTAGCCCAAACGTTAAAGTATAATGAGCTTCCTTAGTGGCTCTGATGGTAAAGAATCTGTCTGCACTGTGTGGAACCTGGGTTCAATCCCTGGGCCTTCAAGAACCCCTGGAGGTGGAAATGGCTACCCACTCCAGTATTCCTGCCTGGAGAATTCCATAGACAGAGGAGCCTGGCCAGCTACAGTCCATGGGGTCACAAAGAGTTGGACGTGACTGAGCAACTAACACTTTCACTTTAAGTTATAAAATGTTGAGATTATTGAATAGGTCATAAAATAGGAAAACTAAGGAAGTAAATTTGCTACTTCAGATTATAAATGAAACTTCAAAGTTGTGATGAAAATAGTTAGCATTTGGTCAAGAACTGAGAGATCACAGAAATTACTTAATACTGGATAGGAGTACAACTAAATCTGCACTTATTTCAAAAAAAATTCCTTACTTCATAATGACAAACCCATATGAATGCAACATGATTTAAAGATCATGAAATCTATTTATTTATTATATATAATGGGTTTCTCTGGTGGCTCAGATGGTAAAGAATCCACTTGGAGACCTGGGTTCAATCCCTGTGTTGGGAAGATCCCTTGGAGGAGGAGGACATGGCAACCCCCTCCAGTGTTCTTGCTTGGAGGATTCCATGGACACAGGAGCCTGGCGGGTTACAGTCCATAGCGTCGCAAAGAGTCAGACATGACTGAGTGACTAAGCACATTATGTGTAATACAGCATTAGTAGGGATATTTTCTTAAATATTTGGAAGAAATATTCAAATCTGTGTACCTATGTACCTGTCTACCTACCTACATATGCATTCCCTTTTAAATATAATTAGAATTGTATCTGGCACATAGTAATAATCCAATAAATTGTTGTTAAATGGGTTTGATCCCTAGGTTGGGAAGATTCCCCTGGAGAAGGGAAAGGCTACCTACTCCAGTATTCTGGTCTGGAGAATTCCTTGGACTACAGTCCATGGGGTCACAAAGAGTCAGATACGACTGAGCGACTTTCACTTTTCTGAACACTGCTGCATTTTAACACTATATTATTGATATAGGCACTGATCCTATTTCTTCTTTCCTTTATAGATTTGAACACATTCAGCATAAGCTGTGTCTATCTGCATCTTCATATTGTCATTCTTCTGCACAGTGACCTGTACAGAATTTTTTGTTGACTTGTATTAGTTATGATATGATTTTATAAAAGATATTGGTTCCTTTGAGTAAATGAATGTGTAACATCCTGATCTTTGAAAACTGATTTTTTTTTTGTATCTGAATTGCAAGGACTCAGGATCAAAAAATGTCATTTTTCTGATGCATACCAGGCATAGAGATGCATACCAGGCCATTAGATTTTATCATCAGATTATGAGTATCAGTACTAATTCATGATTTCATTTGATTTTTTTTACTCTTATGAACATTGACTGGTATTTATTCTTCATTGTATCTTGCTAGTTTATCTTTCCAAAAATATAGCCATCATCCATCTATTTTACTTTTTCCATGTTAATCAGAAACTCAGGAAAAAAAAAAAAAACTACAAGCATATTAAAGTTTCTATGTAATTTTAGTAACCTTAAAACAGAAAATGCTATTACTCTTTCTCTATTTTTTAGTTTATTTATTTATTTTAATTGGAGGATAATTGCTTTACAATGTTGTGTTGGTTTCTGCTGTATAACAATATAAGTCATAACTCTCTATCCCCTCCCTTTTGAGCCTCTCTCCCACCCCTGCTTCTGTATTTTTATACCAATAGTGATTTTAAGAATGGAGTGAGACTTATTGTCATTAAAATGATGGCTTAGTTTTAATTAAACTTTTTTGACAGAAGTACAAGTCAAAGTGTAAATAAGGAAAAACAGCTTTTGTTGCTCTTAAATGACTAGATATGAGTAAGGACTATTTTAATGTTTATCTCTTTAAAATATAGACAAAAATTATGTGATGTATTTATTAACATACTCTGATTTAGGGATATGCTTTTACATATAACAGAAAGCATATTATTTTCAAGATAGGTTTCTGCTCTGTTTCTGTAGTTCATTAAAACATTTCATCTATCTTTTCTTATTCCTATTAAAAACTGAGGAATAGCAAAGAAAGAAAGAGTCTACTTTTCTCAGAACCTATAGCCTTGCACTGTCAGAAATGTCACAGGTTAATGGTACAGCTCAGCTCCATTTATCTTATTCTGACAACTCAACCAACCTAGCACAATCTAGCAAAAACATTCTTCCCAGACCAGGTGACATTTTCAGCCTTTGTTCCTTTAATGTGGTGGCTGTGAGAGCATTTAGTGTGCAATAACTTTGTGCAGAAACTTAGTGCTTTAGGTTTCTTCAGTATTCAATCAAGGACAAGAGTTTCTAGAATTTTAAAATGGTTTATCAAATATAAATATACAGAGTACTCTTTTACTTTCAACTAACTTGACCTTTAAATTTTTTTATTATTCAAAAGCTATAAAACTTACAGAATATATTTTAATTCTCTAACTTTTTGATTGCATAAACTTAGTTATTTTTTAATGCTGCAAAGCTAAATTTAGCATCAAGATTGATACGAGGTCCCAGAAGCATTGCCCAGGTCACTTTGTAAATGAGTCTGAGTATCTTTGAGGAATATTACTCACTGTGTTGATGGAAATTTAAACAAGTTATGACACCTGAATATTTCTAAAGCCATTTCTTTGTTCTGAATTTGATATTGAATAATATCTTGCCTGCTCTGTCTAGGAAATAATCATATTAAAATAGTGACTCTGTATTGCCTTCTTTCTCTATTTATGATTGCTCAGGTTTGATAAAATATATTTTCCACTGTAATAGAAAATCAATTAAAGAAAGGCAAGCAATGTTTTGGTTTCAGGAACAATATATACATAAATATGTGTGTCTATATTACTGTCATTTTCAGAGTAGTTTTTATATTTCTTAAAATAAGAATGTAGTCCAAGAAGTCTTTGCCTCTTACCTGGTAATAGTAAAATCAAACATTTTATAGTATACATTCAATGTTTTTTATAGTCGGTTTTATGAAGGTTTCATATTTAATTTTTCATAATGGCCATGTAGTCTGTCAACTGTTAGAAACACTGAATTTTTTAAAATCAATTTTATAATGTGATTTTTAATTTTATTAGATTTGTGTAGGATTAATAAAGCAAAAATGATTAGCCATCTTTGAGTTTGAATAACACATCCTTTAATAGAGCACTTTTTCATAACTGTAATATTTTATAGTATACTTAGTTATTTTGGTATTTATAATTTCAATCCAATAGTTTTATACAGAAGACAAATAATTATTTTTGCTGAAGAGCAAATGTGTTTTATGTATATCTAATCTGAATTTCAGATTAATTTCTGATGCAATGCATAAGCAAGATATAATTGTAATTTAAATGTATGCATAAATAGGAAGTGATAATAGATAAGCTATTTCCTATAGTTAAGAAGAAAAAATCAGAATAATATATCAGTGGACTAACAAATAGGGTCAGTTTTTAACATATTTTATGATTTATATTGTTTAAAGAAAATAAACTGCTTTTGTCTTAATCATAGCTAATAGTCCTCTAACATGATGGATATTGTGTGACAGTAGTTACGGTTACTTCAGGTATTCTCTGAGACAGATTGTTGTAAAACAGCCACAGTATGCTGTTTCTACTTTTATTTTTTCTAAAAGTAGACTTATTTTATTTCAAGATTTATAGTAACACTAAGAATTAAGTAAGTTAATTCAAATAGACTCAGTGGCTTCTACTGTTTTTGGTGAATCTAGGCATTATTTTGTAGTTTTGCAGCAAAATTTGCATATCACACTGTATCATCATGTTGTGTTTTTGGAATTAGCCAATGAGTTCCATTATTACTTTGCATTGATGAGTTAGCTTTGTGTGGAAAATGTTCACATAGTTATACGGATTATAGAACAACAGCTGGTGCTTAATATGTAGACAGTTATTAATTTATTTCACAACAAGTCAATTAATGTCAGGGAAGATTGATTCATTGTCTGATTAACAGTTTGATATTATCTATGGATAAATGGGCACATCAGATTCACAGAGCACTTTCCAGAGTGTGTGTGCTTTCATTAATCATATTTCACTTATAAAGTATCCTTTTGTTATGGTCCTGTTGATTATCCTCATCTTGTTTATTTGGCAATCCTAATTTCTTTCATTTTCTTACTCCTGTCATGTTTCAGATGTTGCTGCTACTCTCAGATATTACAGATGAAATTATTTTGCAGCCAAATGGATTTCTATTCTTTTCAAAACTACTGTTCCTTGTAACCCTTCCTCTGTTTGATTCATTCAACCATTATTCATGGGGTAAATACTTGGTTCAAATTAATGTGCTCATGAATTCACTGAACTGGCTTATATCACTACTGATTTTTTTTTTTTTTTTTTTGTCACTGACATTCTTGAAAGTTGTATGTTGGAACCAAGCCACTCATTCCTATTATCATCATATTTTTTTGCTTCTCAAGGACTCCACACTTCTCTGTTGAATTTTCTATAGCATGTGTTTTTTCTATAGCATGTTTTTTTTTTAATCTACTTTTTTTTATCTGAACGTTTATTAGCAGTATGTTCAACTGGCAAAATGGTAAAAACAACAATAAAAAAAACTTTTTGCATTATTAATGAATCATCCATTGTATGGGCCCTTTGCTCAGATTTAGTACTAATGCTGCCTTCATGAAGTAGTTTGCCTTCTTACATAAAATCTGCAGTTGAAAATAATTATTCTGTTCTTTCAATAGCACATGTTATTGATGGCTTTTAAAGTGTATTATTATTATTACTATTTGACCTTCTCACTCTAAATTTATTTTTCTAATTCACTGGCACCCTATTCTATACGTATATAAGTTGGTTAGTGTACTGAATTAACATTTATATGTAAATGTGAGGGATCAAAGGCAGATAACATTAGATATTTAAAAATTTGTGTTCAATTGTGTCCAACTCTGCAATCTTATGGACTGCAGCCCCCCAGGCTCCTCTGTCCATGTAATTTTTCAGGCAAGAATACTGGAGCAGGATGCCATTTCCTACTCCAGGGAATCTTCCTAACCCAAGGATCAAACCTGTGTCTCCTGCATCTCCTGCATTGGCAGGCAGATTCTTTACAGCTATGCCACCTGGGTAGCCCCATATTTAAATATATAAATGGCTAATCAGATCCAAAATATTTCTAGTCTTTGCTTTGAAAGTGTGGTATGAGATTTCTATAAGAAATGATGAACAGTTGGAGTTGCTGCCGTTGAAATACAAACTGTATTTTTCAGCAAAAAATTAATCTAGATACAATTTGACCATGAGTGAGAATATTGTAATTGCACCATTATTTTATGTACTAAGAACAAAACACATACTACCAGTTTAACTATAATCTTTAAATGATTTGTTGAGTGAGGAATTTCAATTATCCAATCATCACCCTAGGGATGAGTGAAGTTCATATATGTACACACAGTAACAACTGAATTCAGTTGTCTAATTGTTATTTTAAGATAAATCCATATTTCAGAGATATTAAAATGTGGAAAATGTGTTTCTTAGAAGTAATAAAATACAGTAATTCATACGAAGTACTAAATACAGTGCCTGACACACATATTTAATAAAATATTAGAGTAGTAGTATTGAAAGATAAAAAACACACGTTGGATGTATATTTGATTTTCCTCTCTGTAAACTGTAAACTTTAGTTTGGTATATATGTGAAAAATCTAGGTTTGTCAACCAGAACCATGTAGTTTAAGTTATTCACTCTGGCATAGCTTTGTTTTTGAGTTGCTGAGATGGTTGGTAGAAAAGAGACTCATGCATGCCATTTGTCATCCAGCTTATAAAGGAGATTTTAAATTGTCTTGTTAAACCTCAACAGGTTCAATATCTTATTGATAATCCTGCCAGAATCAGGGCGATATCCCTTAATACGAAGTCCTCAAAGAATAGCGTTTTCCTGAGTATACTATAGACTGTGTAGAAAACAAAATTGATGTATGTATAAATAACTCTGTCCTTTAAACATTTTGTTATGAAATATAAAAAAGGAAAGCCATTTTAAAAAACATTTGGCTAATTACAGAATGTCTGTCAGTATGTCTATGAAAAAACCCTTCAAGATGCTTTATATTATGCTCTATTTGCTATCCTATATAAAGTTTCAAAAATGCACAACTCTCCAGTTCAGTGCATTAATTTAGCTCACTTAGGTTAACATCCTAGTTTAAATAAATGTGTTAGCAGAGAAAAATTACCTTCTAATTTCACTTTTATAAAAATTTTGCTGCACTAGATGTCATACTAAAATATTTTTTATGTTTTTAGAATTCTGAACTGAACGGGCCTATGCAATGAATCTCGAAGGGATGAAACTTTAACCTCTACAATATCCACATACTGTGTGCATGTAGAGATAAAGAGAATGATCTTTCTTTTTGTAAAGATACCAGCACTATGGTTATCTTTGGCCCCACCCTAATGACTTCATTTAATCTTGTTTCCTAATGCTTCTATCTCCAAATGTAATCATATTAGGAATTCAGTTCAGTTCAGTAGGTCATGTTCAACTCTTTGCGACCCCATGGGCTGCAGCATGCCAGGCTTCCCTGTCCATTGCCAATCCCAGAGCTTGCTCAAACTCGTACTTTGAATTGGTGATGCCTTCTGACAATCTCATCCTCTGTAGTCCTGTTCTCCTTCTGCCTTCAGTCATTCCTAGCAACAGGGTCTTTTCCCAGTGAGTCAGTTCTTCACATCAGGTGGCCAGAGTATTGGAGTTTCAGCTTCAGCATCAGTCTTTCCAATGAATATTGAGGACTAATTTCCTTTAGGATTGACTGGTTTGATCTCCTTGCAGTCCAAGGGACTCTCAAGAGTCTTCTCCAGTACACAGTTTATGAATTTGAGGGAGACACATTCAGTCCATAGAACCTGTAGTTCACTGTCTCTATTCATCTGGAATGAATGTCTCTCGTTCTTTCCCCATAATTACTTAATAACTATATTTTAAATTCTATCTTTAGTGGAAAAAAAATCTGCCTTTTAAGTTAGCCACCATAAAAAAAAATTAGGTGGTATAAGTAATTCTTGAGACTAGAAAGGACATCTTTCAAGGCTTGCAGTGCCTTGAAATTGGACATTAGCCAACTAAATTGGGAAACCCTTCCTGGAAATAGAATGAGAAACTAAAATATTGGGCCCTTGTCTTCTCTCAGTCATTAAGTTTTCACAACACTCGATAATCATAGATGAGCGCTCAAAAATATATTCTTTGACAATTCAGCCAAACATATGACAGAGGGGAATTTCCTGTGACTTCTACAATTCTCCTTTGAACAAATATTTATCAAGACTTCTTTTATGCCAGTTATCATCCTAAGCATTGAGAATGTGAGTTTACAACATATCTTTACAGAGCTTAAAGTCTAGAGAGTAAAATGATTCATAAATAGGACAATACGATAGTGTGATACAGAATCTGTAAAGCACAAGGCACTTTCAGAGTCCTTAGAAAAAGCAAAACAGCAGAACTGGAAGGGGTCAGGGAAGACTTCTTGGAATGGTTGACAGCTCATACATAAGTATTTAGCCTGGAAATTATGTATGTGTGTGTAGGGGGTTGCATTTTGTGTACTGACGAGAGGATAGGGTAACATTGTTCCAGCCAGAGAAACAGTGTAAGGGAAGGTCCTGAAGGTGAGAAGGAGCATGAGAATCATGTCAACATCTCATCTTCTTCCTGTCAGCCCTCAAGCCAAAGCATATAATAGTCCTCCAGTGACTGTCACATCATGTATAAATTCTTCAAAATTATAAAATCCTCTATGATCTTAAGAGCTGTGCAGAAATAGCATTTTCTTATGTTTGCAAGTTAGCATGCCACAATTCATAGATGCTGGCAAAAGTACAAGACACCTGGCACAGAGATACAGACCTTTTATTAACTGAAGCCGTAGCAATAGCACGAGCATCAGCATTTGCATCGTCTCCCTCAGGCCCAGTTTGTTTTGATGGTATGAAGAGGGTCAGGTGATGCCTGAACATACAGTGTGCTGCCTTACGTGGGGGGAATATCAAATGTAGGACATTTGAATATTTTATAAGGCATTGTAAGCTTGCCTGAACTTTGCACAAGGAGGCATTGTCTTTATTACACTGAACAGTAAACACACTCACCCTTAGCTCCAGAAGGATATACTATCTTTCAAGACTGTTCACTGTACAAACATCCTTGGAAATTTAGCTAAAACAAAAGCAGGGCTCCTGCTGATAAGAAATGAAAGGGACCCATAGAGAATTGTTTCTCAACTATTTTAAGGCCTTTTATAACTTTGCTTTTTCTGAATACGAAGTTTTACTTTTTATTTTTCAGAGTATTCCATTTTGACTCAGTTTCCCTGTCTAGAAAAATCCTAGCTTTTCCTCCTTTGCTTAACTATAAACTCCTAAATTGGGACAGGTCCAAACAAAGCTCCCTTTGCCTATATCAGGAGCTATTCAGATTCTTAGATTTTCCATACTTGCAGGGCAACATGCTAGCCCAGTGTTGTTGTTGCTAATCAGTCACTGAGTTGTGTCCAGCTCTTTGCGACCCCATGGACTGCAGCACACCAGGCTTCCTGGTCCTTCCTTGTCTCCTAGAATTTGCTCAAACTCATGTCCAGTGAGTCAGTGATGCTATCCAACCATCTCATCCTCTGTTGCCCCCTTCTCCTCCTATCCTCAGTCTTGGCCAGGATCAGGTTTTTTCCCAAGGAGTCAGCTCTTCCCATCAGGTAGTCAAAGTATTAGAACTTCAGCTTCAGCATCAATCTCTCCAGTGAATATTCAGGATTGATTTCCTTTAGGATTGACTGGTTTGATCTCCTTGCTGTCCAAGGGAGTCTCAAGAGACTTGTCTAGCACCGCAGTTCAAAAGCACCAATACTTCGGTGTTCAGTCTTCTTTCATTCCAGCTCTCACAGCTGTACACGATGACTGGAAAACCCATAGCTTTGAATTTATAGAACTTTGTTGGCAAAGTGATGTCTTTGCTTTTTGATATGTTGTCTACGTTTGTCATAGCTTTCCTTCCAAAGAAGAAATGTTACTATCCTGTTACTGTATCATGAACACCAGTAAGACATGAGATCATGGGTCAGCAACAAAGGACTTTATCACTCACAGCAAAAGCAGTCGCTAGTTTGCCAATTCTATGCTCATGGAGACAGATTTGCTGAATTTAGTGTAACTATATAGTTAAATATGAATTTTAGCTTTTTATCATCATACATATGTGTCTTTGGTATTTGAAACACACATGAAAAAAGTCCATTGTTTATCCAAAATTCAAGTCTAACTAGGTGTCCTGTATTTTGTCTCGCAGCTCTGCATGGGTCACAGAAGGCCCATGATGGGTGCCTGCACGTATTGTGGGCTATGTTACAGGTCAGAGGAGAGAGAACCACTACCTGGGAGATAGACTGCTTTCACAGCAAGCAGAAATAAGGCTGGTCTTTGGAAAGAAATGCTACTTTATCCCACCATGCTGTTCACTGGAAACAAACACACACCCCTGGAAAATGGAATGGATTAGTGAAAGAGTCATCAGGACTTTACATTCTTTGCTACACAGAGAGAATGTACAGGAACTCTCAGGGGTCACTACAGACTATCTCCAACATTCTGAATCATACAACTTAACCCAACCTTAATTCCCATCTGAAAGACTATACTTGAATATGACACTATAACTTTCGAATCTTTAGTATTTTTAGTTCAACCTAACTTCATCTTTTAATTTGCCCTGTAATCTTAGTGAGGCCAGAGAACACATCCTACATTTTATTTTTTTTTAAATATTTCACAGTATATTTTATGTCTTATACACAGATACTGCTTGACAAAATCTTTTAAGATAATTAATGCCTTTGGGGTTGTTAGCTATTACTTTTTAGGAATAATGGTAAAAAAGAATGAATTCCTTGAGAAGATATTTATCTGATCTGTTTGGATATTTGGAGGAAGCTTTTGTTTTTACCCAGGAGGATGGCTGTGCCAAAGCCTTTGACTGTGTGGATCACAATAAACTGTGGAAAATTCTGAGAGATGGGAATACCAGACCACCTGATTTGCCTCTTGAGAAAGTTGTATACAGGTCAACAACAGTTAGAACTGGACATGGAACAACAGACTGGTTCCAAATAGGAAAAGGAGTTCGTCAAGGCTATATATTGTCACTCTGTATATTTAACTTATATGCAGAGTGCATCATGAGAAATGCTGGACTGGAAGAAACACAAGCTGGAATCAAGATTGCTGGGAGAAATATCAATAACCTCAGATATGCAGATGACACTACCCTTATGGCAGAAAATGAAGAGGAACTCAAAAGCCTCTTGATGAAGGTGAAAGTGCAGAGTGAAAAAGTTGGCTTAAAGCTCAACATTCAGAAAACCAAGATCATGGCATCCAGTCCCATCACTTCATGGGAAATAGATGGGGAAACAGTGGAAACAGTGTCAGACTTTATCTTTCTGGGCTCCAAAATCACTACAGATGGTGATTGCAGCCATGAAATTAAAAGACGCTTACTCCTTGGAAGGAAAGTTATGACCAACCTAGATAGCATATTCAAAAGCAGAGACATTACTTTGCCAACAAAGGTCCATCTAGTCAAGGCTATGGTTTTTCCTGTGGTCATGTATGGCTGTGAGAGTTGGACTGTGAAGAAAGCTGAGCGCCAAAGAATTGATGCTTTTGAACTGTGGTGTTGGAGAAGACTCTTGAGAGTCCCTTGGACTGCAAGAAGATCCAACCAGTCCATTCTGAAGGAGATCAGCCCTGGGATTTCTTTGGTAGGACTGATGCTAAAGCTGAAACTCCAGTACTTTGGCCACCTCATGTGAAGAGTTGACTCATTGGAAAAGACTCTGATGCTGGGAGGGATTGGGGGCAGGAGGAGAAGGGGATGACAGAGGATGAGATGGCTGGATGGCATCACTGACTTGATGGACATGAGTCTGAGTGAACTCTGGGAGTTGGTGATGGACAGGGAGGCCTGGCGTGCTATGATTCATGTGGTCACAAAGAGTCAGACACGACTGAGCGACTGATCTGATCTGATCTGATCTGATGGCAGCCCACTCCAGTGTTCTTGCCTGGAGAATTCCATGGACAGAGGAGCCTGGCAGGCTACAGTCCATAGGGTCGCACAGAGTCGGACATGATTGAGTGACTAACACTTTACTTTTACTTTTTTTTTTTTACTAATAGCATCTTGATCTATGCTCTAGAATAGCTAACAAATTTCCCTTTCATTCTCTTCTGTTCCCAATTATCTAATGCCTTTTTATGTTATCTTTTTAAATATACCAGCACGTGCAAATGAGTAAGCCTCCCTGTGTTTAAGGTTGGATAGCTTTATGAAGTTTGGTGTGGTTACCATACTGTTAAAGCCTCTAGATAGAGTTTTAAACGAGTGTCCAGAGTCTGCCTCTCTGTATTTGCTTATGAACAAAATGAAAGTGTTTTGAATTTGAGTTTTGAGATAACCAGATGCTAAAACTATCAAATACACTTGGAAACACACACATGCACTTTCATTTTTTCCTTCTCCCACCCATTGGCTACTATTTAAAAACCTATAGCAGTGAGGTGAGGCTGTTCTTTATGTAAAAACAGATTTTAGCCAGTCTTCAGTACCTACTTTTTCATTCCCAGTAGAAGAGATAGGTGCTGTTTCAGGGTAGGTGAGAAGGAGCATCTGTGATCAGAGGAAAAATAAAGTAGAAACAAATGGCTCCCTGATTAAGTCTTATGTCAAGTTAAACAAATGGCTCCCTGATTAAGTCTTGTGTCAAGTTAATGTCACTTTTGAGCTGATTATTGCAAATAACTTAAGAATAAATTGTTGATCTGTGTTCTATGTCTCTTGTGTAAATGAAAATAGAAATTTAGGTACCACTTACATCTACCAATACTCTGTTGATGGGTATGAAGTAATAACTCCTAATAAGAAAAGCCTTAATAGTAATTCATGCCATTGTTGCTGTTCCACTTACCTAACAAAAAATGAGAATATAAAATACACAGTAAAACAGCCACCACAGCATGAGTCCTCAAATTGATTCTAGCAATAAAGCTCCTTACAGTGAATGCAAACCACTTGATTAACAAGAAAACAGCATCCTGTTGAAAAACACAGAGCATCCTGTAATCATGGGCCTGTACTCTGGTCACCCATTTAGATATTAAGATTTTATCCATGAGCTGTTCTTGGAATGATCTGGTACCCTGAAATAACTCATTTATTCAAGGTTTCTCCTACCCTGAAATATTTTACATGCTTAATGAGTAGAAAGAGCTTTGTGTCTATTTATATTATCCTTTGCTATAGATCAAAATACCCAAATGTTTAATGGCTTAAAACAAAATTATTTTATCTCTCATGATTCTGTGGGTTCAGCTGGGCACTTCTCCATTGGAGTGGAGCACTTATCCACTGGTTGCGATAAGATGTGAGCTGGAGCATCATGTGAAGACCTGATTGAGCTGGATGTCCATGAAAGATCTCATGATTGGAAGCGGATGCAGGCTTCTCACAGCATG
This sequence comes from Bos indicus, assembly GCF_029378745.1. NCBI lineage: Eukaryota > Metazoa > Chordata > Mammalia > Artiodactyla > Bovidae > Bos > Bos indicus. Next base: position 27,598,193 of record NC_091765.1, read on the forward strand.
ACTCTTTCCCCAGAGGGAGTTTCCCAAAAAGAAGCATTCTAAGAGACCCAGGCAGGGGACTTCAGGCTTCCTATGACCTAGCTCTGGAAGTCCCAAATTACCCCGTCAGGCAAGTCACAAAAGCCCCTGAGGTTCAGGAGCAGGGGAATTAGACTCCAACTCTGGATGGAGGAACAGCTAGGTCAGACTACAGAACAGCTTGGATGCTCTTTGGAAAATATATTTGGCTATATTTCCTTTAATCACCTTAGTAAGCAAGTCTGGATTTTTATACTAAAGATTACTTGCTAGCAATATTAATTAGACAAAACTGAATGATAATAGAGACCTATCTAACCACCATTCTTATAAACTATGATGTATTATTTGCATAATTTAACATGGATTTCCACAGTTTCGAGCTTGCATGTCTCTCTCTCTCTGTTACCCTACTACTCTTTCATAATATTGACTGGACAACATCCACTGCTGGTATCAACTCACATTTCTCCTTTCCTATGTCGACTTGCTAGTTTATCATCTTCTCTAACACTTAAAGGGATTTGCATGGCTGAGGATGGAAGGGAGTAGTCTGAGTATCTTGTTATTACTACTGATATGGTATATCCTGACTCTAGTTCTCCAGTTAGTGAGAGAAAAGGAGAGTAAGTGCAAAAAGAGATTTTGGTGAGGGGGGAGTTCTCTCTGCTTTATCCCTAATCTCCATCAAACTTACTAAAGCCATATAATTTAAACACATAATTAAAATAAAATGAAAATTTGCAATGCAAATGAAATTTCCAGAAAAGTACTCTTGCAATTTCTCCAAAATGCTAGTCCCTTTTAAGAATTATAGAGATGTCACTGGTTCTAATTCCCAAACTTAAATTGGAAATAAGAATAAATATTTTGAAATAATATTCTCAGATTTCCAGTCTGAGACCTCGTGTTTTTCATATGAGATCAAAAGTCAGAAAATTAAATCAGATTTGTAAATCAATTATTACATATGTACTTTGATTTTCTTATCCCAGAAATAGGATGATACTTTCCCCCTGTATTTTATTAATTTGTGTACCTACTTAATGCTAGGTATTGGGGATACAGCTTTCAACAAAATAGGCAAAAATTCTTTCCTTCATGATAACAGATATATATTTAAGTTTATATAATAGATATATATTTAAGTTTACATACATATTTGTTAGATATAAATATTTAAGATTTGTTGTTTAGTTGCTAAGTCATGTCTTATTCTTTTAAGACCCCACATACTGTAGCCTGCCAGACTCCTCTGTCCATGGGGTTTTTCAGGCAAGAATACTGGAGTGAGTTGTCCTGTCCTTCTCCATAAGTTAAGATAACATATATATTTTATGTAAATAGTCCTGCCCTTCACTTTGTTACAATGTAAACATGAAATAATTTGTCTAGTAAGACATATAAACCAAAATTAAAATAATACTAAAATTTGTATTAAGCTGAGAAAATTTGATAGAATTTATTAATTTTATTTATAATGTTTTCAAGCTTCAGACATTTAAAGTAGTATGTATGACTCTTCCTGCAAACAAGATCACTCTTACCTTTTGCTCGTTTGATAATTAGTAAGTCTTCAAAAGATGCACGTTTGAATTGGCATTAGCTAGCCATCTTTTGCAAAGAAATAATTGTGTAAAGTAACTTCTGTTATTGTGCAAACTTAATGTCTTTTTTTTTTTTTGAGAGAGAGATTTTAGTGGTAACACCTGTTTAAGCCTAAGTTAGCAAATTCTATTCCCCAAGCCATGCTTATATCACTACTAGTCATGTTTTTCACAAAACACCAAATTAAATAAATCAGTCTTCATGCAGTCTGTGCTCAGGAATAAATGGAGGAGAGACAAATCAATAATGCCAAAGAGAAAAAGACACTAGCAATAACAAAATAAAAATGATTTTCTAGTGTTCAGGAGAATGTTATAAGCAGTGGAAAGGAGACTTAAAAGTGTGGGTCTAAAGATTTCTTTTGCTAGATATGTGGGAAACCATTTCATTTCTGAAAATTTGTAATGGATAGGAAATATTCTAGTGCCATTTTACCTGTGAAAATACAGCTCCAAAAGTCAGAACCTTAGTAAGAAGAGAAAATAAAAAGTTCGAAAAGTATTAGTCCCATTCCTTTTCTTGCTAAGTAAGTTACATCACTTGATATTTCTTTTTCTTTCTGACCTCACTAAAAGGGTATAGGAAATAGTATTCAATTTTACCAGAAACAAAGTATTTTAATAACCCAATGTATAAAAGTAATATGCATGAGTCCAGACTGACACAAATTAGCAATTGAATAAACGAGGAAGAAGTGACAAATCTTCCTTAAAGAAAAGTTATAAATAATTTATGTACTCCCCACTTCAAGAGGTAAAGAGGTATTCCTTCTTTACCCCACTCCCCAGACTTATTTGAGTGTTGGCTGGACTTAGTGACTCACTTCCAAAGAGTAAAGTATAGAAAGGGAACAAATCGTGATTTTATAGTGCAGAAATCTGGCAAACGCTACCTTAACCAAATGACCAAGGTTAGTGTGGTAAATCATTTTAATATCATGATGCTTTTGAACTGTGGTGTGGAGAAGACTCTTGAGAGTCCCTTGGACTGCAAGGAGATCCAACCAGTCCATCCTAAAGGAAATCAGTCCTGAATATTCATTAGATGGACTGATGTTAAAGCTGAAACTCCAATACTTTGGCCACCTGATGTGAAGGGCTGATTCATTTGAAAAGACTCTGATGCTGGGAAAGATTGAGGGCAGGAAGAGAAGGGGACCATAGAGGATGGGATGGTTGAATGGCATCACCAACTCAATGGACATGAGTCTGAATAAACTCCGGGAGTTAGTGATGGACAGGGAGGCCTGGCGTGCTGCAGTTCATGGGGTCGCAAATAGTCGGGCATGACTGAGCGGCTGAACTGACTGACTTTCTAATATGGTGTGATGAGGAGGGCATTTCACCTTTTTGGTATTCTTTTCCAAAACCCATTACCCCAGTCTGATCATGAGAACAATGTCACAAAATCACAAACTGAAGGACATTCTATAAAATACCTGAATGGTACTTTTCACAATAGTGAAAGTCATGAAAAGCAAATATATGTGAACAACTGATCACTGTTACTTCAGAGTTTTTATTCCCTCCTCCCATTATTTTTTGTTTCCTTGTATTATTTGGATCTATTTTTAAAAATTTTAATATGTTGACATACAATATTATATTACTTTCAGGTATTCTATGTAGTTATTTGACATTTGCATACATTATGGAATGATCACCACGGTAAGTCTAGTAACCATCTGTCCTCATACAAAGTTATCACAATGTTATTGAATGTATTCCTTATGTTGTGTATTGTGTCCTTTATGACTTTATTATGTAACTGGAGGTGTTGTACCTCTTAATCCTTTTCACCTATTCCGCCCACCCGCTCCCTCCAACCTGTGCACCTCTCAGAAAGATGGTGTGGCAGATTTCATTTGTGTTAATTAAAATTTGTTATATTTTTGTTCACTTCACCGGGCACACCCAGGTTATATTCCCCAGCCTCTCCTGTAAATAGCTGGGCCCCGTGTCTGACTTCTGGCTAATGCAGTGTGGTAGGAGGTAATAGAATGCCACTGTCAGACCAAGACCTAAAAGCTTCCCCACATGGTCATCGTCCCTATGAAGTGTCTGAGCAGAGAGGACACCAGAGGTTCATAACTGTATACTTCCTCAGTGCACCTTAATTTGAAAACTACTGCCAATGGCCTAGTATTTACAAGGTTCTCTACACACACTGACAAATTATTTTCTAGAATGACTATATCAGTTAATCTCAGGTCAACAGTAAATGACTTGTTCTGTTTCACAAAATCTTTATGGTTGCTGAAAATTCTGATTTTTTTGTCATTTTTAGAGGCAAGGAAAATGTGTCTTGTTATAGTCTATCTAATTTGGTAAATAATGATATTCTTACCAGTTCTCCTTTTCTGTGTGTGAAGTGTCTCAGTCAGTCAGTCAGTTCAGTCGCTCAGTCGTGTTCGACTCTTTGCGGCCCCATGAATCACAGCACGCCAGGCCTCCCTGTCCATCACCAACTCCCGGAGTTCACTCAGACTCAAGTCCATCGAGTCGGTGATGCCATCCAGCCATCTCATCCTCTGTCGTCCCCTTCTCCTCTTGCCCCCAATCCCTCCCAGTATCAGGGTCATGCATTAATGCCATTTTTCAGTTGGTGCATCTTATGGTTATTCTTTTCTCTATTTTCAAGACCTTCAGATATATTAAGCATGCTATATTATTTCCTGTAATATATTTTGAAAATATTTAATCATAACTTATTTGCATATTACATTGTTAGTAGTAAATGGTGTACATAATTTCAGAGATTCACTCTTATTTTGTAAGTGCTTCCTCTGCTTTTGTTCTTACAAAGAATATAACCTGAAATTCAACACATATTATTTTATGCTTTGCTTTTAATATTATTCATATTTTACACTTAACCCGTCTTAAATTTACCTTGTTTTATACTGTAAAAGCTTAACCTTCTTTTTGATAATAAATAACAGTCTCATAACTATTGACTAATTCTTTCCTCTGAATTAAAATGTCAGCTTCATCATATACTGTCCTACATCTATGTATTCTATGTTTTGAAATCTCAGTTTTTACATTGTTATTTTTGACCTATTATTTCCTGCAGACTGTGTTTCATTCCAGTCATTGTTTTTATGATTTTCATTTTGCTGAATGCTACATTTTGCAATCAATTTAACTAAAAACATGGCTTTCCATTTTTGACCTAATTATTTAATACACTTTCTAATATTATGTCAAAACTTTAATATTGGTATAAACCAAACTTACCTTTGTACCATCTTTTATTATGAAAGTCTAGTTTTTGTTTACTGGAGCTTCCTAGGTAGCTGTAGTGGTAAAAAATCTGCTTAGTAACGCAGGAGATGTAAGAAATGTGGATTCAGTCTCTTGGTTGGGAAGATCTCCTAGAGGAGGAAATGACATCCCACTCCAATATTCTTGCCTGGAGAATCGCAAGGACAGAGGAACCTGTGATCTAAAGTCCATGGGGTTTCAAAGAGTTGGACATGACTGCGCATCTGAGCGTAGTTATTGTTTACTAGCATTTGCTTTCTTAATTTAGCACCTTTGTTTATAGATGTTTTATCTATTTTTATGTGTATATATGTGTATTATTATCATCAGGTTTTTATATCATGGTTATACAAATGAAGAAATTTGAAGTGGCCTGCCTTTTTGTTCTGTGTTTTGGACCTGTGGTCTCTCTGTAGACCAACTGTAAGCTCTGTGGGGATGATGGCCGTGATTTTCTTGCCCACCACTTTGTTCCTGGTGTCCAGTAGCCTCTCAGCACGTGATGGGTACCAATGGATGCCTCAGTTTACTCAGCTTATATGTACCTGTTGCTTGCAAGATTAAAATTTCATGGTTAAAATTCTTCTGGGTTCAGTGTCCTTTAAAACTAGGAATTCTATGACAGTTTTAAAAATTTGTCATTTAAATTCTGGTTTTTAAATGTCTTAGTGTAGATTTGTTAATAATAATATCATATAAATGTAAAAACAGTTCACCTATTTGAATTCTAAAATTTACCTTTTTTTGAGTTATACTCCAGTACCTCTTGCTTGGAAAATCCCATGGACGGAGGAGCCTGGTTAGGCTGCAATCCATGGAGTCGCTAAGAGTCGGACACGACTGAGCGACTTCACTTTCACTTTTCACTTTCATGCATTGGAGAAGGAAATGGCAACCCACTCCAGTGTTCTTGCCTGGAGAATCCCAGGGACGGGGGAGCCTGGTGGGCTGCTGTCTCTGGGGTCGCACAGAGTCGGAAACGACTGAAGTGACTTAGCATAGCCACATTCTTAAAGAAGAATGTTTTTATTTGCACAACCTAGATGCACTGTTCCTCTTCTTTTGCATCATAATTGACATGTTACTCTTTTTGTATTCACCATTTATTGAAAAGGTGGTCATACTTGCCAGTCACCAAATATATTGATTCTTCTTGTTCTGCCTCACTAATACCTGGTTGCTATTAGAAACTTACTGCTAGGCCTAAAATTAGAAGGTTCTTTGCTATTTAGTCACTAATCTGATAAGCTGCGCTGGACTGGCCCTCCTGCTTTTATTCCCGCAGTGTGTAGATAGGAATTAATTTTAAGATAGTTCCAAGCGGTTGTGAAAACCCGCGCCCAGCGTGTGTAGTCTTCTCCTGGTTGTTCTTGCCTTCATCCCCCTTGGCTGTTGACTTCCTTCTGGGGAGTAATTTGTTAATTCTAGGCCAGTTTTGTCATGGAATCTGTTGGTTATTGGATTTGTAATCCCGGTTGTGGTAATAGAGGGCAACAGAGAATGGCTTGAGTTACTTAGAAAACTGTTTCTCCTCCTTAAAACAATGACTTATGCTGCTTTATTCAGTGATGGTACCATGTCTCTGAGGTAAGAATATGCATTAACGTTTGATGGACATAATTTATTACCTTCTCCTAAATGATTCTGCTTAATGGCTCCATCTAACCTTTAGTTATTAGAAATTCCCTCTGGAGTCAAGCAGATGCCTGGCCATTTATCCTGATTTTCACTGCTTTGTGGCTTTGTTTTCCTTCTTAGTTTTTAATATCTTTCTGTGGGAAAATTGAAGAAGAAAAATTAGGACCTCCTAGCTAGCTAATATTTTAACCTAAACCTCATCAGGAAATTATTTTTCTTTTCAATTGGAAGAGGTTTTCTTGGTGGTCTCTAAGTAGTCCTGTTATATATGTATATACTATATGACATCAATAATAAATATATATGTTTTGCCTGTAAATTTTAGTGATTATAAATCAAGATGGGAAAATTTATGATCTTTCGTATAAATCCACTTAGGCACAGAGGACAAACATTGATTATGAAATGAATCAAGATATACATATGATTAACTTAAGTATTAATTTCTAGCATGATATATTCCAAATTATATTTCTGATCTAAATTTTTAGAGGTCCCTTGATAGAAGAGAAAATTTTAATTTAGAAGAATATTTAAAGGATAAGATGCTGTATTAATTGCACTTTGTCTAAGTCACCACAGACATTTTGCCAGATAGCTACCGTGTTGAAGAAAGACCATAGGAACAGGGTATAATAATGTTGTTTCTTTCGCATGCTAACTTGGTGTCTTACTGATATACTTAAGATACTATGATACTTATCATAGTGGAGAGCACTTTGCTGTTTTTGTCTGTCTTTCACATCTTTCATCTTTCTCATGAAAACAGAGCTCCTTTTACTGAATAAATGGGAAACTGATACATGCCTGGTCAGAGTACAACAGTCCCTTGAGCAGAGGTATTGATTTGAGAATGACTTAGTGACTCAGGAGGGCTTATCAGACACTACCCTGGGAATTTCCTATCTGAAGTTTTAGGGAATATTGCCTATTTTTACTAGCTAGTCGGTAAACTTTATAAAATGTATGTGTAACTAATAAGCTTAGTGAGCACATTCTGTGGATCTTCGTCTTTTAGGATTTTCCTTTAAACTTTAATATTTAATTAATTTAATATTAATTTAATTAATTTAATATCAGGTATAATATTTCCTTGCCCCTGGCTTAAAAACTCCAGCAGGATCATGATTTTTCTGCCCACCTTTAAAAAATAGACACAGTGCTCCACTGTAGACACTTTATCCTGAAAGAAGTCTCAAATAAGAAATGAAATATCTCATTTATTTTTCCCAAGCTGTGGAATTCAGTTGGTTACAATTGTTTTCCCTCCTTCCTCCAGTTTGTACCTGCAGTGTGAACAAGGATCAGTTAGTCAGTTCAGTCGCTCAGTTGTGTCTGACTCTGCGTCTCCATGGATTGCAGCACACCAGGCTTCCCTGTCCATCACCAACTCCTGGAGCTTGCTCAGACTCAAGTCCATTGAGTCGGTGATGCCATTGAACCATCTCATCCTCTGTCATCCCTTCACCTCCCGCCTTCAATCTTTCCCAGCATCAGGGTCTTTTCCAATGAGTCAGTTTTTCGCATCAGGTGGCCAAAGTATTGGAGTTTCAGCTTCAGCATCAGTCCTTCCAATGAATATTCAGGACTGATTTCCTCTAGGATGGACTGGTTTGATCTCCTTTCAGTCCAAGGGACTTTCAAGACTCTTCTCCAACACCACAGTTTGAAAGCATCAATTCTTCGGTGTTCAGCTTTCTTTATAGTCCAACTCTCACATGCATACATGACTATTGGAAAAACCATAGCTTTGACTATAGGGACCTTTGTTGGTAAAGTAGTGTCTCTGCTTTTTAATATTCTGTCTAGGTTTGTCATAGCTTTTCTTCCAAGGAGCAAGTGTCTTAATTTAATGGCTATAGTCACCATCTGCAGTGATTTTGGAGCCCCAAAATATAAAGTCTGTCACTTTTTCCATTGTTTCCCTATTTGCCACGAAGAGATGGGAATGGATGGCATAATCTTAGTTTTTTGAATGTTGAGTTTTAAGCCAACTTTTTCACTCTCCTCTTTCACTTTCATCAAGACGTTCTTCAGTTCCTCTTCACTTTCTGCCATAAGAGTGGTGTCATCTGTGTATCTGAGGTTATTGATATTTCTCCCAGCAATCTTGATTCCAGCTTGTGCTTCATCCAGCCCAGCATTCCTCATGATGTTCTCTACATATAAGTTAAATAAGCAGGGTGACAATATAATACAGCCTTCACATACTCCTTTCCCTATTTGGAACCAGTCTGTTGTTCCTTGTCTGGTTCTGACTGTTGCTTCTTGACCTGCATACAGATTTCTCAGGAGGCAGATAAAGTGGTTTGGTATTCCCATCTCTTTAAGAATGTTCCACAGTTTGTTGTGATCTACACAGTCAAAGGCTTTGGCATAATCGATAAAGCAGAAGTAGATTTTTTCTGGAATTCTTTTGCTTTTTCAATGATCCCATGGATGTTGGCAATTTGGTCTCTGGTTCCTCTGCCTTTTCTAAATCCAGCTTGAACATCTGGAAGTTTTTGGTTTGCGTAGTGTTGAAGCCTGACTTGGAGATTTTGAGCATTACTTTGCTAGCATGTCAGATGAGTGCAATTGTGCAGTACTTTGAACATTCTTTGGCATTGTCCTCCTTTGGGATTGGAATGAAAACTGACTTTTCCAATCCTGTGGCGACTGCTGTGTTTTCCAAATTTGCTGACATATTGAGTGCGGCACTTTAAGAGCATCATCTTTTAGGATTTGAAACAGTTCAACTGGAATTGAGCTCAACTGGAACAAGAATATGGTTTTGTTAGCATACATTTTCCTTTGATTTGAGCTTTCTTTTTCCAGCTCATGCCTTTGTGTTCTAGCTGTGGTTTTTGACCTCACAGGGGTGGGAAATATGGAGAATAAAAGACATTGAATTGAACAGTTTTTATCTGAACTGGGTAAGTTGGCTTCAAGCCCTCTGGGATGACAGATGCATAAAGTTGAATTTCATGTACCCTTTTGTGGGATCCTGGAGTTTCCTCTCAGACCTCTCTATTTTTTCCATCCCGGCAGACACTCACTTCTTTTGGATGGCTCATTGATTCTCCTTCTGCAGTCACTGAGTGACCCCTAAACTTTCTGCTTGATGTCCTCTTGCCATTCTAGGAGCTCTGTTAGACCAGACTCAAACAACTTCAATCTATTTTTTTTCCCAGAAACCCAATTTTGACAAAAACTCAAGCTTTTCTAAGGCCTTCAAAGTCAGGCAGTATAGGCCAATGGCAGTGTCCTAAGCAGAAGTCTAATTAATGCAGTGAATGCATTTCAAAACTCTGAGTGCTTTTTTTAAATACCCCCTTTCTAGACTTGTTAAAATGATGCATCTTCTTCATCCCCCACAAATGAGTCGACTGTGAATTAACAGCATAATAACAGATCTTTCCACTGATTTTCTTTTCTCCTCCCAACCCCTATGGTGCCTTCTAGTATCCTTGATTTATGTGGTGAGTACAAGAGTCATGGGAAAAGTTCTTTATCACTGCTTTTGGAAGAGCCCTGCCACCCCCATATAATGTGGGCTCCTCAGTATACATACACACACACACACACACACACACGTGCACACACGCACACACACACACACACCTGGAAGAGGAAATGGCAACCCAGTCCGGTATTCTTGCCTGGAGAATTCCATGGACAGAGGAGCCTAGTGGGCTACAGTCCATGGGATTACAAAGAGCCAGACATGACTGAGTGACTAACACACACATATGGATGTATGTATGTATATATGAGAGAGGGAAAGAACTATATCTATATATTTGCTCAGTTGTGATCAACTCTTTGTGACCCCATGGACTGTAGCCCACCAGGTTCCTCTATCCATGGAATTCTCCAGGCAAGAATACTGTAGTGGGTTGCCATTTCCTTCTCCAGGGGTCTTCCTGACCCAGGGATTGAACCCAGGTCTCCTGCATGGCAGGCAGATTCTTTTCTGTCTGAGCCACTAGGGAAGACATACTACAGAAAAATGTTTCAAAGTACTGGATTATATAGTAGCAGCAGCGGATCTAACCTTGGCTGCTGTTACTACTGCTGCTACTATTGCAGTAGCTGATACACACTTTCACAATCTGAGTGTCTCAGATTGTAGGCAAAATCAATACCTTGAAAATCTCCATGAAGTTATTCAGTGGAGATTTCTTTCTGTTGGAGGCAGAGCCAGAAGTACATATAATAATTTTTTCCTTTTTGCTATAAAACTGCTTTCTTTTGTTCTTACTGCTTTCTTGTAGAGGGGAAATGATACAGTTCTGTATCATTATTTCTGATATTAATTTTGGCCCACAAATTGCAATACTCTTGAAATTTAATTTTATAGAAGTTCCACAACAGTTTCTTATTTTTCTTAGAATTATCTTCGTAAACTATGCTTCTGGAATTACAGGCATAACAGAAAGGATGAAGCATCTAATAGAATCCAAGTACTTGAAACATATTTTCAAAGGCGAAAGACAACAAAATATAAAGATTTGTAAAGATAAATCGCCACAATATGTATCTAATCATTCATTTGGATGTAATATTGTATTATATATAATACAATAGTAAGCTATTATTTTTAAAAATAAATTTTTCAAAAATTGCAATGCTAGAAATCAAATCAGTCAGTGGAAATCAAATGTGTATTATATTTAGTCATTCTTGTTGAAACACATTTATAGATGAAAAAAACCTCAGAGTTTGTATGTATCTCTGAACTTGACCTATGTAAGTTATGTTTTGTTGCCTTCTCCCAATAAAATATTTTTTATACTCTGTCTATTTTGCACACAGGGAAGCTCCCTGACAGAGGGTTCCATTTATGAGATTTATAGAAAATGTATAGCCCTAGAGAGCAGGGCTCCTAAATGCTCAGTGGTTTTATTCATATTCAGTAAGCATATCAGCTAAGAAAGTAAAATAAAACTTGCTTTAAAAGAAGGGTATTTAACAGTGTTTATTTAGAAAAAAGTGTCCGTCTTGAAAGCATTGCTTCTCTTCAGAACACATACCGTGGTGCAGTCACAAGTCATGCACTAAAATCACAAATTCACAATACTATAATGCCTCATATGATGAGAAGAGCAAACATTTAAAAATAGACATCATCAACATCTGTATTCTGGAAGGTCCTAGACCATTTCAGATTTTTCCAAAAAAGGTGAATAGGGCTGAGCTGCTGCTTGAAAGTAATTTGTCTTTCAATTCTTATCTAGGAATGAAAATTAGATCTAAAAATCCCATAGCAGGAGATTTTATGACATATATAAAACTCCCACAATGAAATTTCCATGGCTCTGCACTAGTTTTTCAAACGCTTCTTTCTGGAATGTTTTAGATGAGATTGATTACCTTGTGCTGGACCTTTATTCTATGTGGAATTCAGTTTTCTTTTTGTAATAATACAAATAAAATTGAAATCCCCAATTTGAACCTGATAAATATCTGAATTAGCTGATAGGTATTGAAGCTATATAAGTTTATAAATACTGTACTTGATTACAGTACAGGGATAATGATGCTTCTATTAAATTTATGCAGATTCTATTTATTTAATTTTCATATTATTATCAGTAATTCACTGTGAAAATTTTATGCAACACTTCTGAATATTAATTTAATTGTTAACAATGAGTGACAACATATGTCATTTAAACAAAAAGGTGCAGGTCTTGGAATCATGAACTGAGTCTTAGTCCCAGGTCATAGTTTTGTGACTTTGAACAACCAGCAACATAAGCTCTTTAAGTCTGTGATACATACTTCCTAAAATGTTTCATGAGGGCATTTAAGTTGAATGAGATAGTGTATATATTTAGTGCATGTAAGCATATTCTAAGTTCCAATCTAAACACTTTCAGCACTACCAGATATTTGTGTATTGAAGTATTATATGTAGATTTTTCACTGGGTTAGAAATTTCTTATGCTTTTGGAAATTCTTTATTTAAAAAAAAATGCATCAGATATAGCAGTTCACATCCCTGTGACTCTGTTAGTAGTAAAATTTTAAAAGGTAATGAAATATTATAGTTCAGAGCTTGATGATTTATACTTCTGTGTAACAAGGAAGAGAAGCAGCAAATGTGTGTAATTACTGAACTAAGTAAATTGCAGATACATACATCATAGAGTTGAGAATAGCTCTGACGGTAGAGCTCTTCAAAGAGCTATTTTCAGTTACTCTAGACAGTTAAAAGGTTAACATAGGATATTAGGTCAGCTGGAGCAGCTTTGGTTTGTTTTTCTAAAAGTGTCATTGTATTCTAAAATTCTGGGTTTTTTTTTAAGCTATAATTTTATTTACAAATAGCCTTTCACAAACACATCCAGTTAACTCTTACTTATCTTGTGGATTCAGTTCAAATCACTTCAAAGAAGCCTACTCTGAATGTTTTTAGATCATTTTCTTGGCAACTCACTCCAGTATTCTTGCCTGGATTCTCCCAGGAGGAGAATCCTGGGAAGGAGCCTGGCTGGCTACAGTACATGGAGTTGCAAAGAGTCGGACACGACTTAGTGACTAAAACATAAAACAAAAGTGGTTATACATGTTCACTGTACTAGGTTTCATTCCTATAGTTCTGCTTTTTTTTTTTTTCTCCTTTCCTTAGAAGAGAAGGGGAAAGGAGAGGATATTTGTTGCCTGGGGCAATTTAAAGAATACTGTACTGATTATCTTGCCTTTGAAATGGAAAAGGGAAAGGCATATTAAATATGGTTATGCTCAGATATTTTGTATGTTTAGGGGTAGAATGTAAGATAAATTAGAAGTAAATTTTACTTGGCAGCCAGAACTGGCTGTTAAGATATTTTAGTTCTCAAGTATTAATAAATTTGTCTCCTTTAGAACACTAAAGTCTTCTTCTTTTGGATGGGCCTTAGGCCAACTAAACATGAGAGTCTACCTTTGGAAGGAACCAGGCAAGATTGGGCTGTTTTCTTGGGATACCAGAAGGGAAGGAGAAAGAACTCTGAGTCCTATTCAGATAATGTTTTGACTCTCAACTGAGTCATTCTTCAAGAGGGACATCATGCGGTACATTCATCCTCAGAGAGAAAGCTCAGATTATTTCTTAGAACTAGGGATAGGAAACTAAATTTTCAATGCTGCTGCATCTTTTTTTTTTTTTCTTCTTATTCTTTACCTTTCATAGCATATTTAAATGCCAGTTTAGACTTATGATCTTTTTTGAATTGTTGAATCCTTAAGTCAACCCACTGTGGGTATGTTATAAAAGATTTTTATGTCATTTTCTTCTGGCCAGATTTCTCCCACAGACTCAGAGGACTTGCAAGATACAGGCCTATCCTTTCAGAATATGGATTACTACTTTACCATTTAGAATATGGAATTACTCTAGAGTAAAATTGAGACCAAAGGTCAATATAAGAATACACTGGAATTCTCAACTTTAGGACTAGATTTTCCTTACTATGACAAAGATTTTCCCTTATAAAGTATTCAGAAATGGATAGTATCTTTTAAGATTAATTTGAAACAATTTTGAATGGTAGATATATATATAATGTAAAATTCATCATCTTAACTATTTTTGTATACAATTTTATAGTGTAAAGTACATTCATATTGTTGTACAATATTCAAAGCTCTTTTCATCTTGCAAAACTGAAATTCAATGCCCATTAAACAACAACTCACCATTTCTCCTCTCCTCAGCCCCTGGCACTCACCAATATGCTTTCTGCCTCAGTGAATTTAACCACTCAAGATACCTAATATAAGTGGAATCATATAGTACTTGTCTTTTTATAATTGGCTTATTCACTTAACACAGTACTCTCAAGGTTCATCCATATCATAGTATGTGTCACTATTTCCTTCCTTTTTAAGGCTAAATAATATTCCATTGTATACATATAACACATTTGATTTATCCATGTATCTATCAGTGACCCTGGGGTTGCTTCCACCTTTTGATTACTGTGAATAATGCTATGAATATAATTCTCCTTAAGTCTCTTTGGGATGTATACCCAGTTGTAGAATTGCTGTATCATATAGTAATTCTATTGTTAATTTTTTTAGGAATCATCATACTATTTTCCATTGTGATTCAGTTCAGTTCAGTTCAGTCTCTCAGTCATGTCCGACTCTTTGCGACCCCATGAATCGCAGCACGCCAGGCCTCCCTGTCCATCACCAACTCCTGGAGTTCACCCAAACTCATGTAAATTGAGTCAGTGATGACATCCAGCCATCTCATCCTCTATCGTCCCCTTCTCCTCCTGCCCCCACTCCCTTCCAGCATCAGGGTCTTTTCCAATGAGTCAGCTCTTTGCATGAGGTGGCGAAAGTATTGGGAGTTTCAGCCTCAACATCAGTCCTTCCAATGAACACCCAGGACTGGTCTCCTTTAGGATGGACTGGTTGGATCTCCTTGCAGTCCAAGGGACTCTCAAGAGTCTTCTCCAACACCACAGTTCAAAAGTATCAATTCTTCGGCGCTCAGCTTTCTTCACAGTCCAACTCTCACATCCACACATGACCACTGGAAAAACCATAGCCTTGTACCACTCTATATTCCTACCAACAGTGATATTCTGATTTCTTCACATCTTTGCCAACACTTGTTTGTTTGTTTGTTTGTTTGTTTTTGAGTTTTAGTATTAGCCATCCTTTTGAGTATATCACACTGTGGTTTTGATATGCATTTTCCTAATGATGAGTGATGTTGAACATTATTTCATGTGCTTGTTGGTCATTTGAATGTCTTCTATGGAGAAATCTCTATTTAACTTATTTGCCTATTTTTAAAGGATTTTTGTTGTTGAGTTATAGGAGTTCTTTATATATTCTAAATAATCTCTTATTAGCTAGGATTTGCAAATATTTTCTCCCATTCCACAGCTTGCTTTTATTTTGAACAATTCATTTTTAGATCAATTTTAGGTTCACAGCAATATTCAGGAGATAATGCAGAAATTTCTCATATAGCCCCTGCCCCTACCTATGCAGAGCCTCTCCCATTATCAGCATCCCCCACCAAAGCAGTGTGTTTGTTACCAAGGACAAGTCTCTGTTGACATATCATAATCACTCAAAGCCCATGGTTAACCTTAGGGTTCCTCCTTGGTGTTGGACATTCTATGGATGTGGACAAATGAACAGTAGCATATATCTATCATTTTAGTATCCTACAGAGAGTATTTTTAGTGCCCTAAGAATCCTCTCTGCTCTTCCTGTTCATCCTTCCCTCTCCCATCGCCTCTGTTGATTACTGATTGTCTCATACTTTTGCATTTTACAATGTTTCGTACAGTATGTAGCCTTGGCAAATTGGCTTCTTTCACTTAGTAATATGAATTTCTGGTTCCTCATGCTCTTTCATGGCTTTATAGCTCATTTCTTTTTAAAACTGAGTACGATTCCATTGTATGTATATTACTTTTTTTTTTTAAATCCATTCATCTGCTGACAGATATCTTGGTTGCTTCCAAGTTTTGGCAATTATGAAGAAAACTACTGTCAACCTCTGTGTGATTAAAAAAAAATAAAAAGAACAGTTTTTTGTAGACAAATTTTCAACTTTTTTGGGTACATATCAAGGAGTGTGACTACTAGATCTTATGGTAAGAGCATGTAATTAAGACAGTGCCAAACTGTGTTTCAGTGTAGCTATACCATTTTATGTTCCCACCAGAAGTGAATAAAAATTCTTGTGGCTCTACATCGTTGATATATATGGTGTTGTCATTTTTCAGTTCAGTTCAGTTCAGTTGCTCAGTCATGTCCGACTCTTTGCAACCCCATGAATCACATCATGAGAAACGCTGGGCTAGAAGAAGCACAAGCTGGAATCAAGATTGCCGGGAGAAATATCAATAACTTCAGATATGCAGATGACACCACCCTTATGGCAGAAAGTGAAGAGGAACTAAAAAGCCTCTTGATGAAAGTGAAAGAAGAGAATGAAAAAATTGGCTTAAAGCTCAACATTCAGAAAACGAAGATCATGGCATCCGGCCCCACCACTTCATGGGAAATAGATGGGGAAACAGTGGAAACAGTGTCAGACTTTATTTTTTGGGGGGCTCCAAAATCACTGCATATGGTGATTGCAGCCATGAAATTAAAGGGCCCTTACTCCTTGGAAGGAAAGTTATGACCAACCTAGATAGCATATTCAAAAGCAGAGACATTACTTTGCCAACAAAGGTCCGTCTAGTCAAGGCTATGGTTTTTCAAGTGGTCACGTATGGATGTGAGAGTTGGACTGTGAAGAAGGCTGAGCACCAAAGAATTGATGCTTTTGAACTGTGGTGTTGGAGAAGACTCTTGAGAGTCCCTTGGACTGCAAGGAGATCCAACCAGTCCATCCTAAAGGAGATCAGTCCTGGGTGTTTATTGGAAGGACTGATGTTGAAGTTGAAGCTCCAATACTTTGGCCACCTAGGAAAAGAGTTGTCATTTTTAGGCCATTCTAAATGATTGTGTAGTGGCAACTGCTGCTTCTGCTAATGCTAAGTCGCTTCAGTGGTGTCCAACTCCATGCAACCCCATAGACGGCAGCCCACCATGCTCCCCCGTCCCTGGGATTCTCCAGGCAAGAACACTGGAGTGGGTTGCCATTTCCTTCTCCAATGCAGGAAAAGTGAAAAGTGAAAGTGAAGTCGCTCAGTTATGTCTGACTCTTCGTTACCCCATGGACTGCAGCCCACCATGATCCTCCGTCCAAGGATTTTCCAGGCAAGAGTACTGGAGTGGGGTGCCATTGCCTTCTCCAGTAGTGGCAACTAGTTGTTTTAATTTGCACTTCCTGATGACATATGGGGCTTCCCAGGTGGCACTAGTGGTAAAAAAAAAAACCAAAAACCATTTCCATATCATTATTTGTCATCTGTATATCCTTCAGTGAAATGTTTGTTAAGGATTTGGCCTATTTTTTAACTGAGCTATTTATTTTCTTATTATTGAGCATTATTAGTCCCTTGTATATTTGGAAAACAGTCCTTTATCATATGTGTTTTTTTATTTTCTCCCAGTTGTGGCTTGTCTTCTAATTTTCTTGATGGTCTCTTTTTCAGACCAGTTGTCTTTAATTTTAATAAAATCCAGCTAATCAGTTCTTTCTTTCATGGTGTGTCTTTGTTGTTATATCTAAAAAGACTTCACCATATCCAAAGTCATCTCGGTTTTCTTCTGTGTTATCTTCTAGGAGTTTATACTTTTGAGTTTTACACTAGGACTGTGATCCATTTTAAATTACATTTTTGAAAGATATAATGTCTGTGCCTAAATTAATTTTTTTTTGCATGTCATTGTCCAGTTGTTACAGTATCATTTGTTGAAGAGATTGTCTTTGTTCTATGATATTGTCTTTGCTCCTTTGTCAGAATTCCATTGTGTATATATAGAGCAGTCTAATTACTTCTGAGCTGTCTATTCTGTTCCATTCAGTTTACTTTTTCACTCTGTTGATTATGTATTTTGAGACATCCTTTAAGGTTGATTTAGGCAAACTTTGAACTTGGTAGAAAGATAAACTAATAAAAAATATAACAAAATATAGTACTGGTTATGTCTAGGTAAGGTCATGAATTTCTATTTTCTTTCTCTTTTTCTATGATTTATGTTTCCTAAAATATCCTATCTGCTAGCATTTTTTTTCACTTAACAGTATATCATAAATATTTTCCCATAACATTAATAATTTATTTTTAAATAATTGTATACTATTAACATATATGTATTTGTAGAATCAGTTCAGTTCAGTTGCTCAGTCATGTCCAACTCTTTGTGACCCCATGAACTGCAGCACGCGAAGCTCCCCTGTCCATTACCAACTCCTAGAGCTTGCTGAAATTCATGTCCATTGAGTCAGTGATGCCACCCAACCATCTCATCCTCTGTCATCCCCTCCTCCTCCTGCCTTCAATTTTTCTCAGCATTATGGTCTTTTCTAATGAGTCAGTTCTTCACATCAGGTGGCAAAAGTATTGGAGCTTCAGAATCAGTCCTTCCAATGAACATTCAGGATTGATTTCCTTTAGGATTGACTGGTTGGATTTCCTTGCAGCCCAAGGGACTCTCAAGTCTTCTCCAACACCACAGTTCAAAAGCATCAGTTCTTCAGCACTCAGCTTTCTTTATGGTCCAGCTCTCACACCCATACATGACCACTGGAAAAACCATATCTTTGACTATGGACCTTTGTTGGCAAAATAATGTCTCTGCTTTTGAATATTAATTTCATGACTGCAATAACCATCTGCAGTGATTCGTGGAATTATATCACAAAATTCATTCAGTAATTTCCTTATTTTGGATCTTCCAGATTGTTTCCATATATTTGTTATTTATGAAGATAATGAAAACTTTGGATGTTTAAACTTACATGCTGGAGTTTAATCTTAATGGGTTATTTTCTTAAAGTGATCTATTGAGTCAAAATTAGTACACATTTAAATTTTATTAGGAATGGCTACATTATTCTCCAAATAACTGGTATGAATTATATAGCAATCAAAAATGTATGAAAGTACCTTTTCCCCCACAATAATGCCAGCATTAAATATTATCAATTTTTACATTTTGTCCAGTCAAGGAAAAAGAAGAAAGCTTGTTTTTAACTTATATGTTTGAAGTTTTATATCTTTTTTTATAGGTTACCCATTTGTGTTTCCTCTTCTACATGGCTAGGAGTATGTTTGCCCACTTTTAAATTTCTTTAATTGCTTTTGAGTAGGAAAAATGATAGAGTTCATCATATAGTAGAGATATAACATTTATTCTTATGACTACATTTTGACTGATTCTTGTCTTTCTTGTGTATGGTTTTTGCATTCTGATGTAAATTATATATATTTAAACCTAGCTATCTATTACTTCAGAGTTTCTGAGTTTTCTTTCTTTAAGAGGGCCCCATTCCTTCCAAAGGTATAAAAGTATTTTCTAATTTTTAAATAATTGATAGTTGTTATTCTTTTGCTTTATGGGAAGACCATTTTTTGTTTCTAGCTTTTCTTTGGTATATACAGGCAATTATGCTAACAGCATTATTAAACAGCCATTTTCCCCACAATTTTTCTTGTTATATGGTTGCTGCTGCTGCTAAGTCGCTTCAGTCGTGTCCAACTGTGCGACCCCATAGACGGTTACTGTACTATAATTCATTCATGGAACCCTTTTTTTGACACTGATTTATTTTCTATTTCTATGTATGTCAAAATATACTCAGATTACTCCTCTCTTTTAAGTTTTTTTTTTGTTTTTCCCCTAAGAATGTGCCTGGAGAAACAATCTAATTAAAGACTTTTCTTACCCAAATTATTAAAATGAAAGAAGGAGGGAAGGAGGAATGAGAAGAGAAAGAAAGAAGAGGACTATTTCAGCTTATCTTCCTTACCTTATCCTTTGGTTTCTCAGACTGTGGAGAGGAGAGGACATGGGTCATTCTGTTTTGATATGCCTCAGTGAACATGAAGCAAGAGTTTTTTTTTTTAATTCAAAAAACAAACAATAACCAATGATATAACTATCCTGAAGCCCTGTTGCTTTCCCCCCATTTGTCCCTTGCTTCTCTACTTATGTGTCAACGTGATTCCTTTTTTCTCATGTGCAGTATTGTCTGTTGTAAAGCAAAAATATCAAGTCGATATCCAGTTTACCTTTTGAACGGGAACTTTTTATGTGTTACATACGACTAAGACTCCTATAAAGACTTTTAATGAATACTGTCGTCACACTTTAATAACATGAAAGCTGCCCTTCATTTCATATATTGAGGATAGAAGATTGTTTTGGTACTCAAGTCACTCAAACGTCCTTAAGTTAAAACTCTTACTTATCTGGTCTTAAATAGTCCAGAAGCAGTCCTTCTCTTTAGGTTTTTTAAAGATTAGAGCAAACTTCTTAGCTGGTTTCATCTTTATTCAGTTGTAGAAGAACTTTGGTCTTGCATTGAATGAACATGATTATTTTATCAACTGAAAATACTAGCTTTTCTCTCAAGATCTACGTCTCTCAAGATGCTACAATTGACTTTGTCTTTATTTTCTTTGGCCCTAGTACTTTTAGAAAAGAGATCTTTAGCTTTCTTTTCTAATTTTTTTCTTTTGACTCTATAAACCAAGAATATAATTCAAAATGTACCCCAAATCATTTTCCATTACTTTATTCCATTGTCATTCTTGTATTCAGATAATTAATGAAATTTCAAAGTTATTGCTAAAGTATTTGAAGTTTGTTAAGCATTCCCCGTGGAGAAGGGAACAGCTTCTCTTCTCCCATGGGATCTCAAAGAATCAGACACAACTGAGTGACTTTCACTCACTTCAAGCATTCCTGGAAGCCAGTTCCTTCTAAGTAGTATAGGTAACACAGGAAATAACAAATCAAGCATCATTGGTGAGGATGAAATGAGTCAATATTCTTATTCAACCCAAGGTGGGATTTGTTGGAACTTCTAATCTGTAGCCAGTCAGTCAGAAGCATAGGTTACAACCTGGTCTTGTAATTGGCATCTGAAGTGGGTGTTTAGGTGTGAACACTTAACCTGTGCGATCTGTGTGCGATCTGATGCTATTTCCAGGTCCTTAGTGTCAGAATTGAGTAGAATTGTAGGATACATAGTTGATGCCAGAAAATTGATCTAATGTGTGGAGAAAATACCCACATATTAGAATTGTGTGCCGAGCCTTACCTAGTTCAAAAAAACCTCTTGGAAAACTATTAATAGATGGAAAATTTATTAATCTAATTGAATATTTACCCAAAACATGGGACAAAGATTGTATTCAGTGTTATAATCTTAAAAACATTTTATTCAAATTGAAGAAAAGGATAAGTATGTCTTATCATTTCCACTCCTATTTGAGAGAATAATGGAGGCACTGCATTTTTTTTTTTTAAGTTGGAAGAACTGTATTTTTTTTTTCAATATTTATTTGGCTGCACTGGGCCTTATTTGTGGCATATATGTTCTAGTTCACTGACCAGGGATCAAACTCAGGCCTCTTGCTTTGGGAGCACAAAGTCTTAGCCACTGGACCATTGGGGAAGTCCCAGAACCATCTTGAATAATAAGAAATGGGGAAAATGTGTACAAAGACTGGTATGGAGTGGCTTCATAAAGATTGGAGGAGAAGAATGGATGGAGTTTTAAAGAGCAAAATCTATGACAGATTAGAGTATCAGATACATTTTAGAATTTGAAAAATGAAATTAATAGACATTAGAGTTGATGAAGCATGTGGGAAACATTAGTGATACATGAAAATTAATAAACTGAAAAAGAGTTAAAAACTGGCACTATTTGAAGATTATATTGTTAACAGAAAAAATTTAAAAATCTATAGACAAATAATAAAATTCATAAGAGATTTTGACAGCCTTTGATTGTACAAAAAGTGATTGCAATTCTGAATATCAGCAGTGATTAGAAAATGTAAACTTACATAATAGTTAATAGCTAAATAGCTATAAAATTAGGTACAGAGAAATAAATCCAACAAAAGAAAGATAATTAAAACTATATGGAAAGACATAAACAGAGACCTAAATAAATGGAGCAATGAATAGAAAGCTTCTCAAATATGGATTCTCCCAACTCTGTAAATTTAGTGACATTTTAAAAAAGATTTCTTAGCAAAGTTGACAAGATTATTTAAAATTTGTTTGAAATAGTAAAGAGTATATAAGAAACACTTAAGGAAGAACATTGCAGAGAAACTCCTGTACCACATAAGATTTTATAGTGCAGTAGTGGAGAAGGCAATGGCACCCCACTCCAGTACTTTGCCTGGAAAATCCCATGGACGGAGGAGCCTGGTGGGCTGCAGTCCATGGGGTTGCTAAGAGTCGGACATGACTGAGCGACTTCCTTTCACTTTTCATTTTCATGCATTGGAGAAGGAAATGGCAACCCACTCCAGTGTTCTTGCCTGGAGAATCCCATGGATGGAGAAGCCTGGTAGGCTGCAGTCCATGGGGTCGCACAGAGTTGGACACGACTGAAGCGACTTAGCAGCAGCAGCAGCAGTGATTAAATCAGTATAATATTGGTGTAGGGATCAACAATTGAGCAGTAAGACTACCTCAAGATAGATATATACATAAGAAAAGTTGATATATTTAAGAGGTGACCTTGAAGACCTTTGGGGAAAAGATGGACTTTTGAGAACTCTTACATAAAAAGTTAGTAATCCATATCAGAAAAAAAGGAATTGGATCTTTGCAACATGTCATATACAAAATTCACTTCTGGATAGATTAAATATTTATTTTGAAAAAATACTTTAAATCTTCTAGAAGAATAGACAGAAACCATTTATGTAATAATTTTAATTTTTTAAATAATTCACAGAAACACATAAGAAAATCTGGGAGGAAAATATATAACAGGAGTTCCAGAAAGAGAAAACAGGACAAATTAAACTAAGAAATTTATCATGGAATTTGTATGAAAAGTTCTCTCTAGATTTAAAGACATGACCTCCAGATTGAAAAGGACTACTAATGTCCTGATACAGTGAAAGGAAAAGCAAGCAAAAACAGCTGCACAAAGAAAGGCACGTTGTTTTGTAGTTTCCAGAATAACTGGAATTATTATACCAACAAAATCTTAAGGTCAGTTTTGACCTCCTCTCATCCATTCCATGCCCATCCCTAATCAAAGCCACTGCTAAGTGCTCTAGATTCTGTTTGTGCCACATTTCTCACCTTATTCCTTTCCTTCCATTCCTTCTACTGCCATGTGTTTCAGCTCATGATCTTCATTTTCTGGTTTATATCAATAATCTCCAAATTAATCTTTGCCTACCATCTCTCTGCAATCTCTCAGTTCTGTGCCACTAGACATTCAAGCTAACTGTGCCCAAAATTACTTGCTCCTTTCTGTTGCTTCTTAAATTAAGTCCAAATTCCTTATCTGGAGTTTTAAGAGTATGTGCGGAAATACTCTCACCCTGATTTTTGATTTTTTTCCCTCCATGCATCTGTACACCTGTGCTTTAGCTGTTTTGTGAGGTAGGTGTGAGTGACTCCATCTTCCAGTCGCTCTTAGACACTTCCAGTCCTCTGTGGACTCTGCCATCCATACCTTTTCTCTCTGTGCACCTCCTTCTGTAGAAATTCCATCTGGCCTTCAAAGCCCAATCAAAGCTTCCTCCTTTATGAATTCTTTTTTGAGCTCTCCACAAATGTGGAATAGACATTTATCTCATTGGAATCCCATATTTACTTGAACATTTTCAAAATATTTGCCCTTTTTTAAACTTTATAACTATTTGTATAACTAGTTTGTTTGTTATTTTATAACTACTTAACAGTATTTGATTTTAAGCCCTTTGAAGAAAGGGCTTTATTTTATATATGTGCCTATATTCTAGCACCTAGCATGTGTCCTATACATAGGGAACTTTTGGTAAACATTTGATAAACATTTGCTGTATTGAATGAAATTCTTAACTTTATTCAGTTAGTACATACTTTTAATAGCAAAAAGAGAAAAGTGTTTGATTAAAAATTCTAAATTGTGTCCACAGTAAAAGTAAACCTTATATGTGTGAATTTATTATTTGAACTTGGTGAATTGAAACCTCATAAAGGTTTCCCTGGTGGCTCAGCTGGTAAAGAATCTGCCTGCAATGTGAGAGACCTGGGTTAGGAAGATCCCCTGAAGTAGGAAATGGTGACCCACTCTAGTATTCTTGCTTGGGAAATCCCACGGACAGAGGAGCCTGGTTGGCAACAGTCCATGGGGTTGCAAAGAGTTGGACATGACTGAGCGAATAACACTTTCACTTTCAAAGATATATTGACATGGACTTATGTATAATAAAGATATGTGTAAAGAATGTAAAGAATACATTTGAATCAATTCTAATGAGGTGGATGAAACTGGAGCCTATTGTACAGAGTGAAGTAAGCCAGAAAGAAAAACACCAATACAGTATGCTGTTGCTGCTAAGTTGCTTCAGTTGTGTCCGACTCTGTGCGACCCCAGAGACGGCAGCCCACCAGGCTCCCCCGTCCCTGGGATTCTCCAGGCAAGAACACTGGAGTGGGTTGCCATTTCCTTCTCCAATGCATGAAAGTGAAAAGTGAAAGTGAAGTCGCTCAGTTGTGCTCGACTCTTAGCGACCCCATGGACTGCAGCCTACCAGGCTCCTCCGTCCATGGAATTTTCCAGGCAAGAGTACTGGAGTGGGGTGCCATTGCCTTCTACGAATACAGTATACTAACTCATATATATGGAATTTAGAAAGATGGTAATGATAACCCTGTATGCGAGACAGCAAAAGAGACACAGATGTATAGAAGAGTCTTTTGGACTCTGTGGGAGAGGGAGAGGGTGGGATGATTCAGGGGAATGGCATGAAAACATGTATAATATCATATAAGAAACGAATCACCAGTCCAGGTTTGATGCAGGATACAGGATGCTCGGGGCTGGTGCACTGGGATGATTCAGAGGGATGGTATGGGGAGGGAGGTGGGAGGGGGGTTCAGGATGGGGAACACGTGTATATCTGCGGCAGATTCATGTTGATGTATGGCAAAACCAATACAATAGTGTAAAGTAATTAGCCTCCAATTAAAATAAATAAATTTAAATTAAAAAAATTAAGATATGTGTATAATAATTTCTTAGACTTCAGGAGAGGGTGAGGGACAGGGAAGCCTGATGTGCTTCAGTCCACTGGGTCCCAAAGAGTTGGACATGACTGAACAACAACAAATTAGCTCTAATGAAGTAATCCCTCTGCATGAACATTCTAATGATTTGTTTTTCATTTCTTAAATTTTTTAAAGTGGATAAATATATTCTCTTAGTTAGTAAATCAAAAGAACTGCCTACACTAATTTGAGTTCCCAAGTGTCAATATGGTAATTTAAAAATTTTATATATTTTTTAGGGCTTCTCAGAGGGTGCGATGGTAAGGAATCCACCTGCCAATGCGGGGTTAATTATCAGAATGATTATTATTTTCTATTGCCCTTTCTAATTGCTATTTCTTCTGAAGTTTTACTCAATTTAATTAACTCACTAAAGGAATATATCTTAATATATTTCCTTTTATACAATTCACTGAATTGAAACATTTGACCACAAAAATTATCTCAAGCTACTCAGGTATTTCTCAGATTTTTTAAATCAGAGGAACAGTGTGTTTAGGGATTTATTAAGGTCAGGTCTATATCACCTAGCTAAAAGAATGTTTTAAAGCTTTTCTGACTATTTAGAACAAATAATATTCTGGAAATCTTAAGGTACATTCTTTGAGAAAGCAACGTGGATTAGCTACTCATATCCTGACTGATGACATTCATGGGAATAATGAGGTTAGTTTTTGCCTTCTGAGAGAACCCTGATTTGGATATGGATACAAGAAGAGAAAACCAATTTGGCTGCAGTGAACCATGGCAGACTAGGGTACAACATGTGCTTCAAGGAAATAAAAGGTCCACTGTTCAGAATTTTATCCCCATATCTCTTATTTCACATCATTTTTCATCTTCAAGTGTGATGATCTGTGGAAGAATCAGGTTATCTGAAAGTGTACCATTTATTTAGAACTATGAAATTTTCCAAGCTGCTAAAACTTTCTAGTCTCATGATTCAAAAATGGAACAAGTCAACTTATGGACTGACTCCCTTGGGGAAGATGCTGTGTAACTCAGGTCTTCATTATTACGTAAACTGATTAGTGTTAGAGAACATGGAGCAAAAGATACTCTTGTTTTGCTCCCATGGTTATACCCTTTCTCTTATGTATTCAATTGTATTTTTTATGGTCTAATTTTAAATTACAGGATTTGTTAATGGAACTTGATTTTTAAAATATAAATGTTATATTTCATTTAAATTTTTAAAAAAAATTTGGTAAATGGACCTGCGCTCTCTCTTTTAAGTTTCTTATTGTCTTACAGTTGTTTCTTAGTTGCATATATATTATTTCTTTGACTAAAATCACTTCTGTCTTTGAACTATTTTTAATGCTGTTTCTTGAACAGCTTGCAAGTTATCCTGTGTGTTTCTGGTACTGATATGTGCAACTAAAATGAGTATTCCAGATGCACATCAATATAACTGTGTAGTGAAGAATTCATCACCTAGTTTTGATATGTGATGTCATTTGCTTTTCCCAAAATAGGAATGACCTGTTTTCTTGATGTATTTTATCCAGATTACAATTAGTTTTCTCTTTAGTTCACCATTGCTTTCTTTATGCAAAATCTGAGAATAATGCTGTGTCATGTTTTCTCCTCTACATTATTCACTTTAGTAACTTACTTGTTATCAGTTAAGTATATAATCATTAATAGTATTAATTTTTACATAATTCCATGGTATTGCATCTCTATCTTATACTTAAGTCAGGCATAACCTCTTAGTTGGTTCTTTTAAAGTGACGTGTGTATGTGTGCTATCAATAGGCATATATAAATTATATGGATATGTATTTATTATAACTATACATATATATATATATATATATATATATATATATTTAGGCTAAGAACACCTAGACAGATTAAAAATAATCACCTAAAACAGGAGTTGGCAAACTATAATCTATATACCAAACTGATTTGATTCCTATTTTTGTAAATACATTTTTGTTGAAGTACAGCTACAGTAATTTTTATATGCTGCTGCTGCTGCTAAGTCACTTCAGTCATGTCTGACTCTGTGCGACCCCAAAGACGGCAGCCTACCAGGCTCCCCCGTCCCTGGGATTCTCCAGGCAAGAACACTGGAGTGGGTTGCCATTTCCTTCTCCACTGCATGAAAGTGAAAGCGAAAAGGAAGTCGCCAGTCGTGTCCGACTCTTAGCGACCACATGGACTGCAGCCTACCAGGCTCCTCCGTCCTTGGGACTTTCCATGCAAGAGTACTGGAGTGGGTTGCCATTGCCTTCTCCGAATTTTTATATATATTATCTATTATACAGAGGAAGAGTTGAGAAGTTGTGACCAAGATCTTATGATCCACAAAGCCTAACACATTTTCTATCTAGCTTTTTCAGAAAATGTTTTGCCAACTCTTCACCTAGGAAATTGTTTATATGGTTGTTAAGAGCTTAGTAAATATATAAATGATTAAATTAGCATATGAAAGGAATAATTTAGTGATTGTTAGGTTAAAATTACCGATTCATAGATTATTATTGATAGCATTGCTGTTATTACTTAAAATATGTCATTTTTGTGTTTTAAATGTATAAAACTACAAAGAGGTTAATAAAAACAGATGGTAATTTTCTTGCCTATACAGGGGCTATTGATGTTTCTAAATAAAAACGTGTTATTGTTGCTAAGTCATGTGCAACTCTTTGCAACCCCATAGCCTGTATCCCATCAGGCTTCTCTGTCCATGGGGCTTCCGAGGCAAGAATACTGGAGTGGATTGCCATTTCCTTCTCCAGGGATTTTCCTGACCCATGGATTGAACCCACATCTTTTGCTCGGCAGGCAAACTTTTTACCACTGAGCCACCTGGGAAGCTCAAATAAAAACAATATACATACATAATCCAAAGTTAACTAGGTAATTATTAAATTATTTTGTAATTTTTTTCTCTAGAAAATAAAATCCAAACTAATTATACACACACACATGAAAGCATATTGTCATCTAGTTTACACCTTCTTTTTCCTTTTGGAGATTTTTTTTTTTCATATCAACACATGTATGCAATGGTATACTCAGTTGTGTCTGACTTTTTGTGACCCCAAGGACTGTAGCCCACAAGATTCCTGTCCAAGGGATTTTCCAGGCAATAATAGTGGAGTGGGCCATTATTTCCTACTCCATAACACATGTATAACTACCTCTATTCTTTTTTTTCTTCTTTTAAAAAATATTTTTAATTAGACGATAATTGCTTTATACTATTGTATTAGTTTCTGCCATACAACAATGCAAATCAGCCATAAGTATTATCTTCTATTCTTAACTGTGTGATATTCCCTAAGGGTGGGCACTCTGTAGTCGGTACAGGTTTATGTCCTACCTCTGCTGTGTTCTATCTAAGGAAACTTGAGGGAGAACTCCTCGTGCTTATGTCTTCCATCTTTACAGTTTAGATAAAATTATACATATTAAGTGCCAGGTAGGCTGGGTAGCAAGTGTTAGCTGTTGTCTTTGTTTCTGCTGTTATTGTTGGACACTTTAGTTGTTCCCAGTACTTTTGCTATTA
Source organism: Bos indicus (assembly GCF_029378745.1). Taxonomy (NCBI): domain Eukaryota; kingdom Metazoa; phylum Chordata; class Mammalia; order Artiodactyla; family Bovidae; genus Bos; species Bos indicus. Next base: position 27,626,894 of record NC_091765.1, read on the forward strand.
CAGTTTTGCAAAAGATAACTTTATAATAGTATCCTGGAAAACCTTGATAGTCATGTCCGTAAGGTAAATTCCAAGTTGTGAGTTTTCTGGATCAAAAGGGATGTCCATTTCAATTTTCAAAACAATATTGCCAAATTACTTTTCAGAAATGGTGCTCCAATTTATATTCCTACCAATGGTGTGAACTTTTCCCACCACACCCCTGCCTGCTTGCCTGCAGTGGATATCATCAAACTTTTAATTAATACTTGTTAGGTTGGTGAATGATGCCTTTGTTTCCTTATTATAATGACAATGAGGTTTTTTTTAAAAAATATAGTCAGTGAGTGTTGGCTTATGTTTTTCTTGGTCTCTAAAATACTTATTCAGGACCCATTGTCCATTAGGATAGTTTATTTTCATCATAGTGGTAATGAGCCTTTCATAAGTTAACCAGAATGCTCGGATGGATGTCATATCTGTGCTAAATAAGATTTCTTGAAATAATGTAAGTCTTTCATTTGCATTTGTGGTATTTTTCCTGTATTGGAATATTTTTATCAAATTTATCAGACTTCTGGTGAACATGGTCCTGAATTATTTCCTGCACACATTCCTTTTACATCATATTACACTTTGTGATACCATACATTTGATTTCCTGACTCTAGAGAGCAGACCTTAGGAACATCTTTTCTTTGTATCACAACCATGATTAAACTGCTTAAAGGTGAATGGGACTATGAAATTCATTTGTATTTAGGCTAGTGTGTGTGCTTAGTCACTCAGTTGTGTCTGACTCTTTGCAATCCCATGGATGGCAGCTCGCCAGGCTTCTCTCTCCATGGGGATTTTCCAGGCAAGAATACTGGAGGGTATTCTCCAGAAGGGTTGCCATGCCCTTTTCCAGGGGATCATCCCAACCCAGATCTTCTACATTGCAGGTGGATTCTTTACCAGCTGAGCTACCAGGGAAACCCATTTAGGCTTGGGTATTCTTATAAATTTACTGATGCACACCACTATCAGGAATTCATTCCACATTGAGTATTGTCAGGAAATGTCCTAATATGTAATTTTTAAGATCCTAAAGAGATTCTTTTAGAAAATGAATACCTCCCGCATTTCATATTCTTCAATGTGAGGAGGTTAGAAATATAGCAATAGAAGTTGGGGCCTAGTGTGGAGTCTGAAGTATGAAATAGAAACTTATGACATTCTAGGGCTACAGTGATTGTTCTAGAAAACATCTCCAATCATTTCCAGATATAAGAATGGAAACTTGGGCCTCTAACCTCCATGAGAAACACCATAAGTTAAAAATAAGGCCATAGGACTTTTATAGTAAGCAGTGTTACTCACATTAATTCTTAATGTTAACCATATTATTGAACTTGGCTGTAGTTGGTGCTGATGGTAAAGAACCTGCCTGCTAACTTAGGAGACCAAAGAGACTCGGGTTCGATCTCTGGGTGGGGAAGATCCCCTGGAGGAGGGCACAGCAACTCAGTCCAGTATTCTTGCCTGGAGAATCCCCTGGTCAGAGGATGCTGGCATGCTACAGTCCGTAGTGTCACAAAAGAGTTGGACACGACTGAAGTGAATTAGCGCACGTGCGCGTGGAAGGAGGGTTCCTATATGATAGACAATGAAGGTCCTTATTTTTTAAAGTATAAATTCTTCTTGGTACTTCTTCAGTTCCCAAGAAGTTATAAAGCCATGAAACATTATTGAATGCTGTCTTAAAAAATCCGTGAAATATTGTTGAATGCTGTCTTAAAAGTAGCATAACACAAAGAAATATTTTGGTGAAAAATAATGTGACTAGTTAATTAGGTATTTAATTATAGATCATAGTATTTCTCAGCAAGTTATTACTTTTTCTTAATGCTTTTCATAATAATCACTTTAATATTTGAATTATTTACCTAGTATTTAGAGGAAGAGAGGGTGATGATAAATATTTTATTCTTCATTTTATTTATTCACTTAGTAAAATTTTATTGAATAATAATAAGTCCTAATTATTCTGAAAGATACCGTGATATTATGATGGATAATGAATTATGAACTTAGTTCTTTAGAGGCTTATGTTTTACTAGCAAAGAGAAAACAGTATTAACTGAATGACCACATTGATAAGTGCCATACATAAGACAGGTGCATGATATATATACTCTCTCATTTAATTTTTGTTTTAACTATGATATGTAATTTAGGAAACTCATGAGGAAAAGGAATTCTATTGTATGTATCCATATTTCTGCTTTTACTGTGGCTTTTCTTTCCTTGCTGATGCTCCAAGCTCTTTTATTGCACAACTTCCTTTACTTGATGCTTAAGGGTAAGTTGGCCGGCAACAAATTCTTTTAGTTTTCCTATATCTGAAAATGTCATTATTTACCTTTCATTCCTCAGCAAAGTTCTCCTAGGTATAAATTCATGTTGACAGTTCTTTTCTTTCAGGCCTTGAAAACATGATGCCACTTCTTTCTGGCTGCCATGGTTTTCATATCAGAAATCTGCTGTCATCTAAATTGGTGTTCCCCTGTAGATGTTATTTCTTTCTACTGCTTTCAAGATGTTTTTCTTTTTCTTTAGTTTTCAGAAGTTTGTCTTGGCATGATTTCTTTGAATTCATCACTTTTGTAGTGTTCAGCTTCCTAAATATTCAGGTGTGTGTCTTTCATCAACAAGTTTCAGTCATTATCTTTGAATATATTTTTAGCACCATTTTTTTCTTTTCTCCTTCTGGAACTCAGATGATATGAATATTGGATCATTTCATATTGTGCCTTAGCCTCCTTAGGCCCAGTAAGCTCTGTTAATGTTTTTTGATATATTTTCTCTGTTGCTTGAATTGGATTAATTCTACTGATTTGTTCTCAGTTTCATTGATTCTTTACTGTGTCATCTCCACTCTACTATTGAGTCCATTCAGTAAATGTTTTGTTCCTGAATTTTTCAGTTCTGTAATTTCCATTTGCTACTTTTAAATAAGTTATTTGCAGAGATTTTTCTACTTTTATTTATTTAAAGAGGATTTATAATTGATTGTTGAGTAATATTTATGATGATTCCTTTAAAATTCTTGTTAAGTAATTCCAGCATCTAATCCTTCTCAGTTTGGGATCAGTCTTTTCTCTTTAAGACTGTGATTATCTTGGTATCTGGTAGGACAGGTGATATATATATGTGTGTGTATATATATATATATATATATATCCTAGATATTTTGTTTACTGTTACATTTTCTATTTTGTCTGGGTTCTGCTTAAATCTTTTATTCTAGCAGGCAGTCACATTAGATTTAGCCCACAGGTTTGACCTACTTTTGAGAGTTATAGTTGTAAAGACAGTTTAATTTTTAGAGGTTTGCAGGTTACAGTGATATTTCTGTTTATCTGGCACCAATGGTGCTCCTACTGGAGCCTCGTAAGGTGCCTGAAGAGGCAGACAGTGTTTGGTACGTTGGATCACAGTTTTCTCTCAGGGGTAGCAAGGTCTCAGACACGTGGAAATAAAGAGGCTTTCTTGATGGGTCAGAGCTGTCCTGTCTGTGAGAGATCTATAAGACTTCCAAGTCTGGATCCTTCTGACAGGATCTTCTCTACCAAGGCCCTTTAACCACATTGGTATTTTCAGGTGTGCTTGAAAGGAGACTCTCAGACTCCGAGGGTCAAAAAAAGCTTTGCTGGACTGCTTGTAGTGGCTCGGTTCCTCTTGCCAGTGCTGTCCCAGCTATGTTGGTATTTTTCCCTGGGTGAGGTGAATCTCGGGTCTGGTGGTGAGAAAGAGCACGTCTCCTGGTCACTTAGCATTAGTGGAGCACTTTGATGATGCTTACTGGCTATCCCTTCCTTGGTGGCTCAGTGGTAATTTGCCCGCCAGTGAAGGAGATGTCGGTTCAATCCCTGGGTCAGGAGGATGCCCTGGAGAAGGAAATGGTAACCCACTCCCGTATCCTTGCCTGGAAAATTCCATGGACCTGGCAGGGGTCCAAAGATTCAGATATGACTTAGTGACTAAACTACAAGCAACTGACTATATCCATTTCTCTTAGACGGATAGAGGAATCTCAGCCTACTGGCAGCACAAGGACTTCCTAGTTGTCTCTGTGTTATGGTTGGCTCCTTCTAACTGGTTCTGTCTGCCTGCTTTAAGGTCAGCGATTGAGAAAGGAGAGTCTCAGCTTCACAGGGAAAAAGATGCTTCTATTATTGAGTTTTGAGAATTTCCTATATAATTTGGATGCACGTACTTTATCATATATGTTTTGTGACTTTTTTAGAATCTGTGGTTTATCTTTTTGATTTCATAATAATGCTGTTGAAGAAGTTCTTATGTTGAAGTGTAATTTGTATTTCTTTTACCCATTATACTTTTGATGTCATATCTAAAAAAACCTACCTCATGGACACAAAAATATTTTCTAATGTTTTCTTTTAAAAGTTCTTTAGTTTTAGGTTTTACATTTGTGTAGGATATGTTTTGACTTATTTATATGCTGTGAGCTTTAAACTGAAGTTTTATTGTGTATGAACGTCTAGCACTGTGTGTCAAAAGATTGTCCTTTCTCTATCAAGCTGCCTTTTCACCTTTGATAAAATAGCTGTGAGTCCATTTCTATGCTTACTGCAGCTATTTTTTCTGTTTTGACCTATTTGACCACATGTAGCCAGTGCTGTGCCATGCTGTGGTCAGTTGTGTCTGACTCTTTGTGACCCCATGGACTGAAGCCCCCAGACTCCTTTGCCCATGGAATTTTCCAGGCAAGAATATTGGAGTGGGTTGTCATTTCTACTCCAGGGAATCCTCCCAACCCAGGAATCAAACCCAGGTCTCTTGCATCTCCTGCATTGGGAGGTGAGTTCTTTACCACTGCAACACCTCGGACGCCCCTGTTATGCTGCAGTGTTCTAATTCATGAAACTTTATAGTAAGTTGTGAATTGAAATTTTTCCAAATTTTTCTCCAAATTTTTCCTTTTATAAAGCTATTTTAGCTATGGCAAACACTTTGCATCCCATGTAAATTTTAAAATAAATTTCTCAATTTTTATTTTTAGAAAACTGTTTTTTTTGTTTGAGATTGTATTGAATCTGAAGTTCTATTTGAGAATTGCCACCTTAATAATATTGAGTCATTCAATCAGAAAATTATATGCTTCGATCCTATTTAGGTTTTCTTTCATTCCACTCAGCGTTTTACAACACATCTTAGTCTACAGGTATTGCACATCTTTTGTCATAGGTCTCCTTAAGTATTTCATATTTTTGATGCTTTTGTAAATGGTATTTTACACACATTCATTTCTGATTGTTTATTTCTTACATTTAGAAAAGTGATTGATTTTTGTATATTAACCTTGTATCCTGCAGTTCTGCAAAACTCATTTGTTAGTTCCAGTAGCTTTTCTTATTATAAATATCACAAAATTTTCTATGTACATGATAATACCTTCTGTGAGTTCAGAGAGTTTTACTTTTCATTTCCATTATGGAGACTGCTTATTCCTTTTTCTGGGCTCATTGCACTAAGTAGAACTTCCAGTAAAATATTAAATAGAAGATGTGAGAGCAGATATTTTTCATGATATTAAGAGACTGTGTTTGAGGTTTTGTTCCTTTAATCCCTCTGGCTAGAATACATCATTTTATTTCTTTCCCCCCAACCAAATACAAGTTCCCTGCATGTGAATGAGTTCCACTCTGAGAGCGTGTTTGTAAGTCCAATTAGTTCATTAAGTGCAACAAATTTAGCCCAAGTACCCAACTAATACAATTGGCTGTATAGAACTATGCTGTAATAGGTTTATATTACCTTTCACACAAATAATACATTAAAAAAAACACAAGAAATAAAGACATTTTTAATCTTACAGTACAGTACCTTGAAAAGTATAGTAGTACAGTGCAACAGCTGGCATACAGGGGTTGTTAAGAAAAGTTACTGACTGGAGGAGGGAGAGGAGGTGGGAGATGGTAGAGCTGAAGGATTGTCAGCAATAGAAGATGGAGGGCAAGCTGCAATTTCAGTCATGCCTGACGTTGATGGCACAGGTTCTAGTGAATTTAATTCTACCTACCCTCTTGAAAAAATGATCCATCGATGTCTAGGTAGTAGCTCTTTTTTTCTTGTCATAGGTTACCCCATAGCACTGGCTTGCGTTCTGAATGGCCACTGCAACCTTCGTGTACTGTTCTACATTCAGGTCCTGTGTCGCAGAAACTACCTCAGTGCCTCCTCAAATAAAGAAAATCCCCGTGCCATTTCCTCTGTCATGAAATCTCTTGGGTTCTTCGGTTACTTCCTCCTCTTTCTCTTTGTCCTTTCTCTGGGCCTCCAGTTCCAATTAGCTCTTCAGCAGTAGGCTCCTTACACACTGAGGAGTTCAGTGAAGTCATCCTCCTGCAGTTTTAGCTCCAGCCTGTGCACAAAAGCACAACCACTTGTAGAGGATGCACGTACGTGACAATGTGCGTCAGGCACAGGAACAAACGTGATTGGATGTGCGAGCGCATGTTTGCCTCTTTAAAGGTTCCAACTTGAAGGTTCATATGTACGGGACTTAACTGTAGTCCTAAATGGCTTATAGCTCTGGGGATAGTTCTTCCTTTACCCTAAAGATAAGAAGTTGGTTCTAAGAGCCAGTGATCCTCCTCAAATGTTTCTTTATTAGTTACTTCACATGAAAATAGCAATAACTCTTAGATAAGCAAAAATACTTCTTAAGCAAAATTTTTGCCCATTTTTTTGAATTGGCCTGTTTATTATGCTTAAGCAACACATTCCCCAAATTTCGATAATGAAGGCTCAATGCTATTTTCAAAAAAAAGTTCTGGCAACTTAATCTTTGTTAATATTTGCATTATGACTAGAGTAATTCTGCACTTTACGCCAACATTGTAAAGGACCTCCAAGTGACCAACAATACACAGTTATTATTGCTTCAGTTTATTCTGAGTGACCCTAAATAGACTTCTTTCTATGGTTACTTTAGAAGTTTTTGTAGCTAATAATAGGATAATAAGACTGGTAGCTGGCCACTGTGAAACTGGCATTTAGGATACAGCGAATCTCTTCTAGCGAGAAATTCCATGTAAGTCAGTTTGTAGCCTTGGCAAGAAGCCATGACAGCCTCAGTCCTCAAATCTATATTTATTTATAAGTTCGGAAATGATGAGCACCTAAAAAGCATTACAGTAATAAGAGAATTTTCATTAGTACTGTCAATAATTGTATATTTATGCGAAAAATATATCCCCATGGCTGTTTCATTGATAAGCATATAGAATCTCAAAAACATCAGGAGATTGTCACATTTTTGATTTAAAAAAAAAAAAAAAGTCACTTCATGGACTTTCTTTTCTTTATGACAGCAGTTCACATAGCACCGACCTCATTTATCTTCATGCTAATGCAGAACTTGCTAGTGATCCAGGTAACCTAAATTTTATATTCATATATATTTTTAGGGTTTTTACTCACATTTGTATACATTCAGTGAATAAAAAGTTAAAGGAGTAATTGTGAGTGCATGCTAAGTTGCTTCAGTCGTGTCTGACTCTGTGACCCCATGGACTGTAGCCCACCAGGCTTCTCTGTCCATGGGATTGTCCAGGTAAGAATACTGGAGTGGGTTGCCATGCCCTCTTTCAGGGGCTCTTCACAACCCAGGGATCAAACCCACATCTCTTATGTCTCCTGCACTGGCAGACGGATTCTTTACCATTAGAGCCACCTGAGAAGCCCAGGAATAATTGTACCTGCAATCAATTTATCATTTAGACTGTATCTTTTACTCAGTTACAAATACTATGTTTTGATATGAGCTCCCCTCCTCCCGTAATATATCAAAAACATTCTTTTCTGAGAAATAATAAGAAATTTAAATTTTGTTAGTGAAAGAAAGTGAAAGTGTTAGTCGCTCAGTCGTGTCCGACTCTTTGTGACCCCATGGACTGTAGCCTGCCAGGCTTCTCTGTCCATGGAATTCTCCAGACAACAATACTGGAATGGGTTCCCATTCCCTTCTCCAGGGATTCTTCCTGACCCAGGGACTGAACCTGGGTCTCCCGTATTGCTGGCAGATTCTTTACTGTCTGAGCCATTAGGGAAGCCCTAATTTTGTTGAAGGCCAATTTAATTTTGGTCAATTGCTTTGGAAGGGCCTGTCCTCTGGAGACTGGCTAAAAAAGCCTGCAGCCTGGCTCCTCTGGGACCAAGTGAACCGTCAGGACTGTGGGGATTAGTTTGCAAGCTGTTTGAATTGAGCCATTTGTGCTATAAGCTGTTTGAAAATTGTTTACATTAGAGGAAAAAACCTCTGACAAATGGGATCTGGGTTATTGAAGTATTTTGACGGTACATCCCTTTACCTTTCAGGGACTTTGGCTGAATCTGTGTTTTAAAACCTAGCTCTTTTCTCATGTGCTCTTCTAACTGAATGGACTGAACTGACCAAATATCAGTGGTCCTAATGGGGAATGTTTGATTTCCCGAACCTTAATTTTCTTAAAGCTGTGTTGGACTATAATAGCTCAAAAATTGCAGAACTGAATGGCATGCTTATTTTGATAGGTATTTTGAAGCTAGCCAGTGTTATCAGGAGTCTAAACTTTGTTGTTGTTCAATCTCTCAGTTGTGAGGCTAATCTCTCACTGATCTTCCATTTTTTTCTTAAACTCTCCCCACTTCCTTCTCCTCTAAACTTGTCAGAACCCATCCCTTTAAGCTTTTTGAGAATCCAGAAGATAAGCCCTTAATTTCTTATACTCCCTGGACTAAAGCTGAACTTTAGTGAGCCATAGTCAAAGATTTTCCCAAAGTAACTGAAGATCCTCACAGACTTGCTAAGGAATTTAATATAGTCATTTAAACTCTTCGCTCTCAACTCTCTAACTTATGTCAGTTCATTCATATGCTTTTTGGCAAAATTCAGGCTCAGCATTGGATGAAAACTGATAATTGGGAAAATCCTGAAAAATCTCCAGAATTACAACCAGGAGAAGCAGCCCACTAACTTACCATATGATCAGGCTAAGTTGGTCATTAGACAACTTCATTGAGCAATTCCTAAGGCTTTACAAAGCCTGCTGATTAGAGCAAAGTTCAGGCTTGTACACAAAAATCTGATCAACCTGTTCCTGATTATTATAATCAACTCCAGATTATTTTTAAAGAAAATTCTAGTCTTCCTTCATATGTTCATTTATCTCTGGTAGCTTTTCAACCTATGTTTATTAATCGACTGAATCAGGACCTTTTCCTTCTAGTACCAAAGAAACAAGATGGAACGGGAAACTATGTTAACTCCAGATTGTGTTAATCTGGCGAACCGGCACCCTTGTGCCGTAAACCCAAGAGTGCCAAAACTCTTAATCTTCATCTGCAGCAAACAAAGGCTCCACAACAAAAACAAAACGTTCCTGGTTTCTGCTATAATTGCAAAGAGCCAGGACATTGTTACAAATTTAAGTACTTCAGGTGCCTTCAGACCTCTAACCAACCTTTCCAACCTCCTCCCAGGTCTCGATGATGGGACTCAGAGGAACCACAGGGACTCTTTCCAATCCTCCCTCTTAATCAACTTGGGAAACATTTCTCCACATGGGGATGAATTTTCCAGTTCTAGTTTACACTGAACCACACTTCCAGGGCCCAACCTCACTACTATAACACAACCAGTGTCTTTTAGTCCTAAGAAAGCTCGATAGTGGGGATTTCTAGTGAACCTCAAGAGGGTCCTGTCTCTGTACCTGTTCCCTTTTGTTTAGACCCTCTGGGAGATAACCACTCTGTTATCTTTAGATCTTCTGCTCCATTTATGATGCTCATTAGTTCCTCTGCCCCTACCCATTTATGATCCTCCAACTTCTTTGAGAAGTATCATGCTAGAATTTCCTTCTCTCAAAAGGGAGAGACAATTCTAGAATTTAACAGTAGTCAAAGTAACAAACTAGGTGAGTTAAATGACCCTTTATTCGTCCTCTTTCTGATGATACTACCATAGATTCTGGAAACAGGAATCCTTTGTCCCTATAGAGTTGGCTGCCATTTCCTTAGGGGCAAAACTCTCCAAATGGTGTTAGCCCTAAGGCTGCACTGCTGTTTCCTCACTGCCCCGCCTTTGTCTTTGCCTCCCTTCCCTTCCCAGATTGGAAGGGAAACTGTTGGAATCTGCCCTTTTGGAACTCAGGGAAGGTCCTGGAGGCTGGAGTCAAGAAGCAGGGAATAAATAGAAAGTCTTCTGTGCCCAGGAGCCCCAAAAGTGTCCTGCTGGATTTCACCACTGGAAATAAATGTTTTACTGTAATTGCTTTGTGTGGTGAATTCTTCAGTATTCTAATTGATAAAACTAGCCAATACCTCTTTGCCTTCATTTGGGAAGAAAACAATCCACCTTGACAGCAATGCCTCAGGGTTTTACCGAGAGTGTTTCTTATTTCTCACAAATCCCTAAGGCTTATCTGGATGCTATAAAGTCCCCTAGAGGTTCTACTTTGTTGGGATATATAGATAGTTGCTTTTTTACTCTCCTCCTCACCTCCTCACAGGAAGACAGCCTCCACTTGTTAAAGCTTATTGCTTCAAAGGGAATAAGGTGGCCAAATAAAAATCACTTTTCCCCCAAACCCAGGTTTGATATTTAGGGCATCTGATCAGAACAAGGGCTACACCTAGATTCAGGTAGACTTCATGGTGTCCTAAACTTCCTAAAACTAAGTACCAATTTGCAAGGTTTTCTGGGACTAGTTATTGTCAAAATTGGATTCTAAATTTCTCTCTTATACCATTCCTCTTGTCACGCGAGTGTATGTTCCTCGGTTCTTTGTCTCGTCACAACAAAGATTTGGAGCGACGGACATTAAAGCCCTCGGCGTGTCACAGCTCTCAGGTCTTGGACAAATTGTGTTATAGCTCTTAGGCAAATCAGTGTTACAGCTCTATTTTATTTAGAAGATAGCAGGAGAGAGAGAGAGAGAGAGAGAAAGAGAGAGAAAGAGAAAGAGAAAGTGCATGCACGCGAGAGAAAGTGCTTTGGCTCCTCCTTTTATATGTTTTTTCCTCCACCTGGGCCTGCCCTATGCAAATTAGGCTTAGCCAGGAGTGCTGTTTGTTCTGTTTGTTCTGCCTGAAGTCTTCACTCTGGTCCTCGGACCTTCCTTGTCTTTTAGCCACCGCCATTTTGGACTCCTTTTCCCTATTCTACCTACCTAACACTCTGTTTTACTCAAAAATAAGAACTCCAACCTAATAAGACAACACAGCCTTTGAAGCCTTAAAGGAGCATTTGATGAATTCACTTGCCCTTGGGTACTCCAATTGTAAGATTCCCTTTTCCCTTTTTGTATATAAAAAGGAAGGGAGTGCCCTTTGGGTACTAACTCAAAAATAGCACACCTCCATTGAACCACAGGATATTAAGGCCAGCAATTGAACCCCGTGTGTGTGTGCATGCTAAGTCTCTTCAGTCATGTCCTCTTCTGTGTGACCCCATGGACTGTAGCCCCCCAAGTTTCTCTGTCTATAGGTATTCTCCAAGCAAGAGTACTGGAGTAGGTTGCCATGCCCTCCTCCAGGGATCTTCCCGACCCAGGGATTGAACCCCCATCTCTTATGTTTCCTGCATTGGCAGGTGGGTTCTTTACCACTAGTGCCACCTTGGGTAGCATGGGTCTGTGCCCCTTGCCTTAAAGCCGTTATGGCCATTGCCCTTATAGTTAAAGACACTTACCACCACCCCTACCCTAAAAAGAATCATTGCTGGATTCCCTTTAACTATTTTTGTACCTCATGGATTAGAAGCTCCCCTGAATTCTTATCACACTCAACATTTCTCAGACAGCTGTCTCACCTCATAAGTCCTTTTATTCACTGGCCCTCGAATAACTTTTACATTATAATAATCTTAATCTGGATACTCTTACCTCTTCCATCAACAATGAAGTCCCTCTGGACTACTTAACACTGACAGACTACCTCCAATTGTTGATCTATAGGAAATTCCATTGGTTAACACTTGCTTCTCCTTATGGTTCCTTGATGGTTCTTATTTAAAAGATGACAATGGAAAATACTTTGTTAGGTATGTGATTCCAACTTCTTTTGATGTCACTGAGGCAGCGTCATTACTTATGGATATTTTGGCTAAATTTTACTCCCTGACATGGGTTTGTATTTTAGCCAGGGACAGAATTGCCATTATTTATACTGATAGTATAAATAAATATGCTTTCACAGTAGTTCATGATTTTGAAATGCTATGGAAGCAACATGACTTCCTACTTTCAGTGGAAATAAAATTTTAAATGGTCCCAATGTGCAGGAATTACTGGATGCAGTATGTTTTTGCCTGCTCTTTTGCTATTATCAAGATTCTGGGGTCTAAATTGGACTCTTTGGAAGCTTGGGGAAATCATCTTCCTGATACTTCAACAAGGAATATTTACTGTAAAGGGACTAACAGCAGGCAAACCTCCATCATGATACAAAAGGATATTTCAAATAATATTCAAATGATAATTTAGAAAATAGCAAAGCCCAACAGTTAACCTCAGAGAAGGGAAATGAAGTTGGAAATTCAACAGTTGTTGATTTTATTAAAAGTGAAATCATGTTTTGGACCAAATAATGACCCAGTTTTACTGGAGACTCTAAAATTCCTGCTTATCACCTTTACACATGCGTTGACCATTGGTCTACTGTCAAAATGATTGCCTTTTCATCAATCAGTATTAGCAGGGAAATAAGGCCACAAAAAGTGCCTACCTCATTTGTCCCACTTGCATGAAGCAGAAACCAGGAAATATGTTCGTATCGCCCCAGATCTTTTAAACTGCTCAGTGGACCATTCAAGCTCTGTCAAAAATGGGTTTCGTACAGTTCCCTCCGTCTCCTGTGTATAGATCTGTTTTAGTCATGGTCTTCATGTTTTCATGCGGCTCTGAAGCTTTACACTACTGCAGTTGGGCAATTGCATATTCTATGGCTAAAGTTGTTTTGCAGATGATTATCCCTGCTTGGAAAACTCCTCTCAAACTTTATACTGATCGAGGAACCCATTTTACTGGCTAGTGTTTTGACAAGTCTATGCTGTTTTTGGCTGACTTTATAATACTTTCATTGTGCTTATTATACCATTAATCCTCTAGTCTAGTCAAATACACTGTGTGCAATATGAGTGAGATTAGTGCCTTTTTAAAAAGAAGATATGAAGATACAGCAAGAAGATGTCCCTCTGTAGATCAGGAAAAGGACTCTCACCTGGAACCAAGAGGCCAGCACCTTGATCTTAAACTTCCTAGCCTCCAGAAATAGGAGAAATAAATAAAGCCACTGAATCTAAGGTATTTATGCCAAAGCAGCCTAAACTGACTAAGACATTCCCATTTCTTTGACAATAATATTTCAAAAGTTATTTTTCACTTGGTGAACAACAAAATTAAATTATAATTAAAAAAACACAGATGAGTTAAGTTCCAATGTTCTGATAAGGTACTGAGTATTTAGAATTTACAGTATAATTAATTCCAAATTATTTTTGAAAGTAGACTGAGAAGAGATTATATGAAATGATCATCTTTATCCGGTCTCATCACTTCAGGGCAAATAGATGGGAAACAATGGAAACGGTGACAGAATTTATTTTCTTAGGCTCCAAAATCACTGCAAATGGTGACTGAAGCCATGGAATTAAAAGATGCTTGCTCCTTGGAAGAAAAGCTGTGACCAACCTAGACAGCATATTAAAAATCAGAGAAATTACTTTGCCAACAAAGGTCCATCTAGTCAAAGCTATGGTTTTTCCAGTAATTGTGTATGGATGTGAGAGTTAGACTATAAAGAAGTCTGATCACAGAAGAATTGATGCTTTTGAACTGTAGTGTTGAAGAAGACTCTTGCGAGTCCCTTGGACTGCAAGGAGATCCAACCAGTCCATCCTAAAGGAAATCAGTCCTGAATATTCATTGGAAGGACTGATGCTGAAGCTGAAACTGCAATACTTTGGCCACCTGATGAAAAGAACTGACTCATTAGAAAAGACCCTGATGCTGGGAAAGATTGAAGGCAGGAGGAGAAGGGGATGACAGAGGATGAGATGGTTGGATGGTATCACCGACTAGATGGACATGAGTTTGAGCAAGCTCTGGAAGTTGGTGATGGACAGGGAAGCCTGACATGCTGCAGTCCTTGGGTAGCAAAGAGTCAGGCACAACTGAGTGACTGAACTGGACTGATCATCTTTATCATCTTTGTTAGCTAAGTATCAATTAATCTATGTTTCTGTTTCTTGATTTTCTTTAAAAATATTTCTGTAATGCTTTCTGTATCTAATTAGTTCACCCACATACAATTTTTGTATAACTGTTTGTTACTGTTATACACTTATAAATTTTGATGAAATTGTATTGTTGACTAGAATATCTTTGGCTAATTGGCAATGTGTGCATGTGTGCTAAATCACTTCAGTTGTGTCCAACTCTGCAACCCTATGGACCCTGCCAGGCTCCTCTGTTGAAGGAATTCTCCAGGTAAGAATTCTGGAATGGGTTGACATGCCCTCCACCAGGGGATCTTCCCGACCCAGGGATTGAACCCGCATCTCTTAAGTCTCCTGCATTGGCAGGTGGGTTCTTTATCACTAGTGCCACACTCTTTGCCAAATACCTGCTGTAGTAGGAAATGCAGTGTCTCTGGAGATGGCCTGGGTCAGAATGTTGGCTAAAACACTAGATGCTGATTGCCTTAACCTCATGATCTCTTCTCTCTTTGCGGTACTTACAGAGTATCTCTGCTCAAAAGAACTCTATGAGGTAATACAAATGTTCCATAATATCTGTTACTTAAGCAGTGAAAGTTACTATAAACACTGAGGATATGAAATTTAATTTTACTTAATTTATATTTAAATGGATACCTGTGGCTAGTGTCTATTCTGTGGGATATCACAGCTCTAGAGTATAAAAGTAAAAAATTAACCACCATTGCAATCATAACTAAAACCCCAAAACTATATAAAATGAAGAAGGATAAAGGATTAAGTTTTAATCATTAGTACTTAAATCAAAACCATTTATAATTTTATTCTTATTTGAAAAAAAAAAAACGCATTTGACACAATACATTTGATCGTGACAAAATGCCCAACAAATTCAGTATACTGTGAACATACCTCTACAAATAAAGGCCATTTATGACAAGTTGACAGTTAACATCATACTCAGTGGTGAAAGGTTGAAAGCTTTTCCTCTTTGCCAGTGGCTCAGGGATGTGGAAAATGACAGAATTGTCCATCAAAGGGTACAACTTCTAGTAAAAAGACAACTATATCATGGGGTTCTGAAGTATTTATTGTTGTTGTTCAGTTGCTAAGTTGTGTCCGTCTCTTTGCTATCCTGTGGACCGCAGGATGCCAGGCTTCTGTGTCCTTCGCTATCTCCCGGAGTTTGCTCATATTCATGCCCATTTAGTTGGTGATACTATCTAAGCATCTCATGCTCTGCCACCCTCTTCTCTTGCCTTCAATCTTTCCCAACATCAGGGTCTTTTCCAGTGAGTCAGCTCTTTGCATCAGGTGGCCGAAGTATTGGAGTTTCAGCATCAGTCCTTCCAGTGAATGTTCAGGGTTGATTTCCTTTAGGCCTGAATTCCTTTAGGAAATCAAACTCTAATGTATAGTGTGGTAATTGGAGTTAATAATACTCTATTATAAATTTGAAAGCTGCTAAGAGAATAGATCTTAAATGTTCTCACCACAAAAAAGAAATGGTAATTATGACTTGTGGAGGTGTTAGCGAACACTATGGTGGTAATCGTTTTGAAAATTGTAAGTGTATGAAATCAACATACTGTACACTTGCAGTTACCCAATTTACATGTCAGTTATAGTTCAATAATGTAAAAAATTGCAAAAAAACCCCAAATGAACACAAAAATAAGAGCAATTATCTTTACTCATAGAAAAATGCTAAAAAAAATGTGTATCTTTACAATGTAGACATGAAAAGGATCTTTGATGCTTGTTTGAAATAATCGTATCTCCATGAAAATCCAGTTCTATTTCACATAATCAATTAGAGCATCCATAAGCATATTTGAAGAGGTAGTAAGAATAAAGTATTTATTAACTGACCCAACTTCCATCAAATTATATTTTCTTACACTTAAATATTTACCTACTATAAGCGGGATTATTTTTGTGGACTTTTCTTTCTCCCTAAGATAGTTTGTAGTTCGGAGAAGGCAATGGCACCCCACTCCAGTACTCTTGCCTGGAAAATCCCATGGAGGGAAGAGCCTGGTAGGCTGCAGTCCATGGGGTCGCTAAGAGTCGGACACGACTGAGCGACTTCACTTTCACTTCTCACTTTCATGCATTGGAGAAGGAAATGGCAACCCACTCCAGTGTTCTTGCCTGGAGAATCCCAGGGACGGGGGAGCCTGGTGGGCTGCCGTCTATGGGGTCGCACAGAGTCGGACACGACTGAAGCGACTTGGCAGCAGCAGCAGTAGCAGTTTGTAGTTATCTGGAATCTCTTATTCTTGATTAGTATTTCAAATAGAATTTATTAAAGAATTTAAATGACTCTGTATGTTTATATGTGTGTGTGTGAGAGAGACAGAGAGGGACAGACATAGAGACAGATAAAGAGAGAGAAACAGAAAGACAGAGAAACAAAGGAACATGCATGGAGAAAGAGACCAAGACAGAAATTTTTATGACTGTTAATTATCCATGTAGGAAACCATCAGGGGTTGGGTCCTCTGAAACTGTCAAGTAAATAGGTAGAAGGGTGTTGTAAGCTTCACCTAGATACAGGCGCAAAATTGTTAAGTAATGGCCTATCGGTCTTTTTAGCTTGTTCTCTATTGGTGATTGCCTTAATGATATCTCAGTTATTATATTACATAATCACAGCTTGTACTGTAAAAATTACATGTGTGTGTCACCTGATGATTCTGATAGGGTGGCTTCTTAAATGAATGAGTGAATACTATCTTGTGATGTTACTATAGACTAGTTTCAGGTAATAAGCGTCTTCATGTGCCTGCTTCTGAACAGTTGCATAATTCTTCTATATTATAGGGTAATCATTTGCTCTGTGGAACAGTGGCTTCCCTGGTAGCCCAAATGGTAATGAATCTGCCTGCAGTACAGAAATCCCTGGGTCAGGAAGATACCCTGGAAAAGGGAAAGGCTACTCACTCCAATATTCTTGCCTGGAGAATTCCATGGACAGAGGAGCCTGGTGGGCTATGTCCATGGGGTCACAACCATTCAGACATGACTGAGTGACTAAAACTCACTCATGTGAAACAGTATTATTTTGACTTTAGTTATTCATATAGTTTATTACTGTTCTGAATACATGTTGAAAAATTTAATATATAACTATAGTGATTAAGGTTTTAAATATGCAAACAATCCAAACTTTCACAATATTTACCTGCCCAGTCCAATTCATTGTACATTTATAATTGATGATGAATAAAGTATTTGTACTTCATACTTAGATGGCTGCATATGTGTAAATCTACAATGACTTATATGGAATAGTGGCTTCAATAAAAGGTTTGGTCAATTATAAAATATAATTGTTCTTTTAATTAGGCAGTTTACCCCAATTAGTCTGCAAAATTGTGTAAATCTGATTAAATCAGAGAAAAATCAAGATCCATTATTGAAGACCAAAGCATGAGCTTAATGACTATAGATTTCCTTAGTGCGGTACACTTGAAAGCACAGTCAAATAATGATCCCCGCAAGTAAATTGATGAGTAAAAGTAAATTAAAAGTTTATTTTATAAAGGTGGCAACAGTTAAGTCTCAGCCTCCTTCTAAGGAAATGAGAAGCCATAATTTTGAAGTTTATCCAGAAATACTCAATTATAATCCCTTCTTCAACTTGTAATTGCTTTAAAATAGAGTTTAAATAAAGCTGGAGCTTGTAAAATGAAGTAAGAAATTTAACAGCACAAAAATCTTTCAAAGAAAAGAGAAAGTACACATTTTCTTTACTCTCAAACTTCTATTTGGATACATTTCAAATTCTAGGATTAAATCTCCTCTGAGGGGTAAGGACTGAACATTTTTTTTTTTAGCACGAGTTATAATATTTTACTTTGAATTTTCAAGAGCCATATATTAGTACCTAAAAGAATGTATTAGTCAATTTTTTTCCTTCTGTTTTCCTGATTAGGATGATTAGTAAAAATAATTAATATTTTAACTCCCATAGGCAATGATATTT
Source organism: Bos indicus (assembly GCF_029378745.1). Classification (NCBI taxonomy): domain Eukaryota; kingdom Metazoa; phylum Chordata; class Mammalia; order Artiodactyla; family Bovidae; genus Bos; species Bos indicus. The sequence continues at coordinate 27,645,129 of NC_091765.1, forward strand.
CCCGAGTGTGTGTTATGTTAATATGAAACTCTAAGTTTAGTGATATATACTTTTCTATTAATAAAAAGTCAATGTTGGACATATTAAAATATCATTTATTAGCCATAACTAATGATCATTGCTGTCACGACTTCACTTTTACTTTTTGCTTTCATGCATTGGAGAAGGAAATGGCAACCCACTCCAGTGTTCTTGCCTGGAGAATCCCAGGGACGGGGGAGCCTGGTGGGCTGCTGTCTATGGGGTTGCACAGGGTCGGACACGACTGAAGCGACTTAGAAACAGCAGTAGCAATGATGATTGCTATCAGTTTATTGAAAATGAATGAAAGTTCTTTGTAATAGGTAACTTCCTTTTTTTTTTGCCTAGAAGACAGATGCAGTTTAAAGATTACAGAATATTTATTATAAATACTCTCTCTTTTTTTTTAATTTTATTTTATTTTTAAACTTTACAATATTGTATTAGTTTTGCCAAATGTCGAAATGAATCCACCACAGGTATACCTGTGTTCCCCATCCTGAACCCTCCTCCCTCCTCCCTCCCCATACCCTCCCTCTGGGTCATCCCAGTGCACCAGCCCCAAGCATCCAGCATCGTGCATCGAACCTGGACTGGTTACTCGTTTCATACATGATATTATACATGTTTCAATCCCATTCTCCCAAATCTCCCCACCCTCTCCCTCTCCCACAGAGTCCATAAGACTGTTCTATACATCAATGTCTCTTTTGCTGTCTCGTACACTGGGTTATTGTTACCATATTTCTAAATTCCATGTATATGCATTAGTATACTGTATTGGTGTTTTTCTTTCTAGCTTACTTCACTCTGTATAATAGGCTCCAGTTTCATCCACCTCATTAGAACTGATTCAAATGTATTCTTTTTAATGGCTGAGTAATACTCCATTGTGTATATGTACCACTGCTTTCTTATCCATTCATCTGCTGATGGGCATCTAGGTTGCTTCCATGTCCTGGCTATTATAAACAGTGCTGCGATGAACATTGGGGTACACGTGTCTCTTTCCCTTCTGATTTCCTCAGTGTGTATGCCCAGCAGTGGGATTGCTGGATCATAAGGCAGTTCTATTTCCAGTTTTTTAAGGAATCTCCACACTGTTCTCCAGAGTGGCTGTACTAGTTTGCATTCCCACCAACAGTGTAAGACAGTTCCCTTTTCTCCACACCCTCTCCAGCATTTATTGCTTTTAGACTTTTGGATCGCAGCCATTCTGACTGGCGTGAAATGGTACCTCATAGTGGTTTTGATTTGCATTTCTCTGATAATGAGTGATGTTGAGCATCTTTTCATGTGTTTGTTAGCCATCTGTATGTCCTCTTTGGAGAAATGTCTATTTAGTTCTTTGGTGCATTTTTTGATTGGGTCATTTATTTTTCTGGGGTTGAGCTGTAGGAGTTGCTTGTATATTTTTGAGATTAGTTGTTTGTCAGTTGCTTCATTTGCTATTATTTTCTCCCATTCTGAAGGCTGCCTTTTCACCTTGCTAATAGTTTCCTTTGTTGTGCAGAAGCTTTTAAGTTTAATTAGGACATTTCATTGCACTCCAGAGAGAAGAAATACAGCTCCACCCACCAGAACACCGACACAAGCTTCCCTAACCAAGAAACCTTGACAAGCCTCCTATACAAACCCACACAGAGCGAGGAAACGCCACAATAAAGAGAACTCCACAAACTGCCAGAATACAAAAAGGACACCCCAAACTCTTTCTCTTTTAATCCTGAGTTGTTGGCTGCAATAGATGGGTATTTTATTTCTTTGATATGACAGATACTTTTAATTTGGTGATAAATGAACCAGAAATGTCTAAATTCTAAATCTTAACAAAATCTATTTCCCCAGGTGTTTAATTTCTAGTTCCTAGCCAGTGAAGGGTATGGCTGTGCCATAGTTATGAATAGAAGTACCTCGGTATGTAGGCGCTTGATATAGATATGTTCACCTTTGTGTTGCTATAGGAAGAATGGCTACTCTCATTTTGGAATTTCTGATTAAGCAGATATTTAGTGGAACTCTTTTTTGTTTAACGCTTGTTGAAAATTGCAGAGAAATTAGCCTTCTGTTACTGTAGGAAAGCTGAAGGCTGAGCTGTGGGTCCACTGATGAGGATATGGCTTTTCTGATGAGATTGATTCACATCCCAGAAGAGTCAGACGTTTTGCTTATAGAAAAGGCTTTTGAGAGAGTGAGGTTTAGGCTAGTCTCTTGACTATCAGGTTCCTATCTTGGTAGACAAACTCAGTAAACAACTATGAGCTTAGAATAGAGACTAAGGTATAGTCTCTAGGAGGCTATTAGGGACTAAAACATTGCTTGCTTTAAATTCTCTTTCTTCAACAAACTACATGAGGAGTTAATCGAATCTAACAAACAGTATGATGTATCCATGATCTTCTTGCCAATCTATAATGCACAGTGGACACATACCTGTCATTGTACACATGCTGTGCCCTTTATTTTGTTTTTGAGGGCTATTAACATCCTTTAGATGATTTTGAATATTAATAATTATTGAGTTAATATATCAGATTATTTTTGCTGAAATGCAATTACAACTAGTGTTATGAGAGAACCTTCCCAGGTAATAGGTGTGAAAATATATAAAATAATTATTAAACAAAGATTTGTAAATACTTTGAAGGCTTTTAGAGTTCTTGAAGTAGTAATATGTGTCTTTGATTCTCCAAAAGCAGCAGCTTTAATATAGGATTTCATAAGGTTATCTGACCACATAATTTTTTATTCTCAGAAATCAGTAATAACATTCCTAAAGTGCAGTCACATGAAATAATACTGTGTGGTAGGCAGAATAGTGGCTCTTTCATAATGTCCAGTCCCAACCCCCAGAAATTGTAAGCATTTTACCTTACATAGCAAAATGATTAAGGTCAAAGGCCTTGAGGTGGGGAGATGATTCTGTATTATCTGGGTGGACCCAGAATAATCATAGGACTTTAAAAAAGCAGAATGCCTCTTCCCTTGATGGCTTGAAGATGAAGCAAGGGAACCATGGGCCAGTGGTTGCAGCCAGCTTCCAGAAGCTGGAAGACACAAGGAAACAGATTGTTTTTTTTCCTGGAGCCTCCAGAAATGAACACATCCATGCTGCCATCATGATTTTTGTCCAGGGAAATTTATTTTGGACTTTGCACCTACAGAACTGTAAGCTAAACTGTGTTGTTAGTCACTAAATTTTCAGTGATTTGGGAAATGCAGGCTTCTAACTTCTTTCATTGATTAAAAAAATGAGGCCTAGTGATGTTAAAGATGTTTGACAAACTCAAGAAAATTTGCTTTTGTAAGAAAGGCAAAACTCTTTCTTTATCTCCCAGGACCTCCCACTAGGCTTGAGAATTAAATTGACATAAGACAGATTGACAGGAGGAAAGCATACAAGTTTTTTTCAGTATTGTTACATGTACATAAGAATCCTCACAGGAAAATGAAGACTCCAAAGTAGGCCTTAGTGCTTACATACTATGTTGAACCGAGTGATAATTGTGGAAAAGTATCTAAACCCTGTATAGGGAAGAATAAAGAAGGGTTATTTTAACAAAAAATGGTTTGTACATCTTTCTCTCGGCCTTAGCTTCCCATCTATAGTGGTAATAATGTCCTTTTTCCCCTGGAGGGAGGGCTTCTTTCCCATGGGAGTTTTCTCTCTGCTTTAAGGAAGAATAGAGGACATCAGGGTGTCCTTGCAGTTACTGTTTTCCAGGTCACGTTTGCCCAAACTGATCCCTATGCCAAAGCGGCACATTTTGAGGTGGCATATTCTGTTATCCTTCACTTGTTAGTGTTAAAACATAGTTGAATTGGCTTATAATCTCATACAGTTTCTGCTTAAGCCATGCTGCTAGTAGATGAAGAAAATAATGATTATGAAAGGACATAGGTGATACGAGGACATTTAAAAAAGTATATATTTATCTAAGTTTTGAGAACTAATGCTTTAATTTGCCTTTTCCTCCTACTATTAGAATGTCAAAAATTTTAAATTAATTGAAAGTTCAGAACTCTTAGTTTTGTCTTTAAATTATCATTTAATAGTAATTATGATTATGTTAAAAAATGCGTAGTTAAGCCTGATTTCTGCCACATAACTCTTCACAACCAGCACTCTGCTCATTTCCTCCTCCCCTCTTCAGATTCCCCATGTCCTTATAAAGCTACCTCTTGTTTTATCTGACTTTACATATCTGATGCAATTATCAACCGTGGTCTAATGATTACTTGGGTGAAGTTGGGTGAGTGAATATGCTATTAAGTTCTAGAGCATCTTTAACAAATTACATGAGCAATTGTTTTTATTTCTAAATATTCAGAACACTTTGTATTGCATTAGAATATTTTTTATATAATGTATGTAGATTTGTTCTAATTATAAAAGCAATTTGCCATAGAAATTAGGAATATAAGGAATTTAGAAACTCAAAGTAAACAACAAAGTTAAAATAAATTACCTACATATAAGAATAAGAATTTCAGATTGTACTTAGGCTTAGCAAATGTTTGAGGCGTTTTTATTAAATCACTGTGGAGAGGAGATAATAAATTAGGCTTCTGTCTTACCAACTACAAATTACCCTGACGATTTTTATAATGTTAAAGATCAAACAACTAACTCTAAAGGGATAAAACTTTTTAAAAGCCTATTGAATTCACTTTAAATTTATTTACATATGAGTTTGATTAATAGTAGTTAAAATTTATGAATGATTGCTACCTATAATACTAATCATGTTTTCTCATTTCCCACATTTATTTAGTATGCTTCTCAGAAATTTCATCCATATAAAGTAGACATGAATGGGAGCTTGAATTCTGTTTTATTAGCCAAAACATGCAATTCAGCTTCAACTTCAGGTCTCATACATTGGAAAACAGAATGGGCAAATAAATGCTCACTTCAAAACCATTTCTGACATCCTTGAACTTACCAGTAACAGTGGTCATAGGATCGTGCAGTTTTCCAAAGCATTCTATCACTAGCACAAATGAGACTTGACGTTCGCCTTTATGTTAATATCCAAAGATTCATTTCCAAATAGAGGTAAATATAGAAAAATTAATATATAATATGCTTCATATTTTGGAATTCTGTTATGACTTAAAAGATACTGTAAACTGATTTTTTGCGAGATGTTCAACCAAGCTATAGTAACAGCTATTCATGTAAGAAAAAAAAATTTTTTTTAATCTATTGCTTGAAAAAAAATCTCATACAGTTCAGGATAACAGTAATATCTAACAAGCAATGGTTACTAGCAGAGAAAATAGTTTGATGAAACTATGGAAGAGGAAACCAAATGGCTGTGCTGTGAAAGTGCAGGTGTGTGTCACATAATACACCTTAGAGAAATGCCCCTGCTGTTAGACTTCAGGGCCATTCTGAAAATGTGCATTCAATGAAGAGTAAAATGATGAAAGCGACCATGTAAAAAAGCAAGAGCATGCAAAGGGATTAGAAATTTTAAAAAAGTCTATTTAAGGTCAACAGTCTATCTATAGCCTTAGAATTGTTTAGGTAGCATTTCCTTCAGGCATATACAAACTTCAGTTTGAGGGATTATTTCTCTAAATTTGCCTCACTGCTGTGGAGCAGAGTTCCAAAGAATCACAAGGAAAGATAAGTCTTCCTCAGTGATCAGTACAAAGAAATAGAGGAAAACAATAGAACGGATAAGACTAGAGATCTCTTCAAGAAAATTAGAGATACCAAGGGAACATTTTAAGAAAAGATGATCACAATAAAGGACAGAAATGGTATAGACCTAACAGAAGCAGAAGATATTAAGAAGAGGTGGCAAGAATACACAGAAGAGGTATATAAAAAAGATCTTCATGACCCAAATGATAATGATGGTATGATCACTCACCTAGAGCCAGACATCCTAGAATGTGAAGTCAAGTGGGCCTTAGGAAGCATCACTATGATCAAAGCTAGTGGAGGTGATGGAATTCCAGCTGAGCTATTTCAAATCCTAAAAGATGATGCTGTGAAAGTGCTGCACTCAATATGTCAGCAAATTTGTAAAACTCAGCAGTGGCCATGGGACTGGAAAAGGTCAGTTTTCATTCTAATCCCAAAGAAAGGCAATGCCAAAGAATGCTCAAACTACTGCACAATTGCACTCATCTCACACGCTAGTAAAGTAATGCTCAAAATTCTCCAAGCTAGACTTCAACAATATGTGAATCGAGAACTTCCAGGTGTTCAAGCTGGTTTTAGAAAAGGCAGAGGAACCAGAGATCAAATTGCCAACATCCGTTGGATTATCAAAAAAGCAAGAGAATTCCAGAAAAACATCTACTTCTGCTTAATTGACTATACCAAAGCCTTTGATTGTGTGGATCACAATAAACTGTGGAAAATTTTGAAAGAGTTGGGAATATCAGACCACCTGATCTGCCTCTTGAGAAACCTGTATGCAGGTCAGGAAGCAACAATTAGAACTGGACATGGAACAACAGACTGGTTCCAAATCGAGAAAGTAGTATGTCAGTGCTGTATATTGTCCCCCTGCTTATTTAACTTATATGCAGAGTACATCATGAAAAATGCTGGGCTGGATGAAGCACAAGCTGGAATCAAGATTTCTGGGGGAAATATCAATAACCTCAGATATGCAGATGACACCACCCTTATGGCAGAAAGTAAAGAAGAACTAAAGAGCCTCTTGATGAAAGTGAAAGAAGAGAGTGAAAAAGTTGGCTTAAAGCTCAACATTCAGAAAACTAAGATTATGACATCCGTTCCCCTCTCTTGGCAAATAGATGGGGAAACAGTGGCAGACTTTATTTTTGGGGGGGCTCCAAAATCACTGCAGATGCTAATTGCAGCCATGAAATTAAAGGACGCTTACTCCTTGGAAGGAAAGTTATGACCAACGTAGACAGCATATTAAAAAGCAGAGACATTACTTTGTCAACAAAGATCCGGCTTGTCAAGGCTGTGGTTTTTCGAGTAGTCATGTATAGATGTGAGAGTTGGACCATAAAGAAAGCTGAGCACCAAAGAATTGATGCTTTTGAACTGTGGTGTTAGAGAAGACTCTTGAAAGTCCCTTGGACTGCAACGAGATCCAACCAGTCCATTCTAAAGGAGATCAGTCGAGAATAATCTTTGGAAGTACTGATGTTGAAGCTGATACTCCAATACTTTGGCCAACTGATGCGAAAAAACTGACTCGTTTGAAAAGACCCTGATGCTGGGAACGTTTGAGGGTGGGAGGAGAAGGGGATGACTGAGGATGAGATGGTTGGATGGCATCACTGACTCAATGGACATGACTTTTATTAGACTCCAGGAGTTGCTTATGGACAGGGAGGCCTGGTATGCTGCAGTCCATGGGGTTGCAAAGAGTCGGACATGACTGAGAAACTGAGCTGAACTGACTGAAATGTGAAGCAGAGGGCTTCCCGGGTGGCACTAGTGGTAAAGAATCTGCCCCTCAGTGCAGGAGACATGGGTTCGATCCCTGGGTCAGGAAGATCCCCTGGAGTAGGAAATGGCAACCCACTCCTGTATTCTTGCCTGGAAAATCCCATGGACAGAGGAGTTTGGTGGGCTACAGTCTGTGAATCATAAAAAGTCACACACCACTGATTGTCTGAAAAATTACTTTTCAAACATATTCTGTCATTCCAGAAGTTCATTTTATGTTGTTGATATGCGATATGTTTTTGGCCTCAGCTTTAACTTCAATATTATATTGAATTTTTAACCATTTATTTTGAAATATTCTTTCTTCTTAGACTAAATTGCAACAGTTTTCTGAACCATTGAGAATGGGTGCATATATTGTGCCACTCCTTAGGCCTTAAAATTTTGTGTGTGTTTCCAAAGAATAAGAATAATGTTCATAGAACCCAGTATAGCTATAAAGTTTAGAAAATTAAACACTGATACAGTAACTTTAATAATGCACACCTCATATTTGTCCATTATTCCAATAATGTCCTTTAGATGATTTTTGAGGGGATGCAGAATCCAGTCCAGGGTCATGTTCCACGTTTAGTTGTCATGTGTCTTTAGTCTTCTTTAAACTGGTATAGGCTTTGTCTTTGATGGGGATTTTTTCATATGACATTGAGGAATTTTTCTCAGTATTGGTTTTTCTAGTGTTTTCTCATGGCTAGGAACAGAATATGTATTTCTGGCTGAAGTGCTGCATGTGTCACGTGTGTGTTTTAGGATATCACATTTAGAAGCACGTAACGACTATTTTTCTTTATTAAGTAAGGTCATTTCGTTAAGATTTTGTCTATTTCATCTACTGTATAAATGCTGTTTTTCTTTTTTGTAATTAATAAGAAATTTATAAGGAGATACTTTGAGATTATGTAAATACTTGTTCTTGTCATCCTTTCTCTATGCTTTCTCTATGTAGCACCATTTGATGATTCCTGCCCAAACTAATTTTTACTGTAATGATTACCAAACAGGAATTTTTCTAACTCTGCCTCAGTCTAGATTTATCAGTTAGCTATTCAGAAGGGGTCTGTAAAGAAGACCCCCCCATTCCCCTTTATTAGTTAATATATCTACTTATATATTTATGATCAGTATTACTAATAGATCTATATTATATTCAGTTGATTCTAAGCCATTATAGCAAAAAATGTTTCTAATGCTCATTCATATTTGGCCAGTGCTAGCCCCTTCAGACTACTCCTAGGATCTTTTGACATGTCTCTCCCCATCATTTATTTTACCACTTTGGGGGAACTTCTTTTCTGGTATAAGAAAATATTACAGGATCATTTTGTACCTTCCCAGATCAAGTCCTGGACTCAATCATTTTTCCAAGGAGTCAGTCTCCTTTAATAGATAATGGTATTTAGAAACCGAGATCTGGGTACTAGACGTGTTCATTGCTGCTAGGTTGTGGCTGTTTCTTGCCCTTTCAGGAGACAGTGACAGAGAGGTAATTAGTTGTGTAAGTTCATGCTGCTGCTGCTGCTTAGTCACTTCGGTTGTGTCCGACTCTATTCGACCCTAAGACTGCAGCCTGCCAGGCTCCTCTGTGCATGAGATACTCTGCTGCTGCTACTGCTAAGTCACTTCAGTCATGTCCGACTCTGTGCGACCCCATAGACGGCAGCCCACCAGGCTCCCCCATCCGTGGGATTCTCCAGGCAATCACACTGGAGTGGGTTGCCATTTCCTTCTCCAATGCATGAAAGTGAAAAGTGAAAATGAAGTCGATCAGTCGTATCCAACTGGTAGCGACCCACGGACTGCAGCCTACCAGGCTCCTTCTTCCATGGGATTCTCCAGGCAGGAGTAGGGATACTCTAGGCAAGAGTATTACAGTGGATTGCCATTCCCTACTCCAGGGGAATCTTCCTGACCCCTGGATTGAACCCAGGTCTCCTGCATTGCAGGCAGATTCTTTACTGCTGCATCAGCAGGGAAACCCATGTAAGTTCATTTTTGCCCCTAATTTCAATCACCTGCCACAGAGTTTTTCCTTTTTTTCATTCTACATTCATCACTCCATGGCAAATAGATAGGGAAACAATGGAAACAGTGACAGACTTTATTTTCTTGTGCTCCAAAATCACTGCAGATGGTGACTGCAGCCATGAAATTAAAAGATACTTGCTCCTTGGAAGAAAAGCTATGGCCAACCTAGACAGCATATTAAAAAGCAGAGACATCACTTTGCCGACAAAGGTCCCTATAGTCAAAGATATGGTTTTTCCAGTAATCATGTATGGATGTGATAGTTGGACTATAAAGAAAGCTGAGCGCCAAATAATTGATGCTTTTGAGCTATGGTGCTGGAGAAGACTATTGAGAGTCCCTTGGACTGCAAGGAGATCAAACCAGTCAATCCTAAAGGAAATCAATCCTAAATATTCATTGGAAGGACTGATGCTGAAGCTGAAACTCCAATACTTTGGCCCCCTGATGTGAAGAACTGAAACATTGGAAAAGACCCTGATGCTGGGAAAGAGTGGAGGCAGGAGGAAAAGGGGATGACAGAGGATGAGATGGTTGGATGGCATCACCAACTCAGTGGACATGAGTCTGAGCAAGCTCTGAGAATTGATGATGGACAGGGAATACTGGTGTGCTGCAGTCCATGAAGTAACAAAGAGTCAGACACAACTGAGTGACTGAACTGAACTGAACTGACATTCATCACTTCCTTCTTCTATTCTTAGAGGCATCATCTGCACATTTACTCATTTGCTCAACTGTACTGTGTGTATAAAGAATTTCAGAATTGCTGTACTAAACAAACCTACTAAAACCAGTTCAAGATTTTTTGTAGTTTTCCTCTTCTTTGTACTGGGTTCCAACACGGGAATTATTTTTTTCCTCTTTTAGTGTAGCTATGTTATTCTTTTTAAATAGTTAGGTTCATTTGGTTCTGTTAGCAAACAGTATCTTTTTTATATGTAGACCATCAATATGTTTCTAAAAGTCAAAACTATTCAACAGTATACACCCAGAGAAGTATCACTGCAGATGGTGACTGCAGCCATGAAATTAAAAGACACTTACTCCTTGGAAGGAAAGTTATGACCAACCTAGAGAGCATATTCAAAAGCAGAGACATTACTTTGCCAACAAAGGCCCATCTAGTCAAGGCTATGGTTTTTCCAGTGGTCATGTATGGATGTGAGAGTTGGACTGTGAAGAAGGCTGAGCGCCAAAGAATTGATGCTTTTGAACTGTGGTGTTGGAGAAGACTCTTGAGAGTCCCTTGGACTGCAGGGAGATCCAACCAGTCCATTCTGAAGGAGATTAGCCCTGGGATTTCTTTGGAAGGAATGATGCTAAAGCTGAAACTCCAGTACTTTGGCCACCTCATGCGAAGAGTTGACTCATTGGAAAAGTCTCTGATGCTGGGAGGGATTGGGGGCAGGAGGAGAAGGGGACGGCAGAGGATGAGATGGCTGGATGGCATCACTGACTCGATGGACGTGAGTCTCAGTGAACTCCGGGAGTTGGTGATGGACAGGGAGGCCTGGTGTGCTGTGATTCATGGGGTCGCAAAGAGTCGGACACGACTGAGCAACTGAACTGAACTGAACTGAATCTTTTCCAAATCATTTAGCAGCATCTACCCTTTGTAGGCAAATAATTTCAATGATTTTACTCAGATTCTCATCTGTTGTGAGTCCCAGTCTTAGATAAGGGTCTCTGATCTTTCCTGTCTAATTGGGGCTTGCTCAAATCCTGTTTTCCAGGCTACCAGATGTTATTTCTTTGGATTCGTAATTTCTCATTTAATTTAGTTTTGCTTTATTTTTGGCCTGTGGCAGTTGGCCTCTTCTCATGTAGATGGACAAAAGGGGAGTTTAGAGCTATGGTTCCAGCTAGGACTCATCTGTCAGTCTAGTTTTGCATTAGAGAGACATATTTTCCATGACTCTAGTGTCTTTGAGGCCTTCTCCTCTTAAATATTCCCTTATATCTAAAATATACCTAATTCTTTCCCTCTCTCAAAGGCATGGACTCTCATTCCTCCACAAATCATATTCTTTATCCCAAAAGATTTGCTTTTCTTGTCTAAAGACTTTTGTACTCCAGAGGGAAAGGAGAGCTGTCTTTCTGACTGCAAACAAAGTTTTACAGTGTGGTTGATTAAACAGCACATTAGACTTTGTGTTTTAGACCCATTTTCTTAGTAGTATCTCAGCAGAGAAAGGTTTTCTTTGGTAACTAGAAAACTGAGTAACTTTCCCACAGTTGTAACATTTCCAAGGGTGTCAGATGTTATGGCCGAGTCAGTGGAAACCGACACTGTTTGAATATTACCCTTCTATCATTCAGGTTTGTCTGATGAGTAGGGAGGACTGAGAGTTATGGGAGAGAAATCACTTGGATCAGTGAAGTGTTATAGCAGAAGGAAGAGACAAGGAAATCAGAACAGGAATTGAAAATATTTTGTATAAGGTACGCTCTTACTATATATTTATTAAACATTTGTTGTTGAGCAATAAAATGCTGTTTAAAATATTTACTATTTTTTATCAAAAGAGCTGTAGGAACTGCAGGTGGCATAGCATAGCAAACAGGTAAGGTAACTCAGACTGGAGCTGAAACTGAATCAGTCAAAACTCCAGACTAGAAACAAAGCATTGAAGGTTTAATACTTGGCAGTAGTAAGCACAGGATAAAGAAAGTTCTGGAAGTCAGAATTTAGGACAGAGGACTTTGAGGTCACGATTATGAGTAGTCAAAATCAAAAGCCAGTAGAAAAGTCCCTTGAAGATGAATAACTCTTGCAGATTTCAGAGGCCAAATAAAGAAAAAGGACTATAGAAAGGCAGAGGGGCTTGAAACAGTTTCATTACTGAGTAGAAGCACTAACTAAGCCATATCCTACTAGGGTGGGACTGCCTGACCTCTACTCTGTGCTTTCTGCTACATGTGCATGGGCAAGTAATAGTGCACAACACTCCTCCAGAAGTAAAGAGGAAAATATTGAATTTAATTGTAAAGTATATTTTTAATTATTTTTTTATATTCTCAAACATTTAAATTTTGAATGAAATAATATCAAAACAGGCTTTATTGTTTTAAACATATTTTATTTTCTACATTTATCTCATCCTTTAACTTTATAAAAATTTTTATTCTTTGGTAATGCTTAAATAATAGTCAGATATTAATTTCCATTTCTAGATTACTTTTTCTTTAAAATAGATGGTTTTCTCTCCTCATTCTTAATAAGTAGCTATGTTGAGAGAAAAAAATAAAGAAAATCTCATTGGTAAAATGACTGCAGACAATATGACACAAATTTATAGCAAAAAAAAAAAAAGTCTTTTAGGGAGGCCAGTTACTCGTTTCTCAGTAGCTTTAATATAGATTATTTCAAATTTAGATGTAATAAAGATATATTTTTTTTACTTGTTCAGGCTTTGTTTAAATTTAGTAACTATGTGACAAAACCACAAAGTCATAAATATTCAAATTTTATTTAAATAGTAATATTGTATTCGTTAACTCTTTTCTTTAACAGATCAATCCAACACTTAATGGCTTAGAGCAGCATTTATCATCTTGTAGTTTCACTGGCCCAGGCACCGGAGCGAGGTTTCGCTAGGTCCCCTAGCTCAGGGTCTTCGGCAAGGCTGCATCCAGGTGTGTTGACTGGAAACGATCCTGTTACACTTCGCTTTCTCAGAGGCTGTTGGACCGAGGTGTGAGTTTCTTCTTGGCTCTTGGCTGGGGTTGCCACTTGGGTCTCTGTATACAGCAGCACAGGCAAAGGCTGCTGCAATATGATGCAATATGAGCAAGAAGCAAGTCACAGAATCTTGTAACATAGTTTCAAAAGTGATACTCCTTTTCCAAGTCCAACCAACACCCAGGTGAAGGGGAATACAAAAGGTTGTGAATACCATGGGGATCATTAGGGCTTAATGGCAACCCACTCCAGTACTCTTGCCTGGAAAATCCCATGGGTGCAGGAGCCTGGTAGGCTGCAGTCCATGGGGTCGCGAAGAGTTGGACACGACTGAGCAACTTCCCTTTCACTTTTCACTTTTATGCATTGGAGAAGGAAATGGCAACCCACTCCAGTGTTCTTGCCTGGAAAATCCCAGGGACGGTGGAGCCTGGTGGACTGCCGTCTATGGGTCGCACAGAGTTGGACACGACTGAAGCAACTTAGCAGCAGCAGCAGCAGAAGGCCACCTACTGTTTTGTCCCCACATTCTGGGATTTTGACTATTAGGATTTATGTGATCCAAAGATCTGTAAGTTACATTTTCCAGATTTGCATGTTTAATCTCAAATTCATTAACTAGTAGACTATATAACTGAGAACTTCCAGATGTACAAGCTGGGTTTATAAAAGGCAGCGGAACCAGAGACCAAATTGCCAGCATTCATTGGATGATAGAGAAAGCAAGGGGATTCCAGAAAAACATCTACTTCTGCTTCAATGACTATGTTAAAGCCTCTGACTTTGTGGATCATGGCAAACTGGAAAATTCTTCAAGAGATGGGAAAACCAGACCCCCTTACCTATCTCCTAAGAAACCCTTATATGAGTCAAGAAGCAATAGAACCAGACATGAAACAATGGACTGGTTCAAAACTGGGAAAGGAGTACATCAAGGCTGTATATTGTCACTCTGTTAATTTAACTTACATGCAGAGTACATCACGTGAAATGCTGGGCTGCATAAATCACAGCTGGAATCAAGACTGCTGGGAGAAATATCAACAACCTCAGATATGCAGATGATACCACTCTAATGGCAGAAAGTGAAGAGAAACTAAAGAGCCTCTATGATGAGGGTGAAAGAGGAGAGTGAAAAAGCTGTGAAAAAGCTAAAACTCAACATTTAAGAAGCTAAGATCATGGCATCCAGCCCCATTACTTCATGGCAAATAAAAGGGGAAAAAGTGGAAGCAGTCACAGATTTTATTTTCTTGGGCTCCAAAATAATGTGGATAGTGACTGCAGCCATGAAATTAAAAGATGCTTGCTCTTTGGAAGAAAAGCTAAGACAAACCTAGATAGCAGCAGAGATATCACTTTGCCAACAAAGCTATGGTTTTTCCAGTAGTCATGTATGGATGTAAGAGATGGATGTGAGAGTTGGACCATAAAAAAGGCTGAGTGCCAAAGAATTGATGCCTTCCAACTGTGGTGCTGGAGAAGACTCCTGGAGGAGTACCTTGGACAGCAAGGAGAACAAACCAGTCAATCCTAAAGGAAATAAACCCTGAATATTCATTGGAGGGATTGATGCTGAAGGTGAAGCTTCAATACTTTGGCCACCCGATATGAAGAGCTGACTCATTGGAAAAGACTCTGATGCTGGGAAAGATTGAAGGCAGGAGGAGAAGGGGGTGGCAGAGAATGATATGGTTAGATAGCATCACTGACTCAATGGACATGAATTTGAGCAAATTCTGGGAGATAATGAAGGACACTATCCACCTGGTGTGCTGCAGTCCGTGGGGTTGCAAAGAACAGATGCCACTTAACAACAACAACAATACACCAATATGTGTGTGTGTGTGTGTGTGTGTGTGTGTACGGAACCCATACTAAGGAATAACAGTGTGTATGACACTGTATGATTTTATCGTACAGCTACCTCAGACACAGATATATACAACCACTCCAAAAAGTATACTATACGGTTATAATGTACAGTGATGATTCCTTCTTGCTAAGATAATGTAAGAAAGACTTAGTTTGGCTTAGGAAGTAGTCTGTATTCCCCTTTAATTTAGATTGCTCTTTGGTGTATATCACTTTGCCCTTGTTTCTATGCCTTTTCCCCCTCAGTGTTGGTATCTCCTATTTTAGGATCCTTATTCTGTTTGCAAGAAGTTCTCAGTCCCTGCTAATGCAATTGCTCAAAGGTCAGTTTAAGTACAGTCTTTATAAATTGATTTCTACAGAGTCTTTGCTTCCTTTGCTCAAATATATCCTGCAAAATGCTTGCTGCCTGTGTTAGTTGTTAACCTCAGGAATGACTTTTGTCTGTTTGCCTGGCCCTGTGTGCAGCGCTTTCTCCTGCCTGAGAAATCTGTGCCTGCCCTTCTGTCTTTTCTGCCATCTTATTTCTCTTTCTGATGCAGAAGTTAAGGTGGTGTTTTATGTTCTTTTGCCTTTGGCAAAATGAGTCAGTTTTTGGGTGTCTGCATTGAAATGTGACCCTGCTGTATGTGCCTAGACAACAGAAGAGTCTCAGGAATAATTCTCTTTATTTTATTGTCACTATTTTATGTGCCACATGACGATGATGATGATAAGACAGTAACGATAGCTACTCTGTTGAACTCATTTGACAAATCCTGAAAAACTTGTATTGTTTGTCATAATTCCAAACCTGAATAAAGTATTTCATTTGACTCCCTCTGTCTCTGATAGTGACTAGGGAATTTAAAAGGCCCTTACTTACAAGATTAATTTTCTAAATTAATAACTCTATCTAAGCTCATATAATTTAGTTTTATACTAACACAAACCTTCAAAGTCTAAGTATTTTTTAAAAGGGAAATTAATGTACTCTATTAATATATAGGTCTTATCTCTTTGGTCCTTTTATTCAGTAGAATATGAACATTAATAAAATATATATGCACATATATTTTTTCAGTACTCCTTTTAATTTTTTTATTCCTTCAGTCTTACAAAAAATATAACTATAGAGACAAGAGGAGACTCATAATTTTATCCCAGAAGATGGAAAGAAATGATTATAGTGCTTTTATAGTTAATGTTTGTTTCTCAAATAGAGCTAGATGTCTTAACTTTCAGTTTAAGTTTAAGCATCTTCAAGTTAGTGTTCTGGCTTATTAAAGATTTGGCTTTTTTGAGAGAAAACTGCATAAAAATATGTAGATTGTGTGAATTCAGGTATGTGATGTTTTCAGCAGCCTACAAATCATAAAATGCAATTTTCTCCTTTTAGTGCCAAGCTCATGATACTAAATGGTTTAGAAAATTGTATTAGGTAATTTTCTCTAGTGCATTTGATGCAAATTGCACTAATATTGTGAAGTGCCTTTGTTTAACACATTTTCTTATAAGTTAGATAAATTAAAATTTCTGAAGGGTGGAATTGGATCAAGATGATTATGATTAGGGAGATGGCTTATTCCTCTCTAATAACATTAAATACGGTTAATTCCATGCATTACCGATGTAAACCTGAGTAACTTCACCATTTACTCTAATGACCACTTTCTTTAGTAGACGGAGAGTGCTTTGTTCAAGAGTTCTGCAATAAAATCTCTTTATATCTGTAAATGTGTGTAGGAGATGTTACCAGTTTCCATAAAAATATTTTTATTACTCAAAATAGCTATTTTTAGAGATACCTAATAATGACTTTTTTCATTTTTGAGGTTTAAAAAATCATGCTGAAACCTGAGCAATGTAAGACTCTCTCATGCCTTATAATGCTCAGGAAACGGATGCACATTATATTAAAAGTATGTATTTAATGGTAAAGACCTTTGTGGAATGATAAATAGATGTAATTCATGAAGTGATATTGGCAGATAAAAAAGATTTACCCAGAGCAACAGTTTGTCTTTGTGATCTCCCATCTTTAATGTTAGGTGTCTATCTTAACCACCTGTTTCTATTAGATTATTTTTTCATGCTGCTCCCAATCTGTCCTGTACTACCTGCTTCAGGGCTTCTACTTGTGCAGAATCTAGTATGTACTGAGTGCTTGGCATATAGTGAACCTTCAATTAATGTGTTGATTTTACAAATTAATTGATCTCTGGAGTTATCATTTCTCATTACTCTTATGATAGCATGCATAACCATAAATAACTGTTCTGAGTTACCTTTTAGATTTAAAAAAATAGCATTAATGTATTAATGACAGATAATATGTTCTGTACTTCCCTTTCCCCATCATTCTTTCCACAGTACTTTTACAGGGAAAAAAACCTAAAAGGGTAATAAATTGTATATGAATTTCAGCCCCCTAAGGCAGACTGAGTTTCGGGGAGATTTTACCTACTTCATTGTATTACCTACCCATGTCTTCTACTGAGACAGAATGAGATGAAAAACGGTTTGCAGCCAAGCCACTTTAAAGAAAAGTGATGCATCCTTAAAAACAGATGTTCTTTGAGTGCTCAAGTTAGAATAGCTTACCTAGCATAAGCATATAAGCATATCTTATGGTAGTATTTTCACAGGAGTCTAAAACTCTTCCTGTTTTTCATTCCTGAAATTCTAGGACACACAGGTTTACATCTGAATGTTGTTCTTGGCTCAAGAATTTCTGTACTCACTCCATTTTCTTGAGACATAATTGGAAATACAATAGAGAAAGAGTTTAGATTTAGGGATAGAAAAATAAACTCTGCAGTTGGAAATATAGGTGTTATATATGACTTTTTAGGAGAGATTTAAAAAATAATGGTAAGAAATTAAATATGGACCTTAGAGCATTTAGGAAATAGGGAATTGAGGTTGAACTTGAAGGTATGAACTGCCTTCTACCACATAGTTCTCAATAATCTAAGCTTTAAAGTTGGGATAATGAGATTGAGGTAGAAGTGAAAACAAAATTGCATATTATTGTCATTCTCCTGAGGTGTGGCTTGCAAATGATGTTGAATTGACTATTCTGATGGTAGAATAGGCCAGACCCAAGAGAAAGGGCCTATACCCATACCTGATCACAGCTGCCTACTATTGACCAGGAAGACTTGGGGTTGAGGCAAAACAGTCCTATAGAATTCAGAGATTTAAGAGAGGTGGACGGATTTCCCAAATATATCATAGATCTTAAGTAGCAGAGTAAATGTGAAACCATTTATCTAACACCCAGTCAGTTGTTCTTTCAAATATAATCAGAATCTTTTATTCCAAGAACATACGTAATACTGAGAATTTTTAATGGAAGAGGAGACTTAGAAATGATGCTTAAATAAAAGAAGTCCTAGAATGTGTTGACAGTCTGAATAGTTTTGAGCCTATATTCATAAAGCCATAGAGCCTATATCTAAGTGTCACATGAAGAAATTTAGTAATATTTGAAAATGATGAGAAAAGGGTGACTTGTTCTCACTACATCTGCATTAGTCTGGTTGTTTTCCTAAGCATGTACAGCAGTATATTATTCTGTAACAAAAATGAAATGGCCACGATACACCACAATGATAGAAATAAGAAGAAAACAAGAATAATTTCATTTTCTGCCATGACTTGGGATGTTTCCAACAAAGCCTTTTGTCTAGGATATAGTCACTTATCTAGCAGACCCTTGCTATTAAGATTCATGTCATAAAGAAAGAAAAGATAAGCCATTAACTGCTTCCACAATGGAGAAAATTAGATATGTACTTGAGAACTGTAAAAAGGAGCATTGCCATCTATTTCTATAATGGAGGTAGATGATTCAGAAAAAGGATCCATGGAAAAGAGACTTATGATTGCAAGATATTACTCTAATGGGGTGATTGAGAGTTAAGAGTATCAGTCTGGTTTGATTTGCTTTAAAACATAACTCACAGATAGCTTGACCTTTCTCAGGATTCAGGGTCCAGATATTAATAGCAGCAAATGAAATGATAGTGAATATCATGGAAAGCAACTCCTAGCATACTTTCGAGAACTTGAAAAAATATGTTCTCATATTTTCTCCAGTATTAGTATCTGAAAACTAAATGAGTATATGGTGCTGGGCAGCACAGGGAAAACCTGATAGTGCACATGCATCTTGAGGTGCGCATGTGATGGATTGTCCTGCTTGTTAAATCCCTTTTGCTGTTGTTTGGTCACTCAGTCGTGTCTGACTTTTTGCGACCCCATGGACTGCAGCACACCAGCTTTCCCTGTCCTTCACCACCTCCTGGAGCTTGCTCAAACTCATGTCCATTCAGTCAGTAATGCCATCTAACCATCTCATCCTCTGTCATCCCCTTCACCTCCTGCCCTCAATCGTTCCCAGCATCAGGGTCTTTTCCAGTGAGTGGACTCTTCACATCAGGTGGCCAAGTATTGGAGCTTCAGGTTCAGCATCAGTCTTTCCAATGAATATTCAGGGTTGATTTCCTTTAGGATTGACTAGTTTGATCTCCTTGCTATCTAAGGGACTCTCAAGAGTCTTCTCCAGCACCACAATTTGAAAGTATTAATTCTTCACCACTCAGCCTTCTTGATGGTCCAACTCTCACATCCATACATGACTACTGGAAAAACCATGGTTTTGATTATATGGACCAATAAATTTCTCCTATTTATGTGAACTAAGATTAGATTATC
Organism: Bos indicus; assembly: GCF_029378745.1. Taxonomy (NCBI): domain Eukaryota; kingdom Metazoa; phylum Chordata; class Mammalia; order Artiodactyla; family Bovidae; genus Bos; species Bos indicus. Next base: position 27,664,889 of record NC_091765.1, read on the forward strand.
CTTACCAGCTCAGTTACTTTCTTGGCATCAGTAGGGCTCACAGACAATTTTTAAATCTTTTTGACACAAACTAATCTAGACGGTTATTACGTCCGATTTGTATTCTTTAAAATATATATCTTTATATTTATCTGTGTTGAAACACGTTTATTATATCCTAGTTTATTTAGGTATTAAGAATCTAGATAATATCATGCAACATGGATAAGATTTTAAGATTTTAGTTACTCTTAAATTCATTTAATAGTCACAGTAAGAGGCACCTCAGTCTTTGTCAGTGAAAGTGTCCATAAGCAAGTAACTATGATACAAGGAACCCACCAAGCCTAGGTACCAGCTTGAATACTTCCCTGAACCTGTTAATATTATCTGTACACTTGACAACTATCAAAGACAGCTAGAAAAAGAATTTTTATAGTAATAATAAGAGTCATTTTGTCCAGATACACATGTGAGGGCTCCTCATTTTAAACCTTATAATTTACATAATAATAACCATAGTAACACGGCTATTAATGAGAGAGCAGAGACTAAAATTTAGGTATCCTATGGTGATGTTCAGTAGAGGTTAAAATTTGTTCTCATGCAAACAAAAAATCAACAGCAGATTTTGATCAAAAGTGATTTAAAGCTACATTCTAAAAAAAAAATTATAAGTGAAAAACTCTCAGAAAGAGTAGTGTTTTATTTAGTTGTGTGGATAGTCTAAGCAAATTGAAAGCTCTATTTATTACACAAAGAGAGAGCTTAGCACCACAAGTGATTGTTTAAAAAGAGCTTCATTTCCTACTTTAATTCTGCACTCATAGAGCATTTGGAGTTTTATTAATTTTAAAGAGAACTGACTTCCCTTTTAGAAATCATAAGGGATATATTATTTTCCTATATATTGTTACAGTGGATAGTATTAACAACATAGGTAGTTATAGCTATTAGTGTTATAACATTCCATACATGGTGGTAAATAAATATAGAAATAGCCTAAGATTCTTCTAAACTAGGCTGTACCATAGTATAAACCACTCTTTTATATAGCCATTTCCCTTGTTTAATTTTTTAAATAATTACTTTATTAGCTTTTTTGTTTTGTTTTTAATAAATTTTATTTTTAAAGCAGTTTTAGGTTCACAGCAATATTGAGCAGTATATGCATGTTTCTCATATATTATCTTGCTCCCATACATAAGTAGCCTTTCAAATTATCAACACCCCGCACTAAGTTGGTACATTTGTTACCAAGGATGAACGTACTTAATATATCATTATCTCCCAAAATCTATAGTTTACATTAGAAAGTGTTCTTGGCATTGTATATTCTACAGGTTTGGATAAATGTTTGGTGACATTTTGTTGGGTACGAGCACAATTCAACCCATGACATCTACATATACTAATAAGAGACATGCTAGGAATTGAACCTATGTGTTCACACTCCAGATCCAATGCTATGTCTTTATTTCCAGGCTTCTGGAAATCCATTTATGGCAAAAAAAAAAAATCTATTTATGGCAAAATAAATCAAGATATTTTAAATTGTGGAGTTTCTGTTGCCAGTAACTGTGCTAGATGCTGGAAATAAACTGATGAACAGGAAATACATTGTCCCTGACTTCATCAGGTCAACTCCATAGGCACTGATACTCCAGCGTGAGAAACTGTAAGACAGACAAATACAATGAGTATATGATAATATAGGAACATATAGAAGAGACATATCCATAGAGAGACATATCTAACATATAGAAGATATCCAGATTTAGGGTATCAGGTAAAGCTTTATGGAACATCTGATTCCTAACATGGGGAGCTAAAAAATATTCACATGTAGGGCAACAGAGCCAACCTGTTCAATGGAATTAATTACATGGTATATTCTTGCAAATGAAAGAAGTTCAGTGTAGTCAAACTAAAAATGAGAATGGAAAAGAGGCTATGGAGAAAAACTAAGGTCTGGTCATGCATGCCATGATAACTATTTAAATTTTATCCTGAAAGATATGAGAAACTCTTGAGTGGTAGAAATACATAAGTAAATTTTTACTTTTAGACAGTGATGTAGCTGCATGGTGAAGCACAGACTGGGAATTGAGGCTGAGGAGAAAGACTGGAAGTTTGGACAGTTTCTATGGAGTAGATGATTATGGGGAAGGTATTGATATTGAAAATGAAAAGAAGCAGACAAATCAGGGAAATGTTTAGTATGTAAAAAACAAAAAATTTCTAATTGACTAAATAGGGAAAAATGAACAAACATACTCCAAGTTCAAGTGATTATAATCTTTTGATTTAGACTTTCTTTGAAATTTGAACAAAATCTGTATTTTATTTAATTTTTTTACAACATAACATTTCTTTATATTATCAGAGCCTATTATACAGTGAAGTAAGTCAGAGGAAAAACAAATATCATATATTAGTGCATATATATGGAATCTAGAAAGATGGTATTGAACCTATTTGCAGGGAAGGAATGAAGATGCAGATATAGAGAACAGAGCTGAGGCCATGGGTGGGAGGGGGAGAAGGAGATGTTGGAATGAATGGAGAGAGTAGCGTAGAAGCATACACACTAAAGGGACGACAGAGTATGACATGGCTGGATGGCATCACCGACTCAATGGACATGGGTTTGAATGGGCTCTGGGAGTTGGTGATGGACAGGGAGGACTGTGCTGCAGTCCTTGGGGTCACAAAGAGTCAGACACAACTGAGTGACTGAACTGAACTAAACATATGTAAGATAGCCAGTGAGAATTTGCTATGTGATTCAGGGAGCTCAAACCAGTACTCTGCGATAACCTAGAGGGGTGGAATAGGGTAGGAGGTGGCAGGCAGGTTCAAGAGGGAGGGGACATATGTATACCTGTCCCCTGTGGATGATTCATGCTGATTGATGTATGGAGGAAACTAAAACAATGTTGTATAGCAATTATCCTTTAATTAAAAATAAATATTTTTTAAAGTTAAAAAAAATAGAAATGTAGCATTCTATTCACACTAAGTCAAACATGTGGAATCAAAATACAACACATTTTTTAGCTAGGCAAAAATTCATAAATTTTCTAATATATATATTATACATACTATATATATGTATACAAATGTTTTTCCACTATACTTTATAAAAAGCTTGAAAAAGAACAACAACAAAAACAGATATTGGAAATCATAAACTGTATGAAGTGCGAGAACTGATATGAAATAGAAAAAGTGAAACTAGATAAAAGTAAAAGATCATCACGTAGTCCAGTTGTTTTTAAACATCACTGCTCATTAGAAACACATCTGGAGCTTTGGAGGAAAAAAACAATACCTGGGCTTTTGTATTTTTCAAAAAGGTCTAAGATAATTCTGTATGCATCTGGATTTTAAAAAGTGATTACAGGTTTTTCCATTAAATGGTAGTTTTGGTGATATAGAATTCTATTATTTTCTGTTGACCAATCATGATACAACGGTATTAAGCAAATAATCGTTATATAATCACAATGGTAAAAGATTTTTTATAAGTTTTCTCAATCAATAGCCAGACAAAAGATAAAAGATAATTATAATTGCAAGCCATAATGGAAACACGATTAACCTAATAATATAAAATAATTATGTACATTTTGGAGGGATTAAGTAGAGTGATTTGGTAAGTGGAAGTGCACTTGTTTTCATCTGCCCAGCCAGTCTATGTCTTTTGACTGGTGCCTTTAATCCATTTATATTTAAGATAATTATTGATATATGTGATCCTATTACCATGTTCTTAGTTGTTTTGGGTTTATTTTGTGTAAGTCTTTTCCTTCCCTTGTGTTTCCTGCCTAGAGAAGTTTCTTTAGCATTTGTTGTAAAGCTGTTTTGGTGGTGCTGAATTCTCTTAATTTCTGCTTGTCTGGAAAACTTTTGACTTCTCCATCAAATCTGAAAGAGAGTCTTGCTGGGTAGAGTATTCTTGGCTGTAGATTCTTCCCTTTCATCACTTTAAATTTATCATGCCATTCCTTTCTGGCTTGTGGAGGTTCTGTTGAGAAATCAGCTTACCGCCTTACAGGAGTTCTCTTGTATGTTATTGGTCATTTCTCCCTTGTTGTGTTTAATATTTTATCTCTGTCTTTAATTTTTTTCAGTTTCATTACTCTGTATTCAAAGTGTTCTTCCTTGGGTTTAACCACCTAGGACTCTGCACTTCTTGGACTTGGTTGAATATTTGCTTTTCCATGTTAGCGAGTTTTCAGCTATTATCTCTTCAAATATATTTCCTTTCTCTATTCTCCTTCTGGGACCCCTATAATTTGAATATTGGTTTAATGTTGTTCCAGAGGTCTCTTGGGCAGTCTTCATTTTAAAAATTCTTCATTCTGTATTGTGTTCTGTAGCAGTGATTTCTACCCTTCTGTCCGTCAGGTCATTTATCCATTCTGCCTCAGTTATTCTGCTATTGCTTTCTTCTAGTGTACTGTTCACCTGTTTCTTTGTTCTTTAGTTCTGTTAGGTCTTTGGTAAACACTTCTTGTATCTTTTCCATTCTGTTTCTGAGATCATGGATAAGCTTCACTTATCATTATTCTGAATTCTTTTTCTGAAAGATGGCCTATATCTCCCCTTCATTTGTTTTTCTGGGGTTTTATCTTGTCCCTTCATCTGGAACATCACTCTCTGCTTTTTCATTCTGATTAACATTCTGTAATGTGGTTTCTGTTCTATCCATTGTGAAATTGTGCTTCTTCTTGCTTCTTTTGTCTGCCCTCTGGATGAGACTAAGAGGCTTGTGTAAGCTTACTGATGGGAGAGACTGGCGCTGGGAAAAACTGAGTTTTGCTCTGGTGGGCAGGGCCACGCTCCTTAAACTTTAATCCAATTATCCACTGATGGGTGAGGTTATTGTTAATTAGTCCCTGTTAATTATTTGGCCTGAGGTGACCCAACTCTGGGGTCTACTTGGGTTCAATGGCAGGGTTAATGGTAACATCCAAGAGGGCTTATGCCAAGGAGCGCCTTCCAGGACTGCTGCTGCCAGTGCCCTGGTCCCAGTGGCAAGCCACTGCCAACCCACATCTCTACATGAGACCCTCCAGCACTGGCAGGTAGTCTCCTAGTTCAGTCTCCTGTGGGGTCACTGCTCCTTTCCCCTGGGTCTTGGTGCTCACAGGATTCTGTTTGTGCCCTCCAAGAATGGAATCTGCTTCCCCTAGTCCTATGGAAGTCCTGAAATCAAATCCCATTGGCCTTCAAAGGCAGATTACCTGGGGATTCCCAGTCCCTTTGCTGGATCTCCAAGCTTGGACGCATGATGTGAGACTTAGAACTTTTACAACAGTGAGAGAATTTCTTTGGTATTATATTTCTCCAGACTGTTCATTGCTCACCTGGTGGGTATGAGATTTGATTTTATCATGTTTATGCACCTCCTATGATCTTGCTAAGGCTTATTCTTTGTCTTTGGACACAGGGTATGTTTTCTTTGGTAGGTTCAAGTGTCCTCCTGTTTATTGTTTTCTCAGCAGCTAGTTGCAATTTTGGTATTCTCACAGGAGATGATATTAACTTTTTAATAGCATATGACTATTTCTGCTTTATTGACTATGTCAAAGTCTTTGACTGTGTGGATCACAATAAACTGTGGAAAATTATCAAAGATATGGGTCTACCAGACCACCTGACCTGCCTCTTGAGAAACCTGTATGCAAGTCAGGAAGCAACAGTTAGAACTGGACATGGAACAATAGACTGGTTCCAAATAGGAAAAGGAGTACGTCAAGGCTGTATGTTGTCACCCTGCTTATTTAACTTCTATGCAGAGTACATCATGAGAAACGCTGGGCTGGAAGGAGCACAAACTGGAATCAAGATTGCTGGGAGAAATATCAATAACCTCATATATTCAGATGACACCACACTTATGGCCAAAAGTGAAGAGGAACTAAAAAGCCTCTTTATGAAAGTGAAAGAGGAGAGTGAAAAAGTTGGCTTAAAGCTCAACATTCAGAAAACGAAGATCATGGCATCTGGTCCCATCACTTCATGGGAAATAGATGGAGAAACAGTGGAAACAGTGTCAGACTTTATTTTCTGGGGCTCCAAAATCACTTCAGATGGTGATTGCAGTCATGAAATTAAAAAACGCTTACTCCTTGGAAGGAAAGTTATGACCAAGCTAGATAGCATATTACAAAGCAGAGATATCACTTTGCCAACAAAGGTCCATCTAGTCAAGGCTGTGGTTTTTCCAGTGGTCATGTATGGATGTGAGAGTTGGACTGTGAAGAAAGCTGAGCACCAAAGAATTGATGCTTTGAACTGTGTTGCTGGAGAAGACTCTTGAGAGTCCCTTGGACTGCAAGGAGATCCAACCAGTCCATCCAAAGGAGATCAGTCCTGGGTGTTCATTGGAAGGACTGATGCTGAGGCTGAAACTCCAATACTTTGGCCACCTCATGTGAAGAGTTGACTCATTGGAAAAGACCCTGATGCTGGGAGGGATTGGGAGCAGGAGGAGAAGGGGATGACAGAGGATGAGATGGCTGGATGGCATCACCGACTCGATGCACATGAGTTTGGGTGAACTCTGGGAGTTGGTGATGGACAGGGAGGCCTGGCGTGCTGTGATTCATGGGGTCACAGAGTTGGACACGACTGAGCAACTGAACTGAACTGAATTTTATTTGTTTCTTTATAAGAATTGATAAATGCATATTTAAAGTTGTGTTTTTTAGAAACAATAGATGGAAAGAATTAGATCCACCTTGCCTGCCATGGTGAAATAGCAATCTTTTTTTTTTTTTTTTCCATTTTCTTTTCTTTGTACTGCAAAGTACAGGAACAAAGGAAAAACCCTCTATTTTAACTGGTCATATTATTCAATATACTGCATATTATCTTCAGATATAGCTACGAGCCATTATTTTTAAACCATGTCTGCTAATATTGTCATTTTATTTACCTAGATAATACAATACAGTTTACAATGAATTTTTCATAGGGAGACATTTTTAAGAACCAGTATATCCTTTATTTGTAATATTTGTCTATTTCCTAATATAATTGGATTATATATTTTCTATTACTAGCAAATGGTCTTTAGAAATATAGGTAAATTAAAGTGCCCAATTGGTTTTTCCATTAGTATTCATTATTTTATATACTATTACATATCCTTTTAATTTTCCTTCTTCAACTAAATGTATTCTTTAATCTTTCATCATAAAGAGTACCTCATTTTCCTTGTAGGTGTAACAGTCCTCATTGCTTTCTGGTTCTGTTTTTTTCACATAGCCTCTTAAAGATGATATGACTAAGATGACTACTCAAGTACTATAGTTAAGATAAAGAGATATTATTGATTTGTAAATTGAGGTATTATAATATGTGTGTCCTATTTCTGGCCTCTTTTAATATGGTTTAATGCCTCATTCCATTTTTATTGCCTTTAGGTAGTGAACAAATGTCTTCATTGAATTATACAAAGAGATACATAAATCTTATTCCTGAGAAAACTGCATTTAGTTCAAGGCTCATCAATGTGTATGAGTAATCTAAATTTATTTTTCAAATGTGCTTTGCCTTTACATATTTTAAATAGATTTTACCAACCTTTGTGCTTCTTAATTACCTTATATTGTTAGGTGTTTTTGGAATTCAACCAGTTTCCCTAATCTCAAGAAAATTAAAATAAGTTTTTTCTGCAAATTTTAAAACTTCATCTTCTTTTCCAGATCATTAACAAAAGTATTGAAAAGAAGACACAGTTCTGGATCCTAGACTAACCCTGCTAATTAACCTCTTTGCTTCTTAAGGATTTGGAACTTATTTCCACTCAATTTCTACCACTTAATTTGTTTTTAATGGCTTAGGGCCATCTCCAGTGGGGTAGAGGGCCCTGAGCAAATCATTTTGCCGTCTCATTGCTTAACATTTTTATTCATATGAAATCATGTGAAAGTTAACATCAAGGGCATCCTTAAAGTATAAAGCTCCTGGGAGCTGTGTATAAAGAAGACTTGTTTTCAGATAGCAAACCCATTTCCAAATCCTCCTCCAGTTTTTTTTTTTTTTTTTATGAGTCAGTGCTTCTCAGAGTTTAACATCTAGGAGAAGATGTTAAAAATGTGGATTCCTTTGCCTCCCTTTGGATCTGTTGAATCAGAATGTAGCATGGTTTGGTTGACTCATTTTACCCTTTTAAATGTCAGGTGAGTGTAATCTCCTTGGTTCTGTCTCGTCTCAACAAAAATTTGAAGCAACAGACATTAAAGCCCTAGGTGCGTCACAGCTCTTAGACAGACCATGTTATAGCTCTCGAGTCTGGAACAGACCATGTTATAGCTCTTAGATCAGTGTTACAGCTCCATGTTACAGCTCAGTTTTATTTAGAAAATAGCAGGAAAATACATCTTCAAGGTGACCCAAAGACACGAGGAGGAGAGAGAGCCCCGGCCGTTTGGCTCCTCGTTTTATATCCTTTTTCCTCCCCCCGGGCCTGCCCTATGTAATTAGGCTAGCCAGGAGTGCTGTTTGTTCTACCTGAGGTCCTCACTCCAGTCCTCAGACCTTCCTTTGACCAGCCTTTGTTCTGTTTTCGCGGGCTTTTCCCTTCCTTGTCTTTTAGCCACCGCCATTTTGGACTCCTGTTTCCTATTCTAACTACCTAACATAAGAAACAACCTAGATGAATACTAGTTGCCTATGCTTTGCTTCTTAAAGTCTTGTCCAAGGATTAGAAGAATCAGCATCAGCACTTTATTGGAAATGCAGAATCTCAGACCTGTTCCCAGGCACTGAATCAGAATTTAAGTTTTGAACAGTATTCTTACATGTCATTTGCCTGTTAAAATTCGAGAAGCGCTCTGTAGACCACACTTTGAGAAATACTACAGTGTAAAAAAACAATCACATGTCAGTTTTAGTATCAGCTATAGATTTCATTCCCTCCTTAGTCCCCTTCTCTTCTTTAGCATTTACCACTTTATCTAGATCTAGGCTTTGTAGTATCTATGGTTTGTCTTTTTTCTCTTTTTTTTTTACTGGATAATGAACTATACAATGTACTTAAATGATTCTTGCCTGATAGAACATGTTGTCTAGCATGTTATGTTTAACTTCCCATTATAGATTTTAGGTTTAAGTAGAGATTAGGCATTATGTCTCCTTTATCTTAGTGTGTTAAAAAAAAAAAAAGTATTACTCTTGTTAAATGTAAGAGTTTATTCAAGAGGGACTGATACAATTGGTTTTTGCAGTAGGGGAGAGAGATTGGGCTCAATTGCAAATGCAATAAGGATACGTGTAGATTTACTGCCAAGGAAAGGATAGGGGTCAGTGGATGGAAAATTACTAGGAGGAAACATCAAGGCTATGGGAATTTTTTCTAAACCAACTCAACAGGATTCTTGTGGAAGGCAGGCCAGAGGGATGAAATATTAAAGATGGTGGATGAGGAATTTGATTAGGTATCTAGAGGGATAATATATCTAGAGTAGGGGATCTAAGTAAACCGATTCAGTAGGTTTCTTGTCAAAACCAAAGTAAGTAGACAAAAGATTTACTTAGACCTCGAGTTTGGGTAGGGCCTGGTCAAAAAGATAATTCAGATACACATAACTGAAATTTGGTGAAGGAAAGAGTCTTTTCAGGTGTTACATTTGTGTTTTAATGCCTTCAGTATGTTGGGGAATTTTTAAAACCATGTTAATTTTCTTTGATAATATTCTGGCTTCTTAGAAATTTCCTGGTCTGTATTTTTCTTATATTTTTAGAATAGCCAAGTTTAATCTGTACTGTTATAGAAAACTCAGATAAAAAGTATTATCTTTATAATTAGCAAATTTTAAGTTGATTTTATGATTTCACAATATATAAGATTACCTTTTGCTCCTCTGTAAACATAAGCAAGCATTTGTTTTTAATCATATACTAAACATTGTAGGCAGTAAATTCATTAACTGTTTCCACTTATATTTTATAGTTTATTGTCTACCTCAAAAGTACCAATCCAAATGAATATGTAGATCTTGATTTATAACCAGAAGTTTATAGTGCGAGCCTATACATTTAGAAGATTTGCACTGATAGGAAAATTGAGTTGTTAGCAAAACAATTATTTTTTAAACATGAACTTACATTTAATACATACCATAGTTATGCTTATAAATAAAATAAAAAAGATAAAGTGAAGCAGAAGAAGGTATTTGTTATTTACAAGTCACCCTGAGTATTTCTGAGAGTACAGAGTCACTCTGCATTCAGTGGCATTTCATACACATCAGAATGGTTTTAAGCAATAATGTGGAGGATGCAGCATCAAGGGAGTTGGTATTTAGCTGAATAGTTTAGCACTGAAAGCCATAAATATAGAGAGGTATATGTAGGTGGAGGGAGAGACTCAAATCTGAGAAATTTTTAGAAGCTATTGGGAAGCATGGAAAGAAGAAGGCATGGAAGCTGGAAATGAAGACTTTTTTGGATAAAAGAGAAGTGTGATTAATTAGCATTAAATTGTTTGCTCAGATATGCAGATGACACCACCCTTATGGCAGAAAGTAAAGAGGAACTAAAAAGCCTCTTGATGAAAGTGAAAGTGGAGAGTGAAAAAGTTGGCTTAAAGCTCAACATTCAGAAAATGAAGATCATGGCATCCGGTCCCATCACTTCATAGCAAATAGATGGAGAAACAATGGAAACAATGTCAGACTTTATTTTTGGGGGCTCCAAAATCACTGCAGATGGTGACTGCAGCCATGAAATTAAAAGATGCTTACTCCTTGGAAGGAAAGTTATGACCAACCTAGATAGCATATTCAAAAGCAGAGACATTACTTTGCCAACAAGGGTCCGTCTAGTCAAGGCTATGGTTTTTCCAGTGGTCATGTATGGATGTGAGAGTTGGACTGTGAAGAAAGCTGAGCACCAAAGAATTGATGCTTTTGAACTGTGTTGCTGGAGAAGACTCTTGAGAGTCCCTTGGACTGCAAGGAGATCCAACCAGTCCATTCTGAAGGAGATCAGCCCTGGGATTTCTTTGGAAGGAATGATGCTAAAGCTGAAACTCCAGTACTTTGGCCACCTCATGCGAAGAGTTGACTCATTGGAAAAGACTCTGATGCTGGGAGGGATTGGGGGCAGGAGGAAAAGGGGACAACAGAGAATGAGATGGCTGGATGGCATCACCAACTTGATGGACGTGAGTTTGAGTGAACTCCGGGAGTTGGTGATGGACAGGGAGGCCTGGCATGCTGTGACTCATGGGGTCGCAAAGAGTCGGACATGACTTAGTGACTGAACTGAACTGAGGTAATATACCTTCTCTTGCATAACTTTACCAAAATATTCAGTGAAATCTATATTGTTGCCTTGTAATGCTTTGTAGAGAGGATTTATATTTTGGAGCTACGAGGAACTCTTGAGTTCAGTTGCAAGGTATGTTGTTTAGTCACTAGGTCATGTCCGACTCTTTGCAATCCCACAGACTATACCCTACCAGGTTCCTCTGGCTGTGGGATTTCCCAGGCAAGAAGACTGGAGTGGGTTGCCATTTCCTTCTTTAGGGGATCTTCCCTACCCAGGGATTGAACCTGCTTCTCCTGCATTGGCAGGCAGATTCTTTACCACTGAGCCACCTGAGAGGCCTTGTGAGATATGTACTTGTGTGGATGTAGACCTTCCTTAAACAGCCTTTCTTCTGTAAGCTCATGTGAGCTTGTGCTAATATAATTTTTAAAACATGGCTATAAAATTCAATTCTCCTGTAAAGAGAATGCTTTTTATTTTTGTATTGCTACTACTTTGCAAAGTATGCTCCTCTACTTTTGGTAGATTTGTTCTTTTGTTCACTGAATTCAGATTTGAAAGGGAACATGAGGGTCATCAAGTATAACATCTTGCCAAGGTCAGGAACCCTCTCTCCTGACAGCTTGTACTTGTACTATTCTGTTTCACTAAACAGCTCTAACTGCTGAAGGCTGTTTGTATTACACAATTCCCTCCTCACAGCTTTCTTCAATTTTTCTAGTTCTCTACAACAGCTATGTGGCTGAAGTGTTTTCTTTGTGAATGTCCTTTGAATATTTGAAGAGAGCTCTGCTATTTCCATTGTTCTTTTAAAAATATTTAATCCATTTATCCTTTCTTTCAACCTGTGAATCTTACAATAAAGAACAATAGTCTATAGATATCATCTGAAAAGTCCTACTACTCACTGGTACTGTTATTTGAAGCTGAACTGTATACTTTATGGATATCTCTATAGATTCCATGAACTTTGTTATCACACATTCTGAAATATTGACTTATAATTAATTGGAATTGTGTCTTCATAATGTTTTTATGCATAGAGATTCGTTTTACAACTTATTTTTTGATGACGTATATTTGCTTAGTTAAGTTTGTTTAGAAGCTATTTGATAAATATGTTTAATTTTAAGTTAAACTTTCCATGACTTGTTTGCAGAGTTTCCCTTAGATAAATCAAATTATGACTGGGTGGGTGGTGGGGGGAGCTTTTCAGTTTTTCTCTTTTGGATGTCTTCTTCATTACAATATACCAATGTGTGGCCAGTAGATCTCATATATCAAGGGGATTCCTAATTATGCAAATATTTGAGTCCTATCAAGGACCTATTCATGCCAGCATCTATGTGTTTAATTCTCCAAGTGATTTTTATTAAAATATGATAACATTTAAAAGACTTTACTTATGATCTCAAGGAGACTAAATCAAGATTCAGTTCAGTTCAGTTCAGTCACTCAGTCGTGTCTGACTCTTTGTGAGCCCATGAACCGCAGAACGCCAGGCTTCCCTGTCCATCACCAACTCCCGGAGTCCACCCAAACCCATGTCCATCAAGTAGGTGATGCCATCCAACCATCTCATCCTCTGTCATTGCCTTCTCCTCCTGCCCTCAATCTTTCCCAGCATCAGGGTCTTTTCAAATGAGTCAGCTCTTTGTATCAGGTGGCCAAAGTGTTAGAGTTTCAGCTTCAACATCAGTCCTTCCAATGAACACCCAGGACTGATCTCCTTTAGGAATCAAGATTACAGATTATATATTCAATTTATTGTTATAAAATAAAATTATATAAACCTTGTATTCTTGGAACCATAAAGTCAATAGTAACTTTAGTAGTTAATTTATAATTTGATTATCACCTAAATCTTAATAAGCAGGATATTTTCTCTCATTGGTATTTGCCATCTAGTATAGTGACCTAAATAAAAAAGACAAAACTCTAAGGCAAAACAAGGCTTATATAATTACCTGGCATTAATAAATTATACATTTATTAACAATTAGGATTATATGATTGCTAAAAATCCTTTAATCTCTGAGTTATATTACTACATTAAAACTGTATTTTCAGAATTGACAAAGAAGCTCCCTTAGGTAAGAAAACTGACTACATAGACATACATGCCTTTTTCTTTTCACAAATGCATTTTGAAGCTATAAGCTATTAGTCTTTCTCTTTATTAAGTCAGAAAAATTAATTTACTTCCACATATTTCTCTCAAAAGAAATTTCTTCTTTACACACTAAATTTCTTTTCCAGATGGTCATACTTCAAGCAGTATGAGAAAGCCCTAGACCATTGATGTGGGGTTTATTATTATTGATTAATGAAGAGTCTTAATCTGATAACTTGTTTTCCAGAGTGAATTTCAAGGAAATATGTACACGAGAACCTGTATTTACATGGACCTCCTAGGAAAAGCAAGGATAGGCACTTATGACTATGTATTAAACACTAGAACTCACGTCCTTAGAAGAGAAGGTGAAAAAGGACACCCTCTATTCTTTTCAGGAATGTTCAGTGAGCAAACCATTTATATTAAGCTTGAAGACGTTTAAAATATTTGGGCACCATGATAGGAAATATTCAGATCATCAGCAGGGAGAGAAGCTCTTGGGTGTACCTTTTGATTTAGCCTCAGTGCTATGCCATTCCATGTTCTCTGTGTTCCTCCTAAAATGAGAAGCCCTAAGCAAAGTGAAAGCGGCAGCCGTGTCGACTCTTTGAGACCCCATGGACTATACAGTCCATGGAATTTTCCAGGCGAAGAATTGGAGTGGGTAGTTGCTCTCTTCTCTAGGGGATCTTCCCAAGCCAGGGATGGAACCCAGGTCTCCCGCATTGCAGGTGGATTCTTTACCAGCTGAGCCACAAGGGAAGCCATACGTTAGAATAATATTCAATCTTCTCAACGTTTCTTTCCAGACTCTACACAATCTGGCTCTTACCTGCTTTTAAATTATTCTCTTCCTTATTTACTATATTTCAGCTACAGTGATTTCCAGATGATTTTCTTTTAGCTGTTATTTCTTACCATGGGCTCATCCCAGAAGCTTTGCAGCCTGATTCCTTCATGTCTTTTTTCTCTTTTTTAACTTCCTCCCTTTTTCTTTTTTCCCTACAGTTATGGAGCTATAACTGACATAAAATACTGTGTAAATGTAAAGTGTACAATGTATTGATTTGATGTATTTTATATATTGCAAAATTATTACCCCCATAACATAAGCTAACACCTCTATCACACAACATAATTATCATTTCTTTTTTGTAGTTAGAATATTTAAGATCTACTTTCTTAGCAACTGTCAATTATATAATACATAATTGTTAACTATAATCACTGTATTGTACATTAGATCACCAGAACTTATTCAGTTTGTAACTGGATTTGACCCAAATCTCTGCATAGTCCCACCCCACCCCACCCCACCCCACCCCAGTCTCTAGTGACCATCATTCTATCTGTTTCTATGAATTCAGCTTTTTTTTAGATTCCACATATAATTATGTTGTTACCAAGTCCAAGCTTATACTGATTGTTGCACAACTGGTTAATAAATCAAGAGACAAGTTGTTGGGACAAGGAACAGTAACTTTATTCAGAAAACCAGCAGACCAAGAACATGGTAGACTAGTGTCCCAAAGAACCATCTTCCCTGGGTTTGGGTGGTAGTTTCTTTCATAGAACAAAGATGGAGAAATGAGGAGATAAACTTAAAAGGCAGTAAGTTGCTGCACATATTTCCTAGTTCTGGCCAGACTCTGGGGAGGGGGGTGTTAATTTCTTCTTTGCTGGAGTTGACCATGTGGGCTTGGTCAAGATGTTTCCTATGAGCTAAACAAAGGACTTTAGTATGCTCGGGCAAAGTAAAATAAACAGATCTAATATGCCAAATTTGTTCTTCTCTCTTACAATATCATCTTTCTTTATCCAACTTATTTCACTTAGTAGAAGGTTGTCAGGGCTAATCCATGTACAAACAGCAAGATGTCCTCCTTTCCATGGCTAAATAATATTCCATCATCATTATATAATTACAACAGTTTAGGCACATACACACACAACACATACATACCAAATTTTCTTTATCCATTTATGCATTGATAAACACACTTAGGTTTTTTCCATATTTTGGCTACTATGAATAATGCTAAAATGGAGTATAGATTTCTCTTCCAGAAAATAATTTTCTTTACTTTGTATATTTACCCAGAAGTCAGATTGTTGGATCACATGGTAGTTCTGTTTTTAATTTTCTGAGGATCTTCCATACAGTTTCCCACAGGGGCTGTACCAATTTACTATCTGCCAACAGTGCACAAGGGGTCCCTCTTCTCACAATCCTCATTAGTACTTTTTATCTCTTCTCTTTTGATAATAGCCATTCTAACAGAAGAAGGATTTCTCACTGTAGTTTTTATTTGAATTTCCTAATGGTCAGTGATGTTGAGAGGCTTTTCATGTATATACTTGTTAGTCATTAGTTTATCTTCTTGAGAAAATATCTATTCAGCTCCTTTGCCAATTTTTAAACTGGATTAGTTTTTGGTTTTCTTTTTTCTATTTACTTCTATGAGTTTTTTATAAGATATGATTTGCAAATATTTTCTCCCATTCTTTAAATTGTCTTTTCATTTTGTTGATGGTTTTCTTTGCTGTGGAGAAGCTTTTTAGTTTAATGTAGTCCCACTTGTTTCTTTTTGCTTTTCTTGTCATTGCTTTTGGTGTCAAAGTAAAAATATATATATAGTCCAATGTCAAGGAATATGCCTTCTATGTTTTCTTCTAGGTGTTTTATGGTTTTTAACTCTTACATTCAAGTGTTTGAGTCTTTAATCCATTGTAAGTTGAATTTTATGGATAGTGTGAGATAAGGATCCAATTTTTGTCTTTTTCATGTGGCTGTCCCAATTTTCCCAGCAACATTTATTGAAGAAAATGTCCTATTTCCATTGTGTATTCTTGGCTCTTTTGTCCTACACTAATTGACTATATATACATGAATTTACATCTGGTCTCTCCATTGTGTTCCATTGGTCTGTGTCTTGTTTTTATGCCAATATTATATGTTCTGATTATTATAGCTTTGTAATATGGTTTGAAATCAAAAAGGGTGAAGCTTCTAGCTTTGTTCTTCTTTTTCAAGAAGCTTTTGAAAGTTCTAGCTTTTTTTCTTCTTTTTGGCTGTCCTGGGTCTTTTGTTGTTCCATGCAAAAGGATCTGGATGTTTGTTTCTTAGGTTAAGAAAGATTCTTGTCATTATTTCTTCTAGTTCCCTCACCCATTTTCTCTCTTTAATGGTATCCCTATAGTGCATATTATTATGGTAGTCCATAAATTCTGTTAAAGCCATCATCACCATTTTCATTCTTTTTTATTTTTGTTCTTCTGATTGAATTAATTCTGCTGCTATGTCCTTGAGTTTGCTGATTGCTTCTTTGACTTCATCTAGTCAACTGTTCAATTTCTCTATTGAATTTGTAAGTTCAGTTATTATCCTCTTCAGCTCTGTTATTTCTGTTTAGTACTTTTAAGTACTTTGTTCATCTGACCTCAGTGAGCATCTCTTATGACCATTATTTTGACTCTATATGAGTCTTCATTTCATTTTGATCTACTTCTATAGTTTCATCTTGTTATTTTGTTTGGAACATATTTCTGTGTTGCTTCATTTTCCATGATTCTTTGTGTTGGTTTATGTGCATTATGTCAGAGAAGGCAATGGTACCCCACTCCAGTACTCTTGCCTGGAAAATCCCATGGATGGAGGAGCCTGGTAGGCTGCAGTCCATGGGGTCGCGAAGAGTCGGACACAAATGAGTGACTTCCCTTTCACTTTTAACTTTCATGCATTGAAGGAAATGGCAACCCACTCCAGTGTTCTTGCCTGGAGAATCCCAGGGATGGGGGAGCCTGGTGGGCTGCTGTCTATGGGGTCGCACAGAGTCGGACACGACTGAAGCGACTTAGCAGCAGCAGCAGCAGCGTGTGCATTAGGTAAAACAGCCACCTCTCCTGGGCCTGACAGAGTGGTCTCATGTAGGAGATGAATGAACCTTGTCAGCTAGCCCAACCCATGCTCCTGATTGTTTCTTAAATCTTTATGATGTCCAGTCCTCTTCCTTTGCTCTTAGTGACTCCAACTAATTTGAGGGTGTGCCAAGATCCATCAATGTCCCAAAAGAAAGGATCACAGTCAGCATGTATATTCAGCCTGAGTAGAACTGGATCCCAGGCAATACTGGGAAATGCATGGTTAAGTCACTCCTGGGGGTGGGGTGTGACTTTTTGCCATCTCCCACTGTACTGGGCAGGCTTCCTTCGTAGCTCATTTGGTAAAGAACCTGCCTGCAGTGCAGGAGACCCAGGTTTGTTCCCTGGGTCAGGAAGATTCCCTGAAGAAGGAAATGGCAACCCACTCCCGGATTCTTGCCTGGGAAATTCCATGGACATAGGAGTCTGGTGGGCTATAGTCCATGAGGTTGCAAGAGTCAGACATGACTTAGCAACTAAAGAGAGAGAGAGACTGTACTGGGCTCAGGTGTGTAACTTTTTTTGGGGGGGAGGGGGGCGGAACTCCTTAGCCCATTAAGGACTCTTGTTTGCTACAGTCCCGTGGGAATCCATTTAGAGCCAGACAATCTGGGGACCTGTCCCTTGGGTAGCAGCTGCTAAAGCTGGGGTACAGAACTGTGTACAAGCTCTTTTCCAGGGGAATTACTTGTGAATTGGAGTAGGCAGGAGAGAAAGGGTGAGAGAGGTGTCCACTGGCTTCCCTGTTCTCAGCTGAGGTTCATAGCCAGCCTAGTGATGTATGCTAAATTAGAAGCCTGACTTTTAGACCACAGCCTTTAAAGTATACAAATAGTCCCCATTTAGGGAAAGACTAGGAGATGGGCAATTTTTGCCAATGTCTCTGCACTGAGCCTTCAGTTGATAGCTGCAGATTATGCTTGATCCTGTTCATTACCTCTTTATTTGCTGTGGTCTTGTGGGTCTCATGACCTCAAGCTCCATTGGCTTTCCCAGGTAAATGTCTTGAGGGCCTGCCCTTATTTGAGTCTTTTTTTTTTTTTTTTTTTTTCTCTTCCAATTTTATTTTATTTTTAAACTTTACATAATTGTATTAGTTTTGCCAAATATCAAAATGAATCCGCCACAGGTATACATGTGTTCCCCATCCCGAACCCTCCTCCCTCCTCCCTCCCCATACCATCCCTCTGGGCCGTCCCAGTGCACCAGCCCCAAGCATCCAGCATCATGCATCGAACCTGGACTGGCAACTCGTTTCCTACATGATATTTTACATGTTTCACTGCCATTCTCTTTAAAGTTGATGTGCTAGATATAGTGTACAAACTCTTTGCTTTACAGGGAGAAGCTGGGAGTTTTCTCTTAATTTTATAGTGCTATGCTGGCAATAAGGTTTATAGGGGGAGCACGTCTCAGATTTTCCTACCCACTTCATTGTGAATGTTTTCTCATTCGCCAGTGTGTAAGAGCTGCTCAGTTGATTTCTGGGTTTCTTTTAGAGGGAACTGCTCCATGTGTGTTATTTATTTGGTGTGTCCATGGGAGGAGGGAGGTTCAGGAGCCTTCTGTCTCACTTTGATTAAAGACTGCCTCCTTTCATGTCTTTAGTGTCTCTGGTGAACTATGAATTCCTCAAAGAAACTTTCCCTTTGAATTCAATCTAAGATAGCTTCTGTTGTGTCACCCTATAATGTTTTATTCATGGTATTGATTACTCTCTGTAATAGTGTCTGTTTTATTTTTAAAATTTTTTATTGTGATAAGTCATATAAAACATACTATTTTAACATATTGTACAGTTCAGTGACACCAAGTACATTCACATCATTGTACAATTCTCACCACCATCCATCTCCCAAATTTTTCACTTTCCTAAAATGAAACTCTGTCCCCATTAAATACTAAGTTTTTATTCCTTCCTCCAGTAGTACTTAAGATTTAAGAACAAGTGTATATAATATATACATATGACTTATGCATATTATAAATATACAGGTATTGCTTATTATTATAATTTATAAGGTATAGTTCAGTGAACTCACTTTATCCAAGAGTTTGGATTTTACATATAGAATATTCTACATGTTTAAATATAGAAATATCTCTGATTAAAATTAGCCTTTTTTGTTAAATAGTTACTTTATATATATATGTTCTATATAAAGACAAGTCTTTAATTTGAAAGTCAGCTTGCTGCTTCACTTACTTTTTGAGCTACTGAAGTTGAATTCTTGGAAAGGAAAGATGTGAACACAGGCCTCTACTGAAGAACAAAAATGTTGTCAGTATGAAGAATCAGTCTGTGATCTGGGAATGTTAGCTTGCTTCAGCTTAGAAATCCAGTGATTGACTGTACCAAATCTTTCCAGATTGAAACTCAGAGATGGAGACAATCTGATCCTTACTAGGAAGATCTCAGTAGATAATGCTCCAAAAGATAGGGTTGCTGTTTGATGAAGTGCATGTTAATCTGTCCATTAAAAAATAAAATAATGGACTAGCTTCTTAGAATCCCATTAGAATAAGATACTTAGGAAAAGAACATTGTTCTTTTGTGTTTCAACAAAAGAATGAGAATCAAGGCATTATTAGTACAAACAGAAGGCAATAATAAAGGAGATAGAATATGGAGCTTCCTGTAAGTTGAGAAGAATCACACCAATATAATACCAAACGTGTCTTGCTCATTAAAGAAATTTTGAAATATTGACTCAAGAAAATCAGAATAGCACTGGAAAATCTCAAATTTGTTTACTCTGTGTTATAGAGATAACACTCTATGCGTGCTTAGTTGCTCAGCCCTGTCTGACTCTCTGCGACCCCTCTGTAGTCCTCTGTAGACCCCTCTACAGTCCCTCTCTGCGGACTGTAGCCCGCCAGGCTCCTCTGTCTATGGGGATTCTCCAGGCTAGAATACTAGAGTGGGTTGCCATTTCCTAAAGTTGGTAATACCAACCAAAAAAATAAAAAAAAAACAAGTCTGGTACAACTGCAGTGATAAATTTAGGGATTTGTTGAAATAGTGCTATTAGAAAAAGATAATGGTATAATTGGCATATTAAATAGTTGTTAGCCATATTTACTTTAATTTCCTTTCTTCTATATTTTGATAGCTTTTAAATTATAAAATAAACAGAGCTTTTACACATTTTGTTGTAGTTCAGCTTCTCTGCTATATACCTGGAGTCTCCATTGTCTATTTCTGCAACAATAACTGATTAATCTGGTCATTCAAGAAGTTTTCCTAGTGCTCTGAACCCAAGTCTGAATCCCTGTTTAGGGACCAAGATGTTTTATATAAGTTTTAACTATGTACTCAGTATTGTGATCGTTTTAATAGTATATGTCTGCCTCACTTCACTGTACATTTCATGCTTCTGGGTCTGCATCTCTTTTTATCATTGCATTGCTAATACCCCGTTCAGTGACTACATGCTGAGCGAATGACTGTAATTTGTTGTTGGGTAAAATAGAATTACCTCAACCTAGAGAAGATGCACTTACTGACCAATATTTTTTTTCCTCTGATGTTAGACAATATTTCCCCAACCTCTCCAATTTTACAATGGAATCTGGTGGAAAGTCAAACAACTGCATAGTAACTATATGGTTACCTAATACTATACATTTTGTCTGATAAATAATCATACCTTTTAAGACTATCAAGTCTAACAAACAATTTTTGACTATCCATTTACCTTTTACTATTACTAATTTGCTAATAAACACAAATAATAAGAGGACTCATGACTGGTTTTTATTGAGCATCTATCATATGCTTTCCAGGCCTGTATATAATAGCTGTTACTTAATCTTTATAAATATGCTGGGAATACTTAATTTTGTAAGTATGGCCTCTTCTGATAGATGTTGAAAGTGAGACTAAGTGTTTAAAACCTGTATCCAACTGATAGGAAACAGAGGCTATAATACAGTCCAAATCTATCTTGCATCAAAACTTCTGCATACTCTTTAATTAAGTTTTTGAATACTGAACTAAATTTTTCTTCTGAAAACTTCATGTTATGTATCTAAAACCATAAAATAGTAGAAAAATGTCAAATACTACGTGCTATTTATACAGTGGATAAACATGTTTTGTATTACATTAAACTTGTAACATTAAAGCAGCATGACATTTTTAATTGTTCAACTAGCTGGCTTCTTTAAGGAGCTACTTCACTGTAGTGGAGGAAACTTTTCATTCACATGTGACAAGCATCTTGGTAGTACAACGGTATATGGTATTGCAAGAAATTAAAATTGTAATATCATAGCTGAAAAGACTTATAAGCGATTATGCCTTCCAGACATCTGTTTTGAGTCATAAGATTGTTCAAATTATTTAGTGTAGATGGTCAACAATTGTTTTTAAACTTAAAACCCCTCCAGGCCATACCAGTGTTTTATTTATTCTTCAGCTGTCCAACCAAAACTTCTGCTGGTCTAATTTACACTTTCCATTGTTTATCTGTAGGACAGCTCACCAGCATGTATGTGTGTGTGTATAAATCAGCTCTCTTCTCTGAGCTAAAAATATTACTTAAGGCTATACAAAGTTTTCATATCACCTGCAGGGTGTTTGTCAGGTTTCTGTAGTAAAACTTGTGTTATTATAAATGATTTAATTCTCACTAGTAACCCCTAAAGTAAGTATATATTAATAATATATGGTATGGTATGTTACCATACAAGTATGGTTACCATACTTGTATGGTAACATATTGAATTTAAATAGCTAAATGAATATTAATTGCATAGAAATTGCATGGAAAAATTAATTCCAACAAATTTTACTATACAGTGTTTGATTTTCCACCAGAGTCCATTGTAAACTGGAAGTAGGGAAATTTTTAACTACTTGAAATTATAAAAGCTTGAAAACCTATTAAAAAGCCCCTAAATTATATACAAGAAGCCTAGTAAAGTTTATGTAAAAGCAGCAGATTTTTATTTTTATTCTTCAATAGAAGAAAAAACATGAAAATATACAGTACTAGCAATTCTATTAATATTCTTTTTCTATTTTAGTTGTAGCATCAAATTACTATATTAAAAAACAGTCCAATGTATCAAAATAAATATTTGTGTAAACAGTATTCAGTTAATTAGATATCTGTGATTACTAGGTTTTACTAATAATCTCAGGATGTAGGTTTAAAAAAAATTATATCCTCTGATTACAGGAGATAGAGAAGTTCAGGCTTTCGATTGAAAGTGTAATAACTAACTGGTATTTACTAGTAATCATAGATATTCCATTACAACTAATATTTTATAAAATAGACTTGGATTACATAGTATATTTGTTTCTGACTTTTAAAATGACAAATTAACTTTGGCTGTGTAAAATACTTTTCTTTAAAGTTAATTTAATTCATCCTGTTTTAACTTCAGGATTCTATTCTAACCCACTAATGCATGCATGCTAATATAGTTCAGTTTTTAAATATAATCTTTATTGTAAATTCTTTCTGAACAAATTAGAACTTATGTATGTTGAAGATGAGATTCTAGTTTGATTTTTCAAAAACTCTCCCAAAGATGATGAAATAATAGAAAATAATGGGTCTTTGATTTTGTTGTTAATCCCAGTGTTACCGTCATACATATTTCATGGTGTCCACAGTATATTTCTGAATACTGACTTACTGATGTGTCCATTCTGGATAAGGAGCAACAGAGGACCATTGTCATTATGGAAAGGCCAGGAAACAAGGAAAAGAATGTTGGGATTTTTAATGTCCTTCTTTTTAATCTATGAAGTCAGTGTTTGGAGATTATGATTTTCATAGCTTTATCATTTTGTTATGTATTTTTTCTGACTTAGATTTCTAGTTATAAATTTCATTTGATTTTCACTGTCACTATTCTTGTCAATGTTAGCACATTATTATGAAAATATGTGTATCTTCTATCCTATTTACTTCATTCTAGTTCATCTCTTATTCTCAATCTAACTAGGCAAGATTGGTCTTTCAAAATCTAGTGGTTTATACATGTTTCCTCCAATTTAAAGGCCTTCTTTGACTCCCAATGACCATTTTTTTTTCATGCATCAATTCCATACCTACTTATAGTAGACCCTCTGCATGCAGAACACAAGATCTAGACCCAAGTCCTTGTCCACTTTTTTATACTTAATTCCTATCTAGTGTGCCATACTCAGCTCATTTTCTTTTCTGTACAAATATTCCACTTTAGCCAACTGTCCTCTACTTGGACATGTACTTGCTACCTGGACATGCCATAATTATTCTATTCTTTTTACCAGAATATCCTCTCCACTTGTTTAAAAGCTTTACTTTTATTCTCTTTAAGTTCTGCCTGTGTATTGACACATTTAATTTTATAGCATCTCTGTGAGTTAGGTACCACTGATATCCCAGTTTTTCAGATAGCAAATCTGAGGCACAAAATGGTGAGGTAACTTGCTCAAGGTTACACAGCAAATAACATAGAACTGAGAGTTAAACTCTGACATTCTGACTCAAAAAAATCTGATCTCCCAACTAGTTTATTTTGAGATTTTCCCCCATCCATCCCTCTTTCTTCTCTTTCATCCTTTCTCTACTTCTTGTTATCTTTCCTTCTCTCCCTTTTTCCCCTTTACTCTTCTCTCATTTTTTCAGGAATAAGATGAATTCCTAGCTGTGGAGTATCCCAGCTAGAGATGCAAAGGGATATTTGCTCTAGAGTCATCTTTTCTGAGTGATCATCATCTTCCCGGGATCTTCCTTCTGTGCTGGCATTTGCAGAGGTGTATGCATCTCCATTTGATCCCCCGTTGTTTTTTTTTTTTTTTTTTTGCGACTTCCTTCATTATGTCCAAAATGCTCCTCAGTGTCTCCTGGCTCTGTGTTGTTGTTTTTTTTTTTAATCCTTTCATGATAAGGAGAATTTGGCTGCCCTTCTATACTTTCTTGACATTCCAGGAATCTCCATGGGCTTTTCTACACCAATCTCCTTTCATAGCTCCCTCAATTCCATTTCCTTTTGACATGGAATTCTGGGCAACTTTCTGGACCTTGATACCTCTCAGAGCAAGCTAGGGAAGAGAGCAGCTATATCCTATATTTTAGTTCTGGTTCTAAGCCTCTCATATCTCCATCTTTTCTATGTTTTAATTTCTTGTCTCTGTACTGTCAGCTCTGCAGTTCTTATTATTTTCAGTTCTCCTGTATTAAGACTGAATTACTATTTTTATTTGTTTGCTGATTTTAATATTTTGAAAGGCAGGGACTTGATGTTTATTT
The DNA here is from genome assembly GCF_029378745.1 of Bos indicus. Classification (NCBI taxonomy): domain Eukaryota; kingdom Metazoa; phylum Chordata; class Mammalia; order Artiodactyla; family Bovidae; genus Bos; species Bos indicus. Next base: position 27,689,453 of record NC_091765.1, read on the forward strand.
TTGGTTCCACTGTCCCGTAAGGCACCAAGTTTCAGCAAGTAGCTAGGCCATTCATCAGGACAAGGAAAGGGGAAGGATGAAAACAAATTCTATTACAAGATTTTAATGTAATTTCCTCACATTAGCATCAGATTGGAGGTAAAGAAAATGTTGATATGAATGAACTGATAGGGAGCTGGATTGATGAAAATTTTGTTTTAATGAGATAAATAAAAGGAAGGCGTTTAATGTTTTAGATGGAAGTAACCTAACAGGAAGGTTGTATGGAGGAATTTTGTTGTTTTGTGCTGCTGTGCTAGGATATGATAAAATAAAAGAGGGAGACAACAGAAGGCAGATTAAGTACTTTCCTGCCTATAGCCAATTTATTTCCTACTGAGTGTGCCATATCTACTAGTTTACATTAATGCTTTTGTTTTTCCTGGAAGACTAGTGTCTACCTTCCCACAAAAGGTGAAATAATTTTTGACAATTCCATTTTCACCGTATTAGGTGCTCTTTAAATGTATATTCATTTAATAAACTACCAATAACTCAAATGTTTTAGTATGTGAATGTGTTATCATAACTTTTAACTTTATTTTATAAAAAGAAAATGAATACTTAAGTGTACCTGCCATCATTTCTAAGTGACTGTCTCTTTGTTTCCTCTGACGGGGTTCTCAAGCAGATAGTTCTTATCTCTGTTTTTATAGTTTCTTAATTATTCACTGTCATTTTGAAATGAATGCTCCAGGAATATCTGAGTATTTCCATACTCTTTGTCACCTTGCTTAACTCTGCATATCTCATAGGTCTTGATAATTATTGTAACAGAACTTAAAAGAAGTTATGTCAGCCGAAACATACCATTAGTGCATTAATGTGTCAAAACAGCAGTGAATGACACAGCTCTCGGCAGTCTTAAAAGCTCCTAATGGCAGGCCGACTCTAAGGAATTGATTTGTAAGCAATACGAAGGCTATAAAACTTTCTCCCTGATATATAGTTCAGAAAGCCTTGTTCTATTAGTCACCTTATTTTTAGTAAATGAGTAATAACTCTTTGAATAAGAGAACAATCTATAAAGACAATACAGTTGATGTGCTTTATGTTAAAGTAGCAACAGAAAACTTCAAACAGCAAAACTAACAAGGTAGAAGCATGTTAAAATTAATTCAGTTGTTAACATTTAAACTGCAATTTAATCACAGGTCGAATATTATAAGTTATTGTTTTGTGGCTAATAAAAATGGATGTGGTAATGTGGTTTGTCAGACTAATAGCTTTTTGACACCTAGAAGAAATTGAAGACGAAAGGATTTGAAATGTAAAATACACTTCATAAATAAAAATTTATGAGAAATAATGTAATAAATATAAATATAGTTATATATTGGTTTTTAAAACTGGAAAAGTATATTTTAAAACTAAGGGTATACAAAATTCTAAGGCTAATACACTTTATGACCTAATACACTTTATGCTATGTTTTAGTTTAAAATGTGCTTTTATTGTTTTTCCATATAGCAATCAGAGATTCTTATAACACTATATTGTTGTTTGGTCTAAGCCTGTCTCTTTCTTGGGGGGGCTCCCTTAGAACAGGGGCCATCCCTATCTTGCTAATCATTGTGGCTTCCAGGACTAAGCCCAATATATAACACAAACTGGGAACCCAGTTAGTACTTGATATGAAAAAAATATGTTCTCCCTCAAGGGCGAAACCATATTATTTTAATTAAAAAAAAAAAAAACAAAAAACTGGCTTGTAAGTAACATAAGAATGGCAAAAAGGATAATTCAAGTGAGATATATCTCAGATTTCTTAAAACTTGCTCCATATGGATAGTTGTTGATGGAAAAAACAGTGTAGTATATAGTACAATTGACATTCAGATTTGCATATAAAACAGATGAGTTCTGTTAGAGTATTTGAAATTTTCTCTTTAACCCTAAAATTTGTAACTCTGATTCAGATCCAAATTCATGGCTAAATCATATAAAAGTGACTGCAAGTAAATTGCTATTTTGAATGCATCTAGAAGTATTTTTTTCAGTGGAGAATGAGCTGAGATTGGTAATAGGCAGCTTCATAGGTTATGGATCCTGTTCCATTGAATGTGACAAGGATGGAGGAATTTCAGGTAGACCCTAAAGATCTTTTCCTAGGGTGCATATGAATGCTGAGAAAGAAAGATGACTTGCTTCATTTATTAATTTCCTCCACTCTTCATTCAATCTTCATGTTTTTCCCCTGGATTTCACTAAGGAGTGGAAAATAGTGACTTTTTGATACATTTTTCTTTATATCAGACTGAAAATATAGTATTGCAATATCAGAACAAAAAATATTCCACATAAAATTTTAAAGTTAGATACACACATACATATGCATGTAGTACATAGTTTGCATGTATAAAGGAAATAAAAATATTTTTCTAACATATAATTACAGGCTGAATTCATAGGAAATTTTATATGCAGTTACTGTATACTTTTTTAGAAGTGAAGAAAAGTAATATGGCATAGTTCCAACATTTTTTCATACATTAAAATTATGTTAAAATTCCTTAGTCCAATTTTGCAACATTTTAATTTTTAAACAACATTCTAACAAACTGCATTCTATCCAACTTCCTGTTTCAAATTGCTCCGTCAACTTATAATTTACTACTCTGGAGACAGTGGTTAACTTTTTATGGGGTGATTATTTTCCAGTTATTTCCTTCTTTGAATTCCCTTTTCTACGTTTCCCCTCTAAGCACCCACAAACACATGTAAGTGTCTTTCCTCGTTTACTTGATATGTGGTCTTTTTCATGAGACTGTCTTTCTGTGAAAATGAAATTTTATATCTGGTTAAAAATTCTAGAATGTAGTGTCCCAAATGCGTATACATTTCTGAATACATGACCCTAAATCTGAAAAGCCAGACGGGCAAATGACTTACTTTAATATCCATAACTACTTATAATAATGCAACCTTATAGATTTACTAAGGCCATGATTTACAGTCGTGTAAATTCCTATAAGATTTTCATCTCTGAAAGTGTTCCATACCACAACAAAACAGATTTGTAGTTTACTTAATTATGACTGTATATCTTCAAAGCACTTATTAGTCATGCCTCACACTCACTTTAGGGAGATCGCATTCCACATGGTTTTGGTTTTGTCCAAAGGTCTCTGAATATTTTGTACTTAGCTTGATTTCACTGAGACCTTGGACTTAAATATACATACTTTTTAAAAGACAATGTTATAATGTTACTATTCATAACATTTTATAAACTTTTTGATAAGATATTCCAGTTAGTGACTATTTTCCTCAGCCCTGCTTCATCCTCAGCCATCATAGTTAAAGAGAATGCATTCAGTTCAGTTCAGTTCAGTCACTCAGTCATGTCCGACTCTTTGCGACCCCCTGAATCACAGCACACCAGGCCTTCCTGTCCATCACCAACTCCCGGAGTTCACCCAGACTCACGTCCATCGAGTAGGTGATGCCATCCAGCCATCTCATCCTCTGTCGTCCCCTTCTCCTTCTGCCCCTAATCCCTCCCAGCATCAGTCTTTTCCAATGAGTCAACTCTTCGCATGAGGTGGCCAAAGTACTGGAGTTTCAGCTTCAGCATCATTCCCTCCAAAGAAATCCCAGGGCTGATCTCCTTCAGAATGGACTGGTTGGATCTCCTTAGCAGTCCAAGGGACTCTCAAGAGTCTTCTCCAACACCACAGTTCAAAAGCATCAATTCTTCGGCACTCAGCCTTCTTCACAGTCCAACTCTCACATCCATACATGACCATAGGAAAAATCATAGCCTTGACTAGACGGACCTTTGTTGTCAAAGTAATGTCTCTGCTTTTGAATATGCTATCTAGGTTGGTCATAACTTTCCTTCCAAGGAGTAAGCGTCTTTTAATTTCATGGCTGCAGTCACCATCTGCAGTGATTTTGGAGCCCAAGAAAATAAAGTCTGACACTGTTTCCACTGTTTCCCCATCTATTTCCCATGAAATGATGGGACCGGATGCCATGATCTTTGTTTTCTGAATGTTGAGCTTTAAGCCAACTGTTTCACTCTCCACTTTCACTTTCATCAAGAGGCTTTTTAGTTCCTCTTCACTTTCTGCCATAAGGGTGGTGTCATCTGCATTAAGAATGTATAAAAATAAACAGCACACATCTCTCTTAAATGAGATTTTGCAGGGTAATGATAGGTTCAGGAGAGAGAAACTACAAGTAAAGGAATTCAGGCTTGACTGTGTATATCACTTTTGGCAGTAATAAAAAAGATGAAAGTACAAAATATAATTGAAGGCTGGGAAAAAACTTTGAGCCAACTACCATGAAGAAGTGGAACTTTAAATTGTATTCAAATATCTACAAATAGTATCTTCACGTATTTAAGCCTCTATTCTTGAAGCAAAGAAATTATAAGGATAAATATGAGTGACTCAGTTTTGTGTACCATTAAATAAAACTAAGTCACATACTGTATGAAAAATATTTTTATTGTAAATAAATTATGCAGCTCACTTTTTTTCTGCTCTGTAAGAAAGGATCAGGAAGAATTTCTTTAACTCATTTTTTATAGACACTTTGGTAATCCACTCTCAGAGAAAAAAGAAAATCTTTCCTTGGGTTTGAGGCTAGCTTTCATCTGTCTCCATGGCTGTCATACTTACATCAATCTCCTCTGTCCCATTTCTTCAGAATACTCCCTAATTGAATTATCCTCTTCTTCCTATTTCTTTAACTTCTCCAGCTGCTGACGTTCCCTTCAGCATCCAGTATATTTATGATTCCAAGAATAGTTGGACCAAAATCAAGATGTCCTTCCTTGACGCATTAACTATTCTCAGTCTCCCTTTCTTTGTGTTCAGGCTCTAAAGCAGAGTCCAACTATATTGTCTCTATCTGTTTACCTTCTATGATGCCTCCGCCTATTGTACTCTATCTTCTACCACCCAGTGGCAGCTGTTAAGAGCACCTGTGAACTCTTAAATACAGAATCAAAAGAACAGGTTTTGAAGTATTGTTTCTTACTTTGTAATTTTTGTCTGATTTGATTTTGACTTTTTTCATTATGGGCCACTGTGACCACTTCCTCTGTATTTGTACTTGTCTGTCTTGACTTAGCTTTGTGACACAGACTGGGCAGGCATGACAGCATAGTGTTTGATTTCATGAAACTTGTCAGAAATATCTGGATTTATTATCCCTATTGTACTATTTAATATGTGGGTTACTTTGGGAACATTACCTAATCTCTCTAAACTCAGTTTTCTTTTCTTTGAAGTAGATAGTAATCATATTTAACCCATAATGTTCTAAGGATCACTTTTTTTAATTATTAAAGAGTCTATTATCACATTTGATACATGCTGAGCCCTCAGCAGGTGATAGCTGTTATTCATATTTTTAAACCATGAGGACACTCCTTTCTCTCCCTTTCCTCTTTATATCCACTCCTCTATCCTTCCCCTTTTTTCTTTATCTTCTCTTCCTTTTCCTTGTCCCCTGCCTCCCCTCTTCCTACTTTCTTCCTCCCCGCTTCTCAATCTCTTTCTTTAGTCCTTTCAGATGCTCCAATCACTAGCATGGCTACTGCTACCAGTAAATCCCAATCTGTTTATCCCAGGTCACATTTTTCTCAGGTACTTCAACTACATATTGAATTTCACACTAAACATTTCCAGCTGGGGATTTCAAGGACAGCATGTTCCATGCTAAAGTGACCCCATCTCACCATTCACTCTCCATATGCTCCATTACCTACAGTTCTGTTCCTTGTTATTAATGCCAGTCACTTAGTCCTGGAAGTTCTTTAGTTTCACTATCTCTTAAATCTGTATCATCTTTTTCCTGCCCGTTCTTCCTTTTCTAGCTCATGGTCTAATTATTGTTCACCTAGATTACTATAGTGGCCTGCTATACAAGCTCACTACCTTTGGTCTTGCACATTTCTCATCCAGTATTCAAACTATGCCAGTTTGAAACGTTCAAAGTACAGATCTGATTGTCATATAATTGTTAAAGTTTTAATTGTTCCTTGTACAATCTCAGGTTTAAAACAACTTAACAAGGTATGCATATGAATGGTTTAACTGCTTTGTTTTCTGTATATTTTGTTTTGACCATTACTGTCTTAACGTATGGCAAATGATATTCTAATGATAGATACATCTTGGCAAATGTTCTACGTGCAGTTGAAAAATAATTTCTCTTCTGAAGATACTGTGCATAATTTTTTATATATGTCAGTTATATCAATTTGGTTAAATATGTATTTCAAATTTTCAATTGTGTTACTATTTTTTTGTCTGTTTATTGTACTAGTTATTGAGAGGTGCATTAAAATCTCCCACTATGATTGTAGATATATATATTTCTCCTTATTCCCCTGGTAAAATTTTGTTTATATACTTTACATCTCATTATCATTAAACAGAAAATGAAATTAAAAGACGCTTACTCCTTGGAAGGAAAGTTATGACCAACCTAGATAGCATATTCAAAACCAGAGACATTACTTTGCCAACAAAGGTCCGGCTAGTCAAGGCTGTGGTTTTTCCTGTGGTCATGTATGGATGTGAGAGTTGGACTGTGAAGAAGGCTGAGAGCCGAAGAATTGATGCTTTTGAACTGTGGTGTTGGAGAAGACTCTTGAGAGTCCCTTGGACTGCAAGGAGATCCAACTGGTCCATTCTGAAGGACATCAGCCCCGGGATTTCTTTGAAAGGAATGATGCTAAAGCTGAAACTCCAGTACTTTGGCCACCTCATGCGAAGTGTTGACTCATTGGAAAAGACCCTGATGCTGGGAGGGATTAGGGGCAGGATGAGATGGCTGGATGGCATCACTGACTCGATGGACGTGAGTCTGAGTGAACTCCAGGAGTTGGTGATGGACAGGGAGGCCTGGTGTGCTGTGATTCATGGGGTCGAAAAGAGTCGGACACGACTGAGCAACTGAACTGAACTGAACTGAAGGACTATTTTCTTATTGGAGTTATTTTATCATTATGAATTATTCCTTTTTTATCTCGTGATTATTTTTATCTTCAAATCATCTTAGTTAAATATTAATATATCCACACTTCTTTAATTTTTGGCTTTTTTTTTCATTTTTACTTGCATTTTTCTGTGTGCTCATATTTTAAACATGTTTCTTGTAAACAGCAAGTGGTTTATGTTAGTTTCCATCTCTTTTAATGTATTTTTAGTACTTTTAGGTTTGATGCAGTAGGTAATATATTTGCTAATATATACTAATGTCATCTTGCTATATATTTTCTATTTCTTCCATGTACTTTTTGCTGTTATTTCTCTCTTCCCTCTTTCTTATAAAGAACTTTAATTATATTTATATTCATTGTATTTAATTATATTTTCTAATTAATTTACTTGTTTATTATTGTTTTTTCTTGTGTTCATTTTTAGTGCTTTTGCTGTAGATTTTAATATACAACTTTGATTTATTAGAGTCTTCCTAAGTTAGTGTTATTAGCACTTCCTAAAAACACTGGCATCTGGTCCCATCACTTCATGGGAAATTGATGGGGAAACAGTGGAAACAGTGTCAGACTTTATTTTGAGGGGCTCCAAAATCACTGCAGATGGTGACTGCAGCCATGAAATTAAAAGACGCTTACTCCTTGGAAGGAAAGTTACAACCAACCTAGATAGCATATTCAAAGCAGAGCCATTACTTTGCCAACAAAGGTCCGTCTAGTCAAGGCTATGGTTTTTCCAGTGGTCATGTATGGATGTGAGAGTTGGACTGTGAAAAAGGCTGAGTGCCGAAGAATTGATGCTTTTGAACTGTGGTGTTGGAGAAGACTCTTGAGAGTCCCTTGGACTGCAAGGAGATCCAGCCAGTCCATCCTAAAGGCGATCAGTCCTGGGTATTCATTGGAAGGACTGATGGTGAAGCTGAAACTCCAATACTTTGGCCACCTCATGTGAAGAGTTGACTCATTGGAAAAGACCCTGATGCTGGGAGGGATTGGGGGCAGGAGGAGAAAGGGACGACAGAGGATGATATGGCTGGATGGCATCACCGACTCGATGCATATGAGTTTGGGTGAACTCCGGGAGTTGGTGATGGACAGGGAGGCCTGGCGCCTCACTTTAGGTTCATTTAGCCCCTTCGTCCCTTTCGTACTATTGCTCAGACATTTTGCTTTCTGTGATGTACATCCACAAGACAGAAATAATATTGTTGTTCTAAAAAGTCAGTCTTTTTTCTATATATCAACAAAATCACCTTTTCTAGTGCTTGCTCTTCATTCATCCCTTCATTCCTTCAGTTTCATCTTTCCATTGAGGTCATGTGTTTCTTTCAGCCTGAGAAACTTGCTGTGTACTTTTTTTATATTGTAACCAATTATTTCAGCTGGTGACTAATTCTCTTATCGTTTCCTTGTCTGAAAATACTTTGATTCCAACCCTTATCTTTAAAGGATATTTCACTGGGTTAAAGTCTAGTTTGGAATTTTTTTTTAAATCTTTCAGAATTTAGCACATTTTCTACTGACTTATATACTTCTGTTGATAAGTTGGTTATCAGTTTTATGTTACTACTTTTATAATTTAATCTGTGTATTTCATCAGCTTACCCTTGATGTGGTTAGTTATGGTCTTCATATTGTTTACTCTGCTTGTGATGCAATGATCTTAAATATATGGGTTGATAATGTGGATCAGTTTTAGAAAATTCTTGGTCATTATCTAATAAAAAATTGATTTTGCTACAATTTCCCTGTCATTTCTTGTGGGTAGTCTAGTTCAAGTATGTTAGACCTTTGCTATTTCCTTATGTGTGTTGTACTCTACTTTGTTCTTGCCATGCTTTTTTCTTTCTGTGTTACAGTTTACAAATTTTTTATTGACCTGGTTTTTAGTTTACTATAGAAAGTTTCTATTAACCTCATTCATTGAGCTTTAAATTTCAGATATTGTGCTTGTACAGTTTTTAAATGCCTACTTGATGCTTACTTTATAGCAATTTTTAACCTTTTCATGAAATTTTTCAGTCTTTTCCTAAATTATGAATAACACTGATATTTTAGTATTCATCTTGAATAACTCAGTATCTGAATCATTATTCATCTATCTTGCTCATATACTTGTTTACTTTTTTCCCTGACTGTTGATCACGATTTCCTGCTCCTTTGCATGACAGTAATTTTTTTACTGTATATCAGACCTTGTATATAAGATAAGTTTTAGCTCTATAATTTATTTGCCAACAGGATAGGTTTACCTGTGAGACTAATCACTTCAATCCTGTCCAGGACTGAGCAGGATCAAGTTTAGGTTGCAATTTGAGTTAACTCTCAGTTTATCTTTGGTTCATCCCTGTTCTTGAACATGACCCTGATAATCTTTTCACTGAAAGCCTGGTAGATTTTTGTCTCCTTAGCTATGAAAGACTACAGGAGATTTAGCTTTGGTGTTTTGCCCCAGAAAGCTTCATGATATATCAGATGTGCATGTGTGATGGGACTGTGGCTTCTTAGTATTTGCCTCACAAACACAGCAAGATGGAAAAGACTGCACTGTTTCCTTCAGGCCCAGCACCATCCTTGTCCATTTACACCTGATGTGGAAAACCAGCCACTTACCCTGTGACTTGTCTAGTTTCTGAACAGGTACACTGGATCTACATGCCCACTGATTATTCTGCTGGTTTCTTCTTATTCCAGTAAAGTCACTTTGTATGATCCTACTCTGATCTGCAGATCATACCCAAATGCCCTAGAGAAGAAAACAGATGGTGATTGCCTGTTGAGAAAAGACTCACCACTTTGGTATTTTAGTTTGTCTCTTCTTTATTGTTTCCTCAATACTCTGATATATTTTAAAAATGTTTCTTTTTCAAGTTATCTGTTTTACTCATTTTACTAGTTGTTGTAGTGTGAACGTTGGCAACTGATTAGATGCTGTGAAGAAATGGAAGCTCCGCACTCATATCTGGGCTTCCCTGGTGGCTCAGCTGGTAAAGAATCAGCCTGCAATTCAGGAGACCCCAGTTGGATCGCTGGGTCAGGAACATCCCTTGTAGAAGAGATAGGCTACCCACTCCGATATTCTTGGGCTTCCCTGGTGGCTCAGACGATAAAGAATCTGAAGCTGTCTGTTCTTTCCTAGGGTTCTCATAACATCCTGATACTGTCTGCTTATCTTTGTCATAATACTTCTCTCATTTGATAACAATGATCCCCTCTGTGTCTATATGTGTGTGCAGGGGATAGGGGATACTGGTTGTGTTTCTCTGTCTCTGCGCCTAGACTGTAGGGTTTCTAGAGTCAATGTCCCCAGCATGTGCCTATGAATGATGGAAGGTGAATACATGTGGAACAAATCAATGATTGGCAATTATACTCATTCTAGGACACAGGTTATTAGATGTTTGGAATTAGTTGTCATCTGAAATATTTAAAATAGCTTGATGTAAATAGTTCCAGTATCCATAACTATCTCCCATCTGATATGTAATCTTGTGCCAAAGATGTAATTTTGGCCCTGACAATAGTTTATCATTTTACCCTGGTAAACATAGAACTTCCACTTTGTATCTTTCATAGAGTTCAGTGAAGTGCTCTGCTCTGAGTAGACAATGTTTATAGGTAAAACTCTTGCTAAAGTTGCAGTGTTCTTAAATTTTGAAGACTTAATTCTGATAATCATCTGTATAACATTTTTACCTGGAGAACACTATCACAATGATATTTGTAATTCTGTAGCACAAACTCCTGCCCTTTTCCATCTCTTTACCATGTGACAGAAGTGTGGAAAACCACAGCAAAGTTTTATATATTTTTGTCCTTATGTAATGCTAAAAGTGCATATTTTTCTTGATTTAAAATCACAAACTATGAGTAACTTTCTAATGTTAACACCTACATAAGGGTTAGTTTTCAGGGTTTTTTTTTAATATTGTAATTACACAAATTCTAATTAAGTATTCTTGATCACACATTTCTTTCTCATTAGGAAATTCTATGATTCCCTGAACAATGTGCTAATGAAGCTTCACTGTTCTTTATGGTTTATTTTAAAGCAAGACACTATTACAGTTTCTTGTAAGATTTGTCTGAACCTAATTAAAATCTAGTGCATCATTTCTAATTTTACAGATTGAATGTCTAAAGTTCATAAGGAGGAGTAAAGTTTCATCTTAAAATTTCAAATGGAAACTTTTTCAGTATTATGTAACCCTACATCTGAGCCTTCTTAAAATTTTGTCATGAGTTGAAATTAATTGGTGAATATTTTCTTAGCTTTATATCCCTAATGTAGTCAAATTGTAACTACCAATCTTTTTCTACTAAAACCTTTTTGTTAATTTAACAAAATTCCTCACTAGTTATTTAAGAAAGGAAACAAATCATAAGGGATTAATGAGTGATAATGTGATATTAAAAATATCTAAGAAGTCAGATTTGAAGCACTTTCTATAAAGCTTCTTACATTATTTTTATTCCAAATATTATCTTCTTTTGAATTAAGTGATTTGTTAATAGCCTATAAAACACAGTTTCAAATTTTTGAATATATAGAATAGACATGCTTGTTAAAAAACACTAGTTAATGAAATGGAAAACAGCAAACTATTTTGAGTAGCTCAGTAATACTGAGTTGATGCTTTCTTGATATATTGCATTTTCTTTATCATTCAGTTAAAAATGTTACCTAATTTGCACTCTGACTTTTTTGACCCAGGAATTATTCAAAAATATGTTGCCTATATTTATGGTTTCTGCTTCTCTGGATTATAGGTGGTAGGGTAGGGGAAGCAGCTGGTTAAATGTGCTTTTAGTAGATAGTTATTCAAAGAAATATATCAATATTTAAGAGGAAAACATCAAGTTGTTTAGTTATAATTTCATATGCATGAATTGTAATTGGTTCAGAAACACTAGTATTTAACCTCATATTTTAACTTGTTTACTATCAAATATGTAATTGGTTCAACTAATCTAAAGGAAGAGTTGGATTAACTAGGGAAGCCAAGATGGGTAATTCCCAGGAGATTCTAAAACATGGCACTACCCTAGTAAATCTACCATCTCCCAAAGCCCGAGTCAGCTATTCTATTTCATAAATTGTTATTTTCTAGTACACCAAAGACATGTAAAATTCATGGGAAAACTTATGTTAACCAAGCTCAGGAGACAGACATATAAAACCCAAATATCAATTTACAATAAGAACTGTAATGTCTAAAGGTACTACTAAATAAGGAAAACTACCTTGCAAAGCCTAATTATAATCAAGGCACCAGTCTATAAATTCATGGTAAGAAATACAACTATCCAGGGAACTGGACACTTGAGTCTTGCAGTAAGCACATTTTCTCTCTAGGTGCCATGAGAGAAACTATTATAATTGAAAGGTAGTTTGGTGAATATCTAATCAGAACAAGGTAAATTAGCTATGTGATTTGAAGTTTGATACTCAAGTTAATATGCTTCTCAAGGACCATGAGAGTGTCTTATTCATTTTTTTTTTTTTTTGTATCCTGATTGTGTGGAACACGCTAGAGATTTTTTTTAAGTGTGTTGAATGAACAGTCTGTACAGAACATATGTATTCCAGATGCTAGGAAATATTTCATTTGCTGCACTAAACATATTGTCTTTAACAAGTATATAATTGCTAACAATGATAGGAGAAAATACCTGTAAAACTAGTAGCTAGTCAATTTTATATAAAAATCTCTTCAAAATGAGCATGACAACCTAAGGTAGGATTTGCTCATTACACAACTCCAGGGTCACCATCTAGTTAAAATGCCACGTGGAGGTGCACAATAGTACTGATCTATGGTTAGCTGATTTTTACATTTTAAGATGAGCGATAAGCAAAATATTATTCAAAATATGTGCAGTTATTATAGACAAGCTGCTGCAGTTCCATATTCACAACAGATAACGCATCATTAAAACACTACCGCGTGCAGTTTCAAAGCACAGTGCTCCGAACAGTGCCACCAAGAACTTAGGGCTTTTGCCTCATCCAGCACGTAACCAGTTCAATCTGCCTTCTCACCCTAACCCCTCTGTACTTGAGTCACTCTTTTCTTTTGTTGTTGTTTCCCTTTTTTTTTTTTCAACAATTATTCTTTCAATAACTTATCCCCAGAAATCGTATGTCAAGGACTATCAACTTCTATTTTCAACTTCTGGGTTAGATAAGTATCTTGATTACATATTTGCTGTTGCTAGTCATTGTAGGGGCGACAGTAAGCAAAGCTCACCTGAGGGTAATCATTGTGAAAACGGGAGCAATGCTGTTTAGGGAGAGGGGTCCTTTGCATGCCTTGAGATCATCCTGAGTAAATGCTTTGGGCTCTGCTTGGATTGGTACTTATGTGCTGTCTTGTTTTGTTAGCAGCAGTAGACTACATGTCCAACTCAGGTTATCTAAATGAAGACATACCTGTGGAGTATGTCACCATTTATGACTGTCCTTTTGCGTGTGGGCTTCAGACTTCCATTTTTTAGCTGTGCTACTTTGGGCAAGACTAATTCCTATGAATGTTGGCATTGCTTTAACATGTTGACAACAATAACTTTCAGAATTGTAAAAAGCAAAAACATATAACAATAGATATTAAATCACTCCCAGGACGTAATAGTTTTTTCTGTTGGCATTCAACCGTTATTTGAAAGTAAAAGGTTTCTCTTTAAAAACTCAAGCATATTTTTTTCTGTTTATTTTGTTTACAATTTTAACAATCCCTTAGGAAATTCCATGTAAGCACTTTCATTACTAATCTGCTGCATTGTACATGATTTGGATTATTTTCCTCTCCAATGACCAGTGTAGGTTGATAAAAGAGAACATTCAGATTTTAAGATCCTGGAGAATAGAAAATTTAATATTTTTTTCTATTTAATGTAATAATTTGTTATGTGTAACATAGCTTAAAATTTTAAAAGATAATTATTTTTTCTCACATTATTTTCCATGGGTACTTTTTCAGGTTTTCTCATTTTTCAATAATGTTCTTTTTTTACCCCACCACAAGATTTTTTAAGCTTATTTAAATGGAGAAGTATAATTTTGAACCAAAACCAGAATCTGTTGAATGTAAAATATAGACCAGTTTTACCTACATGCAATAATCTTAAAGGAGTTAATATTCTTTTCCTATATAATTCAAATCTAGGATACATTTAATGGAAATTATCATAAAATAGGAAGAAAAAAGTACACAAGCATGTTCTCAGATAAGTTTGTATAACTGTACATATTTTGAAAATATTTAAATACCCAACAAATTCAGAACAATTGTATACACTATTTCCATTTAGTGTATTAGTTTATTCAAATGTTGCTTATAGGGAGAAATTTGTGTTGCAATATAAAGTATGAAAAACACAATTATAAGCTGCATTTTAATTTTTAAAACCATACATACTAAAAACTTATAAATACACAAGAATATTAGTGGCAGTTATGACTAAATGATACATTTTTGAAATATATTTTCTTTTTCCCTGCTGTTCTGTTTTCAAATGAATATTTTTTAAGATATTGAAAACCATGTCTTATTTTTGGAAACATCTAAATTATTAAAAATATATTATCTATAAGTTCTGTTCATAGCATTTGACAATTTCTGTAAATACTTCTACCATGACAATTTTAAAAAATTAGTGGGTAAAAATTCTGAAACTTTAGACACTGTTCTGTGGTCTATGTCGCTCTAGCATTTTAGGAATCTTATCATCCTGAAAACTAGGTACATAAAAGGAAAGAATAAAGTATTTACAAGGGCTTCCCTGGTGGCTCATAGGGTAAAGCGTCTCCCTGCAATGCAGGAAACCTGGGTTCGATTCCTGGGTTGGAAAGATCCCCTGGAGAAGGAAATAGCAACCCACTCCAGTATTCTTGCCTGGAAAATCCCATGGATGGAGAAGCCTGGTAGGCTACAGTCCATGGGGTCGCAAAGAGTCGGACACGACTGAGTGACTTCACTTCACTTCACAATTGAATTATATCCTTGGTAACCAAATAATATAAAGAAATATCTCCTTATAAATAATTATTTCAGCTACAAATGAACACAAAATAATAAAAATTAACTATAACAACTTTCCTATTTTCAGTGAACTCAAAATAGATTTTTGAACATCAATAGGAGAGAGTGAGTGAGGGAGAGAAGTAGTCAACACAAAAGCAAAATAGACATGATCTCTGCTGCTGACCGTGTAATGGAGGAGAACACAGCAATTTTTTTTTTTTAATGTTTTTAACTACATGTTTCAACTTATTCTGCATGTAATGACTGCCTGCTCTGCTTTTTTCCATTCCTCTCATTTTAATTATTTTGATGCTAATACTGTTTTTCTTGGTCAGGGTTTATAATATATATTCCCCTACAACCCTAATTTTTCTAGCAGGTATGTACTAGAGCACTAAGTGAATTCAACATTTGGTGTCATCTTTAAATAATCATAGCTATATCATTAAATTTTAATTCTTGACTTTTGACTCATCTTTTGGCTGTGTGGATTTCAACACTGAATAGTTAATTTTTGAGCATCCATGAACTCATATATGTTATCTCATATATTAGAGTGTTTGGCATTTGCGTTTATACCCAAAAAGCGACTCATTGGGGAATAATAATATTCACTCATACATTTTTTTCCCCATCAGAAATTTTAATTTGAAAACAACATTTGACCGAATTCTGGTATTGAGTGTTGTGGTGATGAAATTTGAGACTAGCTTAAATTTATTTCTCCTTGAAGTTGACTTGAATTTTCTGCCTGTTTGCCTGAGGAACTCTTTATCATGGACACAGAATAAGTTTAACCAGAGTTAGTGTCATTTCTGAATGTTAAAGTCCTTTCTGGTATATAGTGTAACATCTTTAGATTCAGTTCTTCATTTATTCCGAGAAATGTTACTACAATACATGTCTTCAGTTTTTAAAATTCAACTTACCAGATTTCTATTGAGTAATTATCCATATATTTGATCATCTTAGTGTCTGCTTATCAGCATCTCTCAATGAGAATCTTTAATATGTTTCTATTTTGTCTTAATTTTTTATAACTACCTCAAGTATTCTCTAAAGTCATTGATGTGGCTTTTATTAATTCTGACTCTTAATATTTCTAATCTGTACATTCAATTTGAGTATTTTGGCTCTAAATTTTGTTGTCTTTCATCTTATCTTTGTGAGTCACCTTATTGATTTCTAATTTCTTCTATTAAATTTTTCTCATATTGTTCTTGAGAATATGCTTTTAGTCCTTATATTATGTTTCAAATTATGTTTTTATTTTGCATCTCTCTCCCTTCTAATACTTTTTCTTTTTTTCCTATTAGAATATGTTTGTATAGTTTGTATAGGCTATTTCCTTTCACTTTTTAGAAATGTTAAAATGGGCAGCTTTGTTCAGATCTTTTATTTTCTCTGACTTCATGTGATTGAATTATCCTTGACACTTCTGTACATTTTAGAGTATTTTCTCTATTTTACTATTATCTAAAGGCTAAATATTCTTATCTATACACTTTTTGTATTGGCATATTAAGTAGTATTTATGAACTCTTCCTGCACCTATGTCCTCCTCTCTCCATCATGTACTATTAATAGATCAGGTCCTCCTTCACTCAAAGGCATCTCTTCAGCAATTCTGCTTTCCTTCTTCTTCATCAGGCTTTTTTTTCTCTTTTAGACCATCTCAACATCAGATTCTGGTATGTTGCATTTTTAAAGTGCTTGGTTGATCCCTCTTCCCCTCCAATCATTGTTGCATCTTTCTGTTTCCATTTACTATAACTTTCCTTAAAACATTTTCTGGACTTGTTTTCCCCACCTCCTCTCCTGTTATTCTCTTTTGTACCTAGTAGGCTTTTACTCTACACGATACAGAAGCCACTGTTGTCATGGCCAGTAAGAACGGCCATGGGGTTAAATACGGTGTGGATTTTCGGTCTGTATCTTACCTGTTCATAGCATTTGACATGGCACTTAGCACTCATTCCTCCTGGAAGGGCTTCCCTGGTGGCTCAGCTGGTAAAAAAATCCACCTGTAATGCAGGAGACAGGGGTTCGATCCCTGGATTGGGAAGATCCTCTGGAGAAGGGAATGGCTATCCACTCCAGTATTCTGGCCTGGAGAATTCCATGGACTGTATAGTCTGACTTGCAAAGAGTCGGACACAACGGAGTGACTTTCACTTTCACCTCCTTGAAACTTCTATGCTTAACATATAGGACAGCATCCTGTCTCCCTAACCACCCATTTTCAATTTCCTTTTCCGGTTCCTTCTGATCTCCCTAATTTTATTAAAGTTGGAGTTCTCTTAGGCTCTACTTTTCAACTTCTTTTTTTATCTCGGAGCCTTGATGACAGCTTTAAATGCTATCTTTATGTTGATGAGGTCTCATGTTTTACCTCCATCCAGTCAGGCTCTTTCACTAAGCTTCAATCATCAAACCCCCACTTGGAAGTCTAGTGGGCATTTCAAAATTTACATATCCAAAGCCAAACTTCTGGCTTGACTCATCTCTTCCTCACCTTCATGTAATCGGTCAGAAACCCCTATTGACCCTCCTTTCAGAATATATATGAATTTCAACTGCTCTAAAACTTCTGGCACTACCACTGTCATCAACTTTTCTCTGAATGATGGATGTAACTTCCTAACGGGTCTCCTTGCGTGTCTGCTTGCTCCTTCTAGCATTTATTCTCAAGACTGTAGTCAGACTGTGCTAATTAAAATATAAATTAGACTAAATCTCCCATCTGTTCAAAACACTCCATGCTTTACTTTTCATTCTATGTAAAAGCGAAAATACTTAACTTACAGTGATATAAGGTCCTATGCAATATACCTGCCTCTAGCTCCAACCCAACTGCTCTTTTTTCTCATCCCCTACTAACCTCCACCGGGTTCACTCCATGTGAGTGGCACTGTCTTTCTGGCTGTTCCTCAGGCCTGCCTTTGTACCTGCTATCTCTGATGCCTTGAATCTCAACATCACCTGTCCAGTGGTTCATTCTCAATTCCTTCCAGTCTTTCCTCATTTATCACCTTCTCACAGAGGACTTCCCTGACTACTGTATTAATTGGAACCCTTCTCCCCCAAGGACTTCATGTCTCTTCTTTAATGTTTAATCACATTTTAATACACTATAGACATATTTGAGTTTTGATTTTAATAACTCTCTAAATAATGTAAACTTCATAAAACTAAATATTTTTATCTGATTTGTTTACTGCCATTTCTTCAGTACCTGAAGCAGTGCCATATACACAATAGATTCTCAATTAAGTGTGGTAAAATGAACAAAGAAAAGAATGAGCAAGTGAACTGTGCAAGGGCTAGGTCTCAGCCATAGCTCACTATAATCCATGCTGTGCAACCTGGGTTCTTTCTCTTATTGTTTATTAATTGCCATGTTAGGGCTCACTCATCCCAACTAAAGAGGTGTGGAACTCCCATAGTTTTTAGATCTTTTACTTAACTCAACATGATATCCTGGATTATAGAAATTCCTGGTGATAGTTTCTCACTCTGCTGATTTTGTCCTGCATCAGAGAAGTTGTTAATGTTTGTACTTTCTTGGGTTTATCCTGATTTTCCCAGGGCTGATGAGTCACTCGAGTAAGCTTTGCTCAAAATTAGAAAGTATAATGAGAATTAGCAGGATTTTCTTAAGTCCTCATTTCCTAAGTATATATTAATTTCTTTGAGGGAGATGGGGCAAGGAGTGATACATTTTTTAGTTTGGGCATCTCATTGTATCCCATTCATAGTTTAGGTCTTGCTGGTGAATTTTGTTGTAATTTTTTACTGTTTTCCTTCATTTTGTTAAATACGGAAGGAGTGAGGGTTTTTTTTTTTTTTTTCCCCCAGTACTGTTTCAATCCTCTATCTTTACAGGAAGTCTGTATACTTTATTTTTAAAAATGAAGCAATATTAAAAATAAACCAGCAATCTGCACCATTGGCATGTTTTTGTTTCTCTGTTTCTTATTTTAGTTAAAATGTGCAGTTATTTGTTGCAAGTTTCAAGACCATTATATTTTTGTTCAGTCTTCCTTTTTATTTTTGCAGCTGTAGATTTTACTGAGAATCTGAGTGACATTTTCCTAAACCATATGATTATGCATTTTTCTTTTGTTTCATCCATGAAAGCATTTGGTTTGTGATTTATAAAAACTCTTTATAATTAAATAACAGCAACATTCAGTAGTATCGCTTCTCAGTGACGAAAACGTCTTCTCAAATGCTAAATAAGATCTTTATGAGATTTCTGTTAACTAAACTGCATAATAGGCACAAAAACAGAAATATAGACCAATGGAACAAGATAGAAAGCCCAGAAATAAATCCACATACCCATGGGCACCTTGTCTTTGACAAAGGAGGCAAGAATATATAATGGAGAAAACATAGCCTCTTCATTAAGTGGTGCTGGGAAAACTGGACAGCTACATGTAAAAGAATGAAACTGGAGCACATCTGAACACCATACACAAAAATAAACTCAAAATGGATTACAGACTTAAAATGTAAGGCCAGAAACTATAAAGCTCCTAGAGGAAATCATAGACAGCACACCCTTTGACATATATCACAGCAAGATCCTCTTTGACCCACTTCCTTGAGTAATGGAAAATAAAACCAAAAACAAATGGGACCTAATTAAACTTAAAAGCTTTTGTATAGCAAAGGAAACAATAAATAAGATTAAAAGAAAACCCTCAGAATGGGAGAAAATAATTTCAAGTGAAACAACTGACAAAGGATTAATCTCCAAATTATATAAGCAGCTCAATATCAGAAAAATAACTCAATCAAAAAATGGGCAAAAGACATAAACAGACATTTCTCCAAAGACATACAGATGGCCAATAAACACATGAAAAGATGCTCAACATCATTAATTATTGGAGAAATGCAAATCAAAACTACAATGAGTTATCACCTCACACTAGTCAGAATGGTCATCATCAAAGTCTACAAACAATAAATGTTCTAGAGAAGAGGAGAAAAGAGAACCCTCTGGCACTGTTGGGAATTTAAATTGATACAGACACTATGGAGAACAGTAAGGAGATTCCCTTAAAAACTAGGAATAAAACTACTATATGACCCAGTGATTCCGCTACTGGGCATATACCCTGAGAAAACCATGATTGAAAACAACACATGTAACCCACTGTCCACTGCAACACTATTTATAAAAGCTAGGACATGGAAACAGTGATGTCCATTGACAGATGAATGGATACAGAAGTTGTGGTACATGTATACAGTGAAATATCAGCCATAAAAAAGAACGAATTTGAGTCAATTCTAGTGTTAATCAAACTAGAACCTGTTATACAGAGTGTGGTAAGTCAGAAAGAGAAAAAGAAATATCATATATTAACACATAAATACGGAATTTAGAAAATGGTATTGATGAACCAATTTGCAGGGAAGGAATGGAAACACAGATGTAGAGAACAGACTTTTGGACACAGTCAGGGAAGGAGCGAGTGGGATGAATGGAGAAAGTAGTATCAACATATATGCACTGCTGCTGCTGCTAGGTCACTTCAGTCGTGTCCGACTCTGTGTGACCCCATAGACGGCAGCCCACCAGGCTCTCCTGCCCCAGGGATTCTCCAGGCAAGAACACTGGAGTGGGTTGCCATTTCCTTCTCCAATGCATGAAAGTGAAAAAGTGAAAGTGAAGTCACTCAGTCGTGTCCGACTCTTAGCGACCCCATGAACTGCAGCCTACCAGGCTCCTCCGTCCATGGGATTTTCCAGGCAAGAGTGCTGGAGTAGGGTGTTAAATAGATAGGCTGGCACTCTGTGATGATCTATAGAGGTTGGATGTGGGGAGGGGAGCAAGACTCACACAGAAGGGACTTATGTATGATTATGACTGATTTTGTGATTCTGTACAGCAGAAACCAACACAACATTGTAAAGCAATTTTCCTCCCATTAAACATACATTTAAAAATGTAAAAAATATAAACTGAATAATATAAAAATTGAAGCAAATTGAAATTTTCATGGGTGCATCCTGCAGCATATGGGATTTTAGATCCCCAGTAAGGATGGAACCTGTGCCTGTTGCACTGGAAGGTCAGTCATAATCACTGGACTACCAGGGAACCACCACAAATGGATTTTCTATTAAAGCTCTTATAATTAGTGGTGCTGAACATCCTTTCATGTACCTCTTGGCCATCTGTATGTCTTCTTTTTCTTCTTCTTTTTTTTTTTTAGGATGATAAGTCCTTTATAAACCTTAAAAATCTGACACTTTAGATCTTGAAACTAGTTTCTTAAAAAGGGGAAAAAGGTAGTGACTTGGTTAGGTGTTCAATATTAAATCTTACTGAATTTGTCTTTAGAGAAATTTCATAGATGGAACAGGCCTTACCCATTTTATACATACACACATGTGTACCACCTTTGCAGTGGTAATACACTATATTGTACACTATACACTATAAACAGCACATTTATGAAGTAGGTGATAGTAAGGAGAAGAAGTAGAGTTGAATATGTAAACCTGTCCCTCTATGTATCTCCAAGTAATCTACCATACCATACTTTCCCTGTTATTCACAGTATCACAGTTAAAATAGGAAGTCTTTAAGAAGGTCCCTGGAGAAGGCAATGGAACCCCACTCCAGTACTCGTGCCTGGAAAATCCCATGGATGGAAGAGCCTAGTAGGCTGCAGTCCATGGGGTCGCTAAGAGTCGGACACGACTGAGCAACTTCACGTTCACTTTTCACTTTCATAAGTTGGAGAAGGAAATGGCAACCCATTCCAGTGTTCTTGCCTGGAGAATCCCAGGGATGGGGGAGCCTGTTGGGCTGCCGTCTATGGGGTCGCACAGAGTCGGACACGACTGAAGCGACACAGTAGCAGCAGCAGCAGCAGCAGCAGCAGCAAGAAGGTCCCACTGACAAAGGCTTTTGGCATAGGGAATATGGTGAATTTGGGGATCGTTTAAGCATGGTGTATTTTAGAGAATTTTGTGATTATAGATAGTAATATATTGCATTTGCAAACTAAGACCTCTGCTGTTTATTTTACAATGTGAAACCAGTAGAGCTTCAGGATACAACCTCTGTGATGCTATTTCATATTTACTCATTCTTACACATTCTTGAGTCCCTTGGACTGCAAGGAGATCCAACCAGTCCATTCTGAAGGAGATCAGCCCTAGGATTTCTTTGGAGGGAATGATGCTAAAGCTGAAACTCTAGTACTTTGGCCACCTCATGCGAAGAGTTGACTTATTGGAAAAGACTCTGATGCTGGGAGGGATTAGGGGCAGGAGGAGAAGGGGACGACAGAGGATGAGATGGCTGGATGGCATCAGTGACTCAATGGATATGAGTCTGAGTGAACTCTGGGAGTTTGTGATGGATAGGGAGGCCTGGTGTGCTGCGATTCATGGGGTCGAAAAGAGTTGGACACGACTGAGCGACTGAACTGAACTGAACTGAACACGTTCTTGAATGCAGTTTTTAAGGAAGAAATTTTGTAGATGAATAGTATGTATTGGCGGAAAGTAGCCATAAAAATCAATGAAATAAGTGGCCAGGCAAAGGCCTCAGTATCACTCAAATGCTAAGATATGATATCTGAGATTATGACATTAAACTATTACATTTCTTTGTGTCATTGAAATAATAATTTTTGTGAAGAATATACAGGCCTGATATTCAGCTTTGCTTTTTGGCCAGTGGACATTTAAATACTTTGGAAGGCAGTAGCCAGAAAACAGCTAGGAAGGTAACTATGCTTTTAGAAATAACTTAGAATTCTCCTGTTTATCCACAATGATAAATATCTCTTATAGCAGCTCAAATTTCTAGTTAGAAGGAAATTTCCAGGGGAAACAGGTAACTTAAAAACATTATTATTTAAGAAGAAAACAATACCCTCCCCCAATATATCAGAGGGCATGCTATAATTGCCATTTCAAGAACACTCACTCATCAACGAACTTATATATAGAAATAAAAGCACTATTAAAATAAAAGCAAAGCCAGGTTAACTTCAAAGCATAAATCATACTATTGGAAAGCCAATCTCTGAGACCACTGTTTGCAGGGAAAGTAGTATGAAGATCATAGATTTGCTAAGCTTCAGTGAGCATCAATGCACAGTCCACATCACTTGCTTTAGTTTGTTCAGGTCTACTAATTGCTCCAAGACTTCTCGTGAATGATCTGTTATTAGAGGGCATCCATGGAAGAGTAATATACATATCTGAGGACAGCAAGTAAGGACAGTTTCTACAGCCTTGTCAGTCAGATTCACACAATGCCCCATATGAATCTCCTCTAATTTCTTGGCACAAGGTCCACTAACAAGTGCAACCACACCATGGTCAGATACCTGAGTGGCTGGAAAATCAACACTGCAAAAATGCACAGTTTTCTCCTAATGCCTGCAAGAACACATCAGTAATACCTAAGCAGCCTCCTAAGTCAATGATCTTTAACAGCCGGCAATTGAGTGCAAGAGCAAGGACTCCTTCATCAGTGAGATTGCAGCATCTTTTCAAAGAAGCTTCATGCAGGTAAGAACAAGATGAAGCCACAGCTTTTATTCCTTTTGAAGTTATGGAAATTCTGTTTTCTTTTGAGGAATTTCAATTTAATTTCTTCAGTTTTCTACAGTTACATAGGTGCAGGAGAGCAGTATCTGAAATATCACAGCTTCGTAGATCTAGTTTGGACTTCAGGATATAAAATCTCACTTATGTTTGAATCTGTTATCTGCCCCTGCACGCTCATAATTTTGATGAGTCTATCTTTTATGTTGGGTGGCAAAGGCTTAATGTCTGTGATATATCTAGAAATATCCTTCATGAAGCACCAAAGGCATAGATCCGGGAGCTGACTGACCCGCTGAGGGCTGGGCATCGCGGCTGCCCTTCGGAGCCTCTTCCAGGGTCCCGGGGCTGCAGAGATTCAGCCAGAGACCATCTGTCAACTCCCGCCTCCAGCGCAATGCGTAGTCCCTCGTGACCTGTATGTCTTCTTTGTATACATGTCTGTTTAGGTCTTCTGCCCAAGAAGACCTATTTGGATTGGGTTGTTTTGATGCTGTTAAGTGTCATGAGCTAATTGTAAATTTTGGAGACTTATCCATTATTGGTCACATCATTTGAAAATATTTTCTACCAATCTGTGGGTTGTCTTTTTATTTTGTTTATTGTTTCCTTTGCTGTGCAAAAGCTTTTGAAATTAGTTCAATTCAGTAGCTCAGTCATGTCCGACTCTTTGTGACCCTATGGACTGCAACACCAGAACTCCCTGTCCATCACCAACTCCTGGAGCTTACTCAAACTCATGTCCATAAGTCAGTGATGCCATACAACCATCTCATCCTCTATCGTCCCCTTCTCCTCCCACCTTGAATCTTTCCCAGCATCAGGGTCTTTTCCAATGAGTCAGTTCTTTGCATCAGGTGGCCAAAGTATTGGAATTTCAGCTTCAACATCAGTCCTTCCAATGAATATTCAGGAGTGATTTCCTTTAGGATGGACTGGTTTGATCTCCTTGCAGTCCAAGGGACTCTCAGGAGTCTTTTCCAATACCACAGTTCAAAAGCATCAATTTTTCAGCACTCAGCTTTCTTTATAGTCCACCTCTCACATCCATACATGACCACTGGAAAAACCATAGCTTTGACTAGGACCTTTGTTGGCAAAGTAATGTCTCTGCTTTTAAATCTAGGTTGGTCATAACTTTTCTTCCAAGGAGCAAGCCTCTTTTAATTTCATGGCTGCAGTCACCATCTGCAGTGATTTTGGAGGCCCCCCCCCCCCCCCCGCCACCGCCACAACAGATAAAGCCTGCCACTGTTTCCATTGTCCCCATCTATTTGCCATGAAATGATGGGACCAGATGCCATGATCTTAGTTTTCTGAATGTTGAGTATTAAGCCAACTTTTTCACTCTCCTCTTTCACTTTCATCAAGAGGCTCCTTAGTTCTTCACTTTCTGCTATAAGGGTGGTGTTAACTGCACATCTGAGGTTATTGATACTTCTCCCAGCAATCTTGATTCTAGCTTGTGCTTCGTACAGGCCAGCATTTCTCATGATGTTCTCTGCATATAAGTTAAATAAGCAGGGTGACAATATACAGCCTTGATGTACTCCTTTCACAATTTGGAACCAGTCTGTTGTTCCATGTCCAGTTCTAACTGTTGCTTCCTGACCTGAATACAGAGATCTCAAGAGGCAGGTCAGGTATTCTGGTATTCCCATCTCTTTAAGAATTTTCCACAGTTTGTTGTGATCCACACAGTCAAAGGCTTTGGCATAGTCAATTAGGCAGAAGTAGATATTTTTATGGAACTCTCTTGCTTTTTTGATGATCTAACAGATGTTGGCAATTTGATCTCTGGTTCCTCTTCCTTTTCTAAATCCAGCTTGAGCATCTGAAAGTTCATAGTTCATGTACTGTTGAAGCCTGGCTTGGAGAATTTTGAGCAATACTTTACTAGTGTGTGAGATGAGTGCAATTGTGCAGTAGTTTGAGCATTCTTTGCCATTGCCTTTCTTTGGGATTGGAATGAAACTGATCTTTTCCAGTCCTGTGGGCACTGCTGAGTTTTCCAAATTTGCTGGCATATTGAGTGCAGCACTTTCACAGCATCATCTCAGGATTTGAAATAGCTCAACTGGAATTCCATCACATCCGCTAGAGTTGTTCATAATGATGCTTCCTAAGGCCCACTTGACTTTGCATTTCAGGATGTCTGCCTCTAGGTGAGTGATCACACCATCGTGATTATCTGGGTCATGAAGATCTTTTTTGTATAGTTCTTCTGTGTATTCTTGCTACCTCTTCTTAATATCTTCTGCTTCTGTTAGGTCCATAACATTTCTATTCTTTATTGTGCCCATCTTTGCATGAAATGTTCCCTTGGTATCTCTAGTTTTCTTGAAGAGATCTCTAGGCTTTCCCATTCTATTGTTTTCCTCTATTTCTTTGCACTGATCACTGAGGAAGGCTTTCTTATCTCTCCTTGCTATTCTTTGGAACTCTGCATTCAAATGGTTTTATCTTTGCTTTTCTCCTTTGCTTTTTGCTTCTCTTCTTTCAAGAGCTATTTGTAAGGCCTCCTCAGACAGCCATTTTCCTTTTTTGCATTTCTTTTTCTTGGGGATGGTCTTGATGCCTGTCTCCTGTACAATGTCACAAATCTCTGTCCATAGTTCATCAGGTGCTCTGTCAGATCTCATCCCTTGAAACTATTTGTCATTTCCACTGTATAATTGTAAGGGATTTGATTTATGTTATACCTGAATGGTCTAGTGCTTTTCCATACTTTCTTGGATGTGGGGTATCTCTTCATGGTCGCTCCAGCACCGAACAGCCACTGCTCTGGCCTTTTAAGAAGATTTCAATGGATGAGTTAGGATGTTTACATCTTTATTTTAGCTCCATCCAATTCAGGCTTGAGTTTAAGTAGATCCCATTTGTTTATTTTTGTCTTATTTGCATTATTCTAGGAGAGCGAGCAAAAAATATATTTCTTCAATTTATGTCAGAGAGAGTGATGCCTATGTTTTCCTCTAGGAGTAACTACAATGAGATATCCCTTTACAGTGGCTAGAATGGTTATCATCAAACATCCACAAACAGTAATGTAATGTAAATCGGTATAGCCTCTATGGAGAACAATATAGAGATTCCTTAAATAACTAAAATTAGAGCTACCATATGACCTTACAATCCCACTCCTATGCATATATCTGGAGAAAAACATGATCCAAAAGTATATAAGCACCCCAATGTTCATTGCAGCACTGTTTACAATAGCCAACAAATGGAAGCAACCTAAATTCCTATCAGCAGAAAAATGGATAAAAAAAGATGTAGTACATTTGCACAGTGGAATATTACTCAGCTGCTAAAAAGGATGAAATAATGCCATTTGTAGCAACACAGATGAACCTAGAGATTGTCATACTGAGTGAAGTAAGTCAGACAAAGAAAGAGAAATATTGTATGACATCCCTTATATGTGGAATCTAGAAAGAAATGATAGAAACTAACTTACTAAACAGAAAGGGACTCACAGACTTAGAGGGTGAACTTATAGTTGCCTGTACACACCGCTATATTTAAAATGGATAACCAATAAGGACCTACTGTATAGCACATGGAACTCTGCTCAATTAACATTGGCAGCTTGGATGGAAGGGGAGTTTGGGGGAGAATGGATACATGTATATGTGTGCCTGAGTCCCTTTGCCGGTCACTGGAAGCTATCACAACATTTGTTAATCAGCTATACCTCCATACAAAATAAAAACCAAAATTCTAAGAGTACTATTAAAAAAGAACTTAATATCTTACGTGAAAATTACATATACCTTCAAAAATACTTCACCCACTGAAGCAGCATTGCTCCTTATGAGCACATTCTCTGCAATTTAAAAAGTCCACCAGTTAAAGGTGGGGAGCATGGTTTATTTCAGAAATGAAAACTTAGTCTTTGTTTGAGAGTGCTTAGCCCATGGAAGACTCACCAATACTAAATTGAGAATTTCTTTCTTAAAATTCATTTATATATGAACATATGCTCTAATTCTATACCCTCATTTTTAGGAAAGTAAAGAGGTCTATTGGATTCTGATTTTTCTCCAGGGTTCATTTAGTAAGTGCTATCTATAGCTGTTTCTCCCTGTTCCCATTCTAGCACATGGTCAGGAGAACTGGCTCCCAGACTGTTCATCATTAAAATTATACCTAAGCAATGATAAATTATATTGATGAAATAAGAGAAATGGAATAAATAACAGAAAATATAGGAATCAGAAAAATATGTACATGATTATGTAAGAAAGCAAAAATTTATAGTGATAGCTTGGCAATTCGTGTTTTCCTTATCAATGTTTTGTAATAATATGCACTTCCCTTACAGACATACCATACAACGGCATGCTAGCAGTTTTGCCTAAAGAAAACAAAGTAATGGGCCATGGATTCTTAGAGTATTACTGTTTATAGCGCTAAAATATTTTAAAGTTCTAACACGGGGTAACAATCTTTTATTACAGATTCAAAGTAATGAGTGTAACATTTGTTGTTCAGTCACTAAGTTGTGTCTGTTTGCAACCCCGTGAACTGCAGCACGCCAGGCTTCTCTTTCCTTCACCGTATCCCTAAGTTTGCTCAAACTCATGTCTATTGAGCCATCCAACCATCTCATCCTCTGCCGCCCCCTTCTCCTTTTGCCCTCAATCTTTCCCAACATCAGGGTCATTTACGGTGAGTCAGCTCTTCGCATCAGGTGACCACAGTATTGGAGCTTCAGCATCAGTCCTTCCAATGAATATTCAGGGTTGATTTCCTTTAGGATTGATTGGCTTGATCTCCTTGAGATCAAGAATCCTCTCCAGCACCACAGTTCAAAAGCATCAATTCTTTAGGGCTCAACCTTCTTTATGGTCCTCAAATTAATTTAACTAGCTAACAAAGAGATTACCAGAAATGTATGTTTGTTTAAATTGAAGACTTTAAATAAAAGAGGTATATATTTCTCTATTAGATTTTTTTTATAAATGATCTCTTATAATTTGGAAAACATGATGTGTTAGGAAAGTATTGCTTTTCCTGTTGTATTAGAACTTAACTGGAGCATTTATATGGCTACACATTTTGTTTATGTAACCTGATCAATAATGCTAAATAATTGAGATTTATTAAGTTACTGGTTATGTTAAATACTGTAGTGAAATAATTGTAATTTTCATGCAGTAAAGGTCATGTTTATCAACAGTTCTATATAATTAATTTCTATCATTTTTAGGTCAAAATGGCAAGTAGTCAGAATTGTATAAGCTGCCTGCATATGGTTTTTTCTGTTTGGATTATCCTTAATACTTGGGAAGTAATGGCAATAAGTAATACTTCTAAACTGTTTAATCATTTTTATTTTAAATAATGGTTATTTTTTCATGTATGCTGCTGCTGCTGCTAAGTCGCTTCAGTTGTGTCCGACTCTGTGCGACCCCATAGACGGCAGCCCACCAGGCTCCCACGTCCCTGGGATTCTCCAGGCAAGAACACTGGAGTGGGTTGCCATTTCCTTCTCCAATGCATGAAAGGGAAAAGGGAAAGTGACACGACTCTTAGCAACCCCATGGACTGCAGCCTACTAGATTCCTCTGTCCATGGGATTTTCCAGGCAAGAGTACTGGAGTGGGGTGCCAGTGCCTTCTCTGTTTTCCTGTATAACTCATCTTAAATAATGCTTCTTTTATCCTATGTAAAACAATGACAAGAACTCCTGCTTTTAAAAAAAAATGGACTTAAACATGAGAAATTTATTTTTCTTAGCATTTTAATATAAATGTTGCTTTCTTCTCTCTCATGGAGTCATGAATTTCTAGCTAAGCTATAGAGCAGAAAAACAAACAACTTTTAAAAATATATTTGGCAGACAAAATTAATGCCCCATTGTGAGTCTCACCTTTGAAGAAAGTCAAAGAACAACCAAGGTACATTTGTAAGGAATTATTAGATAAGAGAAATGATTCACACACTGCTGGGATACACATACGGCTCTATGGGAATTTCCTTCAGAGTTAGGATGCTTCTAAGAGAGTGCATGAAACTGTACAGATATCTGTACAAGCATAAAGGGTATGTGTATGTCTTGGCAACAGAAAGATCATTTTTACCCTAACCTAATGTTTTATTGTTACCTTCCAGATTATGCAGTATATTTCATATAACCAAGGCAGTGCAGTAATTCTCTGGTTTAAGCTTTTTCATGCAACAAAGCTTACTTTTTTTTTTTTCTTTTTTTTGTTCTAGCAGCAGGAAACATTTGACTGAAAAGCAAATCACAATCTTTTGAGACTAGGTGCATGCTGTGTAATTTTGAGTTCAGCATGTGTCTTGGGGAGGTGTGTTTAATAATTTTTTTTTCCTGAGGCAGTTTTATTTTGTCTGCCTGGAGATACAAAGACATTCTGTTCAACTGTTAAAGCTCTGTATTAGTATAAGCAACAGCTTTAAAATCAAGAAAAAAATTGCAAATTATTTTTAGATTTCTGTTTACAATATATTCTGATTGAGAACACTTTCCTCCTTTTGGGGCATACAAGTAGGGTTTGGAAGACATTTTCATATTTAGGGTAATAAAAGTAGAAAATGACAGTACTGAAAAAAATTGCCTTTATAAATATTTGTCATATATAAAACACATTTCGTCCCTTTCTGATTTTTTAACATATATATATGTAAATCATTTTCAAGTATTTATTTAATGTGTTCATGAAGTCTTCAGAGAGAATGCAAAATAGTTCTCTTGTCTCTTAAGAGTGAAACTTAAAAAAAGACCTTGCAAGTATTCAGGCTTATGTGGACAATAGCTACTTATTGATATAAATTACTTCATCTTTTTTTTTTAACCAAACTCCTCAGATAGAATTCAATGAAATTTGAAATTTTGTTCCTTATATTGTTCCCTTGGTGTTTTTTTTTTTTTTGTCCTAAACAACTTTTTTCTCAAACATTTAATGTATATAGCTTTATTGCTGGGAGTGAGTTTCTTTGAACATTGTAAATATAAAAAATATATAGTTTTTACCTACATTTACATTGTTTTTGAAATATAAATTATTCTCTTGAAACTGACTCCATTTCTGTCACTCCAAGGAATGAGATAGGATTGTGTATCAGGTTTTACGCCATAGTTTAGAACTAAAAAAAAAAAAAAATGCTGGCAGAAAGTGTAGTCTGCCCTTCTAGGTGAAAACACAGTACAGTTATAAAAGATGTCCTATTTCCCTGCACAGAGGCAGAGGTGCTGCCACAGTGCCTAACACACTCTAATAACATATTAGAATGCTTTAGTAAGACATGTACAAAGTTTCAGATAAATAACATCAAATGTGACTTCAGTTACATAACAAATCACTGTCAATAGGCATTAGTTTCTATAAAAATCCCCCAGTCAGTAATGTGTTAACAGACATAAATAGAAAAATCAACAGTAACACAATAATAGTAGGGTACTTGAATACTCCATTTACATCATTGGGCAGATTATCCAGATAGAAAATCAATAAGGAAACACAAGTCTTCAGTGACACATTAGACCAAATAAATTTAATAATATATAAAACATTCAACCTGAAAGATTCAGACTATGTGCACATTCTTTTCATGTACACATGGAACATTCTCTGAGATAGATTACATTCTAGACCACAAAACAAGCCTCAATATGTCAAGTATCTCTTCTGAACACAATGTTGTAAGACTAGAAATTAACTGTAAGGATAAAACTGCAAACACACAAATATATGGAGGCTAAAAAGTATGCTACTAAACCACCAATGGATCACTGAATAAATAAGATAGGAATACAAAAAATATCTAGATACAAAAATGATTGTCCAAAACCTATGGGACACAGAAAAAGCAATTCTAAGAGGGAAGCTTCTAGCAATACAAGATTACCTCTGAAAACAATAGAAAAAAAATCAAATAAACCTAACTTATCCCTAAAGCAACTAGAGAAAGGAGACAAAACCCAAAGTTAGTAGAAGGTAAGAAGTCATAAAGATCAGAGCAGAAATAAATGAAATTGACTAAAAAAGATAGAAAAGAAACTAAAATCTGATTCTTTGAAAAGATAAAATTGATAAAATATTTAGCCAGACTCAAGAAAAAAAGGAGAGGGTCTAAATCAATCAATCAGAAATGAAAAAGGAGAACTTATAACTGAAATCACAGAAACACAAATGATTTTAAGACACTACTACAAACCGCAATATGCCAATAGAATGGACAACCAGGAAGAAATGGGCAAACTCTTAGAAGGGTGCAGACAGAACCAGGAAAAAACAGAAAATATAAATGGGCCAATTAAAAGTACTAAAATTGAATTTGTGATTTAAAACAACTCCCAACAAAAGTTCAGGACAAGGTGGCTTCACAGGTAAATTCTATCAAATATTTAGAGACTATTTAACACCTATACTCCTGAAAATTCTTCCAAAACTTGCAAAGGAGGGAGAACTTCCAAACTCATTCTATGATACTGCCATCACCCTAACACCAAAAGCAGACAAAGATACCATAAAATAAAATTACAGGTTAGTATCACTGTTGAATATGATAACAAAATTGTCAACAAAATAGTCAGCAAAATACTAGCAAACCAAATCCAACAATATATTAAAAGGATCGTGCACCATGACCAAGTGGGATGTATCCTAGGGATGCTGGAAAATTTCAATATCTACAAATCAATGAGTATAATACACCACATTAACAAACTGAAGCAAAAAATATCAGTAGATTCAGAAAAAGATTTTGATAAAATTCAACATCCATTTCAGATAAAAAGTCTCCAGAAAGTGGACATAGAAGGAACATACCTCAACATAAAGGCCATATATGACAAACCCAAGCTAACATAGTACTCAAGAGTTAAAAGCTGAAAGCATTCCCTCTAAGATCAAGAACAAGACAAGTTTGCCCACTCTTTCCACTTTTACCCAACATAATTTTGGAAGTCCTAATCACAGCAATCAGAGAAGAAGAAATAAAAGGAATCCAAACTGGAAATGAAGAATTAAAGCTGTCACTTTTCCAGATGACATGGTATTATACATAGGAAATCCTAAAATTGCTACCAGAAAACTACTGGTATTATATCAATATCAATAAAGGCAGTAAAGTTTCAGGGTACTAATTTACAGAAATTGGTTGCATTTCTTTACATTAACAATGAGAGATCAAAAGGAAAAACTGGGGAAACCATCATACTAAAAGAATAAAATACCTCAGAGTAAACCTACCTAAGAAGCTAAAAGATCTGTATTCCAAAAACTGTGACACTGATCGAAAAAAAGCAGATGACGTAAAGAGAAGGAAAGATATACTGTGCTCTTGGATTGGAAAAATCAATGTTGTCCAATGACCATGTCACTCAAAGCAATCCACAGATTCAATACAATCCTTATAAAATTATCAATGCCATTTTTCACAGAACTAGAACAACAACAAAAGATTATGTTTGTGTGGAAACACAAAAGTCTCAAATAGCCAAAACAATTTTGTGAAAGAAGAATAAAGCTGAAAAAATCAGACTCCTGGTAAGTTAGACTATACTACAAAGCTGCACTAATAAAAATGGCACGGTACTGGCACAAAACAGACACATAGATCAATGGAACAGATTAGAAAGCCCAGAAATAAGCCCATGCACTTACAGTCAATTAATCAATATCAAAGGAGGCAAGAATATGCAATGGAGGAAAGGCAGTCTGTTCAATATGTGGCACTCAGAAAACTGGACAGCCACATGCAAAATAATGAAATCAGAGCAGTCTCTAATACCATATACAAAAATAAACCCAAAATGGATTATACATTTAAATCTAAGAACAGAAGTTATAAAACACCTAAAGGAAAACATAGGCAGAACACCCTGCCATCTGACATAAATCACAGCAATATTGGGGCAGATCTGTCTCCTAAAGTAATGGAAATAAAAGCAAAAATAAACAAATAGGACCAAATTAACTGAAAAGCTTTCACATAGCAAAGGAAGCCATAAACAAAGCCAAATATAACCTATGGAATGACAGAAAATATTTGCAAATGATGCCAATGACAATGGCTTAATTTCCAAAATACATAAACAGCTCATATAATTCAACAACTAAAAGCAACCCAATCAAAGGATGGGCAGAAAACCTAAAAAGACATTTCTCATCATCAAAAAGTCTACAAACAGTAAATGCTGTAGAAAATGTGGAGAAAAGTAAACTCTTCTACAGTGTTTTTGGGAATGTAAACTTGTGCAGCCATTTTGGAGAACAGTACGGAGGTTACTTTAAAAACTAAAAATAGAGTTACCATATGATCCAGCAATCTCACTCCTGGGGATATATCCAGAAAAGACAAAAACTCTAAATCAAAAAGATACATGCACCCCAGGATTCATAGCAGCACTCTCTACGATAATCTAGACATGGAAGCAACCTCAGTGTTCACTGAAGATGAATGGATATAGAAAAAGTGGCACATATACAATGAAGTATTACTCAGCTATAAAAAAAAAAAAGAAGGAAATAATGCCATTTGCATCTATATAGGTGGGCATAGAGATTATCATATTAAATAAATCAAACAGAGAAAGACAAATATCATATCATTTATATGAAATCTTAAAAAATGATACAAAATAGTATTTACAAAAGAGAGACTCACAGATATAAAAAAGCAACTTATGGTTACCAGTAGGGGGAAGAGAGAGGAAGGATAAATTAGGAGTTTGGGATTAACACTACTGTATTTAAATACATAACATCAGCCTCCTGTATGGCACACGGAGCTATATTCAATATCTTATAATAATCTATAGTGGAAAAGAAGCTGAAAAAGAATATGTATCTGAATCACTTTGCTATATAGGTAAAACTAACACAACATTAGAAGTCAACAATACTTCACTAAAAAAAAATAAGAGGGAAAAAATATATGAAATTCAGTCTGGAGGAAGAGCAAATGACCAATGACCATAAGATATTCAAAGTCTTTAACAGTGAAATATGAATCAAAACAATGGGCCCACTACTGTCTTTACAATATGTTTGGCCCAAGTAGGGAACAATCAAAATATCTAGTATTACAGCATTTTTGGAGAAACCGTATTTATTTGCCCTACCAGATTCCAATTTTAGAAAACATCCTTAAAAAATAATTATATAAAGATTTATTTCTAAACATGGCTATTCAATATTTTTGTAGGCAACAAACTCAAATTTCATGTCTATCTATAGCAATCTCATGTCTTATCATTTATCTGAATAAATGATAGAAGTATCTATACTACAACTATGACAAAATAGAAAATGAATAGTGAATTGATGCTGTATTAATTGTCTTATAGAGATATCATAATACATTAAGTAAACAAGCAATTAAAATTTGTTATGTAATGCCATATGTTATGAGAAATCCGTATGTGCATAATTTGTTTCAGCAAAGAGAAAATTATGGATGGATCCACATGGAAAAGTTATTTGTTACCTGCTGGGAAAGGGTTAGTTGTTTTTACCTTTAAAAAATACAATTTATTAAAAAACTTTGATATCATAAAAGGGAAATTCATGATAGATATTAATTGAGCTTTTTTTTTGAAACTCAAAGTCTTCTGATCCACTGGTGAGACTTTCTCCTCTTTAAACATGTTCCAAGTTTCTGGTGTACCAAAAGGAAGGATGGTAGGAAAAGTTTGTCTTACATGAAAGTAATAAGAAAGTATATTGAAAAAAATCTAAAGATAATAATCACACCCACTAAAAGTTAGTTGGATTTTTATTATCACTATGAACTGGCGATTCTAAATAACATCAGTGATACTGCCTCTCCCTGCCAGAGTGTCCACTATCACCCTCCCTCCACAATTTTTCCATTTTCCACTTTTAGTTAAGAAATTAATATAATATTATATGTCAATTATATGTAAATAGAAAAATAAATTCTAGGTAACTAATTACCAAACCTGTAACTTCTCTCATATCTCAATTTTAGACTTTTATCTACTTAATTCTTTGCCATTAACAAAGAATGTGTGTGTGCCTTTGTGTGTTTGTAGCACATATTGAGGTTTTTTTTGGTGTATATATATATATATGTACGTATATATATATATGTGTGTGTATGCTCTGGGAGTGGCAGTAAGTATTATAAACAGCATTTTTCTTTTGTTAAGTCTACTTTCATCACAATAGAAATATATATTCATAAAAATGAAATATTCAAGAAAGTTAATAGAATGTTGAATTCTATCTCAAAAAGGACAACCAATGTTAAACCCCTGGTGTATATCATTCAATAAGCAGATATTTCTTCCTTCTGATCTTTTTAGATTAAACATAAACAAATTGAACCATTTCAAAATTCAGTTACATGGTTTTCTAAATGTTAAATAGGCATTATCCTCTATTGTGCTATTTATCAAATTATGTAACTTGACTTCATATGTATTCCAAATAGCCTGAGTTTCATACATGGTGCATACACTCAATATATAAACATAAGTATTCTCCAATAAGCCAGTTTGAAATTTTGCATGATGCATATTTTATGCATATCTAATTTGAGAGTTCAAAAGGAAGAAAGAAATCTTTTATTTACCAGTTAGATCTGCTTGCCTTATAAAAGTTGGTTTTGCATTATATGTGAAACTGAAGAAATAACAGTGCTTAGATAAATCAATAAACACTCAGAAAATGTTTTCTACAAATTCAAGAGGTATTCTATTTACAGTATTAAGCCTTAACTGCTATGAACCTCTTCTTGGAATATTAGTTTTCATTTTTTCCCCAACAGTGAAACACTATCTTAAAATTACTTTTTTAATAAGTCAAATAGGGTAAACAGATACAACTGCAGTTGTTACAGGGAATGGTTGGGTGGCTACCCTGCCCTGCTTGCTACTACTTTTTTCCCTAGCCCCACATCCAAGAGAGTCCCTGAGGCACGTTCTCAGAATCTCTGTGGGTCTCCTGGGCAGTATTTTAGTATTTTACTGTGGATTCCTTTCTATTGCCATAGAAAGGAATCACTTCAGTGACCTGTATAATTCTGAAGATTGTTTGAAAAACATTGAAATAATACAAATAACATATTCTTTTTAATAATGTGACTATTCCTATTTCCTTTTATTGTTCCAACTAGAGACTATGGTCAGGAGACACTTGTGGTTAGGAAACACAGATAAATCAGACTAAAGTTTAGACTTTGTGATACAATATATTCTACATGATATAATTGTTGTTGTTGTTTAGTCACGAAGTCATGTCTGACTCTACGACCCTATAGACTATAGCCCACCAGTCTCCTGTGTCCATGGGATTTCCTAGGCAAGAACACTGGAGTGGGTTGCCATTTCCTTCTCCAGGAGATCGTCCCAACCCAGGGATTGAAACTGTGGCTCCTGCATTGGCAGGTGGATTCTTACTGCTGAGCCACTGGAGAAGCCCATGCTGCTGCTGCTGCTAAGTCACATCAGTTGTGTCCGACTCCGTGCGAACTACCAGGCTCTGCCATCCCTGGGATTCTCCAGGCAAGAACACTGGAGTGGGTTGTCATTTCCTTCTTCAATGCGTGAATGAGAAAAATTAAAGTGAAGTCGCTCAGTCATGTCTGACTCAGGGACCCCATGGACTGCAGCCCACCAGGCTCCTCCATCCATGGGATTTTCCAGGCAAGAGTACTGAAGTGGGTTGCCATTGCCTTCTCTGGAGAAGCCCATAATAGTGTATAAAAATTCTATAAAGATGCATTTTGTATCATATATCATATATTTTAAGAATTACCTTTCCTAATGTACACTGATGGACTATAAAGAAAGCTGAGTGCCGAAGAAATGATGCTTTTGAATTGTGGTGTCGGAGAAGACTCTTGAGAGTCCCTTGGGCTGCAAGGAGATCCAACCAGTCCTGGGTGTTCATTGGAAGGACTGATGCTGAGGCTGAAACTCCAATACTTTGGCCACCTCATGTGAAGAACTGACTCATTAGAAAAGACCCTGATGCTGGGAGGGATTGGGGGCAGGAAGAGAAGGGGACGACAGAGGATGAGATGGTTGGATGGCATCACCGACTCAATGGACAGGGGTTTGAATAAGCTCCAGGAGGTGGTGATGGACAGGGAAGCCTGGGGTGCTGCAGTCCATGGGGTTGCAAAGAGTTGGACATGACTGAGCTACTGAACTGAACTGAATGTACACTGAAAAATACTACTATATTTAAAACATATGAAGTTCTTTGTAAAATTATGGAGTTTTTCCTCATTATAAATCACAGAATATTTGATGAAAAACTTTGACAAAGCAGCACATATCAGCAAAGCAAATATGTTTCAGATCTCAATCAGGTGTTTTGTGGAATTGCATAGTTCCCATTAAAGAGTTCACCCACCTTAATTCCCTAATCTTATTGCTTCCATTTAAAAAAAAAAATTATTGTTAATTCTCTGTCTCCTGAGAGACAACTTGAATCCAAATCACAAAATAATTGTCTCAAACTTTAAGTTTGTTTTATAAAATGAAAACATGAAAGCTCCCATAATCATAGCTTATTAAATATAGTGGTTCTACTCACATGTTAATTTCCACTTCTTTATAATCATAGCTTTTAGAAATGACGCATGCTCAAAGTATTCTCCTTGTCTGTTCATTTGGTTACTGGTCCTATAAATTCTGTCTGATCATTCCCTCACAATGCCCTGGCCAGGACATAAAAGGAGGCAAGGAATAACAAAACCTTTTCTAGGCACTTGCACTCCATCACCTTCCTGAGTTCCTGACAGAGGTTTCTGTCTCAGTATTTTAGCTTCTGTACTCTCTAAGTGTATATTTCTCCAGTCTTCTTTTTGGCTATTTAAGCTTGGTCTTTTGATTCGGTTTGGCCTCTTTTTTTTGTCTTCTTTGTAGTCATGGGCTAGAAACAACTAATTTTATCCCTCCCATCCTGTGAGTGATAGATTCAAATGGGGGGCTGGCTGCCTCCTACCTTCATTGTTCTAGCTCTCCCTCAGACATCTCAGACCCCAGACGTCTAGAACTAAGCTTAGTATCTTTCTCTTTGACTCTGCTCTCCCACTATACCTCCTCTAATGGTGAGCTATAGCAACATCGCACCACTTTTGACCCTTTCCTGTACATCCCTCCCGTATTTAACTGGAGAACTCACCCAGTGTTTCCAATGAATCACCAACTCTCTATTCCAGATGTTATTATTGAATATCTTGATTCAGTAATATAATTTCAGGTTTTATTTCATTTTATTCAAAAAGTAGTAAAAAAATGACTACAGCAATTCCAAATCCAAATTCTTCAAAGTACACTCAGTTTTTACTATAAGGTATTAAGACATATTTTTAAAAAATTATGAACATTATTGGGTTGTTATTATAGATAACTGAGCACTCTGTTAAGCCAGTAAGTGGGCAAATTTTAATACTACATGGATTTTATTATTTTATATATATATATATTTGCCTGAGTTTTAAAAAATGCTTCTTGACATGTGGGTATATTTCCAATCTTAGTTTTTTCTGACCCATATTTTCTAGAAAAATAGCAACACATTTAACTGTCTGACCAAAATACCATAAAGTTTTGAATGTACTAAACTGTGGTTGTATGTGTTTTTTGTTTTAGTTTTGCTGTCAGTTCAGTTCAGTTGCTCAGTCGTGTCCAACTCTGCAACCCCATGGACTGCAGCAAGAGAAGCTAGATGATAGAGAGAAAGGAGTTTACAATTTGTAGTCATCTGTAAGAAATCTGAAAGCAGATTGACTAATCAAATACATTTCTCAAATATCTTTTTCTTTATTTTCCAGTTCCACTGCACAGGCCAAATTATTGCAAGACTATTTGACACGGAGCAAGAACTTTCTTTGCCTAAAGGGAAGGAAATGGGATTCAGCTGAAACCTGGGAGGTGGGGGGCGGGGGGGTGGTGGGGAGTAGGTTTGCTGCTCTATAGTGTTTATAGGGCAAAGAAAGAAATTTAGTACTTTAGGGATCAGGTTTATCATGACCGCCTCCAGAGAAACTTTGAACTATTTATTACCACTTTAAAATATCTTTTCTAAAAAGCTCAAAGCCTCCAGACAGAACTTTATGTAGAAGTGCATGTTATATATTTAGGAATTTAAGGGAGAGAATGTGCACAGCATGGAAGGAGACAAGACTGAAAATGTTAAATCACTTTTCCTTATTACTTTCAAATTTTAATAAGACAATATACATTTGTCATATCACATATTTTTAAATAAATCATTAAATGAGGAAAAATGTGTAACAAATATTTTATGCACTAATTTATTAACATCATAAACATTTATTTCTTTTAGCTTTCATTGTTTATACAGGACATTGATGGTAGGCTGTTAAAGTATAATTTAGTCACAGGATTTAGTTTTAAGAGGATATATAGTAACATCCTTTAAATATGCTGCTGCTGCTGCTAAGTCACTTCAGTTGTGTCCGACTCTGTGTGACCCCATAGACGTCAGCCCAGCAGGCCCTCCCTTAAATATGCTAGTGTATCTTTTTCCTATCACCTTACTTTCTTCTATTAGAGGCATTACAGTCTACAGTTTTCCAGAGAGAAGCCTTATCAAGTAGAGAATCCATTCTTACTGCAGTATACAGAGTTCTATCTTAAAAAGAAAAAAAAAGCCAAAGTAGTTTCAATAAACTTCATCAACCATATTCTTATTTAAGTCATAGGATGACTTTTACTTATTGTCCAGCTCCTGGCAGTGTTCCTTGATCACAATTTAATTATTTTGCATTTGTCTACTGAGTTTACAAATATTTCCTGAACTCAGTCATCAAAATGGTTTAAATTTTTAACCTATTTACCAGCTTTCTCATTTTTTCCTCTCCAATTTACATTTTTAATATAATTGCTTAACAGACTAGTGTCCTTTCCATAGGTTTCAAAAATTACTTTTTTATTAATATGCTTTATGGTTCATATACCATACTATATGACTGTAAAATGAGTTTTTGAATATATTATACATGTAATTTATTTTTAAGTGGAAAACATCTTTTGGTGAATCATCATCTGGTTAGGCTCTTCTACTTTTGTCATTAGTATTGGGATTCTTTTCTGTATAAATAAAAGAAGAGTAATTACAATATATAATTAAGAATTTGCATGCTTTTATCCAATTTAAAATATTTAATATTCTTTTAATCCTATACTTTTTAACATTTTAATTAAAAAATTTAAGAAAGAATTCTTTTAGAGGGATCATGAAAACCAGAAATGGTTATTTTAGAAGACTTTGAATGTATTCAGTGAATCTGGTTTCTAACTTCCATCTAAAATAATGTCAAAGCACTGCCTGGTTAAAACTCTCCCATAAGATGGGGTTAAATTGAGTGGCTATGCAATTCTCATGACCTTTTTCAGATACTAGAGATAACTTAGTCATTTTCCATTTCTCAGCTATAATATTTCTTTTGAATGTTGTGAACTTTTAAAAAATGTCACTAAAATGTTAACTATTTTTTTTTTCTTCACACATTTGTGCGTTTTGACTATACTAACATGGGTGCGAAAAAGTCTATTGCAAATATGTTTAACAAACTCTGTATTTCTCAACTTATAATCTTATTTCACACTTCAATGCATGATTTATGGCATTGAATAATCTATGATCTAGTCTTCTGAAAGGACATGGAAAAAGATCTCCAGTATCTTTTTTATTCATTCTAGCATTTTTTACTATGATCTTCATATACTTTTAGGATGATTTCATTAAACTCTAGGAGAGTGTGAATAATGTAACCATAAAATGGAAGAAACCCACAAAAGACAAATATGATCAATTTATCCATCTAGAGAGTAAAAACTTTTGGATGAAAAATAAATAAGCATCTAAAATTCTCAGAAAAATTAAAATGATCAAATATTACAGATATCTAACAGATGTGGATCATTTATTATGTGCCCACTTCCCTTCTAAGAACTACTCATTCCCATCAATAGAAAATTAAACCAATCACTAATTCCCACTATTCATTCCCATTAATGGAAAATTAAACAAATCACCGATTCTCATTCACAGAACTATTAAGAGGCAATGCCTGGTTCTAAGTCTAGAAAAGTATAGCTTGAGAGAACATGCTCTTAACCTCTCTACTAAGAATTAAAAGAAATATAATTATTTCCATTATGAGTGAATGAGTTCAGAACATGCCACCCTAACATAAGCCACTCTGAAGTACCCTCTATTTTGAGTTAAAGACACTTGAAAAATGGCAAAGACAATAAACAACAAAAAAAAGAACACCCCAACTTTCCAGGCAGGAGATGAAATTTCCCTGTGAAAGATATCCTCCCTATAGCAGAAGAAAAGTAACATTCCCATCATTAAGGATGAGAAGCTAAGACTAGGAGAATTCTGTACAAGTACACCTTGTTAAAATAATTCTTATCTCCCTGTGGCCTCTCCACATGGGTTAGTTACTTTTTCCCAATTGTCTCTCTTTTCTCAACCTAATACAGAAAACCTAGATTTTGCCATTTCTTTGACTCCTCACTCATGAAGGCTTACATGCCATGTAAAATTTGTGTTAGATAAACTTGTATGTTTTTTTCCTGTTTATCTGTCTTAAGTCAGTTTAATTTGAAGGTCCAGTTAAAAATAACTGGGTAAAAGTAGAATTTAGACTCCCCTGTACTATCAACCAAAAAAATTAAAAAGAACTAGATGACTACATATCAATTAAGATACCAAAAAGACTTTTTATTCAAAAAGATACACAATGACAATAAAAATCTGATGAAAAAGACAGTAGTATGAATTGGGCCTCTTTAAAAAATCAAAATATGATTCCCTCTGGCTAAGTAATTCTGTGTCTAATCATCTACCTTAAAAGTGAAAAACTGAAAACTGTATAAATTATATATATGTATTAAAGTGTAGAAGTAAATGTGACATAACAGCCCTAAAATATGTCCTTAAACACTGAATAGCCTTGGGAAAATCCTGACATTGTATAAACACTATAACTATTCCTACGTAATACAAAATGATAAGCAAGCAGCAATCAGCAACAGTAACAAATCCCATAAAGGAATGCATAGAACAGTGATTGGGAAACATCTAGATATTTTAAAACTAAACTAATGTAGACGATGAATCCCCACTTCTGTCAATTACATTTCAGAATGGCTGTATAAACTGAAAGTTTAGAGGCTCTCTGTCCTTTGCACAAGAGTTTGGTGTGGCTGGGTAGTAAATAGGAGAAATCTAAGCCATAAGCCTCCCATTAATCATAGATGTGGGTCTACTTTTATTACCTTTTGGTATAATAATGGATAGAGAATTATTTTAAAACTCCAGAATCTTGTGAAAGCAAATACACTTCTTTATAGGATTATTTTCAGTTTTGAACACATTTTTCTTTCCTATTCCTAAAAATGAGCTACAAATGAAACATTACAAACCCCTATTAGGAAGAATAAACATATGTAAATAAAAGGAAAATTAGCACACTCTAAAACAATATATAATAAAGCAATTTGATGAAACTCTAAAAATACATATAATCAGACTATAAAATACATAAGAAAAAGCAAAAGATTTAATATAAACCAGAATGAAAAATCTGGGAAGCAAAGAAACACAAAGATTTTAAAGATTTTTAAAGATTTCTAAAATACTCATAGATTCCTGATTTCAGCTGTCACACATACAGAACATGGAAATCATCACTCTTGTCTGCACAACAAAAAACTGGACAATGTGAAAATCAATGACTTTTCTTAGCCCCATCTGAAAACTGAAGTTGCAGGGACAACCACCACTCTGAAGTCTGAAGAGACAGGCACATCCAGAGAGACACAGGGACTGAGATTGTCTCACCTGGAGCAGGAGCCACTAGAGCTGTAAAATGGTAGGGATATCTACATGGAAAATTTGACAATTCTGGAGGCTGAGTGTGGACTAATCTAAAGATGAGAAAATCATGGGGGCTGCAGGCTTAAGGGACCTCCTTCCCAAATCCTTCACCAATAGGTTCTTCTGGTGAGGATCCTAGAAAGATCCCCTTATAAACCCAGCAGAGAGTGTAACCATTGTGAAACAAGCCCAGAGCCTTCTCTGTAATAAAGGTCTACTCTCCAGGTGAAAGGACTTCGCCTGATGTAATTCTGAAA
Organism: Bos indicus; assembly: GCF_029378745.1. Taxonomy (NCBI): domain Eukaryota; kingdom Metazoa; phylum Chordata; class Mammalia; order Artiodactyla; family Bovidae; genus Bos; species Bos indicus. The sequence goes on from NC_091765.1 coordinate 27,733,197, forward strand.
CTTTATGCTAGCTGAAGAACACTGAGTCCCAGAAAAATATAGGTGATTTTTTTTTTTTTAAGAGTGCAATAATTATTGGAGCAAGGCTTCCCTGTTGGCGGTATAGAATCTGACACAGTGCAGGAGACCTGGCTTAGATCCCTGGGTTGGGATGATCCCCTGGAGAAGGGAATGGCAACCCACTCCAGTATCTTTGCCTGGATAACCCCAGGGACAGAGGAGCCTGGAGGGTTACAGTCCATGGGGTCGCAAAGAGTCAGGCACGACTGAGTGACTAAGCCCAGTACAGCACAATTATTGGAGCAGACAATAAATGTGACCTTTGGGCTATTAATGTATGCCTACATGATAATGCATTTCAATTCCTCACAGATAATCTTTGAAATAATTCAGTTCACCCACTGGTCATCACTACTATCATATAGTGATACATATCAGGCACAGTGACAGGGCAAATAAGCATGTAAAATTTATCAACATTACTTATCATTAGGAAATGCAAATTAAAAGAGCCTATGATCCCACCATAAACCGATTAAAATTACTAAAAGCTAACAACTGTCAATAAAAATTGCTGATGAGGATGTGGAACTATAGGGGCAGGAAGAAAATTCATTGTTCTTGGGAATGGAAAATAGTTTGGAAAATAATTTTACACTTTCTTACAAAGCTATACAGTCTTACCATGCAATCCAGCAATTATGTTCCTAGGTATTTACCCAACTGATTTGAAACTAATGTCTACACAAAAACCTGTATGTCCATGTTTATAGAAGCTTTATGCTTAATTTCTAAAGACTGGGAGAAACCAAGATGTCATTCAACAGGTGAGTGAAAAACAAACTGTGATCCATCTATACAATAAAATAAAATTTAGTGATAAAAAGGAATGAGCTCGTGTACTCAGAAGTTGAGTACACACATAAATCTGTGACTACTAAAAGTATAGATACGTTACGACCTAACAGTTACTCTTTTAGGTATATAACCAACAGAAACATGTACATATGTACATCAAAAGACATGCATAATAATGGATAGCAGCACTATTTGTAACTGTTAAAATCTGGGGGAAAAAACCCCTATGAATTGTCCTTAGAAGTAGAATGGATTAAATACATTGTTTATATAATAGAATGCAAAAGAAAAGAGAATGAACTGCAAACTACATGAATACGTATCACAAACATACTGTTGAATGAATGAAGCCAGGTACAAAAGTAGATTCTCTGTGTGATTCTATTTGTGTAAAGTTCAAATTCAGGCAAAACTTATCTAATACAGTCTTAGAAGTCAGGATACTTTTGACTCTTACAGGCCCTGAAGTGAATTTGGGGAGTTATGACTACATATAGGAACCTTTTGGAGGACTGGTAGTATTTCTTGACCTATGTCTGTTTTACACAACAATATTTACTTTTTGGAGATTCATTATATGTATTTCTCAATTTTTCTTTGTGTATATTATACTTTAGCAAACACTTAAATGAATAATGTTTAGAAGGATTAAACAATGTCTTGGAGAAGGCAATGGCACCCCACTCCAGTACTCTTGCCTGGAGAATCCCATTGACAGAGGAGCCTGGTAGGCTGCAGTCCATGGGGTCGCTAGGAGTCAGACACGACTGAGCGACTTCACTTTCACTTTTCACTTTCATGCATTGGAGAAGGAAATGGCAACCCACTCCAGGGTTCTTGCCTGGAGAATCCCAGGGACAGGGGAGCCTGACGGGCTGCCGTCTACAGGGTCTCACAGAGTCGGACACGACTGAAGTGACTTAGCAGCAGCAGCAGCAAACAATGTCTAATAGTAGTTCCAGAAAAAGGAAATAAAATGGAGAAGAGATACACATATAATCTTAGCTGAGAATTTTCCAGAAATGAAGATCTGAAGTCCTCAGAATGTTAAAACAAAGAAACATAAAACTTCTCAGGTCTCTGGGTCAGGAATAGTTATTACTACACAGCAAAAGACAAAAACTACTTCAAGTAAGCTAGATAAGAAGTAAAGCAAGACACAAACTATATAATATGTAAATTAGTAGTCAGTATAAAACATAAAGCAGAGAAACTATATGAAATATTGGGCTTGGGAAGCAATGGTGAAATCTTAAATGGAGTAGGGATACTGCTGCTGCTGCTAAGTCACTTCAGTCGTGTCCAACTTCGTGCAGCCCCATAGACCGCAGCCCAGCTGGCTCCACCGTCCCTGGGATTCTCCCCGGCAAGAACACTGGAGTGGGTTGCCATTGCCTTCTCCGGAGTAGGGATAGCTTTACTGAATGTGAAGAGAGATAAAATATACAGATATAGGTAGGTGGGTAGATGTGGTTGTGGGGGTTGATAGAAGAGGATAAAGTCAGATATCCATTTACAAAAACTGTAGCTAATTCTCTGTAGTTAAATCATAATTCAGTTACTGTTACCCAGTTGTGAGGAACATTCCATGGTGTTTTATAAGGACCATGTAGAATGACTATATATCAAATGTTAACGTGTATCATTTGCATCTCCCTCCCCCTCTCTGTGCCCCTTCTACTCCATACACTTAGTAAATGATGCATCACATTGTTTCTCTAAGCCTCTCAGAATATCACTCTAACTATTTGAAAGAGAAAAAGATCAAAGGGTCATACTATTTGAGAAGAATGACAGAAATACAGTAGAAAAAATGTATTTATCTTTAGTACACATAAGGATGGGCTTCCCTTATAGCTCAGTTGGGAAAGAATCTGCCGGCAATACAGGAGACCCAGGTTCAACTCCTAGGTTGGGAAGATACCCTGGAGAAGGAAATAGCAACCCATTCCAGTATTCTTGCCTGGAGAATCTCATAGACAGATGAGCCTGGGAGGCTACAGTCCATGGGGTCGCAAGAGTCGGACATGACTTAGAGACTAAACTGCCAAACACCACCACTCATAAGGGTGATAGATGGAGTTCATGCAAATAGACTTGATGACTAGCAGAATCCAAACCAGCCCAATAATATAGATTTTTACAAATTTTTAGGAGAAAAATAAATCTGAGGCTAACATCAAAGCTTGTATTGTTTAAGAGAGGCATCCTTTGAACTGCATAGTATAAGACTGAGTAGCAGGCAGAGGGTTTCTTATTCCCTGGAAAGAGAAATTGTAACCATAATATTAGCTAAGAGCCACTGAATACTTGAAGTCCTGAAGAGAGCATGTTTTGAATTTAAATTTTGTATCAACATTTATTTTGAAAAAATTCAAGCTTTAATGCACCAGTGGAAGCATTTTGTATCATTTGCACTTTCTCTGATCTTTTTATCTTTGTCTCTCTTACACACTGACTCTCACACATGTATATACATATATTTCATGTTATTATTGTTATTGTGGAACTATGTACTGTGTAATGGAGAAGGCGATGGCACCCTACTCCAGTACTCTTGCCTGGAAAATCCCATGGACAGAGGAGCCGGGTAGGCTGCAGTCCATGGGGTTGCATAGAGTTGGACACGACTAAGCGACTCCACTTTCACTTTTCACTTTCATGCATTGGAGAAGGAAACAGCAACCCACTCCAGGGTTCTTGCCTGGAGAATCCCAGGGACGGGGGAGCCTGGTGGGCTGCCATCTATGTGGTCGCACAGAGTCGCACACGACTGAAGCAACTTAGCAGCAGCAGCACTGTGTAATCATTAGAATATACCAAGTATCACAATGTTTCATCTTTAAATAATTCAGCATGTGTCTTCTGACAGTGAAGATGTTCTCCTCTATGACAACAAAATAGTGATCAAATCCTGGGATTTTACATTACTACAGTCCTTATTCTAATTTTTTGAATTAACCTAACAATATTCTATATCCAGGATCATCTAATGCTTTTAATCATCATGTTCCTTTACTTTCTTTTAATCTATAACTGTTGCTCAGTCTTTATTGTCTTTAAGGACATTGACCTTGCTGAAGCTATTTAGTAAACTTAGTTTCAATATTTGTTCATTCTCTCTTCTAAATGCATACTTCTTATCAGTAGTACAAAAGTTATCCAGTAATTGTCCTTTCATCCTTCTCCAACAGGGAACAATGTAATGCTTTTTTTTTTTTCTTTTAATATTCCACAGTGGCATGCAAAGACATTCATCATGCCAGGATATAGAATAGTTGTTATCCTACCAAACATATGAATATAAATATCCTAATGATTCGTTGGGACTAAAATGTCTTAGGCAGTGTGTTTTATTTCACATAATAAATGTATAATATTATTATTTATAATTTCAATGAAAACTGTAACATGGCAAATTAGAATGTAGGCATTTTAGCTTTTATTTCATTATGAGTTTGAAAACGAAAACATAACTTTGAACACTGTATTGATTTTACTTCAATTGTAATTCAAATTTCAAATGCACTTACCATAATTTCAATGAAATGGTACATATAAATTGTTCTTTAGTTCAGATTAATCTTAAATCAGTTTTACAAACCACAGAGCACAGAATATAAAAAGTCTAAGTGGACATTAGGTGACTCTTTGCTGCAGACAAATAGTTTCAGATATTTTTGTATTCTGAAAGCTACAATCTGAACATGATTTCCGTGCAGATCAAATACACTTAAGAGCCATCTCATATTCATTCAGTCCATGTGGAAAATGCTTGGAATACAAAATAAATGTTTTTATCTCCACATAGCAAGGATAGCAATCTTTCTACTTTTCCTACTTGGGTATGGTTTAAGCAAAAGCAAATTGTTAATTAGAAGATGTTTTGCTTAGTTAAGAACTCATGATTATGTGCTACCATTCATATGACTTCATCCTCAGTGGTAAAGAATCTGCCTGCCAAACAGGAGAGGCGGGTTTGATCCCTGGATTAGGAAGATTTCTTGGAGAAGAAAATAGCAATCCATTCCAGTATCCTTGCCTGGAAAATCCAATGGACAGAGGAGCCTGGTAGGCTACAGTCCAGGAGGTTGCAGTCAGACATGACTTAGTAACCAAACAACAAAATTAACAGATGTTTTTGAATAATTTAGAACACATGATTATGTGCTATCATGCATACAACATTTTGTTTGTTTGCCTGACAGTATAACGAATGTTAAAAATTAGTTATTAGGATATTGTTCATTTGTCATCATGTAGTTTAGTTTTTTCCAAACCTAAGCTCTCTCTTCATATACTTGTTTACTGTCCTTTTGCAATTTATCTGCAGTATAATAACCTTTAACCCCTTAATTTATGTTGCATCCCATCCTCAGATTCTAAGTTTATGTCTTAAGTCATAACAATAGATGTATTCTTGAACAATTGCTATGAATGCCTTATGCTTAACTTATATTAAAGAAAATTATATTAAATTACATTAAAAACCTGTCCAAGAGGATGAGTTAACGTTTGACAAGAGGTTAAGATTAAAAAAGTAGGACACTGTAACATTTGAGTTTGACAAAAGTTGTTTCCACAAAAATTAGTCAATAGCATAAATTATTTAAAGCAGGACAAGATTATTCTCATTATTCTTTTTAAAAGTTTACTATTCTTTTTGTCTATTTTTTCAGATGAATGTCATAATTACTCCACATTTTTAATAGACTATTTTTAGAGCAGTTTTCAAAGAAGGCACTGGCACCCCACTCCAGTACTCTTGCCTGGAAAATCCCATGAATGGAGCAGCCTGGTAGGCTGCAGTCCACGGGGTCGCTAAGAGTCAGACACGACTGGGTGACTTCACTTTCCCTTTTCCTTTTCATGCATTGGAGAAGGAAATGGCAACCCACTCCAGTGTTCTTGCCTGGAGAATCCCAGGGACGGGCGAGCCTGGTGGGCTGCCGTCTCTGGGGTCCCACAGAGTCGGACACGACTGAAGCCACTTAGCAGCAACAGCAGAGCAGTTTTAGGTTCATAGTAAAACTGAGTGAAAAATACAGGGAGTTCTTGTATGCCACATTCCCCACCCAGCCTCCGTTACTGTTAACACCCACACCACAGTGGTACAGCTTGAAGTCCATGGTTTACATTAGTGTTCACTCTTGGTGTTACATGTTCTGTGGGTTTGGATAAATGTATAATAACTTGTATCCAGAGGGGAGTGATCAAGTTGATGGAGTAGCAGGACACGGCACTCATCTCCTGCCACAAATACATCAAAAATACATCTACACCAAAAAATACATTAGTGGAGCCATTCTCAAAGAATACATACTGAACACTGGCAGAAGTCCTTGGACTTCTGAAAGGGCAAGAAGAATCCCCATGTAACTGTGTAGGACAAAAGAAAAAAGAGCGAGAATCAGGATGGGACCTGTGCCCCTTGGAGGGAACTGTGAGAAAAGAAAGATTCCTGAGCCTGGAGGAGTTTCCCCCTTCATCACTGGTGGGGAGCCTCAGAGGATGGCACAGCAGCCAGTTTACAGAGTGGACAGACCTGCATCCTGCATGGATGGTCCATGCCAGCACCCTGTGTTCCCCAGACAGAGAAACGTGTCTACTTGGTGCTAAAGCTTCAGACATCAGGCCCAGGTGAAGGACTGGGGTTAGCTGCACAGAGACAGCTTGAAGGGGCTGGAGTGTGGTGTAGGTGCCACTGAGGGCATATGTGGAGGGAGCCTGGGCCTGCCATAGAGGTGGGCACTGGCCACTGCATCTGCACAGAACCCGTCAAGGGGATAATGGCTGGCACTTACTGAGGAAAGAGGAGGCAGGCATCCATATTAGAAACAGCTCTCACACCAAAAATATTAAACCCACACAGGCTATAATTGGATGCTCTCATGTAAAATAGACCTCCAAGACCATGGTAGGTGATTTTACTCCTTCCTGCATGTGCGAAACCCCTTAGTTTAAATTAAACCAGCCTATAACAGCTAGTGTTGCCCACTACAGTCTGTCTATAAAAACTCTGTAATCCCTTTGTTTGGGGCTCAGAGCTTGAAGTGTTAACTCCTCTGGGCCCGCCTGTGTAATAAACCTGAGTTCTCCAACAAAAAAAAAAAAAAAAAGAGAGAGAGAGAAATGTAAAGGAAACAATAATAATAAAGCAGAGAAACCATTTACAGTGAAAAGACCAAGAAATTCATTCCTGTGAAAAAACAATGAAACAGACCTCTTTGGTTTAATAGGTATCAAGTTCAAAAAGAAGATAATGAAAATACTGAAGGAATTAAGACAAACTCTCAACAGAAATAAAGCTTATTGTTAAAAAAAAAAAGTAACTAGAAACAATAAGAAGACAAGAAAGATTAGAAATTTCATTTGCTGAAACAAAAGCTGAGCTAAAGGCAATAAATAGCAGAAGGGACAATGTAGAATAATGAATAAATGATTTGGATTATAGAATAATGGAACTCATTATATTGTCACCCTGCTTATTTAACTTATATGCAGAGTACATCATGAGAAACACTGGGCTGGATGAAGCACAAGCTGGAATCAAGATTGCTGGGAGAAATATCAAAATAACCTCAGATACACATATGACATCACCCTATGGCAGAAAGTGAAGAACTAAAGAGCCTCTTGATGAAAGTGAAACAGGAGACTGAAAAATTTGGCTTAAAACTCAACATTCAGAAAACTAAGATCATGGCATCTGGTCCCATCAGTTCATGGCAAATAGATGGGGAAATAATGGAAACAGTGAGAGACTTTATTTTGGGGGGCTCCAAAATCACTGCAGATGGTGATTGCAGCCATGAAATTAAAAGATGCTCCTTGGAAGGAAAGTTATGACCAACCTAAAAGGCATATTAAAGAGCAGAGACACTACTTTGCCAACAAAGGTCCGTCTAGTCAAGACTATGGTTTTTCCATTGGTCATGTATGGATGTGGGAGTTGGTCTATAAAGAAAGCTGAGCACTGAAGAATTGATGCTTTTGAACTGTGGCGTTGGAGAAGACTTGAGAGTCCCCTGGACTGCATGGAGATACAACCAGTCCATCCTAAAGGAAATCAGTCCTAAGTATTCATTGAAAGTACTGATGTTGAAGCTGAAACTCCAATACTTTGGCCACCTGATGCAAAGAACTGACTCATTGGAAAAGACCCTGATGCTGAGAAAGATTGAAAGCAGGAGGAGAAGGGGACAACAGAGGATGAGATGGTTGGATGGCATCACTGACTCAATGGACATGAGTTTGAGTAAGCTCTGGGAGTTGGTGATGGCCCCGGAGGCCTGGTGTGCTGCAGTCCATGTGGTTACAAAGAGTTGGACACGACTGAGTGACTGAACTGACCAGAACTAAGCCCCACCTCCTTTTTTTAAAAAGGCACCTAAGAAACCTATAGGATAATACATAGATTAGCATCTATGCTAATCTATGCTAATAGGGATTCCAGAAGAAGAAGAAAGAGATAAAGGGATTAAAAATATATTTAAGGCAATTATGGCTGAAAACTTCCCCAGTCTGAAGAAGGGAATAGATATTCCAGTGTAGGAAGCACAGAGGGTTCCAAACAAGATGAATCCAAATAGACCTACACTAAACATATTATAATTAAAATGAAAAAAATTAAAGCGGGGACACTAAAGGCAGCAAGATAAAACACAGTTAATTACAAGGGAACCCCCAGAGGGCTATCAGCTGATTTCTCTACAGAATCATCGTAGATAAGAGGATGTGGCAAAATATATTCAAAGTACTGAAAGAGAAAAATCTGTAACCTAAAATACTCTACCAGCAAGATTATCATTTACAATAGAGGGAGAGAGAGAGAATTTCTCAGACAAGCAAACTCTAAAAGAATACATACTAAACCTATCCTTGAATGTTGAAAGATCTTCTCTAAATGGAAAAGAAATGAGAAGCTATATGAAAATCACAATTGGAAAGTATCACTTAAGTAACTCAGTATATGGTAAAAAAAAATTTTTTTTAATTTTTTGACTGCATTATGCAGCATACAGGAGATCCCCGACCAGGGATCAAACCTGAGCCCCCTGCATTGGGAATTCAGAGGCCTAACCACTGGACCACCAGGGAAGTCCCCCCAAATTTTTTTAATGAAAAAAATGTTCTTGAAAACGATGACAACCAAAATTAACAACAAAGTGATAAACATGAAGATGTAAAAGCATGGACATCCAAAATCATAAAATGTATGGGAGGAGAGTAAGAAAATGAAAAAAAATTCTTCTGTTTACAATGTGTTTGAACCTATATGACTATTGGTCTACAGGAAATAGATATAGGAGAGGGTCACATATTTGAAAAACATGGTAACCACAAGTGAAAAATATACAATAGATTCACAAAAATAAAAAAGAGAACACAAGCATAAAATAAAAGGAAATCATCAAACTACAAAGGGAAAACCAATAAGAAAGGTACAAAGAAGAAACAGAATCAACTATAAAACAAGCAGATTCATTTCGATATATGGCAAAACCAACACAATATTGTAAAGTTAAAAAATTAAATTAAATTAAAAAAAATAAAACAAGCTTTAAAATGGCAGTAGATACTTATCTATCAGTAATTACATTAGATGTCAATGGACTGAATGCTGCAATCAAAAGACAGAGTGGCAGTTTGGATAATAATAATAAAACAAGAGCCTATAATACTCTGCCTATAAAAATCCACTTAGGACAGAGGACACACATAGACTGAAGGTAAGAGGATGGAGAAAGATGTTTTATGCAAAGAGAAATGATGGGAAAGAGGGGAATCACAGTATTCATACAGGACAAAATAGAGTTTGACACAAAGGCCATAAAGATAAAAACGCAATATAATGTTAAAAAATCAATACAAGAAGAGGATATTACTCTTATTGACATGTATGCATCTAACATAGGAGCACCCAAACACATAAAACAAATACTAACAAACATAGAGGGAGAAATTCACATGAGTACAATAATAGCAGGGACTGTAACACCCCACTCACATCAATGGAATGATCTTCTAGATAGAAAACCAATAAGGAAACTGATCTCCTAAATAATACAACAGAAAAGTTAGACTTAATGTTTTCAAGACATTACATCCCCTAGAATGAATGTGCTCTTTTCAAGTACACATGGAAGATTCTCTCAGATTGACCACATACTAGGGCACGAAGCTATGACAAACCTTGACAGTGTATTCAAAAGCAGAGACATCACTTTGCCAACAAAGGTCCATATAGTCAAAGCTATGCTTTTCCAGTAGTCATAAATGGATGTGAAAGTTGGAGCATAGAGAAATCTTAGTGCAAAAGAATTAATGCTTTTAAATTGTGGTGCTGGGGAAGACTTTTGAGAGTCCCTTGGACAGCAAGGAAATCAAACCAGTCAATCCTAAAGGAAATCAACACTGAATATTCATTGGAAGGACTGATGCTGAAGTGCCAATACTCTGGCCACCTGATGCAAAGAGCTAATTCATTGGAAAAGAGCCTGATGCTGGGAAAGATGGAGGGCAGGAGGAGAAGGGAGTGACAGAGAATGAGATGGCATCATCAACTCAGTGGACATGAGTCTGAGCAAATTCCAGGAGATGGTGAAGAATAGGGAAGCCTGGCATGGTGCAATCCATGTGGTCACAAAGGGTTGGACATGCTTTAGTGACTGAACAACAAAAAAGGGCACAAAACAAGCCTCAATAAATTTACAAGTATAGAAATTATTCCATGCATCTTTTCTTACCACAATAGCATGAAACTAGAAATCAACCACAGAAAAAGAAATAAGACAAGGTTGACAAAAGGAGACCAGACAATATGCTACTTAAAAACCAATGGTTCAATAACGTAACCAAAGAGGAAATTTAAAATTGCCTTGAGACAAATGGCAGTGAACACACAACCATACAAAGTCTATGAAATATAGCAAAAATAGTTTTCAGAAGGAATTTTATAGCCTTCCTCAAAAAAACAAGAAAAATCTCAAATAAACAATGCACCTACCACCTAAAAGAATTAGAAAAGAAGAACAAATAAAATCTGAATCAGCAGAAGGAGAGAAATAATAAATAATCAGAGAGGAAATAAATAAAATAGAGATTTAAAAAACAAGAAAATAGATCAATAAGACCAAGGCCTGATTCCTTGAAAGCATAAACAGAAGCAACATACCTCTGGCTAGGCTCACCAAGAAGAAAAGGGAGAGAACCCAAATAAAATAAGAAATGAAAAAGAATTAATAATGAATAATGCATAAATTAAAAATATATATGGGAGAATATCATGAACAATTATATGCCAACATATTCAACAATCTAGAAGGAATATGTTTCTAGAAACATACAGCCCACCAAAAGTGAATCAAGAAGAAACAGATAATTTGAAAACACAAAGCATTAGAAGTGAAATAGAATCTATAATTTATATAATATCTCCTTACAAAAATCCAGGAGCAGATGACTTCACAGGCAAATTCTCCCAAACATACAAAGAACTCGTATGAAATTTTTACAAAAGACTAAAGAGGAGGGAACATTCCCAAAGACATTGTGTGAAGCTTGCCATCACCATGATAACCCACACCAAAGATACCTCCAGAAAAGAAAATTACAGGCCAATATCTTTGATGAGTATAGATGCAAAAATTCTTTACAAAGTATTAGTAAACTGTATCCAACCACACATAAAGAAGGTCATACACCAAATCTAGCTGGAGTCCTCCCAAGTTCACAAGGATGGCTCAACATATGTAAGTCAGTCAATGTGGTACACACATCAACAACAAAAAAACCCCACGATAACCTCAGTAGATGCAGACAAAACATATGACAAATTTCAACATTCATTCATGATAAAATATTTTACCAAAGTGGGTATAGATGAAACATATCTCAACATAATAAAAGTCATTTATGACAAACCCATAGCCAATATAATAATGATGAAAATCTGAATGTCTTCCCACTAAAATTAGAATAAGACAAGTGTGCCCACTCTCACCACTTCAGTTCAACATAATATTGGAAGTTCTATCTACAGTTATCTAAATTGGAAGGGAAAAGGTAAATTTTTCATTATACAGTTATCTAAATTGGAAGGGAAAAGGTAAATTTTTCATTATATATGCATATGGCATTATGTTCTGTATGTACAGTGATGATAATATGATCTACGTATCTATCTGAGAAAGCCTTAAAGACTCCGCATAAAAACTACTAGAACTGATAATCAAATTCAACAAGATAGCAGGATACAAGATTAACATACAGAAATTGATTACATTTATTTATGCTAACAATTCAATATCAGAAAGGGAATGTAGGGAACTTCCCTGGTAGTCCAGTGCTTAAGAAGCTGCCTTCCAGTGCTGGGGACATGGGTTCAATCCCTGATTGGGAACTAAGATCCCACATCACACAGGGCAACTAAACCCATACACTACAACTACGTTGTAGTGCCCATGTTTTAGTGCCCCTCATGTTTTAGTGCCCATGCTGCTAAGTCGCTTCAGTCGTGTCTGACTCTGTGCGACCCCATAGACGGAAGCCCACCAGATTCCTCCATCCCTGGGATTCTCCAGGCAAGAACACTGGAGTGGGTTGCCATTTCCTTCTCCAATTCATGAAAGTGAAAAGTGAAAGTGAAGTTGCTCAGTTGTGTCCGACTCTTCGCAACCCCATGGACTGCAGCCTACCACGCTCCTCCATCCATGGGATTTTCCAGGCAAGAGTACTGCACTGCAACAAAAGATCCCACTGCTGTAACAAAGATCTTGTGTACCACAAGACCTGGCACAGCCAAAGTAATTAATTAAAAGAAAGGATATATTAAAAAAAAAAAAAAACTTTTAAAATTGCACCAAAAAAGTAAAATACTTCAGAATAACTTGACCAAGGAGGTGAAAGACTTATATGCAGAGAACTATAAAACATTAATAAAGGAAAATGAATGACGATTCAAAGAAATGGGAAAATATTCCATGCTCTTGGATGGGGAGAATTATATTGTTATAATGGCTATTATACCCAAAGCAATCTACAGATTTAGTGTGAACCCTATTGAGTTACCAATGACAATTTTCAGAGAACTAGAACAAATAATCTTAAAATTATATGAAAACATTAAAGACCCAGAATTGCCAAAGCACTCCTGAAGAAAAAAAACAAAGCAGGAGACGTAACGCTCCTAGACATCATACAATACGACAGAGCTACAGTGATCAAAATGGCATGGTACTGGCACAAAAGACAGATGTGTGGGTCAATGGAACAGAAGAGAGGACCCATAAATAAACCAAAACTGGTACAATCAACTAATCTTTGACAAAAGATGAAGAATATACAATGGAAAAAAGAGTCTCTTCAGCAAGGGATGTTGGAAAAATTGGACAGCAGCATGTAAATCAATGAAGTTAGAATACACTTCACACTATACACAAAAATAAACTCAAAATGTCTTAAAGCCTTAAACATAAGACACAACATCATAAAACTTGTAGAAGACAACATAGGCAAAAATATTCTCTGCCATAAATCATACCATTGTTTTCTTAGGTCAGTCTCTCAAGCAGTAGAAATAAAAGCAAAAATAAACAAATGGAACCTCATCAAACTTCCAAGGTTTGTATAGCAAAGGAAACAATAAACAAAGTGGAGAGACAACCTATGTAATAGGAGAAAGTATTTGCAAACGGTGTGACTGACAAGGACTTAATTTCCACAGTACATTAACAGCTCATACAACTCAACAACAAAACAATCCAATCAAAAAAATGGGCAGCAGACCTTAATAGACATTTCTCCCAAGACAACAAGATATGCCAGCAGATACATGAAAAGATGCTAAACATCACTAATTATTAGAAGAGTTGTTGGGGGCCAGAGTGAGGTACTCCACCCGTGACAAAGGTCATGAGGAAGGAGGCTCGACATACGCAAAGGCGGGATCGAGCCTCAGGAGTCACCCTGGAACTCCTCGAGCATCTACCCCCATAACCAGAGCCTGCCTACTTTACTACTTTGTGCTCTCACCTACACCTCTGACTTTACGGGGGGCTGTCCCCCACCACCTCTTTCGGAGAAGGATTTAACCTAGAGCTCCAGTTAATAATAATTCCTGGGCGTGATAAGAGTGTTTTAACCTACAAACTCCTCTGAAGGTTCTCTAGCCTGCCTGACAGGCTTGTCCGGCCACATGTGATTGCTCACAGCCTCCCAACCGTGAGAGGCACGAGATGCTTTAAACCTTCTAAAAACAAGTTCCTTAGAAAAGTTAGAAAACTATTAGTATAAGTATAATGGGCTGATTAGAAACTGTATTGGTGAAGGGTTTTTCATTTGTTGAGCCAATGTTTGTTGCTAAGTCTCCACATCCCCTGCCCTTACACACATTAATGAATATATAGAAGAAATAAGTATTAACCTTTGATATTAATCACGTTAGACCTTAGACTAAGTAAATTCTTTCCTTAACTAAAACCCACTACACCCTCACCCTATAGGAACATAACTTTATTTGGGTGGTGTCTGTTTTGAGAATAATCAGCCCTGGAGAAATAAATGTCCTGGTTGACTGACCGCTGTCACAAGGAGAGGGTCGTAAATTGTCAGCAGGCCCCCCTGGCCAGAAGATGATGTAACACCCCTAAGACCTCTGTATACATTTGTATGAAGCACCTGACTTTGATAAAAGTCAGGACTGCTGACCCTGCGTGACTTTTGCATAACATCTCAGTGTATAAAAGTAGACCATGGAAAATAAAGAATTGGGATCAGTTTCTCGAAATACTGGTCTCCCCATGTCGCTCTCTCTCTCACTCTGGTTGAGTCTCCATCTGGAGCGCGGAACCCACCATGCTTACTAATTATGCCTGGGCTTCTAAGATCCGACCGGGGAGGCCTCAGTGTCTCCTCTCCTTCGGGAGAACGGAAGGATGCCTGTGGCCTACGTAAGTGGTGCAAACTTCTTGTCTTGAAGTTTTATTGGTCTCCCGCGTAAACCAAGCTACTCAGCCTCTTTTCTCCACTGAATTTTCCTACTGAGCTATCCTCATTCTATTACTCTTTATATCCTTAATTAACATTTAATGAAGCTATTGTTTCCTGATCTTCGCCTACGCCGTCTCTCCTTCGAATACCCTGGATCAGCCGGGGCTGGACCCCGGCAAAGAGTGAAAATAAAAACTACCATGAGGTACCATCTCAAACTGGTCAGAATGGCCATCATTAAAAAGTCTAAAAATAACAAATGCTGGATAAGCTATGGAAAAAAGGGAACCCTCCCTACATTGTTGGTGGGAATGTAAGTTGGCGCAACCACTATGGAAATAGAATGGAGGTTCCTCATGAAACTAAAAATAGAGTTTCCGTATAATCCAGAAATCCGACCCTGAGCATATATCCAGACAGACCTATAATTCAAAAAGATACATGCACCCCTGTGTTCATAGCAGAAGTATTCACAATAACCAAGACGTTGCAGTAACATAAATATCCACAGATGGGTGGGTGGATAAAGAAGATGTGGTATCTATGTGCGCGTGCACACACACACACACAATGGTATAGTATTCAGCCGTAAAAAGAATGAATCAGTGCCAATTGCAGCAACATAGATGGAACTAGAGATCATTATATTAAATAAGAAAGAAAAAGACAAATGCCATATGATATCACTTACATGTGGAATCTAAAATATGACACCGATGAACATATCTATGGAACAGAAAGACTCAGACTCACAGTCATAGAGAAGAGACATGTGGTGTGAAAGGGGCTGGGAGGGGTTAGAGTGGGAGTTTGATAAGCACCAAGATTCTGCTGTATAGCACAGCAAAGTATATTCAGTATCCTGTGATAAACCATAATGGAAAACTGTGTGTGTGTGTGTGTGTGTGTGTGTGTGTGTGTGTGTGTACGTGTAACTGAAACACTTTGCTGTAGAGCAGAAAATAACAGCACATTGTAAATCAAATATACTTTGGTTAATAATAAAACATCCACCCAGCATATTAAGATCATAAATAATTGTTTTCCTATTCTAAAAAATCCTTTATATTTCAACTATTTATCCTTCATGCCCCACTAATCCTAGGTAACCCCTCCTCTTTTTACTGTTTCCATGGTTTTGCTTTCACAGAATGCCATAGTTGAACCACACAGTATAATGTCTTGAACTTCTCTTCTTTTGTAGTATGCATTTAAGGTTCCTCAGTAGGTTTTATATGGAGAAGGCAATGGCACCCCACTCCAGTACTCTTGCCTAGAAAATCCCATGGACGGAGGAGCCTGGAAGGCTGCAGTCCGTGGGGTCGCTGAGGTTCGGACACGACTGAACGACTTCACTTTCACTTTTCACTTTCCTGCATTGGAGAAGGAAATGGCAAACCCACTCCAGTGTTCTTGCCTGAACAATCCCAGGGACGGGGGAGCCTGGTGGGCTGCCGTCCATGGGGTCGCACAGAGTCGGACACGACTGAAGTGGCTTAGCAGCAGCAGCAGGTTTATGGCTTGGTAACTCGTTTATTTTGGGCACTAAATAAAATCTCATTGTCTAGGTGGACCACGATGTGTTTATCCATTTACCTACTGAAGCTTATCTTTGTTGCTTCCGTGTTTTGGTAATTATGAAGAAAACTGCTATAAGTGTCTGTGTTGAAGTTTTTTGTAGACAAAAGTTTTGAAATCATTTGGGTAAATATTAATACAAATCATGTGGCCTATCTAGTAAGAATAAGTTTAGTTTTGTAAGAAGTCACCAAAGTGTCCCAAAATAGGTGTCCCATTTTATGTTCTGATCAGCAATAAATGAGTTTCTGTTCCACATCCTCACCAGTATTTGGTGTCAGTGTTTGAGATTTCAGCCATTCCAATAGATGTGTAGTGGTACAATTGGTTTAATTTGTAATTCCCCACTGACATTTGGTGCTGAGCATCTTTTCATATGCCTATTTGATATCTGCATATCTTTGCTGAAATATCTCTTTAGATTTTCCCATTTTAAAATCAGATTACTCAGTTTTAAGAGTTCTTTGCATGTTTTGATAATGTTCCTTTTTCAGATATGTCTCTTGCAAATGTTTTCTCCTAGTCTATTACTTGCCTTCTCATTGTCTTGACCAGTAGCATTGGTAGAACAGAAGCTTTCAATTTTAATGAAGGCTTGTTAATCAAGTATTTCTTTTACAGGTTATGCCTTTGACATTATACCTAAAAAGTTATCTCCAAACACAAGATCATCTAGTTTTTCTACTATGTTACCCTCTGAGTTTCTTGGTTTTACATTTAGGTCAATTTATATAATTTTTATGAACCGTGTAATATGTGTTTTCAGATCTGTTTTGTGCGTTTGGATGTTCAGTTGTTACAGCACTGTTTGTTGAAAAGACAGTCTTTGTTCTGTTGCATTGTCTTTATTTCTTTGTCAAAGACCAGTTGACTACCAGAGGAGTGGAATGAGGAGGGGTGGGTGGGAGAGAGGCTTAAAAAGAAGAGGATATGTGCATACATACAGCTGATTCATGCTGCTGTACAGCAGAAACTAACACAACATTGTAAAGCAAATATACTCCAATTTAAAAAAAAAATTAAGATGAGTTGACTGCATTTGTGTGGGTCATTTTGGGGGCTTTTTATTCTATTCCATTTATCTCTTAGTCAGTTCTTTCACCAGTGCCACATTATCTTAATTACTGCATAGAATGTATCACAGACTAAGTCTTGAAGTAGATATTTTTATAAGCATAGTAGCCATTTTAGAATCATATAACTAATTTTATAAAATGACCATTCTATTTTGCTATATTGGGAATAATCTATAGTATTATCAGAAGTTCTTTTTAGAATATGTAAAAGATTATTAGCATACTTATTAAATAAAACAATGCAATAAATATCATCTCATATACTAATTTGTGAAGAACCAGGATGATTTCTTAAAGTAAAATCCTAGACCTGATATACACTTTTGTTTTCTTCTACTTATTCTAATGTTCCATTTTAAATGTTCCAAGTTAAACATTTAAATTTGCATGAGCCCATAATGTGAAGATATGATATACAGTCATTTACAAATCTCATTATTCTAGTACCAATGAACTTTGAGTATATTCTTTTCCTGTTGACTTGAAATGCCAGTTTTACCATATGCTATATCATATGTTTAAACACAACAGGCTACTTTTCCATTGTCTTTCCCCATCTATATTAGGGTTTGAGCCATTGTTTTAAATATTATAGACATATTATTTTATAAAGACTGGTTTTATAATCTTACACACCTCCCCAAATCCTTCTCAGATGGACATTAAATTTCACACCCCTTCAGATCCAAAAGCCTTTGGGTAAAGATACAGACAGAATTGGTACAATGAATAGTCTCTGGAAGACTTTCTTTTCTCTGCTCTAGATAAACCTGATATACCTCCACTCCACTTCTACATCTCTGCTTCCCAGATCCAGACATGCTAATGCCTTAGTTTTGTCTTGCTCCTATTGTCAGAAGCAAAGTTGACCGTGTGCATGTCTAAGTCTGTTTAGTGTGCTGTGCCATGATTAAAACTAGAAGGCTCACAAAATTATACTGAATCCAAAGGAGAGAAGACAAGTTGGCAGAGTAGGAGACCTTGAACTCACGTCCTCTCATGAGAACAACAATATCACAACTAATTGCTGAATAACCAACAATAAAAAAGACTGGAACCTACCAAAAAAGATACTCTATATTGAAAGACAAAGAAGAAATCACAATGAGATGGTAGGAGGGGTGTACTCAAGATATAATCAAATCCCATAATCACCAGGTGGGCAACCCACAAACTGGAGAATAATTATATCACAGAAGTTCTCACACAGGAGTGAGCCTCAAATCAGGCTTTGTAGCCTGAGAGCCCCGAGAGCATTTGGCTTTGAAGGCCAGTGGAGCTTGATCGCAGCAGCTTCATAGGACTGGGTGAAACAGAGACTCTACTCTTGGAGGATACACACAAGATCTCCATGTGCCCTAGGATCCAGGGCAGAAGCAGTGACTTCATGTGATCCTGAGCCAGACCTACCTGCTGGTCTTGGAAGGTCTCATTGGGAGGTGGAGGGCGTGACTGTGACTCTTTCTTGAGACATAAAAGCTGGAGGTAAACATATCAGGGAGCACTTGTCTGAAGGCTGACATCTTACTTGGGACATTAACACCAAGACCTGGTCCCACCAAACAGCCTGTAGATTCCAGTGCTGCAGTGACTCAGGCCAAAACCACCAAGAGCACAGGAACACAGTCCCACCCATCATCGGAAGGTCAGTGATCAACACCAACCAGTACGCAGGGATGAGCCCCTCCCACCACAAATTTCTAGACCAACCTCATCCACGAGGGGGCAGAAACCAGAAGCAAAAAATATGCATCCCCACAGCCTGTGGAACTGAGCCCACCAACACAGTTGTAGGCTAGCCCAGCCTACAGCTGGACAGGTCCCTGGCCAGTGGGTGATGGGAGGGGAGTGTACTGCTGGGACACATAAGATATCCCCTACAGTGGACAGCTTCTCCAAGGTAAAGGAATGTACTAACTTTGTACATACATAAAAATACAAATAGAAGTTTAGACAAAATTAGATGACGTAGAAACATGTTTGCAATGAAGAGACAAGATAAAACTCCCTTAGAATAACCAAGTGGTATGCAGTCTACCCAAGAAAGAGTCCAAAGATGATCAAAGAACTCAGGAAAAGAATGTTATATAATTATTCTCCAGTTGGTGGGTTGCCAACCTGGTTTTAATTATATTTTGAGTATGCCTGTCCTACCAACTCACTGTGATTTCTTCTTTGTCTTTGGATATAGAGTATCTTTTTTTGATAGTTTCCAGTCATTTTTACTGTTGATGAACTTATCAAGAGGTTATGAGAAATTTTTAACGAACAATTACAAAAAATAGAAAAACAACCAAACAGTTGAATACAATGAAATGAAAAATACAGTAAAAGGAATTGATAACATAATAATTCAGATAGAAAAACAAATAAGTGAGCTGGATGACAGAGTGGTGGAAATCACTACAGAGCAGAATAAAGAAAAAAGAATTAAAAGAAACAAGGACAGGGCTTTCCTGGTGGCTCAGTGGTAAAGAATCCATCTGCCAATGCCAGAGACACAGCTCTGATCCCCGATCTGGGAAGATCCCGTATGCTGTGGAGTGACTAAGCCGGTATGCCACAGTTACTGAGGCTGTGCTTTAGAGCCCAGGAAGCACAACTACTGAAGCCCACGTACCCTAGAACACGTGCTTTAGGCACCATAAAAGAAGGCACCACAATAAGAAGCCCCCCCACCATAACTAGAGTAGCCTCTGCAACTAGAGAAAAGACCACACAGCAACAAAGACCCAGCACAGCCAAAAACAAATAAAATCATTAAAAATAAAAAGAAACAAGGGCAGTTTAAGAGAACTCTTGAACAATATAGAAATGCACCAACATTTGCGTTACAGGGTTCCTAGAAGGATAAGAGAAGAAAATGGCTTGGGAAGATGTTTGAAGACATAATGCAGAAACTTCCCTAATATGGAAAGGAAGCAGTCACACAGGTCCATGGAGCAGAGAGATTACCATAATGAATCAATCCAGGAGAAGCACACTGAGATACATAATAATCAAATTGACAAACATTAGAGATAAAGAGAAAATATTAAAAAGAAGTGAGGGAAAAGTGACAAATAATATGCAAAAGAACCCCCATAAAGTTATCAGCTGATTTTTCAGCAGAATATCTGCAGGCCAGAATGGAGTGGCACAAAATATTTATAGAAGGGACTAAATAAAGGAATAAAATCTTTCCTTTTCATAGAAGGGGAAAACCTACATCCAAGAATACTCTACCCAGCAAGGCTCTAACTCAGATTTAACAGAAAATCAACAGCTTAACAGATGAGCAAAACCTCGGAGAATTCAGCACCACCAAACCAGCTTTACAACAAATGCCAAAGGAACTTCTCCAAACAGAAAAAGGAAAGGCCACAACTAGAAACAAGGAAATTACAAATGGGAAATCTTACCCGTAAAGGCAAACACATGGTAAAGGTAGGAAATCATCCACACACAAATCTGATATCTAAACCAATAATATGATTATACAGTGGAAGTGACAAATAGATTGAAGGGATTAAACCTGATAGAGTGCCTGAAGAACTTGGACAGAAGTTAGCACATTGTACAGGAGGTGGTAAGCAAAACCATCTCCAAGGAAAAGAAATTCAACAAGGCAAAACGGTTGTCTGAGGAGTCCTTACAACCAGCTGACAAAAGAAGAGAAGCAAAAGTTAAAGGAGAAAAGGAAAGATATGTCTATCTGAATGGAGAGTTCCAAAGAATAGCAAGGAGAGATGACAAGAAAGCCTTCTTAAGTGAACAATGCAAAGAAATAGAGGAAAACAATAGAAGGGGAAAGACTGGAGATCTCTTTAAGAAAATTGGAGATACCAAGGGAACATTTCAAACCAAGTTGGGCACAATAAAGGACAGAAACGGTAAGGACCTAACAGAAGCAAAAGAGATTAAGAAGAGGTAGCAAGAATACACAGAGGAACTGTACAAAAAAGGCCTTCATGATTCGGATAATGATGATGGTGTGGTCACTCAACTAGAACCAGACATCCTGGAATGTGAAGTCAAGTGGGCCATAGAAAGCAATAGTATGAACAAAGCTAGTGGAGGCGATGGAATTCCAGCTGAGCTATTTCAGATCCTAGAAGATGATGCTGTTAAAGTGCTGCACTCAAAATGACAGCAAATTTGGAAAACTCAGCAGTGGCCACAGGACTGAAAAAAGGTTATTTTTCATTCCAATCAAAAAGAAGGGCACTGCCAAAGAATGTTCAAACTACCACACAATTGTGCTCATTTCACATGCTAGCAAGGTAATGCTGACAATCCTCCAAGCTAGGCTACAACAGTGTGTGAACCAAGAACTTCCAGATGTACAAATTGGATTTAGAAAAGGCAGAGGAGCCAGAGATCAAATTACTAACTTTTGTTGGGTCATAGAAAAAGCAAGAGAATTCCAGAAAAAAACAGCTACTTCTGCTTCATTGACTACCCTAAAGCCTTTGCCTGTGTAGATCACAATAAATTGTGGAAAATTCTTAAAGAGATAGGAATACCAGAGCACTTTACCTGCCTCCTGAGAAACCTATATGCAGGTCAAGAAGCAAGAGTTAGAACCAAACATGGAACAATGGACTGGTTCAAAATTAGGAAATGAGTACATTAAGACTGCATATTGTTGCCCTGATTATTTAACTTATATACAGAGTACATCATGCAAAATGCCGGGCTGGATAACTCAAAGCTAGAATCATGATTGCAGGGAGAAATATTAATAACTTCAGATATACAGATGACAACACCATAATGGCATAAAGCAAAGAGGAACTAAAGAGCCTCTTGATGAGGGTGAAAGAGAATAGCAAAAATGTTGGTTTAAAACTCAACATTCAAAAAACCTAAGATCATGGCATCTTGTACCATCACTTCATGGCAGACAGATGGGGAAAAGTGTAAACAGTGACAGGCTTTATTTTCTTGGGCCCCAAAATCACTACAGAAATTGACTAAAGTCATGAAATTAAAAGACTATTGCTCCTTGAAAGAAAAGCTATGACAAACCTAGACAATGCATTAAAAAGCTGAGACATCACCTTGCCAACAAAGGCCCACCTAATCAAAGCTATGGTTTTCCAGTAGTCATGTATGGATGTGAGAGTTGGACCATAAAGAAGGCTGAGCACCAAAGAGTTGATGCTTTCTAACTGTTGTGTTGGAGAAGAGTCTTGAGAGTCCCTTGGACTGTGAGGAGATCAAACCAAGCAATCCTACAGGAAATCAACCCTGAATATTTATTGGATGGACTGATGCTGAAGCTGAGGCTCCAGTACTTTGGCTACCTTATGGGAAGAGCCAATTCACTGGAAAAGACCCTGATGCTGGGAAAAATTTAAAGTGGGAGAAGGGGACAACAGAGGATGAGATGATTGGATGCTATCATTGACTCAATGGATATGAATATGAGCAAACTCTAGGAAACAGTGAAGGAGAGGAATCTAGCGTGCTGCAGTCCATGGTACTGCAAAGAGTGGGGCAAGACTGGGTGACTGAACAATGAACAAAAACAATAATTTTGTGATGAGTACAAATGCAGGGTATTTGAAACGGATTTGAAATTAAGAGATCAGCAACATAAAACAATCATGTATATTTAAACAGGTAGCAAGAGAGTGCTGTATCAAAACCTCACAATAACCACAAATCAAAAATGTGCAATAGATATACACACAAATAAGAAAACAATGCAAATACAAAACTAAAGAAAGCCATCAAATCATATGAAAAGAGAATAAAAGAGGGAGGGCATAAAAAAGAGCTACAAAAATCCAAACAATTTAAAAATGACAATGAGAACATGCATATTGATAATTACCTTAAATATGAATGGATTAAATGCTCCAACCAAAAGACACAGACCAGCTGAATGGATACAAAAACAAGACCCATATATATGCTACCTATAAGAGACCAACTTCAGATCTAGGGACACATTGTAGACTGAACATGAGGGGTTGATAAAAGGTATTCCATTCAAAAGGAAATCAAAATAAATATGGAGTTGCAATACTTTTATGAGACAAAATAAATTTTAAAATAGACAAAGAAGGACACTACATAACGATCAAGGGATCTAGCCAAGAGAAAGATAAAATAATTGTAAATATATATGCATCCAACATAGGAGCATGTTAATATGTAAGGTAAATATTAACAACCTTATAAGGAGAAATTGACAGTAACAAAATAATAGTGGGGGGCTTCCCTGGTGGCTCAGACGGTAAAGCGTCTGCCTGTAGTACGGGAGACCTGGGTTCGATCTCTGGGTTGGGAACATCCCCTGGAAAAGGAAATGGCACCCCACTCCAGTATTCTTGCCTGGAGAATCCCATGGACAGAGGAGCCTGGTGGGCTACAGTCCATGAGGTCGCAAAGAGTCGGACACGATTGAGTGACTTCATTTTCACTTCCACATCCCACTTAAATCATTGGACAGATGATCCAGACAGAAAATCAAGAAGGAAATACAGGTCTTAAGTGATGCATTAGACCAAATGAACTTAATATTTATAGGGCATTCCATATGAAAGAAGCAGACTATACATCCTTTTCAAGTGCACATGGAACATTCTCTAGGATAGATCACATGCCGGACCAAAGCAAATCTTGGTAAATTTAAGAAAACTGAAATCTTATCAAGCATCTGTTCTGACCAAAACACTTTGAGATTAGAAATCAACTGCAAGAAAAAAAAAATGCAAAAAGCATGAATACATGGAGGCTAAACAATATGCTGAAAACAACCAATAATCAAGTAATTAAAGAGGAAATAAAAAGAATACCCAAAGACAGATGAAAATGGAGACACAGTGATCTAAAACCTATGGGATGGACCAAAAGCAGTTTTAAGAGGGAAGTATATACTGATACAAGCTTACCCCCAGGAAACAAGAAACATCTCATAGAAATAACCTAAGGAAACTAGAGAAAGAAAACCAAACAAAACCCAAAGATAGAAGGAAAGAAATCCTAAAGATCAGAGAAGAAATAAATGAAATAGAAATTAAAAAAACAATAGAAAAGATTAATGAAAAAAAAATTGGTTCTCTGAAAAGATAAAATTGACAAACCTTTAGCCAAACAAGAAAAAAGGAGAGAAGGTCCAAATCAATACAGTTAGAAATGAAAAAGGAGAAGTTACAACTTACACCACACAAATACAATGGAACAAAAGGCTACCACAAGCAACTGTATATATATGCCAATAAAGTGGACAACCTATAAGAATTTGTCCATTTCTTAAAAAGATACAATCTCCCAAAACAGAACCTGGAAGAAATAGAAAACATGAGCAGACCAATCACAAGTACTTAAATTGAAACTATGATTTAAAAATTCCAAAGATGTAAAAGTCCAGGGCCAGATGCCTTCATAAGTGAGTTCAGTCAAACATTTTGAGACAAATTAGCATCTATACTTCTGAAAACTATTCCAGAACTTGACAAGGGAAGGAACACTTCTAAACTCATTCTTTGAAGCCCCTTTGAAAGTCAAAGAAAGATACTACAAAAAAAGAAAATCACAGGCCAAAATTTCTGATAAATATAGATGAAAAAATCCAACAAAAACAATATATTGAAAGGATCATTCACCATGGTTAAGTGGGATTTATCCTGGGGATGGAAGTATTTTTCAATACCCACAAATAGATCATTATGATATACCACATTATCAAATTGAAGAATAAAAACAGTATGATCATCTCAATGGATACATAAGAAGCTTTTGATAAAATTCAGCATCCATTTATGACAAAATCTCTCCAGAAACTGTCCATAGAGGGAAACCACCTCAACATAATAAAGGTCATTTATGACAGATTCACAGCTAGCATCATACTTAATGGTGAAGAAATGAAAGCATTTCTTCCAAGCCAGGAATAGGACGTCCACTCTCAGCAGTTTTATTCAATATAGTTTTGGAAGTCCTAGCCATGAGCAATAAGAGGAAAAATACAAAGAATCCAAATTTGAAAAGAAGAAGTAAAACTGTCACTGTTTGAAGATGACATAATGCTATACACAGAAAATCCTAAAGACACTACCAGAAAACTACTAGAGCTCATCGGTGAATTCAGTAAATTTGTAAGATACAAAAGTAATACATAGAAATCTGTTGCATTTCTATACACTAACAATGAAATAGCAGAATGCAAAGTTATGGAAACAATCCCATTTACCCTTGCATCAAAAAGAATAAAGCCTAGGAATACACCTACCTAAAGATATATACTCCAAACTGTAAGATGCTGATTAAAGTAATTAAAGATAACACAAGCAAATGGAAAGATAAACCATGTTTTTGAATTGGAAAAATCAATACTGTTTTTTTAAAAAACAAATACTACCCAAGGCAATATACAATATACAATCTATAGATTCAGTGCAATTCATATCAACTTACCAATGGCAATCGTTCACTGACTAGAACAACTTTTTTTTTTAACTTGTGTGGAAACACAAAAGACCCATAATAGCCAAAACAATTGCCAACATCCATTGAATCTTAGAAAAGACAAGTGAGTTCCAGAAAAACATCTACTTCTGTTTCATTGACTACCCTAAAGTCTTTGACTGTGTGGATCACAGCAGACTATGGAAAATTCTTCAAGAAATGGCAATACCAGACCACCTTACCTGCCTCCTGAGAAATCTGTATGCAGGTCAAGAAGCAAAAGGTAAAACTGGACACAGAACAACAGACTGGTTCCAAATTGGGAAAGGCATATATCAAGGATGTATATTGTCACCTTGCTTATTTAACTTATATGCAGAATACATCATGTGAAATGCTGGGCTGGATGAAGCCCACGCTGGAATCAAGATTACTGGGAGAAATATCAATAACCTCAGATATGCAGATGACACCACCCTTATGGCAGAAAGCAAAAAGGAAATAAAGAGCCTCTTGGTGAAGGTGAAAGAGGAGAGTGAAAAGCTGGCTTAAATTTCAACATTCAAAAAACAAATATCATGGCATCTGGTCCCATCACTTCATGGCAAATAGATGGAGAAACAGTGGAAACAGTGAGATACTTTATATTTTGGGGCTCTGAAATCACTGCAGATGGTGACTATAGCCAAGAAATTAAAAGACATTTGTTCCTTAGAGGAAAAGCTGTGACTACCCTAGAGAGCATATTAGAAAGCAGAGACATTACTTTGCTAACAAGGGTCCATCTAGTTAAAGCTATGGTTTTTCTAGTAGTCATGAATGGATATGAGAGTTGGACCAAAAAGAAAGCTGAGTGCCAAAGAATTGATACTTTCGAACTGTGGTGTTGAAGAAGACTCTTGAGAGTCCCTTGGACTACAAGGAGATCCAACCAGTCAATCCTAAAGGAAATCAATTCTGAATATTCATTGAAAGGACTAATGCTGAAACTGAAGCTCCAGTATTTTTGCCACTTGATTTGAAGAACTGACTCCTTGGAGAAGACCCTGATGCTGGGAAAGATTGAGGACAGGAGGAGAAGGGGATGACAGAGGATGGGATGGTTGGATGGCATCACTGACTCCAGTATTTTACCCTCAATGACATTACGCTAGTTTGGTCATCTGTAGATGGAGAAGGAAATGACAACCCAGTCCAGTGTTCTTGCCTGGAGAATCCCAGGGATGGGGGAGCCTGGTGGGCTGCCATCTATGGGGTCGCACAGAGTCAGACACGACTGAAGCGACTTAGCAGCAGCAGATTGAGAATGACAAAATTTCAACTTCCTGAAGTGAATATTTTTACTTGGAAATCAGTTCAGGATAGGGGACAGGAAGCCTGAATCATCCCTCTAAATCTCCTTCAGTCCGTTCTCATCACTATTCTATCTGCTTGTAATTCTTTGAAACTTTCAGCATAAAAATGTTCTATCCCTTTTTTCCCTTAATATAGAGTTCTTCCTAATCGTATATTTCTTTGGCCATTTCCATGGGAATTTGAATAGGAGGACTCCTATTCAAATTCAATTTTGAATTTAAAAAATATAGTAATGAATGATCTTTCTAAAAAACAAGAAAATCATCTCTCACCCTCTTTTTAATAGACCTCAGTGGTCTCTAATCACTTTTATCATAAAGACTCCCCTTAACTTGGCCTGTTTATCCTCAAAGCAACATCTCTTATGATGTGTTTCTTTATTCCACTCCAAGCCCACTAATCTTCTTTTAGTTACTAGAACATGTTTCAGAGTTTTTGTTTAGGTCTCTCAGCCTGGAGTACATCCTTCCTTCCCCCATCACCACTGCCTAACTGAGTTCTATCCTTTCTTCAGATTTCAATTCAATCATCATTTCTTTGATGAAGCCTCTGATTGCCCTTCCTTGGTCAAATCTTCCTATTTGTCTTTATGTACCTCTTAAGAGTTCTTATCACTCTTTGATTTTACATTTATTTTATGATTATCTGATTATTGGTAGTGGATTTCACAAGGCCTGATATTTTGTCTTATTTCTTGAATATTTTATCGTTAGACCCTAGTGTAGTACCTGGTATGTTGTAAGCACTTCATATCCACTTGTGTAATAAATAAGAGGAAGGGGGAATAAATAGTATTTACCCAGTTTTCCTTCTTTAAATCATGAAAATTTTGGATTAGGACTATAGTTTTGGAAGTAATTCTATAAACATTCAGTTCAGTTCAGTTGCTCAGTCGTGTCCAGCTCTTTGTGACCCCAAGGACTGCAGTACACCAGGCTTCCCTATCCATTACCAACTCCCAAAGCCTGCTCAAACTCATGTCCATTGAGTTGGTGGTGCCATACAACCATCTCATCCTCCATTGTCCCCTTCTCCTCAAGCCTTCAGTCTTTCCCAGCATCAGGGTCTTTTCCAATGAGTCAGGTCTTCACATCAGTTGACCAAAGTATCGGAGTTTCAGCTTCAGCATCAGTCCTTCCAATCAATATTCAGGGCTAATTTCCTTTAGGATTGACTGGTTGAATCTCCTTGCTGTCCAAGGAACCCTCAAGAGTCTTCTCCAACACTATAGTTCAAAAGAATCAATTCTTCGGCACAAACATTGGTTCACTGTTGTTTCCATTTTGTAAATAAGTTCATTTATATCATATTTTTAGATTCCACTTATAAGTAATATATGATATTTGTCTTTTTCTGTCTGACTTATTTCACTTAGTATGATAATCTCCATCCATGTTGCTGAAAATGCAAATTTCATTTTTTTTTATAGCTGAGTAGTATTACATTGTATATATATTCCACATCTTCTTTATCTATGCCTGTGTGGATGGACACTTTAGTTGCTTCTATATTTTGGCTATTGTAAACAGCATTGCTAGGAACATAGCAGTACATGCATGTTTGAAAATTAGTGTTCATTTTCTTCAGATATATATACTCAGGAGTGGAATTTCTAGATCATACAATAGTTCTAATTTTAGTTTTTTGAACCTCTCCACTGTTCTTCTTGGAGAAGGCTATGGCAACCCACTCCAGTACTCTTGCCTGGAAAATCCCATGGACGGAGGAGCCTGGTGGGCTGCAGTCCATGGAGTCGCTAAGAGTTGGACACGACTGAGCGACTTCACTTTCACTTTTCACTTTCATGCATTGGAGAAGGAAATGGCAACCCACTCCAGTGTTCTTGCCTGGAGAATCCCAGGGACGGGGGAGCCTGGTGGGCTGGCGTCTATGGGGTCACACAGAGTCAGACACGACTGAAGCAGCTTAGCAGCAGCAGCAGCACTGTTCTTCTTAGTGGCTATTCCAATTTACATTCCCACCTATGCTTTCTGCTGCTGCTGCTGCTGCTGCTGTTAAGTCACTTCAGTCGTGTCCAACTCTGTGGGACCCCAGAGACAGCAGCCCACCAGGCTCCCCCATCCCTGGGATTCTCCAGGCAAGAACACTGGAGTGGGTTGCCAGTTCCTTCTCCAATGCATGAAAGTGAAAAGTGAAAGTGAAGTCGCTCAGTCATGTCTGACTCTTCACGACCCCATGGACTGCAGCCTACCAGGCTCCTCCACCCATGGGGTCTTCCAGGCAAGAGCACTGGAGTGGGGTGCCATTGCCTTCTCCACCTATGCTTTCTAGGATTCCCTTTTCTTCACATCCTGGCCAAATTTTGGTATTTGTAGACTTTTTAATGCTAGCCATTCTGACAGGCATGAGGTGGTATCTTGTTGTTTTGATTTACATTTCTCTGATGATTAACAATGTTGAGCACCTTTTCATGTTCCTGTTAGCTATCTGTGTGTCTTCTATGGAGAAATGTCTGTTCAGGGCTTCTGTCCAGTTTTTGATTTTTTTTGTACTGAGTTATGTGAGCTGTCTGTATATTTTGAATATTAATTGCTTGTTGGTTGCATCATTTTCAAATATTTTCTCCCATTTCATAGGTTGTACTTTCATTTTGTTGATAGGTTCTTTTGTTGTGCAATAGCTTTTAAGTTTCATTTGGTCCCACTTGTTCACTTTTGCTTTTGTTTTCTTTGCCTTAAGAGACAAATCCAAAAAATATATTGTCATGACTTATGTCAGAATGTTCTGCCTATGTTTTCTTCTAGGAGTTTTCTAACATCCCATCTTACATTCAGGTCTTTAATCTATTTTGAGTTTATTTTTTATGTGGTCTTAGAGAGTGTTCTAATTTCATTCTTTTATATGTAGCTGTCCTCTTTTCCCAGTACCACATATTGAAGAGATTGACTTTTCCTCATTGTATATTCTTACTTCTTTTGTCATAGATTGACCATAAGTGCATGGGTTTATTTCCGGGCTCTCTGTTCTCTTTAACTATGTATCTCTTTTTGTGCCAGTATCATACTGTTTTGATTACTATAGCTCTGTAGTATAGCCAGAAGTCAGAGAACATGGTAAATGCAGCTTTTTTTTTTTTTTCTTTCCAGGAGAACTTTGGCTATTCAGGGTCTTTTGTGGTTCAGAACAAATTTTAGGATTATTCTTTCTAGTCTGTGAAAAATGTCAGGGGTATTTTGATAGAGATTGCATTAAATATGTGAACTGCTTTCAGTAGTATAGACATTTTATCAATAGTGTCCTGTGCTTAGTTGCTCAGTCGTGTCCAACTCATTCTGACCCCAAGAACAGTAGCCCACCAGGCTCCTCTGTCCATGGGATTTCCCAGGAAGAATACTAGAATGGGTTGCCATTTCCTCCTCCAGGGGATCTTCCAGACCCAGAGATCAAACCTGCATCTCCTATGTCTCCTGCAATGCAGGAGGATTCTTTACCTGCTGAGCCATCAGAGATTATTATTCCAATCCATTTACACAAGATAACTTTCTGTCTCTTTATATCAGAATATTTATTTTTAGTAACTTGATGCAAATGTTCACTTTTTGGGAAGACACTATATAAGTAATAATAATAATACTTGATACATAGTGGTGTTGATGTGCCAGGTTTGATGTGCTTTAAACATTGTGATTAATTTAGTCCTCAAAACAATATTGTCAAATAGGTATTATTTTATCATCTTCATCTAACACATGTCAAAACCAAAGAGTAAGTTAAGTAAGTTGCTTGAAAGTGAAAGTGTTAGTTGCTCAGTCATGTCTGACTCCTTATGACCTCATGGAGTATGGCCTACCAGGCTCCTCTGTCCATAGAATTCTCCAGGCAAGAATACTGGAGTGTGTTGCCATTCCCTTCTCCAGGGACTCTTCCCAACCCAGGGATTGAACCTGGGTCTCCTGCAGTGCAGGCACATTCTTTATCATCTGAGCCACCAGGGAAGCCCATAAGTTGCTTAAGGACACAAATAAAGCAGATATCAAGGATGGATTGATAGACAGTCCATGCTTTTAACTGCTGAGTTATACTGCTTCTCAAGAACAAAGACTAGTTTACATACTTTAATTCAATTAATATAACCATAAAGTTTGTATAAAGTATATAACATTTTCTCTATTTGAAAAATGAGGAAATCAAGGTTCAAAAAGGGGGAAATAACCTTCCAAATGCCACAGATATTACAAGTGTACAAGTCCAAATTTTCACTGAGATCTGTTAAATACCCTTTCTTTATGAAACCAGTTCTAAACTTGTAATTATCTTCCTATCGCATGTAGACAGTGAGAAATGCAGTATTCTCAAAAATCATTTACTTATTAATTACTCATCCCAATACCCAAATTCTTTGTATACCTAAGTTATACAGTGTTCCTGGCAGGGTCATTTAAAAAAAAAAAAAAAAAAGGATATGTGTTGATAAGGTTATGGTAGAACTGGTACCAGTCACATGAAAGTGAGTTAGTCACTCAGTTGTGTCCAACTTTTTGCAACCCCATGAACTGTAGCTCACCAGGCTCCTCTGTCCATGGAATTCTCCAAGTAATAATACTAGAGTGGGTTGCCATTTCCTTCTTCAGGCGGTCTTCTCCTGACCCAGGGATCAAAACTGGGTCTCCCACATTGCAGGCAGGTTCTTTACTGTCTGAGCCAGCAGGGAAGCCCTGCCAGTCCCCTCTGAGGTACTCAGTACATATCAGTTGAGTGAAATTCCATAATTTTGTTTATCAGTCATCTCCTTTTAGCAAGAGATTCAGTGGACATTCCTCACAGCAGTTGAAACTTAGACACTAGGGGGTTTATTTGATTTTTAGTTTTTGAGTTGTTTCAAATTTTTGTCTTTCTCAATGTTTTCACTGGAATGTAAATGCTGAATATAAGTAAATGAACTTTTGTTACTGGATGTTTACAGTATGAAAGATAGTTTTGGGCAGATGATAAGAATTTAGTCAATATTTGATGAAAGGATAAGGTTGAGAGAAGACATCTGAGAAACCAACACCTAGTTTCATTGGAAGAAAAATGTGTTTTCAGAATAAAATTATGTGATATTTGTTGTTGTTCAGTCGCTCAGTCATGTCCAACTCTTTGTGACCCCATGGACTGCAGCACACTGGGCTTCCCTGTCCTTGACCACCTCCCAGAGCTTGCTCAAACTCACGTTCATTGAGTCAGTGATGCCATCCAACCATCTCCTCCTCTGTCGTCCCCTTCTCCTCCTGCCTTCAATCTTTCCCAGCATCAGGGTCTTTTCCAATGAGTTGGCTCTTCACATCAGGTGGCCAAAGTATTGGAGCTTCAGCTTCATCATCAGTCCTTCCAATGAATATTCAGGGTTGATTTCCTTTAGGATTGACTGGTTTGATCGCCTTGCAGTTCAAGGGACTCTCGGGAGTCTTCTCCAACACAACAGTTTGAAAGCATCAACTCTTTGGCACCCAGCCTTCTTTATGGACCAACTCTCACTTCCATACATGACTACTGGAAAAATCATAGCTTTGACTAGATGGACCTTTGTTGGCAAAGTAATGTCTCTGCTTTTTAATACACTGTCTAGGTTTGTCATAGCTTTACTTTCAACAAGCAAGTGTCTTTTAATCTCATGGGTGCAGTCCCCATCCACAGTGATTCCGGAGCCCGAGAAAATTAAGTCTGTCAGTTTCCATTGTTTCCCCATCTATATGCCATGAAATGATGGGACTGGATGACATGATCTTAGTTTTTTGAAAGTTGTGTTTTAAGCCAGTTTTATGTGATATTAATATATGCAAAAATCTATGTATTTCTTATTAAAAATGTTTAAGATTTCATCCAAGATTTTGGTCTCTCTCAAATATATATGATTTTTGGCAAAACTATTAAACATACTTTAGTCTACCTCATGACTAGTAACTTTTTTACACTTTAACATACATTTACAGATATTAACCCTAAAAACCTAAATTGTATTCCTAAATTATAATGTAAACCTAAATTATAATCTAAAATTATTATATCCCCAAATTCCTTTTTAGTGTAAGATATTAATAAATGGTGTAGGTATGTTACAAAATTTATTTCCATTAATGAATACATTATTCATTTTTGTAAAATAATACTTTTTTCAAATTATTATGAATAGTGTAATTATTATGTTTATGAATAATATAATTAAGACAGTTTTTTCTTTTGTTTGACTACCCATAGCTCAGTCCATTTTTAAGACATTCTGTTCTGAAAAGAACATTTAATGTCACTCTACCAAATCCTTCTCCAATTAAGATAGAAGATGCTGCACTTATACTACAAAAAAAACAAACAAAAATGTCCGGGAAGCCAAGCAGGGTCTTCTGAATGGTAAGTATGCTTGCTTGTCCTCACTGAATCATACAGCTGGTACATTTTTACAATCCATAATTTAACTGTCATACAGACTCTCTGGGTGAGACGACTTGTTGTCTTCAAAGCAATATATTTACATCCCGTTTCTAAAGATTGCTTATATTCATGGGCCGAAGGAGTAATTTGGCTTCCCTTATGGCTCAGATGGTAAAGAGTCCACCTGCCATGCAGGAGACCTGGGTTCAATCCCTGGGTCGGGAAGATCCCCTAGAGGAGGGAATGGCAGTCCACTGCAGTATACTTGCCTGGAGAATCCCATGGACAGAGAAGACTGGTGGGCTACAGTCCATGGGGTCTCATAGACTCAGACACGGCTGAGCTACTAACACACACACACACACACACACACACACACACACACACACACACGGAGTAATTAAGAGATTATAGTTGAGTAAAGTCTACATGCTTATAGAAATAAGTGCTAATCTTATAGCTTTATAAGCTATAATCTTTAATAGCTAAAAGTAGAGCTATTATATTTTCAGTTTTATAAAGCATGCTTCTCATTTACCTTTGAAGCCACAATTGAAGTTTCCTTAATGAGGTGAAGGTGGCCAGCTTTATTTGAATTAACTTATCTTTTTTAATACAAAGTAATCTAAAAATTAAGGTCATGCTTAAGTAAGTTATTGTGAGATTACATCTCTTGACATTTATGTTTTGTTGACCAAATTGTACAATCAAGCAAGTTTGCATTTAGACAAATCAGTTCAGCTCAGTTGCTCAGTCCTGTCTGACTCTCTGCGATCCCATGGACTGCAGAATGTCAGGCTTCCCTGTCCATCACCAACTCCTGGAGCTCACTCAAACTCATGTCCATTGAGTCAGTGATGCCATCCAACCATCTCATCCTCTGTCGTTCCATTCTCCTCCTGCCGTCAATCTTTCCCAGCATCAGGGTCTTTTCTAATGAGTCAGTTCTTCACATCAGGTGGCCAACGTATTGGATTTTCCACTATATAATAATGACTGTGACAGTGTTTTTGACTTTGATTTGGGGGAGGGGCTGGGTGTGAACAATTTGATATTATTGTATTCCAGAATTCTTTTTTACATCAGTATCCATACTGCCAATTAGCATTATATTTCAAGAACTAAGATAATATTAATTGCTGGGGAATTAGATTCTAAGCAGAAAGTTATTTAAGTAATAAAACATACAGTTTAATATACCATTAGATGACTTACTGGTCAGTAGATCTAGTTCATATAGATTCATCCAAGTTTATTCCTGCTACATTATAGACCACAGACTATTGCCCATGATGGTAGCCACTAACCATGTGTGAATATTAAGCACGTGAAATGTGGCTATTTCAATATGAAATGAGCTGCAAGTCTGAATGCACACCAGATTTTGAAGACTTAATTTGACAAAAAAATATAAAATATCTGATTAAAAATATTTTATATGTTGAAAGAATATTAAGATATATTTTTAAAAATATTACATTATGCTTATTTTACTGTTTATTTTTACCTGTTTAATATGATCATAGGCTCATGTTAGATTTCTATTGTACAGTGCTGATCTAGAACATCCATATTTAGGAATAATGAAATTCTCAGTAAATTATGTTGAAAAACAAAGTCTGCAATAATGTTTCATTTTCAATTCCATTTCACACATTATACTTCTGCTTCTGTTATATGTTTTGTTATTACTGGGAGCAATAGCCCATTAAATTTACTCATAATCATTATTAGTTATTAATATGCAGTATTTCCTCTAAAATGCAAAGATTTAAAAGCTATTTCATTTAAAACTAGTGCCTTACCATTTATGCTCTAATTGTCATATTTTCAATTCAATATCTATTTTGACCCCAAAGGGGTTGTTCTTATTATCATTTCTTGAGTCATATTCATTTAAATTTACCCTTATCTGTTGCATTGCTCTCCATTCTTTCTTTTCTATGTTTCTCTTTGGGATCATTATTCTTCTATCTGATGAACTCCTTTTAATGTACACATTCATGCAGATTTGCTGTTGATGAGTCCTTTCAGTTTTTGTCTGGAAACATTTTTATTTCATCTTTATTTTTGAGGAATATTTTTCCTGGATAAAAATTGCTGGTTCACACATATTTTCTTTCAGCACTTGAAAGATTTCATTGTATTATCTTCTGCATGCTTTTTATGAAATGTTTTTTTCTTTTAATATAGTATGTCTTTTATTTATCTGACTACTTTTACAAATTTTCTTTATGCATTTTAAAAAATGGATTTTAATCTAATACACCTAGGGTTTTTTTTCACTCCACTACAATCCTCCTTGGTATTTGCTAAAGTTCTGAATTGTGTGGATTGACGCCCTTTAATCAGTTGTGGGAAATTCTCAGGTATTATCTGTTAAAATATTCCTTTTATCACATTTTATAACCTTCTCTCTCTTCTTATTCTGAAACTAGTTACAGATATTAAATCACTTTACTGTATGTCATGTCTTGGATTTCTTTTCTATATTAGAGACCTTTTTTCTGTCTGTACTTCAGTCTGTATATTTTCTAACAATCTCTCTTCTAGATCGCTAGTCATCTCTTCAATAGTCTAATCTGCAGTTAAACACATCTGTTGCATTCTTAATGTCAATTATATTTTTAATTCTATGATTTCCATTCGGTTATTATTTATAAATTTCAATTATATGGTGAGATTCTTCATCTTACCAACAATTTGTTAAGCATTTTACTCTTCATTAAGCTCATAATACATGAAAGTGAATCCAACTCTGATTCACCTTTGGATCTGCTTATATTGTTTATTTTCTCAGTTCCTGTCTTTTAATTCTATTTCCTGGCATGCCTAATAAGTTTGATTAAGTTTTGGTTATAGCTTGTGAAAAATTAGAGATAATTTGATTTTTTTTTTCATATTATCTTCCAAACAGAATATCTTTCTGTTTTCTCTCAGGCACCTTAAATATGGGGCAAATAATTTTTTTTGTAGTGTGAGATTTTGTTTGTTTAGGACTGAGATTCCCATTTTTGTGAAAATTAATCTAATTCTCATCATCCATATTCCTAGGGTTTAACCTTTCTGTGATCCTAAGAGGAATTCAGTAATAATCACTGGAGATCCTCCTCCAGTGTTTTTTCCTCCATCCTGTGAAATTACCAAAGAGTGTATAGCTGCCCAGATCTTTACCTGCGACTTCTGACTCTACTTCTTAGACCTCAACCCTCCAGCAAATAAAATTTAATAATGGCTTGAGGGGGGAAAAAATGACAATGCCATACTTTCATCTTCTCTTTTCTTTGAACTTTCGTCCCCTCAAGTCCTGCCATCTTGGACCTGAAGTAAACATTTGTTGCTATAAAACCTAAGAAGCCTAAAATCTCAGCATAGATTTCTGTCTACTTTCAGGCTGTCTTCTTAGCCTTAGGTAAGAGTCCTCCAAGGCAATATAATGCTCGCCTCGGTGTTGTCTCCTCCACACCCTGCTCACCATGTTCCAGGCCCTTAAGACATGCTGCCTCTGTCACTCTCTATTCTCCTGATTTAGATAGAAACAAAAATAAATTCCCTAATTTTTCTCAGAGACTTGGTTTACATCAAGTTACTCTGCCATACCTAAAATTCTTCCTTTACTTTAGTTTGCCAAGTTCTTTGCCTTTTACCACTCAAACAGGTCTTGAAATCATATGTCTTTGCTGAACATTTATACCTAAAAAGAATATTTCCTAGACATGTAACTAATGCTCATCATCCTACTAAAATTATACATTATTTTTAAAGACCTATATTTCTCAACTTCCTTGTATATTTATTTCCCAGAAGATTATTATTGTCACATTGTAAACTAAAAGAACATGTTAAGGTTATATGTTTAGTTATTTAATTATTTTATACTTGGTGTCACAAAATAAGTTCCTCAAAACTGTTTTAATGTCCCAGATATGCCTGCCTAATCCCAAACCCTTTGTGCAATAAACCTGCAGAAGATAAAGCAGTCTAGTCCTTGTTCAAGATTACCATTACAGATGAACAGAAAGACTTTTCTGTTTAAGTATATCTTTTCGGTTTAAGTATACTCCTACCATTATTACCACCAGAGAACCTCAGGAAAAAAAGACATCAGAGTTGCATTCAGAATTATTCTGCATTTCAGAAAACTTGAGAGTCATTTAGAGGCCCTTTCCTTTAATTAACTTTCAGGAAAGACAATTGTATTTCATAATTAGAGAGGAGTTTAATGCTTGGGTGAGCCACTACACTAACTCTAAAGAAAAATGAGTGAGTTAACATGTTCATGTATCAGCTCCACACATGTCTGGGGGAAGGGGAAGCAAGCTAGATAACAGTAGAAAATGTTGGATGATTGAAAATTAGGAAAGAATCACCAATTGGATACCAAATAGCAAGGGTCATATCACCAGAACAAAGTCTCTGGACTTCATAGGTTTACCTTGGGTCAAATAACCACATTTTGTTCAATTGTTCCTGGTCATGATGGAAATGAACATAAAATGTTTTTGACATGCACAGCTGAGCGACTTCATTTTCACTTTTCACTTTCATTCACTGGAGAAGGAAATGGCAACCCACTCCAGTGTTCTTGCCTGGAGAATCCCAGGGACGGGGGAGCCTGGTGGGCTGCCGTCTATGGGGTTGCACAGAGTCGGACACGACTGAAGTGACTTAGCAGCAGCAGCAGCACAAAGCCTCATATACATGAAACTTAGTGAAAAAACTGATTTATCCTAAGATGAAATGTAGTACAGTTTCTTATGTGCCACAAGTGCATTAGAAAACCAATTATAAAGGATCTTCATTCCCTAAATATTCATCAGTGAATAAATCAGTATATCAAATTACATTTTGAAAGTTGTAGCAGCTTATTTAGTTGCATCTTCTGTTCTATTAGTTGCTATTTCATCTCATTAAATTATTATGATATAACATCTAAACAGGTGCAAGTATAATATGTATTTTAATATATATTTTCAACTGGCCTGAGTCTCCAGCAGAGTCATTAGGACAATACAAAAGCTCGGATTTTGATATGAGAACTACTTGGTATCAGCCATACTTAGTTAACTTGGTTTACAGGAAGGACCGGGGTGTGGGGTGGAGAGGTGGGGAAGAGAAGGTATTTTGTGATATTTTTGTATCTTTTTAAATTTGAGGTACTGTAACTAGAGGAGCGATCTGAGAGAATATTTTGGCTTAGGTTGAGAAGTACAATAGAGACATCACTTACTGAAACAGCCTTTCTTTTCCCACAGATATATTCTAAAGGTATTTTTAATATAAAGGTAAGCTGGCATTCTTTCACAAAGAAGTAATTCCATTTTGATGATGTCCTCCATCAGCTGCTCAAAGAAACATAATTGCTCTTCTAACCTCAAGAAATAGAAAAATCTGTTCTTACAGGACATTTAATTTTGTATATTTTCCTCAAAAAATTCCTATTACAAAAGCAATGTGTGTATTTGTTGCATTCTTTCTGAATATATATTACTACTACTTTCGTATAACGGAGAAGGCAATGGCACCCCACTCCAGTACTCTTGCCTCGAGAATCCCGTGGACGGAGGAGCCTGGTAGGCTATAGACCATGGGGTCACTAAGAGTCAGACACGACTGAGCGACTTCACTTTCACTTTTCACTTTCATGCGTTGGAGAAGGAAATGGCAACCCACTCCAGTGTTCTTGCCTGGAGAATCCCAGGGACGGGGGAGCCTGGTGGGCTGCCGTCTATGGGGTCGCACAGAGTCGGATACGACTGACACAACTTAGCAGCAGACTTTCGTATAAAATACAATGCTGGATAAATACATCTAATGAAAAGCCTTTCTTCTTTACTGTACAGAATCTCATTCTGTGACCAGAAAATGCAATTATTTTCCAAATACTCAGTTCAGTCACTCAGTCATGTCTGGCTCCTTCCAAATACTAGGCATGCTGA
The DNA here is from genome assembly GCF_029378745.1 of Bos indicus. Lineage (NCBI taxonomy): Eukaryota > Metazoa > Chordata > Mammalia > Artiodactyla > Bovidae > Bos > Bos indicus. The sequence goes on from NC_091765.1 coordinate 27,772,765, forward strand.
AACAAAGTAAATGATGTTCTCATGTGTGTTATCTACTTATTTCCTTATAATACATACATAGAAATATGGAGAATAAAAATCATAAAAGGAATATTCAGTATGCTTTACATTTTGTAAATGTTATGTCCAAACGAGAGAGTAAGGAAAAAGTGACTGAATTGTGGCAACACAATTTAATTTCAGTAGCCAACATATTTGGGGAAGATAAATATTATCTTACAAGCCTTTTGGGGTTAATGCTCTAACGTCATCTTGGAAAGCAATCAGAGATAAGGATTTGGATCAATCCCTCTTAATTTTTTTTTTTTTTTTTTTGGTGGGGGGTCTGTTTCTGCCTTGAAATGGCAGAAACCAATACCACATTGTAAAGCAAATATTCTCCAATAAAAAATATTTTATTTGAAAAATGTGGACTTAGGCAGATAACCTAAAATTTAACCTAATTTCAAAAGATTTATGTCTGAAAATCTCTCTATATGTTCTGGTTTAAGAAAATTTTACCTAAAATATATCCACTAGCATACCTAATAGTACTCATCAAAGATTGGAACAATAAAACCCAGAATAAATGGTCTGTGAATACTTGTTCTTCCATTGGATTGATGAATTTGGAAAACAGCACAAAGTTGATAGTTGAATGGAAACCTTGAGCTCATGTCCTGGCTAGGTAACCCTAAGTGAATTACTTAATCACCTAGTTTTTTATTCTATGGCTGTAAAATAAAGCAGCTGGTGTGCCAGGTCAGTAATTTTCAAACACAGACACTGCTTCACAATTAGTAAATGAGTTGATAAAACAACACAGCTTCCCCATCTAACAACTCCCCAGCTCCTGTGGTCTGTATCCTGGAATGGAGCCCTGGAACCTCTATTGTCCTTTAGGTGTTCATGTGGTGAAGTTAAACTCTAGCTATATAATCTACAAGGTTTCTGTTATCCACATGGTGCTTTTTCAGCAGTTACCATGTTATATGTCACGTGAACCACATAAAACATAATTCTGGTGCCAGAAGATTCAGGTGACTAGAGGCATTTGAAGCATTACATATGTCGTGATACCCTTGCATGTACTCTTTTAAGATAAAACTTACAGAATGATTTTTATCGACTCTGGCTTAACTCTATACTTCTATATTACAAGATAAGAAAATTTGTTGATGAAAGAAAAACAGAAAAATGAAAATTTAGAATGTGGGAGAGAGTTACCAGTCACCGCTCTTAAAACAATCCTTACCTCTGTAATCCTAAATTCTTTAAAAGTTTTCTAGACCAGAACTAGCTGGAAAAACAAAACTAGTTGGAAAAGACTCTTACCCACCCTCCAACTAATCCTTTGCAACAATTTCAATTTCACCAAGTTTCTTATTTGTTTTAATTCATTTTCCTCTGTTTCAGTTGAAATAGCACTGTCAACATTAGGTTTTGTTGAGGAAACTCATCTCTTATTTGATGATTATAGAGCTTGTTTTGAGGAGGCAGGGTTTTTTGGGTTTTTTTTGTTTGTTTATTTAGGTATTTTAAAAATCATATCTCACCTTTAGAGTTACTGACAAATTTAATCTTTACTTAATATGTTAATGTTTGGGATATTAAATGTTATTACAAAAGGGATCTTTTGTATACTTCTGTTAGATAGAATAGGAAAAAGGAGTCCAGAATGGTAGGGTAAAAGACAAAGGAGGGAAAAGCCCTGAAAATAGAACAAAGGAAGGTCCAAGGACACAAGTGAGAACCTCAGGTGAAACAAACAGCCCTCCTGGCTAGCCCACTTTACATACGAAAGGCTCAGGGGGAGGGGAAAGAAACATGTAAAAAGTGGAGCCAAAACTGAACTGTGGGCTTCTCTTCTCTTCGCTTTGGGGTCAGCCAGCCCTCATCCCTTGAGGATGTATTTTCCTTTGCTTGCCAAATAAAACTGAGCTGTAATACCAATCAGTCCGTCGCTTCAAATTTTTGCTGCAGTGAGACAGAACTGGGGAAATTAAAAACTCCCCTGACATATATGGTGCCATTTCTCAGATTTAACCTGGCTGAAACAACGTTGGCTTGGCCCCCATGAGGCAAAGGCCAGGCACAGCAAAGTGCAGCTTGGCAAAAGGTCCCACGGTGGAAGCTGAATGCGAAGAAAACCCAGCACAGTGGAAGTGACAAGAAGTCCAGTGTGCTGGAAACCAGGGCAGCAAACACAAACTTGGCAAAAACTGACGCACCTCAGTCTCAGATTCCAGAAGACCTCCAGCTGGGGTAGGAACTCCTCGCTCCTATGGCTGGAAGGACATATGACTAACAAAATCTTAATTCCTTTACAATCTCTTGTTTCCTCGAACCACCTGTGAGCAGGCGAGTGGCAGTGGGTACAACTGAGGGATCTGGCAGCGGCTACTTAGTAGCTGTTGCCCAAGGAGGTTGAAGTTCTTCTCTTCTTAACCTTCTTTGTGCCAAGGATCAGGCCAAAGAAAACTGTAAGTACAGGTCAGGTATTTAGCAGATTTTCTGGCAGGTTATGAAGGGGATTCCGAGTCATGTTTTTCCCACTGCTTTTTCCTCCTGTCCTTCAGCTCCTCTCTCCCAGGACTTGAACCCGGCCAAAACCCATGGTGCCTGGCTTCAGGGCCTAATGAAGTTCAGGCTGTTGATGTCTCATTGCAAAAATCAGTGAGAGACACAGTAATAGGTAACAGGTGGATTTGTTCGGATTTGGAGAGAGGCACAATCCAAAGAGTGTGGGCCATTACAGAGCGGAGTGCTGTGGCAATGGAATGCGGTATGGATCATGGAATGTGGTGTGGTTAGTTTTCACTGGCTGGGTGATTTCATATGCTAATGAGTGGGAGGATCATTCCAACAATTGGGGAACCACCTATTCCTTGGTCTTTTGACAGTGCCTTGGAACTGTCCTGACACCTCTGGGTATGTTATTTAGCTTGAAGATTGAGAACCAAGGTTTAGGTGAAATTGACTTGTCTGTCATATTGGACCCAATAGATTTTAATCAGTTTATGTTATGTCTTTGGGCTATGTCATTTTCAAAGGGCTTCCCTGGTAGCTCAGACAGTAAAGCGTCTGCCTACAACATGTGAGACCTGGGTTCGATCCCTGGGTTGGGAAGATTCCTTGGAGAAGGAAATGGCAACCCACTCCAGTATTCATGCCTGGAAAATCTCATGGACCAAGGACCCTGGTGGGCTACAGTCCATGGGGTTGCAAAGAGTCAGACACGACTGAATGACTTCACTACTACTACTATTCTTTCAAAAGTTGTGCCCTCCGCTCTTCCCTCCTGTTTCATGCTCTTTTCCTGAGCCGGGTCCAGGCCCACAATGTTGGCTCTACAATCTTCTGGAGAGACAACCAGAAAATAGCTGGCCCTTTGGAGAGAAATACTGTATAACCCAATCCCTCTAGATATTCAGGTCTTCATCTTCCATGTTTCCTGCAACATGTGCAACAACAGCATCTCTCAGTGAACCTGCTAGGGTGGGTGACAGGCACACAAAGCCTGCTAGAAGTCCATCTGTTGGTGGTATCCCTTCAAGGGCAGTTGGGCTTCTAGGGATAATGTTTGCCACATTGAGAGTTAGCCCAGTAGGCCATTTGGGCCCAAAACCTTACCACCCTTCTCTTAAAGTTATAAACATATCCCTGGATCAAATCTCCACTCCACTTTTATGGAACATCTGGTTTGTTGCCTCTTATCAATTTGTTTTTAAGCCACTTACTAACTCCTGTAACCAGGACCCTGCCCCATTGTACGCAACATCACTCCACCACACTTTTCATTATTAAAAAACTCCTAATGCCCCAACAGGACCAAATAACCTGTTCCTTTGTCATTACTTCTGTTATTACCTAAAGTGGGTCTATGACAATGAGATGTTTACCACTGGAAAACCCCTTAGATATTCTTAAGGAGGACTAAGGGCGGTGACTGAGAGTGCCAGGCTGTGATGGTACAGGAGCAGCGGAGAGGAGCTACCCCATACCCGAGGGAGGAGCTACCCCACATCCAAGGAGCTGCGGCTGCGCGGCACAGGAGAGCCGAGAGGAGCTACTCCACATTCAAGGTCAGGAGGGGCAGTGGTGAGGAGATACCCTTCATCCAAGTTAAGGAGAGGCGGCTGCACTTTGCTGGAGCAGCTGTGAAGAAATACCCCACATCCAAGGTAAGATAAACCCAAGTAAGATGGTAGGTGTTGAGAGAGGGCATCAGAGGGCAGACATACTGAAATCATAATCACAGAAAACTAGTCAATCTAGTCACATGGACCACAGTCTTGTCTAACTCAATGAAACTAAGCCATGCCATGTGGGGCCACCCAAGATGGGTGGATCATGGTGGAGAGGTCTGACAGAATGTGGTCCACTGGAGAAGGGAATGGAAAACCACTTCAGTATTCTTGCCTTGAGAACCCCATGAACAGTATGAAAAGGCAAAATGATAGGATACTGAAAGAGGAACTCCCCAGGTCAGTAGGTGCCCGATATGCTACTGGAGATCAGTGGAGAAATAACTCCAGAAAGAATGAAGGGATGGAACCAAAGCAAAAACAATACCCAGTTGTGGGTGTGACTGGTGATAGAAGCAAGGTCCAATGCTGTAAAGAGCAATATTGCATAGGAACCTGGAATGTTAGGTCCATGAATCAAGGCAAATTGGAAATTGTCAAACAGGAGATGGCAAGAATGAACATCAACATTCTAGGAATCAGTGAACTAAAATGGGTTAGAATGGGAGAATTTAACTCAGATGACCATTATATCTACTACTGTGGGCAGGAATCCCTTAGAAGAAATGGAATAGTCGTCATGGTCAACAAAAGAGTCTGAAATGCAGTACTTGGATGCAATCTCAAAAATGACAGAATGATCTCTGTTCATTTCCAAGGCAAACCATTCAGTATCAGAGTAATCCAAGTCTATGCCCCAACCAGTCATGCTGAAGAAGCTGGAGTTCTATGAAGACGTAGAAGACCTTTTAGAACTAACACCCCAAAAAGATGTCCTTTTCATCATAGGGGACTGGAATGCAAAAGTAGAAAGTCAAGAAACATCTGGAGTAACAGGCAAATTTGGCCTTGGAGTACAGAATTAAGCAGGAAAAAGGCTAATAGAGTTTTGCCAAGAGAGTGCACTGGTCATAGCAAACAACCTCTTCCAACAACACAAGAGAAGACGCTACACATGGACATCACCAGATGGTCAACACCGAAATCAGATTGATTATATTCTTTGCAGCCAAAGATGGAGAAGCTCTATACAGTCAGCAAAAACAAGACCAGGAGCTGACTGTGGCTCAGATCATGAACTCCTTATTGCCAAATTCAGACTTAAATTGAAGAAAGTAGGGAAAACCACTAGACTATTCAGGTAAGACTTAAATAAAATCCCTTATGATTATACAGTGGAAGTGAGAAATAGATTTAAGGGACTAGATCTGATAGACTGCCTGATGAACTATGGATGGAGGTTCGTGACATTGTACAGGAGACAGGGGTCAAGACCATCCCCATGGAAAAGAAATGCAAAAAAGCAAAATGGATGTCTGGGGAGGCCTTACAAATAGCTGTGAAAAAGAAGCAAAAAGCAAAGGAGAAAAGTAAAGATTTAAGCATCTAAATGTAGAGTTCCAAAGAATAGCAAAGAGAGATAAGAAAGCCTTCCTCAATGATCAGTTCAAAGAAATAGAGGAAACAACAGAATGAGAAAGACTAGAGATCTCATAAAGAAAATTAGAGATACCCAGGGAACATTTCATGCAAAGATGGGCTCGATAAAGGGCAGAAATGGTATGGGCCTAACAGAAGCAGAAGATATTAAGAAGTGGCAAGAATACCCAGAACTGTACAAAAAAGATCTTCACTATCAAGATAATCACGATGGTGTGATCAGTCACCTAGAGCCAGACATCCTGGACTGTGAAGTCAAGTGGGCCTTAGAAAGCATCACTATAAACAAAGCTAGTGGAGGTGATGGAATTCCAGTTGAGCTATTCCAAATCCTGAAAGATGATGCTGTGAAAGTACTGTACTCGATATGTCAGCAAATTTGGAAAACTCAGCAGTGGCCACAGGACTGGAAAAGTTGTTTTCATTCCAATCCCAAAGAAAGGCAATGCCAAAGAATGCTCAAACTACTGCATAATTGCACTCATCTCACACGCTAGTAAAGTAATGCTCAAAATTCTCCAAGCCAGGCTTCAGCAGTATGTGAACCGTGAACTTCCTGATGTTCAAGCTGGTTTCAGAAAAGGCAGAGGAACCAAATTGCCAACATCCGCTGGATCATGGAAAAAGCAAGAGAGTTCCAGAAAAACATCTATTACTGCTTTATTGACTATGCCAAAGCCTTTGACTGTGTGGATCACAATAAACTGGAAAATTCTGAAAAAGATGGGAATACCAGACCACCTGAGCTGCCTCTTAAGAAACCTGTATGCAGGTCAGGAAGCAACAGTTAGAACTGGACATGGAACAACAGACTGGTTTCAAATAGGAAAAGGAGTACGTCAAGGCTGTATACTGTCACTCTGCTTATTTAACTTCTATGCAGAGTACATCATGAGAAACACTGGGCTGGATGAAGCACAAGCTGGAATCAAGATTGCCAGCATAAATATCAATAACCTCAGATATGCAGGTGACACTACCCTTATGGTAGAAAGTGAAGAGGAACTAAAAAGCCTCTTGATAAAAGTGAAAGAGGAGAGTGAAAAAGTTGGCTTAATGCTCAGCATTCAGAAAATGAAGATCATGGCCTCTGGTACCTTCATTTCATGGGAAATAGATGGCGAAACAGTGGAAACAGTGTCAGACTTTATTTTTCTGGGCTCCAAAATCACTGCAGGTGGTGATTGCAGCCATGAAATTAAAAGATGCTTACTCCTTGGAGGAAAAGTTATGACCAACCTAGATAGCATATTGAAAAGCAGAGACATTACTTTGCCAATAAAGATTCGTCTAGTCAAGGCTATGGTTTTACCAGTGGTCATGTATGGATGTGAGAGTTGGACTGTGAAGAAAGCTGAGCGCCGAAGAATTGATGCTTTTGATCTGTGCTGTTGGAGAAGACTCTTGAGAGTCCCTTGGACTGCAAGGAGATCCAACTGGTCCATTCTGAAGGAGATCAGTCCTGGGTGTTCTTTTCAAGCAATGATGCTAAAGCTGAAACTCCAGTACTTTGGCTGCCTCATGCGAAGAGTTGACTCATTGTAAAAGACCCTGATGCTGGGAGGGATTGGGGGCAGGAGAAGAAGGGGACCACAGAGGATGAGATGGCTGGATGGCATCACTGACTCGATGGACCTGAGTTGAGTGAACTCCGGGAGTTGGTGATGGACAGGGAGGCCTGGCATGCTACAATTCATGGGGTTGCAAAGATTCGGGCATGACTGAGTGACTGAACTGAACTGAAGGGAGGAAAATCAGTGACTTACATTCCATCAGATTAATAAGTGGATAAGGCTTATGGCTTTTTCACCAGGTGTCCCAGTCTGAGGGCACAGGCTTGAATTTCGTTACATCATGATACTTAATTCCCATCTGCAGTGGACAAACTGGCAATGAGTGAAGATTACAACCCTTTCATCCTACCCAGCATTGGTCATGCTGGAGACCTTGGAGGTGCCCAACTTCAGTCCAGGTGTTCCAGGAGGTCAACCTACCTCGAGCTGCCTAGAGATCTGGTTCTCAGAAGTTTGTCGTGGCTCAACCTGCCAGTCCAAGGGTCCCAGAAGTTCGACATGCCTTGACCTGCCCAGGGCCCCAATTCTCAGGAGGCTAACCTGCCTTAACCTGCCCAGGGATTCGATCTCCAGGAGGCTGTCATGCGTCAGCCTGCCTGGGGATCAGCACCCTGACCCAGGGATACTTGGCTCTCATGTTGCAACAGTAGTGGGTAGGATAAGCTTCAGAAAGATTCACCCCTAAGGAAGTCCACCCATGGAAATAGAAGGAAGCCTATTAGTTGTGGGACTGTGCCTGGTCTCAGCAATAACTCAGGAGCCCAATAAGAACCCCATTGCCTTTCTGGAAAGACTAAAAGAGGCCCTCCAAGAGTTTACCAATCTGGACTTAGGCTCTTACAATGGACAGGTGATTTTAATGGACAAATTCCTGTCCCAGTGTGCATCAGACATAGGGATAAAGTTACAACAGCTACAGCAGCAGGACCCTGATGCCTCTTTAGATGAGATGGTTCAGACAGCCACCAATACCTTTTATAATAGAGAAAAGGAGAGGGAGGCCGAGGCCCAGAAAAGGGAAAAAAGGAAAGAGAAAAGGCATAAAGCTGTTGGCCACTCTCCAGGGAAGCCCTGTGGTAACCGTGAGTCCTTGAAGGACAAGGCACAAGGCAAATGCCTAATCTTAGACAAGCAGGACATTGGGCCAGAATGTCCAAACCATGACAAGTCTCTGAAAATGGCTTCCTACAATTGCCATCAGCTGGGACATTGGGCAGCACTCTGCCCTGGGGACCAAAGAGCCTCAAGGTCAAGAGCCAAGTCTTCCCACACAATGGTTCAACAGGACTGAAGTGGCCCGCTCCCAGCCAGCCTTCCTGTCACAGATAACCATCATGGGACTGGAGCCAAGGGTGCAACTGGATGTGGCAGGTAGGTCAGAGAATTTCTTGTTTGACAAAGGGACTACCTACTTTGTCCTGACCTCCTTCTCCAGAGCCTTCTCATCCCAAACCTGTACCATTTTGGTTGCTACAGGAAAACAATTACAAAAAGATTCACCTGAGCACTTCTTTGTTGCTGGGATGGACAAATATTTTCCCACCAGTTTCTGGTGGTCCCTGAGCGTCCTCCCAATGCTAACCTCTATGCAGGTCAGGAAGCAACAGTTAGAACTGGACATGGAAGAACAGACTGGTTCCAAATAGGAAAAGGAGTACATCAAGGCTGTATATTGTCACCCTGCTTATTAACTTATATGCAGAGTACATCATGAGAAACGCTGGGCTGGAAGAAGCACCAGCTGGAATCAAGATTGCCAGGAGAAATATCAATAACCTCAGATATGCAGATGACACCATCCTTATGGCAGAAAGTGAAGAGGAAGTAAAAGCCTCTTGATGAAAGTGCAAGAGGAGAGTGAAAAAGTTGGCTTAAAGCTCAACATTCAGAAAACGAAGATCATGGTATCTGGTCCCATCACTTCATGGGAAATAGATGTGGAAACAGTGTCAGACTTTATTTTTTGGGACTCCAAAATCACTGCAGGTGGTGATTGCAGCCATGAAATTAAAAGATGCTTACTCCTTGGAAGGAAAGTAATGACCAACCGAGATAGCGTATTAAAAAACAGAGGTAATACTTTGCCAACAAAGGTCCGTTGTTGGGGGCCAGAGTGAGGTACTCCGCCCGTGGCAAAGGTCATGAGGAAGGAGGCTCGACATACGCAAAGGCGGGATCGAGCCTCAGGAGTCCCCCTGGAACTCCTCGAGCATCTACCCCCATAACCAGAGCCTGCCTACTTTACTACTTTGTGCTCTCACCTACACCTCTGACTTTACGGGGGGCTGCCCCCACCACCTCTTTCGGAGAAGGAGTTAACCTAGAGCTCCAGTTAATAAAAACTCCTGGGCGTGACAAGAGTGTTTTAACCTACAAACTCCTCTGAAGGTTCTCTAGCCTGCCTGACAGGCTTGTCTGGCCACATGTGATTGCTCACAGCCTCCCAACCGTGAGAGGCACGAGATGCTTTAAACCTTCTAAAAACAGGTTCCTTAGAAAAGTTAGAAAACTATTAATATAAGTATAATGGGCTGATTAGAAATTGTATTGGTGAAGGGTTTTTCATTTGTTGAGCCAATGTTTGTTGCTAAGTCTCCACATCCCCTGCCCTTACACACATTAATATAGAAGAAATAAGTACTAACCTTTGATATAAATCACGTTAGACCTTAAGCTAAGTAAATTCTTTCCTTAACTAAAACCCACTATACCCTCACCCTATAGGAATGTAACTTTATTTGAGTGGCATCTGTTTTAAGAATAATCACCCCTGGAGAAATAAGTGTCCTGGTTGACTGACTGCTGTCACAAGGAGAAGGTCATAAATTGTCAGCGGGCCCCCCTGGCCAAAAGATGATGTAACACCCCTAAGACCTCTGTATACATTTGTATGAAGCACCTGACTTTGATAAAAGTCAGGACTGCTGACCCTGCGTGACTTTTGCATAACATCTCAGTGTATAAAAGTAGACCATGGAAAATAAAGAATTGGGATCAGTTTCTCGAAATACTGGTCTCCCCATGTCTCTCTCTCTCTCTCATTCTGGCTGAGTCTCCATCTGGAGCGCGGAACCCACCAAGCTTACTAATTTTGCCTGGGCTTCTAAGATCCGACCAGGGAGGCCTCAGTGTCTCCTCTCCTTCGGGAGAACAGAAGGACGCCTGCGGCCTACATAAGTGGTGCAACCTTCTTGTCTTGAAATTTTATTGGTCCCCCACGTAAACCAAGCTACTCAGCCTCTTTTCTCCACTGAATTTTCCTACTGAGCTATCCTCATTCTATTACTCCTTACATCTCTAATTAATATCTAATTGAAGCTATTGTATCCTGATCCTCGCCGACGCCGTCCCCGCTTCAAACTCCCTGGATCAGCCGAGGCTGGACCCCGGCAGTCCGTCTAGTCAAGGCTATGGTTTTTCCTGTGGTCATGTATGGATGTGAGAGTTGAACTGTGAAGAAAGCTGAGCGCTGCAGAATTGATGCTTTTGAACTGTGGTGTTGGAGAAGACTCTTGAGAGTCCTTTGGACCGCAAGGAGATCCAACCAGTCCATCCTAAAGGAGACCAGTCCTGGGTGTTCTTGGGAAGGACTGATGCTAAAGCTGAAACTCCAGTACTTTGGCTACCTCATGCGAAGAGTTGACTCATTGTAAAAGACCCTGATGCTGGGAGGGATTGGGGGCAGGAAGAGAAGGGGACGACAGAGGACAAGATGGCTGGATGGCATCACTGACTCGATGCATATGAGTTTGGGTGAAGTCCGGGAGTTGGTGATGGACAGGGAGGTCTGGTGTGCTGAGATTCATGGGTCGCAAAGAGTCGGACACGACTGAGTGACTGAACTGAACTGAACCCCTACAGTGTTCATTGCACTGTATGTATGCATGTATATGTATGTGTGTGTGTGTGTGTGTGTGTGTGTATATATATTTAAAACATGACAGGGAAATGCAGATAGGTTGAAGGAAATGTGGCCATTAAAAATAATTTATATATATATATGAAACTATATATATATATAAAACAACATATATATGGAGACATAGTACAGTTTAAACTAAGTTTTACCTATAAAACTCAAGATTTAAAAGGTTCTCTGATTTGTAAACTTATACTCAGAAATACTGAATATAATATTTATTTATGTAGGTTATGTGTGGTCTTTAATATTACTAATACCTAGAATTCTAATAAATGTCAAACACTAAGAGAATCTTAAGAGTCTTGTCTGTAGGTTTCTCTCTTGTATGTATTTATTGAATTTATAGTAAGCTAACTCTAAATTTTTAAAACTAATTCTTAAAATGATAAGGCATATGTTTCCTTTATGCTCTTTGGAAAGTAAGATACTTACTATAAAAGAAAGGATACAGAGATTTGAAGGACAGTTTTTGAGCCAATGATACTCAGTTGGAGATAAAATTTGAGTGATGGAGATTAATACAATGAAGAATATAATTTTCTGAACAATAAGAAAACCACATAAAAGAAGGTAACATCAAATCATGAGGAGGTACCAATTAATCTTTCACAAGCAGCTTTTATAATGACACAACCAATGATTAAAAAGAAGACTGAAGTCAAGAAAGAAAATTCAGGGCTCATGTCTTCATCAGGGCCCCCTCAGGACTAAATCTCTTCATTATACATCTGGTCTAAAATCATATTTTGCTCTATTAAATAACAAATATTAAATAATAATGGCTATGGTGTCAAGAAAGTTTCATTGCTCATCTTCTGCTTAACATGACAGGGACGTTCAGATTTGTTGAAGGAAATGTGTCCATTAAAAATAATTAAAAATTTTTTAATTGATAGTATTTAAAAGGTTATACCTCAGCTATCTAGATAATTCAGATATCCACAATGATATATACTCTGTGGATTATGATTTTATCTTTCTGTGATATAGGTCCTATTCATGAATTGTCTTCAGTTTACCTTGGTGGCTATACATACAATTTTCTCTACAATCAAAGATCTGAAGTAGGATTTAACATTATTCTTAGCAGATGATATCATGAGGGAGGCATAAATTCTTTACTGAAGCTTGTCTCTCTCCCTGTGGCTAAATGTATTAAATCTTACTGTTAAATGATTTGGAAAAAGAGAGACACTATTCCAAAAATACAAATTATCTCATTTTTAATTTAATCTTATAAACTGCTTTGAGGGTGAACAGGGATCTGTGTAACCTATAGGATTATGAAAGGTTTTTGCTGAGCCATGAAAGATGCCGGGATTCTTTCTTAGCCTCTGGAGGAGAGGAATTCAATCCTTCAATCTGGGGCCAGTGACAAGGCTTGATCACTCAAGAGCTTTTGTGTAATAAAGTTTTATTAAAGTGTAAAAAAGATAGAAAAAGCTTCTGACATAGACATCAGAACGGTGCAGAAAGAGTGCCCACCTGCTAGTGTTTAGCCAGATTTTATATAGCTACTAAATGAAGAATTGATGCTTTTGAACTGTGGTGTTGGAGAAGACTCTTGAGAGTCCCTTGGACTGCAAGGAGATCCAACCAGTCCATTCTGAAGGAGATCAGCCCTGGGATTTCTTTGGAAGGACTGATGCTAAAGCTGAAACTCCAGGACTTTGGCCACCTCATGCGAAGAGTTGACTCATTGGAAAAGACTCTGATGCTGGGAGGGATTGGGGGCAGGAGGAGAAGGGGACGACAGAGGATGAGATGGCTGGATGGCATCACTGACTCGATGGACATGAGTCTGAGTGAACTCCGGGAGTTGGTGATGGACAGGGAGGCCTGGCGTGCTGCGATTCATGGGGTCGCAAAGAGTCGGACAAGACTGAGCGACTGAACTAAACTGAACTGAACTGAACAGTCTGGAAATTAAAGGAAGGAAATGTCTCAAAACACAGAGACTGGCTCCAGCCCCTTTACCCACTACATGAATTTTGAGATAACATTGGCACAAAGTGAATTGTCCCAGGCCATAAAATGATTGACATGAATCTTGAAGAAAGGTGGGTTTCCAAGCAAACAGAGTCACATTAACATAGTTTAAGAGAATATTTTGCATGAGTAAAACATACTGGTTTGTCAAGTCAGTTCTGAGTCTTAGGCTAATGGACTTGAAGACAGAGTCTAGGGTAAATACATAGTTTTTTAACATAGCTTAAGGAAAACTTTCCATAAGAAAAACGCATTGGTTAGCTCAAGGTTTGAGAAAGGTTAAGTTCAGGTGGAACCAGGTGTCCTAATGGCAACACAGAATTTTAAAAGAAACCTCTTTTTAAATTTGTATACAGAAGGGGAAAATATCTAACATTTGTAGTTTGTTTCCTCCTGCCACTTAAGAGAGAGATAAAAAATGTCTGATACTTGCAGCCTATTTCCTCTGTTTGGAGACCCCTGGCCTTCCTGCCTGTTACCCACTCAATTATATGGAACGTGACATGTAAAACCATCTTCTTAGAGAACAGTTCGTTCTTGCCTAAATTTTTATTCTGGATGGAGGAGCCTGGAAAGCTGCAGTCCATGGGGTCACTGAGGGTCGGACACCACTGAGCGACTTCACTTTCACTTTCAGTTTCATGCATCGGAGAAGGAAATGGTGACCCACTCTAATGTTCTTGCCTGGAGAATCCCAGGGACAGGGGAGCCTGGTGGGAGGCCTTCTATGGAGTCGCACAGAGTCGGACACGACTGAAGTGACTTAGCAGCTGCAGCAGAGACAAGGAAGTTGAATATAGCATTAATCAGAATTTTATGTCAGAATGATAATATATTGTATGCTGTTTGCTAACGGGTCGCAAAACCAATTTTTAAGCAAATAAAAGATTACTTTCCAGATCCTGTACCTGAAGCTGTTCATTCTCAACTAAAGTCATTCAATTAATATTCGAGGATAATTTTTCATGAATGTCAAATGAAACATAAGCTGCTGATCCTGTAACAAGTTAACTACCAATCGTAACTTTAGTGTATTGAATCACTGTTGTACTCAGCAATAAAAATGCTTTAAATTTCCTGTATCAATTGAAAAGTTCTTGTTCTATTATAGTCATTCTCCATGTAACTGGTGGTATAAATTCACAGAATTACAACATTCAAGGACTTTTCACAACTTCCAGCTCTGAGTATAAACCAAATTCTGCAGTAAAGTTTTCAGATTGAAATGTCTTTGTACCCTTGATATTTTTATAAATATGAAATTGTTGTTGTTCAGTTGCCCAGTTGTGTCCAATTCTTTGTGACACATGGACAGCAGCACACCAGGCCTCCCTGTCTTCATCATCTCCCGGAGTTTGCCCAAGTTCACATTCATTGCATCAGTAATTTATTTACATGTAATTATGAAATTACACTGGAGAAGGAAATGGCCACCCACACCAGTATTCTTGCCTGGAGAATCCCATGGATAGAGGAGCCTGGCAGGCTACAGTCCATGGGGTCACAAGAGTCAGACATGACTTAGCAACTGAAGCACCACCACCATGAAATTACATGTAAATATGAAGTTACAAACTTTTAAAAAGCAAAGTCCTCAACTTATATATCTTCATATCACCCAAAGTGCATAGCAAAAATGTTTTGCATGTAAAGGTTGATTGGTTAATACACATTGATTTACTAAGATAAATTCTGCCCATGCCAGATTGACGATAAAATGAGATGTAAGAAAACAAAGTATGGTTTTTCTCTTTTTGCTCAGGGAAAATATTATAACAATGTTATCAGAAGTATTAAGCCATCTTCAAAATACATATCTTACTAGAATTTGTAACTTACTTGAACATAAGGAAAAAAATATTTCATATGTATATAGTTGAATTGTGTCCTCCAAAAAGATGTTGATATCTGACTCCCAGCAGCTGTAAATGTGACTTTATTTGGAAATAGGATATTTACTGATATTTAAGTTAAGACAGATTAATCCAATATGACTCTGTCCTTATAAAGGGAAGACTTTTCTCTCTGTGTGAATACACATAGAGAGAGCCCCATGTGAAGATAAAACAGAAATCAGAGTGATCCAGCAGAAAATATGAACACTGAAGATTGCCAGAAAGCTTCTAGAAGCTAGGAGAGAGGCTTGGAGTAGATTTTCCCACAGAAAGAATCAACACTGCTAACATCTTGATCTCAAACTTTAGCCTGCAGAACCAGGCAAAAAGACTTTGTCTAGGTGACCCAGATTGTGGTGCTTTGTTCTGGCAGCCTTAGTAAGCTAACACAGTATGAATGAATCACAACTTGAAATTTAGATTTAGATAATTAGGTTATGTAAGAATGAATCTAGTGTTTAACCTTTCAATTATAGGTTAAAATGTGCTGCTGGAGGCAAAAACAAATATTTGTGATGAAAAGTCAACAGAAATCTATATGCAATATCAGATTTTAATTTTAGGAAATTAAAAAAAAAATTCTGTGTACAAAGTAGTGTTGAAAATGAAACTGGAAAAGAGAACCATAGATAATACTGCAAATTATAGAAATTTACTTTCTCTCTTCTAATTTTCCATTCTTTTTGTCCTTTTCAGTTTATTAATAATCCTTATTTTGGCCACCAAAAATAAAGTGTAGGTGAATTCTATTTTCTAATGGATAGGAGGAGAACGACATCTTTTTCTTTTTTAATTTCCAGTAATATTCATTTAAAAAAAAAGAAAAGCATATCATTTATGGAATATTCACACACTCTCCCTTTAACCACTATGTATCCGTGTTAGCTTCAACCTTAATTTTCTATTTGGTATTATTTAAGTACTTCTGTGTTTTTTTTTTTTTTTTAACATTTTCTGTCAATACTCTATTATCTCTGTTATCTCTTAAAATAATGTATGTATTTCAACAACCTGGACACATTTTTCTTTACAAATTTTCTGTAATCTGTAATTTTTTGCAATCTGGATACATTTTGTTTATATACATGTTTGATGTGTCTTCTAAGTTAGAAATGGGACTCCTTGGGATACAGTCTCTGTGCAGAATGTCTTTTAAGGATCCTTGTGATCAACACTTAAAGAAGGGAGGGAGAGGAAGCAGGGTTACCCAGAAGAAGTTAAACTTCGATCTGAGCCCTACAGCAGCTCTAGTCAACTCAGCAGGAGTGCTTTGGAGAGAGAATGGGCTTTCGGAATTCTGCTAATGGGCGAAGGCAGCTGGCCTTTGTACTCCTATGCACATCAGTCACTGGACTGGGCCACTCCTGAAATGAGTGTGACCTTGTGCAGGGTGGCTCTGCAGCTGAGTCTATCCCCTGAAGGGGCTGACAGTTCAAAGCTGTTTACCAACAGCACTTCCTGCAGCTGAGGCGGCAAGTCCTTCACTGAAAGGAACCTGGGCACCGCATTACAGTGCCCCTTACATGGAAGAATGAATGTCCCCATGAATTTCTCTTGTAAAAGATACTCTTAATAGTCTCTACATAATCTTTTTAATTGGAACAATTTTAATTATGAGATAAGAGATGTCATATTTAAAACTTCTATAAACGAAAGATGCTTTATTTCATAAAGGAAATAACCACACATTAATTTAGAGATCTGGCTTCAAGATAACCGGTATATTCACATGTTGACCTTGCTGGAGGCAGGGTTCTTCTCTATGTATGAACACTCTGTGAAATTTTGAATACTAAATGCTTTCTTACACTGATGGATGCTGACCTGAGCTTTCAAACACTATTAGATCAGCATGATAAAGCAGACTTGAAGCAAACTCTAAAGAGCAACTCACTGTTATTTTGTCACTGATCACCTCTTACTGCTACCACTCTGGGGAATTTAAGCTGGGACTTTAAAACAAAATTATTTCAAATGTCATGTCCTTGATGCCATAAAAATGTATTATGTTTTACTTGCCTTAAAATATTTTCAGCCAGTCACTTCACACTTTGCCTAGAGAGCTCAGGTTCTACTATACCTTAGATAGGGATGTTACTGGTCGATAATTCCACTGCTTAAGCTCTCAGCAAATTACTTACTTTGTTCATTAAGCTCTTAATGTGAAATCTGATTCTTCCCCAGGTTTTTGTCCCTGTATTTGGCCATAAACTATCTAGCTCCTTCAGTTTTGGTTTGTGATTGATTCCATTCCTGAGCCAACCTATTTCTGCTTCACCTCTTTTTCTTGAGACAGGA
This sequence comes from Bos indicus, assembly GCF_029378745.1. Lineage (NCBI taxonomy): Eukaryota > Metazoa > Chordata > Mammalia > Artiodactyla > Bovidae > Bos > Bos indicus. The sequence continues at coordinate 27,790,109 of NC_091765.1, forward strand.
GTCAGACAGGACAGAGCGACTTCACTATCAGTATCACTATCTTTTTCTTTATAGATGGAGAGTGAAGTTCTTAGCCCCACCCTTTCAATCACATAATTATCTCTGGCTAAATTTTTTCTGTGCCACTTAGTCTCTTCTCTCTTATCATTGCTAAGATTTTTAATTTTTCATAAATCCCTTTTGCTTTAAATTCACTCAACTTTCTATGACATAAATTTTGTGTGCTCATTTTCTTTGTAGTGGCAGACTTTCTGATGCTCTGGTTTAAACCTGTCTGCAAATACTGTGAACTTTTTACCAATAGACAGGACCTGTGACCTCAGCAGAACTCAAGTGCCCAAGAAATATATCTGAGTCTTAACTGTTAAAACATGTTTTTATATCTCGCCACCATTTCTTTAAAAATTTATTTTGCTTAGCTCCTAGGTTCATCTTTGCTTTCTTCAGTGGTTTATAGGTTTTGGGCTGACAGGTTTATTATTTACTCACAAGACAAACAATGTTTTGTTAACATAAATAGTCTTTCTGAAAGCAAGAAAAATTAGTTGGTCTGGTCACATTCAGAGGGTTTTATTTTAAATTCACTAGTATTCTGTAGAAGAGGTATATAAACCATAATATTAATTAAAATACAATTATGATGAGTATAGTGCTATTATTTTTTTTTCTTTTTTAACATGTAATGGTTTTTCTAAAGTAACTTATTGTGCCTAAGATTTTCAGGCATTCCCTAGTCTGTTTTTGACTAGTAAGTATAACATAGAACATAGTTTTATGAAATGAATTCAGCAAAGTCAGAGGATACAAGACTGACATGCAAAAATCAGTTGTATATATATGTATGTGTATATATATATATATATATATATATATATATATCAATAAACATTCCAAAAAGGAAATTAAGAAAACAATTCCATTTATAATAGCATAAAAAAAGATTGAAATATTTAGGAATACATTTCACCAAGGAGGTACAAGACTGCTATATTAAAAACTATAAAATGTTGTTAAAAATATTAAAGATGACTTAAGTAAATGGAAAGACATTGCATGTTCATGGGTTCGAAGATATGATATTGTTAAAATGGAATTATTCCCCAAAGCAACATATAGATTAGTGCAATCTCTATCAAAATTTAAATGACTTTTTTTAAACAGAAAAGATTCTAAAATTCATATGGAATTGCATGAGAGTGCAAATACTCAAACCCATCTTGGAAAAGAAGAACAAAGTTGAAACACTCACACTTTGTAATCCCAAAACTTACTAAAACCTACAATCATCCAAAAAAAGTATGGTGCACCCAATAAGGAGCACCTTAATATATAAGGCAAATGCTAATGGCCATAAAAGGGGAAATCAATACTAACACAATAAGAGAGGGTTTTAACACCCCATTTTCACCAATGGACAGACCATCCAGGAACAAAATAAATAAGGAAACACAAACTTTAAATGACACAATAAACCAGGTAGACTTAATCAATACTGGGACATCCCACCTGAAAGCCTCAGAATATACTTCCTTCTCAAGTACACATGGAACATTCTCCAGGATCACATCTTTGTCACAAATCAAGCATCAGTAAGTTTAAGAAAGTTAAAACTATAATGAGCATCTTTTCCAATCACACTGTGAGATTAGAAATCAATTACAGGAAAAACTATAAAAAAACACAAACACTTGGAGGCTAAACAGTATGCTACTAAATAACCAAGAGATTACTGAGGAAATCAGAGGGAATAAAAAATACATAGAAGCCATGGCAATGGAAACACAGTGACCCAAAACCTATGGGATGTGATAAAAACAGTTCTAAGAGGGAAGTTTACATCAATTCAATCTCACCTCAAGAAACAAAACTTTCAAATAAACAATCTACCCTTACAAATAAAGCGACTAGAGAAAGAGGGACAGCAACAATATCAAAAAAGAAACAGAATTAGTAGAAGGGAAAACATCATAAAGATCAAAGGAAGTAAATAGAAATAAAAACAGCAAAGATCAATAAAACTTAAAGTTGATTATTTAAGATAAAACTGATAAAACTTTACCCAGACTCATTAAGAAAGAGAGGATTAAAACCAATAAAATTAGAAATGAAAAAGGAGAAATTACAGCTGATACCACAGAAATACAGAGGATCATAAGAGAATACTGCAAGTAACTATATGCCAATAAAATACACAACCTATAAGAAATAGACAAATACTTAGAAAGGTACAACTTTCCAAGACTAGACCAGGAAGACATAGAAAATACATATAGACCAATCACAAGTCATGAAATTTAAACTATAATTTAAAATCTTCCAACAAACAAAAGTCCAGGACCAGATGACTTCATAAGCAAATTCTCTCAAATATTTAAAGAAGAGCTAAAACCTATACATCTCTTCCAAAACACTGTAGAAGAAAGAACACTCCCAAACTTGTTCTATGAGGCCACTATCATCCTGGTAATAAAACCAGACAAAGATATCACAAAAAAGAAAATTACAGACCAATATCACTGATGAGCATAGACACAAAAATTCTCAATAAAATATTAGAAAACAGAATTCAAACACATATTAAAAAGGTCATATGCCATGATCAAGTGGGATTTATTCCAGGGATGCAAGGATTCTTCAATAAATGTAAATCAATCAGTATAATACACCATATTAACAAATTAAAGAATAAAAATCATCTGATCATCTCTATTTCATTCTTTTACATGCAGCTATCCAGTTTTCCCAGTACCACTTATTAAAGAGACTGTCTTTTCTCCATTGTATATTCTCACCCCCTTTGTCATTGATTAGGTGACCAAAAGTGTATGGGTTTATCTGTAGGCTTTCTATCCTGTACTATTGATCTATATTTCTTAGAATGGAGATATTCACAGAACTAGACAAACTTTTTAAAATAATTTGCATGGAACACAAAAGACCCCAAATTACCCAAGTAAAACTGAGAAAGAAAAATGGAGCTGGAGGAATCAGGATCCCTAACTTCAGACTATTCCACAAAACTACAGCCATCAAAAGAGTATACTACTGAAACAAAAACAGAAGTATGTACAGATCAAAGGAACAGGGTAGAAAGCCCAGAAATAAACCCATGTACCTGTGGTCAATCAATCAATGAAAAAATGGTAAGAATACACAATGGAGAAAAGTTTATTTAATTAGTGGTGCTGGGAAAACTGGGTCAGTTCAGTTCTAAAGGAGATCAGCCCTGGGTGTTCTTTGGAAGGAATGAGGCTAAAGCTGAAACTCCAGTACTTTGGCCACCTCATGTGAAGAGTTGACTCATTGGAAAACTGGATAGCTGCATGTAAAAGAATGAATTAAAACACTAAGTATATCCACTATATACAAAAATAAACTCAAAATTAATTAAAGACCAAATGTCAAACCAAACACAACAAAACTCATAGAGGAAAACAAGAGTAACACTTTTTGACATAAACCACAGCAAGATTTTTGACCCATCTTCTAGAGGAATGAAAATAAAAATAAATGGGACCTAATTTAACTTGTAAGCTTATGAACAGCAAAGGAAACCATAAATAAGACAAAAAGACAACCCTTAGAATGGGAGAAAATATTGGCAAATGAAGCAGGTAACAAGGGATTAATCTGTAAAATATACGAACAGCTCATGCAACTCAATATCAAAACAACGTATGACCCAATCAAAAAAAGGAGGAATACCTAAATAGACATTGGTCCAAAGAACACATACAGATGGCTAAGAGGCACATGAAAAGATGCTCAACATCACTAGTTATTAGAGAAATGTAAATAAAACTTACAATAAGATATAATCTCACACTTGTTAGAATCAGTTCAGTTCAGTTGCTAAGTTGAGTCTGACTCTTTGCAACCCCATGAACGGCAGCCCACCAGGCCTCCCTGTCCATCACCAATTCCTGGAGTCCATCCAAACCCATGTCCATTGTGTCAGTGATGCCATCCAATCATCTCATCCTCTGTCATCCCCTTCTCCTCTGGACCTCAGTCTTCCCAGCATCAGGGTCTTTTCAAATGAGTCAGCTCTCCGCATCAGGTGGCCAAAGTATTGGAGTTTCAGCTCCAAAATCAGTCCCTCCAATGAACACCCAGGACTGATCTGCTTTAGGATGGACTGGTTGGATCTCCTTGGAGTCCAAAGGACTCTCAAGAGTCTTCTCCAACACCACAGTTCAAAACAGAATAACCATCATCAAAAAATCTATGAACAGGAAATGCTGGAGAGGTTGTGGAGAAAAGAGAATCCTCTTGCACTGTTGGCAGGAATGTAAATTGATACAGTCACTATGGGGAACGGTATGGAGGTTCTTTAAAAAACTAAAAATAGAACTACCATATGACCCAGCAATTCCACTCCTGGGCATATACCTGGAGCAAACCAAAAATTCAAAAAGATACATGCAACCCAGTGTTCATTGTAGCATTATTTACAATAACTAGGACATAGAATAGAAGCTACCTAAATGTCCATTGACAGATGAATGGATAAAAAAGTTGTGGTGCATATATACAATGGATTATTACTCAGCCATAAAAGGGACAGAATCTGGTCATTTATAGTGAAGTGGATGGACCTAGAGTCTGTCATACAAAGTGAAGTAAGTCAGAAAGAGAAAAACAAATATTGTATATTAGATTAATGGAATATAATTGAGAATAAATCAATATATCTATGATCAGTTTATTTTGACAAAGATGCCAGAACAGTTCAGTGGGGAAAGAATAGTGTCTTTAATAAATGATACTAGGACAGGTGAATAAATACATGCTAAAGATTAAATTAGACCCTTCCCTCCTACCATATACAAAAATTACAACAAAATGGAGCAAAAAACTAAGTGCCAGAGCTAAACTATAGCACAGGGAACTATTATATATTCAGGGAACTATATTCCTGTGATAAACCAGAATGGAAAAGAATACACACACACACACACACACACACACACATAACTAGTTACTTTGTTATACAGGAGAGATTGGCAGCAACATTGTAAATCAACTATACTACAGTTAAGGGAAAAAAAAAAAAAAAAACTCTTAGGACAAAACAGAAGTAAATCTTCATAACCGTGGATGTGCAATATTTTTTTAGATATGATACCAAAAACACAGGCAACAAAGTTTAAATATGTATTGGACTTCATAAAAATTAAACATTTGTACAAATGATGCTTTCAAAAAAGTGAAAAGGCAACCCACATAATGGGAGAAAATATTTGTAAATTATATATATATATATATAGAGAGAGAGAGGATGTAGTATCCACAATATGTAAACAACCTTACTACTCAACAACAAAAGACAACTCAGTTAAAGATTTTGTAAAGTACTTAGAGATTTCTCCAAAGAAGATTCATAAATGGTCAAGAAGCACATGGAAGATACTCAACATCATTTTTCATGTGAGAGATGCAAATCAAAACAATAAGATACCACCTCATATCCAGTAAGATGACTATACAAATAACAAGAAAAGTAGTCGATAATATTGGAAAAACATGGAGAAACTGGAATGCCCATAGACTGCTGTTGAGTAAAACAGTGCTGTGACTGGAAAACTGCGGCTTTGCAGTCCTCTATGGCATGGCCACGTGACCCAGCTATCCCATTCCTAGGGAAATCCTCTAAAGAATTAAAAACAGATGTTCAAATAAAAACTTATACATGGATATTCATATCAGTACTATTCAGAATAGTCAAAAAGATATAAGCAAACCAGATGTTGATCAACTTATAAATGGATAAGCAAAGTGTGGTATATCTACACAATAGAATACTATCTAGCCATAAAAAGGACTGAAGCACTGATATAATATATAACATGTATATCCTTAGAAACCTTATGCTAAGTGAAAAGTTAGACCCAAAGCACCAGACACAAAAGGCCATATTCAGTATGATTCTGTTTATATGAAATATTCAAGAACAGACAAACTGGTAGTAATCTTCCAGGGTTTGTGGGTAGGGAGGAATGGGTAGTGACTCATGAACGGATATGGAGTTTCCTTTTGTGGTAATGAAATTGTTCTGGAATGAGAAAGTGGTGATGGTTTCATAACACTGGGAATAGTATATTTATTTACATACTTATATTTATTTATTTATCACACATATTCATTAGTAAAATGCCACTGAACTGTATAAAGTAGTTCAAATGGTCAATTTTATGCTGTGAATTTTAACAATAAAAGAATAAAAAAATTCCCCACCAAATGGATTGTGTACATTCATTTTAAGTTTTATTTCTCATTAAAGTATAAACTTTTCCCCAAATATTTGTAATGGAATTTTATCTTAAAATTCAGATGAAAGAGCATCTGAGAACTTTCCCTTATTTATTCCATGTGAGAGCATATAATGCTAATTTATTTGCTTGGTCTGCTGGAAAGTTATTAAACTCAGGAGATACTATGATCTAACCACCAAACAAGAAATTCTATGATTATGTTAAAGAGTGTGGTTTGGATCATACAATTGGGTCTAATTATGTGTTCATTTCTTGAATTGTAAAATCACTGAAATAAATATTGGTATGCTCTGTGTTATACATCTGTGGCAGCTGTTTCCACACGTGTCACCCCCAATTTGTAATTTCTATCTGTAAGTCTTTATGCCAGAAGAGCTCTAGACCTGAGTGACATCTAAATAGATCATCACACTGATTCTTAACTTTTCTGCCTTATTGTGGTAAAAATTGATCAAACTCAGAAGGGTCATCTTTACCCAGAGCTTGCTTTCAAAGAGCAATCATGTTCTCTAAAAACAGGCAGCATGGCCATTGATTTTAGATTCAGTGGGACATCAGGGCAATGCTGGACCTCTGATTGGCAGCAGCAAAATGGGTGAGAACATTTCAAACTTTATAAAATTAAGGCAAGAAACATTAAACTACATCAAATCACTTCTGCACTGACTGCTTGCATTTTAGGATTCAGTTTGAAGCAGACATGAAATGTCCAATATTCAACTTCAGAAATTTGAAAATCAGCCAGCTGCCCTGACCTTGATGCCATCCAGCCATCTCATCCTCTTTCATTCCCTTTTCCTCCTGCCCCCAATCCTTCCCAGCATCAGAGTCTTTTCCAATGAGTCAACTCTTTGCATGAGGTGGCCAACATATTGGAGTTTCAGCTTTAGCATCAGTCCTTCCAAAGAACACCCAGGACTGATCTCCTTTAGAATGGATTTGGGAGAGGGCATCAGAGGGCAGACACACTGAAATCATAATCACATAAAAAAGTCAATCTAATCACATGGACCACAGCCTTGTCTAACTCAGTGAAACTAAGCCATGCCATGTGGGGCCACCCAAGACGGGTGGGTCATGGTGGAGGGGTCTGACAGAATGTGGTCCACTGGAGAAGGGAATGGAAAACCACTTCAGTTTTCTTGCCATGAGAAAGCCATGAACAGTATGAAAAGGCAAAATGATAGGATACTGAAAGAGGAACTCCCCAGGTCGGTAGGTGCCCAATATGCTACTGGAGATCAGTGGAGAAATAACTCCAGAAAGAATGAAGGGATGGAACCAAAGCAAAAACAATACCCAGTTGTGGGTGTGACTGGTGATAGAAGCAAGGTCCGATGCTGTAAAGAGCAATATTGCATAGGAACCTGGAATGTTAGGTCCATGAATCAAGGCAAATTGGAAGTGGTCAAACAGGAGATGGCAAGAGTGAACGTCAACATTCTAGGAATCAGCAAACTGAAATGGACTGGAATGGGTGAATTTAACTCAGATGACCATTATATCTACTGCTGTGGGCAGGAATCCCTTAAAAGAAATGGAGTAGCCATCATGGTCAACAAAAGAGTCCAAAATGCAGTACTTGGATGCAATCTCAAAAACGACAAAATGATCTCTGTTTGTTTCGAAGTCAAACCGTTCACTATCACAGTAATCCAAGTCTATGCCCCAACCAGTAACGCTGAAGAAGCTGAAGTTGAATGGTTTTATGACCTCACTATTAAGTGACAAAGTGGAAACAGTGATTTTTTTTTCAAATTAATATGAAATTCTAGATTAAATTATAGTAAGTTGAATACTTGTTCTTCGTACTTTTTTTCTGAAGCTTTGTCTCTCTTGGCCCCCTTGTCATGTTACTACTGATACTTTTAATTGGATTCACCTGTCAAAATAGTGGCACACTGTGCCCATGAATCTGAGAAAACTCTGGAAGATATTGAAGGACAGGGGAGGCTGGTGTGCTGCAGCTCGCTCATGGGGTCTCAAAGAATTTGCCATTCCTTAGCGACTGCCTTAGCGGGCTTCCCTGGTGGCTCAGACGGTAAAGTGTCTGTCTGCAATGCAGGAGACCCGGGTTCGATCCCTGGCTTGGGAAGATCACCTGGAGAAGGAAATGGCAGCCCACTCCAGTATTCTTGCCTGGAAAATCCCATGGGCGGCGCCTGGTAGGTTACTGTCCATGGGGTCGCAAAGAGTCGACACGACTGAGCGAAGGGAAGAAGAGCGACTGAACAACAGTAAAGTGTCCTTAGTTCCCTGGACGCTGTTTTGGGAAGTTGACTTTAAGTTACAGTGCGTTTCGTTTAGATTCTAACACAGTGCATAATTTGTGCTTAACTTTCTCTGTACCTTTTGATTCTTTGACAGATGGCTGCTGCCAAGAATCAGCTTGGGTGGGGAGTAGAGTTTCAAGAAATGAAAGCGTTTCAGGTATAGTTACTATCCCTTAGGTTTGTGTTTGCTCTCTACATGATAAACAAAGACCCAAGCCACAGCGCCTGCCTTCTGGGACAGTCCTTACCAACGATGGCTTTGTCTCTTGCCTGAGTCCCAGTTCCCCGCTCTGTAAATCAGACATAATTTGTTTGTCATCCCCTTTATTTCACCAGGGGATTTTAAGAATTGAGAAACCACGTAGCACTTGACAATATAAAATGTTATTTTAATGGTTAAAATGATGAATGACCTTGTCCAGTCAATGAGTCATTTACTCCCAGGGAGTAAGTTTGGCATCTGGGATGTGAATTAACTCTCTCAGGCCATTTTCAGCTGAATGCTAGAGAGCATGAAAGAATACACTATTTCTATGAGAGGCCAAAGTTCTTCTGCCCTTCCCACTATGCCTACATTTTTAAAGCAACTAAAAATTTAAAGGAGATATTAAACACTCTTGGGAAATACCAAAAATTAAATTTGGAAAAGCATCCTGGTCTTACAATTATTGATGTAACCTTGAGTGTTTATCCCTTTGATATAAGTAACTGAAATTTTGTCATGCTTTCTATTAGGATCTCCCTCTGAAGTCAGCCTCAAAGACGAGAAGCATAAATATATCACAGTTGTCCTTCACAGCTTAATTTAGCTTTATGAATTTATATAAACGTTCTATCTTATTGATAGGCAGATTATCACTTTGTGGTGGTATGTAATAAATTTACAACTTATTTTCTAAGGTAATAATTTATTTCTAATAGTTTTGTAGGGCTGCTGTAACAAAGTACCAGAAACTGGGTGGCTTAAATGACAATAAAGTTCCAAAAAGTGGGTGCCTTTGTCCCTTGGTTCTAGAGGCTAGAAAACAGAGATCAAGGTGTCAGCCATATCAGTTCCTCTTGAGGGCTGGGAGAGCGAAATCTGTTCATTCTTCTCTCCTAGCCTCTGGGGGTCTGGCAGCAATCTTTATCCTTCATCAGCGCCTGCTGCATCACTGTGATCTCTGCCTTCATTTTCACATGGCAATCTCTGTGTGCATGTCTGTGTCCAAATTTCCCCTTTTCATAAAGATTCCTGTCATACTAAATTAGGGGCCCACCTTACTCCAATATGACCTCATCTTAATTTAACTAATTACATCTGCAACAACTCTATTTCCAAATAAGGTCACATTCTGAGATTTAAGGGTTAGAAATTCAATATATGAATTTGGCAGTTGGGGGCACATAATTCAACCTATAATACAACTGTATTTAATCTAAGTTAAATTTATTCAAGCAACATGAAATAATAACTCATTACAGTCTAAAATTTATATTTAAATTATATCCATTTTTCTTACACTCTTCATGGCTTTTTAGATTTGTCACATATTCTTTTAGCATTTATTTTCAGTGTCTATAATGTTCCAAATGCCTCCATGCAGGTGCCTTACAGTGTTCCTTCTTATCCTTTCTAATTTCTACATTCTTAGGGTCCTCAACTTCATTGTTATTGTTTGGGTTGTCATGTCATACATAGGTTATGTATAACTTGTTCATTCCAAAATTCATAAATGCTTCAAAGCCTGGCACCTGAAGCAGGAATTTTAATTTGAATCTGCCTGATAGTAGATCTACGACTTTGGGCAAGTGAGCTTCCCTACTGGTGAAGGAATTCATGATATTTATAATAGGGATTCAGAGAGGACTGAACACAAAACTAAAAATAAAAGCAGTAAAGCTGTTAGCATGATGCTTGACACTTAACAGATGTTCAGGTAATTTACTCATTTTCATTTTATTATTCAAAATGGCTTAGTGAAGGAAAAACAGCACTGGCCTTTCTCCAGATCATTCAACAAAATTTATAGAAAACTGTTTCAATTTTGTCCTAGGTTAGTTTGCTGTAACAAATGACCCTCCCCAAAATCTCTGGCAGTTTATAAGAACAAAAAGGCTTTGTTTTTCATTTTGGTTTTTGTTTCTTCCTCATTCCTGTTTTGCTTTAGCTACTTGTCCCATCAGTTCTGCTCCTCCAGGTTTCTCCCTCTTTTCAGAATGCTAAAAATCGTGACCGAAGGCCCTAGCTAGAACATGCTGTTCTTGTATGTTCTATACAGGAGAGGAAAGGAAACCAAACAAAAATAGTCAATGGCTCCTAAAGCTCTGCTCACAGCTGGCATAGTCTTACTTCTGCTCAAGTGCCATTGCCCAGAGCAGATCATTTGGGCCTGCATGGTGCCAGAGATTGGGAAGTATATAGTTCTTCCATAGAAAGGCACTCAAAGTTACATAATAAAAGATAAAACTGCATAATCTTCTAACAGGAAAAGAGAAAGAAAATAATTTGGGACATAATACAGTCAATTACAAAGATAATCATAGTTCTGATACCTGAAAAACACCAATATTGGTATTTTTTTCTCCATAGATGTTCCCCTTAACATTCACCTATTTTTGTTGTTATTATTATTGTTTCTAGTCTGGAAAAATATAATTGTAACCTTGAAATGACTAATATTGATAGCCCTCATAAAAGACCTTTTGAAAAACATCTAAATCAGATTATTTAATCTACTTCAATTAATTAAGAGATTAATTAATCTCTTCAAGCTCTCCAAATAAACAAAAGGTTCCCTTATATGCTGATTAATATTACCTTTCCCAAAATTTATACCCAAATATTTAGTGGCCTATTAGACATTTTTTGCTTCTTCCTACTTCAGGTAACATTCCAGCTTCTTCTGGTAATAATACTCCAATTATAAAAAAGTTACCCTTTCACCATTTTCAGCCCCATGTCTCAGCTGGTATTCTGTCCTTTAAAGTGTGTGAAAATTAAAAACAGAAAAACTCATCTAAAATTTGAGTCAGGAAGGCCCATAGAGGAAACTCACACCCAACCATTTTTGGTCATCTACAGACCCCATCTGGAGGAGACGGTCTTGTGCTCCTAAACAGGACGTGTTACTGCTTTGCTAGCCAGCAGGGAGAAGAAGATTTTCTTCCTGCCTGGCAACAAGCCCAGCCAATGGATCTGCCACAGTTCAACCAATGAGAGACTGTTATCACCTGCACCTGAGCTCTTATTTTCTTTCAATGAACTTTCATTTCTCTCTTGCTTTGATAGCTTCCTTATCCCATTTTCTATAAAAGCCTTCTAATTTGTATAACCCCTCAGAGCATCACTGTACTTGCCAGATAAGATGCTGCCCAATTCATGAATCACTTAAAACTTCTGCAAATTTAGGTTTTCAGATTTACTCAGTTGAAACTAAACATGAGTTGTTAACTAAACGTCACTCAAGTGAATATATGAATCAGGCTGAGGTATAGAGCCAATAGCTATGAGCCAGGCCATGGGGAAAGACCATCTCTCTTTTGTACAGGGCACATGAGGTACTAAGATCCATACTTGGAACTACTGGTAACTCTGTGGGCCACCATGAAGGTATAGCTCATATGAATTATCCAGATCAGAGGAAAGAATTTCTGACCGTTGAAGAGAAAAAGAAGAGAGAAGTATTAAGTACTCAGATACAACCGTAACTGAAGCTCTGTCCTCTAGACTTGTGAATCAATACATTTCCCTTTTTTGCTTGGAGTGGTTTGAGTTGGGTTTCTGTCATTTGCAACTAAAATAGTCTTGATTCATATGCAGTTTTCTAGAATTTTCTGATATGCAAATGAATACATGCTTTCTGTTTACCTTTCGATTCCTTTTTCTTCTGTAAAGGTTTTCATTTGATCAGAGTTGTATAAAGCATGTTTTATTTGTTCATTTGACATCAAATTAATAAAACCAAGGATTAAACATCTATCCTATGACAGGAAACTTTTACTTCTGAGCTCCAAGATGGAAAGAAAGGAAAACATTTGTAACAAATAACTGACTATAAATTCTTTTCAAGTTTTAAGAGAAGTTAGTGGCATTATGATGTCAAAGGAAAGATTAGAATTTAAAATTAATGGACATACCTGTGTTACAAATCTTGTTCTGCTGCTTACTACCATTTTGACCAGGGAGAATCATTTATGCTTTGTAATATCCTTTTATTTTTAAAATAGGATAATACTAGAATTCTAAAAGAGCTATTGTGGGGAATCAAGTAAAATGGTACTTCTGAAAAGAATTTCTAAAACTTTATAGAAAAGTCCATTATTCTTATCACAAGGCCAGCATACAGTTCCAAGACTAGCAGCATTTGCATCATCTGGGAGGTTGTTAAAGTTTCAAATTTACAGATTCTTATTCAGTTCTACTGAATAAGAATTTTTGAGGATGGGCTCAGGAATTCATATTTTAAGAACTCCGTATTTTTGAGGATGGGCTCAGGAATTCATATTTTAAGAACATATTTTAAGGATTCTGTAAAATTCATATTTTATGGAATCCTTGTGAGTGTTATAGCTTGAAAATGATCATCTTAAAATTACTATACAAATAGAAGAAGCAGGTCACCAGGATATTTATATTGCTGAGGATGAGTAAGTGAACTATAAAGGAAGCCCATTTATCAAAATCTTTCTGACTTAGCCATAAAGATGAAATGGACACAAGTTTAAAGAGTTATTACAAAAGGTAATGATAAGTAAGATATAAGGAATTATCCTCAATTATCAAAGCAGTGATATATTGTTAAGTGATATGAAATTAAAAAGCAAGGATCATTAAGCACTACAGCTTTCTCTAAGCAATACACTGGAATAAATTCTTCAAAGTATGGGTAGAATTGGGCCAAGTAAAGTGAATGAAAAGAATTACAGATAAAAGAATTAGAGTGGAAAACAAAATGGAAGGGGAAGGCTAGGAGTAATTTCAGCATGACTAGGGCATAGAGTGCTTTGGTGGGGAAAAAAAAAGAGGAGGAAAGGCTAGTGGTTTCTGGTGATAATTGGACTTCATCTTTTCAGCAGTGAGGAGTTCATAAAGAGAGAGAGAACAGTGCTCACACTTGATGCCATAGTGGGTAAAAGAAATGTCTTAGTTTTGCCTGGATTTAAATCCTAAATCATTACTGATTATCTGTATATATTTAAAATATAGTTAGCTACTCTATCTCAAATAGACTGTAGAAATAAATTTAGCCGATAAGTTTAGAGCTCATCTGCAATTATTACAAGCACTCGGCCAGTTTATGTATCAGTTCAGTTCAGTTGCTTAGTCATGTCAGACTCTTTGCGACCCCATGGACTGCAGCACACCAGGCTAACCTGTCCATCACCAACTCCCGGAGCTTGTTCAAACTCATGTCCATCGAGTCAGTGATGCCATGCAACAATCTCCTCTTCTGTTATCCCCTTCTCCTCCTGCCTTCAGTCTTTCCCAGCATCAGGGTCTCTTCCAATGAGTCAGTTCTTCACATCAAGTGGCCAAAATATTGGAGCTTCACCTCAGTATCAGTATTTCTGATAAATATTCAAGGTTCATTTCCTTTAGAATTGACTGGTTTGATCTCCATGCAGTCCAAGCAACTCTCAAGAGTCTTCTCCAACACCACCATTCAAAAGCATCAATTCTTTGGTGCTCAACTTTCTTTATAGTCCAACTCTCACATCCATACCTGACCACAGGAAAAACCATAGCTTTGACTAGATGGACCTTTGTTGGCAAAGTAACGTCTCTGCTTTTTAATATGCTGTCTAGGATGGTTATAGCTTTTCTTCCAAGAAGCAAGAGTCTTTTAATTTCATGGCTGCAGTCACCATCTGCAGTGTACTTGGAGCCCAAGAAAATAAAGTCTCTCTCTGTTTTCGTTGTTTCCCCATCTACTTGCCATGAAGTGATGGGACTGGATGCCATGATCTTCGTTTTTTGAATGTTGAGTTTTAACCCAGCTTTTTCACTCTCTTCTTTCATTTTCATCAAGAGGCTCTTCAGTTCCTCGTTGCTTTCTGCCATAAGGGTGGTGTTATCTGCATATCTGAGGTTATTGATATATCTCCCGGCAATCTTGATTCCAGCTTGTTCTTCATCCATCCCTGCATTTCACTTGGTGTACTCTGCATATAAGTTGTTTAAGCATGGTTACAATATACAGCCTTGTTGTACTCCATTTCCAATTTGGAACCAGTCTGTTGTTCCATGTCTAGTTCTAACTGTTGCTTCTTGATCTGAATACAGCTTTCTCAGGAGGCAGGTAAGGTCTGGTATTCCCATCACTTTAAGAATGTTTCACAGTTTGTTGTGGGCTACACAGTTAAAAGCTTTGGCATAGTCAATAAAGCAGAAATAGATACTCTTCCGGAACTCTTGCTTTTTCTATGATCCAGCGAATGTTGACAATTTGATTTCTGATTCCTCTGCCTTTTCTAAATCCAGTTGTATATCTGAAAGTTCTCAGTTCATGTACTGTTTAAGCCTGGCTTGGAGAATTTTGAGCATTACTTTGCTATCATGTGAGATGAGTGCAGTTTTGTGGTAGTTTGAACATTCTTTGGCATTGCCTTTCTTAGGGATTGGAATGAAAACTGACATTTTCCAGTCCTGTGGCCACTGCTGAGTTTTCCAAATTTGCTGGCATATTGAGTGCAGCATTTTCACAGCATCGTCTTTTGAAATAGCTCAACTGGAATTCCATCACATCCAATAGGCTTTGATCATAGTGATGCTTCAAAAGGCCCACCTGACTTCGCATTCCAGGATGTCTGGCTCTAGGTCAGTGATCACACCATTGTGGTTATCTGGGTCATTAAGATCTGTTTTGTATGGTTCTTCTGTGTATTCTTGCTGCCTTTTCTTAATATATTCTGCTTCAGTTAGGTCCATACTGTTTCCTTCCTTTATTTGCCCATCTTTGCAGGAAATATGCCTTTGGTATCTCTAATTTTCTTGACGCGATCTCTAGTCTCTCCCATTCTATTGTTTTCCTCTATTTCTTTGCATTGATCACTGAGGAAGGCTTTCTTATCTTTCCTTGCTTGGAACTCTACATTCTGACGGGTATATCTTTCCTTTTTCCTTTGCCTTTAGCTTCTTTTCTTTTCTCAGCTATTTGTTTATGCATGGAGAGAGTTACCACAGAACAGTAAATGACCTTTAGAAGCAATGACTGGATGGAAGAAAACAGGATTTATGCTGAATTTTAAAAATGATGCCCAAAGCCACTGTGGAATTAAACCAGCATTGATGCTGCTGCCCTAGTCAGGAAGCCACTGCTGTGTCACCAAGTCACCATGGCTTCTCTCAAGTCCAGAGTCACAACATCTCTGCTACACTTTGTGATAGAAAACATACACCTCCATTTCCACATCTCTCTCAAGTTCTCTCAGTTCTGAATCAAGTTTTGCATGAATGTATATGAGTGATGCACTGATATCTTTGTTGGAAATGAGTCTGGGGAAGGTGGCATTTAGCTTTCCCACCTCCAAGCCCAGGAAGGTACACTGGGAAGAAGTTAGACTCAACGTTGAAGGAGCCAATTCACTTATCACCTCCTAGCTTTCAGGTGACTGTGAGGATTAGATGAGCATCTGTGTTTAATGCCTTCACCAATGTGTCTGACATAAGTGCTCAGCAAATGGCAGCTTGCAAAAGAGTTTAGAATCAGAGATTTGAGTAAAACAGAGGTAATATAGTTATTTGTGCAATAATTGCTTTAGTTTAGAATAGAAGGAATAATGGCACAGAATGAAAATGAAAATTATAACTACAAACAACAGTAAGGATATATGTGCTATTTCAAAGATACTTTTGACAGGGTTTGATGAGAGACTGTAACTGATAAATGAATTCAGCAAAGTATCAGGATACAAGATTAAAATACAGAAATCTGTTGGATTTCTTTATGGTGGTGGTGGTGATGTAGTCGTTAAGTAGTGTCCAACTCTTGTGATCCCATGAACTGTAACCTGTCAGGCTCCTCTGTCCAAGGGATTCTCCAGGCAAGAATACTGGAGTGGGTTGCCATTTCCCTCTCCTAACAACGAAATATCAAAAAGAGAAAGTGAAATCACTTTTTAAAATAACACTGAAAAAATTACTTAGGAATAAGCCTAACCAAGTAAGTGAAAGACTTTTATGCTAAGAACTATAAAACACTGATAAAGGAAATAAAAGATGATTCAAGAAATGGGAAGAATTAATATTGTTAAAATGGCCATACTACCCAAAGCAATCTACAGATCTATTACGATCCCTATCAAATTACCCATGACATTGTCCCCAGAATTACAATAATCCTAAGAGTTAGATGGAACAACAGAAGGCCCAGGATTGCCAGAGCAATCCTGAGTAAAAGAACAGAGCCAGTGGCATAACCTTTCCAGACTTCAGAAGATACTACAAAGTTTTAGAAATCAAAACAGCATGGGATTGGCATATAAGCAGACATGTGGATCTCAATGGAGAGTCTAGAAACAAACCCACACCCCTATGGTCAAGTAATCTTTGACAAAGGAGGAGGCAAGAGCTGCTGAGCCTGTGGGCCAGATGCCCACATTGTTTTCATTAATATATAAACAATACAGGCTATTTAATTTCTCCAACTGATCCCTGATTTCTGTCCAATCCTGATCTCTGTCCAAATCCAATATCTTTATGTATGTTAATCTTGTGTCCTGCTACTTTGCTCAATTTATTTATCAGTCCTAGCATTTTTTGTGTGAAGTCTTTAGTGAATGTTCGTAAGAGAAAAAACGCAACAGTTTTCTAATCTGGCCTACATGCTCAGCAGCATAAAATGAAGAAAAGACAGTCTTTTTGGCAAGTGGTGTTGAGAAAGGTGGACAGTCGCAAGTAAATCAATAAAGTTAGAACACATCCTCACACCAAACACACACACACACACACACCCCTCAGAATGGCTTAAAAACTTAAATATAAGACATGACATCATAAAATTCCTAGAAGAGAACACAGGCAAAATGTTCTCTGACTTAAACTGTAGCAATATTTTATTAGATCAGTCTTCTAAGGTAGAAGAAATAAAAACAAAAATAAATAAATGACACCTAATCAAACTAATAAGCTATTGCACAGCAAAGGAAACTATAAATAAATGAAAAAACAACCTATAGAATCAGAGAAGATTTTGGCAAACTATGTGATCAATAATGGCTTAATTTCCAAAATATACAAACAGCTTATACAACTCAATACCAAATAGGCAAACAACCTAATCAAAAAATGGGCAGAAGCCTTAATAGACATTTCTCTAAAGAAGACATATGAATGGTTAACAGGCACATGAAAATGTGTTCAACATCAGTGATTATTAGAGAAATACAAATTACAATGAGGTATCACCTCAGACTGGTCTGAATGGCCATCATTAAAAAGTCTACAAATCATAAGTGCTGGAGAGGGGTGGAGAAAGGGAATTCTTATACTGTTGGTGGGAACATAAATTGGTGTAGCCATTATGTTAAAAAGTATAAAGGTTACTTTAAAAACTAAAAATAGAGTTACCATATGATCCAGCAATCCCACTCCTGGGTATATATCCAGAGAAAACCATACTTTGAAAAGATACATGCATCCCAGTATTCATAGAGTACTAATTACAATAGCCAAGACATGAAAGCAACCTAAGTGTCCATGAACACATGACTAAAAAAGATGTAGAGTGTGTGTGTGTATTTATATACAAAATGGAATATTACTTCGCCATAAAAAAGAATGAAATAATGCCATGCAGCAATGTGGATGGACCTAGAGATTATCATACTAAGTGAAGTAAACCAGAAAGAGTAAGATAAATACCATATCATATCATTTATATGCAGAATCTAAACAATAATGCAAATGAATTTATAAAAGAGAAATGGATTCAAAGACTTAGGTAACAAACTTATGGTCAATAAAGGGGAAAGAAGTGATATAAATTAGGAGCTTGGGATCAGCAGATACAAACTACTATATATATAAAATAGAAAACGAGATTCTACTGTGTAGTACAAGAAGTATATTCAGTATCTTATAATTGATGCTTTTGAACTGTGGTGTTGGAGAAGACTCTTGAGAGTCCCTTGGACTGCAAGGAGATCCAACCAGTCCATTCTAAAGGAGATCAGCCCTGGGATTTCTTTCGAAGGAATGATTGTAAAGCTGAAGCTCCAGTACTTTGGCCACCTCATGCGAAGAGTTGACTCATTGGAAAAGACTCTGATGCTGGGAGGGATTGGGGGCAGGAGGAGAAGGGGACGACAGAGGATGAGATGGCTGGATGGCATCACCGACTCGATGGACATGGTTTTGGTGAACTCCGGGAGTTGGTGATGGACAGGGAGGCTTGGCGTGCTGCAATTCATGGGGTTGCAAAGAGTCGGACATGACTGAGTGACTGAACTGAACTGAATAATCTATAATGGGAAAGAATTTGAATAAGTATATACATGTATGTGTATGTGTGTGTGTGTGTGTGTGTATAAACTGAATCCCTTTACTGTATATCAGAAATTAACACAATATTGCAAACCAGGGATACTTCAATAAAAAGCAAAAAATAGAAAAACTCATCCAATGGCACACACATGCAGCAAGGAAGAGCAGTTCAGGTATTTAAAAAGGCAGATGAATTCGAGAATCAACGGAAATAGACATGCGTGTCTATCATGTGAACTAAGATTTCAAGTTCTTAATGCTGATACGAAGTTGATTCAATAAATAGTTTCTTAGGAAAATTAATACTAAATGTCACAACAGATGGAATGTTAGTTTGTTTTCTTATTCTGTCCTTTGCTGCTTCTGGCTTCAAAACTTCAGTTACAAAGTCATAGTCAGAAAAACTCAATTAGAAAGAATAGAACCACAAGGGGGCAAATCTATCAAAGACAAATTCAGTATATTCTTTAATAAGAAAACAAAGGGGACACTGTTCATTTCTGAACTACTTTTTAAAGAAAAAGTTTTAAGGGAAATGATGTTTATGCCATTCTTTCTACAGAATTTCGGTAATGCGTGTCATGGTGTCTGCGTGTAGCATGCATTAGTATTGCTTGCAGCTGCAGAATCCAGAATCTCAGCTATCATCTCTTTGTTCCTTTCCCTCTTTTCATACTTAATCACATGTATTGAGAAAGCGGTAGTTTGTAGCCAATGAAATGCCTACTCCAAGACATCAGGCAAAGTGGAGGGTGTTTCCAGCTCTCCTAGAAGTCACATGGATATTTCAAGACAAAGAGACACATGAGCTTCAGCATCTTAAGGCTTCATCCCAACAAATTATTGTCATAAATACTAGTGGTCACTATCGCAGAAGGTGTCCATGTAATTTCCCTTTGATTCCTTGCCATTTCCAGGTTTTACAAAAGCTTACAATGGTAGCTCAGTAAGCTAAAGGCTTTGAACAAATCCTAGGCTTCTTTTTGTTTTTTTTATTTTTGGTCCAACTTTTGACAGTGAAACCAGCCTGAAGGGCCCAGCCTGGCAAGCGAATTCCCAATGATTTATGCAATGTCACTTTCTTGATGATTAACCCGAATAAATCATGCTGGTATTTTCAGCATTGCCCTTTATATTCTTATCAATTTTCAGAGCAAGAAGAAATTAGCTGAGTCCTCTCATTGATCTTGGGTGGGAAATTGTTCACAACAGGGCTTCTACCGCTAAACAATGAACACTACAAATAAGTTATCAGTTTACTTTTAATCAATAAAGCTTCTCACGATGCATTATTCTGGCAACTGGTCTAAATCACTGTGACTATAATTGTTGTTTTCAAAACCTTTTAATCTAATTGGAAAATCTTCCTTTGTACTAGTAATAAACACTCACTAAACTGCCTGCACCTAATTGTGCTATAATAATTTATGGGTGCTCCCTCCCGTTGTCCCCCTTTTAATCAGACAGACTGCTTTATGTCTTTAACTAATGAAACCTAAGAATCCACCCTGTAGATCTGGTCAAATGTCACTAGTGAATAAATCTTCATTAACACCAGCAGGTTCTAAACCTAGTCTCCATCTTAATTTAATTATTTCCTCACATTTGTACTTTTGTCAGGTTGCAAACACTTTTTTCTCCATTTCTTCAAATAACATCAGCAGGTCTACTTACGCAGCACAGCTCCTGGGCAGCAAGAGTCTGTGTATCACTTGGAATGAAAGCACAGCTGACCTGCTAGTCTAAGCAAGACCAGGTTTCCAGTCACGGGAACTGCTTCCGTTTTGGCTTCCTCTGTAGCTTCTACTTAACTACCTTTGTCAGGGTGAAAACACACTTTTATCAGATCACTCAAGGTTTCTAAACCCTAGTAAATTAAAGCACACCATCAAAAATCAGAAAAGAACAAAAGATAAATCAAAATTTGTTAAGAAGAATAGAAAATTCCCCAAATAGCTATTTATCCCAGTAGGAAAGTTTTCTTGGGAAACTGAGGTCAGAGCACAAGGAGTTAGTTAGATGATATTAAGACTGGAGGAGTGTCACAAAGCTGGCACCTACCCATGACCGACCATATCCTCTGGAAAGTCTCCATTAACTATATTTGTGATGAGCTGACATAGAACTTATTTCCATGAACTGTTCTCAGAAGCACTGACTGATCACGCTTATTTTAAAAGTTTTCTTTTTTGAATCCCATCTGCTTCATTTTGAACCGTGACATTATATGATTTATATGATTCCAAAAAAGCATACCACCCACAAGTGACTTGGGTACCTTAAAATTAGTAAAAGAGAAATAGATGCTAACAAGGAAGAGCTGGATCAAAAGAAAAAGCAATAATATTAGCCATGAGAGAGCTAGTTTAATTGCTACTTAACAAATGCTTATGTGGTTTTAACCATATGTCAGGTACTCTAAGTCCTTTGCAAATTTTAATATTTAAAAAACCCCAAAGAGGTTGCTCTTATTTTAAAAAAGTAACATTTTCCAGCTGAGGGAACTGAGACATAGCGAGTTTAAGTAACTTGTTAGAGTCAAAGAACTAAGGAGAGGTAGAACTGGAAACCAAGTCCTGGTAGACAGGCTTTGGAGTTAATTCTTCCTCTACATTATGCGATCATTTTGTACAACTGAGTATCTAGCTTGATTCTGAGTTCCAGAATGTAGGGCAAAAATGGAGCATAATGATACCTCAGGGAAGACATTCCTCTTGGTATTAATTATAGAAAGATGTCTTTGCACTTATTCCAGAGAACTACAATCTCTCAGAATAATCACCTGAAAAAGATTCTGTGGCTTAATGAATGGGGGAACTTTAACCATGGTATAACTTCTTTGGAAATTCACAAAGCATATTAGTATGCTGAAGGCTTCGGATGTGCAATGAAGATATTGCATGGGTGTAATCTAGTGTTTGCAAACCTGCTCAACATTGGAACAATGTTTAGTGAGTGTTCAAGAACATTCACTAAAATCTTGCAGAACTAATGACTCATCATGAATCATTTTTATGAGAAAGTTGTGAAAGTTTTATTTAATGTGGCTCCTTAGTGGGGTGCTGAATAATATACTCAACGTATCCTTGGCAAAAATCCAAAAAACAAATACTGCATTGGTTTTTACATACTTTCATCAACTTTTTTTTAATTGAATGATTAACACTGAAATACAATGTGTTAAAGATGGTCCTGAATGAAGCTAGACTGTATGTAATCTTCCTATGGTTTTTATAGGAAATGGAAACTGAGTACTTGCCACAATTTCCAAAACTATTACTTATATTATTCATGTTTCATATCAGTTGCTTCCCAATTGAAATTTTTGAAAACACTTATTAAGATAAACTTAAATCATGCATTAAATTGGAGTAAAGTAATTGTATTCCACAATACAAGAGTTTTTATATCCATAAGGGAGGTCATTTTTTCTCGCCACTGGGGCAATTACTGACTCCCCAAGCCTTGTTTTTCTGAGAAGTTTTACATAGCCTTTTCTATTTGAGGCCTAGAGTTGACTTTCGTGTAGCGCCTACTGTGTATCTTTATGCAGTACTGGAGAAGTTATCTTTTCCATTTATGCTTGACTATTCTTCAGTGGTTCAGAGTATGAGCTTTAGACTGGTCAGAATGTGGTTAGACATCTATCACCCACTTGTTAGTTCTGCAACTTTGGCCAAGTTACTTTACCTTGATAAGCCTTTGCTTCTTGACTTATACAGTGTGAATAGTGATAAAAAACAATTCAAATGGTTTTTGTGATGGCTGACATATGCTTATGAAGTATCAAGTGTGGTATGCAGCTATCACTCAGCAACTGGTGTCTATCCCTATTACAGCTTCAAACAAGTTTCCGTTGGACACGCAGGAGGGCTTATTAACAGATTTCTGAGCTTTACTCCAAAAGTTACTGTTTCAGTGGCTCTGGGACAAGGCCTGAGTATCCTCATTACTAATAACTTCCCAAGTGATGCTGCTGCTATAGGTTTGAGGATCATATGGTGAGCATTATTGCCATAGAGTTTCTGACAAATGTTTTATAAAATAGATGCTGTCAAAGTGATCATGCTGTATCAGGGACATTTGTCAGAGGCATTTAACATATACACCTATTAGATATGTTAAATAAAAAGGCCTTTAAGCAGAATTATTGTCTTAGAGTCTTCCAAGAATAGTATTTGTGAAGAGGTACACAAATGTCTTCAGCTGGTCTGCACTGGTCTTTTATTGGCCTGGGATGATTTATTCTTCCAGAACAGCATTGTGTTCAAGCTTGATGCTAAGTAGCAATGTTTTGTTTCACTGTTGTTTTGTATCAAATTCCCATGCTGTCACATTATGGTGGTCTGACTTATTAGAGCACATTTTACACCCTCCCAGGTCTGTCTCAATGGTGCCATCAGGATGGTTCTCCCCTAAAAGTTATCCAATGAGAAGTAACATTCCTGAGTTACTGTGGGCCCCTGAGTCTGCAGCCTGACTAGAATCATTGAAAAGTTCATCTCTTCACCTTAGAACAGATGGAAGCAGCTGGAAGAGATGATAGACAGAAGAGGAACAGACTTCATTATACCTTCTGAGTTAATATGGATCTGGGAAAAATACAATGATTTCAAAGTTTGTCCTGATAATTGGGAAAACCTTCTTAATTAGAGATAATGCCGGAAAGGTAGCTATTCTCCCAAATTCCAGCTCACCTACCATCTGCTACTGATAAAGGTTGGCAATTAAGGAATGTTAAGAGTAGGTTCTAATTTCCTTCCTACACACATATCTTGTTCCCTTGTTGCTCTTTGATAGCCTTAATTGAAGCCCACATGTGAATCACATCTTCTGCTGCATGCTGGCTCCTTCCGCCTGAATATGCAGAAATCATCATAAATCCAAAGTTGCCCTCTCCTAAGTGTCTGTTGTTAGAAACACAATCCTATACTTTTCAACTGTTCTGTAGGTACTCGTCTTATTTATCCATAATTACTCCGAGTGTGGCAGTGATAGCAGTTCTAAATTTAATTTCCCAAGAATGGCACTTGCTACTAACCTAATCCTTCTCATTGGTAAACGATGATGCAGTGAAGTGGCAGCCTTTCTCACCAAGCCCTCAGCAGTGTCCTGAAATCTGTGTGGTCACATTCTATCCACGTCATCTCTTTTGTAAGTCCTAGAAACAAATTTTAGCATCTCTATTTTTAGTAGGGAAATTTTGCTTCCTGTGCTTTGGGTACTGCCGATAGAGAACAGAAAAAGAAGAGCAGTATTATGCTGGAAGTAATTTATGACTGCCTGCCAAGGCTCTGGTTGTGTGGGAATCAAGAGCTTGTTTGCCCTCCTGCTGGCAGATAAAACTGTGACATTCCGGCTCCATGTTGCTATGGGTCTTTTGGAAGAGAGATTCACCTCACTGCACTGACCTGGAAAAGTACAAAATAACTGTTTCACTGAGGCCATCATAAATATATCTCTACATCTCTATGAATGGTGTCTGGAACCCATGGAAGATCTCTATCTGCATTTACAAAATTTATTTATATCCAGCATCTGTTCGATTTTTCAGTAATTATTTGAACAGAAACTGAAGACCCAGATCCTGATAATTTTTCACTTTATCACACAATGCAAAAAATCAGCAAAATGCAGGCAGTTATTCTTTGTGGAACACTTTTAGAAGCAAAACCATATGCTGTTCTTATTTGGGATAATTATAAATCTTTAAATATTTAAATGTAGTTGTCTCTAAATTTTAAAAAGTTAACTCCAGAACAAAAAACTTAATGTTAACAACTCAATACCTAGAATGCCTTACATACAAAAAATTAATTATGTTTATACATATACCTGTGCAGATGATTGCAAATGGCTTTCATGTGTTTGCATGAATAATCAAAGTAGACTATACATTAATACATAATTTTTTCTTTTAAAATAGTCCTCCTAGGACTTGAAGTCATTGAATTTTGAAGTTAGGACTTCAAAACCATCTACTGTAGTGATTTGCAAGCTTGAATATTCATTATAATAAGCGCTGGAGCGAAAGCATATATACTTGAACCCCAGGTAGGTATGAATAGGAATTTGAGATTCTTATTCACTGGATGGATAAGAGTGGGAACCTGGCATGTATATTTTTAGAGTTTTCACAGATCACTCTAATGGGCACTTTTATTAGTTTCCTAGAGCTGCCATAAAAATGTATCATAAACTGGGTGGCTTAATACAACGGAAATGTATTCCCTCACAGTTTAGGAGGCTGGACATCTAAAACCAAGGTGTCAGCAGAACCATGTTCTCTGTGAAAGCCCTGAAAAGAAGAATCCTTCCTTGCCTCATTTTAGCTCCTGGGGTTGCTGCAATCTTTATTATTTCTGGGCTTGCAGCTGCATTGCTCCATTCTCTGCTGCCACATGGTCTTCCTCCCTTTGGGTCTGTGTCTCCATATTTCTCCTTATAAGGATACCAGTCACTGGATTTAGGGCCCCAGCTATCCAGAATGATCTTATTATAACTTGATTACATCTGCAAAAATCCTATTTCCAAATAAGGTCACATTCACAGGGACCCAGGGTTAGGAAATCAATATACAGGTGTTGGTAGAGAATTGACACAATTTAACCAACTAAAGTACTCAAAGTAAAAAGTTCTGATCTAGTGTCTAAAATCCACTGATACCATTGTGTTTAATAACAGAGAAGTTAACAACTTCTATTACTTTTCTCTTGCTCCATAAGAAAGTGCTTCCCACACACACAATTAAAATAATAAACTTTTATTATTTAACAGTTTAGGAGGATCAAAGAATCCAGAAATAGCTTAATTGGGTTGTTTTAGCTCAGCTTCTCTTATGAGGTTTTAGTCAAACTGGTGTTTGAGGTTATAGTCATCTGAGGCTTAAGTAGGGTTGGAGGATCCACCTGGAATCTCACTTGGTTCTGCAATGTTAGTTGGCTTTAGATCCCAGTGCCTCACCAGGTCAGCCTCCCCAGAGGGATGTTTGTGATGTGGAAGCCAGCATCTACCAAAGTGAGGAATCTCAGATAGAAATGGAGAAACCAAGAAAGAGGGCCTTTTGGAAGTGACATACCATTTATTCTGTCATATTTAATTGGTGACACACACAAAGGAGAGGGCCACACAAAGTTTAATACCAGGAGGCACAGATCAGTGGAAGCCCTGTTGGAAGCTGGCTAGCATGGGTGGGGTGTCAGGTATTTTGACTTTAGGACCAGAGACACAAACTTTGCCACTCAAGATGTGATCCAAGGGTTGACATTACTCGGGAGCTGAGTAGAAATGCTGAATCACAGGCTATATCTCAGACCTAGTGAATTAGAACCTTTAATAACATCCAGGTGATTTGCACACACACTACATTCTGAGAAGCACTAGGCCAGAACAAATTAATGAGTCAGACACATTGCCCTTTACAAAGTAGTGCTTTGAGCAGTACCCCTAGTCCAAAGAGACTGTCATTGCTTGAAATCTGCTATGAACCTGACTTTGGGACAGAGCATAAGACACTCCAAGAAATTGACATTTTCCCCTGGTGGCCACACTATCTTACTGTAATCATAACAACATTTTACCCTTTTGGTCACACAAATTTTAAATTTTATTTGACCGAGTTGCTTCAAAGGTATTTATTTTTGGGGGCTTCCCTGGTGGCTCCGTGGTGGAGAATCCACCTGCTCATGCAGGAGACATGAGTACCATCCCTGATCCAGAAAGATCCCACATGCTGTGGAGCAACTAAGCCCGTGCCCCACAACTATTGAGCCCGTGCTCCAGTGCCCGGGAGCTGCTACTGAGCTCATGCGCTACAACTACTGAAGCCCACGCACCCTAGAGCCCACGCTCTGCACAAAGAGAAGTCACCACAATGAGAAGACTGGGAATCGCAACTAGAGAGCAGCCCCTGCTCTCAGCAACTACAAAAAAGTCCACACAACAACGAAGACCTATGTGGTCCACACACCAACCACAGCCAATGAAGAAATAATTTAAAAAACAATCTTCTTTAAAAAAGATATTTACTTTTAAAATACAAGAATCCACTTAAAGGATAAAAATCTACAGTAGCAATATTAAAAAATGTATCACATCCTCCAAAGATCGTATGATCCCAAACTGCAATGCTCTTTTCAGAAACAATGCCATGCATTTCCAGCCTCCAATTTTGAAGGAAAGATTATGACCTTGCCCTCAAATCATTGGAGTCAGTGGTGAACTGAATCTAGCTAGAAGTACAACAAAACTCAGACCAAAATAAAAGATTATATTAACTCAAGCCTTCGTACCAACAGTTTAAGAGAAGAAGAGGCATAATGTCCAATAAAACATTGTACGCCACATCCCAAAGCCAAGGAAAAATTCTCAACTACATGGAGGATAGCAAACACCATCACTGTGCCAAACACCACAGATAGGAGTCCAGACGCCTCTACCCACTTCATCTTGTTATCAGAGTTTCCAGGGAAAACAATGCATCAAGCAATGGATAAAATGATGCTCTACTTACACAGAGATGGACAAAGCGTGATCAGCTTCTGTAGTGGGTGCTGATTCCTCATGGCCTGCAGGGATCTCTCGGCAGCCAATGCAGGGGAGTTCTCCTATGTACAGCCTCATGCTGCAGTGGAAGGGCCCCGTGCCATTCCTGTAAAAGGCAGACATAGTGGCAGGGTTGGTCAAGGGCCCTAATGGCACAGATTCAAACAGAACCACAGAGAACCCACTGAACATGAAACAGGGAAAGGTTACTTCTACACACTAAGCGTGACACAGGCTGTGTAAACTCTTAATTTTTTTAAATTGAATGAAAGATTCTTTAATTTCTATAATGCTTTACAGTTTTCAAAAATTTCACACACACATGATTTCATAGAATCCCATAATAACCATTTTTATAGTCCCTTACTCCTATATTGCCCCTCCCTCTTCCCTTCTCACCAGTTGTAACCACTCCTTTGTTATCTCCCCTACATTGGCTGCCAAGAGAGACCTGTGGGCCATGAGGAATCAGCACCCACTACTCTTGCCTAAAGAATTCCGTGGACAGAGGAGCCTGGTGGGCTGCTGTCCAGGGGCTCTCAGAGTCAGACACGACTGAAGCAACTTAGCACGTATGTATGAATTGGAGAAGGAAATGGCAACCCACTCCAGTATTCTTGCCTGGAGAATCCCAGGGACAGAGAGAGGAGCCTGGTGGGCTGATGTCTATGGGGTTGCACAGAGTCAGACACGACTGAAGCGACTTAGCAGCAGCAGCATAGAAGCTGATCATGCTTTGTCCATCTCTGTGTAAGTAAAACATCATTTTATCTATTGCTTGATGCTTTGTTTTGCCTGGAAACTCTGATAACAAGATGAAGTAGGCAGGGGCGTCTGGACTCCTATCTGCAGTGTTTGGCACAGCGATGAGTCTGTTTCTTTTTCTGTTTAATTCACTAGTTTGCTATATTTTTTAGATTCCACATATAAGGGATAACGTATAGTATTTGCCTTTCTCTGACTTATTTTACTTAGTATAATGTCCTCCAAGTCCGTCCATGTTGCTGTGAATGGCAACATTTCATTTCTGTTTATGTGTGTGTGTGTTATTTGCTCAGTGGTGTCTGACTCTTTGTGACCCATGGACTGTAGCCTGCCAGGCTCCTCTGTCTATGGAATTCTCCAGGGGAGAATACTGGAGTGGGTTGCCATTACCTTCTTCAGGGAGTTATGGCTGAGTAGTATTCCATTGTGTGTGTGTACCACATTTTCTCTATCCATTCACCTGCTGATGGACACAGGTTTCTTCTATATTTTGACAATTGTAAATAATGCTGTTATGCACATTGGGCTGCATGTATCTTTTTCAATTAGTGTTTATGTTTTTTCAGACATATACCCACAAGTGGAATTGCTAGATCATATGCTAGTTCTATTTTAGTTTTGTGAGAAATCTCCATACTGTTTTCCATAATGACTGCGCCAATTTATATACCACCTACCGTGTAGGTGGCTCCCTTTCTCTTGGTTACAGAAGTGTTCCAGGCCCAAGGTCCATTCCTATGAGGTTGAGTGGGAGTCAAAAGACTGAACATGAGACTGCCTTTCCCAACACACAGATTTTTCTATGTGGAAAATATATTTATTTAATGTCATACTTTCTTAATATTTTATGATAAAAACTTAAGACACATAAAGAAGTTAAAAAATACATATAGTCAAAAGAGGAAAGAGTCAATAAAATCAAACTCAGAGATGGCTCAGATGTTGGAATTTTCAGATATGACAGAATAACTGAGAAATAATGTAGAATGTTCTAGGGGAAAGATTAGTAACTTAAGGGGACAACAGGAGAGAGGTGGAAACTGTAGGAAGAACCAAGATTGGAGTTTCTATGGATAAAAAATATGATATATATCACAGATAATTTATTTGATGGGCTAATATGGTCTGAGCAAGATGGAGGAAGATTTAGTGAACTTGAGTCAATGTCAATAAAACTTGAATCTGATACTTATGAACACAGATACAAAATCCTTAACAGAATATAGTGAATCAAATTATGCAATACATAAAAAGGATAATCCATCATGATCAAGCAAAGTTTTTCAGAAATTCTCAGTTAGTTCAGCATTAACATTTTTACCAACATAATTACCATATTATGAAGAAAATATAAATTAACCTCAATAGGATCAGAACAGGCATTTGATGAAATTTAGCACTCATTTTAAAAAGAACTTTCAGTAAGTGAGGAATAAAAAGAGGCTTCCAAGGCCTGATCTATGTATGAAAAGCCTCGTACACCCAACACCGTACTAAGTGATGAAATATTCACTTTTCCTTTAAGACTGGGAATAATGCAAGGATATAGACTCTGACTGCCATACTATAATATAATGCCATTATATTTTGGAATCACAGGTTCTCATCAAGTAAGCTAAGGCATTCTTATCCAGGGAAGTCTTATCTTCTACTTGTCTTTTTCTTCCATCCTAGAAGTTGAAGATAAATGTACCGTAGTGATAGGAGATCAAACCAGTCAATCCTAAAGGAAATCAATCCTGAATATTCATTGGATGGACTGATACTGAAGCTGAAGCTTTGATACTTTGGCCTCCTGATGAGAAGAGCAGACTTATTGGAAAAGACCTTGATGCTGGGAAGGATTGAAGGCAGGAGGAGAAGGGGATGACAGAAGACAAGATGGTTGGATGGCATCACAAACTCAATGGACATGAGTTTGAGCAAGCTGTGGGAGATGGTGAAGGACAGGGAAGCCTGGCGTGCTGCAATCTGTGGGGTTGCCAAGAGTCTGACACAACTGCGCTACTGAACAACGACGACAAAGACAGCAGTGATAGTCTCAGACTCTGGTGTCTTTCGAAGTCTTAGGACATCATTCACTTTATTAATTCAGAGTCTACTATGTGTCAAGCGCTGTGTTAGGTGTTAATTATTTGTATTTTTATTTAAAGAACATACAGATGGGTAGAGGAAGTAAAAATAAATAAATAGAAATTCACAAGATAGGCTGACAGTGTG
The DNA here is from genome assembly GCF_029378745.1 of Bos indicus. Lineage (NCBI taxonomy): Eukaryota > Metazoa > Chordata > Mammalia > Artiodactyla > Bovidae > Bos > Bos indicus. Next base: position 27,820,651 of record NC_091765.1, read on the forward strand.
CTCCTAGAGATTAGCACAGGCTGCCATGGGCGCATAGGAGGGCACTGACCTAAGCCGGGAAGGAAAGGCCAGAGGAAGTGGGGTGAGTATTCACCTGCACCTCTTCCAGGAGCAGGTGAATACTAACCCTCAGCTTTGACTATGATTAAGTAGTTTCTTATTATAAGGTCCTGGGTCCACAAGCACCAAGTCCAGTGTAGACAGAAGAATTTCCTAGGGCCACAAGTACACTTGTCCTTTACTAGCAATAAGCCAGAGAAAACACACATTCATTTATACTCCACTTAAGAGCAAGGGGTGTGTGTCCAGCCTCAGCCTAGCCAAAGCTCAATGTCTATTGCAACGTACTGTTGGATCCGGGTACTGAGTGTGCCCACTCATGCTGATCAGTTCTGCCTGACCTTGATGCTATGTTGTCTGGAAGCATCTGATTCATAATTTTCTGTATTCACTACTCCCAATTCATGCGTATAGAGAGGACTAGATAATAGGCAGATGCTAACACCTTTACACATTCCCAAAGGAAAGAAAGAGGAGTGAAGAGGCGTTTTACAGAAAGAATAACAAATACAAAGGCTTGAAGGCAAGAAAAGCTGGGCTCTTTCAGGAAACTGCTAGTGCTTTAGATGGAGTGGATTTTGAGTGGCCAGTGTAGGAAGGAGGGAAGAGAGGGAGTTGAAGAGGGAAGCAGGAGAGAGGCCATAAAAGAACCTACATGTCACACCGGAATTTAAACTTTCCTTTCCCTTCGGCCAATAGAGAGCTATTGAAGGGTTTTGAGAAAACGATTGTGTCGCTACATAATGTGGTGTAAAGAAATATTACCCTGGTGACAATGTGAAAAGTGAACTTAAGGGGGCAAGATAGGAATCTTGGAAACCATTTAGGAAATTGTTACCACAGTGGACTGTGAAATGATGATGCCATAATTCAAGATGCTGGTTCCCCAGGTGGAGAGGACAGATCTGAGAGATTGGACAGACAGTATTTAGTGGTTAATTGGACATGAGGAATGACATAGGATAGTTATGCTTTTGTAGCCCTTCCTCCTTCATCATTCATCAAAGGACATTTTTGTAACACTATGTTACTCTCCCATGTTTTATATTTCTTCACCAAGCATGTACTTAAACTACATTGTTAAAAGTCTGAGAATGTTCACTCATTTATAGTTTTTTTTTTATTGTCAATGCCTAAGACAGCAAAGATAAAAATGTATCTTTGAACAAACTATCACATCACTTTCCAGAAAAAGAAAAAAACCAACCTTGAACATAATACTCAAGTATGAATAAGACAGACACAAGGTACAACTTCCATCAATTGTGATACAGCTTTATGTGTTATTTCAGTACAACCCTGAACTAAGTCTCAGAAAAGACATATTTTAAATTGTTTTCTGGTTAACCCTATATTAACCAGAATTTTATTTTTATATCAATATTTATAATTGAAAATCTTATTAAACTTAATCCCTTGCTTTACTAACTACATGATACCAAACATAATTTAATCTTTTGTTGAATCCAGGTTATTTTTGTACTCTTTAAGTCATTATTACAAATAGAAATGGTTAATCAGCTTTCAACTCTCTCTATATTCAGTAATGACTTGGTTCATGAAGTATACCAAAGGAAGGTAAAGGAAGCTTCTTTAAGAAACAAATAACTTAGTATTAAAAAAAAAATAGCATAGTTTCAAATGGGATCTTTTAGAGTTACCTTTCAGGAACACTATGGTATTTAGACATTGCATGTGTGGTCGTGGCAGAAAGTGAGGGTTGGTGGTACAGTGGTGCAAATGCCTCAAAAGGAAGGGGCCTGACTAGCACGTTTAAGACCAAAAGGGAATGAGTAGAGTTAGATTTGAGTGAGCAAGGAGAAGAGGCTGCCAGCTTTGGTGGTTTCAAAGCCTAATTACCAAATGCTTTGACAGGCCCCTCATCAAGAGCTGGGGCCTATAGGTCTCATCCTCTTGGACGGAGGCTGGTGACTGACTGGCAATGTGGGTGGAGTTATGCTGTGCTGACTTCTAGGTCCAGACCTTATGAAACTGGTACCTTCTCTTACTGTTCCTTGGGAAGCTTGCTCTCAGAACTGTGAGATGTGCAGGCTGAGTGAAGGGACTGCATGTAGGTTCCAGCTAACAGACCACCTACAACCAGGATTAGTTGTCAGACTTGTGACCGGGAAAGCCTGTCAATGATTCCAGTCCCCACCACCATGAAAGAAACTAAGAAATAACCACCTAGCTGAGCCAAGTGAACCCCAGAACCATGTGAAAGAATAAAATGATCACTGTGGGGTGACGTCACACAGCAATGGGTCATCAGAACACCAGGTTCTATGTCTAGTAAGGCTTTTTAGGCTATTATAAGACTTAGACTCTGAGCTATAGGATCTGCCAATTTGAGCTGAAGATGGGTAAGATTTGACCCTTTTTTTTAAAGGGTACCCTTCATAAGTGCTGATTTGGTAAAACACTATGAAGGGCGAGGCGTAGAAGCAAGGAAATTAGGCCACTGATGTAACTGGTGTGAGTTCATAGTATTTCCGTTCAAGGTGGTAGCAGTGAAGTGGTAAGAATAGATCACAGGCAAGATAGAGGGAGAGTTAAGATATATCCTGACTTAATTTCTTGGAAAAAGTGTGGGTATGGTCCATGTTTATAAGCATAATCTCCCAAGATGATCCTGACTTATAAACATTTTCCTCTCAGTACAGAGAGGGGTATATATTTGTTTGGCCAAAACATTTGTTCAGTTTTTCCATCAGGTAGATCTAGTAGTGCTTGTCTTTAACATCATTCAAATCAATTTAATTGGACTGTATGGTGACAGCTGTCATATCAGCATGCATTTAAGTAAAATATTTATCAAAACTGGTGAATTTTTGTGTAGCTATTTTAATATTGAAGATGGAAAAAAAAGCAACGTTTTTAGCATTTCTCCTGAGAAACCTGTATGCATATCAAGAAGTAACAATTAAAAACTCACATGGGAACAACTGACTGGTTTCAGATTGGAAAAGGAGTACAAGGCTATATATTGTCACCCTGTTCATTTAACTTATATTCAGAGTACATCATGAGAAATGCTGGGCTGGAAGAAGCACAAGCTGGAATCAAGATTGCCGGGAGAAATATCAATAACCTCAGATATGCAGATGACACCACCCTTATGGCAGAAAGTGAAGAGGAACTAAAGAGCTTCCTGATGAAAGTGAAATAGGAGAATGAAAACTCCACAGTCAAAAAACTAAAATCATGGCATCTGGCCCCATCACTTCATGGCATAAAAAGTAAAAAACAGTGACAGTGACAGATTTTAATTTGTTGGGTTCCAAAATCACTGTGGACAGTGAGTGCAGCCATGTAATTAAAAGACACCTGCCCCTTGGAAGAAAAGCTCTGACAAACCTAGACAGTGCATTAATAAGGAGAGACATCACTTTGCCAACAAAGGTCCAAATAGTCAAGCTACAGCTTTTAACAGCAATCATGTACAGATGTAAGAGTTGCACCATAAAGAAGGCTGAACACTGAAGAATTGATGCTTTTGAATTGTCGTGCTAGAGAAGACTCTTGAGAGTTCCCTGGCCTGCAAGGAAATCAATTCTGAATATCTATTTGAAGGACTGATGCTGAAGCTCCAATACTTTGGTCACCTGATACAAAGATCTGACTCATTGGAAAAGACCCTGATGCTAGGAAACATTGACAGCAGAAGGAAATGAGGGCAGCAGAGGATGAGATGGTTAGATAGCATCACTGACTCAATGGACAAGAGCTGAGCAAACTCAGAGATAGTGAAGGACTGGTGTACTGCAGTCAATGGGATTGCAGTTGGACACGACTTAGCAACTGAACAACAAAATGCTTTATTAATTCAAGAAAGGTAAAAGCAAAACTGAAACACAAAAATAGATCAGAGTAGTGTATGGAGAAGGTGCTGTGACTGACTGAACTCATCAAAAGTGGTTTGAAAAGTTTCATGCTGGAGATTTCTCACTGGATGATGCTCCATTGTCAGATAGACCAGCTGAAGTTGACAGGGATCAAATCGAGACACTGAGAATGATAATACTATATTAGCTTTCCAGGTGGAGCTAGTGATAAAGAACCCGCCTCCTGTACTAGAGATGTAAGAGACATGGGTTCCATCCCTGGGTCAGGAAGATCCCCTGGAGGAGGGCATGGCAACCCACTCCAGCATTCTTGCCTGGAGAATCCCCATGGACAGAGGAGCCTGGCTGGCTACAATCCCCTAGGGTCGCAAAGAGTCAGACAGGATTGAAGAGACTTAGCCTGAAGAAGATTGCTATAGCATACAGGAGATAGCCAACATACTCAAAATGTCCAAATAAGCACTGAAAATCATTTGCACCAGCTTGGTTATGTTCATTGCTTTGATGTTTAAATTCCACATAAGTTAAGCAAAAAACAAAACAAACAAACAAAAAACCTTAACTGCATTTCTGCATGCAATTCTCTACTTAAAGGTAACAAAAATGTTCTGTTTTTAAAAAAAAATTGTGACAGGTGATGAGAAATGGATACTGTACAATAATGTGGAACAGAAGAAATCATTGGGCAAGTAAAATAAATCACCATTCAACCACACTGAAGGCAGATCTTCATCCCGAGAAGATGATGTGTATATGGTGGGATTGGAAGGGAGTCCTCTACTGGACCTCCTTCTGGAAAACCAAATGATTAATTCCAACAAGGAATGCTCCCAGTTAGACCAACTGATAGCAGCAAATGATGAAAAAGTGACCAGAATTAATCAACAGAAAACACATCATCTTCCATCAGGATAACTCAGGAGGGCATGTTTCTTTGATGACCAGGTAACAACTATACAGCTTGGCTGAGAAGTTCTGATTCATCTGCCATATTCACCAGCCTTCCCAGGCGGCAAGAATACCAGAGTGGGTTGCCGCACCCTCCAGGGTATCTTCCTGACCCAGGGATCAAACCCTTGTCTCTTATGTCTCCAGTACGGGAAGTGGGTTCTTTACCACTAGTGCCCCATGGGAAGCTGGTATTGCACCTTCCAATTTTCATTTATTTCAGATTTATAACAGTCTCTATGGGAAAAAAAAAAAAAAAAAAAAACCCGCCAATTCCCTGGAAGACTGTAAAAGCCCTAGAAGAGTTCTTTATTCAAAAAGATAAGTTTTGGGAAGATGGAATTATGAAGTTGCCTTAAAAATGGCAGAAGATAGTGAAATAAAATGGCCAATGCATTGTTCAATAAAGTTCTTGATGAAAATGAAAAATGTGTCTTTTACTAAAACATGGAAGGAACTTTTTTGCCAGCGCAATATATTTTTGCTTGGTTTCAGTCTATTAACATATTTGAATATTGAAACAGCAGGCACTTGCTGTTTCTATACATTCTACTTCATTCTATGGAGTATATTTCATTTGTTACTAGTGGCCACTTTTACAGCTCTCTTTAAACTTCCACAAATAAGTGCTCCCACTTCCCTCTTTGTTTAAAGTAAGTGAAATGAAAATTAGAGAAAGAGTGGACTAGATGTTATCTGGAGCCAACCTCAATGTTTTCATCTGATATCTGTCACCTAGGGGGAGATTTAATTAGACAGCTACTGTTCTCACTGTTATGCTGTGAAAATTTTTATTTCAGTGGATTAGTTTGTCTTCTAAAAAGAAATATATAATGCACCCCTATGGGAAAGCTTCCACATTTGTTATATCCATGTAAAAATACAGTCTGCCAAGTTAACTATAAATTAAAACAAAGTTCACTTTACATAAGTAATTTGTTCAAAAATTATGAAAAGAATGAGTTTAAAGCAAGGACTCAGGGGGTAAAAAAATGACAAATAATGCAAAAGTACAAATAACAGAAAAGGGAAGTGTTGCAGGACACTGGATATGAATGTGTTTAGGGGCAAAGAAATTATGAATTGTCATAGAAAATAAGTAACTAGGCTCCCTGAGACCAAGAGCTCACAAGCTGCCTCGAACACTAAAGTGCAAGCATATATCCCATCAATCTGAGTTCAGTCTGTCTCATGCAGCATGGAGGTCAGAACCATTTCACTCGTCACTCATACAACTTTAAACACAGTTCCCCAACGAAGAGAACCAGTCTACCAGATACTGCTAATTTTGCTGATGAAATCTCAAAATTCAACTCAAGATACCAAATATTTACTGGCCAAATAGAAAGTGCCCTTCACTCACAGCTTGCCTCTTAAAGCATTAATTGTGGAAGGTGGGAAAATAATATTTTACTTTGACTTTAAAGATAAGAGTGACTATCAGAATTTCTACAAAATTATGCAGTGCCTGATTATAACAGCTGCTGGACAATTTGCAAAACCATTTGGGGGGTGTGGTTGAGGTGGGTAAGAGATGAAGCACAAAAATGTAGTAGACGTACCAGAAAGCCACATGAAGAATCTTTGAAATGATAACCAAATGAAGCCTCTGGGAAGAGAATGCCTTGCCAAATGCAGGTATTCATCTATCATATTCTGAAATACAGTTTCTTCTTTTTATTGTTCAAATGAATTCATTGAAAATAAGCTTTGCAATACTCACTGTCAATCAAGAAAAAGTAAAGCACCATAGAGGGAAGAATTATTACTATTAGAGTTTTAGACCTTTCTCTGTAACTAATGGTTAAACCTGGGTAATTCATGACCTGTCAGGTCACAGTTTCCTCACCAATAAGACCGCAGTTAAATACCTCTTCCCATGCTCCTCAAGCCCCTGTTTCGTAGTTTGGCTCACTATAGACTATGGTGGGGAAATGCAGATGTTGGTCCTTGGTTGCTTTTGATTTGCACATGTACCAGTATCTCTGGGACCTCCACATAGTGATGCTGACCACATCTACAACTCCTCCTCTCTTGGGTACAACTTGTTGACCTTGGGTGTTAGTGGAGAGGTGGAGGTCGCCTTCCTTGTCATCTAGATCCTTCAAGACCATAACACCAACACAGTGGGGCCAAATGACTGTATTACTGAAGGACTGGGTATGTTACAAGGGAAATTATGAGGAGGGCAAACATCAGCAACAGGCACTCAATATCTTCCTGATTAAGTGCTGAGAGGGAGAGAGTACCATTCTGAAGTGTATCTTCCTTCTTAGCTAGGCTTGCCCACAGTTGGATTCTATAGAACAGTGGAGGTGAGAACCAAGAAACTTTGTATCTCAGGCTTCTCAGAAAGAGTGGAGATGAGTCTTCCTGCTGCTGCTGCTAAGTGGCTTCAGTCGTGTCCGACTCTGTGCGACCCCATAGACGGCAGCCCACCAGGCTCTGCTGTCCCTGGGATTCTCCAGGCAAGAACACTGGAGTGGGTTGCCATTACCTTCTCCAATGCATGAAAGTGAAAAGTGAAAGTGAAGTCGCTCAGTCATGTCCAACTCTTAGCAACCCCATGGACTACAGCCTACCAGGCTCCTCCATCCATGGGATTTTCCAGGCAAGAGTACTGGAGTGGGGTACCATTGCCTTCTCTGATGAGTCTTCCAGGTTCTGTTAATTGTTCAGAAATGTAAACTGCAATAGCATTTGTTTCTAGAGCTTTTACTAATACTTCTAAATTTTTAATGGTTATGTATGTTGAATTATAATATATGTTCACATCTTCCCAAAACAATTTCATTCACTCATTCATTTTTCCAGTATTAAATGAGAGGTTGTGATGTGCTTAGTTGCTCAGCTGTGTCCAACTCTTTGGGACCCTACAGACTGTAGCCCGCCAGTCTCTTCTGTCCATGGGGATTCTCCAAGTAAAAATACTGGAGTGGGTTGCCATGCCCTTCTCCAGGGGATCTTCCCAACCCAGGGATCGAATCCTGGTCTCCTGCATTGCAGGTGGATTCTTTACATCTGAGTCACCAGGGAAGCCCAAGAATACTGGAGTGGGTAGTCTATCCCTTCTCCAGGGGATATTCCCAACCCAGGAATTGAACCAAGGTCTTCTGCCTTGCAGGTGGATTCTTTACCAGCTGAGCTACCAGGGAAGCCCCAATGAGAGCCTACTGTCTGCCAAAAGCCTACTCTCTGCCAAGTTGATAGTAAAATAGTACACAAATCACTTAAGTGAGAAAATCCTGATGGTGATTAGTGATTTTAAGATACTATTAATAAATAGGGAGATGAGTGAAAGTTGCATAAAAGGGATGCTACTTATAATAATCATGAAGGTCTCTCTGAGGAAATAATATCGAGTTGAGATTTTGTCTATGAAATTAAGATAGTAATTGTATCTAACTTTGAAGTCTTTTGTAGGGATTAAATGAGACCATATGACTATATACATATGCATATATATATACACACACACACATATATGTATATAGCAGCTTCCCTGGGGGCCCAGTTGGCAAAGAATCCGCCTGCATGGCAGGAGACACAAGTTCAACCTCTGGGTGGGGAGGTTCCCCTGGAGATGGTAATGGTAACCTTTTCCAGTATTCTTGCCTTGAACATGCCATGGACAGAGGAGCCTGGTGGGCTCTAGTCCATGGGATGACAAAGATTTGGACATGACTTAGAGATTAAACCACTGCCACATATATATGCACATACTTTAGCTGAAAAGAATCAATAGGATTAATATATACAAATAGAGATATATCCTTATATTCCAGCAAGAGTGGGTGTTGTGACTTGAGCCTGAAGGTCATCTGGAGGGAGAAGAAAATTCCTTTTCAAGAATCTCAGTCCTTTAAAGCTTTCACCTGACTAGATGAGGCCTATCCACTTAGGGAGAGCAATCTGTTTTACTCAAAGTCTACTGATTTAAATATTAATCCCATCTGAAAGATACCTTCACAGCAATATATAGTCTGATATTGCCAAAAACCCACACCTTCATCTGGTCAAGCTGATTGATGTATGGGTTTCAGAGGTACAGGCAGACTCAGATTCCTGGCAAGCATTCTTCCATGGATGCTCCTTGATAGAAAGTGCTTATACTAAATGCCAGTATAAATCATACTTTATTTTAGTTACATGCATTACAGTGTACGTACACCACTGTTCCAGGTATACGGTATGACTATTTTTCCTTCAGCTTAGCTGAATGAACAAAATGCTTTCACAAAGTAATTTCCCACAAGTTTATTCCAACATAACAGTATCGAAGAGACCCTGGGAGGAGAAAAGTAGTCTTTCCTTTGTGCATATGAAGGTATGGGTTTGGTTCTTGGTCATTCATTAAATTGAATAAAACAAATATTTTGCAAGTTTGATAAATAAGTTGGTTGTCAAAATAAGGTATCTCAGTTCTACTCACTATTTCTGTAACATAATGCCTAGAGTTTTAAGGTAATAATCTGCAATGTACATAATGACTTATGTACATAAATATTTAGAATTATGAAAATGAACACAAACTAAATATTTAATAGGCAAATGCCTAATTATACTAGAATGTTTTTAAGTCTTTCAAAATGTTTTATGAGTTTTTATAAAAGCATGGAAAACTGCTTATAAATTTATGCAATTAAAGTAAAACTCTGTCTATAATACCCCAATTATGTAAAAAATGCCTAAACTAGAAGGATATTTTCCTTAAAAATATAGTTATTATCTATAATGACTATTACCTCTAGATGGAAGTATTATGGATGATCTTATTTTGCTTATTTATATTATTAAAATTAGCTTTTATGCCATATATGTACATTTTTATAGTAAGTAAAACATTAGCCTAAAATTAAAAATTAAAAAAAACCCCTAGGTATCCTAGTTCCATGTGGTGAGCATAAGTGGCATATTTGTGGCACATGATCTCTTTAATGCTCATCTTTTTTATACTAATAAGAAAAACATAGCAATATGCATAGTCCATTCTATTGGTTATCACACTTATCATTTAATTTAGGGGATAAATTTGAGGGAAAAAAAACTAAAACCATTTCTCAGTTTAAATCTGTACCTCTAGATCTTCACACCATGGTCTTAAAACTGATGACCAGTGTGTGACTGTGCTCACATTATTTCCCTGCCTGGCATGCTCACATCTTCTCTTCCTTCACTTTGTTCTGCCTTCAACATCCTCACAAGACACCTCCAAGAAGTTCTCAGATACCTCAAGCCCAGCGTAATCTTTCTTTCTTATATTCAGCACATGTTTTACAATTGATGTGAACTGAACCCTTAACTCCACCTGCTCTTCTCATTAATTGCCTTTTATTTCCATTGACCTTCCTTCAGATTTATCATCAAGTCTTTTCAACAAAGCTTACTAAAAGCGCCATTCTTGGAATTAGTTTTATTATAGCAAGTGTTTATTATAGCAGGCTTCCCAGATGGTGCTAGTGGTAAAGAACCTGCCTGCCAATGCAGGAGGCACCAGAGAGGCAAGTTCGATTCGTGGGTTGGGAAGATCCCCTGGAGAAGGGCATGGTAACCCACTCCAGGATCCTTGCCTAGAGGATCCCATTGCCAGAACCTGGTGGGCTACAGTACATAGGGTTGCAAAAAGTTAAACACAACTGAGTGTGCACTCATGATGGAATGATGGCATGATGGCAAGAGTATACAAACTAGAATTAGCCAAGAGAAGAGATAAATAGGGCAAAGTTGGGGAGAGTTCCAAATGCAAAGTTTCCAGAAATGTGTTAACTTCTCAGAACCAAAATGTGACAATACTCAAAAAGTGTTGCCAACCAGTGTACTTCACCTAAGCTACACTGTCCAAGGTTTTGCTGAGTGTTCATTCTGTGAGCCTGACTGATTAAAAAATTGGCCATGTGACTGAACTAAATGTCTATCCTCTTACCCTCCTCCTCAGAGGCAGGACTAATATCACCTGGCTCAAAGCTCCATCTCTCAACTTGCACAAATGGTCTTTCTGGCATGGCCAGTTTCCCTCTTGAGTCATCTCATTAGCATAAACTTATCCAAGAGCCTAAGATTTACCTTGTCAGCATAAACTATCAAATGTGGTTCAGGGACCAACCCTGGATAACAGTCCTATCACTCGGGAAATTTGAAAGATTAGAAGGTTATTTCTTCAGTACTGGGTAAAACAGCCAGCCAAATCCTTTTTCACACAAAATTAAATATACAAGTTTAACAGTCTTATTCTTACCAAGCAGAAGAAAATTTGGCTCCTTAGATTTCCATGTGTGCATTTTTAAACTTAATGAGAAAAAGGTCAGTGTCCATAATTTATCTAAATCTTGACTCTGCTTACATTTATTAAAATGAACAAGACACAATATTGAGCAATTAGATATTGTTCATATCTTAAAGATTTTCATTTGAAACAGAAGGGGAGATATTTTTGCTGCCAAGTGCTGAAAAAATGTGAACACTTTTTGCTATCTGGATTGAAATCATGAAAAATGAAAGAGTAAACAATAGGATTAAAAATAAGTGAATTTAAAACAGATCAAAGACCTAAACTTAAAAGCTAATACTATAAAACTCTTTGGAAAAAAATAGGAAAATCTTCATGACCTGAATTCAGCAATAACTTTGCAAATATGACACCAAAATCACAGGCTACTAAAGAAAAAAAATTGAAATTCATCACAATTAAAAACTTTCATGCAAAGTAGACTATAAAAAGTGAAATGGCAACTGACAGGAGAAGAACTTCGCAAATCACATATCTAATATGGATGTAATATTGAGAATGAAGAACACCTACAACTTAATAGAAGAAAAATAGCTCAATTATAAACACAAGCAAAGGGGGGGAGCTAATAACCAAATGCAGCAGTGTTAAATAAGAAGCAAATAACTGTATCCAGAATATTAGAAATTATAACTAGCTAATATATTTACAAAAAATGTATGCCTAGAAAAGTCAAGAGGAATAGATACAAAAATGTTTAGCAATTGTTAACGTGTTGGTGGGCTTTTAATTTCTTGTTCATACTGCTCTGAATATGTCAAAATTGCTAGAATGAGTATGTACTGATTTAATAAGAGGAGGGACATTTGAAACAAATGAGATGAAAAAAATGGGCAAAGGACTTGGGTAGACATTTCCCCAAAGATATACACACAGACAATAAACAAATTAAAGTATACACATCACCACTAATAATTTGAGAAACCAAAACCATACGGATATACTACTACCTCACACACAGTAGGATGGCTATTATCAAAACACACACACAAAAAAACAAAAAAAATCTCAGAAAATAAGTATTGGCAAGGATGTGGAAAAATTGGAATCATTGTGCACTGTTTTTGGGAATGTAGAATTATGTATCCACTATGGAAAACAGTATGGTGGGTCCTCAAAATATTAAAAATGGATTTAATAATTCATAATCTGATAGTTACACTTTTGGTTATATGCATGTAAAATTAAAAGTAGGGAGTCAAAGATATTTTTGTCTACTCATATTCATAGTGGCATTATTCACAAATGCCAAAAGACAGAAATAACCCAAGTGTGCATCAACAGATGATTGAACAGATAAAATGTGATACATACATACAACGGAATGTTACTCAGCAACCAAAGGGAATGATGTTTTGATGCATGCTACAAGGAGAAATGTGGGTTTGATCCCTGTGTCGGGAAGATCCGCTGGAGTAGGAAATTGCAACCCCTCCAGTATTCTTCCCTGAGAAATACCAGGGACAGAGGAGCCTGGTGAACTGCAGTCCTTGGGGTCGCAAAGAGCTGGAAATGACTGAGCACACACACACACACAACAGGCTGGACCTTGAAAACATGCTAACGGAAATAAGCCAGAATCGGAAGAAAAACTATTTATGATGCCACTTATATGAAGTATCTAGAATAAGGCAAATTCTTGGGGACAGAAATTGTTACCATCACCTAGGGGCTGGGCCAATAGGGAATCATTGCTTAATAGGCATCGCGTTTCTATTTGAGATGATGATAAAGTTCTGAAAATAGAGATGGATACACAGTACTGTGCATGTACTTTACACCACTGCATCATACACTTAAAAATGGTTAACATTTTATGTTATGCAAATTTTATCACAATTTAAAAAAGTATGTAAAGAAAAAATAGAAGACTATCATTATTAGATAACTAGATACTAAAAGCAAAGTATATGATAGTGGATAACTAGAGAGGCTTTTAAACTGGCTTCTACACAGAGTGGAAAAGAAAGTGAGGGAATCAATTCTAAACAAAGATCACAAAAGTTAGCCACCAGAAAACTACTGTGAGAAACCATTTCCCCCAATTTAAAGATGGTGTTGGCTCTATGCAGCTGTCTACTGTAAAATGATAATTTAACTTGAATAGTATACTAGGTACAATAATGGCCCCCCACCCAAGATGCCCAAGCTCTCATCCCCCAAACCTGTGAATGTTACCAGTTACACAGCAGAAGGGATTTCACAGATATGATTGAGGTTATAGTATGTGAGATAGGGAGATCAGCCTGGCTTACAGAGATGTGCTTGAGCCAGTCATATAAACCCTTAAAAACAGAGGCATTTCTCTGGCTGTTGTCAGAGATGCAACAGAAGAGAAGGGCAGCGGATATTTTCCAGCAGGCAGGTAGCTAGGTATGAGCAGAAAAATGGGGGCAGGGAGGGGCAAAGAGGCAGAAATCCTGGTACCTTACAAACAATGGGGGTTCACAGGCAGACAGGAAGGCAGCAACCTGCAGACTGACAAGAACCGCACATTTGGGGTGTTAAGTGTCTGCCTAGCAGACAAAAAAAGGTGGGGAAAGGTGGGACTCTCCTGTGACCTTATTTAGCCTGTTGAGCGTTATGCTCTCATTACAGTAGAATCAGACTTACAGATAAGAAGTGCCCATCATGCACTGACGCCATGATACTTCTGATCTAAGCTAAATAAGGAAAAAAATTCCTCCTCCTCTTGGGAAACTGGGGCTGGGATGAAAATAAGGGAACATGACCCCCCACACTCCTCTTTCCCAGTGACTATTCCTCCCCTTCATCTGTATGCCCCTAACTGGCTTGCCAAGGAAACTCAGGGCAACAGCGCTTCACCTATCTGCCCGCTGTCCCTGTAAGAGCATATCCTGCTTAAATAAACTTTGTTTCCCTTCTTAATGTCTCTGCTTCATCTTTGAATTCTTTCACGATAAAGAAAGGACCTTAAATTCACCAGGAACAGATAGACGAAGCACAGAAATTTGAAATGTGAGAAGAGCTGGAGCCCCTTTGAAGATGGAAGGAAGGTGGTCATAAGCCAAGAAATGAACTCACCTCTAGTGCTACCAAGTCCAAGTTTGTACTGCTTAACACAAAATAGGCTGACAATAAGTCATGAAACAACTTGTTGGGGAAAGGAATGTTGACTTTATTCAGAAAGCCAGCAGATGGAAAGGATGGCAGACTAGCGTTCCTAAAGAACCATGTTCCCCAAGATGGCATTCGGGCTTTTTTTTAATCCTAAAAGGGGAGGGGATAAGGTCTTGCTTTTGGCCAGACTCTGGAAAGAATGTGTTAATTTATTCCTTTCCCTAGCCATTCACAGGTGGCCCTGGTCAAGATGCTCCTGTGAGTTAACAAAAGGTATTTTAGCTTAACCTTCATTATCTGGGAAGCCAGGTTCCCAGAACTGGATTATGTATAATTTAAACTTATAGGCTGGTGATCCCCAACTTTTTTGGCACCAGGGACCACTTTTGTGGAAGACAGTTTTTCCATGGACCAGGACTGGGGGGGGGTGGGGGTGAAGTTTAGGGATGATTCAAGCACCTTACATTTATTGCACACTTTAATTCTATTATTATTACATCAGTTACACCTCAGATCACCAAGAATTAGATCCTGGGAGGTTGGAGACACCTGTTATAGGCAACATCCCTTTAGTGATGTGCTTGTAATAGAATCTTCCCTATTACACATCAGTAGCTCAGACAACAGCCAGCAAAGGAATGGGAACTTCAGTACTACAAACCCATGGAACTGAAGTTTTGCCAGTGGGTGGATTCTAAAAGGATTTGGAAATGGATTCTCCCCAAGAACCTCCAGGAAAAAAACAAAACAAACCCAGAACCTTGATGACACCTTGATTTTGGCCTTGTGGGAGCCTTAGTAAAGAAACCAGCCAAACCTACTGTATTTAGGACCCATAGGACTGTGAGACAATGCATTTGCGTTGTTTAAATGGCTAAGAGTGTGGTGATTCTTTATGGTTGTGATAGACTATATACAATAAATCAGGAAACACTTTGTAAATACATCTACATTTTTTCCCAAACACTATTTAGAATTTTACATCAACATCACCTTTTCTTTCAGATGGTTTCCTGACATTTAGTAGTCATTGAAAGTGAGCAACATAACTCCAAGTTTTCTGAAGTTCAGTTATTTTTCCCTGGGTATGTCTTGACTTTTTATAAAGGGCACCCAAGAAAATCAAGGGACAGCAAGAAAAATAAAAGAATATTGTTATTTTTTCCTTGTGCATTAGCAAAATCTCAACTCAAATATTGTATATTTGATGTTGAATAATAATGACTCAGGAGATGAATTCTCACTTGCAGAATAAAAAATACTTTAACTTGAGAGAAAGCAAAACTTCTCTCCACTTGACATGATGGAACTCTAAGCACTGTTCATTCTGGGATTTGCTCTAAGCCTCAAGGTCGAGATCACTGACGTAATTTCAGAAGTCTAGAGTCTATATTTCAAGGATTGATGGTGCACACAGATATGGTTCAGATGCAAGTGAATTAAAATAGAGATGTCATTTTCCTTTCTGAAATATTCCTGCCAATCTTGCTTCTCATCCAAGGCATTAGTTTTATATTCTCCACAACAAGTTCCTATGTACCTAGTGGGTAAAAGAACACATATTTATTACCTCTTAGTTTCTGTTGGTCTGGCATCCTGATACAGGACTGGGTTCTCTGCTCAAGATGTAGCAGGGTTGCAAACAAGTTTATGAACTGCATTTTCATCTGGCTCAGCTGGGACTATATCTTCTCTTAAGCACATCCAATCAGAATTCATTTACTTGGGGCTGTAAGTCCAAAGGCCCTGACTTGTTCTTGGCTGTCAACTCTCAACTGAGGTTGCCCTCAGGTGCTACAAATCAAACACCAGTGATTGCTTGCCAGGTGGGCTTTCTCAGCATAGCTGTTTACTTCATCAAGCCAGCAAAGAAAAGCTCTGAAGCAATTTGACTAGCAAGACTTGCCTCCATGCCAAGTCGCTTCAGTCTTGTCCGACTTTTTGCAACCCTATGAACTGTAGCCTGCCAGGCTCCTCTGTTCATGGGAGTCTTAGGGCAAGAATACTGGAGTCTGTTGTCATTCCCTTCTCCAGAGGATCTTCTCCATCCAGGGATCGAATCCGCATGTCTTATGTTTCCTGCATTAGTAGGCAGGTTCTTTACCAGTAGTGCCACCTGGGAAGCCCAGTAAGACTTAACACCGTGTGAGATAATCTCAGGAGTGCCATTCCATTACCTTTCTTGCATTCTATTAGTTATAAACAAGTCACAGGTCCCACCCACACTCTAGGGGTGGGGATCTGACAGGCATGAATGCCAGATAGCAGAGATCACTGGGGTTACCTTAGGGTCTGCCTGTCATACCCAGATAAAGATTTCATGATTTTATGTTTTTCTAAGCTTAAAAACATCTGCTGGATCATCAAAAAAGCAACAGAGTTCCAGAAAAACATCTATTTCTCCTTTATTGACTATGCCAAAGCCTTTGATTGTGTGGATCACAATAAACTGTGGAAAATTCTGAACTGAAGCTTAAAAAATGAAGAGATAACCTGACTTGACTTTTTAAAAAATTCCTATACTCATTTAGAGGCAAATATGGTGAGCATTGGTTAAAAGCACTGACTCTGGAGTATTTACATAGGCTTGGGATCAAATACCAGTATCAGTTCAGTTCAGTCACTCAGTCGTGTTGGACTCTTTGCGACCCCATGGATCGCAGCACGCCAGGCCTCCCTGTCCATCACCAACTCCTGGAGTTCGCTCAGACTCACGTCCATCGAGTCGGTGATGCCATCCAGCCATCTCATCCTCTGTCATCCCCTTCTCCTCTTGCCCCCAATCCCTCCCAGCATCAGAGTCTTTTCCAATGAGTCAACTCTTCGCATGAGGTGGCCAAAGTACTGGCGTTTCAGCTTTAGCATCATTCCTTCCAAAGAAATCCCAGTATACTCATATGTAATTTGTGGCTAGTTACTTAATTGCTGTAAACTTTGACATACTCTTATTGAAAATGCAGATAAAATTACCTATCTAATAGTTTTTCTGTGAGAATTAAGTGACAGGATGCATACTTAGTAAAATAAGAAAATAAAAGTTATTTATTTGTGTCTTTTTCATTTTTTATGGAAAAAAATCCGCCTGGTCCACAGAAGAGAGTCAAAGTCAGTACCTCGGTGAAAAGTTAGTATACCATGAAAAATATCAAGTAAAATATTTATTTTACAGAGTATCTATAGCATAAACCAGTCTGTGAAACAGATGCAGTATATGCCATGTGAAGAGACTTCACTGAATACATGTTTCTTTTTAAGTCATTCTTTAGTAATCCATAACATCAATTTTTGGAAATTCCACAAATTTCTATCTATTATAAGGTATACCAAACACAAAGCTTACCTTTTAAATTCTTCTTTCTCTAAAAATGGATGGATCTGGATTGACTTAAATGACATTACAAAATAACTGAACTCCAAAACAATTTTTTTTTCATTGATCCCCCTTTAAGTAATGACTTTATCTGCATGAAATGTGAAACCATGGGAGTATTTAAACACACAAATCAAGTGGAGGTAGTGGAGGCAATTTTTCTGATAACCATTGTTTTGTTATGTCATGTGGGCACCATTCAGTTTTACAGAAATTGTGGGACTATAAAGCAGGGTTCATGGTATGAGTTCATGTACCAGCTGAATTTATTTTTGTCAATTAACAGCTGCATATGCTGCTGAGTTCCTTTGGCTAATATACTGCATTTAGTTCATATTACAGCATCCAATATGGATCACACCAGGCCATGGCTGTCCTGCAGCGAACAATTTTATTGTAATTATTACTGTGGTAAGGAAATATTTCCTTTTAGCTTTTTATTTTTATACTTCACACCTTGTAGACATATAACTAGATAGGTAGATAGGTAAATAGACAGATAGCTCTTGTGGGTGATTCATAGCAACAGATTATTTGGCCAAATGAGCCATATTAAAAGTCATATTAAAAGTGCTATACTAAGAAGTTTATTAAGTAGAATTTTTACAAATCAGAGAAAGTATATATTAGAATCAAGAAAGAAAGTTCATTTTTGATGTGATGGGTTTTATCTATTCATGGCATCTGGTCCCATCACTTTATGGCAAATAGATGGGGAAAAAAGTGGAAGTAGTGACAGATTTTATTTTCTTGGACTCCAAAATCACTACAGATGGTGACTGCAGCCATGAAATTAAAAGACGCATGCTTCTTGGAAGAAAAGCTATGACAAATCTAAATAGTTGAATAAAAAGCAGAGACATCACTTTGCCAACAAAGGTCTGTATAGTCAAAGCTATGTTTTTTCTAGTAATCATGTACAGATGTAAGAGCTGGACCATAAAGAAGGCTGAGTGTCAAGAAATTGATGCTTTTGAATTGTGGTGCTAGAGAAGACTCTGGAGAGTCCCTTGGACTGCAAGGAGGTCAAACCATCAGTCCTAAAGGAAATCAACTCCGACTATTCATTAGAAGGACGGATGCTGAAGCTGAAGCTCCAATACTTTGGCCTTCTGATGAGCCGACTCACTGGAAAAGACACTGATGCTGGGAAAGATTGAAGGCAACAGGAGAAGCGGGCAGCAGAGGATGAGATGGTTAGACAGCATCACCGACTCAATGAATATGAATTTGAGCAAACTCCAGGAGACAGTGGAGGAAAGGGAAGTCTGGCATGCTGCAGTTCATGGGGCCACAAAGAATTGGACGTGAGTTAGTGACTAAACAGCAACAAGAACAGCATCTATTCTTGCTATGTTATTACTATTTTTTCTTTATAAATTTTTGTCCTTCACAATTATTATTAATATAAGTTGAAATTCAGAAAAGAGATTCAGATTTGTAGTGTTAAGACCTAGGACCATGTCTCAAAACAATAATTATTCATTTTGGCACATCATAAAATCCTTTTTAGCCTCAGCTTCTGTAAAATGGGATTGTTAAACTTCTGCCATACCTACCATGCACAATAGTTAAAATGAGCAAAACATATAAATAGGAGCTTTCCTGGTGGTCCCTTGGTAAATAATCCACCTAAAAATGCAGGGGACATAGGTTCCATCCCAGGTTCAGGAAGACTCCATACACCGCAGAGCACTAATCCTGCACTACTGAGCCTGCACTCTAGAGCCTGTGAGCTGCAACAACCAAGCCCACATGCTCTTGAGCCTGTGCTCTGCAACAAGAGATCCCACCACAATGAGAAGCCCGTGCGCTGCAAGGAAGAGTAGCCCACACTCACCGCAACTAGAAGCCCTCGTGCAGCAGTGAAGATCCAGTGCAACCATAAAATAAAACAAAATGTATAAATAATGTATTTGGTGTGTCTCCCAGTTTTTATCTATGCAAGATTTATGGTCCCGGGGTATGGATGTATAACCTTGAGACTCCAGGGATAAATGTAAACCAGCTGTACAAACACAAATTTTCTTTGTTTTACTTGTTTTTTAAAATAAAAAAAAAAGCATATGACTTCTTAATTATATTACTTAATATATTGAACATTACATGTAATAACATTTTTATAGCCACCTCTGAGTAAAATTAATGCCATGAAAAGATGTACTTTGGCTTTAAAAATTTCATGACTTACGGCTATTCTGTAAATACAACTGCTTTGTACACTGTGGACATTTTACACATCTGAATCATTTTTATAGATAAAGGAGGAAAAAACCTTCTCTGAAATAAGCTAATAATAATTTTCATTTCTCTAATAAAATAATATGCTTGAATGAGATTAAAGAAGGCCAAGAACATGACAGAGTGCTAAATAGAAATATTCTGTAATGGTTACTCAAAGTCCACATAGAGTAGTTATTAACAACAGACAGCAGAATACCTAAAAAATTATATATAAGAACAGTATGACATAAATATCTTTTAGAAAGGTAATACTGAATACTTCATAGGTCTCATCAAGAGCAATAGCCTTAGATACCACCTTAGACATAATATCAGTCAGTTCAGTTGCTCAATTGTGTCCGACTCTGCAACCCCATGGACTGCAGCATGCCAGGCTTCCCTGTCCATCACCAGCTCCTGGAGTTTACTCAAACTCATGTCCGAGTCAGTAATGCCATCCAACCATCTCATCCTCTGTTGTTCCCTTCTCCTCCTACCTTCAATCTTTGCCAGCATCAGAATCCTTTCAAATGAGTCAGTTCTTACCAGGTGACCAAAGTATTGGAGTTTCAACTTCAGCATCAGTCCTTCCGATGAATATTCAGAACTGATTTCCTTTAGGATTGGCTGGTTGGATCTCCTTGCAGTCTAAGGAACTCTCAAGAGTCCTATACATAATATAGGGAGCTTTTTACTGATCATGGCAAAGTAATTGAAGAGGGCAGTTCAGTGGCAATTTAAGCAATCCAGTCTTATCAACAGCTATCAAGCCATTTATAAGACCAATGGATATATTAACCACTTTAATTTGACACTCAAGACGAAGAATTGGTTCAAGGTACAACATGATTTGCTTTTGTGTGGGAGTGCTTCGGATCATTCCTGACTCATTCTGGTTCTTTTACAGGGTTGCGTTGGGGAGACTGACTGCATTGCTTTCCAAATGTGCACATATATCCAGATGCCTTTTTCACTCAAGAAAATCTTAAGTTAGTGAACTATTAAATGCCACTATTTGACTGATGTCCACAGAGCTTCTTTACATTTTAAAACTATTGAAGAAATCATACAAGGCCATCTGGAGTGGATAGGGGGTCACGTATCCTTAAGTTACTACTCCAAGCTTACCATGGCTATATCACTGGGACTATTTTTCAAAACACAAAAAAATGAGTTTCCATGGAAGCTGAATCATATGATATATGATACAATAAACAGAAGAGAGTGCATAAATATAAAATGGATAAAATTTACAAGGTGTCTATACTCTCAATTTTTATGCTTCTACATTATATCTTCACAATTTCATTCAGCAGTTCATTCTTTTTAAAGTTGGTTAAACTGCTCCGTTTAAGAATTTATGTACTAGATTCCTTACAGATGTGGGACATAATTATCTGTGAATTCTATTCTGAACATGGCAATTCTGAATCATTGTCACTTGAGCCTCAAAGATAAAAATAGGAAGTCATATTTATGTTTACTTGAACTTACTGCATCTAATGGACTTCCTAGGTGGTTCAGTGGTAAAGAATACACCTGCAAATGCAGGAGATCCAAGAGACACAGGTTTGATCCCTGGGTGGGGAAGATCCCCTGGAGGAGGTAATGGCAACCCATGCCAGTATTGGCTGGAAAATTCCATGGACAGAGGAGCCTGGTGGGCTACAGTCCATTGGGTTGCAAAGAGCCTAATATCTAATTTTCTAATATTTTTTTTCCATATTTAGCCAAATACTGAAAAATTCCTCAACGCTGAATATACTATATATTGCCTAAATCCTTTCCAGCTCAAAGTCCTGCAGATGTTGGTGATTCCAGAATAATGCATGTATCCTTTTCAGAAATTTAGCTTTCTATTATGTAAATTCAAAGACAAAAGTACCCCATATCCAGATATTGTTGAGTCCACTCTCTAATTCATGCATCAGCTGGGAACAGGAGTTGGGAGAGCAATTCAGTTGTGATGAGACTCCCAGAAACTGACCAATCCAATGCACTTCAGTTTAGTTCACTTGCTCAGTAGTGTCTTGCTGGTGCCAGCCGGCAAAGTCGATCAGGTCCCGAGAACGTGCATGGCGGGGCTGAGAAAGGTAACTAAAGCAAGAGACTACAACAAAGATGGGGTCGAGAGGTTCAGACACGTCTCCACGAAGGGACGCAGTCTGACACCAACTTTATTCAGCATCTTATATTTATACAGAAGAACGTGAGAAAGACAAGACAGTTGACATTTTTTCTTGGTTGACCTATACATCTTACAAACAGTCACAAGAAATCTTGAGGGCATGGGAATGGCACCCTGTTATTATTTCTTACACCAGATAACATTTCTCTGTGCGTGAGAAGTTTGCACAGAACTCCAGGTGCCTGCAGTAAATAAGCGCCTAATCTCTGGGGTGGAGGGACAGAGACCTATGTTTGCAAGCAAACCCTCAAGGACTGAGGCAGCTCCCAGAGCTGTGTCCTTCGGACAAAGGACCCTGTTCTCATGGGCAGCTCCCTGCATCTCCCCCCTTTTTTTTATATAGGCGCACGCTTATGTTCCTTTAACCGCAGACCATTTCCATAGATGGAAGCCTTTATCATCCATAGATCATCAATCAGTTTTGTAATTAAACAAGGTGCAAGAAATAAAACAGTTTCATTAGTGTATATGGGAATGGACTGACCCTCCCAGCCCACTGGTTGGAGAAGGGGAGGGTCGGGAAAATAAGCCCAGTAAGCACTTGAATATTCTTCAGAGTGTGCAGTGTTAATCTGATTTAAGATAATTAATAAGGTTATTAGGAAGCTTAAAGGCGATATCGGATCGCCCTGCACAGCAACACAATTCTGTGCCTCTCGCATCAATGTCTGAAGTTGTTGCCGAGATGGTAATTCATCATGTTCTTGAATCCTCAATCTCCTCATCTGGTTTGCTAGAGATCATCTCCGCCGTGCGTACCAATCTTTCTGGCAGCCAGTGCGGCGCTTCGGCATCCTGTGGGAAAACACAAACATGCCCTCGTCCCCAAATTATTACAGGATCTGGTCCATACCATTTTCTCACAAGTGGGTCTTTCCAAAAGACTTTAGGTCTTAGTGTTTGCGTATCAAAGTTCCAAAATCGCTGTGCTGCTGAACGGCCACTTATATCCAATTGTAAAAAATTTAGAACAAATAAAGCATGGTTTAGAGAGTTGGAGGGGGTATTGAGATACAATTCCCCCTTCTTTAGTTTTTGCAATTGATGTTTGAGAGTTTGATGTGCCCGTTCAATAATTCCTTGACCTTGAGGATTATAAGGGATACCCGTTTTATGTGAGATAGACAATTGTGTACAAAATAGTTGAAAATTTTTTCCAGTGTATCCTGGACCATTGTCTGTTTTTATGGTCTTAGGGGTTCTCATAACAGCAAAACATTTAATGCAATGAGCTATACAATGTTTGCTAGCTTCTCCGGATTGTAGAGAGGCATGTAAAAAGCCAGAGAAGGTGTCAATAGTAACATGAACAAATTTTTGTTTACCAAATTTAGGAATATGGGTAACATCTATCTGTCATATATCGTTTGGCAACAATCCTCGGGGATTAACTCCATAATGGGGGACGCTAAAAAATTGAGGACATGTTTGACATTGCTTAACAATCTGTCCGGCAGCTTCTCGAGTAATGCCAAATTGAAGTCTTAAGCTATTGCTGTTTTGATGGTGTAAGCTGTGAGAAGTTTTTGCCATTTGTTCCAATGAAGGAAATATCATACGTGTAGCTTCATCAGCCAAAGCACTGCCTCGTGCTAAAGGTCCAGGAAGCCCAGAGTGACCACGAATATGACCGAAATAGCATTTATTAACTCTGGAGCAAATTAAATGTTGTATATCACAAAAAAGAGTTTGGATAGTAGAATTCAGGGTACCAATAAATGGAACAGTCTCAATAGTGTTTAAGGCTCTTATGATATATTGACTGTCAGAATATAAATTAAATGGAGCAGAAATTTGTAATAGAGCCTGAAAAACCGCCAATAGTTCTACTTCTTGAGCAGACTTATAATTAGCACGCCAGGCGGCAATACTGTCCTGTATAATCAAACTAGCTATTCCATTAGAAGAGCCATCAGTAAATACAGTTAGGGCATCAGCAAGGGGCTGAGAAACAACGATTTTGGGGAAGAGAAATTGGTGATAGTGAGCAAATTGCAAAATTTTATCTGAGGGATAATGATTATCAAGCCGTCCACTAAAACCAGCTAAGGCAATAACCCAATTTAGCCAACACCATCCCTGCCTGCTCATCCCCTATCGTTTTATCAATTGCCTCAAGTAGGCGGGCAACAAAATCTTGATATGGTTCATCTGGCCCCTGGCGAATTTTAGATAAATCTTCAGTCTTTTTATCAGAATTTGGAAGCTTTTTCCATGCTTGTAGAGCCGTAGCACTAATCTGAGGGTAGGCTCCAGGCAAATAATTAAGTTGACTATTAGTGTCTCGATAATCTCCCTCTCCCACCATCATTTCATAAGTGGTGTTCAGTCTCTGTCACCGATTGATATCGGCTGTGATCCCACACTGCTCAGCAAACTCAGATTTCCATAGTAAATCATCTCCTCCAGATAAACAAGCCCGAGCAACCTGTTTCCAATCATTAGGTGGCAGATTTTGATTTCCTAAAGCCTCTATAATAGCCTGAGTAAACGGCGCAGTCAGGCCGTATTGTGCATAAGCCACTTTTAACTCTTTCAGTTGCTTAAAGGGTAGCGGTTCATAATACCTCTGCTGTTGAGCATTTTCAAATACTGGATAGATTCCTGAAAACCCGGGAATATGTTCTCCTTCATTGGCTCGCTTAATTGCTTGTTGAAGAGGAGATAATAATATCTCACTTCTAATTTTTATGTTTTCACCAGGCAAAGAAGCAGGGATAGATATAAGCTCTCGCGGTTCTACGAAAGGCGGAGGTGGATCGAGTCCAGCAAGAACCGAGGGAGGATATGCTGTAGGCACAGGCTGGCTGGAGTGGGAGTCTCCCTGTGCATCCTTCTTTACTGCTATAACAATCTTCTGAATTAAATTCTCCAGCTGTTCTTCAGAAAGCCCTGAATGCTTTAATTCCCCTTTTCCCGAGGGGGATTGCATGTTAACCATCATCTCCCAAGGCATATCCTCTCAATGGTACTGAGCCGCTTGTTCATTTAACTCTTCCTGTTCATCAGAGCTTAACACATCATCACTCCCTCCAGCCTTACAAGCTGTTCCCTCAGGCACAGTATAAAGCGGCTCAGGCGAAGGGGCGGAAGGCTCTGTAACTTCGGGTTCTGTGGAATCCCTGAGAGCCGTTTGAATTTTATGTCCCTCATGTTCAGGATCCAGACAGTCTCTTATGAGAGTCCACAAAGAAAAAGCATCCACAGGGACACGATTGGGACCATGTAAGGAATAATATGTCTGCAATTGTTTTCCTACTTTTTTCCAAGTTTCCAGACTAACTGTTCCTTCCTCTGGAAACCAGGGACAAACCTCTTCTATAAAAAGTAAAAACTTCTCTAGCTGTAACTTATTTACATGAATTCCCCTACCTTTTAACATAGTTTTCGACATATGTACAAATAACTGGCGGCTATTGCCTTGTCCCATGACTTATTACTCTCGACAGTAACACTTTCTGCCCTTTACTTTAATTAATTAGGAATTCCTTGTTACTTACCTCAATCTTGGCAGGCAGCGGCCGTCGTGGTGCTCTGATTCCCGAGTTCCTGTTCGGGCGCCACCTGCCAGTGCCAACCGGCAAAGTCGATCAGGTCCCGAGAACATGCACGGCGGGGCTAAGAAAGGAAACTAAAGCAAGAGACTACAACAAAGATGGGGTCAAGAGGTTCAGACACGTCTCCACGAAGGGATGCAGTCTGACACCAACTTTATTCAGCATCTTATATTTATACAGAAGAGCGTGAGAAAGACAAGACAGTTGACATTTTTTCTTGGTTGACCTATACATCTTACAAACAGTCACAAGAAATCTTGAGAGCATGGGAATGGCAGCCTGTTATTATTTCTTACACCAGATAACATTTCTCTGTGCGTGAGAAGTTTGCACAGAACTCCAGGTGCCTGCAGTAAATAAGCACCTAATCTCTGGGGTGGCGGGACAGAGAGCTATGTTTGCAAGCAAACCCTCAAGGACTGAGGCAGCTCCCAGAGCTGTGTCCTTTGGACAAAGGACCCCATTCTGACGGGCAGCTCCCCGCAGTGTCTGACTCTTTGCCACCCCATGGACTGCAGCACGCCAGGCCTCCCTGTCCATCACCAACTCCTGGACCTTGCTCAAACTCATGTCCGTTGAGTTGATGATGCCATCCAACCATCTTATTCTCTGCTGTCCCCTTCTCTTCCTGCCTTCAATCTTTCCCAGCATCAGGGTCTTTTCCAAAAAAACAGCTCTTCACATCAAGTGGCCAAAGTATTGGAGTTTCAGCCTCAGTATCAGTCCTTCCAATGAATATTCAGGACTAATTTCCTTTAGGATAGACTGGTTGGATCTCCTTGCAGTCCAAGGGACTCTCAAGAGTCTTCTCCAACACCACAGTTCAAAAGCATCAATTCTTCAGCACTCAGCTTTCTTCATAGTACAACTCTCACATCCATACATGACTACTGGAAAAACCATAGCTTTGACTAGATGGACCTTTGTTGGCAAAGTAATGTCTCTGCCTTTTAATATGCTGCCTGATGCTGCTGCTGCTGCTAAGTCGCTTCAGTCATGTCCTACTCTGTGCAACCCCATAGATGGCAGCCACCAGGCTCCCCCATCCCTGGGATTCTCCAGGTAAGAACACTGGAGTGGGTTGCCATTTCCTTCTCCAATGCATGAAAATGAAAAGTGAAAGCGAAGGCGCTCAGTCATGTCTGACTCTTCGTGACCCCATGGACTGCACCCTACCAGGCTCCTCTGCCCATGGGATTTTCCAGGCAAGAGTACTGGAATGGGTTGCCATTGCCTTCTCCAAATATGCTGTATAGGTTGGTCATAACTTTTCTTCCAAGAAGCAAGTGTCTTTTAATTTCATGGCTGCAGTCACCATCTGCAGTGATTTTGGAGCCCAAAATAACAAAGTCTCTCACTGTTTCCACTATTTCCCCATCTATTTGCCATGAAGTGATGGGACCAGATGCCATGATCTTAGTTTTCTGAATGTTGAGCTTTAAGCCAACTTTTTCACTCTCCTCTTTCACTTTCATCAAGAGGCTCCTTAATTCTTTGCTTTCTGCCATAAGGGTGGTGTCATCTGCATAT
Organism: Bos indicus; assembly: GCF_029378745.1. Taxonomy (NCBI): domain Eukaryota; kingdom Metazoa; phylum Chordata; class Mammalia; order Artiodactyla; family Bovidae; genus Bos; species Bos indicus. The sequence goes on from NC_091765.1 coordinate 27,847,739, forward strand.
CTGAGTTTATTGGTATTTCTCCCAGCAATCTTGATTCCAGCTTGTGCTTCATCCAGCCCAGCATTTCCCATGATGTATTCTGCCCTTCAGTCAGGGTTTATAATGAGGCTGGTTGGCTGAGAATGTGAAACAACGCAAATTGGCCAATTTTAACTTATTTTCACTATCTATTAATTCACTTGATGGGAGAAATAACTCAGCTACATTTCCCAGCTCTTAAACAAGCAAGATTTTATCTTTAGTCCCTCTTTTGCCTCTACTCAGATTTCTACCCAAGTTACCACCATCATTCCATGGGGCATTCATTTATCAATTTAAGAAATATTTGCTGTGTATCAGCTATGTGCCAAGCATCTCTCCTTGGCACTGAAGATGTGGCAATGAACAAAACAGACAAATAAATCTGCCCTCATGAAGCTTATATTGGGAGAGGAGGGTGTAAGATATTAAAATAATTAAAGTGCTGGTTAGAAAAACAAAGCAGGGAGGGGGGTTAGGGAATTTCATTGTGGGGCATGGGGGTTGCAATTTTGGCCAGGGTGGCCAGAGGAGGACTCATTGAGAAAGGGGGCATTTGAAGGGAGATCAAAAGGAAGAGTTGGGATAAGCCTTGTGGCTATTAAGGAAAAGAACCCAGGTACAGCAGAATAACAGTCTCTTCTCTTGTTCTGAGAACAGGAGGAGGAGAAACTAAGGACAGAAATGGGGAGATCATGATTCAGGTGAGACATGGGTGGTGGCAGTGGAGGCAGAGAGAATTGGCCATATTCTTAAAGCAGAGCCAACAGGATTTGCTCAAAGATCACACATGAGTGTGAAAGGAAAAAAATAAAATAAAAGATAAGAGAGACCATCAAGATTTGGGCCTAAGCTCTGAGAAAAAAAAAAACACTAAAGGCTGTAAGAGGAACAGTGGAAACTCTTAGGAAGAGAGTTTTAAATATGTTAGGTCTGTGGTGTTAACTGGATATCCACGTGAAGAAAGTGAAGAGCTAGTTGGATAGAAGGCTGAAATTCAAGGGAGTAATCTAGACTAGATATATAAGATTTAGAGACACAAGCCTAAAGACGGTATTTAATCCTCTGAACTGGACAAAATCACCTTATGAGTGAGTATAGATGGTAAAAGAAGTTCACTGATGCCTAAACTCCAAGGTTGATTTTAGTCTGTTATCCTTCTGTTTCTTAAATTCTTTCTATCTTCTAGTTTGGTTCTTTTTATGGGGGGAAGAGGTAGTATAAGCATGCTTTTTATTACTAACTTTTAGGCTGGCTTACTTCTAAAATATCATTTGGGACTTAATTGTAGCTAATACATTTTAGTGATATTTTACTGTGAATTTTGTATGTATTTTTAATACCCAGCATATAGAGAAAAATAGTATATTTTAATAATTCTAATAGTAAAAATTTCCATAATACGTGTGATTATCTTGGTAATAATATTTTTCATTATTTCAAAAAATAACAGGAGAGATTCATAATTCAAATTCTGGCACTTTGTGTCCCAAACATCTAACATCCTGTCTCATATACAGAATGTGTTCACTATACATTGATCAAATGAGTAGTTATGCATATTAATTTATTGGAAACATGAGAAATTTGAAAAATAAATTTTATTAACTGAATTTTAAAAATAGTGTTTAACTATTCCTTAATAATAAGATTTTTAAAGTTATTTTTAATTTTGAAAGTTATATCATTATAGAAATACAGTTAATATAGAAATTTAAAAGGAAAGAGAAAATAACCCAATCTAAAGAACACTGTTAAAAAAAAAAAAAAGAACACTGTTAACATTCAAATGTATTATTTTCTAATCGTTTTATATTTATAAAGTTAATGATTGTTTTATATATATGTACATTAGTTTAATCTTGCCTTTCTCAGCAACATCACAACAAAATATTTTCTAGCCATTTTGTTTAAAACTATACCAATTAAACTAAACTATTATTCTCTTTTTAGGATATTTTGGATATTTTTAATTTTTCTGTTATCAAAAAGCAATGTTCAATGAATATCTTTGCACATAAGTTTATTTTCTGAATTAAAAATTATTGACATATACACACTGCTATATTTAAAATAGATAACCAACCGACTCATTGGAAAAGAGTAATGCTGGGAAAGATTGAGGGCAAGAGGAGAAGTGGGTGACAGAGGATGAGATGATTGGACGGCATCACTGACTCAATGGACATGAGTTTGAGCAATGTTCAGGAGATAGTGAAGGACAGGGAAGCTTGGCGTGCTGCAGTTCATCGGGTCACAAAGAGTAGGACACAGCTTAGTGACTGAACAACAACAAACCAACAAGGATCTACTATATATTAATAGCACAGGGAACCCTGCTCAATATTCCATATAACCTCAATGGGAAATTGACTTGAAAAAGAATAGATAAATGTATATGTATAACTGAATCACTTTTCTGTGCACCAAAAAGTAACATAACCACCTGAAACTAACATACCATTGTTAATCAACTATACTTGAATATACAATAAAAATTAAAAAGAGAGAGAGACAATGGAAGAATAGAAAAAATTATTTTCTTAGGTGATAGTCTAGACTTAGAATGTAATAAAACTTAAAATGTATTTTAAGATGTTTTAGAGCCTCAACATTAGATTATGTGCATTGTATCTTTATTCAAACAGTAGCTGCCAAACTGTGTAACTTCAGATGTAGGAAATGTGCTTTCTCAAGCATGATGTCATTACACTTTTGTAATAGTTCTGAAGAATAAAGTGTAATATTCTAACTATACCTTCAATATGTACCTTTAAGAGATATGCTCAATATAACTATGCCTAGATCTGTCTAGACAAATGGCTTTTCCAGTAGTCATGTATGGATGTGAGAGTTGGACTACAAAGAAAGCTGAGCACAGAATAATTGATGCTTTTGAACTGTGGTGTTGAAGACTCTTGAGAGTCCCTTGGACTGCAAGGAGATCAAACCAGTCCATTCTGAAGGAAATCAATCCTGAATATTCATTGGAAGGACTGATGCTGAAGCTGAAACTCCAACACTTTGGGCACCTGATGCGAAGAACTGACTCATTTGAAAAGACCCTGATGTTGGGAAAGATTGAGGGCAGGAGGAGAAGGCGATGACAGAGGATGAGATAGCTGGATGGCATCACTGACTCAATGGGCATAAGTTTGAGCAAGCTCCAGGAGTTGGTGATGGACAGGGAAGTCTGGCATGCTGCAGTCCGTGGGGTCGCAAAGAGTTGGACACGACTGAGAGAATGAACTGATGTCTATACATGGGCTTTCCCAGTGGCTCAGATGGTAAAGAATCTGCCTGCAGTGTGGGAGATCTGGGTTCTATCATTGGGTTGGAAAGATCCCCTGGAGGAGGAAATGGCAACCCACTCCAGTATTCTTGCCTGGAGAATCCCCATGGACAGAAGGAGCCTGGAAGGCTACAGTCCATGGGGGTCACAAATAATTGGACACGACTGAGTGACCAAGCACAGTAAATATCCATATACATTTATACATACATTATACATATACAATATATATATATATATATTGGAGGACTGCAGCATGCCAGACCTCCCTGTCCATCATCAACTCCTGGAGCTTGCTCAAACTTATACACACATACACACACACATACACACACACATATATATATTTTTAAAGTGACACAAATATATTAATGCTTTCAAGAGAAAAAGAGAAAATTATTATTAAACTATTGTAATAAAATCTTTGTATTTGGAAATGCCAATGCAGCATTGCAGGGACATGCTAAAGTAATCACACAGTTGTTCAACTGCTGCTGCTACTGCTGCTGCTAAGTCACTTCAGTCGTGTCTGACTCTGTGCAACCCCATAGACGGCAGCCCACCAGGCTCCCCCATCCCTGGGATTCTCCAGGCAAGAATACTGGAGTTGGTTGCCATTTCCTTCTTCAATGCATGAAAGTGGAGTGGGGTGCCATTGCCTTCTCTGCAATTGTTCAAACATGGCCAGAAATCAGAGATGAGTAAAACAGTATAGCCCTTAAGCAGTTCAAAGTTTAGAAAGGGAGAAGTACAGATAAACTGAGTATTATATGAAGACCCACAAAACCCGGGGCACTGGGATTCCACGTCTGCACAGTCACATTTGGAGAAGCACTGGACAACAGCTGTGTAAGTTAAGAGTTTCATTTTTTCACTCCTGTCTCCTGAAGAGCCCAGGTGACACATCTCAAATAGCCCATTCACTCATTCACAACTCATTCAGAATCTCTCACACCTCACATCCACCATTCTTACCATCTCAAGTTCTCTTTTTCTCAGTTTCTTCCTCTACTTCGAGTTATTTATTGCATTGGTCGTTTAGCCTCTGAAATCAAGTCCTTCACTTTTGCCTCCACTCTTTCCTAATATCCTGTTTCTTCATTTACAAAATATCTAAAAATTATTTCATTCCTATGGAGGAAAGCGAAGGACTAAGTTAGACCAGGACACTGAAATATTTCTATGATAATGAATCTAGTCCTTATCACATTTTCCCCACCTTTATTCTAAAATGTACTCAAAGAGATGCCTGACATTTAATTGCACCACTAAAAAAGCACAAACCCCTTTCTTCCAGAGTAAATGTAACTTCATATGGTCACTTCTAGAGGTGCTGCCAAGCTCAGCCTATTAATGGAAGGCAAAATCCTTTTTGGGAAATTTGACAAGGGGTGTGGATGGGAGGGTAGGGGGTGTGTGAGTATCAGGGTTTCGGTACTGGAGGTCCCAGAATGGTTCCTATCGCTACAGACCCTTCTTAGTGAAAGCCGAACAAAAACAGATTTTATCGTGGGTTTGGGATTTGCTGTATGACCAGCCCTGAAAGCAGACCTGTTACCTAAGCCAAATGGCTTCCTGAGAAGCAAATGAGCAGGCAGGGCTGTAAATGACTGTCTCTATAGAGAACCACTAGAGAACCCTCTAGTGGAATTACTTTTCTAGCTGTTTACCACCCATAGGTACCTCCCATAAAAGAAGTACAACCTTATGTACCAGAACTGACCTATCCAAGCATCCTACATCAGCATTTTCCTTCAACATTGACTCGAATTCACTGGTGTGACAAAACCGGACATAATATAAAAATCCTGGATTCCTGTTTCTCATGCTTCTACTACTGTAAGAGTTTATCTCCTAAGACTACACACTGGTTAAATTCTAGATGCTTAGACTTTGCTCAAAAAAAACCTATGGGAGAATTTTAAGAGCAGAGTTAAGCAGGTACTGAAGAGAGACACCAGGGTGTGAAATATTTTAGAGCAATCTGTGAGAAGTGATAAAGAAATACAGTAATAAGAAAATAGAAATTGGCAGCTAAATGGTAAGCTTAATAGATTTTGACCATATAAGGAGATATTAAGTGGCTTGCCATAGAATTCAATAAAGAATAAGTGAATCTCCTGTAGAAGCTTTAAAATAAAACAAAACAAAAAAACTCTTCTTTTGGAGGTGTGTGAGTAAAATAGCCAAATCTTCTGTGAATAATTTGATAGTTTTTCTGAGAAGGGAAAAAAAAATAAAGATACATCCTGAAGCCTCATTTAGCTTCATGATTTTATGTATAACTTCATCTTTCTTTATTTATTAGCATGCCTGAATAACTTTCTAGGAGCAGATGTTGATTTGTCAAGATTTTTGTAAAGTCTCAAAATAATTTGCAAATTTGATTCCATTTGCATTTGTTATCAACAAGTTTTTCATATTTATTTTTAAGGCACAATTTTCTGACAAAAGGGTTGTTACAAAAGAAATGATAGTCTTGAGTGCAGATAATAGTATTTGTTTGTCCTTCTGTATCATGCCTTTAGGAATTTACAAGATTTTAATATGTTAGTTATCTCAGAACCCCACCACACATACAACAAAGGAAATATGGGAAACTCTGTTCATTGAAAACCACCAAGCCATTATGAATCAATTACTCCAACACCAAGATTTGACACCCAGTGGGTGTTCAAAAAACATTTGTTGACTTTAAATGAATTGACTCAACAAATTTGAATCGAGCCTCCTGTGGCTGTTCATTTCTCTTCACAATCTACATTTTACAAAGAAAATGACAAATTCACTAAGAAAAGTCATTGTCCCTGAATCTACAAATTCTAGCTCACACAGGTGATTATATAAGATGGCTTTTCTTATATATTGAAATTTTATATAACATCCTTTAGAAAGGGATTCTATATATGTAAGGCATTTCATCCAGAATTCAGCAAATACTGTGATTGTTTCATACTCTTCCTATTTTCTTTCTCTCCACTCTGTTTATGAATAATGGAAATTACTGTAATCTTTTTTATAATATTTTAATCAGATGTTACTGTAATTTTTTATAATATTCAAATCAGATGTAGTCAAAGTTTGTAAGTTGGAAATAAAGGCCAACATCAGAAAAGAAAAATAAATTACCATTAAAATGTGCTTGCATGTGTGTGTTAGTCACTCAGTTGTGTCTGAATCTTTGCGAGCCCATGGACTGTAGCCTGCCAGGTTCCTCTGTCTATGACATTCTCCAGGCAAGAATATTGGAGAGGGTTGCCATTCCCTTCTCCAGGGGATCTTCCTGACCTAGGGGTTTGAACTCGGGTCTCCCACATTGCAGGCAGATTCTTTACTGTTTGAGCTACCCAGGAAGCCCAAATTGTACTTAGAGGAATAAATAAAAATATAAATTTTATTTATTTATTTTTAGTTGCTTTCTGTATGTTAGTGTTTGGGGGTGAGGGGGGGGGAAAGCAATGTGATTTTGTTGTTCATGACCAGATTCTTTTAATCATTAGTATCAGTCTTGTTTTGGGGATCAATGGATGCACTGAGCCATTGTTTTCACTCAGGCTTTCACTCCAAGTTTACACCTTGATCACAGCAGGTTTTCCATAAACATTTATTGGATCAATATATGCAAATGATTTAGCATGAATTTCTATGGAAACCTTAGAAAAATCATCAAGATAAACACATTCTTTGCAACCTGACCAATGTATTTTGCAACATTTTTAAAATATGAGAAATGTTCTTTTTTTTTTCATAAGAGGAAAGGTATACGAGAGGCATATCCATTTTTTAAAACTTTCCTTCATTTTTGTAACTAGCTAATCCTACTAAGGGAAGGGCAGATAGAACTTGAGAACTTATTAAAAATAAGTTTAAAAAGGTTTGTTAAATTCAATATAACTGCTAGTGTCAGAGAATTATATAAGCCCTGTAAATTATCAGGTACTGCTTTACATGGCAAAAGTGTTGTTTTTCTGTTAGAATTTTTCTTGCTACTAAAAGGAAAAGTTTAGCAAACAACCTTGCACATACACTTTTCATTATTTTTTTTTATTTCTTTAATATGGATTCTTTAAATGGAATTGCTCCCTGTGTTGATTCACATGCCAACTTTCCTTCCAGTGTAGCAAGATGATTCAGCTTGAACTTCTACATGAAATGTTCTATTCATTTCTCTGCTGCTGCTGCTGCTGCTGCTAAGTCGCTTCAGTCGTGTCTGACTCTGTGCAACCCCATAGACGGCAGCCCACCAGGCTCCCCGGTCCCTGGGATTCTCCAGGCAAGAACACTGGAGTGGGTTGCCATTTCCTTCTCCAATGCATGAGAGTGAAAAGTGAAAGGGAAATCGCTCAGCCGTGTCCGACCCCCAGCGACCCCACGGATACTGAATAGCATTGTCTAATTATTTGACTAAGTAAAATATGGAAAATATTTTATTAGCTACCAATGCACTTCTTCAAGAAAAAAATTCTCACATAACACTATAAGAACTATTTTTCTCTTATAAATAAAAATACTGAGACTGAAACTTAAAACGCCATGTTTCTATCTTACCATAGGTCACAAAGCTGGAACCCAAGACCTTCTGACTTAAACCCAGTGCTCCCAACAATATACCATTCAACCTTTCCTACTGAAAAGAAACGTTTCAAAATTTCATGTCCTGCCTACGGGTATGCTGTAAAACCCATTCACTAGCTATATTTTTAAACTCATTATAGTTTCCTTTGGACTATCATCTTTTTATTACTGATTTTTTAAGAAACTTGTAAATGTAAAGCAACAACTTTGTTTTACTACATTTTGATTTGCATTTGGATCTTATTCAACTTTGCGTAATAACTCAGTATATCTGTAGACTTCTACAAAGTTTCCGTAGGCTGGAAATCAATAGTTTTCACTATTGAAAATTTGTGACTTCCGAATAAGTAAAATGATACTGTTGCAGGAAGGCGAACCCCTTCCAGGGCCAGAAACTGGGCTCTTGTCTAACACTTGGAAATTAATTGTCCAAGGAGACACATATGCTGACAAAGCAAGAGATTTTTTTGGGAAAGGGCACCCGGGTGGAGAGCAGTAGGGTAAGGGAACCCAGGAGAACTGCTCTGCTGGGTGGCTCACAGTCTCGGGTTTTATGGTGATGGGATTAGTTTCCGGGTGGTCTTTGGCCAATCATTCTAATTCAGAGTCTTTCCTGGTGGCATACGCATCGCTCAGCCAAGATGGATGCTAGTGAGAGGGATTCTGGGAAGTGGACAGAAACGTGGTGTCTCCCTTACACCCTTCCTGAACTCTTCCGGTTGATGGTGACTTATTAGTTCCGTATTCCTTATCAGGATCTCCTGTCATGAAACAACTCATGCAAATGGTTTCCGTGTTGTCTGGCCAGGGTGGGCAGTTTCAATCAGTGTGCTTCCCCTAACAATACTTGAGTTGACATAGTTTACAAAATGAATCTCTAAAGGCTCTCTTCCAACTAGGTCCTGTTTATCAGACTATTCCAAATTACAATTCATACATTAAACATCTTGCTTAATTTCTCTTCCACAATTTTCCTTCTATGAATAATAGAGTTCCTTACTGTCTTCCTAAATCTTTCCAAATAAGACATATTTTTGTTTTGTTTTGTTTAAAGTGCTTTCATACCCATACACATGCACACACACACATTTTATGAGTAATATTTCATTTTGAAAAAAATATTTCAAGGCATTCGTCTTTAGATTTAAGAAAAATGGTCTTTAAACACTTTTGAATATGACTGAATATTAGGTAATTGATATATATTTTGAATACATAAAGAGATATGCATCATTACCAGATTAGGAGTTGCTTTGATGAAATGGTCCAAATGAAGTGAAAATGAAGGAAATTAAGGGTCTTAAAAGCAATTTCTAAGTACAATTGTTTTCTCTCTATTGAATATCACCTTAAATTTATTGGAAAGCTTCCTGAAGTTGTTCAGCAGGCGTCCTATAAAATGTATCTTTAACCCCATTTTCCCTTCTTTTCTCTCATCTAAAAACAGCTTGAGGATACTTGCCCTGTTAGCTGTCATCTTGAGAGGCCCTTTTAGTAAACTTGTTCTGAGCAGGAACTCCCTGGCTCTGTAGGAGACAGCTGGCTCTTATTAACAAACTTTGCATTACAAATAGAGGCAGGCACATCACACATGGGGGCTTATGCATCTCTTTTTCTGCATTCCACGCAGGTGTTCTTCCCACAGAGGCCAACTCTCGGGCACACTTATTTTAACTGTAGATAAATTACAGGGAACATATGCTTTTCCTTTAGAGAGTAGCAAGTGGGCTAGAAGCAGTTACCGAATTTCAACCACAAATGTGAAACAACAGTCTCCCAGAGTAGAAATAACCACAGGACCAAATACTCCTGGGAAAGAAATAACAAATAGCTATTAAACTTTATGAAAAGATGCATAATATCATTGATAATAAAAGAAACACAATTTTGTATTTTTTGTAAAGATTACTGGGAAAGTTGTGTATGGATAAAAATGCACTTTGATGCAAAATTTCGTGTTTATATATACCTACATACATACATATGCAATAGGCACATAATAAATACACAATACATGATATATATATATATGTGTGTAAAACTTATTTGTAAAAACATATACATACCTGTATAACATATCTATATGCATGTATAAGATTTGTCATCAAAATTTATATTTCTCCATTTTTACCCTTGTCAACAATCTTTCAAGAAACAAAAGCTGTTTTTCTTCTATTGGTTTTATTATGTACAGTTGACCTTTGAACAGTATCGGCTTGAACTGTGTGGGTCCACCTACACATGGGTTTTTTCGTAAATACAGTAGCACTACACTACCCACTATTGGTTGAGTCCTCAGATGTGGAACCACAGATACAGAGGAATCTTGAATATAGAGGGCAGAATATACTGTTATACTTGGATTCCCCTGCTGGAGGTTGGTATGTGTGGGCCCCACCATGTACTTAAGGCACAGCAGTACATGTATATCTGTATATCCTCGAGTCCAGATAGTCTATTTATCCTACAAAATTATCCTATGAAAATGACTGGACAAATATATAAAAACATATACAAAAATGTGTATTGCAACATCTATTTTAATAGTACAAGTAGCTTACATGCTAATCCACAGGGGATTAATTAATTAAATAACTAAGGTGCATTTATTCATTGGGCTGCTGGGTAAAAGAGGATAAGTATGTGTGTGTGTGTGTGTGTGTGTGTGTGTGTGTGTGTGTGTGCTCAGTCCCTCAGTCATGTCCAACTCTTGTGTGACCTCACGGACTATAACCCACCAGTCTCCTCTGTCCATGGGATGTCCCAGGCAAGAAGGCTGGAGTGGGTTGCCACTTCCTTCTCCAGGGGCTCTTCTCAACCCAGGGATCAACCCCATGTCTTCTGCATCTCCTATGCTGGCAGGTGGATTTTTTGCTGCTGTGCCACCTGAGTCCCCTGTTATTCCACTTAGTGATACAATCTTTGACAATTCACTTAACCTCTTTGCACAACATTTCTCTCAACTTTAAGTGAGGATAATAATTGTATCTAACACACTGATTATTACAAAGATAAAATGAGTTAATGTCAAGTGCTGACAAAGACACCTGGCACATAGCTATTATAAATGCTGGATTTTTGTCACCTACAGTACATTTTGAAATGGGCTTCCCAAGTGCAGCTAGTGGTAAAGAACCTGCCTGTCAATGCAGGAGACATAAGAGATGTGGGTTCAGTCCCTGGGTTGGGAAGATACCCTGGAGGAGGGCACGACAGCCCACCCCTTTATTCTTGCTTGGAGAAACCCATAGACAGAGGAGCCTGGAGGGCTACAGTCCATAAAGTCACAAAGAGTCAGACATGACTGAAGCGACTTGGCATGCAGGCACACACACGTTGAAATAGAACTGCATTGCATAATTATGTGAAAATTAACTAAAAAACAACAAAAGCAATATATATTTAATAATATCCATGCATTACTTTTAAAAATAGAACAAGATTACTTTGATTGTAAGAATGATCTGAAAAGCAAAACACTTGCAAATAAAGGAGAAAATTTAGTTACATATGCAAATTTGGCCCAATAATTACTAGTAATTTAACAGAAAATAATTGGGATCAGATACTGTTCTATAGATGCAAGTATTAAGATCAGATGCGAAACCTTTTGATTTTTGTATACTTTATCAATTTCCATCACATCTTCTTAAGAGAGGTGAGAGTTAAATATTTCCATGCACATTATTTTCCTGCAGCTACACTTACTTCTGAACAATCATTGTGGTTTTTATGTTGCATTTTTTCTTAAAATTTCATTCTTTACATTTGTTTGTCTTGCTTTATTATAAGGTTTTAATACTTGAGAACTTATTTTTTAACTATGCCAACATTCTAGTATTTAAATTACAACTTAGCAGGCATGCGTACACAATTTGAAATAGAACTGCATTGCGTAATTATATGAATAAGTCAGATTACAGGATAGTCTGTAATATGTGTGTATATGTACTTATACCTATACCCATGAGTTGATTACATTAATAACATTCATCCCCAACACCCAACCTTCCCTTACAGACTTTCTGTTGTCAGAATGGTAACTACAGCACTGTGGACTCCTGGGAACTAAATGTATTTACCAGCTGCTACCCATACTATTCTGGTATTGCTGTAAACTATTTTACTGAAGATGAAGGATAAAATAGGAGAAGTGTGGAGAAATTAAAAAAAAAAAAACATTCCAGATAGAAATGAATCACAGTTGATCAAAACTCCAAAAATAGGAATTAACTCTCAGTGATTGTGAAAGATATAAGAGCTTTTCTATTTCACACTAGAAGGACTAGTCATTTCCTTGTGCTTTAAAAGCTATATACCTTGAAAGCTTTAAAGCTATAGTTATATGTCCACAATCTTGTTTCCTGTTGACATCTGAAAGTTTGCCAGACTGATCCAGTTGTACATCTTGATGATGGGCCATTTAAGTGTTTTTACTTCCTACTATTTTCTGAAGTTTCTGATTTGTTATGGTTATTAATTTCTAGTTAACATTATCATGGCAGAAACACTATTGTGTATTATTAGTTCAATCCTTTGAAATTTCTTGAGGCTTGTTTTATGAACCCAGCATATTGTCCTTCTTCGTGAACGCTGTATGTCTGCTCACAAAAAGAGTGTATAACTGTTTGGTATAGTTCCACAAATATCAATCAGAACAACTAAGCTGATAATTCTTCTCATGTCTTCCATCATAATACTGTTTTTTTGTCTACTTTCAACTACTTTTGTCCTTTCAACTACTGAGAAAAGTTTCTTAAAATATCCATCCATGTGTGAATTTTGTCTATTTCTTCCTTAGTGTTTAGCTTGTGCTTCATATACTTGAAAGTTTTATCTTTATGTAATTATAAATTTAAGTTTGCTAGGTCTTCTTAAAACTCAACTTTCAGAAAACTAAGGGCATCTGGTCCCATCACTTCATGGCTAATAGATGGGAAAAATGTGGAAATAGTGTCAGATTTCATTTTCCTGGGCTACAAAGTCAATGTGGATGGTGACTGCAGCCAGGAAATTGAACAATTGCTCCTTGGAAAAATAGCTATGACAAACCTAGACGGCATATTAAAAACCAGAGATGTTACTTTTCTGACAAAGTTCCATCTAGTCAAGGCTATGTTTTTTCCAGTAGTCATGTATGGATGTGAGAGTTGGACCATAAAGAAAGCTGAGCACTGAAGAATTGACACTTCCAAACTGTGGTGCTGGGGAACACTCTTGAGAGTCTCTTGGATAGCAAGGAGATCAAATCAGTCAATCCTAAAGGAAACCAACCCTGAATATTCATTGAAAGGGATGGTGCTGAAGCTGAAGATCTGATACTTTGGCCACCTGATATGAATAGATGACTCAATGGAAAAGACCCTGGTGCTGGGAAGGATTGAAGGCAGGAGGAGAAGGGGGTGACAGAGCATGAGATGGTTGGATGGCATCACTGACTCAATGGACATGAGTTTGAACAAACTCAGGGAGATAGTGATAGTGAAGGACAGAGAAGCCTGGTGTGCTACAGTTCATGGGGTCACAAAGAGTTGGATAGGACTTAGCAACCGAACAACAACAACAAAGTTCTTCTTAATCAGGTCCCTCTTTTATCATTATGACATGTCTTTAGTTATAGTGAAAATCACCATCTTGTTAATATAGCCATGGTAGTTTTCTTATGCTTGGTGTTTGCATGCTGTATCTTTTCATGCTTTTATTTTCAACATTTTTGTTAATATATAAACTGTGTTTCTTGGAATCCATTCACAGAATCCATTTTTTAAAAATCTAGTTTAATGATATGTGCCTTTTGTGTGGAGTGATTAGTTCCTTTTAATTTAATATATCATGATTAAGGTTGTCTATCATCTTCATATTTGTTCCTATTCCCTGGTGGCTCAGATGATAAAGAATCTGCCTGCTTTTCAGGAGACCCAGGTTCAATCCCTGGAATGGGATGATCCCTTTGAGAAGGGAATGACTACCCACTCCAGTATTCTTGCCTGGAGAATTCCAAGGACAGAAGAGTCTGGTGGGCAATAGTCTATGGGGTTGCAAAGAGTCAGACACGACTGAGCAACTAAAACTTTCAACTTTTTTTAATCTTACTTCTTTAACAATGTTAAAAAGTACAATGGTATAATTCCATGCTCTTATTGTAATATATTTATTTTTGATTATGCTAGAAACATATGTTTAACAAGTCAGTATTCTTTTTAAAATATTTAAAAATAAATTTGGATGTAAGTAAAAAGAAGTTTTATAATCACCCATATTTTTACCCTATCTGGTCCCCTTAATTGTTTCTGTATATCTGACTTCTCTATGGTATTGATGAGTTACATTAACATTCTACCCAGTACAGGTCTGCTAGCAATGAATTTGTTTGATTTCTCTCTGTCTGAAAATATCTTTTTTCACCTTCATATTTGAAGAATATTTTAACTTGATTTTGAATGTATTTGGTGGTTCATTTTTGTTTTTCTTTTAGCACTTTAAAAGTGTCATTCAATTGTACTTGGTTCTCATTTTTTTCTCATGAGAAGTCAGCTACCAATATATCTCTATGTAGTGATTCTTTTTTCTTTATCTGTTTTCGTTTTCATCAGTTTGTGTATGATGAAACGAGTTATGGTTTTCTTTGCATTTACTCTGCTTGAGGTTTGTTGAGCTTTGTCAGTCTGTGAGTTGATATGGTTTATCAGTTTGGAAAAATCTTGCCAATAATCTCTTGAAATAGTTCTGGCCCACTTTCTGTTTTCTCTTCTTCAGGGACCTGAATTACATATATATTGCCTAACTCTTTGATATTGTTCCACAGACCTCAGGTGTTCTTTGCCTTTTTATCTTCTTTGGGTTACATTTTGTATACTTTTTTGTTGACAGGTTTTCAAATTCATTGACTCCTCCTTCTGTTGTGGCCTGTCTTCTGTTAATCCCATAGGGAAAATAAAAATATTTCTGATGTTGTACTTTTAATTTTCTTCATTTTTATATTGTCCACCTCTCTGCAAAAATCCATCATCTGTATGCACATGTTGCTCACCTTTTCCACTAGGTATATTTTCCCAGTTATTTAAAAGTTGCTGTCATAGATAATTCCAGCACTGTGGCTAATTCTAGTTCTGTTTCCATTGTTTAGTTCCTCTCTTCATCTAAGATCATATAGCTTATTTCTTTGCATTCATTATTATTATTATTGCTTTTTATGACAATTTATACATAAAAGAGCAAAGTGGATACTATTTGTCTCCATAAAGGTATGCTCTTCTTATGTCAGCCATAGGTGATGAGGACTAAATCAGCCTAATACATATTTGACCATTGTTTGAGTTTTTTGCAGCTTAGTTAAATTCAGGTAAGCTGGAATCAAGATTGCCAGGAGAAATATCAATAACCTCAGATATGCAGATGACACCACCCTTATGGCAGAAAGTGAAGAGGAACTAAAAAGCCTCTTGATGAAGGTGAAAGAGGAGAGTGAAAAAGTTGGCTTAAAGCTCAACATTCAGAAAACGAAGATCATGGCATCTGGTCCCATCATTTCATGGGAAATAGATGGGGAAACAGTGGAAACAGTGTCAGACTTTATTTTGGGGGGCTCCAAAATCACTGCATATGGTGACTGCAGCCATGAAATTAAAAGACACTTACTCTTTGGAAGAAAAGTTATGACCAACCTAGATAGCATATTCAAAAGCAGAGACATTACTTTGCCAACAAAGGTCCATCTAGTCAAGGCTATGGTTTTTCCAGTAGTCATGTATGGATGCGAGGGTTGGACTGTGAAGAAGGCTGAGCACCGAAGAATTGATATTTTTGAACTGTGGTGTTGGACAAGACTCTTGAGAGTCCCTTGGACTGCAAGGAGATCCAACCAGTCCATTCTGAAGGAGATCAGCCATGGGTATTCTTTGGAAGGAATGATGCTGAAGCTGAAACTCCAGTACTTTGGCCACCTCATGCGAAGAGTTGACTCATTGGAAAAGACTCTGATGCTGGGAGGGATTGGGGGCAGGAGGAGAAGGGGACGACAGAGGATGAGATGGCTGGATGGCATCACTGACTCGATGGATGTGAGTTTGAGTGAACTCCAGGAGTTGGTGATGGACAGGGAGGCCTGGCGTGCTGCGATTCATGGGGTTGCAAAGAGTCGGACACGACTGAGCGACTGAACTGAACTGAACTGAATCCCTGATTTAAAATACTTTGGAGAACAGACTTAAATGCTTCCCTTTAGCAAGGCTTAGGATCTGCTCACTGGGAAGAGTTAGCTACCCTCTTTTTCATTAATGTCCACCTTCCAACTTTCTGGGCCATTTGGGAGTTCTCTTTGCTCTCTAATCCTGCTCCTTGGGAGAACTCTCTCTGTCCTGCAGCCCAGTTCACAGGCTTTGGTACTGCTGCAGTGCTCTTGGTGTAGGGCCAGAGTTTCTCTGAGGGATTTCTCTCTGCTCTCCTGCCCTGTCCCCAGCCTTTGGCATGCTGCGGCAGTGTAGGCGGCAAAAGCGAAGAGAACCTCTGTGAATTTCTCATAACTCCCTCCGTAGACCCAGCCTTCAGTGTACAGCTGCTTCACCTTTGGAAAAGGTCCAGGTACCTTGAGGGGTATCTCTCTCAACTTTGCTGCTCTGTCTCTGGGCTTCACTGTACCCCATTATGTGAATACTTGGAGGAGAATTGGGTGACTGGGTGCAGACTTACACGGTGGCTGCTCTGTGATTCTCACTCATCATACTGACCTACATTTTGCTGTGAGAGTTCATTAAATGTTGGTCAGACTTCTACAAATCTTGCTCTTGTCTCTGAAAGATTTCTCCACTTCTCCCTTTGTTAGCCGTGAAAACAGGTGCCCAAGCACTCATACCTTTCAGGATTTTAGTTCATTTTAGTTTCTTTGCATAGTCAATTCTCTAGTTTCTAAAACACCTGATTTTGTAGCTTACCTAGGTTGTTTTTATTGTTAGGATGGAGTGAGATTCACTTGTGA
This sequence comes from Bos indicus, assembly GCF_029378745.1. Lineage (NCBI taxonomy): Eukaryota > Metazoa > Chordata > Mammalia > Artiodactyla > Bovidae > Bos > Bos indicus. The sequence goes on from NC_091765.1 coordinate 27,864,598, forward strand.
CTTTCTAGATACTAACTCCAGTTGATAATGAAAAATTAGTATTACTAATGTGAATTCTGGTGCCCTGGGACACTATGAAATTCACACCCAACCTCAGGAAACCCTAAGGAAAAAATCAAGCATACAAGTTTATTTGCTTCCAAGCTTTTCATACTAGGTGTTTGAACATTTCAATTCATTTCTTTAGTATTCATTTTTGTGCCAACTTCCTCAATTGATTTGAATGTATTCTTTCTTGTTTAGGTCAGTTTTTCTTTATATAAGAGCATGTGAATCCTCCTGATCTTACATCTGAGTCTTAAGGTAATTCTCTTTTCTTTGAAAACCCTTCCTGTCTTTTGGAGGAAGTGAGTGAATAGGTGAGGGAGGTAAAGAGGAATAAACTTCCAAATGCAAAATAAATGAGCTGCAGAGAAAAAATGTACAGTGAAAGGAACATAGTTAATAATAATGTAAATTTTTGTATGGTGACAAATGGCAACTAGACTATTGTGATCATTTTGTAATGTATAGAGATATCAAATTACTATGTTTGTACACCATGAACTACCATGGTGTTGCACATCAATTATACATCAAGAACAAACAAGCAAACATACACACTAATAGAAAAAGAGATCAGATTTGTGTTTACCAGTGGTAGAGGGTGAGTAGAGGGGGAAATGGATGAAGGTAGCCAAAAGATACAAACTTCTGGTTATAAGATAAATAAGTTCTAGGGATGTAATGCACAATATGATAAATACAATTTACACTGTTGTGTGTTATCTATGAAAGTTGCTGAGAGAGTAAACTCTGAGTTCTCTTCACAAAGAAAACAACATTTTTTTCTTCTTTTATTTTTTAGCTATATGAGATGATGGATGTTCACTAAACTTATTATGGGCAAAACATTTTATGCTGTACATAAAACAAATAATTATGCTGTGCACTTTATACAGTGTGTGTGTGTGTGTGTGTGTGCTCAGTTGCTCAGTAATGTCTGGATCTTTGATGCTCCATGGACTGTAACCTGCCAGGCTCCTCTGTCCGTGGAATTTCCCAGGCAAGAATACTGGAGTGGGTTGCCATTTCCTACTTGAGGGGGTCTACCTGTCCTAGGTATTGAGTCTATGTTTCCTAAGTCTCCTGCATTGGCAGGTAGATTCTTTACCACTGTGCCACCTGGGAAGCATATCAGTAAAACAGGAAGAAAAATAAATAAATAAATCCCTTCCCAGCTTTTGGCAACTTCATGCAGTTAGGTACTCAGCAGTATTTCTATTGAGAATTTTTGTAAATTAATTTCAAATAATGCATGGCCCCATGGATCTACCATGTAACCATATTATGATTAATTATGATTAATTAATTAATTATGATTAATCAACACATTTTATCAATTTGCTTTACTTCATGAACTTCTTTGAATCTATTTACTGAGAATAACAAAAAAGCTGTTCTAGAGAGTTCCTATGTATCCTATTGTTTTATATTCCTGTATATGTGATAAATATATATAGTTGAATGCTGATTATTCGATGATTCATATATTAAGACATTTTTATTTTCAGGGTTATTAAGGTGATTAAATATTTGAAGCAACACTACAAGCATAGACATTTCTTTCAATCATTATATATAGTTCAAGTATGGAATTGTCAAGATAAATATGAGATGATTAAATCATCTTTTCACTGAGGTTAAAATGTAGCTATGCTGGAGAGTTCACACTACCATACAGAAAGTCTAGATTTTAAAATATAGTAGTGGGATTTAGAGATTAAACTGCACAAAATCAGTAGTGCTGCCTGAACATGTAATGAATGCACTTAAACACATTTTGGAATTTTAAAAATGGATTTTGATTAGGACAAAAAATACCATATAATTTCATTCAATAAAACATCACTTAGCTAATTCTTAATCTAATTAAACACTGAAATTTAAAGATTCATTTCTCCCATATAGTACATTATTACCCATTTGCAAGAAGCAAATGATCTAGAAATATTTGATTTGAAAACTATGTGATAAAAATGTGAAATTTGTTTAAACCCCATGTCTGAGCCTCACTGATTATTATTCAAATGGGCATTTTTAATGTGTGTGTTAATCACATAATAGTTCTGAGTTAATCAGAGATTAGGATATCTAGTATAACACCTTTTAATTCTTTAGTTTTCAGAAGAGGGGAGAAAAATCCCATCCCACCATGTCACATAGAATACTTTGAGATGAACAGCTTCTAAATGAAGAGTAGAATGAGAGCTATGATACACTATTATCTAGGGAAATGTCCTAGCAAGGAAAATAGAAGTTGCAGAAACATCTGGGTTGGATTTTTGGCATAAGCAACAACATGTACTCATGAGAAGCAAAACTTCCCAAAGAAAACACGACTAAAGCTGTCTGCTTTTATTAATGTGCCTCACTGGTGAATCCCCATTGGTGATGGATCACCCTCATTTAAGGAATGATGTGCTGGAAAAATGCATTATTTTCAAGAGTAACAGTGGATTAATGCAAGTGTGTACTGAAAAAAAAAATCAAAACTCTCTTATGATACATGCTGATTTTCGGGTGTTCCCATTTCGCACGGCTGTTTAAGCAAGCACTCTAAATGGAAATGCACTTGACGTTTTTGCAACTGGATGTGATCAAACAACATTAGAATTTAGCTGATTTCTCAGAAAATGATTAAACCAATTTCTTTCTCATTTCCACTTCTTGCATGGAAGCAGGAGGAATAAAAAACATTAATAAAATAGATGCCCTAAATGAAACACTGCCTGGGAACAATATAAGGGGTTTGATATCTTTTTTCTTCTTCCTTCATCTATCACAATAGTCTTGTGCTGCGTACATCATCAGAGGAGAATTTCGATCACCTGTTTCCAGGCCTTGGTAGAGTTATTCACGATAAATGTTCCATAAGGTACCTTGAGACTGAGTTATGCTTTCCATTAATACTTATTTCACAAGGGCTTGTTAATACAGAAATATTCTTAAACATTCTGTAATAGATGATTTTGGCCTTCCAGTGCCAGGTAGTAGACAACCGAGCACTAAATTCTTCCGGGGAAGTAAGTGATAACACAATATGATATTATGTCTGCTGCACAAGATCACAGGCACAAGTACTTATTCTATTACCTGGTACCAGTTAGGGTAGCATATAAAGCAGACTGATGACAGCTAGTGGTAATGAACCCCCATTGCCAATGCAGGAGACATAAAGAAACTTGGGTTCCATCCCTGGGTCAGGAAGATCCCCTGGAGGAGGGATAGGCTACCTACTCCAGTATTCTTGCCTGGAGAATACCCTGGACAGAGGAGCCTGGTGGGCTACAGTGCACAGGGTTGAAAAGAGTCAGACACAACTGAAAAGACTTAGCATGCACACACACATGTGTTTGCACTTTTTTACCTACAGCAGGATTCTTTGAAATCCTTATATTGAAAATAAAATGATGGATCAATGACTACTTTAGCTACTATGGTCTCATAGAAATTATCACAAACTTAGCAGCTTAAAATAACACATATTATTTCCTAATGGTTTCTGTGGTCAGGATTCAGGGCATGGATTTGCCAAAGTCTCTGCCTAGGGTCTCACAAGGCTGCAATCAAGGTGTCTACCAGGAATGGGGTTACCTCTGAGGCTGGACAGAGGAAGGATCTTCTTGTAAGTTCACATGGTTGCTGGCAAGATTCAGTTCTTTGCTGGCTGTTGGCTGGAGGTTTTCCTCAATTCCTATGCAGGCCTTTTCACAAGACAGTTTGTTTCATCAGAGCCAGCAAGAGACACAGCCAATAGTGAGAGTCTTCTAGAAGATTCTGCCCTATGGGAGGATAGATCACTTTTGCCATATACTGTTGGCTAAAGGCATGTCACAGTGGCTATCCACGTTCAAAGGGAGATGACTGCTTTAAATGCTATCCACATTCAAAGGGAGAATTTGTAGGCTTGAGAAATCCTAAGTGATTTCTCAACAACCTCAGATATGCAGATGATACCACTCTGATGGCAGAAAGTGAAGAGGAACTATAGAGCTTCTTGATGAGGGTGAAGGAGGAGAGCGAAAGAGCTGGCTTAAAATTAAATGTTAATCAAACAAACCTAAGATCATGATATCCAGCCCCATTACTTCATGCAAATAGAAGGGGAAAAGGTGGAAGTAGTGACAGATTTCCTCTTTTGGGGCTCTAAAATCACTGCAGATTGTGACTGCAGCCATGAAATCAGAAGATGATTGCTTCTTGGCAGGAAAGCTATGACAAACCTAGACAGTGTGTTGAAAAGCAGAGACATCACTCTGCTGACAAAGGTCCATATAGACAAGGCTATGGTCTTCTCAGTGGTCATGCACAGTTGTGAGAGCTGGACTGTAAAGAAGGCAGATGCCAAATAATTGATGCCTTTGAACTATGGTGCTGGAGAAGACTCTTGAGAGTCCCTTTAACAGCAAGGATATCAAAACAGTCCGTCTTAAGGGAAATCAACCCTGAATACTCATTGGAAGGACTGATACTGAAGCTGAAGCTCCAATATTTTGGTCATTTGATGAAAAACAACCAACTCATTGGAAAGTCTCTGATGCTTGGAAAGATTGAAGGCAGAAGGAGAAGAGGGTATCAAAGGATGAGACAGCTGGATGGCATCACCAATGCAATGGAAATGAACCTGGGCAAACTTCTGGAGATGGTGAGAGACAGGAAGGCCTGGAGTGCTGTAGCTCATGGGGTTGCAAAGTGTTGGACACAACTGGACAACTGAACAAAAACAACATGTCTAAATAACTTTGTATTCCTGAAAAGTTTTGTACAAATATTTCTGTGATGGAGCATTCATAGGCTTGAGAAATCCTAAGTGATGTATTATTGAATCTGTCTAGAAATTAGAGAACATATATATTTTAAAATTGTTCTTCTGTCTTTGCCAGCTATGTAACATAGATTAATTTCATAATCCACTATGCTTCAGTTTTGTACATATGAAACAGAGAAATTATGGCTATCTTGTCTACCTCACAGACATATTCTTATAATTAAATGATATAAACAAAAAAAGTGCTCTGAACAAATAAGTTGCCTATAACAACGTATTTGATATATGCACACATGACCTAAATTTCCTCAGGTATCACTAGTCTGAGATCCCAAACCTTAAGATTATAATGTCTTGACTGTTTTGACCCTGCATTTCATAAGTTCACTACAATTCCTCCTAAAATTTCTTCTTTGAGTTTTAATTTGAGCATCCAAGGGATGGGCTTCCCTGATAGCTCAGTTGGTAAAGAATCCACCTACAATGCCAGAGCCTTGGGTTCGATCCCTGGGTTGGGAAGATCCACTGGAGAAGGGATAGGCTACCCACTCCAGTATTTTGGCCTGGAGAATTCCATGGACTGTATAGTCCATGGAGTCACAAACAGTCAGACACAACTGAGCAACTTTCACATTCACTTCCAAGGGATGTCTCTCACATTCTTGTAAACATTTTCAATGAATTATCAAATGTCATCCACAGATTTTTTTACCCTTTCTCCTGGCATGGCCTCCCTGTGTAAGGCCCTAGGAACCTGCCAGGTCCATTGCCTTCTCTGGGTACAGTGCCCTTGAGCTTTAGAGGTGGCAGACCTGTGAGTTGGGAGCTTAAATAGAGCCAGTGTAGTACACACTCCCTCCCTGTGAAGTGTAGAGTCAGTTGAAAGACAGATACAGGAGCTTGATAAATATAGTCTAAAATATCAGCTTAATCACCAGCAGAGGCTGATTAGAAAACACAGCTTGGGTTTGTGACTGTGCGTGGACTTCCTACTAACTCTTTTCTGATCTTGGAAAACTCCTTTTAGGAATACAGGGTATGCAGGCCATTTCATACCCTCTACCCCCCGAGAGCAGGGGCAGAGAGTGAGACCCAGAACATGAGCCACTAGCCAATGGACGATCATGGACACATGGAACAGAGGGCACCAGAGCCTCCTCATCTCACCAATCAAATCAGTCAATCCTCTTTTTGCAGAGAGGAGAAACTAAGAGAAGGACAGAGAATCTGGAGAAAGAAACCCACATAAACATGGGGGAAATGGAATAGTGTATCCCCTAACATCATACAGTGCTCTAAGATGAAGCTGGGAACTAACTGGTTTCTCATCTTGAAAGGTTGTTCTAAGATTGAGGGTATAAAGAAGGTACCACTTTAGTCCTGGTCTGAGAAAAGAGTAGGCCAGCCAACGTGTAGCTCTGCTGCTGCTGCTGCTGCTAAGTCGCTTCAGTCATGTTCGACCCTGTGCGACCCCATAGACGGCAGCCCACCAGGCTCCCTCGTCCCTGGGATTCTCCAGGCAAGAACACTGGAGTGGGTTGCCATTTCCTTCTAGAGAGAAAACATTATTGGTATATTATGATGTTTGGGGCTTCCCTGGTGGCTCAGACAGTAAAGAATCTGCTTGCAGTGTGGGAGACCTGGGTTCAATCCCTGGGTCAGGAAGATTCCCTGGAGAAGGGCATGGCAACCCACTCCAGTATTCTTGCCTGGAGAATGCCATGGACAGAGGAGCCTGGCAGGCTACACTCCATGGGGTTGCAAAGAATCAGACATGACTTAGTAGTGATTGACACTTTCATTTTATGATGTTTACTCCCTGTGAAATGGACTGGAGCACTGGCTGGAATTTGACAAAAGTAAACCATCACAATGCAATAACAGCATCAACTTCCTGCTAACATAGGTCTATTCTGTTGATTCAGTTTGCAAAGTCACATACCTTGGCTAGTTGAAAGCCAGTGATCACAGTTAACTGAAAACTTAAAAATAATAATACATGGCATGGTGCTGTTTATTGAGACTAATTTTCCTCTTTTATTATCTAAGGTCATAAATGGCTTAATGTGCCTCCCAAAAAGCTTTGAAAAATCACGACAGTGCTAAAGAACAAGTACAAAAAAAGGCAGTGGTTTATAAGCTACTTCCAGAATTCCAGGTTTGATTCAGACAATGGAAATTAAATAATGTTAGCCTGTTTTTAAAACAATATTAAAAGAGAAAATCAATTTCTTTCTGCTGTCATTAACTGTATACTGAATGCAAAACTGTTTTAAATCTGTTTGAGGAAGTCACACATAAAACCGGTACCAGGAACTCTTATGTGGTCTGTGTCTAATTGAGTTCTTAGCAAAGCAGAAGTTTTGGTTTTTATTTATGAGATATTCCACTTAGCTATATATCCATGGGGGCCATCTTAATGACTCTTTGCTCTGCCCTCCAAGGAAAAGAGATTTGTTAGTATCTCTTAGATTGAGTTATTTCTCTGGAAATTTTTAGTATCTCATAAATTTAGGCTTCTCTTCAAGTTTCCAATTTTGCCCAACAGCCTGAGCTTAAGCCAGGACTTGTCTATATTCCCATTCTCTTTTCCACTTGTCTTTGATAATAACTTGGAAACCTTATGGTGGAAATGAAACTGAAATTAGGATTTAGGAATAAAATGTGCCCACTGATCACTTTTTCTATGTTTGTAGTTGTGGGAGAAGTCAGGTTCTGTCATTTGGATTAGATCACTTTATCTCTATATGTAAATAGGTTGGTATTATCAGATGTTAAGAATTTGTCATAATTTGGCTTATTTTTTTCTTGTGATGTCCAGCCCATGTGTTTTGTTAGGTGGCCACACAATCACAATGGCTCCACTAAACTGAAAGGAAATCTGATTGAACATTTTGCTTTTGAGCAGGGTGATCTTGCATTTGAGATTTAAAATGCATTACATTGCAGATGTTGACCCAACCCTTGCTAATGCAGAGGAAAGTGCACCCCCATGACAGGAAAAGGAGCTAAAAATGTTTCCTGCTGTGCTTATAGCTCTGTCATCACTGTCCATTATTTTTTATAGATGGATTTATTGGCTGGTTTGCTCCACAACTCTTCTACTAAGCAGTTCTTACCTCAAAAACTACTCAATCATCTACTTGTCCATCACCCATGATGAGTACTGTTGTGTCGCAACTAGATGGAAAATTGCTGAATAAAATGCCTCACTTTTAATATTAAATGAAAGCAAGACAATAAAGACTCTGTTTTTATCTTTCTTTAAAACTAACAGTGCTGATTCAAACCAGCCTCTACAACACATGCTACAGCAGCTATGGATGTTTCTACTGGGAGTATGACTCTTTGGGTTGTAGTCCTAATTTGCACCTCTTCTCAAATGCTGGGAGCAGTCATGACTAGGGGAAGTTCATAAGGAATAAGATGTTTTGACTTGGCTTTCAGAGTTCTCACTTATTTCATGTTATCTAAAATCATACCTTGAAAACACTGACATGTTTTCTTGTCAGTGAAACATAAAGGACTGGTTTAAGGATCATTTTTATAAAGTCACTCATGCTACTTCCTTTTTGGGTAAAGTTGGAGAAGATTCTTGAGAGTCCCTTGAACTTCAAGGAGATCCAACCAGTCCATCCGAAAGGAGATCAGTCCTGGGTGTTCATTGGAAGGACTGATGCTGAAGCTGAAACTCCAATACTTTGGCCACCTGATGCAAAGAGTTGACTCATTGGAAAAGGCCTTGATGCTGGGAAAGACTGAGAGGAGGAGAAGGGGACAACAGAAGATGAGATGGTTGGATGGCATCACTGACTTGATGGACATAAGTTTGGGTGAACTCCGGAAGTTTGTGATGGACAGGGAGGCCTGGCATGTTGCAGTTCAAGGGGTCGCAATAAGTCAGACATGACTGAGCGACTGAACTGAAATAAAACATTTAGAGAAAATTGCTGAGAAATGTAGAAGTATATTACCAATAACATAAAAAAGTTGTTTTACTTGTAAAAAACTGAAAAACTCTCCCATTCTTATTTTTTTTAATTTTATTTTTATTTTTAAACTTTACAAATTGTATTAGTTTTGCCAAATACCAAAATGAATCTGCCACAGGTATACATGTGTTCCCCATCCTGAACCCTCCTCCCTCCTCCCTCCCCATACCATCCCTCTGGGTCGTCCCAGTGCACTAGCCCCAAGCACCCAGTATCGTGCATCGAACCTGGACTGGCAACTCGTTTCATACATGATATTATACATGTTTCAATGCCATTCTCCCAAATCTTCCCACCCTCTCCCTCTCCCACAGAGCCCATAAGACTGTTCTATACATCAGTGTCTCTTTTGCTGTCTCGTACACAGGGTTATTGTTACCATCTTTCTAAATTCCATATATATGCATTAGTATCCCATTCTTATTTTTAATCCAGATTACAGACTAGAGAATTTGTATGTGTTATACACTCTTTTTGCAAACCTTATTTTCTGAAAAGGACTTATATGAAGACTGTGATTATTAGAGTTTTAGACTCTGTGATGACAGCCAGGATTTCCCCGTATACCCTCAGTAATTCTTACATTCACTTTTATCACTGCTTTCCTATTTCAGTGTTGTCCATAGAACTTTGCTGGATATGCTGGATGATATAATCAGAACATACCTCTGATTAGTCAAAGGCTCTGTCAAGTATTTTGTTTGTTCAAACTTGGGATATTTCTCTTTTTTTTTTTTTTTTCAGAGGTTTACTCAGGCTTTTTTTTTAATTAATTTTATTTTATTTTTAAACTTTACATAATTGTATTAGTTTTGCCAAATATCAAAATGAATCCACCACAGGTATACATGTGTTCCCCATCCTGAACCCTCCTCCCTCCTCCCTCCCTATACCATCCCTCTGGGTCGTCCCAGTGCACTAGCCCCAAGCATCCAGTATCGTGCATCGAACCTGGACTGGCATCTCATTTCTTACATGATATTTTACATGTTTCAATGCCATTCTCCCAAATCTTCCCACCCTCTCCCTCTCCCACAGAGTCCATAAGACTGTTCTATACATCAGTGTCTCTTTTGCTGTCTCATACACAGGGTTATTGTTACCATCTTTCTAAATTCCATATATATGCGTTAGTATACTGTATTGGTGTTTTCCCTTCTGGCTTACTTCACTCTGTATAATAGGTTCCAGTTTCATCCACCTCATTAGAACTGATTCAAATGTATTCTTTTTAATGGCTGAGTAATACTCCATTGTGTATATGTACCACAGCTTTCTTATCCATTCATCTGCTGATGGACATCTAGGTTGCTTCCATGTCCTGGCTATTATAAACAGTGCTGCGATGAACATTGGGGTACACGTGTCTCTTTCCCTTCTGGTTTCCTCAGTGTGTATGCCCAGCAGTGGGATTGCTGGGGATATTTCTTAGGTTCATAAAGGTTTGGCCAATGTGAATCTTATAACTGACCATAGCTTTTTTGTTGCCATTAGAAATCTAAAAGCCCATATCTAGAATGTGAGAAAGTCCTTATATGTATTTCAGTCAGTTCAGTTCGGTTCAGTCACTCAGTCACGTCCAACTCTTTGCAACCCCATGAATCACAGCACGCCAGGCCTCCCTGTCCATTACCAACTCCTCGAGTTTACCCAAACTCATATCCATCAAGTCGGTGATCCATCCAGCCATCTCATCCTCTGTCATCCCCTTCTCCTCCTGCCCCCAATCCCTCCCAGCATCAGGGTCTTTTCCAATGAGTCAACTCTTCGCATGAGGTGGCCAAAGTATTGGAGTTTCAGCTTTAGCAAAACTCCTTCCAATAAACACCAGGACTGATCTCCTTTAGGATGGACTGGTTGGATCTCCTTGCAGTGCAAGGGACTCTCAAGAGTCTTCTCCAGCACCACAGTTCAAAAGCATCAATTCTTCGGCACTCAGCCTTCTTCACAGTCCAATTCTCACATCCATACATGACTACTGGAAAAACCATAGCCTTGACTAGACGGACCTTTGTTGGCAAAGTAATGTCTCTGCTTTTGAATATGCTATCTAGGTTGGTCATAACTTTCCTTCCAAAGAGTAAGTGTCTTTTAATTTCATGGCTGCAATCACCATCTGCAGTCATTTTGGAGCACAAAAAAATAAAAAGTTTGACACTGTTTCCACTGTTTCCCCATCTATTTTCCATGAAGTCATGAGACTAGATGCCATGATCTTCGTTTTCTGAATGTTGAGCTTTAAGCCAACTTTTTCACTCTCCCCTTTCACTTTCATTAAGAGGCTTTTTAGTTCTTCTTCACTTTCTGCCAAAGGGTGGTATCATCTGAATATCTGAGGTTATTGATATTTCTCCTGGCAATTTTGATTCCAGCTTGTGCTTCTTCCAGCCCAGCGTTTCTCATGATGTACTCTGCACATGGGTTAAATAAGCAGAGTGACAATATACAGTCTTGACGTACTCCTTTTCCTATTCGGAACCAGTCTGTTGTTCCATGTCCAGGTCTAACTGTTGCTTTCTGACCTGCATATAGGTTTCTCAAGAGGCAGGTCAGGTGGTCTGGTATTCCCATCTCTTTCAGAACTTTCCACAGTTTATTGTGATCCACACAGTCAAAGGCATTGGCATAGTCAATAAAGCAGAAATAGATATTTTGCTGGAACTCTCTTGCTTTTTCCATGATCCAGTGGATGTTGACAATTTGATCTCTGGTTCCTCTGCCTTTTCTAAAACCAACTTGAACATCAGGAAGTTCACAGTTCACGTATTGCTGAAGCCTGGCTTGGAGAATTTTAAGCATTACTTTACTAGTGTGTGACATGAGTACAATTGTGCAGTAGTTGAGCATTCTTTGGCATTGCCTTTCTTTGGGATTGGAATGAAAACGGACCTTTTCCAGTCCTGTGGCCACTGCTGAGTTTTCCAAATTTGCTGGCATATTGAGTGCAGCACTTTCACAGCATCATCTTTCAGGATTTGGAATAGCTCAACTGGAATTCCATCACCTCCACCAGCTTTGTTTGTAGTGATACTTTCTAAGGCCCACTTGACTTCACATTCCAGGATGTCTGGCTCTACATGAGTGATCACACCATCATGATTATCTGGGTCATGAAGATCTTTTTTGTACAGTTCTTCTGTGTATTCTTGCCACCTCTTCTTAATATCTTCTGCTTGTGTTAGGTCCATACCATTTCTGTCCTTTATCGAGCCCATCTTTGCATGAAATGTTCCCTTGGTATCTCTAATTTTCTTGATGAGATCTCTAATCTTTCCCATTCTGTTGTTTTCCTCTATTTCTTTGCATTGATCGCTGAGGAAGGCTTTCTTATCTCTCCTTACTATTCTTGGAACTCTGCATCCAGATGCTTATATTTTTCCTTTTCTCGTCTGCTTTTTGCTTCTCTTCTTTTCTCAGCTATTTGTAAGGCCTCCTCAGACAGCCATTTTGCTTTTTTGCATTTCTTTTCCATGGGGATGGTCTTGATCCCTGTCTCCTGTACAATGTCACAATCCTCCATCCATAGTTCATCTGGCACTCTGTCTATCAGATCTAGTCCCTTAAATCTATTTCTTACTTTCACTGTATAATCATAAGGGATTTGATTTAGGTCATACCTGAATGGTCTAGTGTTTTTCTCCACTTTCTTCAATTTGAGTCTGAATTTGGCAATAAGGAGTTCATGATGTGAGCCACAGTCAGCTCCTGGTCTTATTTTTCCTGACTGTATAGAGCTTCTCCATCTTTGGCTGCAATCTGATTTCGGTGTTTATTTTGTGTGTGTGTTTGTCTTTGCTGCACTTTACAGTATGTATACAAATAGTCACACACTCATATACATACATTCACAGATGTACATGTATTGTCTAAGCTTTGCATACAAGAGATGAGTTTTAAGTTTGAACTAGGTAATAAATAAATAATTAATTGGGCTTCCCTGGTGGCTTAGATGGTAAACAATCTGCCTGCAATGTGGGAGACTTGGATTCTATCCCTGGGTTGGAAAGATCATCTGAAGAGGGGCATAGAAACCCACTCCAGTATTCTTGCCTGGAGAATCCCCTGAACAGAGGAGCCTGGTGACTACAGTCAACAGGGTTGCAAGGAGCTGGACTGAGTGACTGAGCGACTAAGAACAGCCCCAAAAGCCTGTATCTAGCATATTAAGAAGTCCTTATGTTTTTAAATTCACCTTAATGTGACTTTATTTTGTGTGTGTGTCTTTGTCTTTGCTGCACTTTACAGTGTGTGTATGTACACTCACACACTCACATACATACATTCATGGATGCACATGCATTTTTTATGTTTTGCATACATGAAATGAGTTTTGAGTTTGAAATAGGCAATAAATAATGAATTAATAATGAACTAATTAAAGACTGTGAGGCAAACCAACAGTTCAAGTCAAATCACCTTTTTGTTTGGATGGTTTTTGTGCTACTGCCATTGTTTAAAACCTCCTGATAGATGGTGCTGGTGGTTTATTTTAGTATGCTAAAAATGGGTCAGATATTCATTTTTTTTCCCCCAGATCTCATGGGCTTTGTTTTGTTTAATAGATTCTTTCAAAAAAGTGGGATCTTGCCCTTGGTTTCTAACGAAGCCTTTTGTTAAGTTCCGGCCCGGTAATCACAAACAATGTAGAAGGTAATGGTGCATGATAGACATAGTTTACTCTTCTAAGGATTTCAGTTCCACTTCAGTTTTTATATTCAGCAAATGAGAATGCCTTTAAAACCTCTTATCTATACATAAAAGTGAGTACGAAATAGGAAGGAACTGAAAAGAAGCTACAACTACAGAATTCATGATAGAAATACAGAGAACGAGATGGCATTGATTAATTAAAGAAACAGAAAATGTGGTTTTTATATTTTTGTAGAAAAAACCCTTCCGATTATGATTTGCATTGTCTATGTTTAGCACAGATAATCGAAAGGATGTTTGACAGTAGTGGTATCCAAATCAGCCTGAGAGGAGGAGAGGCAGTCACTAGACTGTACGGTGTCATTACCCTCCCCACTGCCCCCGCTGACTCCATTGCCACTGTGTCTGAAGCACCCCTTCCTCGTGCTCAAAGCACAGGCAGCTCTCTCCAGCTGGTCTGTCACCCTCCCTGACCTCATAGACCCAGGCTTACTACAGACACCCTGCGTGCTTCTGAGTCTCCTTCGTTTTCAGTCATACACAGAGTTGTATTGTGTTTGGATTTCAAAGTCCTAATTTAAATCCCTTCACTATTAGAAGTGGATTTTTTCTTCTTTTAACTGCAAGGGTAGTTAGAAAATAACTCAGTAAAGAGGATCTTAGCTAATTTAAGCTGCTTATAATTCTTCCCTATTAAAAAAAAGAGGGAAATGAAGGAGGAAAGAGGCAGGGGCAAATGTACTTAGCCCATTATGTCCTCTGAGTTAAAATTTGAGGGTGAAATCTATCTATCCTCCAACACTCCACTGGAAGTGGTAGCCGCCCAGTTACTCAGTGAGGATACAGGAAGATTCTTCTTCTTTGCCTTAGTGTGCGCAGCACAGACTGAGAATCCTATTATCTCTACTATTCCATTGAGACCCTGCATCCACCTTTTCATTATCTGGTTGAAGAATATCCTACGGTAGCATAACAATTATTTTGAGCTGAAGACATTAGAGTTCCTGAAATCCCTTATTTACCTAAAAGTAGAGCCTCTAAAAAACACAAAAAACTCAGTTGTCATGAATTCCCTCCAGGAAGCCACAGGGGACAGTTGATTCTTATCGCCTGAGACAAACAATGAGACGTCAGCAGCACACCTGAAAAAGGACACTGTCAAAAGTTATCATAAACTCCTGTCTGTTCTGCGAAGGACTCCTTTATCTTATCAAAAAGTCATTTGTTTTCCCATAAGTACCTTTCTTATGCAGCCACCCCCCTTCTAAGAAACTATTCTTTCCCATAAATTTTCTTCCCATTCCCTTCACTTATGTGTTTTAACCACCACTTTGAGTCACCATTTCTTGGTGAACATTCTTATGTACATACATCATTAAAATCTGTCATTTTTCTTGTTAACCTGTATTCTGTCAATTTAATTTGATGCCCCCCAAAAAACTCATCCTAAGAGGGTAGAGGAAAAGTTTTTCCTCAAAGACAGGGTTTTATGCTTATGCTTAACAACTTCAGCAAAAGTTCTCTCTGCTTTATTTTAAGGTGGTTTCCAGAGGTTAGTGTATTATAGAATTTCATCCATGTGTATTTCAAAAGATAAGATTATAACATGTAACTCATATGTATATGTAAATTTATTCCATGTAATTTTTGCATATGTCCATTCATATAAATCCATTATTTCTGAGATCCTCTTAAAACAAAAGGAATCATGGGAAAATGTTGTCTTTAGTAAAAATTATGAACTCTGGTAAATGAGGATTTCCTCAAATCCTTAAATCCAGTGATTTAAAAGGCGATTACATTTTTATAATGTATTTAAAAACTAAATTCCAGTTCATATTACCAAATGATGTCTGATTTGGTACTTTCTTTCCCTTCCATTTTTTTGGTAGCTTGATGCCAAAGGAAAAGATAGAAATTTGGCCCTCTTTTTAATTCCTTTCTTAGCATCTGTTTGTTTTAGACCCTGGGTGGCTAATTTATGGATAGTGATAAAAAACACAACACCCATGCAACATCTAGCAAAGAACATATGAAAATAGATACATAAAAATCTGGACTTAAAGCAAAAGAAAGATTGAAACTGCCCTATCTAAAGTATTCTTCATTCTGCAGTAAAATGCTCTATAGGAATCTTTCTTTCTTTTTAGCAAAATGTCTAGTCATATAATTCCCCTATATAAATAGTCTGCAGGATATTGCCAAGGCAATTTACATGGCATTCAAGCCTAATTATTTGTCTTCATCTATTTCTTTACAGTTCCATCATCACATTCTATTATTATTTGTTTTCTTTTCTGTACTCTTGATTAAATTAATATTACATAAAACAAGAACATTTTATGTCACTATACCCCAAAACTAACACCAATTATATCTGTATGCCAGCACCTAACTCTTACGTTTAGCACACAGCAGGTGCTCAATACATGTGTGCTGAATGAATTCCCATTTGGAATGCCTCCTCTGATCTTTCTGCCTGATTCACTTTTATACTGTCATTAATATTAAATTCAGAAAATTATCTTTGTTTGGCTAACCTGGTCTCAAAGGCTGAATTCAGTTCAGTTCAGTTCAAATCAGTTGCTCAGTCGTGTCCAACTCTTTCTTTGCGACCCCATGAATTGCAGCACACCAGGCCTCCCTGTCCATCACCAGCTCCTGGAGTTCATTCAAACTCATGTCCATTGAATCAGTGATGCCATCCAGCCATCTCATCCTCTGTCGTCCCCTTCTCCTCCTGCCCCCAATCCCTCCCAGCATCAGAGTCTTTTCCAGTGAGTCAACTCTTCGCATGAGGTGGCCAAAGTACTGGAGTTTCAGCTTTAGCATCATTCCTTCCAAAGAACACCCAGGACTGATCTCCTTTAGAATGGACTGGTTGGATCTCTTTGCACAGGCTGAATTAATCACACACTAATCTGTGTCCCCAAAGCACTCTGGTCATACCACCAGTATCTCATTGAAACATGGTATTTTATTTATTTCTATATATCCTTTTTGGTAAAAACCAGGTCTAACTCATTTTTATTGCTCAGAATCCTGCATTGTGTCTATCAAAAAAGACCCACTGAAAAGATGTCTGTGAAATGAATAAAGTAGCAGCTTCAATGGTGGGAAATATACAAGATTTCATTTCCCTGGGCTATGGATGGATCTGTGTCCCCCTAAAATAATGTGTTGATGTCCTGAATCCCAGATCTCAAAATGTGACCCTATTGGGAAATAAGGTCATTGCAGATGTAACTAGTTAAAGTGAGATCATGCTGGAGGAGGGTAGGCTAGTGTCCTTACAAGAAGAGGAAAGACAGACACAGAAGGAAGAGGACCATAAAGACAGGGCTAAAGATTGGAGTTATGTTCCTATAACCTGAGGAGCAACGGGGGTTACCAGAGACAAGGAAGATCCTCCACTAGTGGTTCTGAAGGAAGCACGGTACTGTCACCATCTTGATTTCAGACCTCTAGTGTCCAGAACTGAGAGAGAATAAATGTATGCAGATTTAAGCCACCACACCTGGTGTGGTGCTTTGTTAGGACAATGCTAGGAAACCAAATATCTAATATGTTTAAATGGTCTTATCTACATTACTCACGGTACATTCTCTGTCGTTTAGTCATGTCTGACTCTTTGTTACCCCCATGGATTGGAGCTCGCCAGGCTGCCCTATCCATGGGATTTCCCAGGCAAGAATACTGGAGTGGGTTGCCATTTCCTTCTTCAGGGGATCTTCCCGACCCAGGGATCGAACCCATGTCTCTCCCTTCTCCTGCACTGGCAGGTGGATTCTTTACCACTGTATGTTACTCAGGGTTATCTCTAAAATGGAATTAGCTTTAGGCAAGAAAATAAAAGCACTTTTAAAATTTATGGATTGCCTCAATTCTGTAAGATGTTAACAGTTTCCCAACATGGTATCCACCTGAAATGTGAGCTCTTTGAACTGAACAATCAAATGAATGAACGTGTATTTACAAGTTAATGGGTAATAGTACCATATGGAATGTGATGCCCTGTGGTTCCAAATGTCTCAAAATTGGGAGCAAACTGTCTTTAGAATCCTAAAAGAGTGATAACAAGTTTTTACTTAGAATCTATTGTGACGGGAAGATACAAATTGGAAGATAATAGATTCATCTATCCATTTATTCATTCATTTACTATCATCTATTCATCCATTCAGAGAAGCGATGGCACCCCACTCCAGTACTCTTGCCTGGAAAATCCAGTGGACGGAGGAGCCTGGTAGGCTGCAGTCCATGGGGTCGCTAAGAGTTGGACACGACTGAGTGACTTCACTTTCACTTCTCACTTTCATGCATTGGAGAAGGAAATGGCAACCCACTCCAGTGTTCTTGCCTGGAGAATCTCAGGGATAGGGGCGCCTGGTGGGCTGCCGTCTATAGGGTCACACAGAGTCAGACACGACTGAAGCGACTTAGCATTCATCCATTTACCCGTCATCTAGTCATTCATTTACTCATCATCTCCCATTTTGGGAATGCAGTGGTGGACAGTAAAATGAAGCTTCTTTCTTCTGGAGATTATATTTTATTGGGGAATAGTAGAAAAAAAACAACATATTGGTCACATTGACTGATCCTATGAAAAAAAAAGGAGGTGGATAAGAAAATAGGGAATACTGAAGGGAGGTTACCCCTTTAGTTGGGGTTGTCAGATGGGTTTATTTGATTAGATAGCATTTGGATGGAATGAGGGAAAGAGCCATACATGTGGATCTATGGCGATATATATGTATATATCAACTCCAATATTTTGGCCACCTGATGCGAAGAGCCAACTCATTGGAAAAGACTCTGATGCTTGGAAAGATTGCAAGCAGGAGAAGGGGATGACAGAGGATGAAACGGTTGGTTAGCATCAAAAACTCAATGGATATGAGTTTGAGTAAATCAGGGAAATGGTAAAGGACAGGGAAGCCTCAGTTCAGTTCAGTCATGCAGTCGTGTCCAACTCTTTGTGACCCCATGGACTGGAGCATGCCAGGCTTCCCTGTTTATCACCAACTCCCAGAGCTTATTCAAACTCATGTCCATTGAGTCAGTTATGCCATCCAACCATCTCATCTTCTGTTTTCTCCCTCTTCTCCCACCTTCAGTCTTTCTCAGCATCAGGGTATTTTCCAATGAGTCAGTTCTTCACATCAGGTAGCCAAAATACTGGAGTTTCAGCTTCAGCATCAGTCCTTCCAGTGAATATTCAGGACTCATTTCCTTTAAGATGGACTGGTTGGATCTTGTTGCAGTCCAAGGGACTCTCAGGAGTCTTCTCCAACATCACAGTTCAAAAGCATCAATTCTTTTGGTAGAGAAATCAGATTTCAATGGTAATTAAATGGCAGGTTAAGCACTTGTGACAGCACAGGGTTAGCATTCTTTCTGATATACAGGTTTTTTGGTGAAGGAGAGATCAGATGATGGCTAGAGGAGAATATTAAATCAAAGAAAATTTATTATGTTAAACTGAGGCATATTAAACTTTTTAAGAATTTATCTGAGCAGAAATCAATTTGAATAGAGCAGCATCCAATCTAGCAGATAGAAGCTCTGAAGAGCTGAAAAAATGGAAGACTTTTATAGGTAGAAGAGAACAACAAGGAAGTTTAATATGAGGCAAAAAAAGCAGATTGATTACTTCAAGATTGCTTTCCTTTCGGGGATGGCAGGTAATCAGGCAGATTACCTAACCAGTGCTGGTTTAAGATTCCATTTCTGGAAGAGCTGAAACTGTAATTAAGTCTGGTGACGTGTGTGAATTCACTTAGTCATGTCTGACTCTTTGCGACCCCATAGACTAGCCCGTCAGACTCCTCTGTCCATGGGATTCTCCAGGCAAGAATAATGGAGTGGGCAGCCAATCCCTTCTCCAAGGGATTTTCCCGATCCAGGGATCGAACCCTGGTCTCTTGAATCGCAGGCAGACTCTACTATCTGAGCCACCAGGGAAGCCTGTTTGGTGGCATGGGGCTCAGCATAAGGGACTCCATTTGGGTCTGGTGTCTTCTTTTTTTAACAATTATGTGTAGCAGATTTGTAGAATGCTAGTATGTTTCAGAAGAAAAGCAAGTCTTAAGCAAGTTTTTAGAGGCTTCATTTGAACATACAACAGATACATCTGGAATAAGCTATAGAGTGAGGCACTGGAGAGAGCAGATGTCCCCATTATTCTAAGGCTTAGATTTTGCCTGGTGAGTTTTCTGGAAGAATATTGCACTAGGTGTTAGAAGTCATTTTTGGGAGAGTGGTTTATGTAGCAGTTTAAGTAAATCAAGTCCAGGCTACCTGGAGTTGAAACCAGAAAGGGGCTAACTCATTAAAATCATGCCTTCATCCTCCCAAGAGCTGGGAAGTTAAAGTGAGGAAATGGTAATGTGGCACATAGTGAATATCCCATCAGCGCTGGTTCTCTTCTGAATAATCTGAAATATATATATATAAGAACGTGAGACCTCCAAATGTGTCAAAATTAGAGAGCTCATTATCAGCTCTAAGAAAACTTGTCTCCAATAGGACACTGCAGAAACTGGGCAGTAGTCTTAACAAAGGCGAGTCAGTCATTCAGAGTCTCTCTGTGCACCTTAATGAAGGAAGGGGCTTGAGGAAATCCATGGCACAATGGCACCTGATTCACACAGCTCATCAAAAGTCCATGAAATTCTGCACTCCTGAGTTTTGTCGAATGGATTCTATAAATGCTAGACTCAGGAGAAAAAGAACTGCTAGAAATATATCTAGTGATCTCTGAGATAAACGCAGCCGACCAGCTCTCTGACTGATCTCACTCTTATTCCTATTTCAAGGCAAATGCTTCTAAATATAGACCCATTCACATTCAACAAAGAATTCCTATGATCACGTATGGATTTTAAAATATGCTTTAAAATTTTTCACTTATCTTTATTTTTCATGCTTTCTTTTTTTACTTTGTA
The DNA here is from genome assembly GCF_029378745.1 of Bos indicus. Lineage (NCBI taxonomy): Eukaryota > Metazoa > Chordata > Mammalia > Artiodactyla > Bovidae > Bos > Bos indicus. The sequence goes on from NC_091765.1 coordinate 27,885,000, forward strand.
CTTTTCCACAATGCTCTGAAGAATGAGCCTGTGTTGAAAGAGTCTAGATTTCAAATAATCCCTCTCTAGCGCCTTTCGGTCAGTATTACTTTTCTCTCTTAGGCTGTCCTCTCCCAGCCCTCTAGATGACTGACCTCCTTTCAGGCAGAGAGCCTTGGCGAGTGCACCTTTCAGGTCATCATTTGTTATTTCAAAGATTTTACAGAGGAATGATAAAGAAAATTATTACTTGAAGAACTTGGTTGGGCTCTGCACTTTTTTTTTTTTTTTTGGCTTTCACAAATACCCATTGGTAAAATGAAGACTTCAAAGGGCCTTCATTAGGGCCTTAGAAAGAAACCGTGGGAAAGTTAATTACCTGGAGCCAAAAATCCTATTTTCCCTTTAACAACCCAGGGCTGCACTTTACAGGCAATCAAATGGAATGATGTTTGGCAAACAGTCAGCCTTTCTTGAAATGCAGAGTGTAATTAGATGCTCTCCTGTCTGTCATTAAAGACAAATTGTTTGTAAATGGTTAACATTTGAGTACTGCACTGTGTCTTCAACCTTTATCATAATTATATTTCCTATATTGACTGAAATATCCTAAACAGAAATGGGAGCTTATTGCAAGGTTAATTGCTTGATAATAAATTACTGTTGCTCTTAAGAATACTTGCATTATTTATTTATTTTGCCTTCATTTTCTTTAGAGGTTTTGACACTTGCATTTCAAATATACTCAGAAGAAGTCTTCTGTGAAAAGAATCATCCATCCCCTGATAGTAGCTAATTTGGTTCCTAACTGGGGCTCTGAACCATTCAGAGAAAAAAACTCTCCACCCTGTCCAAAACCCACTGGCTTGAAAGAAACTCAGATGTCATTAGGGTTGTCAGTGCTCCCTGATGAGAGAGAAGGGTGAATAAAATACTTTTGACTTGCAGAGAATGCTGTGATTGTAATGTCATCAGCTTCTCCCATGCTTGACAGCAGTTTACCTCATTATTATTGTATTTTAAGTATTCAAAGCACTTTTATAACCTGTTTATTCAACTACACCATTCTTATTCAATCACTAGGCCTCTTACATAAAACTAGGAAGTTTAGACAAAAGGATATAAGAGTCAGCTTCCTCAACTTCTGGTGATGCCAATTTAGACTCCTCTGCTGGAGAAGGCAATGGCACCCCACTCCAGTACTCTTGCCTGGAAAATCCCGTGGAAGGAGGAAACTGGTAGGCTGCAGTCCATGGGGTTGCTGAGAGTCGGAGACGACTGAGCGACTTCACTTTCACTTTCATACATTGGAGAAGGAAATGGCAACCCACTCCAGTGTTCTTGCCTGGAGAATCCCAGGGACAGGGGAGCCTGGTGGGCTGCCGTCTATGAGGTTGCACAGAGTCGGACACGACTGAAGCGACTTAGCAGCAGCAGCTGGTTACAAAATTCAGAGTTGCTGTTTCTAAGTGGTTTGTTCTGCTGCTGAGTTGCTAAGTTGTGTCCAGCTCTTTGTGAACCCATGGAATGTAGCATGCCAGGCTCCCCTGTCCTCCACTATCTCCTGGAGTTTGCTCAGATTCCTGTCCATTGAGTCGGTGATGTTATCTAAGGATATCATTCTCTGCCACCCTCTTTGCCTTTTGCTTTCAATCTTTCCCAGTATCAGAGTCTTTTCCACTGAGTTGGCTCTTTGCATCAGGTGCAAACTATTGGAGCTTGAGATTTCAGCACCAGTCCTTCCAATGATATTCAGAGTTGATTTCCTTTAGGATTGACTGGTTTGATCGCTTTGCTGTCAAAGGGGCTCTCAAGAGTCTTCCCCAGCACCACAATTTGAAAGCATCAATTCTTTGGCGCTCAACCTTCTTTATGGTCCAACTCTCACATCTGTACATGACTACTTGGAAAATCATAGCTTTGACCAGATAGACCTTTGTTGGCAAAGTGATGTCTCTGCTTTTTAATCTGCTATCTAGGTTTGTCATAGCTTTCCTTTCAAGGAACAAACGCCTTTTAATGTCATGGCTGCAGTCACCATCTGCAGTGATTTGGAGCCCAAGAAAATAAAATCTGTCACTGCTTTCACTTTATTCCCTTCTATTTGCCATGAAGTGATGGCACTAGATGTCATGATCTTACTTTTTTGAATGTTGATTTTCAAGACAGATTTTTCACCCTCATCAAGAGGCTCTTTAGTTCCTCTTCAGTTTCTGCTGTTAAAGTGGCGTCATTGCATATCTGAGGTTATTGACGTTTCTCCTGGCAATCTTGATTCCACCCAGTGACTCATCCAGCCCAGCATTTCACATGACATATTCTGCATATAAGTTAAATAGACAGCAACAATAAACGGCCTTGTTGTACTTCTTTCCCAATTTGGGACCAGTTTTTCCATGTTCATTCTGTTGTATTTCTTGACCCACATACAGGTATCTCAGGAGACAGGTAAGGTGGTCTGGTAGTCCCATCTCATTAAGAATTTTCCACAATTTGTTGTGATCCACACAGTCAATGGTTTTAGCATAATCAATGAAGCAGAAATAGATGTTTTTCTGGAATTCCCTTGCTTTCTCGAAGATCCAACACATGTTGCCAATTTGATCTCTGGTTCCTCTCCCTCTTCAAAACCCAGGTTGTACGTCTGGAAGTTCTCAATTTACATAGTGCTGAAGCCTAGCTTGAATGATTTTGAGAATAACCTTACTAGCATGTGAAATGAGCCCAACTATACTGTAGTTTGAACATTCTTTTGTACTGCCCTTGTTTGAGATTGGAACAAAAACTGACCTTTTCCAGTCCTCTGGTCACTGCTGAGTCTTTCAAATTTGCTGACATATTGAGTGCAGCACTTTAACGTCATTAACTTTTAGAATTTTAAATGGCTCAGCTGGAATTTTATCACATCCACTAGCTTTGTTTATAGTAATGCTTTCTAAGGCCCACCTGACTTCACATTCCAGGATATCTGGCTCTAGGTGAGTGACCACACCATCATGGTTATCCAGGTCATTAAGGTCTTTTTCATATAGTTCTTCTATGTATTCTTGGCACCTCTTCTTAATCTCTTCTGCTACTGTTAAGGCCATTTATTATGCCCATCCTTGCATTTATCATGCCCATCCTTGCATCCTTAATATCTCCAGTTTTCTTGAAGAGATCTCCAGTCTTTTGCATTCTTTTGTTTTTTTTCCTATATTTCTTTGCATTGTTCATTGAAGAAGGCCTTCTTATCTCTCCTTGCTATTCTTGGGAACTCTACATTCAGTTGGGTACATCTTTCCCTTTCTCCTTTGCCTTTCATTTCTCTGCTTTCCTCAGCTATGTGTAAAGTCTCCTCAGACAACCACTTTGCCTTCTTACATTTCTTTTTCTCTGGGATGGTTTTGCCATCACCTTCTATACAGTGCTACAAAATTCAGTTCATAGATCTTGAGGCACACTGTCTACCAGATCTAATCCCTTGTATCTATTTGTCACCACTGTATAACAATAAAGGATTTGATTTAGGTCATAGCTGAATGACATAATGGTTTTCCCTGGTGTGCTGAGTGCAAAGTCACTTCAGTTGTGTCTGACTCTTGACAACCCTATGGACCATAACCCGCCAGGCTCCTCTGTCCATGGCATTCTCCAGGCAAGAATACTGGAGTGGGTTTCCATGCCCTCCTCTGGGGGATCTTCCCAAACCAGGGATGGAACCTGTGTCTCTTATGTCTCCTGCATTTCCAAGTGGGGTCTTTACTGCTGGTACCAATGGTTTTCCCTTTTTAAAATTTAAGCATACTTTTTGCAATAAGGAGTTCATGGTCTAAGCCACAGTCATCTCCAGGTCTTGTTTTTGCTGACTGTATAAAGTTTCTCCATCTCTGGCTGCAAAGAATACAATGAATCTCATTTCGGCATTGACATCTGGTGGTATCCATGTGTAGTGTTATCTTTTGTGTTGGGAAAGGGTGTTTGCTATGACCAGCATGTTCTTTTGACAAAACTCTGTTAGACTTTGCCTTGCTTCAGTTGTATTCTAAGGCCAAACTTACCTGTTACTCCAGGTATCTCTTGTCTATTTTTGCATTCCAATCCCTTATGATGAAAGGGACATCTTTGTTTGGTGTTAGTTCTAGAAAGTCTTGTAGGTCTTCATAGAACTGGTCAACTTCAGCTTCTTCAGCATCAGCGGTTGGGGCATAGACTTGGATTACTGTGATGTTGAATGTTTTGCTTTGGAAACAAACTGAGATCATTCTGTCATTTTTGAGGTTACATCGAAGTACTGCATTTCAAACTCTTTTCTTGACTATGCAGGCTACCCCATTTCTTCTAAGCAATTCTTGCCAACAGTAGTAGATACAATGGTCATCTGAATTAAATTCATTCAGTCTGGTCCATTTTACTTCACTGATTCCTAAGATGTGGATGTTCACTCTTGCCATCTCCTGCTTGACCATGCCTGATTTACCTTGATTCATGGACCTAACATTCCAGATTCCTATACAATGTTTTTCTTTGCAGCATCGGACTTTACTTTCACCACCAGGCACATCCACAACTGAGCATTGTTTCTGCTTTGGCTCAGCTGTTTCATTCTATCTGGAGCTATTAGTATATAATTGCCCTCTTCTTTTTCCCAAAGACATATTGGACAACTTTTGACCTGAGGGGCTCATCTTCTGGTGTTATATCTTTGTGCCTTTTCATACTGTTCGTGGGGTTATCACAATAAGACTACTGGAGTGGTTTGCCATTCTCTGCAACACTGGACCAAGTTTTGTCAGAACTCTTCCATATGACCTGTTCATCTTGGGTGGCTTTGCATGGCATGCCTCATAGCTTCTTTGGGTTATGCAAGCCCCTTCACCACAACAAGGCTGTGACCCATGAAGGGATTCTAAGTGGTAATTATGATCATTAAAACTGAATGTTTTAAAATGCAGATGTCAAATCTATTTTAGGATATCAGTAGAACCAAATGTTCATTTCACTATTGTCTGTCCAGTAAAACCTCTATTTACTTATAAATGATAACAATAACTTGTGTATGTGTTCACTCAGTTATGTCCGACTCTTTGTGACCCCATGGACTGTAGCCCACCAGGTTCTTTCGTCCAAGGACAGGCAAGAATACTGGAATGGTTTACCATTTCCTACTCCAGGGGATCTTCCCCACCCAGGGATTGAACCTGAATCTCTTGCATCTCCTGCATTGGTAGGTAGATTCTTTAACTAGTATGCCACCTGCTGCTGCTAAGTCACTTCAGTCATGTTCGACTCTGTGTGAACCCATAGACGGCAGCCCACAAGGCTCCCCTGTCCCTGGGATTCTCCAGGCAAGAACACTGGAGTGGGTTGCCATTTCCTTCTCCAATGCATGAAAGGGAAAAGTGAAAGTGAAGTCACTCAGTCGTGTCCAACTCTTAGCGACCCCATGGACTGCAGACTACCAGGCTCCTCTGCCCATGGGATTTTCCAGGCAAGAGTACTGGAGTGGGCTGACACCACCATAAAACAATAATTTAGCCGTTAGTTATTTAGAAGTTACTTTATGCTTAAGAGTATGCTATCTCCTTCAGTATATTTTTCATTTCATTTTCATAATAATCTGCTTCCCTTGTAGCTCAGTTGGTAAAGAATCTGCCTACAGTGCAGGAGACCCAGGTTCGATTCCTGGGTCAGGAAGATCCTCTGGAGAAGGAAATGGCAACCCACTCCAGTATTCTTACCTGGAGAATCCCATGGACAGAGGAGCCTGGCAGGCTACAGACCATGCGGTCGCAAAGAGTTGGACACGACTTGGTGACTAAACCACCACCACCACCTGTGAAATAGATTGTATTCTTTCCCTTTTATAAATGAACAAACTGAGTTTTGGAAACATTATATTCCCATAACTAGTAAATGACAGAGCCAGAAATCTGAGCAATATTACTGTTTTCAAAGCCATGTTCTTTCAAGTGACAATTTTCTAATAATCTGAGCATTATATGCTATTATTTTCTACCTTGTCAAAAACAACATTATAAATACTATAGAAATACATATTGAAGGCTCTTGACAGACTAAGTATAGGAAACTAAGTAAAAACTTTGTTCACAAGATGAATCTTAACTGCATCATCTATATTTAGTGTGTGTCCTGAACTTACAGTAAAAGTCTAGAGTGTGGTCTGCAAACTACAAACCCCTAGTTGATGACTGTTTTTGTAAAGAAAGTTTGATCAGAACATAGCCATCTCCATTCACTCTCATACTGTCTATGACTGCCTTTGTTATAAAACTATGAAGGGTCCTAGAATTTAGGATTGTGGCATAAGGATTATATAGAGCTGAAGACACTTGAGAATCAATGGATAAAGAAAGAGGCTTCCTCTGAACTCCCTTTATCTGCTTAAAAGCAGAGTCTCCCAAAAGAATTCAAATGTCATAAAATCCCTCTCTGTAGTTTTACAACCAAGGAAGATCGACTCCTATCACTAGAAAGAAGTCAGCAATGGGAATAAGAAATAACCAGAAATTGTCACAGAACTATCATATCGCCTATCTATTCACCTAAGGGCCCATTGATCTTTCCTAAAAGTCACTTGTTTTCCCACAAGTGCCCTCTCTCCTCCACCTCTTCGCCTATTGAGATGGTATGTAAATCCCCAATTCTGTCTCTCTCTCTCTCTGAGACATATTTTTTCTTTTTTTGTAAGCATGTGGGTAAGCTTATTTTCTCTCTTGCTCATTGGTCTTCTGCCAGTTTAAGTCACAGCGTCCATGTAATAAACCTAAGAGGGTTGAGGAGTCTCTCCTCCCTGATGACTGCAACGTCAAGTTGCAACAGAGACTCTATGGCCTACGTAAAATATTTTCTGTCTGGCATTTAAGAGTACATTTGCTGATCCTGGTGAGCCTGAATGATTATTCAGAAATGGAATAGAGAACTTCACAACATTTCAGCCAACTTCACAGTGAACCTGAAGTTTATGTGAAGGGGCACAGCCACATTATCTACTTACAAATAATCATATATCAAATAACCACAAATAATCATAATGAAGGAAATATACAAATTTGTTTGCTGCCATGTTGCTTGTGGGGTCACCAGCAATGAGAACCTAGGAAACTATTTCTTGTCCTAAAGGTTATTGTATAATTGTAAAAATTTTATCAACTGTGTCTAGTTTAAATTCCACTCAGATATATAGTGTGTGGTATGTATGTACCACAATAAATATTCAAATACAAATAATCCAAAAACTCACTGTTGTTTAATTTCTGTTTTAAAATTTTTATAGAGTTTCATTATCTAGTAATACAGCCATGCCTGCTTCCTCTTCTGTGAATTTTCTGTTCAAATTTTATTGATATTCTCATAAATATTTATTAACTCTAGATATACATGGGTATTTGCTTCTAATACTATATTGAATAAAAGTAGTGAAAGTGGGCATCTTTGTTTTGTTCCTAATCTTTGAGGAAATGCTTCCCACTATTTACCATTGAGTATGATGTTGGCTGTAAATCTGTCATGAAAGTGAAAGTTGCTCAGTCGTGTCCGACTCTTTGCAATCCCATGGACTGTAGCTTGTGTCCATGGAATTCTTCAGGCCAGAATATTGGAGTGGTTTTCTGTACCCTTCTTCAGGGGATCTTCCCAACAGAGGGATGAAACCCAGGTCTCCCACATTGCAGGCAGATTCTTTAGTGTCTGAGCCATCAGGGAAGCCCAAGAATACTGGAGTGAGTAGCTGATCCCTTCTCCAGAGGATCTTCCCGACCCAGAAATTGAACCAGGATCTCCTGCATTGCAGGTGGATTCTTTACCAGCTGAGCTACTGGGGAAACCCCAGATCTGTCATATATGGCTTTTATTATGTTGAGGTATGTTCCCTCTATACACGCTTTGTTGAGAACTTTTATTATAAATAAATATTGAATTTTGTCAAAAGCCTTTCTACATCTTTTGAAAAGATCACATGATTTTTATTCTTCAGTTTATTAATGTGGTATATATCACATTTATTGATTTGTGGATATTGAAACCGCCTTGCATTCCTAAGTCCAGCTTGATCATGGCATATTATCCTTTTAATGCCTTTGTGAGTATGACTTGCTAATACTTTGCTTAGGATTGTGGATCTATGTGCATCACTGATATTGGACTGAAATTTTCCTTCATTGTGCTGTCTTGTTCTGGTTTTGGTATCAGGGTTATGCTGGCCTCAGAGAATGAGTTTGGAAGCATTCTTTCCTCTTAAACTCCTTAGACTAGTTTGAGAAAAGTAGGTGTTAACTTGTCTTTAGCTATTTGGTAGTATTCACCTCTAAAGCCATCTGGTCCGGAACTTCTGTTTGTTGGGAGTCGTGCATTTTGTTTGTTTGTTTTTTAAATGCTGATTCAATGTCATTAGTAGTAATCAGTGTATTCATATTTTCTAATTCTTCATGATTCAGTCTTGGGAAATTGTTAATTTCTAGCAATTTATCCATTTCTTCTAAGGTTGTCCATTTCATTGACAAGTTTATGGTACTCTTGACATGTGATGGTTTATGGTACTCTCCATGGGCTCCCCAGGTAGTACAGTGGTAAAGAATCAATCTGCCAATGCAGGAGGTGCAAGAGATGTGGGTTTGATGCCTGGATCTGGAAGATCCCCTGGAGAAGGAAATGGCAACCCACTCCAGTACTCTTGCTTGGAAAATTCCATGGACAGAGGAGCCTGGTGGGCTACAGTTCATGGGGTTGCAAAGAGTCAGACACGACTGAGCGACTAGTGACTAAGCTCTCAGTGTAGTCTCTGATGATCCTTTGTATCTCTGTGGTGTGGGTTGTAACTTCTTTTTTTCATTTCTGATTTTTTTGACTTGGGCCCCCCTCTCTAGCTCTTGATGAGTCTGGCTAAAAGTGAATTGATTTTTTGTATCCTTTCAAAGAACCAGCTCTTAGTTTTATTGATCCTTTCTCTTGTTATTTAGTCTTTATTTCATTTATTTCCCCAGTGATCTTTAGTATTACTTTCCTTGTACTAACTTTGGGTTTTGTTTGTTCTTTTTTTAGTTCCTTTAGGCACAAAGGTTTGGTTAGGTTATTTGAAATTTTTGTTTCATAAGGTGGGCTTTATTGCTATAAACTTTACTCTTAGAACTGCTTTTGTTGCATCCCATACATTTTTGGTTATTGTGTTTCCATTTTCATTTACCTACAGGGTTTTTTAAAACTTATTTATTTGCTTTTGGCTGTAACAGGTCTCCATGACTGGGTGGACTTTCCTCTGGTTGCCAAGAGTGGGGTCTACTCTTCACTGTGGTGCTTGGCCTTACCGTGGTGTAGACAGGCTTTAGGTGCTTGGGGCTTCAGTAGGTGCAGCTCCTGGGCTCCAGAACACAGGTTCAACAGTTGTGGAGCAACTAAGTTGCTCCAAGGCATGTGGGATCTTCCTGGACAAGGAACTGAATCTGTGTCTCATGCACTGGCAAGCAGATTCTTTACCACTGAGCCGCCAGGGAATTCCTACCTCTAATTTTTTTTTTTTTTTTTTTCTTCAGAGACCCATTGGTTGTTCACCAACATTCTGTTTAGCTTATACCTGTGTGTGTTTTCATACTCCGCATCTCTCGTGGATCCTTCTTTATGTCTTTAGCTGTGGAAAACCTTTTTTGCTAGCCTTCAGGTTGTTCTCATAGATAGTTGTTTTGTAAATAGATGCAAATTTGGTGTGTCCATTGGAGAAAATGAGTTTAGGGTCTTTCTACTCTGCTATTTTTCCCATATCTTGTTCACTGATTTTTTTTTTTCCAGAAATATATTAAGTAATTTGGATAACTAGGTAAGCATTAAATCATATCAGAGATCCCAATTTTCCAAATCTTTCTGTTAGCGTAACAATGATCATGAAATGTTGCCCTATTGAGGAATGCTCAAGGTGTCTCCTGCCCTTTCTTTGGCCTGTTTAATTTTTGGTGTGTGTTTCCCAGGTTGTGCTAGTGGTAAAGAATCCACCTGCCATGGTATGAGACTCTAGAGACATGGATTTAATCCCTGGGTTGGGAAGATCCCGTGGAGTAGGAAATGGCACCCCACTCCAGTATTCTTGCTTGGAAAACTCCATGGTCAGAGGAGCCTGGTGAGCTACAGTCCATGCGGCCTCAAAGAGTCAGACACGATTGAGCAGCTGAGCACACACACATATTTTTGGTGTTCTGCTGACAGTTTATATTGGACACTTCCAATGGTGATAACAAAATTGCAGGTGATGTGCATTACTTCAGTGATTTTTGCTCTCATGAAAGTGAATTTAGCAGGAAGCTTATATAAAACTGGTAGTAAAAATATGTACTTCAGCACCACCCACAGCCTGATAATCATGACTAGTACCAGATGTTTATTAGTGGGAACCAAGAGCTTAATTTTAGAAATAAGAATTGGAGATACTCAAATGTGAGGATATTAATTTTTTTACTGGGGTATACCAAGAATCCTGATATATGTGTCAAATAAATGTGTGTTGAATGAATGGAAACTGGTGATATATTCCATAGAGTTTATTAAATCATTGATATAGAAGGTGAATTGCAGGTTTATCCTCTCTACTCCCACTTACAGTCCTGGACTTATGTCTCTTGATCTTTATTCTCCTTTCTAAGACAATACATACTAAGTATAATCCCTCTTCCACATGTAGTCTTTCATATAGTTTATGACAGTTTTAATTTCCTATGGAAGATACTCCTGATTTTTTAATATGTAAATTCTATGTGAATAGTATTAAATTTATTAAAGGTGAGAGCCAAAATGTTTGATACATAGTAGATACTGAATATTTGAAGAATAAATTTTATATACATATAGTATTTCCAAACACTATATCTTATATTTCTAATACTATATTTTAAAATCTCTAATTAATTTTTTCCCTGTATGATAGCATTCCTCTTCAAGAACAGTGTACAATTTAAGGAATTGTTATTTTGATGAATGCACTTAAGTCAATGCAGACTAAGACATATTAGCCCTTCAATGAACATGATATTTTTAGATTAATTATACCTCCCTATTCACAAGGTACAAAATAGAATGTTAAAAAGATATAAAACTATTATTTTTGCCATATTTATACATCTGATATCTTAAGGCCAAGTGCACATTTGAATGCCTTCAAATTTCTTGAATTTTCTGGGGGAAAAAAAAGATAAAACCAAATGTGTGTGATGTTTTGACTGCTGATACACATCAAATCTTAAAATGCCATAAGAAACATTTACTTTTGTCCATATCCCCTTTTTGATTTGTGCATTTTAATTTCTAAGAGTTTCTGAGTGTTTTTAAACATAAAACTAATTAATCAATGTCATATGTCTTTTATTGCACCTGGGATCTGTTAGAAATTGAAAGTATATGTATATAATTTAATATAATATATAATTATATATAATATATGTTATATTATATAAGCAATGTTTTAAAAAATATATCACAATGCTTTCTCCCAAAAAGCAGGGTTTAAAAGTGTTTGAAAATTGAGTTAAAAAAATGTTCCTTTGACAGATTCATTCCAGACAAATAAACAGTCTACTTTTTTAACTATTGTGATCCATGTCCCAGTACTGGGCATCTGTTGTGTTGATGTTTTCTATATTTTCTATACTTTCAAACCGGCCTTAGATTCTGCAGGCCTTGTCAGTGCGTAGTCTGCAGAAGACTGGGATATAACCCATGGATAAGCACACATGAAAGAGCATGGGAAAAGTCTAATCAATCATTCTTATTGCGTAGTCATCCTTTCCGAATACATATAAAATGATGCAAAATGATGCATCACTTTTTTCCTAAGAATAAAGAGATAATAAAAGAAAACTAATAATAGGAAGCATCTAATTTTTTAAATTTAATTTAATTTTCCCTTTTTGCAGTTTTAGAGTAGATAGCTAGATAAATCACAGAGGAGTGGATAAGCATCATAAGAGGAAGTGTAAATAAAATGGATGGTTCTGAATTTAAAGAATGTTCCTAAGGCAGTAGATTCTAATGAAGGAAAGTTCATTCTGACTTCTGAGTTTACCACAAAACTAACATTCAAAATTTCCTCTACCATTCTATAGTGTGTTAGTCACTCAGTCATGTCCGACTCTTTGCTACTGCATGGACTGTAGACCGCCAGGATCCTCTGTCCATGGAATTCTCCATGCAAGAATACTGGAATGTGTTATTTCCTTCTTCAGGGCATCTTCCCAACCCAGGAATCAAACCCAGGTCTCCCGCATTGCAGGCAGATTCTTTGCTGTCTGAACCACTAGGGAAGCCTCTACTGTCCTATAGGTAGCTACGATTATCTCAGATTTACAGTCAGAATAACCACATCATTTCTTCTTGAAATCAGAACATATTAAGGCAAACATTGCCAGCTTGTATTGGTGTTTAGAGATGGAACTAGAAACAACGGGAAATAACTTGAATTAGAGCTCCCTGGTGGCTCAGCAGTAAAGAATCTGCCTGCAATGCAGGAGACACAGGAGATGCAGGTTCAGTTCCTGGGTTAGGAAGATCCCCTGAAGAAGGAAATGGCAACACATTCCAGTATTCTTGCCTGGGAAATCCCACGGACAGAGGAGCCTGATGGGCTACAGTCCATAGGGTCACAAAGAGTAAGACATGACTTAACAACTAAACAACAACAAATGCATAGGTTACATGAAATTTCGTGGTTTTGGAGAATGTAGATTTGGTTCCATGCTAATTATATTTAAGATTTTAGGTCATTTGAACAAAAGACATGGATTATGATTTAGTATACAATATCCTTTATCTCAGATTCCTGTTTTGCTTTATGGCAGATATAAATAAACACAGAAATAACATATAAAGGATCCCGATGATGAATGCCTTCCACATGAAAGTTTGTTTTTTTTTTTTTTTAATAATGAATGAAAATCATTCCGCCTTGTTAAGGAGGTATAGAAATAGCAAACGTCACTGTGCACCAAGGGGAGAGATTTAACTCTGTCTTTGTAAATCCCAGGATGTTTCTATGTCTACATATTTATCAATATGTAATTATAACCTTGAAACTCATCAGTCATGTACTGTAGTGGGATATGACCTGAAATTCTAACCAGCAGATTCCTCTCTTCTCTTCTCGAACATGGTGCATAAATAATCCTACAGAAGTGTCTCTTAATGTTAATTACATCAGAATTCCTTGTAAAGCATATTATATGCCTCTGAAAGAAAGGGGGGTAAAGAAAAAACCTCTTAGATGGATTGCTTTTTCTCTAAACTTTGCCTCTTTTTTAAGCTAAAAAAATCTATTGGGAAGAATAAACTCATAAAATACTACTTATAACTTGAATGAGAAAATGGCTGTTCTTCAACTGAAATATTTTTTAAAGGATTGTAGAATTCTTAAAACAGCTACAAGAGAAAAATTATTAGAAGATTAATCTTTCATATAATCACTGTCCAACTTGGTCTAAATGCAGTAGTAGCAGAACTAGAATTCTGCATAAACAGTGTGAGAAATATTCAACATTTGAAGGACAATGACAGGGTAACTTGGCTAAAAATCTCTTATGCCCTATTGTCCTTCCTTACCTCTATTTTGTTCCCTTAAGGTATTACTTTGAAGTCTTATCCACAATATGCCTATGATAAAAGATTGGTCTTTCTCTTTACCCGTGTCTCCCAAGCTCTTCTCTTCTGTGCTTACTATCTTTTTTAGATTACTAATAAAAGTATTTTAAGTGCAAGTCTTCAGCGAATTCCTGGTGACATCATTATAAACAGTATTTTAAAGGTTATTTCGAGACCTTAGTTAAATGTTATTAAGCCTTTAGGGAAAGTGTCAAGTATATTCAGTGATACAAAGTTAGAATCTTTTAAGAATGATTCAATAACCTAAGACAAATAGAAATAACTTCCTGGGGAGAGAGAAGACATTTGGGTCACATCTATAATGGGGATATTGGGAGTTGAGGTCAGAGAAGAATTAGATGTTTTAAAGCGGGCAAGAGCTTTAGAGTTGTGCCTTTCTCTCTCCACCACTTAAGCATGGGGGGATAATTACCTGCATTTGCACTATTCTGGGAAAGAAAAACCAAAGACACCATAGTAAAACCAATCAGAGGTTGCAGGGTAACATCAGTATAGACAGGGGTCCAGCTGCGATGGAGAGCTCATAGTATCTAGAGCTAATAAGGCGGAGTAGCTCCCAAGAATTTTCTTCTCACCACTCTTTGTCTTTAAGTGATATTACCTGAAAGAAGCTATTCAGGGCAAAGAATGAAGCCAAGGATCAAATAAGATATACCAGGAAAATATTGATTGAAAGAAAAGCTGTGATACTGATTTTAAACTTAGCCAAAATATAATATACAAGTTTGGAGATCCTAGCTAAAATATAAATGGACTAAAAAATATTTCTTCTTTTCAGATGACATGATTATCTACATAGAAAGTCCAACAGAATCAATAAGTTGTTAAAGCGAAAAGTAGCTTGCTAATTACAAAATATCTTACAAATATCATCATCATTTTTCAGATCTAGTAGTAAGCAGCTAGAAACTATAAGAGAACACAGAAATTGGCCCATATAAGCTTCTGCGTGTATGCTAAGTCGCTTCAGTCGTGTCTGACTCTTTGCGACCCCATGGACTGTAGCCCCCCAGGCTCCTCTGTCCATGGGATTCTCCTGGCAAGAATACTGGAGGGGATTGCCATTTCCTCCACCTCCCTGCCAGGGGATCTTCCTGATCCAGAGATTGAACCTGCACCTCCTGCAGCTCCTGTACTGCAGGCATATTCTTTACCACTGAGCCACTGGGGGAAGCCCCATGTAAACTTAGTAGCTTAGACATTTGATCTCTTGTTCTTGTTATGACTATTAAGAGAGAACAAATACGTTATTTACTGAACACTTACTGATAAACAAATACAGTAAAGCACCATCCCTGATGATTAGCAGAGAAAATTGTCGAAAAGACAAAATAATCAGCTTTGCTAGGAAGATGGTGAATGATAGCTACCAAAGAGGGTAAGTCTGTATGTTTATACCTACTACAATAACAAAGTACATTTGTCTTAACAGTATTGCTTTTGAGACTAAGTTGACTGAAGATGCACAAAATAATATTATATGTATTTGCCTCTTGAGAATATTAGTAACTGTTTCTTTTAATATGTTCCCAATTATCCAACATAAATTAAAAATTCATTGTATAATCTTACAGCTAGTAGTGCACACAGATCTTTTAGATAGGAATATAAAATAGAAAATATGGTTCCTGATTATGAGGCTGTTAGAAGCTGCTGCTGCTGCTGCTGCTAAATCGCTTCAGTCGTGTCGACTCTGTGCGACCCCATAGACGGCCTCGCACCAGGCTCCCCTGTCCCTGGGATTCTCCAGGCAAGAATGCTGCAGTGGGTTGCCATTGCCTTCTCCAGTGCATAAGGAAATAAAACATAGGCACATGAAACAACATGAAAGCAATTACGAAACAACTATCAACCTGTGCAGTAAAACCTCTGTAATGAGAGCCAACTAGAAATAAGCTAATTTGAACTCGTTAAATATATACATTCGTCTTCCAAGTATATAAAATAGCTCATACTAGGCTAAATAATGTCCTTAAATTAATATGTGCTAAATAATTATGCATAAATAATTTATGTGGTGAAAATACCCCCACTGTGGACAATTTTGGGCTGCCAGTGGTTTAAGAGAATTCCTTCGGGACTTCCCCGGTGGTCCAACAGTTAAGATTCTGAGCTTCCACTGCAGGGGGCACAGGTTCCATCCCTGGTCAGGGAACTAAGATTCCATTCACTGCATGCTGTGGCAAAAATAGTAACAGTTATAAAAATTCCTTAGTATTTACAGAATTACCTTAATGTTCATGAACCAGTATGACCTGGCTCCAGCACACCACAATCTGTATTTTAAAAGTATAACCTCTTTCATTATCTCTCTGCTACTACTTCCCTTCCCATTCTGACTATTGGAGAAAGATGTGGAGATGTTTTCTCTATAATCAACTTGTCTCAAAATGTCTTGTTTCTCATGTATTTTGTTAGAAAAATATCTACAAACGTCATCTGAAATATTTGAATCCTACGTCTATGAAACCATACCCTTTAACCACTGTATGATTTTAAACAAACTTTGTAACAAGATATATGTACAAATATTATATTTGTTAATAATAAGCTATTTTGCATTTCATTGAGACTATTTTCTTCAGAGAGTATCCTCATCCTAGAGAGGGCTTTATCTTCTCAAGATCCTCCAGCCAAATTCATTTTTCCCATTTTTTTTTCATGTTGCTGCTGCTGCTGCTGCTAAGTCACTTCAGTCATGTCCAACTCTGTGCAACCCCATAGATGGCAGCCCACCAGGCTCCCCTGTCCCTGGGATTCTCCAGGCAAGAACACTGGAGTGGGTTGCCGTTTCCTTCTCCAATGCATGAAAGGGAAAAGTGAAGGTGAAGTTGCTCAGTCATGTCCGACTCCCAGCGACGCCATGGTTCAGCATTTACTTGTAAAACATCTTGGACTTGGTTGATCTGAGATACTACCATGTGGATTTTTTGTGATAGGAATATTAGAGAGTTAAGCTGGGTACTCTTCTTTTCGACAGATTTTCTGTTGAGTTTTTTCACCAGACTTTGGAAAATTTGCTGTTCCCTGGAGCCCTTTGCCATAATAATGTTAGTGCCACAGATAGGCAGTGGCAGTGGTTTTGAGCTTGGGGAGTCTTGGAAGCTGGGGGGAAAAAGACAATTTGCCCAAAGCTTCAGCTATCTGCTCCCCTTAATACATGAAGAGGTAAGGTTGAAGCCCAGATTATTTTAGTTTCCAGGAAAGACTGCGGGGATTAAATTGCAAATGCAGTTTCACATCAAATCTTTTATTAACATTAAAGTCATTGACATTTAGTCTCCATAAATCTCAGTAGGTGGCTTAGGGAGAAAATAAGAATATGATGTACAGTAATATAAGATGGGCAGGGGTAAGGGGAGGGTTTGGAGAGAGAAAAAGGAGGAAGGAAAATATTTTGCAAATGTATTGAAATGCATTTATATAAAAAATACTCATTTTAACTACATGGTTTCAGTAAGGAAAGGAAAAATAACTCATTTATATCCAGGGCCATGAATAAGTGCATGTAACATATATTGAAATCTCAAATAATGACAGATATAATAACTGATTCAAGTAAATTGAATCAGTTCCCTGGAGGAAATTTCTTCGTTTGATACATTATAGTATAAAATAAGTAAAGGTAATGATGGAAAGTTATGGTCTTACTACACAAGGTTGTTAGAGTATATGAGAAGATGTTTGACACTCTTAGACCTTTAAAAGCATGATCTGACAGAATGAAATAGGTAATGATGAGATGGTGCTTTCAACTGAAATTGAGCAGTGATTTATTGCTAATGTAAATATGAAAATTATTCTATAGGTCCTATGGTGATCACAGTTATTAATAAACTGCATGTCCTTAACCATTAAGAGCATATAAGTTAGCAGAGGAAATAAATATCATATATAATTAGATTTAAAATGTGGCACACCATAATAAGATCCTTATACAGTGATGCAAATAGGCCGTAAGAATTAGGGAAGAAAGAACTTAATTCTGAGTGGAGGGTACGTGGAAAAATTTTGGTAAACATATACAGCTTTGAAACAGAATATTAAAAGACACCTAGAAGTTATATCGGAGAAGGTAATTGCAACCCACTCCAGTATCCTTGCCTGCAGAATCCCATGGACAGAGGAGCGTGGTGGGCTACAGTATCTGGGGAGTGAGGACATTCAAAACACAGACCTTTGCTTTTTACCATTAATTTATTAATCAAATTTCATGGAGTGTTCTGTTATATGTCAGGTCTTATGTCAAATGCTGGGAGGAAGGAAGAATAAGGTGTGGTCTCTACCCTCAAAGAAATAATTGTGTGGTTCATTTTATGAAAGCAATTTATCTTTTTTTCTTTTTCTTCTTGTAGTATAAATATATCAATGCAGACTTTTAAAAAATTGTGTTTAACCAGTCAGTTATAAGTTATAACTTATAAGTTATAAGGGGAGAAGATAAGGTAGAGAGAAAAGACATTAAAATTAATAAATCAGAGCAGGTAACAAATAAATATGATAAAAAGGGAAAAGCCAACTTAGTTCTTGATCTTTAGCACCAGTGCTATGATGGACTTAGCATACTAACATTTTTTTTTAACATTACTCCTTTCTCTGTAGCAAAATTGTTTTCAGTAATAATTATGTAGCATTTAATAATTATTTTTATTTGTCCTTTATTAATGAAAATAATAATTTAAGAAGAGAATTGCTTTCAGTTTTAAAGCTATTAAAATTTATTAACATATTTCATGTGTGAGCTAAAATTGTACTTAACCAATTGCAGCTTCCTATAGCTACTGCAACTAATTATGACAAACTTAACAACAATACAAATTCACTGTCCTATAATTCTGGAGGTCAGACGTTTTATCCTAAATGGGTTTCATGGGACTAAAATCAAGCTGCTGGCAGAGCTGTGTCCCTTCTTGAGGCTGTAGGAAAGACTTTCTTTACCTTTTCCCATTACATTGAGCCCACTCCATCTCAAGGTCCTTATTCAATCACATCTGCTAAGTTCTTTTAGCTGAGTTAAGGTAACGTATTCACGGATTCAAGGATTCTGATAAGGACATCTTAGGGAAAGGGTCATTATTTTGCCTACTACTCAAATGAAAAATTATTATGACTTAAGGTTTGCTCTTTCTTTCATGTCTTTTTATCTTAAACACAAATACACCTCCAAATGCTGACACTGAAGCCGTGCCAAACCTGCCCGACTTTCTCAAAGCCACCCCCCACCTCAGCCATGTCTCCTTCCTCTTATTTGTAATAAAGTGTCAGCCTCCTAGGCCTTCCCAGAGTTCCAAAGAGGAAATTTAATCAGAGAAATGCAGAATCAAGAGAAAACAGTCAAGCAAGACAAAAGAATGATTAAAAAATAAAACAAAGTCAAGGACTTTTAGTTCATCCTTCAAGAATATATCCTTGAGGTTTTTTGCAGATATTAAAACCCCTATCAGGTGGAAGAAATTAATTGCTGACCACTAGGATGTGGTAGAAGGAAAGTTATGACCAACCTAGACAGCATATTAAAAAGCAGAGACATTACTTTGCCAACAAAGGTTTGTCTAGTGAAGGCTATGTTTTTCCAGCTGTCATGTATGGATGTGAAGGTTGGACTATAAAGAAAGCTGAGCACTGAAGAATTGATGCTTTTGAACTGCGATGTTGGAGAAGCCTCTTGAGAGTCTCTTGGACTGTAAGGAGATCCAACCAGTCTATCCTAAAGGAGATCAGTCCTGGGTATTCATTGGAAGGACTGATGTTGAAGCTGAAACTCCAATACTTTGGCCACCTGATGCAAAGTGCTGACTCATTGGAAAAGACCCTGATGCTGGGAAAGATTGAGGGCAGGAGGAGAAGGGGACAACAGAGGATGAGATGGCTGGATGGCATCACCGACTTGATGCACATGAGTCTAAGTGAACTCTGGAAGTTGGTGATGGACAGGGAGGCCTGGTGTGCTGCGGTTCATGGGGTCACAGAGTTGGACACAACTGAGTGACTGAATTGTACTGAGGATGTAGACCCCAGACCAGTTGGAACCAGAAGGTTGATGATGTTGACTCCCAAAATACCACCCTGTTACCTAACTGTCAATCATTCAGAGAATGGTACACAAGCAGAGCACAACTTGGTGATCCTCTCCCTCACTGTCTTTAAAAATTCTTTTCGGAAAGCCAATAAACACTGAGGTTTCCTTTTCCACAAACCTGTGTCAGTAGATTGGCTTTACTGTTCACTGGGTGAGCAGACCCAAGTTTATTTCAGGAGCATCATGCATGGATTGACAGAATTGAAGGAACTCAAACACTGGATTTTTTTTGTTTGTTTGTTTTTACAATGACTGTGCTCTACTGCAGTACCCCTAGATGAGGAAATGGTCCATGGCCTGTTAGGGACCGGGCTGCACAGCAGGAAGTGAGTGGCAGGCTAGTGAGTGAGGCCTCATCTGTATTTACAGCTTCTCTCTACTACTCACATTATGGTGAGTCATATAATTATTTCATTATATATCAAAATGTAATAATAAAAGAAATAAAGTACACAATAAATGTAACACACTTAAATCATCCTGAAACACAGCCCCCACCCCTCCAGTCCATGGAAAAACTGCCTTCCATGAAACCAATCCCTGGTGTTAAAAAAGCTAGGGATTGTTGCTCTGTTGGTTTATTTCTGTCAAAACAGGTAAACACAAAAATATGTTCATTTCTAATATAATTTATTAAACAGAATTTGTCAAGGCAATTAGATAAATGAACTGTACCAAAAGTGGAAAAATTTTTGAATTCCTATGAATTTATTGAAATATATTTGTATAGTTGAGCCTACATGTGTCAGGTCCAGTTGTATGACTTGAATTTGCCTGAAATAACTTTAATGAAGAAAATTATATTTATTAAAGGATAAGCAATGAAAATGTGCTAATGTTATACTCACTTGTACAATAGTGAAATTCAACAGGAACTGTAGCACTTGTTCAAAATTTAGACCATCGAAAGATCCTTTTCACAGAGAGGCAATTTACCGCTAACATTGTTTAGGATCATGATGACAGCAGGCAGATCAATGGGCCTCCTTTCGCCATCTCTACATAGGAGGCACTATTCCTGCTGTTCCACTTTTGGTTTGCCACTGAATCAATAATATTCTTTCTAGGTGTATTTTTTTTTTAATGTCTGCTTATCAGAATCTAATCTGGCTATTTTAGGTACAGTAAGTGATGCTATAAAGAGACATATATAGGCCTAAAAATCAATATAAAGATTCTCAATATTGTGACTTCATTAAATTAACAATTGTTAAGTAAAGCCCTGGGTATCTGATGATATCTGAACGGGCTTCCCTGGTTCCTCAGTTGGTAAGGAATCCACCTGCAATGCAGGAGACTGTGATTTGATTCCTGGGTCAGGAAGATGCCCTAGAGAAGGGATAGGCTACCTACTCCAATATTCTTGGGCTTCCCTTGTGGTTCATCTGGTAAAGGATCTGTCCACAATGTGAAGACCTGGGTTTGATCCCTGGGTTGGGAAGATCCCCTAGAGAAGGGAAAGGCTACCTACTCCAGTATTCCTGCCTGGACTCCTGTACAGTCCATGGGGTTGCAAAGACTTGGACATGATTGAGCGACTTTCACTTTCACCTTTCATCTGATGGTAAGCTACGGTTCAATAAAAGACTCCAAAAAAACTGAAACAGAGAAATGTATTGCTCACAGATCTTGTGGGAGGAAAAGGCATTCCTCAGAGACTTCATGGTGAAATCAAGGCAGAGTGTGGGCAGAGAGAACAACTGGGCATGGGACACATGTCTTCAATATGGTCCGTGGCCAGAGCACTTTGGGATTCCAGGGCTAAGGCCAAATTGGCTTTGAAGGGGTCTTATCCAAGGGGAAACTTATTTAAGGCATAAAGGGAGGGCCCTGGGATGTGGGGAGACTGCTTATCATGAGGGCAGATGCTGGAAGTCATATCAGCACATACATGTACTTGTTACTCTACAGGCTGCCATTCAGGTATGACTTAAATCAAATCCCTTATGACTATATGGTGGGAGTGAAAAATAGATTCAAGATATTAGATCTGATAGACAGAGTGCCTGAAGAACAATGGACGGAGGTTTAAGAAATGAAAAAAGGCAAAATGGTTGTCTGAGGAGGCCTTGCAAACAGCTATGAAAAGAAGAGAAGTGAAAGGCAAAGGAGAAAAGGAAAGATATACCCATTTGAATGCAGAGTTCCAAAGATAGTAAGGAGAGATAGGAAAGCCTTCCTCAGTGATCAATCAAAGAAATAAAGGAAAACAATAGAATGGGAAAGACTAGAGATCTCTTGAAGAAAATTAGACATACCAAGGGAAGTTTGGTGCATAGATGGGCTCAATAAAGGACAGAAATGGTATCGACCTGAAAGAAGCAGAAGATATTAAGAAGAGGTGGCAAGAATACACAGAAGAACTATACAAAAAAGATCTTCATGACCCAGATAATCATGATGGTGTGATCACTCACCTAGAGCCAAACATCTTAGAATGTGAAGTCAAGTGGGCCTTAGGAAGCATCACTACGAACAAAGCTAGTGGAGGTGATGGAATTCCAGTTGAGCTATTTCAAATCCTAAAAGATTATGCTGTGAAACTGCTGCACTCAATATGATAGCAAATTTAGAAAACTCAGCAGTGGCCACAATTGCATTCATCTCACACATTAGTAAAGTAATGCTCAAAATTCTCCAAGCCAGGCTTCAACAGTATGTGAACTGTGGACTTCCAAGCTGCATGTTCAAGCCGGATTAAGAAAAAGCAGAGGAACCAGAGATCAAATTGCCAACATCCACTGGATCATCGAAAAAGCAAGAAAGTTCCAGAAAAACATCTACTTCTGCTTTATTGACATAAAGCCTTTGACTGTGTGTATCACAACAAACTATGGAAAATTCTTAAAATTCCAAAGATGGAAATACCTGAACACCTGACCTGCCTTCTGAGAAATCTGTATGTAGGTCAAGATGCAACAGTTAGAACTGGACATGGAACAACAGACTGGTTCCAAATCAGGGAAGGAGTATGTCAAGGTAGCATATTGTCACCCTGCTTATTTAACTTATATATAGAGTACATTATGAGAAATGCTGGACTGGATGAAGCACACACTGGAATCAAGACTGTTGGGAGAAATATCAACCTCAGATATGCAGTTAACAGCACCCTTACAGCAGAAAGCGAAGATGAACTAAAGAACCTCTTGATGAAAGTGAAAGAAGTAAAACTTGGCTTTAAACTCAATATTAAGAAAACTAAGATCATGGCATCTGATCCCATCACTTCACGGCAAATAGATGGGGAAACAGTGGAAACAGTGAGAGACTATTTTTTGGGCTCCAAAATCACTGCAGAGGGAGACTATAGCCATGAAATTAAAAGATGCTTGTTCCGTGGAAGAAAAACTGTGACCAGCCTAAATAGCTTATTAAAAAGCAGAGATATTACTTTGCCAACAAAGGTCCATCTATTCAAAGCTATGGTTTTTCCAGTAGTCATGTATGGGTGTGAGAGTGGGACTATAAAAACTGAGTGCCAAAGAATTGATGCCTTTGAACTTGTCTTATTGGAGAAGACTCTTCAGAGTTCCTTGGACAGCAAGGAGATCCGACCAGTCCATCCTAAAGGAAATCAGTCCTGAATATTCATTGGAAGGACTGATGCTGAAGCTAAAACTCCAATAGTTTGGCCACCTGATGCGAAGGACTGACTCATTTGAAAAGACCATAATACTGGAAAAGATTGAAGGCGGGAGGAGAAAGGGATGCCAGAAGATGAGATGGTTGGAAGGCATCACCGACTCAATGGACATGAGTTTGCACAAACTCTGGGAGTTGGTGATGGACAGGGAGGCCTGGTGTGCTGCAGTCCATGGGGTTGCAAAGAGTCGGACACAACTGAGTGACTGAACTGAACTACAGGCTATCCAAGGCATGTTACCGAGGGTGTGGCTAGTGTCACTTCAAGGTACCTGAAGGCTTTTTGCCACATAACACAGATGCTGGATGTAAAGACAGTAATATAGTTAATGGTTTAGCTAAGCTCTTAACACTGATCAAGTTCACAGGACTTATAGGAACAATGGGGTGAGAGTCACCACTCTAAAAACTTCTTCAGTGACATTTT
This sequence comes from Bos indicus, assembly GCF_029378745.1. Taxonomy (NCBI): domain Eukaryota; kingdom Metazoa; phylum Chordata; class Mammalia; order Artiodactyla; family Bovidae; genus Bos; species Bos indicus. Next base: position 27,908,759 of record NC_091765.1, read on the forward strand.
AAAAAGATAGGAATCTAATAAAAATGTTAGAACAGTTTTACATATTTTAAATTGTTAAGAAATACATAAGTAATTTATATGACACTTTATCTTGACAGAGACCTAAAGTTTACTTGGAAGGGCATTTTAGAAGGGTTGTAGCCTTAGAGTTATTGTGAAATAGCAAAGGGAGTGTTATCTGAAATCAGTTTGAGATTTGTAATGGCAGCTGTGGGTAGGTATGGCTTATAACACACTGGATGAACTAAGATAATTATTAAATATTTGAGGTATGTGCATGTGTTTATTGCATACACTCATATAGGTTTTAATTCAGCAGGGCAGTTTTTTTGCCATCACATAGCTTTTCTCACTGATGAACTTACACATAAGCAAACGTGAAATTTACATGATGCTCAAAATGTTCCTTAATAAATCAATCTCACTAGCACAAATATATGTTTTCAAAGCAAGCATTATAGCAAAGTCCACCATAATGTCACTTCAACTCTGAGTGGAATTATGGAGAAATACAAAAATGTTTTCCAACTTGCAGATCAGAAAAGAGGCCTGATCTTTAGAGGCCAAATGATTTCATGCCAAGTACATGTCACCCATGACAAACTCCTCCGGTTCCCATTTCCTCAGTTAATACTATTAGATCCCTAGATCCCGGTACGTATCTCCTCTGGGTTTTAACTTTACCTCGGAATCTTTCTAAAGACCCAGTTCCAGAGACCCACTGCCAATCAACTGAAGTTTGTCATCAAGAGGCAGGAAACTGCTTTGCCGTACTCAGCAACAGTGAAAAAAGGGAAGGGCTATGAAGTCTTTTAGACTTGGATTCAAATGTTGGCTCATGGCTCTGTCTTACAAGTTGTGAGTCTTGAAGAATTGCCTAGACCCCCTTATGCTCTGTTCTCTGAACTATAAAACTGAACTAACTCTTTCAAGTTGTGGTGAGAGTGAAATAAGACCCAAACAAAGTACCTATCGGAGTGTCTGCGTCTATCTGTCTCCAGTAGTGTTCTTAACTTCTCCTTGGACAAAGAAAGAAGGAGAGAAATACATCTCGATTGGGGGTTGAGGACAAGATGGAACTAAAATTTATCACGAAACTTACAAACCAAAATAATCATCTTACTCTTAGGGGTTCATGCTTTCTGTGCCCTCTGCATGAAAACAAACTTGAATGAAATGTTACCAAAGCACAGATACATGGCACGTATATCCTGGGATCACATAGTGATCCTGGGCAAAATACAGATCCTCTGAAATATTGCTTATCACTTCTTGTCATCTGCCCTAATCACTAGGCAATGCTTTATAGAACTGAACTTTGAACAGACTATCTTGGCTGCTCCTCATGGTCAGCAGGTATATGTGAGATGGACTTTAAAGCTAAACCCAAAGACAAAGCTGCCAGTGAAGAATGCTTAGATCTCCACTCTCTAAAAATGTTAACGATTTATGATATGAACTCAGGTTCACTTGATGGAAGAAAAAAAAAGGCTTCAATTCACAATCATTTCCTAATGATACCACAAAATTTAAGCACAAAAAAACAGGGAAACTCTTGGTTATATTATTCAAAAAATAATGAAATAATTGGGCATTAAAATAATTGTAAAAGCTGTTGATAAAAGGCAATGAGTCTATTTCTTTTAGCTGGTAAAATACAGACCATTATAAACTGATTACAATCTGCCAAAACAAGTGGGTACTATTGCTCGAGGATGTAAATTGCCCAGCTACAATTTTTGCTATCAAAGGCACCACATTCTAAAGCTTTAGTCCTCATTTCAGAGGCAGAGACCTGCTTCTTTTGTGTTGTAGTATTTAGACAAGAAGATTGTTGTTATGCCTATCAACATGCATAACAATGAAGCTACCCAGGACAGATGAAAAGGGGCCTCTGGCAGAGCACGCTGTTGTTTCTGCCATGGCTGGGCCAGTTACATAATTCCTACTGGAAGTTGCTTCGTTGGCTGAGACATTATTTCAATTCAGAAGAACTGAATACCAATGAGATTTCATGTTCTGGTATACAAGTGGAGATGCTGAGCTAAAGTTAAGTAAAAGTCAGATCTCCAGGAAAATAGAAGAGGAAATAATTTCTGCTCCAAGCTATTGCTAAGGATATACAACAAATTATGCCAAATTTGGCCTGAATTTAGACTGAATAGGGTGTCAGATATGTTTTCATTTGGTAAGAATACAATACTGATGGAGAATTTTATACATTAGGAATATACATTATACACTTTATACATTAGGAATTTTATACATGAGGAATTTTATTATATTTTACTTTCACAGTAAAATAGTATAAATACTTCCCATTATTCTAGCCAACTATTGGTGGTTGGAGAGATGATTGAAAGATAGCATCACCGACTCAATGGGCATAAACTTGGACAAACTCCAGGAGACAGTGATGGACAGAGAGGTCTGGTGTGCTGCAGTCCATGGGGTCGCAAAGAGTTGGATAAAATTTAGCAACTGAACAACAACAGCCAACTATATTGCAGGAGGTAAAGGGAATATAGTATCACTTTTTCTTCAACATGATAAAAAGTTGTGGACTGTGTGTCTGATGCTATAGAAAAGATGCATTCTAAACTGTTAAACCAATAGTTCATTTACAACGTGGACTATTAATTCACAATGCATGTCTCTGTTTGAACAGTTAAAGGACAGGACTTTACTTGGAAGCTGAGGTGTTTTGAAATAAATTTTCAGGAGTTTACTGTTTGAATATCTCAATCACTGCCTAAGTTTTCCTATTTTCATTGTCAGTGGCAACATGTCTAATGGAAAGCAAGGAGATAGCCTTGTAGTATATCAAGGCGGCATCAGTGTCCAATGAAATTGACTTCCTGAAGGACGATGTCATTTAATACGGCATTATCTAGACTACCCACCTAAACCCAGTTGACTTGCCATCTGCTCCACAGTGAAGCTGGCACAGTTTCCAAGAGGAAACCTCCTGCCATCCTATATAGTGGCCCTTGGGATGGAAAGCCAATTGACCATGATAAGTTAAGTTGATTAATTGTTGATGTTAAAATTAAGATTGCATGCCAAAAAATGAAAAAAAAAAAAAAACAATCAAAACTTTAAGATTCTAGTTCATCCTGATTATTTTTTTCAGTCTGAATTTTTATGCTGAAAATCATTCAGCATAAATGTTTGCTTAGGTGCTATATTTTTGCTCAGGTGCTTTATTTATTTCACATTTACAGTAATATATATATAAGATTTGTGAAATTATTAATTATGCACTTTCAGATCTTGATACCAGAGATCAAACTGCCAACATCCATTGGATCATAGAAAAAGCAAGAGAAATCCAGAAAAACATTTATTTCTGCTTCATTGAATATGCTAATGCCTTTGACTGTGTGGATCACAACAAACTGTGGAAAATTCTTAAAGAGATGGGAATACCAGACCACCTCACTTGCCTCCTGAGAAACCTGTAGTTGGTCAAGAAAAAAGTTAGAACTGGACATGGAACAACGGACTGGTTCCAAATTGGGAAAGGAATATGTCAAGGCTGTATATTGTCACACTGCTTATTTAACTTCTATGCAGAGGACATCATGCAAAATGCTGGGCTGGATGAAGCACAAGCTGGAATCAAGATCACCGGGAGATATGCAGATGACACCACCCTTATGGTAGAAAGTAAAGAGCAACTAAAGAGCTTCTTGATGAAAGTGAAAGAGGAAAGTGAAAAAGCTGGCTTAAAACACAACTTTCAAAAAATGTAGATCATGGCATCTGGTCCCATCACTTCATAGCAATAGATGGGGAACCAATGGAAACAGTGACAGACTTTATTTTCTTGGGCTCCAAAATCTCTCAGACGGTGATTGCAGCCATGAAATTAAAATTAAAAGATGCTTGCTCCTTGGAAGAAAAGCTGTGACAAACCTAAACAGCATATTAAAAAGCAGACATATTACTTTGCTGACAAAGGTCTGTATAGTCTAAGCTATGATTTTTTTCCCCAGTAGTCATGTACGGATGTAAGAGTTGGACATAAAGAAGGCTGAGCACTGAAGAATTTATGCTTTTTAACTGTCTTGCTGGAGAAGACTGTTGAGAGTCCCTTGGACTGCAAGAAGATCAAACCAGTCAATCCTCAGGGAAACTAATCCTGAATATTCTGTGGAAAAACTGATGCTATAGTTGAGGCTCCAATACTTGGGCCACATGGTGCCAAGAGTTGACTCATTAGCAAAGACCCTGATGCTGGGAAAGATTGAAGGCAGGAGGAGAAGGGGACAACAGAGGACGAGATGGTTGGATGTCATCACCGACTCAATGGACATGAGTTTGAGCAAGCTCTGGGAGATGGTTAAGGACAGGGAAGCCTGGCGTGCTGCAGTCTATGGGGTTGCAAAGAGCGGGACACAGTGAGCAAATGAACAACAGATCTTGATACAGAATGCTAATTTTGTAGTTTTTTATACACTACATGCAGACTCAAGACCCAGACACATGCATGCATATCTGTATTTGCACTTACCATACTGTATTATCTGAACATAAGGTATTGTCTTCATAGGCAATTTTTCCTCTGCTATGAGAAAATGATCTCAATGTTTCATCATATGTTGATCAACTCACATCAGTGTACTCCTCTCAAAGTAGTTCCCTCCAAAAGGGATTACGTTGTCTGAACTGGCATAGCCCCAAGAATACAGAACATGCTTAGTGATTATCATTTTTATTTGATATTACTCAAACTTATGAACTTCTAAGCCTGTATTTCAATGACATTTGGTTCTGCAGCCACTAGAGCTGTCATTTTCTTAGTGTATGTTCTTTACCTGTGATGTGCTGTTGCATTCAAGCCTATGTCTCAGAGTTATCAGTAGTTTGCAGTTATTCCTATCTTACAGCTTATGCCTTTCTCCATATTGCAGTTTAAGCTATGCTCATTTTACAGGTATATATGCTCATGTATAGGTAAGATCCATTTTTATTTTGCCTATATTATGTTTAAAATTAGTCATACTGGTTTCTTCATGAATTTGTTTTCATAACTTGTTTGATTTATTTATGAATCCATATTTCATCTCAATGATTGGTAGACTCATGTTCAGGGTAGGAGGCAGCTCTACTCTGCAGGAGCAACAGAGAGACTAAAAAGACAAATCTGGATGGCCCTTGGTCTGACATGGGCAGGTGCACCGATCAACCCCACAGTGAGAAAGCTATAATGATGAGATATGTTATGGACTTGTTGGCTTCAACTCCATCAATCGTGGAAAACAGATCAATTAGATTTGACATTGATATACCTTCAATACTCAAAACTCTGAGGGAAAGAATCCCCCTGCCAACTGCTTTCCAAACAGGATCTTTGTCTGTGTAAAATATCTCTCCTTATAGAGCGAAGGTATCCAAATTAAACCTAAGCAAGGGGGCTCTGTTAATTCTGCACTGAAGCTTTATTCTAGGCAAGAAGGTGAATGACATTTGGAAAAGAATTGTAAGATGATCCCTGAACACCCTTTGCACTTTTTCTTTCCAGACACGCAGAAAGACATTTATAAAACTTAAAGGAGGGCAAACCATGTTGGCAACTTATCAAATTGCTCTTATGGTTTTATCAGTGCTTTTGAACTGCTTGTGGAGTGTGAAATCTTCCATGGTTTTCTTGTATTTGTAAAGGTACAAATGTTTCCTATTTCTTTACATTACAGAAGATTTTGAAAATTTATATTTGGAGTATTTACATATGTGTAATACAGATATATTGTGGAATGAAGGCAAAACAAACCAGGGAATCAGCTTTGGTAAGTGCTGATGTTATGTATAGTATTTAGGTTTAAGCATTGCTGTGAAGACAATGTAAAATATCTCACATATTGAATATATTTTAGTAATTCTGGCTCTTCAACATTTAAGAAACATGTATTTCAAAAAGCAAATCTAAAGAAAATAAACATTCTAAAAATGACTTCCTTTTGCTATTTGCTTAAGATTTCTAAGATAAATCATATTATATAAATGGTTGAAGATGTTTCTAGTTGTTTTTCATATGTACTTTTTCTTCATTGTTTAAAAAACTGCTATGTAATTTCTATTGGTCAAAGCCTTTGAAAAGGTGAATTTTTTTCCCTACGTGATCCTGTTATTAAATAAAATGCAATTCAAGGTATTTGTTGACTTTTTTAAAAACAACTCAGGGACAAACTGTATAAAGATGAAAATCTTTAAGACCACCTGATATCTGCTCCACAGCCAAAATGACATACGTGAAATTGGTTTCTAGCTTATCATTAAAAAAAAAAAAATCCTAAGTCAATTCAAGTTATTACACCTTCAAGATCATTTTAGGAAAAAGATATCAAGACAAGAAACAATATTCTTAGCCAGCATATTTCTTTTCTCAGGGTGGAATCCCTGGGAGCAGGTATATGGGATCTTTCACACACTTACCATAGCAGTCAGTACAAAGAAGACTTCCTGTTTGTGCCCCAAGAAGGGACTCCTACCTCCCCTGTCTCCACCTGTTTTTATTTGTTGGTTTAGGTTTGATTAGATAGTTTATTAAATGGCAGTAATAAGAGCAAGATAGGAATTTATTACTTTCTTATACAAAAGAAGGCTTGTTTGATTCTTTCTGCTCCTAGGATGATGATATCATGTTAGTGTCATTACATTTGAATTTCAGGCCCAAAGAGGGAGAAAACAAACGGCAAAAAGGGATTCTCAGAAGAATTCAGAGAACTAGTTCCCTGGGAATAACTTTATGTCTAAAGATATGTGGTATACCATATTAACCTCTTTCATGAAACTAAAATATTTATGAAAATATATATTAATTTATAGAAAGTAATTTTCTAGAACTTGACAGCATTGATTTATTCTTTTCCTTGTCTAGATTTATTAAAATTATGTGGAAAGCACGGATATATATAGCTGTATTTTTCTATATATATTTATGCTTTTGTGACATAGATGAAAATCAGTTCACTCCAAATGACAGATCAGTTTCCTAAGTTTTGTGTTTTTTTTTTTTTTCCATTCCTCATGCGATAGTGATTTGAGAGAATCCTGTCATGCAAGTGTAGGAAAAGGCGCTGTGGGCACTGGCTCACTGCCCCAGTGATCTGATTGGACTGAGAAAGTGAGCACCACTTGTCACTGATACCTGAAAAAATAATTTTTTTTTAATTAGGTGCCCTCACAAATGTAAGCACTTGTTTATTTTTTTTCCTGCTTATTTCTGAAATTTGATGTACAGACAGAGGCAGCACATATTTATGTTACTTCAAAGACCTAGGGAGATGCTCTGAGAGCATATTCAAACTTAGGGGCTTGCTGTAACATAGTTTCCCTAAGAAATCTGTTGAAAATCAAATTTACATGAAGAAAGTCCGTGGCGGGGTAGGGGGCTGTCAAAGCTAATCTTTCTTTCCTTCTGCATCAGTTATATGAAAACCCGAGATGTGTTGATCTAGCTAGAAACTCTGTTATCTATGAAACAGCATCCCTTCATTTGACCCAAATACGCAATTGGAAAAGAGGGCAACATTTTGTGTCAACAACTTCTCAGTGACAGAAAGAATTTAGAACTGCTATTATATTGCACAAATAATTAATCTAACTATCCACACAAGCAACCAAACAAATTTTGTAAAAAGAACTTTTTATTCACATCTTTCAACCTAATTACATGTTCAGGAATCAGTATCAAAGATAAAGAATAAGATAAAGAATCAGTATCTAAGGTAAAGAATATCCTTATATGTACAGTACACCAGAATCCTGAGGTCTAAGGCTTAGACTTCTGATGTCCCATGAAAGCGTAATTCCGGAGATTTTAATGTACAGCTGTACTGTGAGTGCACTGTAAATGCTGATGCTTGTCCATTGTATTAATTTTGTTAAGTCAGAAAATCTGTCCTTTGTGGATAGAGGCAAGTGGACACAAGCTTATAATATTTGCAGGAGTATCAGTTGTATTATGTGCAGCTGTGAAAGGAGGTTGGGTGCATTTCATTAGGTTATTTGCCGTATGTTGTTCAACCAAGTGGATGCTCATTTCAACATTCCACTTTATTATTTTTGCAAATCTGCGTGGATGTCTGGGCTGAATTAAATGTGAGGCATATAGAGCAGACCTGTATACTTCAAAATGTACATTTTTATTGCTTACCCAGAATGAGTCTGTTAATCTAGGAAGACATAAAATTTATATTTATCATTTGGACTGGACTAAAATTTTTGTGTATTCCCTTAATATATAAATTATGAAAAGTCAAATGTGTATAAGGGACTCATTACTGTGCTCAATTAGAGGTATTTTACCATGTTTTGCTTGCTTTTGGGTTTATATTTTTAATATTCTAATGTATGCCAATAAACACTGTGTGGAGTGTTACTAGATAAAATTTGAATAATATGAGAGGGCAAAATTACATGAAAATAAAATGGAAAAAGTTTTCAGGCAGAAGATCTTTACGTATAAAGGACTCTGATTGGGTACAGGTGAGTTGAGTCTTGGCAAAGAATGAGATGGAGACTGGTTAAGAGATGATATCTCAAGATAATTTGGGACCTGATCAAGTAAAACCTTTTAAGGACATGGTAAGGACTTTGAAATTCATTCTAAATGTGTAGCAAGTCATGGAAGAATTTTGAGCAAAGGAGTGATGTGATAAGCATTATGTATTAAAAGGATATATCTGATTGTGTGTGTAGTAGGACCTCACTATTCATAGGAACTGTTTGTGAATATTGCTTTTTTTCCCTTAACATAATGATATAATTAATTGTACTTATATATTTCCTGATACTAAACTGTCTATGCATTTCTGAGGTAAACTGAAATTTATATACATCCAGGTGATTTTAGGTTGTTATTATTTTATTTAAATTCATGAATGAGGTTTATTTTCCTCAGGAAAGTTGTCAGGAAGTTGAGAGAAATTGAAGTAGCTTCTGTTAAATTAAAACAATTTAAACTGGGCATCTTATTGATATATGTGAAAAGTACCTAAGAGAGTCGGAGAAGGCAATGGCGCCCCACTCTAGTACTCGTGCCTAGAAAATCCCATGGATGGAGGAGCCGGGAAGGCTGCAGTCCATGGGGTCGCGAAGAGTTGGACACGACTGAGCGACTTCACTTTCACTTTTCACTCTCATGCATTGGAGAAGGAACTGGCAACCCACTCCAGTGTTCTTGCCTGGAGAATCCCAGGGACGGAGGAGCCTGGTGGGCTGCCGTCTATGGGGTCACACAGAGTCTGACGCGACTGAAATGACTTAGCAGCAGCTGTTAGATAGGAAGGAAGAAGTCAATCTAGCATCCGAAGCAATACAAAGGTTTAATTAAACAGCATTTTACTGATTTTGATGGTTTCATTCTTTAGTGGAAAAAGGAGTAAATGAATAAATGAATGGATGGATGGATGAATAAATCACCACTATTTGCATGGTACTTTCCAGAATAAAAATCTCCTTACCCAATATCATTCACGATTTTGAAAAGAAAAAAAAAAAAACAAAACAAAACAGTAAGAAGTGAGCTATTCCAGGGTTTTAAGAGAAGTGATGCATTGAATGGTGAAGAACGCCCAGAATGCCAGGGTGCAAGTCCTGTCTGTGCCTCCTATCACATGTGTAATTATCTAGTAAACAACTCCTTTGCCCCCAGTTACCACATCTGTAAGATGGAAACAATAATACAATTTTATGGCTTTATTGTTAATATGAGTAACATTAAATGAGTAAAACATTTAGAACAATGCCTGCAGAATAGTATGTGTTTAATAAATATTTACTTTAAAAGATAGTAAAGGTAATAATTGTATGGAATAGAACTGGCCTCAAAGAGATGTTTCAAAGTAGCACTCTTTCCATTGATAAAGCTAATAAAAATAACGAAAGGCATGCTAAATAATTTGCTGTTTCAGCCTAACAGTCTCATATAAAAGAGATAATGAATATTTAGCATTTGCACATTAACTGACACATAAGTGTCATTGGTTACTATAAGTGCATTTAGCCAAGTTGACCTCATTATTGTAAGGCTAAACATTTATATAAATATAGCATGTTGTTATAGAGACAGTAGTAAGCCACACACTAGTCAGAGATTTGCTATTTGTCTCTGCTAACTATAGACAGCTCTTTTCAAAGAACAGCTTGTTATGTCGTCCTAAATGCCACTCAACCCGGTTTTCCTCGAGGTGTCCATATGGGCAATGGTATTTTGCAATGTTACTCATCTATTAGGAAACAATGTCATTTTCAGAGATTAGAGATGACTATGCTATCTGGCCAGGGCTGTTTGTCACACCCCTACATTCATTAGTAAACATGGCAACAGAAGATTGTACATACAGTGCCACCTGTGTGTTCAAAAGATTTACTCCGCTTTAGTCTGAGTTTGCCCAGTTTGGAAGCATGACCAAACTCTAAAAGTCATATACCAGCTGGGTGGGAGGAGAAATAAAAAACAGGCCAGAAAAATTCTTCCCAGAGCACCTGAAGATGTATTTCTAAACATATCACCAGCCTGAAAATGTTCTATCTGAAATGAATGCATATATTACCAAACATAATGAATATATATCAATAATTTTTTTCATAGTGTAATAAAATTAAATACAGGAGTGTGAATAGTTAGTCCTGTTTATGCTATCATCTCAAATATCTGGCAGTGATCACTAAGAACCTGGCATTTGACAAGTTTTTGCTATAATAGCTGTAGTGCCTTTGTGTGTGTGTGGTCAAATAAGAGATGGCCATTTTAGCTGAACATGTAGTAGTCTCCAGAAGTTTGCTTTTCTTTCTCTCTTTTTTCCCCCCTCATTTTTGGTGTTGAGGTATTTTGCCTTTTATGGTAAGTACTTTATAATGTACTCTTGGAGAAAACACAATAGCCTCATCACTATGTATTCATGCTAAGTGGCTTTAGTTATGTCTGAGTCTTCGCTATGTTATGGACTGTAACCTGCCACGTTCATCTGTCCATGGGATTCTCCAGGCAAGAATACCGGAATGGGTTGCCAACCCTTTCCCCCAGGGGATATTCCCAACCCAGGATCAAACCCACATCTCCTGCGGCTTCTGTATTGCAGGTGGATTGTTTATTGCTGAACCACTGGGAAGCTCTTTTATAACCCTGTTAGTAGTGAATAAATGCATTTTACGTTAATTAATAAAAATGGAAGTTCAAATAGAGAAAGTTGAAGGCTTGGGATTTTGCGTGGGGGACTATAGAAGCTAACATTTCTTAGAATTCATATCCTCATGAAATACTTCAGTTATATCTTCCCATTATTCTTCTCTGTGGAATAATTTATCCCATAAACCCTTCTGCAAATAAAAAGTCTTCTGTCTCTACTACTTTGTGAGTTTGTTTTTAAATTTAGTTACTCCTCTTGCACCTTTAACTGTCTTTTGTTAAAATATTAATGAGATGTCAGTCCAGGTTGGGGCTGGTGCACTGGGACGACCCAGAGGGATGGTATGGGGAGGGAAAAGGGAGGAGGGTTCAGGATGGGGAGCACATGTATACCTGTGATGGATTCATTTTGATATTTGGCAAAACTAATACAATTATGTAAAGTTTAAAAATAAAATAAAATTTAAAAAAATATTAATAGTTTTAATCATGAGGAAATTGAGTGAACGCATGACTAAAATTCTTTAGAGAGTAGTCTTAAATGTCTGGCATCATATTTCCCAAGCAGTCTCTCTGATTCAGAAAATGATTTATTAACCAGAGTTCAGCTGCTTTTTGCTTTTGTTGTCTATGACAAAAGGCATGTTTAAGCATGTTAAATTGGCTTAATATAGTGGACAGAAATGATGGTTTACTGTAGCAGAATTTGCTGCCAATGCATATTTCTTCTTTGTGTTACATATATGGAATAGTTAATCTGACCTCAAAGAAAAGAAACATATGCTCTCCTAGATAAGGTTCTAGAGATGAATGAGTCTGTCTGCTATACTGCATTTGTTGGTCAGAGAGAAGGGAGAATAAAGGAGGGTGGAAAATAAGCAGAAAATGAGACTCACCAAAGCCTGATTCTAAAGGGGAAAAGTGAAATAAAACAGAAATGGCACATAAAATGGAATGGAAGTGGGGTGAATAGATGCAGAATATAAAATAAGTACAGGTATGTTGGAAGTCAGCAGTCTCTCTGGGGTCACATTTGTTATTTGTCCCTGAGCAAATGATTCTGGAATGTTAAACACTCAATGTGCCTGTTTCTAATGAATTAGGCTGTCAAAAATAAATAAATAAACTCAATGTGGGGACTATTGTCTATCAATTATATAACTCTAATAGGCACAACCATTATCCAAATTCTATGTTGAGAAGCATCTCTGTGTACTGAATGAATGAAGACTGCAATCTTAATTGGCCCAGTTTTGTGCGGCTCATGTAGCTGGAAGCTGAAAGTGGTGGTATCACCTCCTTCATATTACTGGGCCGATGCAGGATGGCTGCAGTCGGTTCCACAGCTGCTGTCCCATCTATGACACTGTCTCATTTTGTTCCTGATTCTCTTTTACCCTTTTCTCACTCTCTTCCAGTCTACTCCATTTTCCAAGTTGGTTATATTTTATTTTGTTGAAAATACTTATGCCGGGCTACTTCTCCTTGATCTTTCAACATTAATCCATTTACTGAACACCAATTTATTCTTAAAATTGATCCTTTTATTTTCAAGATGCTTCACTCACCTGGTTCTCCTTCTACCTTCTGACCACTTCTTGTTTGCTTTCTTTCTTTCTCTCTCTCTTTCAAAATGTTTATAAACCAATAATAACCAGTGAGAAAGGTGCTATTTTGTTGAATAAATTTGGAAAATACTACAAATTGTACCTTTTTCTTTGTAACTTACCAAAGCATATTAGACTCTTTTACAAGTCGTGGAGTAAAGAACCTTGTTTGTGTTTAACATCTAGCACTCTTCCTGGTTTCCTGTTTGTTACTATACTTTAAAGGATCATGTATCTGCAAATAACTGTGTATAATGGGTCTTGGTTTCTATGTCAAACATTAATCCACATTCCCAGTTACCTGTTGAACAGCTTGGATGGAATCTTATGCCAGAACCTTGCATTCAATATTAAAAGGCACATCACTTTTCCCCTTAATTAAAAAAAATATATTTATCAGTTGGCTTCAATTGTCCAGGCTCTGGTAGGTGCTAAGGATGAAGTAATAAACAGAATGGAGTTTCTGTGATGGGGATAAGTAAACAGAAAGTGGGGTGGGGTTTGAGAGAGATGAGGGCAAGAAGGGCAACAGATCTAAACCGAGATCAAATCATGAAAAGCACTGAATATCATGCTATGGAGTTTGAAGTTTTTCTTGACAACAAAAGGCAGCCCATGAAGAATTTTAAGGCGAGCAATGATCAGATTTTTTTTAAAAGACCAATATGATTCCAGGACGAGGTATACAGTAAAGGAAGGCAAAACTGGAGTCTATGAAATCAATTACTGTAAGATGAGACAATTATGAGATTAATCAGAATCTGTCTCTTGTTATTCTTAGGTGTGAACACTTCTACTTTCTCAGTTTGATATCTTTAAGGACAGTAGCTTTATCTTATTATTCTTGTATACTTGCCCATCCTTAGCATGGTTCTTTGCACATCCTAAATGCTTTCTTAATGATTGCTTGGTGAGTAAATATATATGAACTTGTTACTGTTTAAAACATGTTGAGAGCACATTTTCTCAATGGACTAATAAAAAAATGAAAGAAGTTAATGAGGACCAAGAGAAATAGGGGGTTAGCGATGAGTGAAATACAATCATAAAGATAGAAAATAAAATTTGATGATAGGAATTGCCTACTTAGGAGACATATGAGTTCAAAGGCCTAGTAATTTAGTAAGAAGAGTTTCACTTCTAAGTCACAGAACTTGTCTTTACATCACCATTAAACACACACACACACACACACACACACACACACTGTTGGGTAAGCAGCCATTGCTTAACCTGCCACCCCTCTCTCTGGGACTGCCCAATTAGTGTCCTAGGACTGGAACATTCCCTTATATGGAAGACAGTTTGAGGTGTCAGTTGGCTCCAGATTTTTCTTTACTAGCAGGAAACTTTCCCATATTCTGGGTTCACAGTGAATTCCCTGGAATTACTTACACATTTGTTGTATAGACAAGTCCACCAATAAATCTGCACTCCCTGCCCAAGGTAAAGAGATCTTCGCCTGCAGCACAAGAAGGGTAGTGAGTTCCCCTGCCTTGTGCTGGCAATCAGAATTCACACATTGATCTTGCTCCATCTCTTCTCCTTTCTGTGAGTAAGGCTTCTTCCAACCAGCGCATTATTGAGTCTTCTTTGGCAACTCTGAACCTATAGAAGATGCAGTGGGCAGAGGGCTGGGGGCTCCTACTTATGGGGGTTATCATTGTTATGGTTTCTGCTGTCTTTCATACAATGGAAATCCTAACTTGGCATTGGCAACTCATTCTTCCTGCCCAGCATAAACCTAGTTTGTCAGAACTGTAACATGGAGTGAGTCAATGGGCAGAACTGCCTCAAGTGGGTCATGATTTAGTAACCACATCTGAGGTAAATCTCGGTCCGGAGTGCAGAATATGAGTAAAAGGGAAGCTTAAAATGCTGATGGCCTTCTCTCATGCCTGTAGAGAGTATGAGGTTGAAGGAATGTTTAAATACATTGGTTATTGTGTTTTTGAATGATAAGATTTAAGCTAAGAGTCTAGAACCATTATCTGATACCAGTGCACTTGGAGGAACTCTTCTATGTTCTCAGCAAATATTAAAAATATATAATGTGGTATCAGTAGTTTCTTGAGTATTTTTGATATGCTAGGATCTATGCTATCTCAAATGAATCCTCTTCATCTACCCATTATTATTCTTACCATAGAAATAGGAAAACTGAGGATCATGGGGGTTGTGTGCATGCTTAGTTGCTCAGTCATGTCTGACTCTTTGCGACCCAATGGACTGTAGCCCCACAGGCTCCTCAGTCCATGGGATTCTCCAGGCAAGAATACTGGAGTGGGTTGGCATGCCCTCTGCCAGGGGATCTTCCCAATCCAGGGAAATCATGGGGGTTAAATAACAGGTAATGACTGGCAAATATAGCTAATTTCAAAATTTGTGATCTTAAACTCTGTATTTCATGCTTCCTCATTTTATTTGAAATAACTAGCTTTCTCATGAGGTCAGCAGTGCCTAGAAGCACTTTTGGCTTCAGTTTGAATTAAAACAGCTAAAACACTATTTATTTCAGCATTTTATTAAAAATTCTGTCATGCTAGTCAATATATTAATAAAAATGGAAATTAAGTCACCATTAGAAAATATCTTTTCCTTTGGTTATATGTTAAACTGGATCAAAGACATATCTTCCTGATATTAGGAAAAGTGGCTCAGTTTTATCCAACAAAAGCTTGAGTACCATGAAAATTTATGTTATAGTAGAAGATTTATACATTTTGATGTGATCATATAAAAATGTAGGATTGTTGCTATTAGCCATATCACCAAAATAAATTAAAATCAAAGTACAAAAAGATTCAATGATGATAACAAGTAACCAATATCATTTCCTATGTTTGATGAATATCCCAGGCAAAACCTGATAATGCTTTATTTTTAAAAAATATTTTATTAAAATAGATATTTTGTCTTGGGTTTCAAATTGTCTTGCCTTCTGGGTATAGATAAAGCTGCCACTGAATTTGATTTTGTGTATTGTGCTTAAAAGGAAACAAACACACAGTTTTAAAATTTCAGCCAGGATATATGTAAAGAAGGAAGTGAATTACGCCTGCAAAGAGTAGAGGAGTTAAACAGTCTCAAATTGATGCATTAAAATTAACTTCATCTAGTATCACAATCAGGGCCCAGGGAAAATCTATGGTATCTACTCTGTGGGCAAGAAAGAGCTGTGTCATACTTTCAAGGAAGATCATTGATCCTGTATTTTTCTCAATCTTGAAACACATGTTAAAGTACAAAAAGGAGAAAAGGAAGCTGGTCTGATTATTTCCCCTGAGATAGGGAGTAGAAAGGCCTGGACCTAATAGGCAGGTCATTTTGGAAAAGCTATGACTATATCAATTTCAAAGTAGTATGAATGGATGCTCAACCTTGAGTAGCTTGAGCAAAACAGTGCAGAACTTGTGGATGCCCAGAGAGCACACAGAGAAGACAAAATGAGCAAGGCTTTTCAATACAGGTAGCTCATACATTTTCCCTTAGGTTTGTTTTTCTTTTCTCTGCAGCTGAAGGCTGAAAGAATAGAGAGAGACAATTCTCAACTTGCTGACGTTTACTGACAGCAAAAATGTTATTATGAATAGAGCCCATTCTGCAAACCTCCAGAAGCCAAGCCTTTTACTCTTAAATGGGAAACATTTTACAGGCAGAGGTTATGCTGAATTAATACATAGAGTAAGAACTGAATTCTTTTTTAATACCATCCCAATTAGAATGTCCTTTTTTAGAGATGTTCTAAGGAAATTTTCTTCCTTAGGTCATAAAATTTTCCATTTTTGTCTCATTCAATGAAGTTTTATATTTATTTTAATGGGGGTTCCAGGACTTTTTGTTTCCATGATTAGAGAAATGGCTTAAATATCTATAGAAGTATAACTGAATATTGGCTAACACTCACTCATATTAACCTAAAGTTGATCCATTTTGCTTTATTGATTGGTAGTGGGGTGGTGAGATAAGAGAAAGGATACCTTCTTTGGGTTCAGATGTTGAATGGAAGAAGATAATTAAAAATTGGAATAAACAAGTGGAGAAAAAGTTCAGCTGCTTATATTGGGACAATATGCACTATTATAAAGCTTTCAGAGGCATTTCACACAGGGAATCTTGCTTTTGTGTTGAATTTAGGGCTGCTGGAACAGAGGAAGTAATAGAACAGCCAAAGTTCAAATTCATTTCCCCTGGTGTTCAAGGAGGTAAGTCTTCCTATTTAGAATGGAGATGTATTTTAATAACGTCAAGACAATGTAATAGTAGGACTAAATTACCAATGGCATTTTTCACAGAACTAGAACAACAACAACAAAAAAATTTGTATGGAAACAGAAAAGATCCCAAATAGCCAAAGGAGTACTGAGAAATAAAAATGGAGCTGGAGAAAAATCAGGCTGCCTGACCTCAGACTATACTACAAAGCTACAGTAATCAAAACAATATTGTACTGGTGCAAAAACAGAAATATAAATCAATGGAACAGGATAGAAACCCCAGAAATAAATCCATTCACCTATAGTCAATCACAGAGAAGGCGAT
The DNA here is from genome assembly GCF_029378745.1 of Bos indicus. Lineage (NCBI taxonomy): Eukaryota > Metazoa > Chordata > Mammalia > Artiodactyla > Bovidae > Bos > Bos indicus. Next base: position 27,926,045 of record NC_091765.1, read on the forward strand.
GGCACCCCACTCCAATACTCTTGCCTGGAAAATCCCGAACGGCGAAGCTGGGTAGGCTGCAGTCCATGGGGTCGCTAAGAGTCAGACACGACTGAGTGACTTCCCTTCCACTTTTCACTTTCACGCATTGGAGAAGGAAATGGCAACCCACTCTAGTATTCTTGCCTGGAGAATCCTGGGGACGGGGGAGCCTGGTGGGCTTCCATCTATGGGGTCGCACAGATTTGGACACGACTGAAGCGACTTAGTGGCAGCAGCATAGTCAATCAATCTATGACAAAAGAGACAAAAATATACAATGAAGAAAAGATAGTCTCTTCAATAAGCTGTGCTGGGAAAATTGGACAGCTGCAATGTCAAATAATGAAATTAGAACATTCTCTAACACCATACACAAAAGTAAAATCAAAACGAATCAAACACCTAAATGTAAGGTCAGACACGAAAATGCTCTTAGAGGAAAACATAGGTAGAACATGCTTTGAAGTTAATCACAGCAATATCTCTTTGGATCCATCTCCCAGAGTAATGAAAATAAAAACAAAAATTAACAAAAATGGGACCTAATTAAACATAAACCTTTTGCACAGTAAGGGAAACCATAAGCAAAATGAAAGACAACCCACAGAATGGGAGAAAATATCTTCAAACAAAGTGACCAATAAGAAATTAATCTCTAAATTACACAAATAGCTCATGCAGTTCTATGTCAGAAAAATAAACGACCCAATCAAAAAATAGGTAGAAGATTTAAACAGATATTTCTCCATAAAGACATATAGAACACCAAAAAACAAACAAACACATGAAAAGATGTTCAACAGAGAAACGCAAATCAAAGCCACAATGAAGTATCACCTCACACAGGTTACAATCACTTCTGTCCAGTTCAGTCACTCAGTTGTGTCTGACTCTTTGCAACCCCATGGACTGCAGCACACCAGGCTTCCCTGTGCATCATCAACTCCTGGAGCTTGCTCAAACTCATGTCCATCGAATCGGTGATGCCATCCAACCATCTCATCCTCTCTCATCCCCTTTTCCTCCTGCCTTCAGTCTTTCCCAGCATCAGGGTCTTTTCTAATGAATCAGCTCTTCACATCAGGTGGCAAAACAAAAACAAAAACAGGTCACAGTGGTCATCATCAAAAAGTCTGCAAACAATAAATGTTGGAGAAGGTGTGAAGAAAAGAGAACCCTCCTGAACTGTTGGTCAAAATGTAAACTTGTACAACCATTGTGAAGACCAGTATGAAAGTTCTCTAAGAACTAAAAATAGAACTACCATATGATCCAGTAATCCTATTCCCAGCCGTATATATAGAGAAAACCATATTTTGAAAATATACATGTACTCCAATTTTAATTGTAGCACTATTTACAATAGCTAAGACATGGAAGCAACCTAAATGTCCATTAACAGAGGAATGGATAAAGAAAATGTAGTGCATATATAACTGGAGAAGGCAATGGCACCCCACTCCAGTATTCTTGCCTGGAAAATCCAATGGACGGAGGAGCATGGTGGGCTGCAGTCCATGGGGTCGTGAAGAGTCGGGCATGATTGAGCGACTTCACTTTCACTTTTCACTTTCATGCATTGGAGAAGGAAATGGCAACCCACACCAGTGTTCTTGCCTGGAGAATCCCAGGGACAGCAGAGCCTGGTGGGCTGAAGCCCATGGGGTCGCTAAGAGTCGGACATGACTGAGCGACTTCACTGTCAATTTCCCCTTTCATGCATTGGAGATGGAAATGGCAACCCACTCCAGTGTTCTTGCCTGGAGAATCCCAGGGACGGGGGAGCCTGGTGGGCTGCCATCTATGGGGTCACACAGAGTCGGACATGGCTGAAGTGACTTAGCAGCAGCAGCAACAGTGCATATATAAAACAGAATACTACTCATCCATAAAGAAGAACAAAATAATGCCATTTATCACAACATGGATAGACCTAGAGATTATCATACTAAATGAAATAAATCAGAGAGAGAAAGACAAATATCACATGATATCACCTATATTTGGAATCTAATTTTTAAAAATGATACAAATTAATTTATTTACAAAACAGAAACATTTCAAAAGCAAACATGTTTACTAAAGGGGAAAATGGGAGGAGTGGTGGATTTGGAGCTCAGGATCGACATACACACATTATTATACACAGAATAGGTGACCAACAGGAACCTACTCTATAGCATAGGGAACTCTACTCAGTATTCTGCAGTGGCTTATCTGGGTAAAGAATCAAAAAAAAGAATGAATGTATATACATACATATGCATATATAGCTGAATCACTTTTCTGTACACCTGAAACTAACACAACATTTTAAATCAACTATACTGCAATACATTTTTTTTTAACTGATAAGACAGTCAGAATAAGGTCATTCGACTTCATCCCTAGGCAGAGATTTTCCCATGGCAATGTTATCAGGTACCCCCTAAAAGAAGGAAATGCTAATATCCATGAGAAAATACGAGTTACTCCATAGACCACTGAGAAAACCCACCATTTCCCTTGTAATACTTGAATAGAAATCAGTGCAAAAGCAATGTTTGTACTGTTTAAAGAAACTTACTAAAACCGGATGACCGAAATACTGTTTGAGCTTTATTAAGAATATGCTAGTCTCTCTCAATAGTTTCTTTTAGTTTTCAATATGAAGAGAGAAAAGTAACTTTTACTTTTTATTTTAAATGGAATCAGAAGAGGATATATATGCAGGATCATCCCAGAATCTTTCATTCAAAAGTGAACATGGAGCTGGTTCTCAATCATTTGCTTGGCTTAGATTTGGAAACAGTTCTCTGTAATTCAGGTAAATTGGTCCTCAAAAAACAACAAAAAAAGACAAGTCTTTAACCTCCAAGTTGCCCATAGATGAATCTTGTTGCTCCATAGGCTTCCCAGCTGGTGCATCTGGCTCCATGACAGGGCGTGTCAGGTTCTATCTGTCATAACGCTCCACATGACCTCATGGTTCAGAGACGAGTGCAGGTGATGAAAGGAGATGGTGTCACTCACTATATGAGGTCTCAGCTGGGGAAAGTCTCAGAAAACCTCCAACCCATTTTTAAAAGTAAATAAATTGGAAATGAAAAGCTCAGCTTTTTGGGCAAAATGAATTTTATTTGGCTCAAAATTTTATCTCAGAAAAACTTCAGAGCACATGAGCGTAAACAAAGATTGCAAAGTTGGGTTCAGAGACTTTGTTTAGTTCAAGGATATGTCTTAGAATTCTCCCACTTAGCTTAGGCTTCATCTTACTTGCTAAATTCTTTCATTTATCTCACCATTATTTAAAAAATACATTTAAGTTAGAAAAGCCTACATGGGTTTTCTAATTGATGATACAATCTATGATATTACTTAAACTCACACAGTCCTTATTACCATTCAGAAATAAATGCTTTTTGTTTTACCTTCTTTTGCAAGTGATGCCCAATGACACCAATAAATATCTCTGTGTTTATATGACATCATTTCACATAGAGGAAACTTGAGACCAGTCTTGGTTAAAAAGAAGATTTAGATAGAAATAAAAGAGAGATCCAGGTAGTAAAATGTTAGGAATAAAACTACAGTTATTAGAGTTGGAAGTTTTCTTAGAAATCATCTATTTCTTAAAACATACAAATTTAAGAATAGTATTTCCACGAGATGTTCTGAAAAAAGTCTTATCATTAAAAAAATATAAGTAGTAGTGTATAATATACCATCATCTGGAGATGCTCATTGTATATCAGTGTATTCAAGACCTGATAATTTTTTATTTTTATTTTTTCAAAAAACCTCTTTAACATGCTTCTTCATCATTTCCTCAAGGCAATGTGTGGTGGTGAGAACTCAAATAGATTTGGCTCAGAATCATAACTTTACTACTAAGTGTGTGTACCTGATAAGTCAGTTAGCAACCCTAAACCTGAATTTCCTTCTCTAGTAAATGTGCGTGCTTCAGTCCTGTCTGACGCTTTGTGACCCTGTATACTGTAGCTCACTAGGCTCCTCCGTCCACGAGATTCTCCAGGCAAGAATACTGGAGTGAGTTGCCATGTCCTCCTCTAGAGGATCTTCTGGACCTAGGGATTGAACCCGCGTCTCTATGTCTGCTGCATTATCAGGCAGGTTTCTTTACCACTAGCACTACCTGGAAAGCCCCTAGTAAGTGGGGGATAATATTATTTACTACCTAAGGTTGGAGTGAGGATGAAACAAGAAAATGATAATGAAGATCCTAGCTTTGCAGCACCTCACATATAGTGTATGTCTTCTTCAAATTGTAGTTTAACTAACAGCAAGATACCTTTGATGTAAATAACACAGGAAAACATAGTTGTTATAGAAATTAAAGCAATATGTAGTCTTGGAAAGGAAATAGTCCATGGAATTTTCCAGGCCAAAATACTGGAGTGGGTAGCCTATCCCTTCTCCAGCGGATCCTCCTGACCCAGGAATTTAACAGGGTTCTCCTGCATTGCAGGTAGATTCTTTACCAACTGAGCTATCAGGGAAGTAATGATAAGGGTACACAATTTGGTACTGTATCATCTAGATTCAGATTCTAAACTGAAAATTAGTGCTGTAAAGTTAGGCAAGTCACTTGACTTTTGAGCCAGTTTTCCTATTGGTGAACCATGAATTAAAATATTCCTCTTTGTAATAGTCACTGAAGATAATTAAACTATAGAAAATTTATCATTTGTTGAAGGTTAATCATGTCCTAGGCCACAATTCCTAGGTAATAACGCAATAAATGTTTTGTCTACAGTAAGTGAGCAGCTTTATGAATACTGTACAAACTATAATGCTATTTGTAAATATCAGTTAATAGTAACAGTGATGCTACTTGGCACCCCATAGTTTCTAAGTAGTCAACTAAATATCTGTATGACTTCAGATATAATTACTATAATGCCTAGTAATTACACAGAAGAAAAGAAGATACACTCAGTCCCCAAGTATTAACAATTTTGAACTCTTAAGTTTTAAAATCTGTTCTATTATCGAATTTCAAATAATGCAAGAAACCAGGTTCAATTTGCTCTATGCTATCTAGGATCTCTGTTCTCTTAGCTCAGACTTTCAAAATGCCCGTTCCTAAGCAACTGAGGATATGTTGCTGCCAGGGCTATATAAAACTTTTGTGGGGGGACCCAGTAGGAATGAGAGTACATATTATTACTCTTATTTTTCATAAGAGGAAACCGAGGTTCAGCCAGGCCAATGAACACAAAGTGAGAGAGGACATAAACCTAATTTTTAAATTTCAAAGTCTAAAAGCCACCTTCTACTGTGTCCAAGACATGACAAAGAAAAGATAATTTAACAGATGATTTCTAGAGCTCAAGTTCTATCGGATCAATTTTATTAAAGGATTGATTTACTTTTAAAAAATGACCCCTGGGCATATGTCATGTAGTAAAGAGATAAATTTATTCCAGGAAGTTTTATATCAGTTAATTATTTTTATATCCATAAGTGGTTATCAGAAATGCTTGAGGAATGTTCAGTCTGTACATTTTTGAGGATAAGAATTATAATATCCCGTATTCCTTCCATGGAGAGAGAAAGTAAGCTGAGTAGTCTTTGTTCAACTTTGGTGCTAATTTGTTTTTTTGTTCATATTTGTTTTTCCTCCTCTAAATTTTATACATATGCTCTCTAAAACACAAGACAAATATTGAATAAATAAGATATATAATTTCCCCCAAATCCCTTTTGAGTGAAAAATCTTTTTGGAAATGACTTATCATTATATAATCTATATAGAACTTTCAGCAGTAAACATATATTTCAAAGAGTATTCATCAAACATCTTTATAGTCGAGGTGTTGTGCAGAGTACTAAATGACCTTACCGCTTTGAAGGAAGTTAAGAATTTGGTGAGTGAGGTGGACAAAGACAGGGAGTATTTAACTTGTAAAGGATGCATTGGGCCAGCACATGTACTGGGTCCTTTGCTCTGCCTGGATGTACATGCTAAGCTTCTCCTAGTGCTCTGTTCATTTATTCATCCACGGCACACTCATTGTGAGTCAGTCGGATGTTAGGAATTTTACCAATCTCTCATGACACTACCATAAAAAATTAACATAGATCTATAAACGTTGTCCTTAAGGAATAGGAATCTGATTGATGTTAGTGACTATGCTATTACAACATAGATTGACATGATATAGACAGTAGAAGAAGCTACTGGAATATATGAAATGAAAACCGCTCAAACTTGGGAACTTGAGGAAGGCTTTCTCAAAGTGACATCTGAACTGATAATTGAAGTCAGAGAAAGAATAGCCCCAGAAAAGAGGGGAAAGTGAAGGAAATATTCCAGCCTAGAGAAGAGTATATAGAAAGAACAGCCTCAACCTCATACTCTAAAACAAATAGAATTAAACCAATTGAGTAAAATTTTTGAGAAAGGGAAAACCGTGTGTAAAGTTATAGAGAAATTAAATCCACTATGTATATGAGGAAGCAATAGTATTTTGGTATAATTCTATCAAATTCTGCAGTCAAATAACAGAACATGAATCCTGAGGAGGGGAGGAGAGTCAAGATTGAAAAGGACCTTGATATTATTAGGTAGTAGCAAACCACTGACAGGTATCACACAAAGTAATTGCTTAGAATGACTTCCTTAGATTTACAGGTAATAAGATGGAGGACCAGAGAGGTTCTATGACTTGCCCAAAGGCATACAGCTAGTTAGAAAAAGGATTGGCTACACGTGCCTCACCTTCAGGCATTTAAATTATTTGGGAAATTTAAACCTTTGACAAATTGATTGTCAAGCAACTGATATCAGTGGCTCCGTCTCTCAAGAAGACTCCCTAAAATATGTCCTTTCCAGAGTAAATCCCGGGATGACATCTAGATAAACACAAAAAGAAGGCCCTGCTTGCTTGATTTGCAATATTCTTCTCCTGCATCCCTCCCTTTTCGCCTCACTTATGTTTGATTATTCACTGTCTCTCACCCTGAATATGAGTTTCAGAAGGGTCACTGTCATCTTGTCACAGAATGAGAACTGTCTCCCCTGAGTTCCCCAGCACCTGCAGCACAGTTTACATTGATTCAGATTAGCTCTGGGTCAGCAGTGCTGTAAGAAGAGGGTTTTAACTCCTTCTAGACCTGGTTTCTTTCTCGGAGAGAGTCTGAGGACAGCACATTCCCCGGCCTTTCTGCTCACTTCCTGCCCTCTCTCCAGAGTAGGCTGGGTTTTCTCCCTCAGCCTGCAAGCTTCTGTTTTCTGCCTGGCTGAGCTCACCGCCTTCCTATGACACCTCAGGGAATTGCCCTCTTATTACCACAATTACAATCTGTACACATTTCATTAAACTAATATCGCTTCGCACAGGCTTTCTCCACAGAACTGCACAGCTGGAGGCCCATTTCTTTTCCTCAGCTTAAACACTTTGACAGGTTAAGAAAGCTATTATGTCTGAATAACAGGTGTTGCAAAACAATGTGCATTTGATGTTTAAATGAGAGAGCTTCTTTATTGACTGGCTTTATTGCAGCGAAGGCTTTCCTTTTTCACAATGACTGGATTTTTATTGTTTTTACTGCTTTTTAAAGTGTATTCTGTTGTTTCGGAATAGGTCTGAAGTGACTGTGTGTGGTTATTTGTTATTCTGCTGTCCTCTCCTTTTATTATTATTATTATTATCAGTGCCTCTTGCTTTACTTCTCAGGTGAAAGAGTTGCAGAAATAGAAGGGTTTTGTTGGGTCTCTTTCTCTGTACTAGAAGCACACCCACTTCATGAACAACTCCCAGAGGATCTCTAACGGTCTCCTTCTCTATTATTTCCCTCTGTTTTTATTGCCTTCTCAGTCCTCTCACCTACCTTCCAGTTACTGAATGAATTGGTTCCCAAATGAGAAACAGTAAAATACAGAGGGAGCGCTTACTGTTATGCTTCCTTATCTGAATATCACTGTCCCATTCTTTGTTTAGGACTTTGATGCATAGGACATACACAGGGGTATATAATATTGGGTATTTATCCTTTTTATCTCTTAACATTTTGTTTATTTTTCCTTATATTTATCAGTGTTAAGCAAATCTTTATTCCTTTTCTCTTTTTCCTCACACAATATCATGCTCAGCAGGGTATAGTCTGCTTTATTATTTCAATAAGATGACTTTTGCTGAAGAGACAACCAAGTGTTAAAATACCATTTTTCAAAGGCAAGTGCTCAGTGAGAGAGAACACATGATTATGAAAGCATAGAAATGGATGGAAAGAAAAGATGACTTTGAAATATTTAGATGTGTATTCTTACAATTTCTAGTATAGTGCTCTTTGTATTGTAGGCACTCAAAAACGATTATTAATGCAAAGATAAGCCATAATATACTTTTTGAAAGCAAAATTTAGATGCCATGTTTACTTATGTTTTATGGTATTAAAAAAGCAGGAAAAGAAAAAAGGAAGACAAAAGAAAAAGCTCACTATTTCCTTGAGCGGAATATTTTCAATTCCCTTAGTATGTTCAAAAGTCGTAATCATCCTAATTATCACCTTTTTTGTGTCTGTGAAGCCAAATGAGGTCATATCTTTGACTAGATGAGATTTATGTTTTACTCAATGTATGTATACCAGCTACTAGAATTGGGGCAGAGCCTAGTTCCCTGTGTATCTTTAGTATCTAGGGCATATTTGAGAACAAAGTAGGTACTCAGTAAGAGGTTGCTGAATGGATTGATCTTAGTCCCTTTAGAGGTAAATTCTTTTTTGGAGGGTGGGCTGTGCCGTGTCTTTGCTGCTGTGCAGGCTTTTCTCTTGGGCTGTATGCAAGGGCTGCTCTCTAATTGGACATGGGCTTCTCATTGCAGTGGCTTTTCTTTCAGAGCATGGGCTCTAGAGCGCATGCGCTTCAATGGTTGCAGCACGTGGACTCAGTAGTTTTGGCTCCTGAGTTATGGAGCACAGGCTTCACAGTTGTGGTCCACAGGCTTAGTTGCTCCAAGACATGTGGGACCTTCCTGGATCAGGGATCGAACTCGTTCGTGTCTCTTCTATTGGCAGGTGGATATTTTGCCACTGAGCCACTAGGGAGGTCCTAGGAATGAATTCTTCACCTGGATTTCAGATGGCTCCAAGACCTCCTGAAATTCTAAGTATAATTTTGTGTATACACAAAGGAGTGGGACAGTGAGAATTCCTGGTTTTCACCGGATTATCAAAGGAATCTGTGACTCCAAAGTTTATGAATCCCATCCTAAAAAGAAGTGTTTTGAATGATAATGATAACAATGAAACATTTGGAAATGCAGGAATTATTTATTAAGCTTGTGGCTTAAGCGTATTTTTCTGTTGTAAAGTTATGCCTAGTTAAACATGGAATTTAGGAGACTAGGTAAGTTTTACTTGATCTTATAAAAATATACTCTGATATTATTTAACTGTTCCTTCCCAGAGCCAGAGACCAACTGTGACCATCCACCTACAACTGTAACACAGATGGATATTATTAATAATAACACCCAAACTTGCACTTTCTGTAAGTACTTTGCAATTTAAAAAGTGCTTTCTTCACAGAAATCCATCCCACTAGATTACTGATTCACCAATACCCCTGGGAACAGATGAGGTCAGTTCTATTTTCAGGGATTTCCAAGTACAGTCTGTGTCTAAATCTCTGTGATGCCTATTTTTTTAAGTAGTAATTCTGCATGTATGAGGCACAGTTCTCCAGAGAATTTCAATGAACTTCATCAAGTTTCCACAAACGATGTAAAACAAGACTGGGAGTCTTTTCACTTGACAGGTAAGGAAACTAAAATGCAGATACTGTTTAATGATTATTCTCGTAGCTATCTGGACCATGACTGGATATGCAAATCAAAATATTAATCCTGAATTTTTCATTAGTTGCTTGCTTCTAAACTAATAAACACAGAAAAATTAATATTTATAGATTTAGGAATATCTTTCCAAAAAATCTCAATATATATTTTTCTTTCTGATTTAAAACTGAGAAAATAATTTTACCTTAGGAAATTGGTTTTAAAATGAAGGAAAAAGTTTTATAGGTTTGAGCCAATGGATTTAAATGAAAAGTTATGAATACCTATCAATATCCTAAAATTTAGTAACATAGTATATGATCAATAGATTAGGGAAATCCATTATACCAGCTTTTTAGAAATATCTGCTTTTTTCAGATAACTCCACAGATGTGGGTGATACATGAATTTTCAGAAAAAAGGTTTTGTTTGAAAGATGGTGAATGAAAGATCAGATTGAGAGTTTTGCTTTCTAGTTTCTTTACCTCTCAACTATGTTAATTAGATTATTTAGCATGACACAGATTCCCTTTCCAGATTTACTCTTTAGGCCATTTTGAAACTTTACATCTTTAGGTATTTATGTGAAGGAATATTAAAAAGCTAAATTCAGTTTTACCTCTTACGCATTCTTCCCTTTTAAATATTGCAAGGTATGACTATGCTTCAACATATTCTCTGATTCAGCCTATTGCAAATAATAGAATCAGTTGTCCATAGCAGTTCTGTCAATTAGATTGTATCTGTGCTGTCTTTCTCTTGTCCTAGAAATTCATCTTCTTGAAAGCATTTGTGTTATTGAAAGCAACGGAGCCTGGTAATGCTAGCCATTACCTTTACTTCATTTGCATTTTTGTCCAATATTTTATCCCCAAGTTCCCTCCTCTTTCCTGAAGCCCACATCACTCCATTGCATCTCATCAGGTGCCCTCTCAGCCACACAGAGGCAGCCTGCTGTGCAAAAACAAACTGGGCACAGACCAGTTTCCCAAGTGTCTAGGACTTCTCACGCTTGTTCCTTAAGCCAGCAGCAGCTGGGATGACCCAGATACTAGAACTGTTTTCCTCTCTCTGGGTTTCCCCATTTCCAGGAATGACCATTGTTCATTACCTCCAGGATTTGAAAACACAGCAGGATCCCTGTGGGTGGTACAATTTCCTCTGCTGGAAAAATGAAGGCACAATGCGAAACTGAAAGCCCCAAAGAGCAGGAGGGTGAGTGTAGCAAAGCAGAAAATGTTAGCACAGTGTTCCATTATGCCAGCAAGTATTCCTTCCTATGTGTGTGAAAACAGGAGGAGAATTACACACTCACCTGCCCAGTTACAGGCAACTGTCACCAAGAATAAATGCGGTTTTCAAATACAATAGGGAAACAAGAATTTATTCAGTATGGGGATTAAATCTAAGCAAAAAAGAAAATGTCAGGAAGAAAAAATATGTATGGTTAATTTAATAAGATTTATTTTCTGCCCAGTAAATCCTAAATAACTTCTAAAGAACAGTCCTTGGGCGTAGAAGAAAAATAAATTTCTAAGTTTTCTTTTGGCTTATGATGAAAAAGACCTAAGTTATTAGTCAATATCCCTAAAAGATTTTATCTAAACCCATGGTTCCTAAACTTCAGCATTCTTTACAGTCACCTGGGGAATTGGTAAAAGTACAGAGGCTCATATCCTATCTTGCATCAATCCATTCGCCTCTATGCTCTGGTAGCTTTCCGAACAATTCTCCAAACCCAAGTTTGAGAACCACTGATCCAAACCATGAAGGGGAAGAACTAAAACATTTCAATACTATACATTCTTTTATTTTAACTTTTTTTGTACAATTTTGAGTTACAAAATTTAATAGTAACATTGGAGCCATCTTAGACTCTTTTATATCCCACATCCAACCTATCAGCAAATCTTGGCTGTTTCTTTGAAATGGAGCCCAAAGCTGATCGCTACTCATCACTTTCACCTCCATCATCCTACTCAAAATTCAACATGAGCCTCACATGTTGTTGTTCAGTTGCTCAGGCATGTCCCTACATGGGAAGCAGCACACCAGGCCTCCCTGACCTCACCCTCTCCCAGAGTTGGCCCAACTTCATGTCTATTCATCAGTGATACCATCCAGCCATTTCATCCTCTGATGCCCTCTTCTCCTTCTGCCCTCAATCTTTCCCCAAATCAGGGACTTTTCCAAAGGGTCGGCTGCTTGCATCATGTTGCCAAAATACTGGAGCTCCAGCTTCAGCATCAGTCCTTCCTTTAAGATTGACTGGTTTGATCTCCTTGCTGTCCAAGGGACTCTCAGAAGTCTCCTTCACCACCATAGTTCGAAAGCATCAATTCTTTGGTGCTCTTCCTTTTTTATGGTCCAGCTCTCACAACCATATGTAACCACTGGAAAGACCATAGCCTTGACTATATGGACCTTGTCAGCAGAGTGATGTCTCTGCTTTTTAACACACTGTCTAGGTTTGTCATAGCTTTTCTGCCAAGGAGCAACTGTCTTCTGATTCCATGGCTTCAGTCATCATCTGCAGTGATTTTAGAGCCCAAAAAGAGGAAATATGTCATTGCTTCTCCATTTTCCTTTTCTATTTGCCATGAAGTAATGGGACCAGATCATGGGAAATAGATAGGGAAACAGTGGAAACAGTGTCAGACTTTATTTTTTGGGGCTCCAAAATCACTGCAGATGGTGATTGCGGCCATGAAATTAAAAGATACTTACTCCTTGGAAGGAAAGTTATGACCAACCTAGATAGCATATTAAAAAGCAGAGACATTACTTTGCCAACAATGGTCAATCTAGTCAAGGCTAGGGTTTTTCCTGTGGTCATGTATGGATGTGAGAGTTGGACTGTGAAGAAAGCTGAACGCCAAAGAATTGATGCTTTTGAACTGTGGTGTTGGACAAGACTCTTGAGAGTCCCTTGGACTGCAAGGAGATCCAACCAGTCCATCCTAAAGGAGACCAGTCCTGGGTGTTCTTTGGAAGGACTGATGCTGATGCTGAAACTCCAATACTTTGGCCACCTCATGTGAAGAGTTGACTCATTGGAAAAGACCCTGATGCTGGGAGGGATTGGGGGCAGGAGGAGAAGGGGACGACAGAGGATGAGTTGGCTGGATGGCATCACCAACTCAATGCACATGAGTTTGGGTGGACTCCGGGAATTGATGATGGACAGGGAAGCCTGGCGTGCTATGATTCATGGGGTTGCAAAGAGTCGGACATGACTGAGCAACTGAACTCAACTGAATGGGACCAGATGCCATGATCTTAGTTTTTTTTAATATTTAGTTTTAAACCAGCTTTTTCACTCTCCTCCTTCACCCTCTTCAAGACATTCTTTAGTTCCTCTTCACTTCCTGCCATTCAGTTCAGTTCAGTTCAGTCACTCAGTCATGTCTGACTCTTTGCAACCGTGTGGACTGCAGCACACCATGCTTCCCTGTCTATCATCAACTCCAGGAGCTTGCTCAAACTCATGTCCATTGAGTTGGTGATGTCATCCAACCTTCTCATCCTCTGTCATCCACTTTTCCTCCTACCTTCAATTTTTCCCAGCATCAGTGTCTTTTCCAATGAGTCAGTTCTTCGGATTAGGTGGCCAGTGTATTGGAGCTTCAGCCTCAGCATCGATCCCTCCAATAAGTCTTCAGGACTAATTTCTTCAGGATTGACTTGTTTGATCTCCTTGCAGTCCAAGGGACTTTCAAGAGTCTTTTCCAACACCACAGGTCAAAAGCATCAATTCTTCAGCACTCAGCTTTCTTTATGGTCCATCTCTCACATCCATACATGACTAGTGGAAAGACCACAGCTTTGACTAGACAGACCTTTGTCAGCAAAGTAATGTCTCAGTTTTTTAATATGCTGTCTAGGTGGGTCATAACTTTTCTTTCAAGGAGCAAGCATCTTTTAATTTCGGGTTGCAGTCACCATCTGTAGTGATTTTGAAGCTCAAGAAAATAAAGTCTCTCACTCTTTCCTCATCTATTTGCCATGAAGTGATGGGACTAGATGCCATGATCTTCGTTTTCTGAATGTTGAGTTTTAAGCCAGGTTTTTCACTCTCCTCTTTTAGTTCCAAGAGGCTCTTTACTTTCTCTTTGCTTTCTGCCATGAGGGTGATGTCATCTGCATATCTGAGATTATTGATATTTCTCTGGGTAATCTTGATTCCAGCTTTGGAATCATCCAGCCCAGCATTATGCCTGATGTACTCTACATATAAGTTAAATAAGCAGGGTGACAATATACAGCCTTGTTGTACTCTTTTTCCAGTTTGGAACCAGTCTGTTGTTCCATGTCTTGTTCTAACTGTTGTTTCTTGACCTGCATACAGATTTCTCAGGAGGCAAGTAAGTTGGTCTGGTATTCCCATCTCTTAAATAATTTTCCACAGTTTGTTGTGATCCACCCAGTCAAAGGGTTTGGTGTAGTCAATAAAGCAGAAGTAAATGTTTTTCTGGAATTCTCTTGCTTCTCTGATGATCCAGCAGATGTTGGCAATTTGATCTCTGGTTCTTCTGCTTTTTCTAAAACCAGCTTGAACATGTGGAAGTTCTCAGATCATGTACTGTTGAAATGTGGCTTGGAGAATTTTGAGCATTACTTTCCTAGCATGTGCTACTGCTGCTGCTAAGTCACTTCAGTTGTGTCCGACTCTGTGTGACCCCATAGACGGCAGCCCACCAGGCTCCACTGTCCCTGGGATTCTCCAGGCAAGAACACTGGAGTGGGTTGCCATTTCCTTCTCCAATGCATGAAAGTGAAAAGTGAAAGGGAAGTCGCTCAGTCGTGTCTGACCCTCAGTGACCCCATGGACTGCAGCCCTCCAGGCTCCTCCATCCATGGGATTTTCCAGGCAAGAGTACTGGAGTGGGTTACCATTGCTTAGCATGTGAGATGAGTGCAAATTCTGCGATTAGAGTGGTATCATCTACATATTTGAGGTTGTTGATGTTTCTCCTGCCTATCTTGATTCCAGCTTGTAACTCATCCTGCCCGTCATTTATCATGTATTTATACATGAGCTCAGTGTATAAGTTAAACAAACAGGGTGACAACAGACAGCCCTGTTGTACTTTCTCAATCCTGAGTCAATCAGTTGTTCTGTACAGGGTTCTAACTCTTGCTTCTTGGCCTAAATACAGCTTTCTCAGGAGACAGGTAAGATGGTCTAGTACTCCCATGTCTTTAAGAGCTTTCCACTGTTTGTTAAGATTCACACAGTCAAAGGCTTTAGCATAGTTAATGAAACAGAGGTAGATGTTTTTCTGGAATTCTCTTGCTTTCTCTATGATCTAGCAAATGTTGGCAATTTGATCTCTGGTTCCTCTTCCTTTTATAAACCCAACTTATTCATCTGGAAGTTCTTGATTTGCATAATGCTGAAGCGTAGCATGCAAGGTTTTAAGTGTGACCTTACTAGTATAGCGCAGGTGGCTGCCATGGGCGCGCCATAGCGCAGGCAAGAGGAGCCACCCCACGTCCGAGGTCAGGGGCGGTGGCCGGGAGGAGCTACCGCACGCCCTTAAGCCCTAGGCCAAGGGCGGCGGCCAGGAGGACCAACCCCACGTCCAAGGAGTCCTGGCTGCACAGGCGCAGGAGGGCCTAGAGGAGCTATCCCACACTGAAGGTCAGGAAGGGTGACAGTGAAGAGATACCCCTCATCTAAGGTAAGGAGCAATGGCTGCACTTTGCTGGAGCAGCTGTGAAGAGATACCCCACACCCAAGGTAAGAGAAACCCAAGTAAGATGGTAGGTGTTGCAAGAGGGCATCAGAGGGCAAACACACTGAAACCATACTCACAGAAAATTAGTCAATCTAATCACACTAGGACCACAGGCTTG
The DNA here is from genome assembly GCF_029378745.1 of Bos indicus. NCBI lineage: Eukaryota > Metazoa > Chordata > Mammalia > Artiodactyla > Bovidae > Bos > Bos indicus. The sequence goes on from NC_091765.1 coordinate 27,941,707, forward strand.
TCTAACTCAGTGAAACTAAGCCATGCCTGTGGGGCAACCTAAGACGGGCGGGTCATGGTGGAGAGATTTGACAGAATGTGGTCCACTGGAGAAGGGAATGGCAAACCACTTCAGTATTCTTGCCTTGAGAACCCCATGAACAGTATGAAAAGGCAAAATGATAGGATACTGAAAGAGAAACTCCCCAGGTCAGTAGGTGCTCAATATGCTACTGGAGATCAGTGGAGAAATAACTCCAGAAAGAATGAAGGGATGGAGCCAAAGCAAAAAGAATACCCAGCTGTGGATGTGACTGGTGATAGAAGCAAGGTCCAATGCTGTAAAGAGCAATATTGCACAGGAACCTGGAATGTTAGGTCCATGAATCAAGGCAAATTGGAAGTGGTCAAAAAGAGATGGCAAGAATGAATGTCGACATTCTAGGAATCAGAGAACTGAAATGGACTGGAATGGGTGAATTTAACTCAGATGACCATTATATCTACTACTGAGGGCAGGAATCCCTCAGAAGAAATGGAGTGGCCATCATGGTCAACAAGAGAGTCCAAAATGCAGTTCTTGGATGCAATCTCAAAAACGACAGAATGATCTCTGTTCGTTTCCAAGGCAAACCATTCAATATCACAGTAATCCAAGTCTATGCCCCAACCAGTAACACTGAAGAAGCTGAAGTTGAACGGTTCTATGAAGACCTACAAGACCTTTTAGAACTAACACCCAAAAAAGATGTCCTTTTCATTATAGGGGACTGGAATGCAAATGTAGGAAGTCAAGAAACACCTGGAGTAACAGGCAAATTTGCCCTTGGAATACGGAATGAAGCAGGGCAAAGACTAATAGAGTTTTGCCAAGAAAATGCACTGGTCATAACAAACACCCTCTTCCAACAACACAAGAGAAGACTCTATACATGGACATCACCAGATGGTCAACACCAAAATCAAATTGATTATATTCTTTGCAGCCAAAGATGGAGAAGCTCTATACAGTCAGCAAAAACAAGACCAGAAGCTGACTGTAGTTCAGACCATGAACTCCTTATTTCCAAATTCAGACTTAAATTGAAGAAAGTAGGGAAAACCACTAGACCATTCAGGTATGACCTAAATCAAATCCCTTATGATTATACAGTGGAAGTGAGAAATAGATTTAAGGGCCTAGATCTGATAGATAGAGTGCCTGATGAACTGAGGTTCATGACATTGTACAGGAGAGAGGGATCAAGACCATTCCCATGGAAAAGAAATGCAAAAAAACAAAATGGCTGTCTGGGGAGGCCTTACAAATAGCTGTGAAAAGAAGAGATGCAAAAAGCAAAGGAGAAAAGGAAGGATATAAACATCTGAATGCAGAGTTCCAAAGGATAGCAAGAAGAGATAAGAAAGCCTTCTTCAGTGATCAATGCAAAGAAATAGAGGAAAACAACAGAATGGGAAAGACTAGAGATCTCTTCAAGAAAATCAGAGATACCAAAGGAACATTTCATGCAAAGATGAGCTCGATAAAGGACAGAAATGGTACGGACCTAACAGAAGCAGAAGATATTAAGAAGAGATGGCAAGAATACACAGAACTACTGTACAAAAAAGATCTTTGCGACACAGATAATCACAATGGTGTGATCACTGACCTAGAGCCAGACATCCTGGAATGTGAAGTCAAGTGGGCCTTAGAAAGCATCACTATGAACAAAGCTAGTGGAGGTGATGGAATTCCAGTTGAGCTATTCCAAATGCTGAAAGATGATGCTGTGAAAGTGTTGCACTCAATATGCCAGCAAATTTGGAAAACTCAGCAGTGGCCACAGGACTGGAAAAGTTGTTTTCATTCCAATCCCAAAGAAAGGCAATGCCAAAGAATGCTCAAACCACCACACAACTGCACTCATCTCACACGCTAGTAAAGTAATGCTCAAAATTCTCCAAGCCAGGCTTCAGCAATATGTGAACGGTGAACTTACTGATGTTCAAGCTGGTTTTAGAAAAGGCAGAGGAACCAGAGATCAAATTGCCAACATCCGCTGGATCATGGAAAAAGCAAGAGAGTTCCAGAATTGACTATGCCAAAGCCTTTGACTGTGTGGATCACAATAAACTGTGGAAAATTCTGAAAGAAATGGGAATACCAGACCACCTGATCTGCCTCTTGAGAAATTTGTATGCAGGTCAGGAAGCAACAGTTAGAACTGGACATGGAACAACAGACTGGTTCCAAATAGGAAAAGGAGTTCGTCAAGGCTGTATATTGTCACCCTGTTTATTTAACTTATATGCAGAGTACATCATGAGAAACGCTGGACTGGAAAAAACACAAGCTGGAATCAAGATTGCTGGGAGAAATATCAATAACCTCAGATATGCAGATGACACCACCCTTATGGCAGAAAGTGAAGAGGAACTAAAAAGCCTCTTGATGAAAGTGAAAGTGGAGAGTGAAAAATTTGATTTAAAGCTCAACATTCAGAAAACGAAGATCATGGCATCCGGTCCCAACCACTTCATGGGAAATAGATGGGGAAACAGTGGAAACAGTGTCAGACTTTATTTTTCTGGGCTCCAAAATCACTGCAGCCATGAAATTAAAAGATGCTTACTCCTTGGAAGGAAAGTTATGATCAACCTAGATAGCATATTGAAAAGCAGAGACATTACTTTGCCAACAAAGGTCCGTCTAGTCAAGGCTATGGTTTTTCCTGTGGTCATGTATGGATGTGAGAGTTGGACTGTGAAGAAGGCTAATCGCTGAAGAATTGATGCCTTTGAACTGTGGTGTTGAAGAAGACTCTTGAGAGTCCCTTGGACTGCAAGGAGATCCAACCAGTCCATTCTGAAGGAGATCAGCCCTGGGATTTCTTTGGAAGGAATGATGCTGAAGCTGAAACTCCAGTACTTTGGCCACCTCATGCGAAGAGTTGAGTCATTGGAAAAGACCCTGATGCTGGGGGCAGGAGGAGAAGGGGACGACAGGATGAGATGGCTGGATGGCATCACTGACTCGATGGACATGAGTCTCAGTGAACTCCGGGAGTTGGTGATGGACAGGGAGGCCTGGCATGCTGCGATTCATGGGGTCGCAAAGAGTCGGACACAACTGAGCGACTGATCTGATCTTACTAGTATGCTCAAACTACCACTCAATTGCACTCATCTCACACACTAGTAAAGTAATGCTTAAAATTCTCCAAGCCAGGCTTCAGCAATACATGAATGGTGAAGTTCCTGATGTTCAAGCTGGTTTTAGAAAAGGCAGAGGGACCAGAGATCAAATTGCCAACATCTGCTGGATCATCGAAAAAGCAAGAGAGTTCCAGAAAAACATCTATTTCTGTTTTATTGATTATGCCAAAGCCTTTGACTGTGTGGATCACAATAAACTGTGGACAATTCTGAAAGAGATGGGAATACCAGACCACCTGACCTGCCTCTTGAGAAACCTATATGCAGGTTAGGAAGCAACAGGTAGAACTGGACATGGAACAACATACTGGTTCCAAACAGGAAACAGAGTACGTCAAGGCTGTATATTGTCACCCTGCTTATTTAACTTATATGCAGAGTTCATCATGAGAAACGCTGGACTGGAAAAAACACAAGCTGGAATCAAGATTGCTGGGAGAAATATCAATAACCTCAGATATGCAGATGACACCACCTTTATGGCAGAACATGAAGAGGAACTATAGAGCCTCTTGATGAAAGTGATAGAGGAGAGCGAAAAAGTTGGCCTAAAGCTGAGCATTCAGAAAACAAGACCATGGCATCTGGTCCTATCACTTGATGGGAAATAGATGGGGAAACAGTGTCAGACTCTATTTTTTGGGGGGCTCCAAAATCACTGCAGATGGTAATTGCAGCCATGAAATTAAAAGACACTTACTCCTTGGAAGGAAAGTTATGACCAACCTAGATGGCATATTCAAAAGCAGAGACATTACTTTGCCAACAAAGGTCCATCTAGTCAAGGCTATGGTTTTTCCAGTGGTCATGTACGGATGTGAGAGTTGGACTGTGAAGAAAGCTGAATGCTGAAGAATTGATGCTTTTGAACTGTGGTGTTGTAGAAGACTCTTGAGAGTCCCTTGGACTGCAAGGAGATCCAACCAGTCCATCCTAAATGAGATCAGTCTTGGGTGTTCATTGGAAGGACTGATGGTGAAGCTGAACTTCCAATACTTTGGCCACCTCATGTAAAGAGTTGACTCATTGGAAAAGGCTCTGATGCTGGGAGGGATTGGGGGCAGGAGGAGAATGGGACGACAGAGGATGAGATGGCTGGATGGCATCACCAACTCGATGGACATGAGTTTGAGTAAACTCCAGGAGTTTGTGATGGACAGGGAGGCCTGGCGTGCTGCAATTCATGGGGTCGCAAAGAGTTGGACATGACTGAGTGACTGAACTGAACTGCACTGAACTTACTAGCATGGGAGATGAGTACAACTGTCTGATGGTTTGAATATTCTTTAGTACTACCCTTCTTGAGAACTGGGGTGAAGATTGACCTTTTAATGACAACCCACTCCAGTGTTCTTGCCTGGAGAATCCCGGGGATGGGGGAGCCTGGTGGGCTGCCGTCTATGGGGTCACACAGAGTTGGACATTACTGAAGTGACTTAGCAGCAGCAGCAGCAGTCCTGTGGCTACTGCTGGGTCTTCCAGATTTGCTGACATATTGACTGCAACACTTTGATAGCATCAACGTTTAGGGTTTTGAATAGCTTTTCTGGAATTCCATCATATCCATTAGCTTTACTGACAGCAGTGCTTTCTAAGGCCCTTCTGACTTCACGGTCCAGAATGTCTGGCTCTGGGTGACTGACCACATCATTGTGGTCATCTGGTTCATTAAGATCTTTTTTTGTACAGTTCTTCCATGTATTCTTTCCGTCTCTTGATCTCTTCAGCTTCTACTGCAGCTGCTGCTAAGTCACTTCAGTCGTGTCTGACTCTGTGCAGCCCCATAGACGGCAGCCCACCAGGCTCCCCTGCTCCTGGGATTCTCCAGGCAAGAACACTGGAGTGGTAGGTCCCTACAATTTCTGTCCTTTATTCTGTATCCATCTCTGGGCAAAATGTTCCCTAGATATTTCTTTTCCTGAAGGGATCTCTAGTCTGTTCCCTTCTGTTGTTTTCCTCTATTTCTTTGCATTGTTCATTGAAGAAGGCCTTCTTGTCTCTCCTTTCTATTCTTTGGAATTCTGCATTTAATTGGGTGCACCTTTCCCTTTCTTCCTTGCTTTTTGCTTCTCTTCTTTTTTCAGCTATTTGTAAAGCCTCCTCAGATAACCATTTTTCCTTATTGCTTTTCTTTTTCTTTGGCATTTTTTTTTTCATTGCCTCTTGTGCAATATTACAGACCTCTGTCCATAGTTCTTCAGGCACACTGTTTACTAGGTCTCATCCCTTGAGTCTATTCATCACCTCCACTGTTTATTTATAGGGGATTTGATTTAAGTCATACCTGGCTGGTCTAGTGGTTTTCCCCCCTTTCTATGCCACAGTCAGCTCCAGGTCTTTTTTGTTTATTTGTTTTTTGCTGACTGTATACAGCTTCTGCATTTTCAGCTACAAAGAATATAATCAATCTGACTTTGATATTGACCATTTGGTAATGTCCATGTGTAAAGTCATCTCTTGTGTTGTTGAAAAAGGGCGTTTGCTATGACCAGTGCATTCTCTTGGCAGAATTCTGTTAGCCTTTGCCCTGCTTCCTTTGTACTCCAAGGCCAAACTTGCCTGTTACTCCAGGTATCTCTTGACTTCCTACTTTTGCATTTCAATCCCCAATGATGAAAAGCACATCTTTTTTCTGGTATTAGTTCAAGAAGGTCTTCTAGGTCTTCATAGAACAAAAAACCAACTTCAGCTTCAGCATTGGTGGTAGGGGCATAGACTTGAATTACTGTAATACTGAATGGCTTGCCATGGTAACGAACCAAGATCATTCTGTTGTTTTTGAGGTTGTACCCAAATATTGCATTTTGGACTCATTTGTTGATGATGAGGACTACTCCATTTCTTCTAAGGGATTCTTGCCCACAGTAGTAGACATAATGGCCATTTGAATTGCATTTGCTGATTCCCGTCCATTTTAGTTCACTGTTTCCTAAGATGTCGATGTTTATTCTTACCATCTCCTGCCTAGCGTGTACAATTTACCTTGATTAATGGACATAACATTCCAGGTTCGTATGCAATACAGTTCTTTGCAACATCAGATTTTACTTTTGTCACCAGACACATTCACAACTGAGCATTGATTCCGCTTTGACCCAGCCGCTTCATTCTTTCTGGAGATATTAGTAGTTGTCCTCTGCTCTTCCGACCTGGGAGACTCATCTTTCAGTGTCATATCTTTTTGTCTTTTTATACAGCTCGTGAGGTTCTCATGGCAAGTATACTCGGGTGGTTTGCCATTCCCTCCTCTAGTGGGTCACGTTTTGTCAGAACTCTCCACTTTATGACCTGTCTGTCTTTGGTGGCCCTACATGGCGTGGCTCACCTAAGCTACAACAAAAGGACAGTTTCCCTGACTCCTCCCAGTCCCAATCCCAAGTCACACAGTAGCCTGAGTGATCCTGTGAACACTAAATAAGACCATGTTACTCTCCTTCTAAGAATTCCTCATGGCTTGCAGTGCAATTCAGAGTAAAATCCTAGGAGTTATGGACCCATTACCTCGCTTTCCTCTTTCCCTCATTTACATTTCTTAACCACATTGCTTTTCTTGCTGCCTCTTGCACATGCCATTCTTGCCTCTGTCTTGGAACTCTTGTCCTGGTCTGTTGTTTTGCTTGGATCACTCTACCATACTAACCACCTCAATCACTGATCTGCTTCATTCAGACCTCTGCTCAGCTGGCTTCTTGTTCACCCTTGGTAGAATAGAACCCTAGACCCTAGTGATTACATTTTCATGTGTGTGTGTGTGTGTGTATTTTAAACCCTTGTTGGTACCTGGAATGTTATATATTTATCCACTGCTGCTGCAGCTAAGTCGCTTCAGTCGTGTCCGACTCTATGCGACCCCATAGACGGCAGCCTACCAGGCTCCTTGTCCCTAGGATTCTCCAGGCAAGAACACTGGAGTGGGTTGCCATTTCCTTCTCCAATGCATGAAAGTGAAAAGTGAAAGTGAAGTCGCTCAGTCGTGTCCGACTCTTCACGACCCGATGGACTGCACCCTACCAGGCTCCTCTGCCCATGGGATTTTCCAGGCAAGAGTACTGGAGTGGGGTGCCATTGCCTTCTCCGATATATTTATCAGTTTACCCTTAACAGAACATGAGCTTCATGAAGCTGAGACTTGTCCTTTTTGTTTTGAGGAGTGGTATATTATTAGCATTCAAAACAGTTCTGATAAATGAATGGATATATAATTTCTTCTAGAAATACCCCCAAATCACCAACTGGATAGTATTGAGAATTACATTAAATTTATGAGAGTCATTTTATAGATGAGAGAACTAAAGCACAGATACATGTATTTATTTGAGGGCACTTATCTAACTAGCATTTAACTATCTAACTGGATAGACCTGTATTTCCCCTAAAACTCACTAGACCTGTGTCTGGCATTCAGACCTCTCATGACTTCCAAAACAAAATTGTGTGTCACAGCACTTCCTTTGGGCTTCATGTTTTAAATTTAAAAATGACATTTTTGAAATAATATTATACATGTTAACAAAATATTTTGGTAATCGTTCTGTGAATACACAGAAAATGCAGTTTATTGCCTAAAATAAAATTGATGAATGTGATACTTAAGTGTTGGTTTGTTCAGAGTTCAAATCAATATCTATTTTCAGGCAATGTTTTTGTGAGTATATTTCCTTGTTATTATTCTTCCACATACCATCCACTCCAGCCTCTACATCTAGCTTGTGTTCATGATGGGTGACTTTATAGTCTTTTATCATCCTGTTATACCTAGGTCTGTCCATTCTTAATGTTTCATTCCTAGAATGTCTTTATTCCATAGTCCTTAAACAGTCTAGTTCCACATAAGAAGGATTTTGCTTATTTGGGAATATTCAGAGTAATCTCTAGATAAAATCTTTAGGTACTAAGGACAGTAAATATAAGCAACAAGAGAAAAATGTTAAACAAATGTGTCAGTGAAGTGGCCATTAAATTTAAGAGTGAGTGAATTAAAAAGCAATTCATTAATGTCAGTTAGCTAAGTGGATAAGAGTTGATTTTTTCCTGTCTAAAAGAGGTTTTCCACATAACAACTGTCCTTGCTTTCAAGAGCTATTCATAACCCTACTGTGATCCTACTGAATGTATTTACAATGGTGAAAACTGGAATGTGAGACTCGAGCCAATGCTGTGCCATGAGTACTACAGGAAAGGGCCAGGGAGACGGCTTCACAGCTGCATCATCATGCTAAGCATTTGGAACAAAACTCCAGAACAGTGTAGTCACTCTCCGCCAAGAAAGTCACAGCTGTTTCCAATAAGCCTCATGCCCCTACTTTTTCCAGAAATCCATAAAGTCTGAGTGCATGTAGAATCCAGAGAGAAGCTGAAAATACATTCTCATAATTGATAAGTGTTCAGAAGTTAATATCTAAAAGTACAGTCCAATAACAGTTATGTGCTCAGTTGCTCAGTTGTGTCCATCTCTTTGTTACCCTATGGACTTTAGCCTGCCAGGCTCCTCTGTCCATGGAGTTTTCCAGGCAAGAATACTGGAGTGTGTTGCCATTTCCTACTCCAGGGAATCTTCCTGACCCAAGGATCAAACCTGCGTCTCTTTCATCTCCTGCATTGGCAGGTTGATTCTTTACCGCTAGCGTCACCTAGGAAGCTCCTAACAACAGCTATAAAATGAAACTTATATTAACAAGTCACCTACAATAGCAACAAAAACTATAAAGAACTTAAGAAAAAAGTTTATTGGAAAACATGCATTAAAGTATAATAGCGTAGCATATTAACTTATGACCTAATACTAGTTTTCATAAATTTTCTATGTGCTTATAGTAAATTTATCAAATCATTAATTAGGGAAAATAGGTATGTACTGTTTATGTCCTTCAGTGGAAGCTTGCTTAATTGTGCTGTTGACATCTTTTGTAACCTTACTATTTTTTATGTTGTTTTCCAATATGATACTTTTTTAATAAATAATTGTGATTATTTTTCAGCATGAGGACACTGCAATGGATACTATGGAGAAAACATAAATGTCAACAAAATGTCACTATCATTAGGATCACGACCTAAAATGAATTAAAATATGGGTGTGGTTACCTATGGATGCTATTACTTGGAGGAAGGCAAAGAAGTCAAAAGGCAGGAAAAAACAAACCAAAAACTCCCCTACTTTTCCAGGTGAGTTCTACTAAAGCTTCAATATAATTCTATCTTTATATTTTCCCCATTTACTAAGAATAGTGTGGCTTTGAAACTAAGAGCTTATTCTCTCACTGAACTATAAGTGTGTTAAGATTTTTGTAGACCATCTCAAAATCTGACCCAGTCGCTTGCTTGTCTGGGGTTTTTAACAGCCGGAGAAAACTCCATGAAAAGCAATTATAAAATACCCTTGTTTGTTTCCAATTGCAATTTTTCAACTTCTTCCACCTATCAATAAAGAAAGTACTGCTTTTCATAATAGATAATTACTTTAGATAATAAGTTATAGGTGGTTTAACAAGTCTTATACTTCAAATATTGATTTACCTTTTATAATAAAAGGGAACTCAGTAAAGATGGCAATGAAATCTTTTGGTTATCTAAGATACTTATGTTAAAGTAAGATAAGTACACAAGGTAGTTAAGTTCAAGTAATTATTTGTCAGATTGATATGATTCCCCTCCTTTCTTTTGCCAAATAAGTAGAATAAAATAGAAGTGATGATACATTACTTTTCAAGGACAAGCTGTAAATGGTAATGTAGCTTCTACCTGGCTCAACCCCTACCCCAGCTTTTTCTCAAATGCTCACCCTTAGAATCCGGCCACTGTGTCGTGAAGAATTTCAGGCCATGTGTAGTAGTCACGAATAACTGTTCTGATCAGTATTCCAGTTAAGGTATCAAATGAATGACATCAGCTTCTAGACATGTGAGTGACCAAGCCTTGAGATGATTACAATTCCCAGCCTTGAAGGCACTTCAAATGATGCTGAGTACAGCAGAAATGAACTATCCCTGGTGTGCTAAGTTGCTTCAGACATGTCCAACTCTTTGCAACACTATGGTCTGTAGCCTGCCAGGCTCCACCTGTCCATGGGATTCTCTAGTCAAGAATACTGGAGTGGGTTGCCATGTCTTCCTCCAGTGGATCTTGCCAACCCAGGGATCGAACTCACATCTCTTGTGTCTCCTGCCCTTGCAGAAGGGTATTCACCACTAGTGCCACCTGGGAAGCCCTGCTCAAATTGCAGATTTAAGAGCAAAATAAATGTTTTAAGATGCTAAGATCTGAGGTTTCTGTTGTACAACATTAGGTAATTAGAAAAAGAAATAAGAATTTAACATCAAGGGCTCAAACCAAAAATTCTTCATTATTTTGTACATATTATAAAAATTGATATATTGATTTCATATAAATCTGTTAACTTTTGTTTTCTGTATTTTTGGATAATACTAGATGCATTTGTTGTTGTTCAGTCACTAACTTGTGTCCAACTCTTTGTGACCTGATGAACTGCAGCATAACAGGCTCCTCTGTCCTCCACTACCTCCCAGTTTTTGTTGAAATTCATGTCCATTGAGTCAGTGATGCTACCCAACCATCTCATCCTCTGCCACCCCCTTCTTCTTTTGCCCTCAATCTTTTCCAGCATCAGAGTCTTTTCCAATGAGTCGGCTCTTTGTATCAGGTGGCCAAAGTATCAGAGCCACAGCTTCAGCATCTGTGCTTCTAATGGATAATCTAGGGGTGATATCCTTTAGAATATACTGGATTGATTTCCTTGCAGCCCAAGAGTCTTCTCTAGCACCACAATTTGAAAGCGTCAATTCTGTGGTGCTCTGCTTCCTTTATGGCCCTACTCTTACATCCATACATGACTATTGGAAAAACCATGGCTTTGACTATATGGACCTTTGTAAGCAAAGTGTCTCTGATTTTTAACATGCTATCTAGGTTTGTCACAGCTTTCCTTTCAAGGAGCAAATGTCTTTTAATTACATGGCTGCAGTCACTGTCTGCAGTAATTTTGGAGCCCAAGAAGATAAAATCTATCACTGCTTCCACTTTTTACCCTACTATTTGCCATGAAGTGATGGGACCAGATGCCATGATCTTAGTTTTTTGAATGCTGAATTTTGAGCCAGTTTTTTCATTTTCCTCTTTCACCTTCATCAAGAGGGTCTTTAGTTCCTCTTCATTTTCTGGCATTAGAGTGGTATCATCTGCATATAATTTAAGTAAGCAGGGTAACAATGTATAGGCTTGACATACTCCTTTCCCAATTTTTTCCATGTCGAGTTCTAACTGTTGCCTCCTGACCTGCATACAGGTTTTTCAGGAGGCAGGTAAGGTGGTCTGATGTTCCCATCTCCTTAAGAATTTTCTAGTTTGTTGTATCCACACAGTCAAAGAATTTAGTGTAGTCAATGAAGCAGAAGTAGATGTTTTTCTGGAACTCACTTGCTTTCTCTATAACCCAATGAATGAATGCATATTTTGAATTAATATATATTATTTTTGATGAATCAATTAATATGAGATGTATACATATATCAGATCAGATCAGATCAGTCGCTCAGTCATGTCTGACTCTTTGCGACCCCATGAATCACAGCACGTCAGGCCTCCCTGTCCATCACCAACTCCTGGACTTCACTCAGACTCACGTCCATAGAGTCAGTGATGCCATCCAGCCATCTCATCCTCTGTCGTCCCCTTCTCCTCCTGCCCCCAATCCCTCCCAGCATCAGAGTCTTTTCCAATGAGTCACCTCTTCACATGAGGTGGCCAAAGTACTGGAGTTTCAGCTTTAGCATCATTCCTTCAAAAGAAATCCCAGGGCTGATCTCCTTCAGAATGGACTGGTTGGATCTCCTTGCAGTCCAAGGGACTCTCAAGAGTCTTCTCCAACACCACAGTTCAAAGGCATCAATTCTTCAGTGCTCAGCCTTCTTCACAGTCCAACTCTCACATCCATACATGACCACAGGAAAAACCATAGCCTTGACTAGACGAACCTTTGTTGGCAAAGTAATGTCTCTGCTTTTGAATATGCTATCTAGGTTGGTCATAACTTTCCTGCCAAGGAGTAAGCGTCTTTTAATTTCATGGCTGCAGTCACCATCTGTAGTGATTTTGGAGCCCAGAAAAATAAAGTTTGACACTGTTTCCACTGTTTCTCCATCTATTTCCCATGAAGTGGTGGGACCAGATGCCATGATCTTCATTTTCTGAATGTTGAGCTTTAAGCCAACTTTTTCATTCTCCACTTTCACTTTCATCAAGAGGCTTTTGAGTTCCTCTTCACTTTCTGCCATAAGGGTGGTGTCCTCTGCATATCTGAGGTTATTGATATTTCTCCCGGCAATCTTGATTCCAGTTTGTGTTTCTTCCAGTCCAGCGTTTCTCATGATGTACTCTGCATATAAGTTAAATAAACAGGGTGACAATATACAGCCTTGACGAACTCCTTTTCCTATTTGGAACCAGTCTGTTGTTCCATGTCCAGTTCTAACTGTTGCTTCCTGACCTGCATACAAATTTCTCAAGAGGCAGATCATATATAGATTTATAATATATTACATATGGCAAATTAGTCAGTATTCAAATGTTGAAAGCATTGTATTCCTAATAAATTGTTCATCACTAAATTAGAATATCATTTATTTGACACTTATATCACCTTATCAACTGCATTCTGGAGGGTATATCAGTTCAGTTCAGTTGTTCAGTCTTATCCTATTCTTTGTGACCCATGGACTGCAGCATGCCAGGCTTCCCTGTCCTTCACCAACTCTGGAGCTTACCCAAACTCATGTCCATATAGTCAGTGATGCCATCCAACCATCTCATCCTCTGTCTTCCCCCTTCTCTTCCTGCCTTCAATCTTTCCCACCATCGGGGTCTTTTCCAATGAGTCAGTTCTTCGCATCAGGTGGCCAAAGTATTGGTGTTTCAGCTTCAGCATCAGTCCTTCCAGTGAATATTCTGGACTGATTTCCTTTAGGATGGACTGGTTGGATCTCCCTGCAGTCCAAGGGACTCTCAAGAGTCTTCTCCAACACCAAGGTTCAAAAACACCAATTCTTCAGTGCTCAGCTTTCTTTATAGTCCAGCTCTCACATCTGTACATGACTACTGGAAAAACCATAGCTTTGACTAGACAGACCTTTGTTGGTAAAGTCTGTCACTGTTTCCATTGTTTCCCCATCTATTTGCCATGAAGTGATGGGACTGGATGCCATGATCTTAGTTTTCTGAATATTGAGTTTTAAGCTAGCTTTTTCACTCTCCACTTTCACTTTTATCAAGAGGCTCTTTAGTTCTTCACTTTCTGCCATAAGGGTGGTGTCATCTGCATATCTGAGGTTATTGATATTTCTCCTGGCAATCTGAGTCCAGCTTGTGCTTCATCCAGCCCAGCGTTTCTCATGATGTACTCTGCATATAAGTTAAACAAACAGGGTGACAATATACAACCTTGATGTACTCCTTTACTGATTTGGAACCAGTCTGTTGTTCCATGTCCAGTTCTAACTGTTGCTTCTTGACCTGCATACAGATTTCTCAGGAGGCAGGTCAGGTGAGAATGCAAAAAGATAGGACACTGATGGTGTATACCTAGTACACTTTAACATTCTGTTTGTTTTTTTTTAATTTACTTTATTATTATGCTATAAGTGTGCCTCTTATTTTAAAAACATATAGCTGGATTGTTAAAAAATGTCAATATTTGAATTGCAACAGATAAATTTAATTCATTTATATTTACTGTGATTATCAACATATTTACATCTTTTATTTGATTTTATTTTGTACTTTCTTATTACCCAGCTATCACCATGTTTTTTACTCCTCTTTTTCTTTGCAAGCAGGGTTTCTTCTCTTTCATTTATTGATTTTATTTCTCCTTTGGATTGCAAATTATACATTGTCTATTTTTTTAGTGCATATTCACATTTTCAGTTTCCATATGTAACAAAGGTGAAGCCACATCTCAACTCTACTCCTGAACAATTTTAGGAACTTGGAATGCTTAACTCTGCTTTTCTTCCCTCACATCTTTCATGACATTAATTTTCTGTATTTTAATTCTATGTTGTTATCCTAATATATAGACTAATCACTAACTTACTGTTTCATGTCATAAATATGTACCATATATTACCAAAATTTTTTCTCATTATTCTCTGCTATATCACAGTACACCTTTGAGGTTCAATTTCCATGTTCCTAAGATGAAGCTTTTAGAACATCCTTTAGTGAATGTGATGGTACCAAACACTGTTTGATAATTAGAAAACAGGTTTACTTTGCCTTCATTCTTTAGTAATAGTCATGGCAGAGATTTTTAAAATTTTATTTTATATTGGAGTATATTTGATTCACAATGCTGTGTTAGTTTTAGGTGTGCAACAAAGTGACTCAGTTAAAGATTCTGGTTTCAAAAGCAGGGATGTCTCTAACTGGACACATACACAAAGTTCTAATGATTTCTATAAGTTATGACTTTTCCTGAGAACTTCAGGCTCCTTATGGCATGAGACAGGAGGGCAACAGGAGGACTCACCATTCTGGCAAGGATAACTGACCTGGGTTATCAGCCTGATGTTACACAAGAGGGACAGGGAGGAAAATGTTTGGCTCCAGCTGATTCACTTCAGTACCTTTTGCTATTTCCTTGCTCAACTTTGACAGTAAATGGACTAAGGTAGAAAAACAGCCTAAAAAGGGTAAGCTCAGATCCCACAGGAATGAGTGTCACAGTCACATCCTCTAGTAAGCCACCTAGACAAAGAGAATCAGCTGAGGATAGAAAAAAAACTAGAATGTATCAATAGTATACCTTGTACACTTTGTAGTATATAGAGTTGGTGAAGAACAGGGAAGCCTAGTGTGCTGCAGTCCATAGGGTCGCAAAGAGTCAGACATGACCGAGCGAGTGAACTGAACTGATCAATAGTATAGAAGGAAGATTTGTGCATAATTCATGATCCTGAAACCAGCTGTACCAGTGGGGCTGTAGTTTGACCCATTAACCTTTCTCTTCTGTGTTTTCCTAAGGAAAATAGGTACACCAGCATCCTAGAAGATTTGCTCCAAAAATTTATACATATGATTGTACCTAACAGGCACATATTTCCTTTCAGAGCTCAAAGACTAATTCTCCCAGCTGTCAGCTCATCCTTCTGGCTGTCTGGGCCCTCTGGGAGCTGCCCACAGCTGGAGAGATCTGGTTTGTCCAAAATAAACACTTCTTCCTGGGAAAGTCTGCCTTCAGTTGACAGGTCAGTATGAGACTACAAAGACTCAGTCCTCTTCGTTGCAACTCTGAGGGTTGTTTCAGCTTCAGAGCTCCTCACCTTGGCTAGCTGAGGTCTTTGCTGAGACAGCCTCCAAACCCAGGCCCTCCCTTGGCTGTTAATCCTGCAAGCACCCCCTGATGCACTCTCCATCTCAGAGTCTCCTTTCTGGGGTAATCAACACCTTCAAGTGCCCTTCACTCTTCAAATATGTATGTCCCTCCAGGAGGACCAACATGTTTTCTGTTTTACAAAAATTTGCCTTACTGATCTCTTAGTTCAAAACCTCTGCTAAGTGTATCTGCCTTCAATGCTTCCCATTTGTTCAGTGCCAACCCTATTTACAATGCACAAAATCTTAATCCACATTGACATTCCACTGCCTTTTGTCTGCAAGACTATGGTCCTTATCCCACTAAGTCATATAGTTTACATTTCCCTGTAAATGCATTTTTCTGCTAAGTAAGAATCATTCTTTAAAATTTGAGATTATGTTTTAAATGATTTGTGAATTCTATAATGAATCTTGTGTAACACTAGGCACATTATACAATTCCAAGTATTTGCTAATTTGAAGATTACCTAATAAATGTAATCCACACCCTTATCTCTCTCTCTCTCCCTCTGTAGTTCACTAAACTCAAGTTCTACCTCCCTCTCTAAACTATCTTCTCTTTCAGCCCATCTTCAATATCAGTTGCTGAATTAACTATGGCAGAAAGAACCCTCAGGTATTGTGGTTTTTCCACAAATGGTGGCATTTAAATGAGTGTCTGAATAAATAAATGATTAACTTATTAAGTCAAGTTCCCCCAGACCTAGGATCTTCTTACCAAACCATGGTTAACAGATCCTTGCATAAATCTATATATACTCATGTGAACCTCATTACCCCTATCCCAATGCTCCATTGTCCCTACATCATGTCTGTGGCCATCAAGAGAAAAGATCTAGTGTAAGGAGAATGGTAAAGTGGAAGAAAGCCAGGGCTCACTGAGCCTCTGGGTTATAACATGTCCTATCTTCTTGTGACACTTGGGCTCACTGTTCTCCATTCTATTCTACCTGGTAATCAGGGATTGTGGCCCTCCTCTACAACTAATCCAGTACCTAAGGGTCCTAGGACTTCACTAATTCCTGCCAGTCCTCTTATTGTTCAGTCACTCAGTCATGTCCGACTCTTTGCAACCCATGGACTGCAATACACCAGGCTTCCCTGTCCACCATATCCCAGAGTTTGCTCAAACTCATGTCCATTGGGTCAATAATGCCATCTAACCATCTCATGCTCTGTTGCCTCCTCCTCCTCCTGCCCTCAATCTCTCCCAGCATTAGGGTCTTTTCCAATGAGTCAGCTGTTCACATCAGGGAGCCAATCCTCTTATCCTAGATCTAAATCCTGCTTAGTTTACCTCTGGCTCTAATTAGAAGATCCTCCTTTGTATGGACAAACTGCCGGACGTAGAGCAAAACATCACTGCTCCATTTCAGAACTGAATTATTACCAAATTCTCCTTTACTGCTATGTCCCAGAATGCAGATTCATATGCTTGGTATGTAACTGTGATTAAGCTTATGCTCACTAGGTACAGGGCTTCAAATGCAAACTGGCTCTCTTGTGCTCCATTTGCATAAATGTGTGGGGTAGGGGAAACTTCTGCAACAAACATTGTTCCCTCAGTTCCATTCTGGATGCCATTGCATTTACTCCTAGTGGGTCTTGGCCTTCCCTAATATATTAGTTAGCTAGGGCTGCTGTGACAAAGTACCACAGAAAGAGGGGACCTAAACAACAGAAATTCATTTTTTCATTGTTCTGGAGGCTAGATGTCCAAGGTCAGGTATTGAAGGGTTTGGTTTCTTCTGATGCCTCTCTTCTTGGCTTACACATGCCTGCCTTATTGCTGTGTCCTCATATGCTCTTTTCTCTGTGCACAGCATCCCTGGCATCTCTCTCTGTATCCTAATTTCCTCTTTTTAGAAAGATACAAGTCAGCTTGGATTAAGACCTACCTTAAGAGTTTCATTTTAACATAATCGCCTCTTTAAAGATCCCATCTCCAAACACAGTCATGTTCTAAGGTAACTGGGTGTTAGCACTTCAACATAAATATTTGGGGAAGGGCATAATTCTACAGTTCTAACAGTAGCATATTCAGTACTCTGCGTTGCTGATGTCTTCGCAGTTCTCTCATTTGAGCCATCCCATTTATCAGCTAATCTCTTCCACAGCAACTTACCACTACTGGAAAGCAAACTCAATAGCTCCCCCAAATACTCTGTAATCATTGCTGCTATTAAACCACTTTAATAAATAACAGGTTTTTAAAATAAATAACTGGTTTTTATTATTTATTTATTAATAAATAACTGGTTTATTTTTAAAATTAAATAAATTTATTTTAAAATTAATTTATTTTAAAGTAAATAAATTCACTGGCCTCTACTTTGATTTGTTAAGTAAAAAATAGTTAACAATTCAAAAATAAACTCTCACCCCTACCCCCTAGCCCCAGATCCTAAGTATTTCTATATATACCAGGAGAACATATTATATTTTGTTTAATTTGATAAACATTTCAAAAACAATATATTCTTAACTGTTTAAATTTGTGGCTTTGACCTCTCTGTTAGTAATTTTTCTATTTCAAAATATCTGCATTCATTCTCAATATACTCACCAGGAAATTGTGGAGGATAATTACTTTTCTGTGTGAGTGAAGAAAAATTTTACTTTTTACATAGTCTAACAATGTATAAGAAATTTATTATAACATAATAGGAATCTGAGAGACCAGGGAGATCCTGAAGATTTGGAAATGTTAGTCTAAAACATCATCTATTTATATATTCCTTCCTAATTCTATCAAATCTCTGACTGAATTTCATTCCTATAGTACTCTGATACACAGACACAGGCAAGATTAAAAGAATACAAACCACAATAATGTCATAAAGATTGTCTCTTTGTTACAATGCTAAGGGAAGTACCAGGATTTATTCTATTTTATCACTGCTCAGAGACTGACTACTCCTGATGGCAAGTTTCAGATGATAGATTTGTCAGGAAATTAAAATGCCCAGGAGTGGATATTGAAGGGCTATCTAAAGGATCCCATTATTGACATCAGAGAAAAGAAAACTTGCAAAGATATATAATTTTAATTGGACTCTGTCATGACAGGCTTACCACTTGCCAACAGTTATTCTAAGAAAAATAACATGAAAGTGTGTAAAATTTGCTGTATGTATTCCCAGGTTGGTTGGAAGAGCTGTGAGAGTTTTTAATTCCTAAAATGCCCTTTATTTATTTTTTTATTTTTGGGGGGCTCCAAAATCACTGCAGATGGTGACTGCAGCCATGAAATTAAAAGATGCTTGCTCCTTGGAAGAAAAGTTATGACCAACCTAGACAACATATTAAAAAAGCAGAGACATTACTTTGCCAAAAAAGGTCCCTCTATTCAAAGCTATGGTTTTTCTAGTAGTCATGTACGGATGTGAGATTTGGACTATAAGGAAAGCTGAGCACCAAAGAAGTGATGCTTTTGAAGTATGGTGTTGGAGAAGACTCTTGAGTGTCCCTTGGACTGCAAGGAGACTCAGCCAGTCCATCCTAAAGGAAATCAGTCCTGAACATTCACTGGAAGGACTGATGCAGAAGCTGAAACTCCAATACTTGGCCACCTGATACGAAGAACTGACTCACTGGAAAAGACCCTAATGCTGGGAAAGATCAAAGGCAGGAGGAGAAGGGGACAACAGAGGATGAGATGGTTGGATGGCATCACCGACTCTATGGACATGAGTTAGAGTAAGTTCCAGGAGTTGGTGATGGACAGGGAAGTCTGGTGTGCTGCATTCGGTCTGACATAACTGAGTGACTGAACTGAACTGGGCTTTCATTTTTGAAACTTTTTGACAAAGAAGTAATGGAGAGGGGGCCAGTCAGCCAGTGTGAAAAACTCTAATGAGGAAACTTTACACTAGATATTACATGGGCAATATAAACAGTCCTTAGATTGTGTGCTATAAAAAGTGTATGTTCCCTTATTTCTTGTTTTAGTACGTATCAGAAGGTAGAAGTGCTTTTAAATCTCCCCTCTCCTCTCCCCAAACTTTGTATTTCAATAGTGGAACCAAGGATGGAATGCAGTCAAATAATACACTGGATTTACCATGATAACATCACTTTCCTGGGTCCTTCAAAGCTCTTAATCATGGTGTATTGAATTATCTGTTTGTCTTGTAGTTCTTGGAGAACAGAGGTGGTATAATCTGGGTCTACAAGGCCTTCAGCCTTCAGGTCCATTTTGTTTTTCCCTCAAAATGCTGGCCTCTGAAGCACATAAACAAATAAAACTTCAGCCAACTATTTTCAGATAGGCCCCACTTCTTTGAAAAATGAAAATTGGAAGATCATTTCTGTGTGGTAAAATACCACCTGGGAATTTATTATATTTATAAAATTGAAGGGAGAATGAGTTCTGTTTCTCTTTTCTAACTAGAGTCTCCATTTCTAACTAGAAAAAAAAGACTGATGATCATATTTTCATTTTTAATTTAGTTCATTTTCCTAGATATGGTTGTAGGTGAAAGGAAATAAAGTGTTTATTATCTTTGCCTTGAGATCCTCGAAAAGACATTCTGTCTGAGATCATGCAAGTATCCATGAATGTAAGCTTGAAATGATTATAATTATGGGTTTGATCATCACATCTTACACATTTCTCTTTTCATTTTGACATCTATTATTGAACACCTGTACTGAGGTCAAAACGGTACCATGGGCTTTGAGAGATGCAAAAAGAATATGTGACAGTATTTTCTATTACTGGCGTTAAAGTCTATTTGGGGAAAGAATAAATGTACAAATGAAATAGTACCAAAATAATATAAAACCATGCGTATCTGGAAACCAATGAAGATTGTACAATGTTGTAACTTCAGGGAAGGGAGGTATCAATCTAAACCACAACAAACAATAAAGATACCAAGACAGAGGTGACTCATAAATGGTATATATTTGATGTACAGTCTCAGAAAACAAGAAACACTATTTAAAATAGCAGAAGTATAAAAGCTCCAAGGCAGAGATGATTTTAAAAATATCTACAGGTATACATGTGTTCCCCATCCTGAACCCTCCGGAGGGAGGAGGGTTCAGGATGGGGAACACATGTATACCTGTGGTGGATTCATTTTGATATTTGGCAAAACTAATACAATTATGTAAAGTTTAAAAATAAAATAAAATTAAAAAAATAAAATAAAAATAAAAATATCTAAAAGAGGATATTGATATGACTATTTTGAGGTAGTGATGAAAGAAAAGGATGAATACATAAGACATTAGAAAGGCATGATGCAATGTAGTAATTACATGAAGCAAAGAAAATAGTGTTATTTCCATCATAATTTTTATTTCATCTTTATAATGGTTTTCAAATTTAGCGTAACTCACTAGTGTTAATAGCCAACATGTCATTGGAATATCCATAATAAAATCTGGTTAAAACCCCAAAACCTGTCTTAAGAAGCTATGATCTTAGGCAGCAAAGCATAGAAGGTCCACTAAAGTTCTATTCTTCATCTCTGACATCTAGACTCAGGAGTGATGAAGAAAACCCTGTTCTTACAAACCATTCAAGTTAGGGTACAAAAATAAAGGTAAACACATATGTGCCACTAACATTGCACATATATTCATTCATAGGTAAAAAGACATATCCTTGCCATCAAGGATGTCACAATTGTGAAGAAGAGACAAACATAATGGTAAAGCTTTCTGAATATAAGAGACATGTACTATTTTAGTAATAGAACTGTGTATAAAACATGATAACATACTCTTCCTAGGAATATTTATAAAATACTACAATGGAAAAGGTGATTTCTAATTTAAACAAAGAATAAAATTTTGCAAGATGTACTGATACTGAAAGAGTATGCGAAGCAAGATAAATGACATGGGCAAAGGCAGGAATACACGCAACATCTATAATGTTAGGGTAACCATAGGTATTTTTTTTATTATTGGAGCCTGTAAAACAAAACAAAACAAAACAGGAGTATTCTTGCCTGGAGAATCCCAGGGACGGTGGAGCCTGGTGGGCTGCCGTCTACGGGGTCACGCGGAGTCGGACACGACTGAAGCGACTTAGCAGTAGCAGCAGCAGTGCTAAGAAGTAGAAGAGAGGCAAATCATTAGTTATAGCTTTGTTCTGTTGGACATGGAGAACCACTGAATTGTTGAACCTAGGAAGAAACATAATCAGATTACTCTGCCTGCATTAAAGAAAATAGACTAAATATAGTCTAGTCTAGAGGCAGGAAATTCAGGTGGCCATTGCAAGAATCCAAGTGTAAGATGAATGAGGGATTGGATCAAGGCATAATGGTAGGTATAGAGAGGAAAATATGTATCTGAGAGATTTTTAGGAAAAAAGATTTACAAGACTTGCTTAATTTACTACTACTAATAATGAGGATGGTAATGATCATAACAATCATTGTTGTTCATTCACTAAGTCATGCCCTACTGTTTGCAACTATATGGTCTGCACCACATCAGGCTCCTCTGTCCTCCACTACTCCCAGGGTTTGTTCAAATTCATTTCCAATAGGTCAGTGATGCTATCCAACCACCCCATCCTCTGCCATTCCCTTCTCCTTTCGCCTTCAATCTTTTTCAGCATTGGTCTTTTCTAATGAGTTGGCTCTTTCCATCAAGCAGCCAAAATATTGGAGCTTCAGCTTTAGCATCCATCCTTCCAATGAATAGTTAGTGCTGATTTCCTTTAGGATTAACTGGTTTGATCTCCTTTCAGCCCAAGGTACGCTCAAGAGTCTTCTCCCAAATTGAGGCACAATTTGAAAGCCTCAATTCTTTGGTGGTCAGTCTTCTTTAAGGTCCAACTCTCACATCTGTACATGACTACTGGAAAAACCATAGCTTTGACCATATAGACATTTGTTCGTAAAGTAATGTCTCTGCTTTTTAATATGCTGTATAGGTTGGTCATAACTTTCCTTCCAAGGAGCAAGCATCTTTTAATTTCATGGCTGCAGTCACCATCTGCAGTGATTTTGGAGCCCAAGAAAGTAAAGTCTGTCACTGTTTCCATCATTTCCCCATCTATTTGCCATTAAGTCATGGGACCAGATGCCATAGTCTTAGTTTTTTGAATGTTGAGTTTTAAGCCAGCTTTTACACTTTTCTCCTTCACCCTCATCAAGAGACTCTTTAGTTCCTCTTCCATGTCTGCTATTAGAGTGGTATCATCTGTATATCTGAGGCCGTTAATATTTCTCCTGGCAATCTTGATTCTAGCTTGTGATTCACCCAGCCCAGCATTTCACATGATGTACTCTTCTTAGAAGTCAAATAAACAGGGTGACAATATATAGCTTTGTCTTACTTCTTTCTCAATTTGGAAGCAGTCAGTTGTTCCATGTAAGGTTCTAGCTATTGCTTCTTGACCTACATACAATTTGCTCAGGTGACCGGTAAGATGGTATTCTTTAAGAATTTTCCACAGTTTGTTGTGATTCACACAGTCAAAGTCTTTTGTGTAGTCAATGAAGCAGAAATAGACATCTTTTTCTGGAATTCTCTTGCTTTCTCTATGATTTAATGAATGTTGGCAATTTGATCCCTGGTTTCTCTGCCTTTTCTAAACCCAGTTTTTACATCAGGAATTTTTCAGTTCATGTACTGCTGAAGTCTAGCTTGAAGGATTTTAAGCATAGCCTTACTAACATGAGAAATGTAGGAAGGCACTGTATGGTAGTTTGAACATTCTGTCTCATTGCCTTTCTTTGGGACTGGAATGAAAACTGGCCTTTTTCAGTCTTGTGGCCACTGCTGAGTTTTCCAAATTTGCTAACATATTGAGTGCAGCCCTTTAACAGCATCATCTTTTAGGATTTTAAATAGCTCAGCTGGAATTCCATCATCTCCACTAGCTTTGTTCATAATGATTCATAGCCTCTTTCTAAGTCTATTTAACATCATAGTAATCAAAGTCTATGCCCCAACCACTGATGTATGAAGAAGCTGAAGATGATTGGTTCTATAAAGAACTCTAAGATCTTCTAGAACTAGCACTATAAAATGATGTCCTTTTCATCATGGGGCTTGGAATGAAAAAGTAGGAAGTCGAGAGATATCTGGAGTAACAGGTAAGTTTGGCCTTGGAATACAAAATGAAGCAAGGCAAAGGCTAACAGAGTTTTGTTGAGAGAACATGCTGGTCACAGCAAATACCCTTTTCCAACAACACAAGAGACAGTCTACACAGGGACATCACCAAATAGTCAATACTGAAATCAGATTGATTATATTCTTTGAAGATGAAGATGGAGGAGCTGTATACAGTCAGCAAAAACAAGACCTGGAGCTGACTGTCACTCAGATTATGAGCTTTTTATTGCAAAATTGCAGCTTAAATTGAAGAAATTACATAAAACCAATAGACCATTTAGGTATGACCTAAGTCAAATCCCTAATGATTATACGGTGGAGGTGATGAATAGATTCAAGAGATTAGATCTGGTAGACAGAGTGCCTGAAGAACTATGAATGGAGGTTTGTAACATTGCACAGGAGACAGTGACCAAAACGATCCCAAAGAAAAGGAAATGCAAGAAGACAAAATGGTTGTCTGAGCAGACTATAGAAATATTAATACCTGAAGAAAGAACAGAAGCAAAAGGCAAGGGAAAAAGAAAAACTATACACAACTGAATGCAGAGTTCCAGAGAATAGCAAGGAGAGATAAGAAGGCCGTGTTAAATGAACAATGTAAAGAAACAGAGGAAAACAATAGAATGGAAAAGACTTGAGATCTCTTCAAGAAAATTGCAGATTTCAAGGGAACATTTCATGCAAGGATGGGCATTGTTAAGACACAAATGGAAAGGATCTAACAGAAGCAGAAGAGATTAAGAAGAGGTTGAAGAAGGAATTCATAGGGCCTGGACTCCATCTTAGGCCTGTTCATACTGACCATGCTCGGCCACCTTTCTAATGGACTCTGAACTCTGTGTTTAGTGCCTATTAAAACAACAGAAGGATAAGACCCCCTCCAGACAGGGGAACCTTGAAGATCATATCTAGATTACTCATCGCCTAAGAGAAAACATACACTAATCACCCCTTCTTCCAGACAGGCCATAAATTTTTCTGTATCTATCGGAGTGTAGTCTCGGGTTTATTGATTATTGGCTAATTGTTTGTTTGAGCACATGAGCCCATAGCACGTGAATGATGGGTGTTATTGGGATTGTATTTTCCTTGGTTTATGTAAGTCTCAAGGAATTTGGAGTGGTGGGTTCAGACACGTACACATAGGTATAAAAGATTTTCACAAATGCTGGTCGGGGTCCTTGGCTAAGAGGAGATTCTGCCTTGGGCCCGCTGGTGTAATAAACTGCACTCCACTATTTGCATTGTCCTTCTGAGTGAGTTTGTTTCCCGGAATGCGTGGCTACAACACTGACTTGAGATCTCTTCAAGAAAATTGTAGATTTCAAGGGAACATTTCATGCAAGGTTGGGCATTGTTAAGATAGAAATGGCGAGGATCTAACAGAAGCAGAAGAGATTAAGAAGAGGTGAAAAGAATACACAAATAAACTATACAAAGAAGACCTTAATGGTCCAGATAACCACGATGGTATGGTCACTTAGAGCCAGACATCCTGGAGGGTGATCAGATCAGATCAGTCGCTCAGTTGTGTCCAACTATTTGCGACCCCATGAGTCGCAGCACGCCAGGCCTCCCTGTCCATCACCAACTCCCAGAGTTCACTCAGACTCACATCCATCGAGTCAGTGATGCCATCCAGCCATCTCATCCTCTGTCGTCCCCTTCTCCTCCTGCCCCCAATCCCTCCCAGCATCAGAGTTTTTTCCAATGAGTCAACTCTTCGCATGAGGTGGCCAAAGTACTGGAGTTTCAGCTTTAGCATCATTCCTTCCAAAGAAATCCCAGGGCTAATTTCCTTCAGAATGGACTGGTTGGATCTCCTTGAAGTCCAAGGGATTCTCAAGAGTCTTCTCCAACACCACAGTTCAAAAGCATCAATTCTTTGGTGCTCAGCCTTCTTCACCAGAAGGTATGTTTAATTCCCCAAAACTTGTTGACCACTAATGTGTCTCAGCTGAGTAACTGGGACTCCCTTTCACCTAATAACTTGAATCTTGATTAATATTTCCCTTCTACCCTTCCTCCAATTCATCAGTAAAGAGGATAGTCATTCTTACCACTTCCATAGCCACAGCCCTTGTCCAGTCTGCAATCATCTTTCCCCAGTAACAACTGAAACTGCTTGCTAACTGGTTTGCCTGTTCTTGTCTGTTTCCATACATTCTATTCATCCTACAGTACTTGGAGTGACATTCCCCAGGCTTCAGAGACATCAACTGATTCTCAGACCTAAATCAGAACTCTTTCTGAAGATCATCAAGGCCCTACCTGAGCAATCACTGGTTACTTCTCTGACCTAAATGTTTACCTTTCCTCCACCTCTCTCTCTCTGCTCAATATGTAGTCTTTGTTCTTCTGTGAATACACACAGGCAAGTTTGGCTTCAGGGCCTTTGTACTTGTTTTCTCTGCCTGGAATTGTATTCAGAGAATTCCCTCCCACAGACAGATCTCTGTTCAAACATCATCTCTTATAAGATGTCTTTCCTGACCATCCTATCTAAAACAGCATTCTTTTCTTCCTCTACCATAACTCTCTAGCCTCCAACCAAATTTGTCTTTATTCATTTGTAATTCAGTATTGTTATCCAATGAATATACCTATTATTTGTTAACTGACTATCTCCCTGGGTAACATAAACAGAGATTTTCTTTGGCTTGTTCCCTGTTATATCCCCCAGGACCTGGGATAAGTCCCCTGCCTTCTTTGGGTAAATAATGCTTGCTGAATACATTCTAAAAATGAATGAAAGGATGAATTAATGCTCTTTTTATAGATGAAGAAACTGTAGCATAGAGAAATAAGTAAATTTTCTAAACTCCTACAGCTATTAGATGTCAAAAGCTGGATTTTAAGCCTAAGCAATATCACTAAGAACATGCATGTTTATATGCTTTGTGACTCACAGTGGAAACTGATTCACAAAAGAAGGTATTAGAGAAAAATAAATAAATTCTCTCTCCTTCCTTTGTTTACGTATTTCAGTTAAAATTTTAGACCAGATGTGATTTCATAAGAAGAGAATATTCAATATAGCAAACATAAAAGCAGGTTGAAAACAGAATCAGTCATTGAGGTGTGCTAGAAAAATGATGACTTGGAGTGAAAAATACGGCTTTCATATTAACCTCCACCACATAAAGATGGGCTTCTTTCTTCCTATATGCAAAATGGCTAAAGATAATTCCTACCTTAGATATTGTGAGGATCAAATGAGATCATATATGTGAGATATTTTGTAGAATATTATAGCAACATTGGTTTTCTTTATAATAGGGCGTGATCTTGCCTAAGTGCATGCAATGATTGTGGGTTAGAGCATATTGTTATAGCCACATGTTCTGAGAAACAAACTCACTCAGAAGGACAATGCAGATAGTGGAGTGGCGTTTATTACACCGGTGGGCCCAAGGCAGAGTTTCCTCTTAGCCAAGGACCCCGACCAGTTTTTGTGAAAACCTTATATACCCTAAGTGTATGTGCCCAAACCCACCTCCCCAAATTCCCTGAAACTATTCTGAACAAAGGAAAAGAAAGATATAATCAAAGTTAACCTGTGATCCATAGGCCTTAAGCCTAGGTAGTTAACAGTGGACAATTTTCAATAGACCTGTGGTCATACCCCAATAAGCATAATAGAATTTATGATTCTATTTGGTTACACAGATAATTAGGGTATTCTTTTTTTTTTTTTTTTTTTTTTAGGGTATTCTTTTAGGTAACGGAGAGTCTAGGTACGAGCCCTGGGGCTCTTCCATCCGGGGGTCTGGTTTTCTAATTGGTATGTCGTTTCCATAGATACTGGGCATATAGTTCAAAGTCCACTGTCCAGCCCAAGGTGAAGTCCTGCTTTCAAGACAGACTGTTCTGTCTGTTTCCTCCTTCAATATAATCTCTTCTCTTTCTAACATGCTATATATTCTATTGTGGCATAGGTGTGTTACATGGTTAAACACCATTTGCCCAGACCTTTTGGCTCCTGCAGACTCACCCAGTCTCCTGAGGAACCATGGACATACTGGGAAAAATTTGGCTCAATCCGTGCTAACTGGCTGATGTAATTGACCTTCTGTCTTATAATGTGTAATTGTAGCCTTTGTGTAGAGAGTTGCTAACAGTGAGATCTGCAAAGAATTTCAGAAAGACGCTAACTCTTTGCACTTTCCCCTCCTATTAAATCCATTGTATATTGTTGTGGCTGAATAGTTTAAACAAGCTGAGAACGAGCCTCTTATGTGTATAAAAAACATAAAGTAAAGCGGTGTCCCTCTAGTCGTTTAATGTTTATTCAAATCAGAGGTCTGAAAGGACTTGTTTCATGAGAAGTAAAGGGAAAAGTTTAAAAGCTTAGCCTGGGCAATTACAGGGAGCATGTTTTCTGTCTCTTCTCATAGAAACACATGCATCTTATCCTCGATGGCTGCCAGCATTCTTGTCAGACCAATTACTTTAAAACAATTGTTTCATTTGGAGTAGATGCCACAGCCCAAGTGATGTCCCTTGTCAGTGACACATTCAATTAAAACAGCTCTGAATAGGAGTTCTGGGGGCCTACTGTGCCTTGTCCAATCTTATCAGTCAACAAAGAACAACCTTGGAGAATTCAGTGCCGACTGGTTCCCCTGTCAGGTGGTCTGAACATGTTGCACCTTCCCAGGGTTCCTCAGACTCTTTCGTCCCTGTGCCTTTTACAGCCAATGACAGGCGCCATCTCAGCAGTGTCTGGGTCCACAATGCCAAGAAAGCTTATGGCAGTAAATATGATGGCAGCTGTGATGATCCTGACAGCTGGCTGGAACTCAGGGTGGCAGGCTGAGCCGGACTGTGAGCAGTTGGAGCAGCAGTGAGCTATGACCACCATTACTGGTTAGCAGATGTCAGTTTCCACACTACCAGTTACTTCATGATGGGATGGACACACTTGTATTATTATATAGGCAAGCGGAACTTTAAACAAACTCCGGGCACCTAGAATGCTGTTTACTTTCCTTTGCATTCAGGAAAATGTAAATGTTCTCCTCAAAATGAAAATTCCTTGCCTTTACAGTACATGTACAATGGAAGAAGAATTTTACGAAGTAGCAATATCAGCAAACTGACTCCTTCATATGAGAGCTGGGATCAGTGAAAGTAAAACTGATTTCAAAGAGAGGTTTGGTGTGTTGGCTGCCATTTTCGGAAAAGCACTGTGAGTTCACATGCATCTTAGGATTCCTTTGTGTAAACACTGTATGTGTTCCCCATCCATTTTGAATGTTCTCCCATACTTCTTTTCCTAGGCAAACTTGCCATACCTTTACATCTGAATTATCTTTCTCATTTTTGAAGAACTGATTATAGAACTTCCTATTATTAGAGGAGATGGTTAATGTAAAATACATATTATCAAAACAGTTAAATGAAAAGAAGTTGTTATATTAACTAATGTGTACCATTATGAGTTCATAGATAGGGCAAAATAGATTTCTGCAGCTGTGTCAAATCTGTGCAGAATACAGATTTGCTACTTCATCATCAGGTCAACCAAGGTGGGCAAGCAGGCTCCAGGTCTGAAAATTTGTCATGGAATGGAAGTTGCAAGCTGTCAGACTAGATCTGACAGCAGGTAGTTTCAGAGCTGAACCTAGTCACAGAGAAAAGTCAGCAAACTGACTCAGGCACAAACTGGTGCCACTGTTCTCACATCCCGACCCTGTGAGAGACTGAGAGTGCTTTACCTAAAACCAATTCTTCTAATACCCAGTCTCCCCAAATACCCATTAGCCCAGTGATTGTATTCCTAACAAAGATCTGTCATAGATGTCGCATTTCTTATATAATAAGATGCCACTCTAAGCATTTTAAGGATACAGTGGGCTTTTAAAATCTACGTTATAATATTTTAAACATTTATTCTTAATTGGGTGAAATGCCTTGAAAATCCTCAAAGGTCGGCAAAATAGTCACTATGAAAGTTTACAAAAATGCCTCTAAGCTAGTACTGTCTTAGTATAGATGAGAAGTTGCATATTTGGTAAATGAACAATTTAGATGAATGTGTCATTAGGTAAATTGATCACTATGCCAATTGATTTTAAGAAAATCAGTTTTAGGGAATTTGACATTCTGCCCTTTCTCACTTTGAAATTCTAGGTTTTTTTTTTTTTTTTTTTTTTTAATGTGAACAACAAAGCCACTGCCCAAGACAAGGTTTGCTTGACTCTATCCCCAAGTAAGATCAAAGTTTCTAATATAGTCATGATAAAAATAGTAGAGAAACAAATGAGAATTTGCTACAAGCCTGGTATAGGCCAATGTACTTCGCATCCATTTATTCAATAACCACAGCTGTATACCAGGCACTATTCTGAATTATCTCATGTCATCCTCACAGTGATGTAGTTTATTCCCAAATGGGGATAGGGCTGGGACCTGAAGGAAAGAGATACTAAGTAATTGCTTAATAAAGTGGTGAAGGTGGGTTTTGAACCCAGGCCGTCTGGATCAGTGCTTTACAGCTTCAGCAGATAAGCTTTGCTGAGAAGACAATAATGTGAAGTTCCAATGATTTTTCAAACTGAGTAGGTAGTGGGGATATAGGTGATATCCCCTGTATGGTTAAAAAAAAATTGTTAGGGCTATGCCTTCTCAGCAATAGCATTACTGGAAGATCAAAAGTCACGGCTTGAGAGTGATTCTTTTCTCTGAGTGCATCTAATAATCTCCAGATCCTAAACAGATGAAAGAGCACTCATCAAAAGGAGCATATAATGAGCAAGAAACTCCAGAAGAATCATATTAAAAGAGCAACCCTGTGACCTGCCAATAGTGTTCATACTCCTTCTCCATGCTATCTGGTTGTTTATGGAGACCTAAAGTGTTTCTACATCTTCCTATCTTAATACTCAAGTGATGGATGGAAGCTGAATGTTTGAAGGATGTCACTCCAAGAAGAACTTTTCTGCTGCCATTCTGATCAAAGTGCCATAAGAAAGGGCTGGTGATGGGAATCATGTATGCATTTTTATGTCATTGATTAGGTGAGTGACCAGAACCCATCAGAAATGTACTATACTAAGGCAATATCCAATATTTGGTGCTAAACACCTTCTGGACAATGGAAAACTGTTCAGTTCTAAAATTACTATTGGCAGTACTTTTGGTGTCTTTAGTTAAATAAAACTCATTATGAGACAATTATAATGAACTCTAATACATAGTTCTCATGTAGATTTGTTAGTAAACAACTAACAAATGTGTGTGTGTGTGTGTGTGTGTGTGTGTTGTGTATCTCTGCATGTGTGCTCAGTCATGTCTGACTCTTTGCAAGCCCATGGACTATGTAGCCCACCAGGCACCTCTATCCATGGACTTCTTCAGGCAAGAATACTGGAGTTAAGTTGTCACTTCCTACTGCAGGGGATTTTCCTGACTCAAGGATCAAAATGGTGTCTCTTGAGTCTTCTTCATTGGCGGGTGGGTTCTGTACCACTGTGCCACCTAGGAAGCCCATAACAAGTGTGTGTGTACATGTATGTGTGTGTGTGTGTGTGTGTGTATGGCTAATTGGAAGTTCAAGAAACAACAACAAAAGGAAAAAAGAAAGAAGAAAGCTTCAGATAGGAATTATCTTAAAACTTAAATTTAGTATTGCTTGATGATTTAAGCTTTAATTTGCAAGATGAAGATAAAGACAAGAAAGAAATGTCAGTATGGCTAAAGAAATACTTGCAAAAGGTAAAATGTTCCTGCAATGCAACTGACCCACTGGGGACACCTTTTACAGAAGCAAAATGTCTTCCTGAGCCCAGCTGGAGATCAGTTTATGCCCTGAAGCATGATTATAATGTTAACCTTGAAAGGTCCTAATGAAATGAGTTTGGTGGTCTCAGCCTATATATTTTTATATGCATTGGTGCATGCCTTGGAACATATCTTGATGGACTGTCTGCAGAATGGCACAGCATGTATTTGAGATTACAGTGTGACCCACAGTCTCCACACCATAACTCCTATTTTTTCCCACATTATGCATCTCTCAAAATTCAGCCCAGGAGGGAGAAATGACTACTTAATGACAGTCTGTACATTATTGATGGGGCAGTAGGGTGGTAAAGAGATAACCCTAGGTGTCTTGTTTGCCAGTTGATTAACCAGAGTGAGTGCATTCCCTAGGGAAAACATGCTTTGCAGTAAACCAGTTATCCATTCAGTCTCTCACTAATGACAACAGTGCAAAAATGTGACACCCTCCTCTTTCCTCGAAAGCTTGGTGGAGTATGACTCTTTACATCAGACTGCAAATTAAGACATAAAATGAAAATTGAGATGCATGCACACCACTTGGGTCAATGAAGTACTATTAAGAGCTTAGGTTGAGGTAAATGATTGAGTTATATTATTCGTATTTCATTGTAAAGATGACTGGTCTCCTGGGTAATCTTTCTATGTTTTAAGGCAAGAAATCTTTATATGTCTGGAAGGGATATGAGATTGCTGTATGTATTACATTTGATTCAAATAAAATATTTAGAAGTAAGCACATTATAGGTTAAAGCTTTAGTATTTTAAGGAATGTCTGGTGCAGTTCTAATGTGATGGTGCCACTCTTTCTTAAAACAAGGGTGATCAACTTGTAGCTGTCCAATCTTCTTATTCATTTTGGAACCAGTTTGGTAAAGTCAGCGGTTTATTTTCAGTATTCTGGGGAAAAAAGGCATTTAACTTTTGAATCCATTGCTTCAGGACATACACCAGCTCAGGATGCCCTCCTGTTATATTGGATACAATTTAGTAGCAAAACTTTCACAGCTGAAAACTTTGTGTGTCTCACTCCTTTGAACATGCATGTCAGGCTGATAAATAGCTTGCATTCTTTATATTTAACTTCTTTAAATGGAATTCAAATTTTTTGCTCTGAGGCCATTAGGAATTTATGAACCATTTTTCTTTTCTGTAGTCTTCAGAGGGGAATCTACTCTTACAAAGACGACTCGGAGGCATTTGTCATTTCATACAGTGAGACCATTAGCGGTTATTGAGTATGGACCTAAGATTTTAGGAGTTCTGAGAAACTGTGGAACCAGGACACACGTAGTTAAAGAATACAGTCTAAGCACAAACATTTTATTCTCCCTCATTGAGCATCTTTTCTTCTGTGTCTTACAGAAAACTCAAATTATAAAATTATTCAGATGTTAGCATTTTTTTTTTTGAAAATTTCCATTCGTTATCATGTTTTAGTAGTGCTATCTCCACACACCACTACGGTTTTATTACTCTTAACATTCTTAAGGAACGTTAGGTTCAAAATCCCCTGTGACTCCAGCATTCCTCCTCCTGGCTAATGCAAGAAACTCAGATAAAGACTGAAATAAAAGAAGGAGATGAATTATTTAGCCAGCAGAAGACTAAGTGGGTTTGAGGATCATTAAGGAAATTTAATGATAGTTTTCATGTATAGAACAGATATTATTCAGAGATTGATGGCTAGCTATTCTCTGCATTTTCTGAAATTGTAAGAAGTAAAATAGGAGCGACTAAGGCAACAATGAAGAAACATTTCCTGATGTTGAAATTTGTTGGTTATGAATATGTTCAGTTATTCATTCAATATTTATTAAATTTCTACTATATGAGGTCATACTTGCCTGAGATGGAATTATTTACTTAGGTCTTTTTAGAATATATTCGCATTATACTTGAAATGACTTTTCTGGTCTTGTTTAGAGGCAGAGAAGCAAATCATTGGTCTTATGATTCTTGTAATTCCTTCAAAGACTCATAATAGGAAAAATAAGATGCTGATATAAATGTTCACACTAACATAACATGGATTTTTCCAACATCCATCTTAAGAAACATAGAAAAGAGTAATTAAGTATAAGCACCCATCAATGTAATCACCAAAGCTCCAATACCTTTAAATTCCTTTTTTAATCAGGGTCCCATTATGGCTGATTAATCTCTTTGCCCTCTTCATGGATTGAGCCTTGTTGTGGTAAAGGGGATTGCATAAATCAATGAAGCAAAGAGCCATGCCATGCAGGGCCACCCAGGACGGATGGATTATAGCGAAGAGTTCTGACAAAATGTGGTCCACTGGAAGAGGAAATGACAAAACACTCCAGTATTCTTATTGTGATAACCCTATGAACAATATGAAAACACAAAAGATATGACACCAAAAGATGAGCCCTCAGGGTCAGAAGGTATCCAATATGCTGCTGGGGAAGAACAGAGGGCAATTACTAATAGCCCCAGAAAGAATGAAGCGGATGAACTGAAGTGGAAAAGACGCTCAATTGTAGATGTGTCTGGGGGTGAAAGGAAATTCCCATGCTGTAAGAACAACAGTGTCAAGATAATATGCTGGCCATAGCAAACACATTTTTCTAACAGCCCAAGAGATGACTCTACTCATGGACATCAACAAATGATCAATAGCCAAATCAGATTGATTATGTTCTTTGCAGCCGAAGATGGAGAAGCTCTACATAGTCAGCAAAAACAAGACCCAGAGCTGACTGTGGCTCCAATCATGAGCTCTTTATTCCAAAATTCAGGCTTAAATTGAAGAACATAGGGAAAACCACTAGGCATTCAACTATGACCTAAATCAAATCCTTTATTATTTTACGGTGGAGGTGATGAGTAGATTCAAGGAGTTAGATCTGAAAGACAGAGTGCCTGAGAACTATGGACAGAGGTTCATAACACTGTACAGGAGGCAGTGATCAAAATCATCCCAAAGAATAAGAAATGCAAGAAAGCAAAGTGGATGTCTGAGGAGGCTTTATGAATAGCTGAGGTAAAAAGAGAAAATAAAGGCAAAGGAAAAATATACCCAATTGAGTTCAGAGTTCCAGAGAATAGCAAGAAGGGATAAGAAAGCCTTCTTAAATGAATAATGCAAAGTAACAGAGGAAAACAATAGAATGGGAAAGACTAGAGATACCTTCAAGAAAACTGGAGATAGTAAGGGAACATTTCATGCAAAATAAACAACAGAGATGGTAAGGACCTAAAAGAAGCAGAAGAGATTAAGGAGAGGTAGCAAGAATATACAGAACTATACAAGAAAGGTCTTAATGCCTGGATAGCCATGATGGTGTGGTCTCTTACCTAGAGCCAGATATCCTGAACTGTGAAGTCAAATGGGCCTTAGGAAGCATTACTACAAACAAGGCTAGTGTTAAGTGATGGAATTCCAGCTGAACTATTTACAATCCTAAGAGATGATTCTGTTAAAGTGCTGCACTCAATATGTCAGCAAATTTGGAAAACTCAGTAGTGGCCACAAGACTAGAAAAGGTCAATTTTCATTCCAATCCCAGAAAAGGGCAATACCAGAGAATGTTCAAACTGCTGTACAGTTGCACTCATTTCACATACTAGTAAGATTATGCTCAAAATCCTTCAAGCTAGACTTTAGCAGTATGTGAACTAAGAACTTCCTGATGTATAAGGTGTGTTTAGAAAAGGAGAGGAACCAGAGATAAAGTTGCCAACATCCTTTGGATAGTAGAGAAAGCAAGGGAATTCCAGAAAATCATCTACTTCTGCCCCACTGGCTACACTAAATCCTTTGATTGTGTGTATCATAATGAATTGTGGAAAATTCTAAAGGAGATGGGAGTATCAGACCACTTTGCTTGTTTCCTGAGAAACCTATATGCAGGTCAACAAGCAGTTAGAACTGGATATGAACAATGGGCTGAATCAAATTTGGGATAGGAGTATGACAAGGCTGCATATTGTCACCCTGTTTATTTAACTTCTAAGCAAAGTACATCATGAAAAATACTGGGCTGGATAAATCACAAGATTTCTGAGAGAAATATCAACAATCTTAGATATGCAGATGATACTGCTCTAATCACAGAAAGTGAAGAGGAACTAAAGACCCTTTTGATGAGGGTGAAAGAGGAGAATGAAAAAGCTGACTTAAAACTCCACATACAAACCATGGTTTCTGGTCTCATTACTTAATGGCAAATAGAAGGGGGAAAAGTGGGAGCAATGACAGATTTTGTTTTCTTGGGTTCCAAAATCACTGCAGATGGTGACTGCAATCATAAAATTAAAACACACTTGCTCCTTGGAAGGAAAGCTATGACAAACCTTGACAGTTTATTAAAAATCAGAGATATTACTTTGCTGTCAATGGTCTGTATAGTCAAAGCTATGGTTTTTCTAGTAGTCATTTATGGATGTGAGAGTTGGACCATAAAGAAGGCTGAGTGCCGAAGAATTGATGCTTTTGAATTGTGGTGCTGCAGAAGACTCGTGAAGAGTCCCTTGGGCTGCAAGGAGATCCTAAATCCTGAATCCTAAAGAAATCAGCCCTGAATATTCATTCAAAAGACTGATCCTGAAGTTGAAGCTCTAATACTTTGGCCACCTGATGCAAAGAGCCAACTTATTGGAAAAGACCCTAATGCTGGAAAGGATTGAAGGTAAAAGGAGAAGGGGATGGCAGAGGATGAGATGCTTATCAAAATAGCATCACAAACTCAAATTGACATGAATTTAAGAAAATTCCTGGAGATGGTGGAGGATGGAGGACCCTGATGTGCTGCAGTCCACGGGGTCACAATGAGTCGGAAACAACTTAGCTTCTGAACGACAACAAATCTTTTGCATTCCATTAATTTTCTCTTGGATAACAGACTATATGACGTCTCACTGCTTTGTTGGTCTTAGCTACCGTTTTAGTGGGTCCCCCTAAATAAAATGATGACGACTGACTTGGGCTAAGATACTTATCCCTCTGGTTTGCTATCAAGGCCGCACTAACTGGCTGTTACTCAACTCTAATTTATCTTTGATAGATATCACACTTCTCTCCATGTAAGACATTTATCCTCGGACCCCAAGTCTACATTTTATCATTAAAGTTAAGGAAGGTCTCTTCCTCATTAGAAAAATCATCACTTAAGCTCCTAAGTGATAAGGATGTGTTCTTTCTGTCAGGACATTTTCTACTTTTTTCTGAGTTGGAGGAAAATACATGAGTTGCAATACTTAATGTGGACATAAGACTGAAAAGCCCAATTGACAATTCAGCAGTATGTAATAACTGGTTTCAAACAAAATTTACTTTGAATGAGTTCCTGCCTCCCAAGGCACCCACCTCTTCTCATGTTTGCTATATTTTTGGTTGTCTCCATTGTTAAGAAGTATCTCAAGTTATGGATCCTAAGGCTGTCAGTTACAAAATCATCTTACCATTTTCCAGTTACAAATTAGCTCATCTTGTAAATATAGCACCTAATTACCAGTTTTTAGTTGTACTTTTGCATAGTCTTATCATTCCCATTTTATTCAGATAGGTGGATGTTGGGGATTTTCTCCCTGGGACTTGGAAGCAACGAACCTGAAAGAATGATACTCGGACAGTCTCTTGCAAGGACTGACAAGTTTATTTCTGCAGTCAAGCCTTTTTATAGAAGCAGGAGCAAAGAGCTTAAAGTATACGGCCAGCAGAGCGCATAGGGGGTTAACACATAATCAGTAAAAACATTTCAAGGACAGCGCGCTCTAAGTGACTCATGTGCTTATCCCACAACCCGTTTTCTCAAGTAACATCCCTATTTATTATTAAATCTTGGTGCCGAGCATAACCAAAGGCAGGAGATGTTTTTCTGTCCTCAGTACAAAGCTGGGTACTTCTGGCCCTTCGCCATTTTCCCAACGACTTTCTCCTTTTACTGCTATTTTGTACTACGCTTCCCAACATATCCTCCTTTTGTTTTTAAATTAAGCGCAGCTGCTGCTAGTTGGACTCTACTGTGGGAGGCATGGAGTCTTGAGTAGAGACTTCTGTATCCTATAAGCAATGACAAAAAGAGCAGGGTGATTAATACATACATAAAAATATTGCTTCCTGAAAGCCAAGCTCTAGGGTCTAGAGACGATAGGGTTTTGGTTAAAGTATCATAGAATTGAGTGCTATACAATTCCTTAGGTACCCTAACTTGAAAATTAGCAGCTTGTTGTTTCAACAAATTGATGTCTGAACTTGAGTTATCTGTGAGATCCTGCAAATGCGCCTTAACTTTATCCCAAGGATATTCAGTGCTATTATAGGGCATGTTAGTCAGACAAAAAGAAGTAAAATTCCAGTGACAGAGTGTTCATGTTCGGAAAGTCAGTTGCTGCATTTGATCTGGAATTTTCTAAATGTGCCATTGCTCTGGCCCCACAATGGGGACGACAATCCTGGGTTGTGGGGGTGATAAGCCCCTGTTATACCAATTCAGCAATATGTCCTTATCAGTCTAGAAACTTGTCTTAGATTTATGAAAGCCTCCAATGTTTGATCTATTAAACCAGGAGCAATTATGATGTTCCTCCTGCTCTTCAGAACAGTTTGCATTGCCAGAAACAGCTTATCTGGAGTCATAGGAGTTTCAGTACTCTTCAGTGTCTGCTCAGCCTGATGAGTCATGTTTTCACTTGAGCCCATGTCGGGTAAGGATTCAGACGATGGCATTTCCTCATTGGCTCCTCCAGGGTCATTGACAAGACCTTTCACATCAACTTCATCACTTCCCAAGGGAGTCCAGTCTTGGGGTCCCTCTCGATAATGGACATGGAGAAGGGGAACCCAGATTTCCTCTCCATCTGCAATGACAAGACCATAACCCTTGCCTAGGAGTTGTAAGATTCCTGGCAGCCATTGATTAAATTGCTTATACCATATTGGTGTATTGATTTCTAATTTTCTGTTTTTGTCTTCTGCAAAATGTCTATCTGCATGAGTGTCAGAATTATTTTTTGTTAAATTTAAAAAATTTAGGGAATAAAGAGTTAAAGATAATAATAATTGAAGGTTCATAGGATAAGAAGTGTATCTCCTCTTCCATATTCTCCCCTTTCTGTTTTAGTAAATGAGTTTTTAGGGTGCGGTGGGCTCTTTCAATAATGTCTTGACCCTGAGGATTATAGGGTATTCTTGTAATGTGTGTGATGTTTCATTCTGACAAAAATGAATGAAACAAATGCGAGGTGAATGTAGGTCCATTGTCTGTTATCAAGACAGAAGGAATCCCCATAATGGGGAAGGTGAGTAAGAGTGTGGAAATGGCATGTTTATTGGATTCTGAAGAGACAGGTACTGTCCAGATAAAGTTGGAAAATGTATCTATTGAGACAAAAAGTAAAGAAAATTTTCTTTAAGGAGAGTGAGTGAAGTCAGATTGCTAAAGGGAATTAGGTTGTTGCCCCCGGGGATTAACTCCTGAAATCATAGTTCATAAGTGCAGAGGGGTGCAGACGTCACAGGTTTTAATAATATGCCATGTTTCAGTGAGAGGAATATGGTATTTAGAGTGCAATCTGTTAACATTGGTATGAAGATTAGCATGTTCGTCATTGGCAAATGTAAAAATGGGAGCTATGAGCCTGTCAACACATCATTTCCTGCAACCAGAGGGCCAGGTAAACTTGAATGAGCAAGTATATGTGCAATAAAGAAGGGTTCTGTACGTGAGCGAATTAAAGCTTGAGTCTGTGAAAAGAGAGTATATAATTCTTCATCTAGATTGTATAAAAAGGCTGTAACAAAATCAGGAAAAAGGGAAGCAAGGTATTTGGAATCAGTATATACATTGAAGGATAGTGGTTGAAGCGACAAAAGAGCATATAAAGCATACAATTCAACTCTTTGTACTGAAGAATAGGTAGTGGGTAATTTCTCTTTGATATCAGGGCCGACAATCCCTGTTATGCCTTTCTTGTTGCCATCAATGAAATGGGTGGGTGCATTGGAAATAGGCTGGGGTGCAATAATATTAGTTATAATGAATTTAGTACATTGTAGAAAGTCCTATAATTTTCCTTTTGGTAAATGAAATGAGATAACATTTTGAAAATCATTTAATGCCATTTGCACGGTCAAGTTATACTGTAAGGCAATTTGCAATTCCTTTTTTGTCAAGGGAATGTGTATTGCATATGGATCAAATCCAGTCAAAGTTTGTATATGGCTTCTTCCTGACACAATTAAGTGCCCTATTTTCTCAATATATGATACAATTTTTTTAGACTGTTTAGTGTGTAAATATACCCATTCTATTGGGCTATGTTGAGCTATAATTGCAGTGGGCGAATGTTCAGTGGGGAATATATCTAAAGAAACTGGTTGATCATAATCTAGTTGAGTTGAAAAAGATTGTTGAATGTGTTTCTCCATTAAGGCCAGTTCTTCTTTGCCCTTTTTTGTTAGTTGTCTAGGGCTATTAGGGTCAGGGGATCCCTTTGAAATTTTAAATAGATTTTGTAAGGCATAGGTGGGGATGCCAACAGATGGCTGCAGCCAATTAATATCTCCTAGCAATTTTTGAAAATCATTCAGTGTGCGTAGAGATTGCATAGAAATTTGATTTTTTTGAGGTTTGATTTTAGATTATTCCATAACATGTCCTAAATAATTAAAGGGTGCTTTCCATTGAATTTTGTCTGGTGCTACAAGCAGGCCATGATTTTGAAGAGTAGTAATAACTTCATTATATAACTGTTGTAAATAGAGTTCAGATTCCATAGAGAGAAGTATATCATCCATATAATGAATTATAAATGCAGTAGGATATTTATCTCTAATGGGTTGTAATAAAACAGATATGAGATATTGGCAAATGGTAGGGGAGTTCATCATTCCCTGAGGTAGTACATTCCATTGAAATCTTTTAAGAGGAGCCATGTGATTTATAGAAGGAATTGAAAAAGCAAAACGTTTTCTATCTTTAGGGTGCAAAGGTATAGTAAAAAAGCAGTCTTGTAAGTCAATAATAACTATAGACCATCCTTTTGGTATCAAAGAAGGGGAGGGCAATCCCAGTTGTAAGGGCCCCATAGGTAACATGGTATTATTAACATTTCTTAAATCTATCAACATTCGCCATTTTCCTGACTTCTTTTTTATTACAAAAATAGAGGAATTCCACGGGGAAAATGAAGGTTCTATATGAGCTTTTTGTAATTGTTCATTAACTAATTGCATAAGAGTTGCCAATTTTTCTTTAGTTAGGGGCCATTGAGGTGTCCATACTGGGGTATCAGATTCCCAATCGAGGGGCAGCGGTGTTAACTCAATGGCCCCCATTAAAAGGTTCATTTAAAGAAATTGTGGCTTTCATTTGTTCAAGAAAATCCCGTCCCCATAAATTGATTGGGATATTAGTAATATATGGTTTAAGATAAGCTACAATTTGATTAGGGCCATACATTTGAAAATAGGATGCATTGACAAAAGTTTGTGTGGCATTAGCTTCATTTACTTCTAATAGTCTAGAAGGAGTTATAACCTTATCCCAATCAAGGGGCCATTTTGCAGCTCTAATGATTGAAATGTTAGCTCCGGTATCTAACATGCCTGTGAAATTCTTTCCCTGTATGCGTAAAGTAAGCATGGGTTTCCGATGTTCCTTTAATAAGGTGAATAGTGCAGCAGTAAGGTTGGTACTGCCAAAGCCTCCCTGTCGAACTTTATCAGATGCCTTCATTGGTTTGACATATGGTAAAAGTAATAATTGTGCAAAATATTCCCTTTTTTGTAAGTATACATTTCCCATTTTCATAACATTTACCATAATATGTATTTCCCCTTCATAATCTTTGTCCATAACACCAGTCAATACCATTAAACCTCTCATTGTGCAGCTACTATGTCCCAAAATCAGTCCCATTGTCCCAGGTGGAATCGGGCCATAATATCCAGTAGGAATTTTGTGGGGGTTGTATAATTCTATTAGTTCCATATCATAAGGACTAGGTATATCAATGCAAGCACTCTTAGATGTAGCTGCTTGTAGCGTCATAACTTTAGGTCTTCCTTTTGTAGTTGGGCTAGAGGACGGCCCTTTTATCAGTTTCCCTGTTGTTTTTGTTGTGCATCGGGGTTCAAGGTGTTTCCATCCTTATCAAATTTAGAATGACATTCATTCAGCCAATGGAACCCCTTTTTACATCTTGGACATATTCCTGAGGGTCTCTTCTTATTAGAAGTAGTAGTATTTTTTTTGGCCTGTGTTGACATGAGACATTGTTTTTTCATATGGCTGGGCTTCCCACAGTTAAAACATTTGGCATTAGCAGCTTTTTGTACATTAAAGGTTTCCAATGTTGCCAATTTTGCTCTGTGGGAACTAGATCTGATATCCCTATATGCTTTCAAATATTCCATAAGAGAGCCAGTCTCTCGAATTGGTCTAAGCATGGATTGACATTCCTCATTAGCATTTTCAAAAGCAAGTTGTTTTAAAATAATATTTTGTAAAGCCACATCCTTAATAGATTTCTCAATTGCATCCTTTAATTTTCCTATAAATTGAGAATATTCCTCCTCATGTCCTTGAATAATCTTAACAAGTGAACCATCAGAGTTAGTGCTATCAACCTTTGCTTATGCCCTGCAGGCAGTTTCTTTAATGAAATGTAGCATCTGAGGGGTAATATTAGCTAGTTGCGCAATCATATTGGCCATGGCTCTTGTTCCAGTGAGTATATCATAGGTTAAATTGGCAGGGTTACCATGAGATTGCTGGTCAATCATCAGCTGTCGGGCCTCATCATTAACCCACATTTGCCATTGCAGTAATTGTTGAGGATTTAAAACCATCTTTGCTACTTGAAAAAAAATCATATGGCATCCAATGGTCAGCCCATCTTCGGAGAAATTCTATACAGTAAGGAGAAATAGGTCCATACAGAGTACATGCTTTCTTAAAATTAGACAACATGCTAAAATCTAAATTAGTTCAAGTATTTTGGTCTTGGGCAGGTTGATTAAATTGCATTGGGAAAGCGAAAGTGCAAGCAGGCATCTCCCGAGGAGGAGTGAAATGATTAGTACGAGCAAAGTTAGCAATTGTTGTTACAGGCGGAGCAGAAGGAAAAACCTTAGATTTGGACTGTCCATTGAATGAAATGACCTCCGTTCTAAGTGGCTTCAGTTTTGACATATCCTGTATGTATATGTCTCTAAGTTGTTTTTCTAAGATTGTGTCTGATTGAGCATAACATTCTTATATTTCAAAGCACCTTGTATATCTTGTTCTTTAAGCTCGTATTCATGTAAAGATTGAATAGTTTTTACTTCCAAATCAATGTTATGTCCTTCAATTTGTTCTATGACAGCCTGTATGAATGACCAGAAAATCCTTGCCGATATGCTCGCAAAACATTATTTTTAACCCTTTTCTATATGTCTAGATTGAGTGTCTTCTCTTCTGGGAACCATGAATTGTTCCAGTAAAATATGATAGCAGTCGTTCAACTGATCTCTTGAAACATTAACACCGTTTTGTCTCAAAAAATGATGCATTATAGAAATGAAAGGAATTTTACTGCTATGTTGTCCCATCCTGCTTACCTCTTTCTTCAGGGGCTCATCACTTTGTTCAGCCTTCTTTTCAAGTTCCTGTTCGTGGCGCCACTTGTTGGGGATTTTCTCCCCAGGACTTGGAAGCATTGAACCTGAAAGAATGACACTCGGACAGGCTCTTGCAAGGACTGACAAGTTTATTTCTGCAGTCAAGCCTTTTTATAGAAGCAGGAGCAAAGAGCTTAAAGTATACGGCCAGCAGAGTGCATATGGGGTTAACACATAATCAGTAAAAACATTTCAAGGACAGCGCGCTCTAAGTGACTCATGTGCTTATCCCACAACCCGTTTTCTCAAGTAACATCCTTATTTATTATTAAATCTTGGTGCCGAGCATAACCAAAGGCAGGAGATGTTTTTCTGTCCACAGTACAAAGCCGGGTACTTCTGGCCCTTTGCCATTTTCCCAAGGACTTTCTCCTTTTACCGCTATTTTGTACTACACTTCCCAACAGGTAGAAGTATTGAATTTAAAAGATCTGATTACGATTACAAAGATAAAGACACACAAAATATTTGCTTTTGCATATGATCCTCGTAAATAACTTGCAGCCAGGATATAATTAAATAGCATACGTCTAGGCCATGTCAGGGAGAAAATGGGGTCAAAAATGTGTGCTTTTTAAAAGTGGCCCCAATTCATAAATGTGATTCTACCCTTGTTGAATAAATAAATAAAGGTTTATTTAGTCAGAGCTAAAATTAAACAGTTTCAAAACCTAAACAGTTACTGAACAGTATTTTCATCTATTGTAGCCTGACAATACATAGGAAGCTAACAACTTAAGGGAAAAACTAGAGGAGGTCCTTTCCTTAGGAATCAGAAGTATAAAGAAGGTATACAACTTGCCCAGGGCACACCCTGAGTAGCAGAAAGGAGATCCATATATGCAAGTCTAAGTCTAAAATCCATGCTTTTCCTTCCTTACAAATCAACTTTTACAGTGAATATAAAATGATCTTACTAAATCATATAATGCTTCAATTCAAAATTGTAAATGTGTTGATGGCTTCAGTTTGTTAGGTAGGTAGAATACGAAAAAGGAGTCCAGAATGAAGGTGGCTAAAAGACACAGAAGGGAAAAACCCAAGAAAATAGAACAAAGGAAGGTCTGAGGACCAGAATGAGGACCTCAGGTAAAACAAACAGCACTCCTGGCTAGCCCAATTTACATAGGGCAGGCCCAGGAGGAGGAGAAAACATATAAAAAGAGGAGCCAAAATCGAGAGGGGGCTTCTTGTCTTTTGAGTCTTTTGGGTTGACCTGTCCTCATGCCCTGAGGATATATTTTCCTTTGCTTTCTAAATAAAACTGAGCTATAACACAGGGCAGTAACACTGATCCATCTGTCGCTTCAAATTTTTGCTGTAGTGAGACAGAACCAAGAAAACTGCACACTCCCTTGACATATATGGTGCCATTTCTCAGATTTAACCTGGCTTAAACAATCTGGCTCAGCCCCTGGGAGGCAGAAGCCAAGCACAACAAAAGCCCAACTCAGTGAAAGCTCCTGTGGTGGAAGCTGCAGGCAAAAAATCCCAGTGCAGAGGAAGTGACAAGAAGCCCAGTGTGCTGGAAACCAGGAAAGCAAAACAAACTCAGCAGAAAGCTCATGTGGCTCAGTCTCAGATTCCAGAAGACCTTCGGTTAAGTTATGAGGTCCTCGCTCCTATGGCTGGAAGAACATATGGCTAACAAAATCTTAATTCCT
The DNA here is from genome assembly GCF_029378745.1 of Bos indicus. NCBI lineage: Eukaryota > Metazoa > Chordata > Mammalia > Artiodactyla > Bovidae > Bos > Bos indicus. The sequence goes on from NC_091765.1 coordinate 27,986,448, forward strand.
TTACAATCTCTAATTTCTTATTTCCTTGAACCCCCCTTAAACAGGTGAGTGCCAGTGGGTGCAAATGAAGGACTCTGGCAGGGGCTACTTAGTAGCTGTTGCCCAAGGAGGTTGGGGCTCTTCTGTCCTTAATCTTCTTTGTGCCAAGGATCAGGCCAATGAAAACTGTGAGCACAGATCAGGTTTTTAGCAGATTTTCTGACAGATATGAAGGGGATTCCTCGGCACATTTTGCCCACTTCCTTTTCCTCCTGTTCTTCAGCTCCTCTCTCCCAGGACTTGAGCCTGGCCAAAACCCATGGTGTCTGGCTTTAGGACCTAATGGAGCTCAGGCTCTTGATGTCTCATTGCAAAAAAAAAAAAAAAAAAAAAATTCAGTGAGAGACACAGTGATAGGTGAAAGATGGATTTGTTCAGATTTAGAGAGAAGCACACTCCAAAGGGTGTGGGTCATGGCACAGGGTGAGTGTGGTATGGTTAGTTTTTGCAAGCTGGGTGATTTCCTATGCTAGTGAGTGGGAGGATCATTCCAACAATCGGGGAACCATCCACTCCTCTGTCTTTTGACAGTGTCCTGTCCTGTGACAGTTCCTTTTGGAACTATCCTGGCACCTCTGGGTGTGTCATTTAGCTTGCAGATTGAGGATCAAGGTCTAGTTGAATTTGACTTGTCATCTTGGACCCATTTGATTATAATTGGTTTATATTATGCCCTTGGGCTATAACATTCTTTCAAAAGGTGTGCCCTGCCCCCTTCCCTCTTCTTTTCCTGAGCCCCATCCGGACCCCAACAATGTTGCCTCTACCATCTTCTGGAGGGACAACCAGAAAATAGCTAGCTTTTGGGAGAGAAATGCTGTATAATATCCCATCTCTCTAGATATTCAGGCCTTCATCTTCCATGTTTCCTACAACATGTGCAACAACAACATCTCTCAGTGAACCCGCTAAGGCAGGCGACAGGCACACAATGCCTGTTAGAAGTCCATCTGTTGGTGGCATCCCTTCAAGGGCAATTGGGCTTCTAGGGATAATGTTTTCCACTTTGGGAGTTAGCCCTGCAGGCTGTTTGAGCCCAAACCCTTGCCACCCTTCTCCTAAAGTTACAAACATACCCCCAAATCAAATCTTCACTTCACTTTTATGAAACATCTGGTCTGTTGCCTCTTATCATTTTTTTCTTAAGCCACTTACTAACTCCTACAACCAGAACACTTACCCCTTGTAGGCAACATCACTCCACCCTACTTCTTATTTTTAATATATTCCTAATGCCCCTAAGAGAATCAGATAATCTGCTCCTTTGTCATTACTTATGTTATTACCTAAAGTGGGTCTATGACAATGAGATGTTTACCACTGGAAACACCCTAAGTTGTCCTTATGGAGGACTAGGGGAGGAAATCAGTGACTTACATTCCCTCAGAGCAATAAGAGGATAAGGCTTATGGCTGTTTCACCAGGTTCCCAGTCTCAAGACACAGGCTTAGATTGCTTTACATAATGGTATCTGTTCCCGTCTGCAGTGGACAAATGAGCGATGAGTTAGGATTCACTTCAGTTCAGTTCATTTCAGTCGCTCAGTCGTGTCCGACTCTTTGCGACCCCATGAATTGCAGCATGCCTACAACCCCTTGATCCTACCCAGTACTAGTCATGCTAGAGACTTGGGGATGCCCAATTCCAGCCTGCAGATCCCAGGAGGAAAACCTGCCTTGACCTGCCTAGGGATCTGGTCCTCAGAAGGTTGTCACACCTCAACCTGCTTGGGGATCCACCAGTCCAGGGGTCCCAGGAGGTCAACATGCCTCGAACTGCCTGGGGATTCTATCTCCAGGAGGCTGTCATGCCTCAGCCTGCCTGGGGATTTGCATTCTGACCCAGGGATGCCTGGCTCTCAGGTTGCAACAATACTGGTACGATAAGCTTCAGAAAGACTCACCCCTAAGGAAGTCCACCCATGGAAGTAGAAGGAAGCCTATTAGTTGTAGGACTGTGCCTGGTCTCAGCAATAACTCAGGAGTCCAGTGAGAACTCTATTGTCATCCTGGAAAGTCTAACAGAGGCCCTCCAAAAGTTTACCAATCTGGACTTGGGCTCTTACAAGGGACAGGTGATTTTAAAGGACAAATGCCTGTCCCAATGTGCATCAGACATCAGGATAAAGTTACAACAGCTCTAGCAGCAGGACCCTGATGCCTCTTTAGATGAGATGGTCCAGACAGCCACCAATACCTTTTATAACAGAGAACAGGAGAGGGAGGCCAAGGCTCAGGAAAGGGAGAAAAGGAAGGAGACAAGGCATGCCCAGGTGCTGGCCATCCTTCAGGGAAGCCCTATGGTGAACCCCGAGTCCTTGAAGGACAAGGCACAAGGCAAATGCCTAATCTGTTGACAGGTGGGACACTGGGCCAACGAGTGTCCAAACCATGACAAGTCTCCTAAAATGGCTTGCTACAAATGCCATCAGTTGGGACACTGGGCAGCACTCTGCCTTGTGGAACCAGGAGCCTCAAGGTCAAGTGCCAAGCCTTTCCTCACAATGGTTCAACAGGACTGAAGTGGCCCACTCCAGCCAGCCCTCCTGTCACAGATAACCATCACGGGGCTGGAGCCACAGGTGCAACTGGATGTGGCAGGTAGGTCCGAGAATTTCTTGGTTGACGTAGAGGCTACCTATGCTCTCCTGACCTCCTTCTCCAGAGCCTTCTCCTCACAAACCCATACCATTTTGGGTGCTACAGAAAAAACAATTACAAAAAGATTAACCTGAGCACTTCTTTGTTTCTGGGATGGATAAATATTTCCCTACAAGTTTCTGGTCATCCCTGCATGTCCTACTCCCTTGTTGGGAAGAGATATACTCACTAAACTGGGACCATCCTTGTGGTGGGATGCTTTTCAGCCCCTAGAATCCTACAGTTTCTGGTTACTACTGAGGAATCCATTACACCCTCTCCAATAGGGAGGGACCAAAAACTATGGGAAGACAAAATTAACCCCCAGGTGTTGGATCAGGGGACTCCTGGACGAGCCCACCAAGCTGAATCGGTCGTCATTGTCCTCTGAGATCCCATTCGGTTTCCAAACCGGAAACAATACCTTCTCAGAAGAGAAGCTCGGGAAGGACTACAGCCTCTAATAAATTAATTTCTTGCCTGTGGGCTATTTGTCCCCACCAGTTTGCTGTGTAACATCCCAATCCTCCTTGTAAAAAAAAAAGGGTGGGACGTAGCCAATGGTTCAAGATCTCTGGATCATAAATGAAGCTGTAGTCCCCCTCCATCCCACAGTACCTAATCCTTATGTAATCTTGAGAGAAATCCCACCCAGTGCCAAGTGATTTACAGTCCTGGATCTCGGAGATCCGTCTAGTCAAGGCTATGGTTTTTCCAGTGGTCATGTATGGATGTGAGAGTTGGGCTGTGAAGAAAGCTGAGTGTCGAAGAATTGATACTTTTGAACTGTGGTGTTGGAGAAGACTCTTGAGAGTCCCTTGGACTGCAAGGAGATCCAACCAGTCCATTCTGAAGGAGATCAGCCTTGGGTGTTCTTTGGAAGGAATGATGCTAAAGTTGAAATTCCAGTACTTTGTCCACCTCATGCGAAGAGTTGACTCATTGGAAAAGACTCTGATGCTGGGAGGGATTGGTGGCAGGAGGAGAAGGGGACGACAGAGGATGAGATGGCTGGATGGCATCACTGACTCGATGGATGTGAGTTTGAGTGAACTCTGGGAGTTGGTGATGGACAGGGAGGCCTGGTGTGCTGTGATTCATGGGGTCGCAAAGAGTCGGACATGACTGAGTGATTGAATTGAACTAAACTGAACTGAACTGGGAGGCTCAAGGAGAAAAACACCAACAGATGATTTGGAAAGCATTACCTCAGGGGATCAGAGATAGCCCTCACCTGTTTGGGCAGGCTCTTAGACGGGATCTCCTAGATCTGGATCTGGGACCTAATGGGAAAATATTACAATACATAGGTGACCTACTAATCTGCTCTCCAGATGAGAAAAATGCCCAACAACATGTTATTCAGGTTCTGAACTTTTTGGCAGAGAGGGGATATAAAGTCTCCTGTGCTAAGGCACACATGGTCGAGACAAAGGTCACTTACCTGGGAGTTCAGATTACACACGAGTCCAGGAGGCTGTCCTCTGATTAAGCACAAGGAACCCTCCAGTTACCCTCCCCCACGACTCGAACACAATTGCGAGCTTTCCTGGGGCTAACTGGGTATTGAAGAATCTGGATACCTGACTATGGTCTAATTGCCCGGCCCTTATATGAAAGCTTGAAGGGAACGGGATGATTCAATCCCACTGATGTGGGGAACTCCTCAAAAGAAGGCAGTGACTACAGTAAAACAAGCCTTAACTCAGGCACCTACCTTGAGGTTGCCGGACCCAGTAAAAGCATTCCAACTTTATGCCCATGAAAAGGAAGGAATAGCCTTGGGAGAGTTAACTCAAAGGTTGGGACCTGAACCCCAGCCTGTAGCTTATTTATCCAAGAGGCTCAACTAAACTGCCCGAGGCTGGCCTCCCTGCCTTCGAAATCTTGCAGCTATTGCAATCCTGATAGAAGATGATTTAAAATTCTCTTTGGGGGGGGAAATGAACTATTTTTTACCAGCCACCAAGCGAAACAACTCCTAAATGGGAGAGGCCATTTACGGATGTCTGATCAAAGAATCCTCAGATATCAAGTAGTGCTGATGGAAAATCCAGACCTGCCTATATTCCCTTGTGAGGCTCTTAACTCTGCCACCCTCCTGCCTACCCTTGAGGGTTCTCTTCCCTTTCACTCTTGCCTAGAAACCTTGGACTACTGGACAAAATCCCGAGAGGGATTGTCAGAAGATCCTCTGGCCAATCCTGAGGAAATCTGGTACATTGATGGAAGCAGCTTTGTCTTGGATGGAAAAAGAAGAGCTGGATATGCAATAGTCTCCAATTTTGAGACCCTAGAGGTTAGACCTTTGCCATCAGGTACTTCAGCCCAATTAGCTGAGCTCATAGCCCTGACTCGAGCTTTAGAGCTGGGAGAAGGAAAAAGAGTAGCCATTTACACTGACTCCAAGCATGCCTTTCTGGTGCTACATGCACATGCTGCTATTTGGAAAGAAAGAGACCACTTGACCACCCGAGGGTCCCCAGTCAAATATGGTGATCAAATCCTTAGGCTCTTGGAGGCAGACCATCTGCCCACAGAGGTTTCAGTCTCCCACTGTAAAGGACACCAAAAAGGGAGCACAGAAGAGGCACGAGGTAACCAAGCAGCTGATCAGGCAGCTAAGAGAGCAGCATTACAGAACCACAACCTAATAGGGGTTGCCACCTTAGTTCCACAGACTAATTTGCCAGAAACTCCTTCACATACTGAAGGTGAGACTCTTAAAGCTAAGACTGAGGGCTTTTAAGAAGATGATATGGGGTGGTTCCAAATGGAGGGACTCCTTTTCCTGTCTGGGAACCTCCAATGGAAGTTGGTTAACTCCTTACATGCCACCACTCTTTTAGGGGAAAAGGCCCTCCAAAGATTACTAGGAAGGTCCTTCAGAGGAACAGGTCTCCAAAGGACTATAAGGCAAGTGGTATCCTCTTGTCCCACCTGCCAATTAAACAACCCCCAAGGAGCTCGAAGACCCCAGCTGGCCCAGCCCGTCCAATGGCATCGGACCTACCCAGGAGAGGACTAGCAGGTGGACTTCATGCAGATGCCAGTTTCTCAAGGGTGTAAACACTTATTGGTCATGATAGACACATTCACAGGATGGATTGAAGGCTTTCCCACCTGGATTAGAAGGCTGAGGAGTTGGTAAAAACAAACAAACAAACAAACAAACAAAAAAATTGCTCCATTAAATCATTCTGAGATTTGGTCTGCCCAGGTCATTACAAAGTGACAATGGGACATTATTTACTTCTAAGGTCACCGAAGGGGTCTCTAAAGCATTGGGCATTACTTATTATCTCCATTGTGTCTGGAGGCCTCAGTCTTCAGGAAAAGTAGAAAGAGCCAACCAATTCTTAAAATCAGTGATAAAAAAGATAACCCAGGAGACCTCCCTGTGATGGAAGGAGGCTTTACCAAAAGTTCTCCTCTGCATCCATATTGCCCCTAAAGGAACAGGTTGGTCTTAGTCCTTATGAGATGCTATATGGGAGACCTTTTGTTTATGTCAATGACCTCTTCCTAGATCCAGAGTCTCAGGCCCTCTGGTCTTATAGCATGGCCATTGGGCAATTCCAACAAGATATATGCTTGTGGGGTGTCAACCAGAACCCAAAAGATTCTGAAGAGCCACCACCACTATATGCTCCAGGGACTCAAGTCCTAATTGAAGTCTGGAAAGATGGGTCCTCAAAGGCTCAACTCAGTCCACATGGAAGGGCCTCTATCCTGAAATACTTTCTACCTCCACAGTAGTCAAGGTACCAGGACACGACTCCTGGATTCATGTCTCACAAGTCAAGCCATGGAAGAAAACAGAAGAGCACACTCAATACACATGTGAGGCCCTGGGAGATCTCACATACCTATTCAGGACTACAAATGAGTGCCATTCTAATGAATGCCCCCAAAATTAAGTTTCAGGAGATAAGCAGAGTCAGACACGACTGAATAACTGAACTGACCTAAACTGGGGATAATATATCTCAGGAGAGCTCTAAAGAACCAACACATCTTGGCAGGGGTTGTACTCCAAAATAGATGGTAGATAGATCTCTTGATCCCTGAACAAGGAGGGACTTGAGTCATATTGAATGAGATGTGTTGTTTCTGGTAAATACCTCCAGCTAAGATAAAGAAAGTCTGAAAACATTCAGATCCTAGAGGATTTCAAAGAATGAGCTAGAGAATTCTTGGGATGGCTACAATCTCTCTTTGGGGGATAATTCTCCTAGTGAGGGAGAATTTGGAGTTGGCTAATGCCCCTACTAATCCCTGTTATCACCATAATGATGCTGCTTATGATTGCTCCATGTAGTATCAATTGTCTAACCCATTTTGTGTCTTCCCAGGTCAACAAGCTACAACATGCAGTGCCAGTTCAACAAGGATATATAAAACTACAGCCAACCACAGAAAATATCACTCACCCTTAGATGGACACTGCTATAAGGCCTCTGAAGCTTGAAAGTAAGCAAGAGGGGGAGGCCCAATGCCCCTTGCCATTCCAATTCAGCAGGAAGTAGCCAGAGAGACCTCAATGCCCCCATTCCCAAAGAATTGGGCCTCCCATCTCTTGAGGGGGGAATGTTAGATAGTTAGAATAGGAAAAAGGAGTCCAGAATGGTGGTGACTAAAAGACAAAGAAGGGAAAACCCGCAAAAATAGAACAAAGGAAGGTTCAAGGACCAGAGTGAGGACCTCAGGTAAAACAAACAACCCTCCTAGCTAGCCCAATTTACATAGGGCAGGCTTAGCGGGGGGGAGAGGAAAAAACGTATAAAAAGAGGAGCCAAAATTGAGCTGAGGGCTTCTCTTCTCTTTGAGTCTTTTGGGTCGACCCGCCCTCAAGCCTCGAGGATGTGTTTTTCTTTGCTTTCTAAGTAAAACTGAGCTATAACATGGGGCTGTAACACTGGTCCATCCATCACTTCAAGTTTTTGCTGTGGTGAGACAGAACCAAGGAAATTACACACTCCCTTGACAAGTTGATCACTCTGATTTCCCAGAGTCTCTGTGATTCTTCTCTTCGTTTCTAGGACACAACTTCTCTGGGTTTTCCTCTTGCCTCAGGAGTAACTCTTTCTGTCTTCCAAACTTCCTGTTCTTGTAAGGCCGTGGACCTTAGCACTTTCACCTATTCATATTAAACACTTACTTCTTTGGCAATCTCATGAAATCCTGTGGTTTTAAATATAATCCATGTGCCAATGGCACCAAATTTATACCTATGTTTTATAACTTTTCCTTGAAATCCAGACATATATTCAACTTCCTACTCAATATCTCCCATTGGATGTCTAACAGACATCTCATATTCAGCATGCCCAAAATTCAACTCCTAACTCTGTCTCCCCACCCAAACCTGCTCCACTTCAGTTTTTGTCATATTAATGGGAACTCTGCCTTACAGCTGTTTAGACTCAAGTCCTTAGGATCCTCTTTTACTTTTTTTCTTTCTCTATACCTCATATCTAATTCATTAGAAACTTGGAATGGCTCTACCTTCAAATGTTTCCAGGCTACACCACCCCTAAACATTTCTTCTGCTCCTACAATTATTTCCACAGCACCACCATCTCTTGCCTGGATCACTACTATTACCTCCTAACACCCTTCAATTTTCCACTGTTGCTTCCTACAGTCTATTCCCAGCAGAGCAGCTGGCTGATTCTGTTTCACCATGGACTGTGAAACAGTTCTACCCAAACTCTCCAGATTTTCTCAAACTCTCTATTTCTAAGAGTTAAAGCTATAATCCTTACAGAGTCCTTCAAGGATCTATCAGATTTGAACAACTGTTCCTCAATGATCAAAGCAAAGAAATAGAGGAAAACAACAGAATGGGAAAGACTAGAGATCTCTTCAAGAAAATTAGAGACACCAAGGGAACATTTCATGCAAAGATGGGCTCAATAAAGGACAGAAAAGGTACGGACCTAACAGAAGCAGAAGATATTAAGAAGAGGTGGCAAGAATACACAGAAGAACTGTACAAAAAAGATCTTCACAACCAAGATAATCACGATGGTGTGACCACTCACCTAGAGCCAGACATCCTAGAAGGTGAAGTCAAGTGGGCCTTAGAAAGCATCACTACGAACAAAGCTAGTGGAGGTGATGGAATTCCAGTTGAGCTATTCCAAATCCTGAAAGATGATGCTGTGAAAGTCCTGCACTCAATATGCCAGCAAATGTGGAAAACTCAGCAGTGGCCACAGGACTGGAAAAGGTCAGTTTTCATTCCAATCCCAAAGAAAGGCAATGCCAAAGAATGCTCAAACTACTGTACAATTACAGTCATCTCACATGCTAGCAAAGTAATGCTCAAAATTCTCCAAGCCAGGCTTCAGCAGTACGTGAACTGTGAAATTCCATATGTTCAAGCTGGTTTTAGAAGAAGGAGAGGAATCAGAGATCAAATTGCCAACATCTGCTGGATCATGGAAAAAGCAAGAGAGCTCCAGAAAAACATCTATTTCTGCTTTATTGACTATGCCAAGCCTTTGACTGTGTGGATCACAATAAACTGTTGAAAATTCTGAAAGAGATGGGAATACCAGACCACCTGATTTGCCTCTTGAGAAACCTATATGCAGGTCAGGAAGCAACAGTTAGAACTGGACATGGAACAACAGACTGGTTCCAAATAGGAAAAGGAGTACGTCAAGGCTGTATATTGTCACCCTGCTATTTAATTTATATGCAGAGTACATCCTGAGAAACGCTGGGCTGGAAGAAGCACAAGCTGGAATCAAGATTGCCAGGAGAAATATCAATAACCTCAGATATGCAGAGGACACCACCCATATGGCAGAAAGTGAAGAGGAACTAAAAAGCCTCTTGATGAAGGTGAAAGAGGAGAATGAAAAAGTTGGCTTAAAGCTCAACATTCAGAAAATGAAGATCATGGCATATGGTTCCATCTCTTCATGGGAAATAGATGGGGAAACAGTGGAAACAGTGTCAGACTTTATTTTTGTGGGCTCCAAAATCACTGCAGATGGTGACTGCAGCCATGAAATTAAAAGATGCTTACTCCTTGGAAGGAAAGTTATGACCAACCTACCTAGCATATTAAAAAACAGAGATATTACTTTGTCAACAAAGGTCCGTCTAGTCAAGGCTATGGTTTTTCCAGTAGTCATGTATGGATGTGAGAGTTGGACTGTGAAGAAAGCTGAGCACCGAAGAATCGATGCTTTTGAACTGTGGTGTTGGAGAAGATTCTTGAGAGTCCCTTGGACTGCAAGGAGATCCAACCAGTCCATTCTGAAGGAGATCAGCCCTGGGATTTATTTGGAAGGAATGATGCTAAAGTTGAAATTCCAGTACTTTGTCCACCTCATGCGAAGAGTTGACTCATTGGAAAAGACCCTGATGCTGGGAGGGATTGGGGGCAGGAGGAGAAGGGGACGACAGAGGATGAGATGGCTGGATGGCATCATTGACTCGATGGACATGAGTCTGAGTGAACTCCGGGAGTTGGTGATGGACAGGGAGGCCTGGTGTGCTGTGATTCATGGGGTCGCAAAGAGTCAGACACGACTTAGGGACTGAACTGAACTGAAGTACATTTGCTGATGGTGCTGCCTTCTCCCTGCTCCCTTCCTTTTCCTGTGACCTGTGCTAGAATTCTTACTAATTCTTCACATACTCCAGGTAGCACCTGACTCAAAATCTTTGCTGGGGCTGTTGCCTCTTTCTCCAGATAGCTGCATGGCTCACTCCTAGATTTCCTTCTGCTCTTCTTGTGTGTCAGTCAATGAGGTCTTTGACTACCCCTGTCCTTCCAATCTTCCTTATCCTGCTGTATTTATCCCAAGCCATTTGTCACTTTCTAAAGTACTATATAATTTAATTACTATGCTCATATTTTACATTTTTGTCCCTACTTACTAAAATGTAAGCCCCACAAAAAAAGTTTTTCCCATGCTTTGTTATTGAACGAATTCCCATAGCATGGGATGATATCTGTTGCAGTTGGCAGTCAATTGATATTTTGAGAGAGAAATGAATGAATAAATGAAAACAGAAAGAAAAGAGGAAAGGAAAAAAAGAAGGAAACTAAGAATAAAAAAGGTTTATTACTATTATTATGGAATCTATATATTATCTCTTATGGTGATAGCTCACTATGTGATTAAAGTATGGGAATTTAAAACTTTGGAATAATAACTTATAGTATAATTATAGTGAGAATATTTGGGGTGATTTTGAAAATTTAGATGTAGCTTTAAAATACAGACATTTATCAGTGCCAAGAGGTGCCTAAGGAAACATGAGGACTTAATATAATACCTCCTGAATGGGATTCTAGACACCTCACCACTCCCTTACACATCTGAGATTGACCCAATCAATTGCCTGTTATAACTTTCCTATATTCAAGTTTTCTTCCTTTAAAGTAATGTTTCTCCTCTGGCTCACTTACTATCTCTTTATTTCAAGCCATCATTCTGCTTTGAAACCCCATCATTTATTTTTGTCATCTTCTGTTATTCTTCCATTATATTAGTAACACCAAGTACTAATAAACTCCCACTGCTCAAAGTTTCTGGCATATAGTATACAGCAATATTTCTTATGCAAATAAATAAGAGATATATAGATAATAGCCATTCTCCAGGTTATTATGTGAAAATCATATTATTCCAATCAAATTCTAAGATTTATTTAAAAGTTGATAGAATGCTCTGGTAGCATCAAAGGTATAAACACTGATTTATTCTTTTTTATTTTTCTTAATAGACTTTAAGTGAAAGTGTTAGTTGCTCAGTTGTGTCCGACTCTTTGCAACCTCATGGACTATAGTCCACCAGGCTCCTCTGTCCATGGAATTCTCCAGGTAAGGAGACTGGAGTGGGTTGCCATTCCCTTCTCCAGAGCATCTTCCCAACCCAGGGATTGAACCTAGATCTCTGGATTGCAGGCAGATTCTTTCCCATCTGAGCCACCAGGGAAGCCCTAATGTAATTTTTTGACAATGCATCAAAACACTAAAATGTGTTATACCTGATGGTTGTCACTGTTTCCTTCTTGTGTCTATGACTGATTTCTTAAGATAAAGAAGTATTAAAGAAGACTATCTGTGTATATATTTTACTTTCTCTTTTAAAAATATCATCTAGCTATTTTCTCTTCATTAGTTTTTATAGATATTGTTTGTTTATTAATTCTTATGTTAAAATTAAAAATTTACAGCTACCTGTGAATTTTGGGGTATGGCCAATAATTTAGAATCCAATCACTAGGAAAAGCTGCAGCATCTGATAGTGATCTGGTCTCAGATTTGAGGAGATAATTCTATCCAAAATTCTTTTTCTGCATTAGGATTTTAAAGTAACCCCTTCAAACCAAAATGTCTATGTTCTATTTTGAGAGCTTGAAACTAACCACACCCATGCTTAGACTGTATTCTTAGACCATATGTAACTCCCTCTCTTCCTTCTGCTCTTTGTTGATACCTGGTATTATTTGTGCATATTCCTGAATCTTCTTAAAAGTATAGAAAATATTTATTATCCTACCCAATTGCTAGCATAGTATTTTGTATGAAGTAGATGCTGAATCCATTTGATTAAATACATTACGGGCAATTTGTGAAATGAATAGAATTAACATTACACTATTTCTACTAAAATTTATAATGCTTCAGCATGTTGCCAAATGGCCACGTCTATTCTTCATTGATTTCCTGTCAATAATTAAACACATATTTTATTGTTCCATTTTACTTAATTGTTCAGAATTTCCCATTTCAGCCATAATTTATTACTTGTTCTATGTTATTTAGGCCTGCTTTCTGATTCTAAATGACCACAATATCATTTTACAGATATAATTCATATTAGATAGAAAGCTTAATATAGCTTCTCAACATTTGATCACTTCATAATGTCATGTTTTTGGATTAATGGTAGACTGTATCCTATTTCACTAAGTTAAAATGAGGATCTAATAAAAATTATAGTGTCTAGTAAGTATAATTTTATTAAAATAATTGAGAGAATATATATCTAGAAGTCACATTCCCCTTAATTGGTCACTGTAGGAATGTTCTGATGCTGCTGTTGTTGACTGGACTGTCAATGAACATGAGGTAATATAAAACAGAATTGATATGGAGATGTCAATTAAAACTGACTTTTCCAGAATCTTCCTGTCTTATATTTCTTTATTGCAAAGAAATGTATGAGTAGCTAATTTTTCAATTTCATATAAACTTTTTCATTTGTAATTATATCATTTTTGAGAAACCACTGTCTTGAATCACATTTTTTCCTATTTTGGGTTGTTGGCTGTTGAGTAACTAAGCTGCTCCATGGTACTGCTGCCTTGACATCCATTTTGTTTTGGCCAAGTGACCTGCAGGGATCTTAAACTGACACCAGCCGTTCATGCAAATGCATGCCCTAGATAAGAACTCAAAGAGTCACAAGCAAATGTTAAGTTCCTGATTTGCCTCCTCCGGGTGCCCTTGTAATTAACAGTCTGCCAGTCTCTCAGGGCCTTCCCCTTGTGCTTAGATAAGACCCCCATGCAACAAAGCTGTTGCTAGCAAAGCTGTACTCTTTTGGTTTCAATTGACCAGTCTGGCCTTAGCCTTGGAACCCCAAAGCGGTCTGTCCCCGGACCATAATAAAGGCATGTGCCCCAGATCCCATGGCTCCGACTGTACTCTGCCTTGACCTCCCCATGCAGCCACTTTAGGCATGCCATGCTTCCCTCAGGACTGTGAGTAATAAACCTCTATTTCAATTTCTTTTTTGGTCTATTGCTAAACTGCAATTCAACATCTGGCACCTGATGCTCCTCTTAACAAATATTAATTTAACAAAATCAGAACATGGGCAAATTCATTTGCTAAAATACAATATAAATATCAAATTGAGCAAATTCAGTCAGATATTTTCTTTTAATGTACAGAAGCTCAACAGACATTAAGCCCCTTAAAGGAGAACTATAGTTCCAGTGTGAAGAAATATATTGGATTACATGATTATAGAAAAAAAAATGAAAACACTTAAGCAAGTACAGAATGGTATGGGGAAAACTTAGCATGGATTAATAAAAAGAAAGGTGAATGTCAAGCTTAACAAACCAATTAACTTTCATCAGGCAAGAGAGTCAATGAGCTCCTGACAGGGGTAAAGCGATAGACATAATTTGTTTACAGATTAAAAAGCCTCTTTGACATGCTACCACATCATAGACAAGTACTTGAAATTAACAAGTTATTTATGGAGAAATTATACGTTGAATGAAAAAAAGTGCACAATGGTGAAGAACGTTGACAAGCATTCCAGATTGCATAGAAGGAAGAACGAAGTGGAATGAGAGGGCTGCAGCTGTGCCCACACACAATGTCTGCTCAGAGAGACATCTGTTAAAGGGAACAAAACCCAAAGTTGGGAGAGAACTAGCATTGCCAATCAAGAGTACTGATTCAAACAAATTAGGTCTGTATTAGAAATTTATTTCCTTGATATTTCACTGGCTTTGAATTTCTTAGAAAACATGAAAGAATTTTTCATCAGCAATAGCTGTATCTTTCGTGTCAAAATGGATTTCACACACTAATGAATGATTAGAGTATTCTGTTTGAAGGACATATACAAGCAATGGCATAGCAGATCTTCACTGCCTTCCTTCAGTCATATATTTAGACATAATTTCTCCTCTTTCTTCTTCACTTCATGTTTTCCTATGCCTATACACCCATTCCAACATAGCATTATGTCCCATACATTTTGTATATTCCAATAAAGTCCCAATTTCATGTTTTCACATCAGCATATCAGACTCCAATATTATTATACTTTATGTATTTTAATAATTTTCCAAGATAAGATGAATTCTTTAGTTCAGTTCAGGTCAGTCTCTCAGTCATGTCTGACTCTTTGCGACCCCATGAATCACAGCATGCCAGGCCTCCCTGTCCATCACCAACTCCCGGAGTTCACTCAGACTCACGTCCATCGAGTCAGTGATGCCATCCAGCTATCTCATCCTCTGTCGTCCCCTTCTCCTCCTGCCCCTAATCCCTCCCAGCATCAGAGTCTTTTCCAATGAGTCAACTCGTCGCATGAGGTGGACAAAGTACCGGAGTTTCAGCTTTAGCATCGTTCCTTCCAAAGAAATCCCAGGGCTGATCTCCTTCAGAATGGACTGGTTGGATCTCCTTGTAGTCCAAGGGACTCTCAAGAGTCTTCTCCAACACCACAGTTCAAAAGTATCAATTCTTCGGCGTTCAACCTTCTTCACAGTCCAACTCTCACATCCATACATGACCACAGGAAAAACCATAGCCTTGACTAGACGGACCTTTGTTGGCAAGGTGATGTCTCTGCTTTTGAATATGCTATCTAGGTTGGACATAACTTTCCTTTCAAGGAGTAAGCATCTTTTAATTTCATGGCTGCAGTCACCATCTGCAGTGTTTTTGGAGCCCCCAAAAATAAAGTCTGACACTGTTTCCACTGTTTCCCCATCTATTTCCCAACCTGGCTCACTTGTAAAGAATCTGCCTGCCAAGCAGGAGACATGGATTTGATCCCCGGGTTTTGAAGACCCCTGAAGAAGGAAATGGCAACCCACTCCAGTATTTCAGTATTGCCTGGGAAATCCAATAACAGAGGAGCCTGGTGGCCTACTGTCCATGGGCTTGCAAAAGAGTCAGACAGGATTCAATGACTAAATAACAACAACAAAAACTGAGTTACTGACATAATCCCCCTGAAGGTTAATTTTGACATCTCCTTTTCTTCTCCTACCCAGGGGTTTCCTTAATACGTTTATAGTTTATTTTTCTTCATTATTCTCAAACTGATTTTATTCCAGTCTCTAATACTGCTAACCTATATTATTTCAATTGGTTCAAAGAATGTCCAATTATATCTTTATTTTTTAAAGCATGAACCATGCTAATTGTTTTATAAGCATTATTTTTCATAATTTTTATAGTGCTATGCCAAGAAAGGCATTACTATGCCAGTTTTACAAGTAAGGGGAAGGAGACTTAAAAAGGCCAACCAACTTGCCACAGGCCACTCAATTGGTTAGAGAAGGATCCAGGATTCAAACGATACTCTAAGGACATGTTTCTGTGATACTTCCTGTAATTGTTTCCCATCTGTTGTCCTTACTTTACTTAGTAGATCCTTTATATTGCTACAAAAACCTTTTTTAAAAGATTATTTGACTTTGAATTTAAATCCCTTCAGTGCAGCCCCCTCTTCTCAGCCATATTGCCTTCTGGATAAAGTCTAAACCCTTAGCATATCAAATCAAGTTCTCCCCAACCTGGTCTTTTAGGTCCCATCTCCCCTCACTCCTCACCTACCTGCTCCAGCCATACTAAACTACTAAATTCCTTTTAACAAGTTCTTGTCCTGACCTTCAAGTCATTACAGTTCCCTTAGTCTCCTCCCTCATTATCCACTAGGTTTTGTGCATAATTTCATCTTCTCTCCATATTCCATTGTTTGTGGGTAAGCCTCTTTCAGGAGAGTGGCTTACTCTCCCAATGCCTGGCACACTGACTTTCACATAGGAAATGCTCAATAAGAAACAGCTGAATTAATGTACAGCTATATCCCAATGATTTCCCTCTGTCTTATTGTATGAATTTTTAATAATTTAGCTTAGATTTATACTCTGAATTTTTAAAATGATTTGATTATGTGTGCTCATGTTTAATTTCTGCTCTTACATATACAAAATTTCGTGGTGTGAATTTTTCACTTAATCTCACTTATTTAAAAATAGATATTTAGATAGTAACATATATTTTTCAAAATTATGTTGGGACAGATGTATAATATTACCTCTATTTGGTGTGCTTGACTATTTCTTTGTCATTGAGAATTAAGACAATTACAATGTTACCCATTATGGATAACATGGCAATAAACATTAGAGTGGAAATATATTTTTAAAATATATTTTGTCAGTATCTCTCTTATGGTGCATACTCAGAAATAGGGTTAGTGGATTAAGGAAACAATTTTTACATGGCTTTAAAAAAGTGTTCAATAAACTAGCCTGTGGGTCAAGCATGGCCCACTGCTTGTTTTTATAAATAAAGTTTTATTGTAACACAGCCACACATTCATTTAGGTATGACCTATGGCCTCTGTCACATTTCAAGAGCAGAGTTGAGTAGTTCATCCCCTACAGATGAAAATCTTTACTGTCTTGCTTTTTACAGAAAAAGTGTCCAACTTCTTCTTAAAGACATATTACTCAACTTATTTCTGAGAGGCAGTTTTCATTACCAACAAAGAGTTGACTGATTTCACCATACCTTCAACTGCTATGAGAGTTATGATTATAGTAAAACATTTATGAATTGCCTTTTCTCCATGATGGTCTCACACTTTGTACTGAGAGGAAGGATGAGAGATCAAGACTTTGTACCAAGGGGCTTGGCAGCTTAGAAAATTGCCCTGAAGCTTGGTTATATATGCTTCCAAGTCTATTACTTTGGGATTCACCATATTAGTACTTCAGTGACTGCCAGGTGCTTCCTTTTTCTAGTTAATGAGTCCTACGGAGCGCTTATTCTCATCTAGTTTGCAATGCTAACAAATCCAAGAGAAATGTAAGAAATCTACCCCATCAGACTTTGTGATATTGTCTACTTTAGCATACTGAACTGTTGCAGATGTTTTGCATTCTAAGGGTACAGTTTAACATACACAAAAATGCCTTAAAGCAAAATTTAGGTTATTGCATAAAGCTCTGCTGACTTGCTGCAGCATGGCGTTATGCTGAGATTGCATGCCAGGTGCAAAAGGGCTATCAGGTTTCATCATTTCTGAGTTGCAAAATCAAGTAACATGGATATATAATAGGTCAGATTATCTTCTTGTAATACAATGTGACCCAATTTGCCAAATAAAAATGGAATGAAAACAGCAGCTTGTAGCAACACCTAAAATGTCTTCTGAGTCATTATCTCTTTAATGAAAAGCAACACTGGACAATTTCAACGCAAATTGTGGTTTAGCATCTCATTAACTGAATAATGGCTTTTACACACGATGCATTTCTAAACACTTGAAGTATTACAAAAATGTTACACCAAAATGAGTTGAGGCCATGCTTCTATCCATCCTCAGATGACAAGTAAGATCTTTCTGTCCTTCATTATTTTACAATAATAATTTGTTTTTTCTTTTATCTTCCACAGATATTAAGTAGAACAGAGTAAGGTTTCCAAGCAGCCTATTTGCTTTGTTTCTGTGTATTTAGATATTATTTCCACTGTGGATTATGTGGATATTTGATTCTGACTTAACATTTGACCGATATACTTTTTTCTCAGGAGACTTAGGGAATCTAAAAATAAAAGAGGAGTTGACTTTGTGTATGAAAGTTCTTTCAGGACATAAATTACTGGGCATGCTCTAGTGCCCATAAAACAAATCTTGCAACTTTTTAATTGAAGCCTACTGAGACTAGTATGTCTCTATTTTTTAGTTCATTTAAAACCTCCCTCTTCAGAAGTGATATTTTCCTTTCAGTAATCAAGCAATTACTAGGCTGATTTCACTTCTTTTGAAGAAACTCTGTCTTGTGTTCATCAGCCTGTTTCTTTCACCGTGATAAGCCCTGGCTACTGGGGCTGGAATAGCTGTTCCATACCAGGCTTGAATATCTGCAGGCATTTTCCTCCTGCTTCACACTGAGTTAGCAATCAATCCCATCTGTTCTTTATCATTAGGATTTCACAGTGTGCTCTAAGCCATTCTTCAAATAAGGTCTTAAACTTCAAGACAGCTTTCTAGATAGATCTATACATGCATACACACATAGGTTTCTTTTTTAATATTCTATAATTCTTACATAGATTTTAGATAATATGGATACGTAGACATCTGGACATAATTATTTGTGAAAGAAACCTCACTTTTATACGCTCATCACTTTATCATTCTCCATGAAATAGTATTGGATGACTAACTGTTTCATACCATGTTTATACTATTAGTAAAAGACAATTTGTATTTCTTTCAAAACACTCATGGATCAGGCCAGATAATCAAGTGTTAACACTCTTTGATTTTTATTTCGAGCAATTCTTCATTGACTTATACAATATTCTTGTATTTGATATATTGTCAAAGTCAAGAATATTCAGTACCCAATTCCTCACAGTCCATATTGTTAGGATATCAATGATAAAGTATAGCAGTGTATAAATTGGCTAGTGTATGACATGTGTCTCAAAGACAAAAAGAAAAACAAAAAAACAGTACTCAAGAAAGCTCACAAAATACTGTCTTAGCACTTTATAATTGAAAAGAAACTTCACTTAATATTTACTTTAAAATATGAACACAGTTGAGCTGTTAGGAATCCTTAAGAGTGCTGTTTTATTGTGTATGGTGTGAAAGCCTTTTAAGCCAAAACTCTGCTTCACACAGTGAAATTTGACTACTTGCACGGACTAATACTTTCAAGTAAATACAATTATTTAATATCTTTAATGTATCTCAAATGCTATCTAATATTTGATCCTTTATCTATCTGTCTCTAAAATTGTCTTGATCAAAATACTAGATCTGTTTTCATAAGAGATTTGATGATACTTTTATATAAAATATACTTATTTTTTCATTTTCAGTATTTTAGTAACATTATAAAATCCATTCATACCATTTACTAGAGTATAACAAGATGTCCTAAGTTTTTAAAAATAAATTCAAAGAGCTGTATAAGCTCCTTGAAACCATGAACAATGAAGTATGGAAAAATCCAAAAATTACCTATTTTATACAAATCATATTTTCTATCACTTATTAAGAAACTCCTAGGATAAGCATCAACTTTAATATATCTGCAAACAATAGAAATTAACTAACTACACTTTGCCTAGTCATTGTTATGTGGGACTTGCAAATGTGTCTCATGAAAGGGAGTAAGTTTAAAAGCTCTTGAAATAAGATTATAACTTTTAAAAGTATGCCTTTTGCTTTAGTATTATTAAAGCATAATTACTGGAACCATTAAAAGTCAATTTACCTAAGAAAGAGCATTATAAAGCATGAACAGGGATGAATTATAAAATTACCATCTTCACTGGTGATGCAGCTCTATAGGGCAAAAGAGATTTTGTGTATACTTTCTTTAATATATCATATCCATATCTACTATATAATTTCTTTGGCATTTTTAAAATTGATCTTTTAGACACTTTATAATACTGAACTTGGGAAAACATGTGATTTGAAAGTACAGAGACATGTGTTACACAAATGTCTATTAGGAGTAATTAATGTTTCACATTTTTCTTGAAATTTCATTGGGGGTAGAATAGGTCAGAGAAAACTGAAGGGAGTAATAGAGAAGCATAGCTGAAGCCATACGCTTTGTTTAGATACCTGAAGACAGAAGAGAAACAGCCTGAGATGACACTCTCTTGTTTTTCCCAAGTTCTAATGGAGAGAAAGTCAATGAAGTGTACCTTATTTTTCTCCCTAGTTTGTGACATTTTGTTTAAATATATTTGTTGAAAAACTCTTACCTTTGAGTTTCAATTTAAGATAGTCATCCAGCCTCTAAATTTTGGATAAGATGTGACTCATTCCAATTCTTTTTAAGATCCAGTTAGTCACCAAATTCTATCAGTTATTCCTTCAAGATATCACTGATCCAAATTCTTTTCACTTTAATTCATTGTCAACATCCTAATTCACAGTTTCATCACCTCACACAGAGATGAATCAAAGAGCTTTGTAGGTGTTCTAACTTCAGTCTCTTCCATCTGCTCCATCCTACATACAACTGACAGATGAACCCTGCTTAAATCCTTTTTATAAAAATTATGTAATTATCTACAACCCTTCACAATGAATTTCAGCAGTACATCCTGTAATGTTTCTCTATCTCCATCTAAACAACCATATATGATTTTTCAAAGATAACTAGCTAAACTCATAAAAGCCTCTACATCTCAGGGTTTATATATCTATTGGAACTTGGTTGGATTTAGCCTATGAATTGATCTTTAAATACAGAGATAAGATACCATTACTAAAAATGTTCATTTTTTTCCTATTCTCAGATTTTTCAAGTTTCTCTTTTTTTGATATAGTGGCTACATTATTTGTTTTTACAGTGATTTTCTAGTTTTTGATTTAGAACTAATGACTTTAGTTATCTATTTCTCACTTAATATTTTTCAAGATATAGGTATATTCTAATTTATATTACAATGAAATAAATTAGAGATGTTAAGTTGTTAAAAATAGATGAATACAGAAAGGATATTTTTTGATTCCCAATTATACAAATGTTAAACTTTTTTTAATAGATGATTTTGCGTTATAAGACAGGATTAAGTATAGCTATTCCCTAGGCCCAGAAATAGAGGAAATCAGGATGTTTAATTGAATTCATTTGAGTGAACGTTTTTCTAGTTAAACAAATCCTGATGATATTCTTCCTTTGGAATTTTAGGAAAGAAATTCAATTCATTAACATCAAAATATCACTATAGATAATCTGTTATTTTTTGTTGAAAAAAATTAAACTAAGCATATCAAAATAGATTTCTGTTACAGGTTTGATTGTGTCTGCCAAAATGATAGTCTCGACTCCCAGTACTTGTGAATATAATTTTCTTTGGCAATAAGGTCTTTACAGATGTAGCCAAGTTAAGACCACACTGAATTAGAGAGAATAATCCAATGACTAGTGTCCTTATAAGAAGAGAGAAATCTGTACACAGAGTAGACAGAAATACTGGAAAGAGCTCCATGTGACAATGGAGGCAGAGATTAGAGAGTTACATTTAAGTGGCTCAGACGGTAAAGGATCCACCTGCAATTCAGGAGACCCAAGTTCAATCCCTGGGTCAGGAAGATAACGTGGAGAAGGGCATGGCAACTCACTCCAGTATTCTTACTTGGAGAATCCCATGAACAGAGGAGCCTGGCAGGCAACTGTCCATGGGGTTGCAATGAGTCAGACATGATTGAGCGACAAACACTTTCACTTAGAAGTCAAGGAATTCCAAGGATTGCCAGAAACCACCAGAAACTGGGAGAAAAGCAAAGAAGGATATATTTCCCAGAGCCCTCTGGAAGGAACCAACTTTGCCAACATCTTGATTCTGGACGTCTGGCCTCCATGACTGTGACAGAATAAATTTGTTTTTCTCAGCCACCCAGTTTGTGATAACCTCACAGTAACGTTAGGAAAAGAAAACAAAAACGTCTGTGGATAACTAATTACTGGTACACCTATCTATTTATACACCCATCTATCTCTCATCATCAGCAATCAAGCTATTCAAATTCCTTCCATCCATCCATCTGTCCATCCATTCTAATAAAGAGAATAAATTTTATAAACAGTCAAAGCCAGTTGCAAGATTCTCAGATAGTTCTTAGTGTTTCAAAGCCTCAGTTGTTTCATCTGAAACATGAATAGGTTTAGGAGTAAATAAAGCTAAGAATGATACCAGACATATTCGTAAGGAATCAATAATTAAACACACACACACACATAAATACATACACAGATACCTACACACACACACTGTCTGTTTATATCCATATCCCCTTTATTCCTTTGCAATATCTATCTAGCTCACTATGTGTTATTCTATATACCTCTCTCTGCTAAGTCTCTTCAGTAGTGTCCGACTCTGTGTGACCCTATAGACGGCAGCTGACCAGGTTCTGCCGTCCCTGGGATTTTCCAGGCAAGAGTACTGGAGTGGGGTGCCATTGTCTTCTCCTATATATATATATATACACACAAATGCATAAGTGATTTTGTAGCAGAAACTGCTGGTTATCCCCCAGTATCCACACTTTCCTCCTTCCCTCAGAGCTTCACTTGTGTACATAGAAATATGGAAAAAAATGATTATTTTCCAGCAGCCCAAACTCACAAATTGTGACCACAAAATTCTATTCTAGCCATTAAATGTTAAAATGTTGCACTAACTCTCAGTGAGAATGCTTCAGACGAGATGGTGCATTTTTCTTTGTCAGATCAAATCAGAGCCTACTTGCTGGCATCCTATCAATGTGATTAGTTAGAGTTCAAGTAGTCATTTTGATGATCAGGTGGAAACTGCATGTAGAGAATGTTAGAGTAAAAGATAGAAAAAGATTAATTATAATTTCTGTCATAGCTAACTAATTCTAACAGATGTTCATATACTAATAACTTGAGAATATTTAAATCTCAATATAAAATTTCTCATATAATAAATGAAACATATAAATAGGTTGACTATAGAAGCTCCTATATGAGTCTATTTCTCATTATCTCCACTATTACTACCCTAGTCCATGATTTACCACCTCTTCCCTAACCCATTTCAGTTGCCCCAAATGGTCTTCCTGCTTTCACTTTTTTGCACCACAATGGGCTATTATCTTCATAGTAACTTGTTTTTTCCTAAATAATGGGTCAAGTTATATATTTCTCCTTCTTAAGGTGTTCCAGTGGCTTCCACTGCACATACATCAAACTCCTTAAAATTTGCAATAAATTTCTTTTTGGTCTGACCTGGTTTTATCCTTTCATTTCATGCAACATTCTCCTTATACCCAAAATGTTCAGTTCAGTTCAGTTGCTCAGTCCTGTCTGACTCTTTGTGACCCCATGGACTGCAGCACACCAGGCCTCCCTGTCCATCACCAACTCCTGGAGTTTACTCAAACTCATGTCCATTGAATCAGTGATGCCATCCAACCATCTCATCCTGTGTCATCCCCTTCTCCTCCTGCCTTCAATCTTTCCTAGCATTAGGGTCTTTTCAAATGAATCAGCTCTTTGCATCAGGTGGCCAAAATATTGGAGTTCTAACTTCAACATCAGTCCTTCCAATGAATATTCAGGACTGATTTTCTTTAGGATGGACTGGCAACCCACTCCAGTATTCTTGCCTGGAGAATCCCAGGGACGGGGGACCCTGGTGGGCTGCCGTCTATGGGGTCCACGACTGAAGCGACTTTAGCAGCAGCAGCAGCAGCTTTTTCGATGATCCAGCAGATGTTAGCAATCTGATCGCTGGTTCCTCTGCCTTTTACCTAACATTTACTCACTCTAGATTTATTTCCTTTTATCAAATACTTAAGGCTTATGTCATGTTACTTTCCTAAAGAGAACTCCTTATCCAAGATTATATCCCTCTCCCATATACACACCCTACAAGCAATCTCTGTGTCAATGATATATTTTATATTCAGTTGGCCCATAGCATCTTATGGAAAAACCTGAATTAACTTTTTTGTCAACCCAATATTTTCTATGCTACTTCAATGCAGTCTAAAATTACCTTGTATATGTATGTTTGTACATATATGTATAATTTTTATCAGCCCTAACTAGAATAGAAGCTTTATGAGAACAGAAACTTATCTATCTTATTTATATCTGTATCAAAGTTCTCAGAATATACCTGCTATATAAGGGATGCTCAATAATGAACAAATAAATGAAGTAAAAATTAAGGCTTATAGAAAATACTTTAAAAAGCTGTACATAGTTATCCTGAACAAAGAATGATTCAGGGGAAATATTTGAGTAGCTGTCATGAAAATAATCTAAAGATATTTCAAATGGAAAAATAATTTCTGCTATACTCTTAAGACTAGGATACCTATTTTGATTTAAGATCTAAAATCATTCTAAAAATCAAAACTGTGGGAACATAAAACGGGTTGTTTGTGGAGGTTTTTGAATAAAATCTGGATGACTACAGGGAGGGTTTCCATAGAAAGGACTAAGGCTCTGTATAGATAATGTAGCTGCTTTGTATACATTACATCTTCTTATATTGAGGAGATGCTTCCTCTTTAGTTACCAGAACCTTCAGTCTTTATTTTTGGGGGCTCCAAAATCACTGCAGATGGTGATTGTAGCCATGAAATTAAAAGACGCTTACTCCTTGAAAGGAAAGTTATGACTAACCTAGATAGCATATTCAAAAGCAGAGACATTACTTTGCCAACAAAAGTCCATCTAGTCAAGGCTATGGTTTTTCCAGTGGTCATGTATGGATGTAAAATTTGGACTATGAAGAAAGCTGAGTGCCGAAGAATTGATACTTTTGAACTGTGGTGTTGGAGAAGACTCTTGAGAGTCCCTTGGACTGCAAGGAGATCCAACCAGTCCATTCAAAAGGAGATCAGTCCTGGGTGTTCTTTGGAAGGACTGATGCTAAAGTTGAAACTCCAATACTTTGTCCACCTCATGCGAAGAGTTGACTCATTGGAAAAGACTCTGATGCCGGGAGGGATTGGGGGCAGGAGGAGAAGGGGATGACAGAGAATGAGATGGCTGGATGGCATCATTGACTCGATGGACAAGAGTTTGGGTGAACTCCGGGAGCTGGTGTTGGACAGGGAGGCCTGGAGTGCTGCGATTCATGGGGTCACAAAGAGTTGGACTCAACTGAGCAACTGAACTGAACTGAACTGAATGTGGCATTATGTTTTCTTAAATGTTGATGCAAGTAATCTAATTAAATTGATTTTACTTTCCTCATCAAGCCAGTGAATTACTCTGAGTACTCTGTCTCAACGGTATATGGAGACTTACATAGGTTATAAGAAATCCAGATCTTCAAAAGATTTTTTAATAATTTATTCCTACTTTTGGTCCCCTCTCAACCTATCACCATGATCACTGAATCATTTTTCTGATGAATGTGGAAGGAATATTATTAGAAGTGGCAGTGTGAATCATCCTGGCACTGGGATTATTACCATTTTTTCTAAGTATATCCTTTCCATTTCTTGTTTTTGACACTTTATCATATTCAGCACATGACCATATATACTGGGGAATATAGGTTCTAATGTGCATTTTGATCCTTTGTTCTTAATCATAAGCAGTATTAATTGCTCAATAATCAAATGGAAAGCCTAGCACGAAAGCGAAAGCTGCTCTGTCATGTCCAACTCTTGGCGACCCCATGGACTACAAAGTCCCTGGAATTCTCCAGGCCAGAATACTAGAGTGTGTAGCCCTTCTCTTCTCCAGGGGATCTTTCCCACTCAGGGATCAAACTCAGGTCTCCCACTTTGCAGACGGATTCTTTATCAGCTGCACCACAAGGGAAACCCAAGAATATTGAAGTGGGTAGCCTCTCCCTTCTCCAGCGGATAATTTGTGATCTGAGGGAAAGGTGAAAAGCACGATGAAAGTGGATATGAAGACTGTTCCTGAACAGCATGGTCTGAAGGTAGAAGATAAGGAACTTCAAGCTGGGGTATCTAATAGTGCTGCACATAATGAAAAGAAACAGAAATACTGACTAGACTCTTAGCTATAATGAAATCATCTAAAATAGCCGGAGTAGTTACTCAGAATTCAGGCCCTGCAATCAATCCTCACAGTCCGACTCCCTGTTTTGCCACTTAAGTAGCTGCAAGACTTTGGGCAAGTCACTTAAATTCTCTCATTTTTTTCACTGTAGAAATGAAGATAATTATGTCACACACATAACAGAGTTTTGGGAGAAAAAATAAGTTAATTCACATAAAGCCCTTATCAAAGTGCTCGATGCATCATAAAAGGCCCACAGTATTAACACTCTGGTTCCTGTTTTATATTTTATGTGCTTAATAGCCTCTGCTGTCCTAAGCCTTCTGCCTTTATCCTTTCTTTGAACATGTATTTATTAACTAGCTGAAAATAGAGACAAAACTATAGAACTTAACAGCAAAAATTAGGAGAGAGGAACTCAGAAGAGAGAATAAAGGTTGGGGACTATCGAAGCATGTCTTGTGAATATAAAGTAATGAGGTTCACAGTTTACTTCCACAGGAAATTCTGAAGGCAAATTCTTAAGAAGAATTTCATTCCAAAATTGCTCAGGGCAAAGACAGCGAGTTTGAATACATTCTGTCACCGCAAGGGATTCCTTTGAAATAGCACACTTGTTTTGGTTACATATCCTATAAAACATACTAAAAATAAAAACCACTTGGCATTTTATGGACAATCTATTTAATCCCTAAAATTGCAGGAGAACAACTTGTAAGTAAAAGAAATATGTACATAGGCACATTCACACACAAGTTCTTGTCTAGTAATGGCAGAAATCTATATCATAAGGCAGAGTTCAGAGTTTAGATGGAAGCACCTTTGATGTTAAGGATTAGGATAAGATTACAGTCAGCTTTCGTGATTGGCCACAGTCAAATAGCAGCTTTGATACCTCGGGTCAGTTGAACATACATTTATTATCTACTCTATGCAGGCAACGCAGGAGGAGAGTCCCTCTATGATCTAGTGACACATTAGACATATCGACAGCTGAAACAACGCTGCTGACAGCTTCCTATGGTAGAAATGGCATATGAGTACAAGAAAGTATGAGGGGTCGGTTGACAAAAAGCATGTTAGTAAAAAAAGGATGTGAAGTTTTCTTCAGGAAGGATAACGTAAGCTAGGCCTTGCAGAATGAGCAAAACTCTGGTAGTTGCAAAAAAGTGAGGAAACAGGCTCTAAAATGAAGGATTTAAAAGCCATGTTTCCCTTGATTTCTTAGTCACTTAACAACTTTAATTCTTTATCTCTGATGCCTTCTGGTGCTAATCCTAGATTTCCTGTCGCCCTGTTATAGGAAATCTACCCAATCATTCATTTCACCACACCCACATGTTTTTCACAAGCATGTTTTTTGAAATGATTGAACTGACAGATGAATAAATGGTCAGAGGCCATTTTGGGAAGAAGACTTAAGTTCGGAAGAAATGCTGAACTTTAGATGAAAAAAAAAAAAAAATGTATAAAAGATACTGGCACAAGCTACCCAAGATCAGGGGAGAGAGAGATCTATGCATCATCTCACATGTTCTGCACCACTACCAAATTTATTTTAGTAATTCGCCTGGATGCTGCATCATCAATGACTGTATAGCAAAGCCAAGCAAAAGGAGCTGCTCAGTCATTCCCTGATGTTCTGCCAGCGCCAGCCTGGACTTAGAATCGACCCTGCTGCACACACATGAAGTTCCTATTATGCAATGGCTCATTCTAATTAAAAGGAATACATCTTCTACTTGAAATGGCAGACAATTGGTGTATTTTTCATTTAGGTAAACCAGACAGAGGAAAACTCCTGTGGACTGAGGACATAAGGTATGGAGATGGTAAGACCATTTCATTGCCCTAGGAATGACTGCAAAAGACGTAAAAGATCAATTAAAAGGTTTGATAAGAAGGGACGACTAGAAGCTCAACCAATAGGCAATTTGTCATTTGAGTCTAATGGAAAAGCAATGCAGTGAATGCCATGACAATACTAAGCAACAAAATAGTGACTGGTTAAGAAGTGACAAATTTAGGAGGAAAAAAAAAAAGGTACAAAGATAATTTGGCAAAATTTTCCCCCAAGAGTAAACAAAGTATTTTTTCTCTGCCTTAGTGGAACAATGTAACATAAGGAGAGTCATTCTATTTTCAAATAATTTTGTGTGGAGTAAGTTAAATTTTTATATAATTTCAATAATTAAGAATTGCAAATATATATATAAAGAATTTGGACTTTTAATTATGTAAACTATATGAAAATTGTGCAACATTTATTCAGAGTGCATTAAAAGTAGAAAAAAGCTGATGAGTAAATTTCCAAGTATAAATAATATATGATATATTTTATTTATCAAAATGGAACATTAATAAAATATATTTCACATTGAATATAGTTGGACCATTTTAGACTATACATTTTACAAAATTAATATGTCTTATTGAACATATAATTCAGAGTATTTTAAAACTCTCTTTCCTCTTACTTCTTTTAAAAGGAAAATTACGTGTAATATTTTTTATTGACTTAGATCATAACAGTGGACATCATGGAAGAATGTTGGCCTTAGGATAGCTGGCCATGGATTCAAATCCTAAACACTATTATTTTTCTAAAAATGTAGGCTTGTAGTTTCTGAAGTTTTCTGAGTTTCCTAAGACCCAGTTTCCTTATATTCAAACTTGTTTGTGACAAAAACAAACAGAAATACAAAGCAAACCAGAAAACTGCTGCTGCTACTTAGTCACTTCAGTCGTATCCGACTCTGTGCATACCTATGGGCTATTGCCAGCTAGGCTGCTCTGTCCATGGGGATTCTTCATGTAGGAATATTGGAGTGGGTTGCCATGCCCTCCTCCAGGGAATCTTCCCAATCCAGGGATTGAACCCGGGTCTACTACAAAGCAGGCAGATTTTTTACTGTCTGAGCCACCAGGGAAGCCCAAGAGTACTGAAGTAGGTAGTCTATCCCTTATCCAGGGGATCTTCCTGAAAGGAATTGAACTGGTGTCTCTTGTATTGCTGGCAGATTCTTTACCAACTGAGCTACCAGGGAAGCCCTACCAGAAAACACACATCCAGAATACTAATTTCCTCAGACCGTTCCATTACGTCATCACAGTTCATTTAAGTCGCTCAGTTCTGTCCCACTCCTAGAGACCCCATGAATCGCAGCACACCAGGCCTCCCTGTCCATCACCAACTCCCGGGGTTCACTCAAACTCACGTCCATCGAGTCGGTGATGCCATCCAGCCATCTCATCCTCTGTCGTCCCCTTTTCCTCCTGCCCCCAATCCCTCCCAGCATCAGGGTCTTTTCCAATGAGTCAACTCTTACATGACGTGGCCAGAGTACTGGAGTTTCAGTTTTAGCATCAGTCTTTCCAATGAACACCTAAAAATGAATTTAGGATGGACTGGTTGGATCTCCTTACAATCCAAGGGACTCTCAAGAGTCTTCTCCAGCACCACAGTTCAAAAGCATCAATTTTTGGCATTCAGCTTTCTTCACAGTCCAACTCTCACATCCATACATGACCACTGGAAAAACGATAGCCCTGAAAATACGGACCTTTGTTGGCAAAGTAATGTCTCTGCTTGTCAATATGCTATCTAGGTTGGTGTTCCAAGGAGTAAGCGTCTTTTAATTTCATGGCTGCAATCACCATCTGCAGTGAATTTGAAGCCCAAAAAAATAAAGTCTGACACTGTTTCCATAGTTTCCCCATCTATTTCCCATGAAGAGATGGGACCAGATGCCATGATCTTAGTTTTCTGAAATTTGAGCTTTATGCCAACTTTTTCACTCTCCTCTTTCACTTTCATCAAGAGGCTTTTTAGTTCCTCTTCACTTTCTGCCACAAGGGTGGTGTCATCTGCATATCTGAGGTTATTGATATTTTTTCCAGCAATCTTGATTCCAGCTTGTGCTTCTTCCAGCCCATCATTTCTCATGTACTCTTCATATAAGTTAAATAAGCAGGGTGACAATACACAGCCTTGACGTACTCCTTTTCCTATTTGGAACCAGTCTGTGGTTCCATGCCCAGTTCTAACTGTTGCTTCCTGACCTGCATATAGGTTTCTCAAGAGGCAGGTCAGGTGGTCTGGTATTCCCATCTCTTTCAGAATTTTCCAGTTTATTGTGATCCATACAGTCAAATGCTTTGGCATAGTCAATAAAGCAGAAATAGGTGTTTTTCTGGAACTCTCTTGCTTTTTTGATGATTCAGTGGATGTTGGCAATTTGATCTCTGGTTCCTCTGCCTCTTCTAAAACCAGCTTGAACATCTGGAAGTCCACGGTTCAGGTATTGCTGAAGCCTGGCTTGGAGAATTTTGAGCATTACTTTACTAGCATGTGAGATGAATGCAATTGTGCGGTAGTTTGTGCATTCTTTGGCATTGCCTTTCTTTGGGATTGGAATGAAAACTGACCTTTTCCAGTCCTGTGGCCACTGCTGAGTTTTCCAAATTTGCTGGCATATTGATTGCAGCACTTTCATAGCATCATCTTTCAGGATTTGAAATAGCTCAACTGGAATTCCATCACCTCCACTAGCTTTGTTAGTAGTGATGCTTTCTAAGGCCCACTTGACTTCACATTCCAGGATGTCTGGCTCTAGGCCAGTGATCACACCATCGTGATTATCTTGGTTGTGAAGATCTTTTTTGTGCAGTTCTTCTGTGTATTCTTGCCACCTCTTCTTAATATCTTCTGCTTCTGTTAGGTCCATACCATTTCTGTCCTTTATCAAGCCCATGTTTGCATGAAATGTTCCCTTGGTATCTCTAATTTTCTTGAAGAGATCTCTAGTCTTTCCCATTCTATTGTTTCCTCTATTTCTTTGCATTGATCACTGAGGAAGGCTTTCTTATCTCTCCTTGCTATTCTTTGGAACTCTGCATTCAAATGGAAATATCTTTCCCTTTCTCCTTTGCTTTTCGATTCTCTTTTTTCACAGCTATTTGTAAGGCCTCCTCAGACAGCCATTTTGCTTTTTTTGCATTCCTTTTTCTTAGGGATGGTCTTGATCCTTGTCTCCTGTACAATGTCATGAACCTCTGTCCATAGTTCATCATGTACTCTATCAGATCTAGTCCCGTAAATCTATTTCTCACTTCCACTGTATAATCATAAGGAATATGTTTTATGTCACACCTGAATGGTCTAGTGGTGTTCCCTATTTTCTTCAATTTAAGTCTGAATTTGGCAATAAGGAGTTCATGATCTGAGCCAGAGTCAGCTCCTGGTCTTGCTTTTGCTGACTGTAAAGAGCTTCTCCATCTTTGGCTGCAAAGAATATAATCAATCTGATTTCGGTGTTGACCATCTGGTGATGACCATGTGTAGAGTCTTCTCTTGTGTTGTTGGAAGAGGGTGTTTGTTATGACCAGTGTGTTCTCTTGGCAAAACTCTATTAGTCTTTGCCCTGCTTCATTCTGTATTCCAAGGGCAAATTTGCCTGTTACTCCAGGTGTTTCTTGACTTCCTACTTTTGCATTCCAGGCCCCTATAAAGAAAAGGACATCTTTTTATGTGTTAGTTCTAAAAGGTTTTGTAGGTCTTCATAAACCGTTCAGCTTCTTCAGCGTTACTGGTTTGGGCATAGACTTGGATTACTGTGATAGTGAATGGTTTGCCTTGGAAATGAACAGAGATCATTCTGTCATTTTTGAGATTGCATCCAAGTATTGCATTCCGGACTCTTTTGTTGACCATGATGGCTACTCCATTTCTTCTAAGGGATTCCTGCCCGAAGTAGTAGATATAATGGTCATCTGAGTTAAATTCACCCATTCCAGTCCATTTTAGTTCGCTGATTCCTAGAATGTCAATGTTCACTCTTGCCGTCTCCTGTTTGACCACTTCCAATTTGCCTTGATTCATGGACCTAACATTCCAGGTTCCTATGCAATATTGCTCTTTACAGCCTCGGACCTTGTTTCTATCACCAGTCACATCCACAACTGGGTATTGTTTTTGCTTTGGCTCCATCCCTTCATTTTTTCTGGAGTTATTTCTCCACTGATCTCCTTTAGCATATTGGGCACCTATGGACCTGGGGAGTTCTTCTTTCAGTATCCTATCATTTTGCCTTTGCATACTTTTCATGGAGTTCTCAAGGCAAGAATACTGAAGTGGTTTGCCATTCCCTTCTCCAGTGGACCACATTCTGTCAGACCTCTCCACCATGACCCGTCCATCTTAGGTGGCCCCACACAGCATGGCTTAGTTTCTTTGAGTTAGACAAGGCTGTTGTCTGTGTAATCAGATTGGCTATTTTTCTGTGATTATGGTTCCAGTGTGTTGCCCTCAACGTCATCTCAACAAGAAGCTAAAAATCTGATCTCCCCTGAAATCCAATTAATAAGAGTGAGAGAAATCAGTGAAATCTATTTCCTATGAATTCACGTGCAAAGTTGATTGCATTCTAATCAGAGTTAAATGATGCAGAAGACCAGATATGAGTAGAATTTGGCTAGCAGAAGTAAAATAATATCCTTTTCCTTGAAGATGTTAACATTTAGCAAATGTTAATGATAAAACAAGTATTACATGCTTAGTCATATGCTACAAATGACTAACCTGAAGTAATCTTTAAATAAGGAACAAATCTTTAAATTTAATTAAATCTTTAAATTTAAATTTAACACATCTTTAAATCTTTAAATAAGGAACATAAGAATAAATCTTTAAATAAATAATAAGTTTAAATAGAAAATTCATATTTGGGGTTCCTATTTATAACATATAATGTTAATAATTCATATACTAAGTTGCTTCAGTTGTGTCTGACTATGTGCGACCTTATGGATTATAGACTGCCAGGCTCCTCTGTCCATGGGATTCTCCAGGCAAGAATAGTGGAGTGAATTCCCATGCCCTCCTCCAAGGGATCTTCCCAACCCAGGGATCAAACCAGTGTCTCTTATGTCTCCTGCATTGGCAGGTGAGTTCCTTTACCACTAGTGCCACCTGGAAAGAATAATTCATATATTTCAGTAAAACATCATGTCTCTTGAAATATCTTTATGTGAATATGTTGATTGAAAATGTATCATTTGGCAACATATGAAGGTTGATAACTAGAAAAATAGTAAGAATGGTTTAATTATATAAATAATGCATGCAAGATAATGGAAATATGACTCATTGATTTCTTAATAATATTTTTACCTTTAGAAATACAAATATGTTACCTGTCTCTAGTGGCTATATGCATATGCACAATGGGAGGAATATTTTCTAACTCTGCCTTTGGAATGGCCTCAGAATATATGCTCCAAAAGTTATTTGGGTTTTGCTATGGATATTTAATGACACTCTTTTAGAAAAATAAAAGTTATTTTAATACATAAATGGCCATTCTGAATTAGAGCTTAGAACTAATTATGTATATTTTCAACATTTTAAAATAACAAATAAGATTTGTTATAAATAAGGCATGAACAATGGGTAATGAGTGAAAGATGAGGTTAAGGCTCAATGACAGGGTGATAAATTGAAAAGGCTTCCAGGGTAGAATTGACTGAATGACCTGGGGCCCATGTCACCTGACTCCTGACCTAATCATTTCCCATATAATCAGGTTTTATATTCTAGGCAGAGGACATTTGCATGCATGTATGCATGTGTGTATTTTAGATAGGAAAACCTTTCTGAACCCTATTACACACGCTTTGTGAGAAATTTTTTTCAGTATTAGTTATTCCTCTGAGTTGTAATACAATGAGCCATTTGAGCTGTGTTGCAAAGTTATTCCTTACACATAAATGGACCCAGACTGCTATTTTGTTCTTAGTGTTTAATCCTGCAGTTTTTGATTCTCTTTTGATGTCAAGCTTTCGGGAGTCATGCTGTGGTCAGTACACCTGCCACAGTAGTCACTTCTCCACTTCCCAGGGGAAACACAGTGTCACACTTACAGTGAAAACAAAATGAGTCGCTGATGCAGAGAGACCTGAGCTGTACCCTGGATCTCTCATGGTGAACAGATTACCCAAACTAAACAAGACCCACTATCTTCACCTGTAAAAAGAAGATAATAGACCTACCTGTTGTGTGAAGTAAATGAACAGCATCCATAAGATATTTAACAGCATTCCTGATACATACAAAGCACTCAGTAAACACTTTTCCTTTCCACACTCTTCCATGCTGTTAAAAGCATGCCTTTTGTTGCTGTTTTTGGAGAGTGTTAATCTAGCTTGATAAAATGTTGCCTAAAATAATGTTAAATTGGCTCTGATCACAAGCCTGAGACACTTTCCTATGGGTTTATATTTGTCTATTATGGCTGCTTACTTGTAGGCTTTTGGCTGTATTCCAAACAATTGAGTTTTTTTTTTAAAGTGAATTGTTGCTACAGTATTGCAAAATCTTAATATCCAATGTTTTTGTGTATTCTGCATCAAGAAAGTGCATGTGTTAAACTGAAAACCTGAGCTTTCCTATTCACATATGACATAAGGAAAAAGTGTAAAGTGATATTTGGGGATCAGCTGGATGCACTGTATCAGAGGCTGCTATGAGTTCACTGAAAGCTATATCCTCTTTCCGCTGGGGTACACAATTAGACCACATTTTCATGTAGGTATGTCCCTGAGACTGAATAATGGCCAGTGAAATATGGACACAGGTGATGTGTGATATCTAAAGGCCTAATTCCTAAAAATCCTCAAATAATCCTCCATTTTTCTTGGCAGGGTATACACCAGAGGAGCCCACCTCCTTAGGGAATACAGAATGATTAGAGAGAAGTAGCCTCAGGCTCTAAAACATGATTTGGAGATCTCCTTTACTCATGACAGACTGGTACATGACTAAGAAAAAATTTTATTCTATGAAGCCACTAACTTTTGAGGTTGTTATAGTACTTAGTACATTCTGACTAACATACTATGTCTGACTGTGTCTCTATGTCTCTATATCTCTGCTGCTGCTAAGTCACTTCAGTCGTGTCTGACTCTGTGCGACCCCATAGACGGCAGCCCACCAGGCTCCCCCGTCCCTGGGATTCTCCAGGCAAGAACACTGGAGTGGGTTGCCATTTCCTTCTCCAGTGCATGAAAGTGAGAAGTGACATCACTCAGTCGTGTCTGACTTTTAGCGACCCCATGGACTGCAGCCTACTAGGCTCCTCCATCCATGGGATTTTCCAGGCAAGAGTACTGGAGTGGGGTGCCATTGCCTTCTCTACTCTATATCTCTATTTCCCTCTTAATATAAGGAAACCAATCATTAGATTTAGGGTCCACTGCACTTCAGGATAGACTCATCTTAAATGTTAAATTACTGCAATGACTTTATTTCCAAGTAAGGTCACATTCATAAGCTCCAGATGGAAATGAATTTTGGGGAGACATTATTCAACCCAGATGGTTCATCCGAAAACTCTGTGTTTATTTCATTTTTTTTCTACTTTCAACAAGATCATGTAGTTCTCAGTCACACTGTCTTTCCATTATAACTTAGTACTTGTTATAACCAGAAGTTGCTTCACTTCTGAAATATTAAATTCAAACTTTCTATTCTCTGATGATTTTTTCCCCTTTTTTGTTTTTCTCTATTTCTGCAATACCTACACTTCAAATTCTTTGAGTTTTTCCAGTCAATCCATCCCTCCAATTCTCCTGTTTCATCAAGCCCTTATCTTTGCACAAATTAATATTCTGTCTTAGATTCTGTGGGCTGTATCTTGGAAATGTCTTTACTATCTCTCTGTCTTATTACTGTCTTTTTGTCAAACACACATAGCAAAACCCCAAATCCTGGATAAACATGACTATCTTCGTGCTCAGGATCCTCAACTTATGTGCAAAGTTATCATTGTAATCAATTAGATATTTATCACCATGAATTTGGTACAAAATTGAGCTTTCAAAATTTCTGAGTAATTATATAATTATATCTATTTAGGTCACTTTCTCACTTTCCTAAGTTATAGGTTTCAGGCTTTCTGTGACTATTCTTATCAGCAGTTAACACTGACTATAGCCTCCTCTTGGAAATGCTCCTTTCTTGGCTTTCACAGCTATTTTCTTCCTTAGCCTCTCTTTCTTAGTCCTCTTTGCAAGACCTCTTTGCATGTTTGCTTCCTCTTAATATTGATAGACTAATGAAACAAGATTCTGTTTAAACCTATTTTTATCTCATTCTACATACACACCAGTAAGGCAATATTATTCATTTACATGGTTTCAATTATATTTTATATATTGAAGATTTACATTTATTTGAAACATCTGATTTTTTTTTTCTTCTAGGCATCAGGTCTACATATCAAATTGCTTACTAGATAACATCACTTAAATGTTTTATTGGTTAGCTCAGGTTGCCATAGCAAGCTATCACAGAGTGAATGACTTAAACAACAGAAATTTATTTCTCGAAGTTCTGGGGGCTTAAAGTCCAAGTTCAAGGTGCCAGCATGGTCAGGTTCTAGTTTCTGCTCTCTTGCTTTGTTCAAACAGGGTTAGGACAGAGAACAAGTTCTCTAGTGTCTTTTTTAAGAGCCCTAATTCCATCACGAGGGTCCCACCCTCTTGACCTAATCTAAATCTAATTACCTCAACAAAGTCTCACCTCCAAATACCATCATTTTGTAGATTAGGGACACAATTTAGTCCATAGATGTATACAGGTATATCAGCTACATGATTATCTCCTTGTCTTTAACACCAGCTTGACTGTGTGGATCACAATAAACTGTGGAAAATTATGAAAGAGATGGGAATACCAGACCACCTGATCTACCACTTGAGAAATTTGTATGCAAGTCAGGAAGCAACAGTTAGAAATGGACATGGAATAACAGACTGGTTCCAAATAGGAAAAGGAGTATGTCAAGGCTGTATATTGTCACCCTGTTTATTTAACTTATACGCAGAATACATCATTAGAAATGCTGGACTGGAAGAAACACAAGCTGGAATCAAGATTGCCGGGAGAATTATCAATAGCCTCAGATATGCAGAGGACACCACCCTTATGGCAGAAAGTGAAGAGGAACTCAAAAGCCTCTTGATGAAAGTGAAAGTGGAGAGTGAAAAAGTTGGCTTAAAGCTCAACATTCAGAAAACGAAGATCACGGCATCCGGTACCATCACTTCATGGGAAATAGATGGGGAAACAGTGAAAACAGTGTCAGACTTTATTTTTCTGGGCTCCAAAATCACTACAGATGGTTACTGCAGCCATGAAATTAAAAGAGGCTTACTCCTTGGAAGGAAAGTTATGACCAACCTAGATAGCATATTCAAAAGCAGAGACATTACTTTGCCAGCAAAGGTTCATCTAGTGAAGGCTATGATATTTCCTGTGGTCATGTATGGCTGTGAGAGTTGGACTGTGAAGAAGGCTGAGCGCCAAAGAATTGATGCCTTTGAACTGTGGTGTTGGAGAAGACTCTTGAGAGTCCCTTGGACTGCAAGGAGATCCAACCAGTCCCTTCTGAAGGAGATCAGCCCTGGGATTTCTTTGGAAGGAATGATGTTAAAGCTGAAACTCCAGTACTTTGGCCACCTCATGCGAAGAGTTGACTCATTGGAAAAGACTCTGATGCTGGGAGGGATTGGGGGCAAGAGGAGAAGGGGACAACAGAGGATGAGATGGCTGGATGGCATCACTGACTCGATGGACGTGAGTCTGAGTGAACTCCAGGAGTTTGTGATGGACAGGGAGGCCTGGCATGCTGCGATTCATGGGGTCGCAAAGAGTCGGACGCGACTGAGCGATTGATCTGATCTGATCTGATCTGATCTATCTATTCTCTGAAACAGATAACTATACCAACATCCATCCTTCTGCTCAAAGCATGCAACTTAACGTATTTCCTTTCCTACTCCTTCAAACAACAAGCTTTTCCATCTAGCCATTTTAAAACCACTGAATACCAATAGGATACCAGGCCCTGCACTAGAAACTGGGTTAACCACAGAGAAAAGAATAGATGCAATTCCATCCATAATGGTACTAAGATTCTGATGTCAGACACAAATGACAAACATTAGTTCTGTAACCATACAAGTATATAAAATATTTTTAAAAAGTGTTATGAGTGTTATGAATGCTAGGGACACTGCAATAAAACAACACAGTTTAACTTAGGGATATCAGAAAAGATAGCCTGAGTGAGTGAAGACTGGACTGAGATGTGAGACAGAAGTAAGGATTTTATCATGGAAAAAAAGAAAGAAGAGGTACAGGTCTTTTATCTTAGATTTATTTCCAGGTGTTTCATATTTTTTTGTGTAATTACAACTGGGGTTAATTTCTTAATTACTTTTTCTGATAGTTTGCTATTAGTGTATAGAAACGCAACAGATTTTATTACATTAATCTTGTGTCCTTTTACTTCATTATGTTGACATATGTCCCTCTTTGGGCTTACAGGTGGTGCTAGTGGTAAAGAACCCAGCTGCCAATGCTGGAGACATGAGACATGGGTTTGATCCCTGGGTCGGGAAAATCCACTGGAGGAGGGCATGGCAATCTACTGCAGTATTCTTGCCTGGAGCACCCCATGGACAGAGGAGCCTGACAAGCTAAAATCTACAGGGTCACAAAGAATCAAACATGACTGAAGCAACTGAGCATGCACGCATGTGTCCCTCTTTACCCATCTTGATGAGAGCTTTAATCATAAATTTATGTTAACTTTTATCAGTAGTTTGTTCTACATCTACTGAGATTATCATATGGTTTTAATACTTTATTTTGTTAAAGTGGGATGTTGGATTGGTTGATCGTGGATATTGAACCATCTCTGAATCCCTGGGATAAATCCTATTTGATCATGGTCCATGAGCCTTTTAATGTATTGTTGAATTCAGTTTGTTAGAATTTTATCTGAGATTTTTACATCTATGTTTTTTAGTAGTATTGGCCTATAATTTTCTTTCTTTCTTTTTTTGTGGTGTCCTTGTCTGATTTTTGTATCAAAGTGATGCTGATCTTGTTGAATGAGTTCAGAAGCATTTCTTTCTCTTCAATTACTTTGAAATAGTTTGAGAATGATAGGCATTAACTAGTCTCTAAATGTTTGATAGAATTAACCTGGGAGGCCATCCTGTACTTTGCTGTAAATTTTTCTATTTAGATTTAATTTCATCATTGGTAATTAATGTGTTCATTTTTTTTCTTTATTCCTCATTCGAACTTGGGAAATTATAACACCACAACTTTGTTCATCCAGGTTGTCCATCTTATTGGTGTATAATTGTTCATAAAAATATCTTATGATTATTTGTATGTGTGTGATGCTCTTTTATCATTTTTAAATTTTGATTTGGGCCCTCTTTTTTTTCTTGATGAGTCTGTCTAAAAGGTTTATCAAATTTATCTTTTTAAAGGGCCAGCTCTTGGTATCACTGATCTCTTCCATTGTTTTTTAAATCTCTACTTCATTTATTTCCACTCTGATCTTTTCTATTTCTTTCCTTCTAACTTGCTTGTTCTTTCTCTATTTACTTTAGGTATAAGGTTAGGTTGTTTGAGATTTTTTTCTAGTTTCCTCATGTAGGCTTGTATCACTATAAACTTCCCTCTTAAAATTGCGTTTGCTCTATCCCACAAATTTTGGATCATTGTGTTTCCATTTTCATTTGTCTCCAATTAGTTTTTTATTTCCTTTTTGATTTCTTTTATTCTAAGTTTAGTAGCATCTCATGTAGCTTTCACATGTTTATACTTTTTGCAGTTTTTTTTTTTTCTTCTAATCTTATAGTGTTGTGAATGGAAAAGGATGCCTGATATGATCTCAATCTTTTAAATTTATTCAGTTTTGGTTTGTGACCTAGCATGTGATCTATCCTGAGAATGTCTGATTTGAATTTGAAAAGTATGTGTATTCTGCTTCTGGATGGAATTTTCTATGTATATTTATTAAGTTCTCCTCGTACAATGTGTCATTTAACACCAATGTTTCCTTATTAATTTTCTGTCTGAATGATATGTTTTAAGTAGGTTATTAAATTCCTGTATTATTATTGTATTATTGTCAATTTTCTCTTTATGCTTATCAAGTTTTGATTTATGTATTTAGGTATGTTCAGTACATATATATTTAAATTTTTTATACATCTACAGGGCCTAGTAATGCATTCCCCTTTGGTCACCAGAGCTATGTCCTCTAGGGGTGCTTGCTGCATGGGTTTTTCTGTTGTAGCAGGGCTGACTACTGTCAGCATGCTGGTTGGTGGGGCTGGCCCCTAGCCTGTTTTCTTTTTCTTTCTTTTTTTTGACTCCATGCCTTATGTAGTGGCTCTCACACCAGCTGAAGGGTGGAATAGGGTTTTCATAGGATTGGTTACAAGGCTCAGAGGGGCATGGGGCAGTTGCCAGCCTCCTAGTGGGTGGGCTGGGTCCCTGTGTTTTTGTTTGGCTTGGGACATCGTGTATTTATTTCAATTTTAGTGTTTACTTTTTAAATAGTGTTTATTTTTAAATTTATTTATATCTTCCAGGACTATAAATACTTTGAATGTAGAACCCATATTTTATTTATCTCTCTAGAACTTAGCATTATAGTCCCTCAATAAACAGTTCTTGAAGAGTAAGTCTGCACGGTTAAATAAATGGATGAATACTATTTAATTTGTATGTTCCAGTGCATAATATTGCCAGTGCTATTCCAGAAGAGTTCCTTAATAAGAGATAAATCTTATCATATATTTTAAAATTTCCTTTCTTTTTATAGCCTGAATTATGTCAACTTATTGACTAGTATCCCAGAGAATACTCTGTGTTACTCAACAGATTGTATGTAAATATTCCTTCTTTTATGTGAAAAATATTTACATTTTTCATAATAGTTAACATCTACTGAACTGGTATTACACATACAGTAGGCAGTATTCCAGGTAATTTTGGATGTATCAATTACTGTAATTTTTACAACAAAGCTATATAGGAAATATTACCAGTACTGTTTTGTATATGAGGAAAATGAGGCACTGAAAGGTTAAGTAACTAGAGCAAAGTCACACATTTTTTTAAGTGTCAGAGTCAGGACCTGCATCCAGACATGCTATCTCTAGAGTCTGTGTTCTTATTCTTTATACTCCATTACCTCTCAGTCTCAAATACATCTTAGAAGAACTAGAATACTTATTTATTTTAATCACATTAGGCTTGATAGAGAAGACAGAGTACTCAGAGTAATTATTTAAAATCAGTGCTTGTTTTCCCCAAAATTATACGTGGTAGTTTCACTCTGTAATTACACATGCTCCATACATTTCCATAACTTCGAGAATATAGTCTGAATACAGGAAGCAAAAGGAATTTTGTTCAGGATCAGAAAAAATATAAGCAGAACTAATATGAAAATAAGAAAAATGGGGAAAAAAAGGATCTTTGGGCCACATACAAATTCCTTTATACTTCAGGTATAAGTAAATGCAGAGGAGCTATTTAGGTTGGTGCAAACATAATTGTGGCTTCAGATCATGAATTTTAAATCATCATAACTAGGCTCAAACATGTCTTTACTAATCAAAATAGGAACCATTACAATCAAGATATTTTTGCCAATAAGGAATAAGTTTGTTTATTCCTGTAGCTAAAAATCTGTGCCTCAGGGTTCAACAA
The DNA here is from genome assembly GCF_029378745.1 of Bos indicus. Lineage (NCBI taxonomy): Eukaryota > Metazoa > Chordata > Mammalia > Artiodactyla > Bovidae > Bos > Bos indicus. Next base: position 28,028,016 of record NC_091765.1, read on the forward strand.
ACTCTTGGAAAGCATTTTCTGCATCCTGCTGGTTGCAAAAAGTTGCTGAGATGCTTGAAGAAATGGTAGTTGGTTGGTAAGAAGTCAGGTGAATGTTCCAGATAAGGCAAAACTTTACAGCCCAATTTGTTCAGATTTTGAAGCATTGGTTGTGTGACATGCAATCAGGCATTGTCATGGAGAAGAACTGAGCTCTTTTTGTTGACCAATGCTGGTAGCAGGCCTTGCAGTTTTAGTTGCATCTCATCAATGTGCTGAGCATACTTCTTAGATAGAATGGTTTTGTCAGGATTCAGAAAGCTGTAGTGGATCAGATGGGAAGTGGACCACCAAACAGTGACCATGACCTTTTTTTTGGAGCAAGTTCGGGTTTGGGAAGTGCTTTGAAGCTTCTTCTTGGTCTAACCACTGAGCTCATCATCACCAGTTATCATAGAAAATCCACTTTTTGTCGCATGTCACAATCCAATGAAGAAGTGGTTCCTTGTTGCATAGAGTAGGAGAATATGATACTTCAAAATGAGGATATTTTTTTAAATTTCTGGTCATCTCATAAGGCACCCACTTACAGAGCTTTCTCACCTTTCCAATTTGCTTCAAGTGACAAAAGACTGTAGAATGGCTGATGTTGAGTTTTTCTGTAACATCTCTTGTAGTTGTAAGATAATCAGCTTCCATGATCCTCTCAATTGGTTGTTGTAAAATTCTGGTAGCTGGCCACTATGCTCCTCATCCTCAAGGCTCTCATCTCCTTTGCAAAACTTCTTGAATCACCACTGCCCTGTATGCTTGTTACCAGTTCCTGGGCCAAATGCATCACTGATGTTGCCAGTTGTCTGCTGGTTTATGACCCATTTTGAACTCAAATAAGATAATTGTTTAAATTTGCTTTTTGCATAACATCAATTTCCATAGTTTAAAATAAATATAAAAATAAACAGCAAGTAGCAAGTCATTAACAAAAAAATAAAGTGAGAAATGTGCATTTCAAAGTATGCATGACATAATCACATTTATTTAAGAATGTATTCTAATATCAGTTGGCAAATTTCAATAATGTAAAAACTGCAATTACTTTTGCACCAACCTAGTATGACTATAAGTTCTATATGAGAGAGTACTTAACAGAGATACATTGATAACTCTTGGTAGAGCAATTATCATTTGCTGTATATATCAAGGCTCACATTTCAAAGCTATTTTTCAGTCTACACTAAAAGACTGAAAGACTGATTGAGTGATATCTTTTTTCTTCAGTATGTAGTTATTACCTGTTCACAATTAGATGTTAGTTACATGCAAATATTACATAATAGTAATAGATTTGGCAATGAGAGTCATAACTAGCACTAATTGTTATTCCACTTACTTAGTTGTTCTGTAAATACTAGACTAATGGAAAGAGGACTTTTATTTACTCCTAATTAATTAATTTGTACATTTCTTTAGCAGATATTTTCTAGGCATGTTAAATCGGCAGCTTGAGATAAGTTTTATGGAGAAAAAATATAACAAAGAAAGAGGAGAGAAAATGCTAGTGGTAGGGATAGCAATTTTTTAAAAAAGTAATCAGAGAAGGCACATGGGTAAAGACTTAAATGAGAAAGCAAGCGATATGAGTACATGGGAAGCAGACTTGCTAGATAAAATAAAAAACAAACTATTTTTGCGGCAGTAGTGCAATAAGGTGCTCAACCGGCTAAATCTTAAAAAGGAAAGGGAACGAGCAACAGGAGATTTAATAAATAATGGGGCATCAAGGTCTAAGACATTTTATCATGAGTGACAGAATATACTATTGTAAGGTATTGAGTAGCAGAATGAGTTCACCTGATATATTCAAACAGGATCACCTTAATTTCTATGATGAAAAGTAGGCAAGGGAGAGACAGGGAGATTAGTTTGGAAGTTAGAATATTAATACAAGTAAGAAATGATAGCTTTCATTTTGGATGGGGGAGAAATGTTCAGATTCCAGAAATATTTTGATTGTAAAGTCGATGAGATTGAACATGGATTATGAGAGCAAAATCAAATCAAGAATGACTCAAGTACTCTACAATTGGAATCATAGCATTTGCTATTAACTGAGATGGAGAAGAATGGAAGATGAGATTTTCTGTGTGTCTGTGGAAATGATCAGGACTTTGATTTTGGATGTGTTAAGTCTGAGACAAGTCCATAGGCATTCAGGTGGAAACAATAAGTGGGTAGTTTGCTTAAAAGTATAAATTTCAGAAAAGAGATTTGGTCTTGCAATATAAGTTGGGAGTCACCATCATATAGATGATATTTAACAACATTAAACAAGAGGGGAAACAAGAGAGTGGAGATATAGACCTATACGGTCTAATATGATAGCTACAACCAAATGTGGCTCTTGGGCACTGAAATACAGCTATCCTCAATTGAGATGTGCTATATTAAATGTGAAAAATGAATTAGATTTCAAAGACTGAGTGTGCCAAAAAGAACATAAGACAGTTTTCTAGTATCATTTATAGGTTATTAAATATTAAAATAACATCTAGAGCTACTCAAGTAAATATATTACTGAGATTAATTTCACTTATTTCTTTTGTAGTTCATATTTGTAGCTCATATTACTACTGGAGATTATAGATATAGAGGAACTGAAGTCCAAAGTTTGAGCTCCGTGAAATTTCTAGATTAATATATTTGATGAGGGGGAACTAAAATGTCAACTTGGATGGGGCAGCTAGTGATGTGGGACAGATACTAGGAGATGGTTGAATCCAGAAATTCAAATGAAGAAAATATCTCACGGAGGAAGAAGCAGACGTGGACTTTGATCCACCATATTTAGTTTTTAACTGACTGTGATATCTCAAGTAAAGCTAGGGTTGAGAATTAAGTGTCAGATTAACAACATAAATGTCATTGGTTTTTGGACAAGAGTCATAACTGTGGAGCTTTGAGGTGAAAGTCCAATTGAGATGTCTTAAAAGAGAATTAGAGGAAACAGATGGGAGAAAATTAGTATAGCAAGCTCTTTTGATGTGCATTATGGTAAAAGGAAAGCAATCAATGAAATAATAGTTGGAGGTGGCAGTATAATGGTGTTGAGAGCCATCTTTTAAAGAAGAGATTTAAAGCACCATGTTTTTATGCTGACATGAATGATTCAGTATTAAGGAAGTGAATGTTCATGTCAGAGAACTCTTTGGTGATATCCTGATTAGTCTACAGGAGTTGGAATCTACAGCTAAATGCAGGTGAATATGGGCAGCTGACTTGCTCACAGAATACTTAAAATCTAAAGAGGGTTGTGACAAAGTTTATCTGCATGGAGAAGACTTGTTACTTAAGAATAAACACAGGTGGGGGTGAGAGTTCTCCTTTTAAAAATGTGAAGAGGTGAGATATGGAAAAAGAGGTAGTTATGTAGTCCAAAACATTCAGAGCTTTTATATGAAAATCTGTTTTACATTCAGAAACAAGAAAAGTTTATTATTGAGGAATTACAATGTGGAGTGTGCTCCACAGTATGATTTATTTTATTTGAACAAGTGGTAAACTCTAAGGGAGATGAAGCCAGCACTGTGGAAGACCCCCAAACTCTGCTATGGTTTCATAAAATCTTGAATAATTCATTCAACCATCATTATATCTGGTGAAGAACAAGCTTCTAATTTTTTTTTAAATCATTAAGATTTAACTGTCATTACATTGGGAATGAATCAGTAATGCAAATTCCTTGAAGTTTAATCAGCATGATCCAAAAAACTAAAAAATTTCAACACATACCAAAAAAAAAAAAAAAGCAAAAACACCTCTAAGGGAGAGAAGGATTAAAGAAATAACAGACTTTCCATTTCATCAGTAATACTTTGGCTTTTCTTTGCTTTAATTTCAGGAGCTCATCTTGAAGGTTTTGTTTTCACTACTGATTAGAGTTACATTAACTAATAATAAACATATCTTGACATTAAAACCAACATAGAAACTATGGTTGCTTAAAGATGAAGGAAAAATAGCTGCTTTACAAAATAAAAACTTAAAATTTTTGTATAAAGAAATAGAGTCCAAGTTTTGCTTCTTCAATGTCCACTGAATAATTAAGACTCCAATATACAGTATATATCTGAATACTCACTTTTAAGAAAAAGTGTAACTATATGATTCAGTATTGAGGAAGTGAATGTTCATGTCAGAAAACTCTTCAGTGATATCCTGATTAGTCTACAGGAGTTGGAATCTACAGCTAAATGCAGGTGAATATGGGCAGCTGACTTGCTCACAGAATACTTAAAATCTAAAGAGGGTTGTGACAAAGTATATCTGCATGGAGAAGATTTGTTACTTAAGAATAAACCACTTAATTTTAAATTGAACATTTATTTTTGAATATTAAGTGCTAAATGCTGTGATACAAAAGCAGATGAAGACATTTCCCTGTCTTTAAGAATCATATACATAAGCAGAAGTCACTCCTATAGACAAATAATATGATAACAATAATATTGAGGTACAGATCTCACAACTGTGTAATGTATGTATCAAATTTAGTAAAAAAAAAAAAATGCATTGTAACTTGTAAAAATGTGAATAGAATGGTAACAGTAGAATTTGAACTCAGTTTAATTTAGTTCCAAAACTTACTTCTTTCCTTTAATCCACATTCCCATTGACAAGCAAATAAAATAGAAACAGTATGTATTAGTGATCTATTGTTTGGTTATAAATTACCTCAAAACTTAGTGGCTTAAAGCAACATTTATTACCTCAAATAGTCTATGGGTCAAGAATCTGGAAATGGCTTTGCTGAGTGCTCTGATTCCTCACATACTGCAATCAAGTGTCAGCTATAGCCACAATCATCTCTAGGTTCTACTGGAGGTGAAGCCACCTCCAGACTCACTTATGTGGTTGTTGGCAGGATTCAGTTCCCCTCATGTAGCTAGACAGAGGTTGTTGAGTTATTAGCCAGAGACTTGTCTTAGTTCTCTGTGACATGAGCCTCTCCATGGAGTATCCCACAACATGGCAGCTTTCTTCATTAGAGTGAGCAAGTCAGAGAGCAAAAGAGGTCTAACAAGGTGGAAGCTGAAGTCTTTTTGCAAATTAAACGGGTGTGACATTTCATCCCTATGGCTGTGTTCTATTCACTATATCAGTTCACATTCAAAGAGAAGGGACTACATATAAGCATGCATACTAGAACTCAGACATCTTTGGGAGCCACTTTAGAAACAGTCTACCATAAAATGTATAAAAAATACAATAGTAGCTCAGAGGAGGAGTTGTTAAATCTTATCAAGTAGGGGCAAGATTTGAAAAGAAACAATATATACCTGAACTGTATATTGAAGATCTTATGGTAGTTAGGCAATAATTTTGTTTTATAGGTTTGTTTGTTTATATAGAGGAAGTGTGCTTAAAACAAAAGGGTAAGGGAAGGGCATACTCAGAAGTTATAATAACATGGGAAAATATATTGAGTCATAAAGCTATGGAAGCCAGTTGGAGATGAAATTGAGAAAAGTAGATTTTAAATTTGGCAGTGGACATGATCAATTTAAATAATTGATGAAAAATAATTGTAATGTTCTCAGAAGAAAATTGACCATAAATATAATATTTGTTGCTTTACTAAAATTATCTGTAGATCCAAGTTAAAAACTAACAAAATCTCCATAGTTAATCCAGGGAAAATTTTAAAGGACATCAGTTCAGTTCAGTTCAGTCACTCAGTCGTGTCTGACTCTGTGACCCCATGAATCGCAGCACGCCAGGCCTCCCTGTCCATCACCAACTCCCAGAGTTCACTCAAACTCATGTCCATCGAGTCGGTGATGCCATCTAGCCATCTCATTCTCTGTCATCCCCTTCTCCTCCTGCCCCCAATCCCTCCCAGCATCAGGGTCTTTTCCAATGAGTCAACTCTTCACATAAGGTGGCCAAAGTATTGGAGTTTCAGCTTCAGCATCAGTCCTTCCAATGAACACCCAGGACATACTTACTAGGAAATTGGGATTTTATCTTACAAGGCAACAGTCAGTTTCTGAAGAAATTTTAAGCAAGAGAATGAAATGATGACATTCACTAACAATAGGTGGACTGTCACTAACTGATTACAGGAAACAAGCCATATTATAAGGCTATTTAGTAACCTAGGCAACAAAGAGATCTGACTGGAGCTGTGATGTTTAGGTAGAGAGAAAGATTAATCTCTAGGAGATACAATCAACTGGACTCATTGACTAATTTAAAACTTGAGGGATACAGAAAGGAGAAGGACTTTAGATTTCTGGTTTTAGAAGCTGCGTCACGTGAAAAGAAAATCACAGTGGAGTAGGTATTGTTAAGGAAGACTGTAAAATGGAGCTGAGAGGCCACTGAGGAAGTGTGACTTAATGTATGTCTCAGCCCAGATGGAATCTAAACTTTTGATCACTTATTGTCTTAACCAGGCATCCAGAACATCTTCCAGAATCTCAAGATACTTACTGAACACTTACCTAAAGTAACGTGACAGCCTATTCCTTAGGGACAAATATTTCTTTTCCTGATCACAGTCAATCTCAACTCCTGCTAAATGACTTTTAAGAACCATGCAAGTTTTGTTTGTATAATGCCCTAAATCTTTCTCTTCTTCAGAACACTATTTCATTTTCACCCAAATCAATGTCTCTGGAATTGCAATTTTTAAGACTCCAAAGAAAGTTCTTTGTTTATCGCAGCCTTGACACTGATTATTTTTCAACAGTGATAACATTTAGAGATAATAAAAAATCCTTATTTCTTTCCTATGGAGGGAGAAACCCAGTTCTTTACTCCGTTTTTCTTCTCTGTGAGTCCCCTTTACTATTTACACAAAACGTTTTACTTTTGACACCTTTGGTCACCAAATGTGTGGGGATTTTTCCTGCATAAGTGGAAGCAGGTCTCCAGGACACAAGCTGGTTGCCCTACAATTTAACTTGATCTTAAACTATCTACCTGGAGACAATGACAGACCCCATAGGTTAAGCTCAGTCCCACAAGACTGCTCCCACCCCCACTTCAGATGACAGTCATAAGCCTAGCTCATAACCTATACTTCTGGCAAAACAGCTGTAGGTTGACGATTCCAATGACCTCCTCCTCAGGTTTGATCAACTTGCCACAGTGGCTCACAGAACTCAGGTGAAACACTTATGTTAACTAGTATATTAAAGGATATGATAAAAGAATCATATAAACTGAGATGAAGAGATATATAGGGTGACGTCTGGTTCTGGGTGCAGGAGCGTCTCTGTTTCTGTGGAAGTCGGGTGCATCACCCTCTTATATGTTTGCCAACCTGAAAACTCTCTTAACTCACGCTTTTGGGGTTTTATGGAGGCTTCTTCATGCAGACATGATCAATCATTAATTCTATTTCCAGCCCTTTCCCTTCTCAAGAGAATGTGGAGTGGGGTGCTTCTAATCATGGCTTGGCTTTTCTGGTGAGCGGCCCTCATCTGGGAATCCACCCAGAGCTGCTGACTCATTAGAACCAAAGATACTCCTATCACCTAGGAAATTACAAGGGTTTTGGGAGAGCTGTATCAGGAATATATAGATATATAGATGTAGATATATAGCATATACCCCCAGTTACATTATATATAAATAATATATATCTATATATTTCTATTGGGCTTCCCTGGTGGCTCAGAGGGTAATGCGTCTGCCTGCAACGCAGGAGACCTGGGTTCAATCCCTGGGTCATGAAGATCCCCTGGAGAAGGAAATGGCACCCCACTCCAGTACTCTTTCCTGGAAAATCCCATGGACAGAGAAGCCATAGACTACAGTCCAGGGGATCACAAAGAGTTGGACACGACTGCGCGACTTCATTCATATTTCATATTATTTCAGAGTATATATTAACACATATACTATTTTTTCTTAGAAATAAAAGAATAAATGTAACATTAGTAAAACAGATATGCCTGTATTGGCTATTCCTAACATTGTTAGAAATAAGATTTAGAGTCCCTTAGACAGCAAGGGGATCAAATCAGTCAATCCTAAAGGAAATCAGTCCTGAATATTCACTGGAAGCACTGAGGCGGAAGCTGAAGCTCCAATACTTTGGCCAACTGATGTGAAGAACTGACTCCTTGGAAAAGACTCTAATGCTGGGAAAGATTGAAGACAGGAAGAGAAGGGGATGGCAGAGGATGAGATGGTTGGATGGTATCTCCGACTTGATGGACATGAGTTTGAGCAAGCTCCATGAGTTAGTGATGGACAGGGAAGCCTGGCGTGCTGCAGTCCATGGGGTTGTAAAGAGTCAGACATGACTGAGTGACTGAACTGAACTGAATATTGTTTAAGTACAATATCTGCCTATAATAGAAATAAATTTCATGGCACCTGGAGAAAAATGCAAGTAGAGAGGAACTGTCTACGATACAAATGAGATAGAAAATGCTGAAAATGCCCAGTGTTTCTCTTAAAATATTGTAGACTAACTAATGGAATTGCACTTCTTAATTTAATTAATGAAGTTTGCAGCCAGAAAATGCTTCTCTCTATGTTATTAGTCTGACATTCATTTGATTTATGTAAGCTGAAGAATATTTCAAATCACCTTAGGTTTGGGGTTTTCCATCTTATTTTATTCCTTTCTCCTTGTTCCTTATCCAACTCCAATTTTCCTTGAAAAATGCAACTGAGCTATGATAGACAAAAGGAATAGAAAATCATAGAGGTATGAACTGTATTCTTTCCCTTGGCAGTGTGCAACTGGTTATCTTTTAAGAATCAAGGCCCTGAGAATGACCTAGGTCTAGGTTTCAGAGATCAGTTCCTGGTCCTTCTGCCCTCTAGCCACCTTCTCCAACCTCTGACAGGTTTCAATTCAGTTCAGTCACTCAGTAGTGTCCGACTCTTTGGGAACCCATGAATTGCAGCACGCCAGGCCTCCCTGTCCATCACCAATTCCCAGAGTCCACCCAAACCCATGTCTGTTGAGTCGGTGATGCCATCCAACTACCTCATCCTCTGTCATCCCCTTCTCCTCCTGCCTTCCATCTTTCCCATCATCAGGGTCTTTTTAAATGAGTCAACTCTTCACATGAGGTGGTCAAAGTATTGGAGTTTCAGCTTCAACATCAGTCCTACCGATGAACACCCAGGACTGCTCTCCTTTAGGATGGACTGGTTGGATCTCCTTGCAGTCCAAGGGACTCTCAAGAGTCTTCTCCAACACCACAGTTCAAAAGCATCAATTCTTCAGTGCTCAGCTTTCTTTATAGTCCAACTGGTTTAAAGGTTGTCATTTAGGGAGCAATATATTGACCCTTGTATAAAAATTTCACAGTGAAAAAATGCCATATGAATTCTTACGTTTTTTCATCTGAACTTTGGCCTAATGATAACTTCAGTTTAATACACTAAGAATGTTAGGGTCATTTGGCTGAACCATCAACAGTAAAACACGTTTACTGAGTTCCTATACATGGAATATAGGAATGAATATAATATATTTACAAGCTACAGTCATTCCCTTTAAGAATTATAAACCTAGTAGAAGTCCTAAGAGTATATAAATAATTATGAAGAAAATAAAATTTATAAACACGACACTATTAATATATTCTGAAAATCCAGAGAAAGAGATCATACATTTCAATAAGAACTCAGAACTATTTCATTTAGTAGGTGGCATCTTAAACAACCTATAAGCAACCAGTAAGATTTTTGAGAAGTAGAAACAAAGCAGAAGAAATGGGAGAAAATACAGTCATGAGATTTCAGGAAATGTTACTGTTTATTGAAGTTTTTTCAAGGAAAATAAAAATGAACTTAGAAAAATATAGTTGAATTAAAATTAATTTAGGCTTGTTACTAAAAATATTCATTGATCTCTGTTACAAGAACTGGCTGGCTGTTTACCAATCCTGTTTTTTCTTCCTCCCTTGCATAGAGATAACTTGCATTTACTAGCATACTTTGCAGTTGGGTGTGGCCAAGTGATTGAATTTTGACAATAATGCAAATGTGTTACTTACAGAGGTGGCCCATAAAAGATTGAATGTAATCCTCCGTGTTCTTTCCCTTCAGAACAAATTCTGAATACTCAAATTACCTTATTTGATGACTTGGATTAGTCAAGAGTTTTTACATAAGGCACCGGGAACATGATATATAAGATAAAAACTGCTAAATTAGACTTCATCAAAATTGAAAACTTGTGTTCTATGAAAGAACTGCTGAGAGAATGAAGAGATCAATTACAGAGCCAGAGAAACTATTTTAAAATCACATTTCTGACAAAGTTTATAACTAGAATGCATAAAATTTTCTAAAAGTCAAACAATGAAAGAAAACCCAATATTAAAAAGCAAAAGATTTGAACAAACACTGCATCAAAGAAGATATTTTGATGGTGTGAAAGCATAGGAAGAGATATTGAAGAAAGCTAATCATTAGGGAAATGTAACCTATAGTCACACAAGATACAGGTATATACTTATTAACATTGCTATAATGAAAAAAATTACTTACCATATCAAGTGATAGAGAGGATGTGGGGCATGTGGAACTCACATTTTTGGTGGTACAAATGTAAAATGATACAACTGCTTTGGAAAAGAGTTTGGCAGTTTCTTGTAAAGTTAAACTTACACTTGACATATGATCCAATAATCCACCTCCTAGGTATTTGGCTTAGAGAAATGAAAATATATAATCACACAAAAGTATGTTTCTGAATGGATATTAGCTTTTTGTTAATCAGCAAAACTGAAATCAATACTATTTCTGTTGTTGAATAAACAAACTTTGATACATCAATGCAATGAAATTTTACTTGGCAATAATAGGAATAAAATTTTGATTCATGCAATAATACAGATATATCTCAAATACATTTTGCTAAGTGAAAGAAGTTAAACACTCAAATACATTGAACAACAGAGGAATTCTACAATTATAATCACTTCTAAAATAAAAACAAAAATAGTATTTTTAAGTTCCTGAGTTTATGAACCTCTATATTCTCCTACATCATACAAAATAACATGGGAATTTTTTTAAAAGAATATTTCTATATATTTTTATTTTTAATGCTCAAAGTATTTTAAATAACTCTCATCAAAATGGTAAAAGGTAAGTTAGAAAAATTAGAGAATAATTAGATAGTGAGGTAGTTTATACGTCTTTGGTTAGGGAATTAACCTTTTATTTGTGGCCCAACCACAAAATTGCAAGTTTGACATGTATTATTGGTATTAATAGCAATACTTCTACTTGTCTTTGTTTATTACTGCAACTGCAAAGTTATATATTTCATTGATTACATCATATCAAACTTTAAAATTCAGATGATACTCTGGTGACAGTCTAAATATCAATACTAACATAAAAAGAAGTAACAAGATCTAAAAGAATAGGCAAACTTTGCTAGTAAAATGCTCTCTGGCATACATTTGTCTTTCTTTTCTTAAAACAAATATACATGCATTTCAAACCTATTTCTCAGAAAATAATTTGTATCTACTTCATGCATAATTCAACAAGGTAAATTCTGACATTTTAAAACTCTTTCTGGAGGTGTTAAAAATGTTTTCGAGAAATACTGTTACCAGATCCAGGAAGAACACAGTCATCACTTACTACTAGAAACTCTGCATGTCCCACATTCCCCCGCAAGCAAGAGATATAAACAAAGGAAATGACAATCACATATTTTGCAATTTCTAGATTTCCTATTCTTATTCATAGATTAGTTATAGATTTTTTCATTCTTTAATAATACTAAATTAGAAAACATGAAAAAAAAATTTTTAACTTACAGTCTTTCTGTACTACTCATTAGATTTAAGAGAAAGAAGAGAAAGAGAAGAGAGGAGAGAATGACTGAGAGGATTTGGGAAAAGAAGGAAAAAGAAAGAAACCTAAAGTAAAACTTTAACATTTAACTCTAAGTTGAATTTTGATTTAACCTACTAACATCTTGATTGAAACTAAAATGCCCATCACAAATATGAATGTCTTTTGCTCCCAACAATTTACAGCACTTTATGGCCTATTTCATTGCATCATAAATGTCATAATGACCAAATGTTCCATGAAATGTCATAAAATGACATGAATTACAGCTATCATCTAGTCTATGTCTGAAAAGAATGAGGTACTGGCTCCTGCTCAGGTAACATTGTGCTTTTTGTGCTTGAAATCTCTGTGTACTGTGACACTGAGTTAATTAATTTTATCATCCAAATGTACTGTTGTCCTCTCTCAAACAGTAATTCTTTAGTCTGGAGAGTACATACATAACTGAATTAAGTATCATTCCATTATAATGCTGTTATTTCTTTAAATATCAGCTATTTAAATATTCTTAAAAATCTCATCTTAACAAAGCTCTCTGGCATGACAATACTTTACAACTAAGGTTTCATTTTCAATATTAGGACGTTTGCTACTCTGGGAGTTATTAACGTGCATGAGATTTTATCATACTGTTCAAATTCCATAATGAATGCCATGTTCTTTGGCTACCCCATTCTCCCGTTATTGTGTGCATGCCAGAATGCAATCTAATAGTTTCCTAAATGTGAGTAAGGAAAAAGAGAAGATCATAATGATGCTATTCACACACTTGTGCTGACTGTACCTATATTACTAAACCTATTTTTCACAACTTGGTTTTACTATTCAGCTTTGATCCAGCTGGAAATTTAGCTTGCTAGCTATAAAGCAGTTTTTGAAATGCTAATTTTCAATTTATATCAATATTTCTTCTCTTTTTTCTTAATCCAAATAGAGAAATGATATAACTCTCAGACTGTACCTAAGAGTACAACTGTGGTGTTGGAGAAGACTCTTTAGAGTCCCTTGGACTGCAAGGAGATCCAACCAGTCCATTCTGAAGGAGATCAGTCCTGGGTGTTCTTTGGAAGGAATGATGCTAAAGCTGAAACTCCAGTACTTTGGCCACCTCATGCAAAGAGTTGACTCATTGGAAAAGACTCTGATGCTGGGAGGGATTGGGGGCAGGAGGAGAAGGGGACGACAGAGGATGAGATGGCTGGATGGCATCACTGACTCGATGGACATGAGTGTGAGTGAACTCCGGGAGTTGGTGATGGACAGGGAGGCCTGGCGTGCTGCGATTCATGGGGTCGCAAAGAGTCGGACACGACTGAACGACTGAACTGAACTGAACTGAAGAGTACATTTTAATGTACCTGTTTATTCAACAAGTACTTACTGAACCCCTTCTGAATCTGGGTACTGCCATTTAGAGGAAGAAATAAACATGGCAACTGCTGTTTCTGCCTTCATGACACTTACCCAGGAGCTCAGAAAACAAATATGTAATTGTACATCCAGTTCTAAGGGGTTGACTTCGGTAAGCTAAGGCATCTTCTACAGAATGCCATTATTCCAGATCCATAGAGGAATAAAAATTGAAACACTTGAACCAGCGTTTTCAATTCTGCAATCTATTTCTTTTCCTTCTTAGTGAATTTTCCCTGCACTTTTCCACTGAGTAAATTATAGGCAAACTAATGCAATCCCTCCTTCTTTGTAGGGGTGCATATCTGTGGACAACCAAGGTAACTGTAATAGTGGACACTTTACTATTCTTGATTTTCCAGTCTCACTCCGTATATTCCTGCTATTAACAGAAAGTAGTGAGCAACTGAAAATCCTGAGTAGTAATGAACATCCTGGGCCTCTGCATCTATCTAGTTCTCTCTCCTCTTACCTTCCTTAACAAAACATTTGTGTCTTAGTTCTTTCAACACCCAATTAGTTCTTTACCAAGTGGTAATTGCTAATCCCTACCCTAACATATAATAGTCATTCAGTAAATGACACAACCCCGGAAATAAGCTACAGAGAGTTTAAAAAATATCTGCAGATTCATGGTTCATTCCATTTGGCATGATATTTTTACCTGGTGTTTTCCTTAAATAATTACTTCTGTGCAGAAAGAAGCTAAAACAATGTTTTAAAATTTTTGTCAGGGTTAGACAAAAGATCCATAAAACAATGGAATTTGTCATATTGGAGGCTTATGTGATTGGACAATGAATTTTAAGGCAAATATGCTTATTATAATGCCCCAAGATAAAATCCTAAAGCCCAACTCAGAAACAATAGTCAGAGTTTACATAAGGCAATTTACATATTCCAAGGGAGGAAATCACTGCAGTGCTTGGGGCACTTCATAATGTGGAAAAATACAGTGAGAAAAGCTGTGAGCCTAATATTTCAATCATACTAAGTCTATACGGGAATAATTTCCTTGACTTCAATTTTTCTAAAGTGGCTCTTCATCAACAAGGAAAAAATTGGGAGGAAAATGTCTGCTTAAGGTTTTGTAAAGTTCTGAAACTTGCATCTGTGTCTTTTGTGTAAAATCTGCCTGTTGTTTCAATACAATTTATAATTTTTTCAAGGAATTTATTTTTCAGTTTGGCATATCATGAGAAATCCCTGTATTTAGAAAAACTATGCAGACAAAGTTTGAACTACCTGTGGTTTTCTAATAATTCCAATTGCAAGAACTTCTGACTCAGGAAAAAAAATAAAATATCTGTAGGAACATTTAAGTACTTGGAAGAGAGGTGTTGGATAATGACAAATGAGATATTTGGCCTTGCATGACTAAGTCAATGAGGAACATATATTACTTTAAGTTTCCACAGGCAATCATATTTCCTATATGGTTTGCTAGGTTCCAATATACCTTTCAAACTTTCCATCTAATTTGGTCTCTTAATTTCATTGTTTTATATTGGTATATTTCTGGTGATCTTTAAAAAGAAAGTTTAAATGTATTTAGAGAAAGTTTTACTTTGTGAGTGATGTTTTGCCAGGCATATTAAAAGACATACTCTGCCATGAAAGAGTTTAAGTAGTCTATAATGAGGAAGAGCTTGGTCCATTTACAGAAGAAAAATGCATGGTAGAATATAGTAGGGAGATGTTTTGAATATTAAGTATTTTTCTCATGTTTTCATTTTTAAGGGTACACTGAAAAATCTCAATTGTTAATAATACCAGAAAAAGAAAAACATTGAGGGTTGATTTGCAAAACATGAGTAAGAAAAATATGTGCATTCATTACAGTCCCACTCCTGTTCAGTTCCTTTGTTTTTGAAAGAACAGAACACAGGTAGAAATTTTCAGGCCTTTGAAAACATTTTACACCTTTTCACATGTGAACATTTGGTGCACATCTTTTCTATCTTAATGTTTTCTCTTAAACTCTATCATTTCTGAAAAGACAAAATTAACATTTTAATATTTACAGTATGGCTACAATGTCCAAGACTTGAATATTCTGTGAAAGTCAAGATTTGTGAGGATGAATGAAAGTCGAATGGAAGAGTTCTTCAGAAAACCACAGAATTTGACACTGAACAAAATACTGCTGTTTATATAACACACTATAGCTGCTTTTTGTTAAATCTTTGGCATGAAATACTATTAGGTTCCTCTAGTCCTCCTGACTTTCAGCAGGCTAGTGACTTGTTGCTTTGCTATGATGACTAAACTTGAGTCAACATATGTTGACTGCCTATAGAGTTTTGCATGCTACCTTGCTGTTAAATACACAAGGCTTCTCTTCTCTCTAAATTACACAGAATTATTTTGCAAAATAGAAGTAATAAACATGCAGCTTAGCTGAACTAGAAACACAAATACTCCATAACGTTTGAAGGAATGGCATTCAGCTAACAATACTGTTATAAGAGAATTCTTTCCTGTATGTTGATGTTATCTTAAAGTGGAGGGATCAATTGTTGTTTCAGAGAAATTGTTTAAAGAAAGCTTTTTCTTTCATCATTTGTTCTCTGGTCAGATCCAGAGATTTCTTCAACTGCATTGCTTTATTCATTCATTGAACCTAAATTCACAGAGTATCTGTTTGTGGCAAAGTCTATGCTAAATATTAAATGTACAGAGATGCAGAACCTGGTCTCAAAGCTGAAGGAACTTAAAGGTTGAGGGAAACTCAGCTAAGAATCAATTAAGTGCAACATGAAAACTGTAAATTTCACCAATCCTTCAAGGAAGCTATAATTCTTATTTAAAATTTCCCAGATATTCCAACTAATTTTATAAGTTGAATAAAACACTGATACCAAAACAATAAAAATAATGCAAGAAAAAGTAGAAAATTTTCACATATAAGTAGAATGCAAGATTCAAAATAAAGTATTAGTCAATACAAACTATCACTGTGTCAAGGGGAAAAAAACACCTCAAAAGGTAGTCTTATGACTTCAAAGATTAGTTGATGTCAGGAAATCTATTAATGTAATTTACTCCAATAACAAGATTAAATGGAAATAAAATAATATCGATACATTGACAGGTAACCAATATCATATTTTGCATTACTGAAACATAACTTCATTTTTTTCTGAATACCTGTCAGAAAGCTATGGCAAAGACTTATCTTCAAATACATTTATGCCTATTTTTACATCTCCTTTCAGTGTTGAACTAAATATTTGCATAGAGTTAAATGAATATGGCTGACAATTTAACACCTTACAAAGTTGGTGATATTTGAATTTCTTTCCTTAATGATGCATTATGTATTCTTTTTTTGTTTTTTTTTTGCATATGTGTTCTTAATCCTTGGATCTTTGGATTTATCTTAAGTTCCTTTATGGTTATTTATAATTGCATTGTATTATTTACCCACAACCACCCCCCAAATTCTCAAATTAAAAAGTCTGCATTTCAAATATTAATTAATTGACTGATATTTGGAAAGTATTTTCCTGTAGAAAATGGTCTAGATAATTATATAAAACCTATTAATACTAGGGTATAAACATAATGAAGAAAACAAACCTACATTCTATGTAAGTAAAATACAGAAGTAATATTAAAGTAGTGAAATAAAATACTTTGTGATACAAGTAATACATATATAAATAAAATATCTAATATCTAATATCTAATAAAAAATTTCAATTTTCCTTGGATTCTTGTCCTTGGTGGCAAGTAAGTTGAGGTTCTAGACCTTCCATGGACAATTAAAAATCAATAGAAACTGTTTTGGGCTTTTCTGTTTTGATTTCTTTTCCCCATGTATAGTTTCACTTCAAAGTGAATATTTTAATTATTGAAAATACTTTAATTATTTTAAAATTAAAATTTAATTTATTTAAAATTAAAATTAAATCTTAAAAGAAATTCATTAAATGTTATTCCAGTCTTTTATTGGATTACAACTGATGTTTTAAAAGATAAGTAAAAGACTGAATTTATATAAAAACAAAAGTCATGGGACAGAAAAAGAGTATACCTGACTGAGATCATTTTATACAATATGAAATGAGGATGACTTAGGGAATATCTGTACCCCCTCTTTGAGAGAGAGAAAGGAACAATGCATTAATCCATTCTCTTGCCAGCCACTAGTCTGCATCAGTATATGTCATCTCGGCTATTATCCAAAGCAGGCGTGAATAATCTTGGGGTGCACATCAAGATGTACAAATAGTTGAAAATATTGCACATTAACCATATACATACTTGTGGCAAAATTTTGATAACTACATAACTAAATGGACTATTTCTAACAATTTTGCTAGAGTTACAATGTAAAACAGTAAATTTCAATGTAATTTGCTATTTTTGTTTAAAAACTAATTTAAATATAATGTATTTCTTCTTTCCTTTTAATTGAGTTGTACAAGATTACCCTTATTTAAAAAAAACCAAAAACTCCAAAATGAAACCTGCATAATCTTTTCAACATAGTATTTATGAGTACTTATTGTTGGTATTCAACAAAACACATAGTTTTAGCTATCTTAGAATGACATTAAAAAAAGAACATAAATTCACAGTTGAAACTCGTGAAAAATATAATGAAGGAAAAGAAAACGATGCAATGATATACAGCAAAAGGAAGAGGGGGAGGGAGTTGTAGATGAAGTGAAGTGAAAGTTGCTCAGTGGTGCCTGACTCTTTACAACCCCATGACTGTAGTCCATGGAATTCTCCAGGCCAGAATCCTGGAGTGGGTAGCTATTCCCTTCTCCAGGGGATCTTCCTAACCCAGGGATTGAACCCAGGTCTCCCACATAGATGGCAGATTCTTTACCAGCTGAGCCACCAGGAGATCCCTTATGGTCTTGCTAAAAATGGCATTTCAGCTGCAGCCTGAAGGGTGACTAGAAGTTATGCATCTGGAGAAAAAAAGGATGTGCAGAATAAATAGCTAATTAAATAATAATAGTTATAACAATCAATTTGGATGAAGGAAGAGCTTGTAAAAAAAAAAACAAAAAAACTCCAGGTGGGTTGGAGGATTTCTGAGCAATGCGGGCAGTGATACTGAGACAGGCTGGGACCTGGGAACCTTTAGTGCATTGCTTGCACCTGGACAAAAATCTCAAGCAACAGGATACAAAGAAACTAAAAGGGACTAAAAATGACTGCATGCCTGAACAATGGGACAAATTATGAACAACAAGATACAAAAAGGCCAAAACCCCAACTGTGACTTCTGAGGTACCAGGAGCAAAAACAGGGTACCACACATGATCTCTGCATACAGCGGCACCTAATGGTGGGCAGACACCTAAGACACCTCTCAGGCCCGAACACCAGAATGCCCCCACCTTCACCCTGTTTAGGGAAACAGCTCACCAGATCATCTCCCCCAACCCTCCACAACTCGCCCCTACAAAAGCAAGCAGCAAAGGCACTTGTTACTTCTTGCTCTCTTGTGCTACAGCAGGAGTCTCAGTAAAGTCTTACCTGAATTTCTCATCTGACTCCTTATCAATTTCTATTAATCATAGAATCCAAGAACCCAGTTTTGTAATAATATGAGTTGATGTTGGAATTAAATCTTGAGGTTTTTACATTATTCTGAATTTAAAAGAGGAGGTTAAGGCTGTGATAACATTATTGCCATGACAGACATTTTTTTTTTTCCCCGCTTTGGAGGATCAAATACCATCATTAATTGGGTATAGAGTAGTTAAAAAGGAGGAAAAACATAGGAGCTTATAGGTAAGGTACTCACAAGCCAGGAAAGACAGCTACTGAATCTGTTATTGTATCAACAATTAACAGAAACACACAAAAGGGAATTTATGGATACATGTAACAGGAAAGTCAAAGGTTTGTATAGCTTCAGATATATTGTATTTACATGCTCAAACAATGACTGCAAAAGCAGCTACGTTTCATCATATGTTAGCTGTTTTTATTGTGTGATTTTATTTTTCATATGAAGTGACTCATTGCCAGCAGCATCTCCAAGGTCATTTTCTACCCATCTAGTAAACCCAATGGCATAGTGCTTCTTTCTTAGTAATTCCCATAATAAAGCCTCCTTTAAATCCAAGTCACCCACCCATCCTTGAACCACTCACGACTAGGAAATGATCTAGGAAATGGAATACCCTCCTGGCCTGACTCACATCCCCAATCCTCAGTGGGCATGTGGTTAGGCTTTTCTGAATCAAATTGACTCAACATGACTGAGGTTGCAGAAGTTGTTCACCAAGGAAAAATCAGGATGATGATATTGGAAGAAGTAGAAATTTACGCTAGATGGTGGACAAATAAGGATATAGGGGATTATGAAGGCAATTGAAATAGGGAGAATCAGAAAAGGACCAGAAGAAATTAATGTCGGGAGAGTGAATCCATGAGATTTGTAAACACAAGTCCAAAGACAGGACAAAAGTAAAAATACATATATATGCTACAGATAACCAACAAGGACAGCACAGGGAACTGTATTCAATATTTTGTAATAACATATAAAGGGAAAATAATCTGAAATCATTTTGCTGTGCTCCTGAAACTAACAAAACACTATAAGTCAACTATACTTCAGTGAAAAAAAAAAGATACAAGGACATATTAATAATTTCACTCAAGATCTGCTGAATCTGAACCAGATCATCTAGGCTGTTTCCTGTTGACGTGGATTTTAAAATAAGAACACCAGGATCCCTGAGCACTCTAAAGTTTGAGAATCACTAGATTGAAATTATAACCATGGGGATGCCCGAGTCTCTCAGTAATTCAAAGTGTAGCGTTTCTTTGAGTTGTGAATTTATATGACTTTTATATTACTTGTTATCTGAAGCAGGAAAATAACCTGACCACGAAAAGGACACCTACCACATAATATTGATTTTTTAAAAAAATGTTGGTACTTCTATTCATGTATTGGTATGTTGAGAAATTTGTCCAAATCAATATAAGGCCAGTAAGACCTCTTGGTTATTTTGCTTCAACCTCCAAACTTTCAGATTTTCTCTACAGCAGATGAATCGAGTTCTTGAAAACAGGTGTGGAAACTTGAAAATGAATACCCATGAGTACCTTTGAACACGAATACATTGCAAGGTTTTGCTTTGACTCTGAATTTCTTAGTCTCCTTAGGCTGGGGTTAGTGGTTAGCACTTGCTCACTGTCAAGTGTGTTGCAAATCCTGGATTAAGATTTACTGCAAAAAAACTCATCCTTGATTATTGTGAAGTCTGTTACGATTCAGCCACCAGGTGTCAGTAAGACTTGCAGAACAATAAGGTTTTGCCAAGTCCAGTGATGTTGTTCATTCAGCCTCTAGGAGCAAATTAATATAGTCTTTGGTTATATCTTCTTTTTTTGTTGTTGTTGTTCCAGGAAAAGAAATGCAATCCATTGACAGACCCATTGAACACAAAATATAAATCTTCCTACCAACTCCCGCCCCTGCCCATGACAATATCTTGCTTCCCCACACTTTTAAGAATATGGGCTAGCTTTTAATTTCCAAGAATTGAGTACCTCAAGATTCATAGTGAATGAGGTCGTTTTTCCAATCTAGAAGGAAAAGGATACATCTGAAGCAAGTGACAAGGGGGTAAATTATCTTGCCAACTACATATAATCTACTAAGAAATGTCAATTAATAAAAAATAAGTAGAAAAGTTGAGTGCTTTCAGACTATATATAATGCCAAAAATAATATGCTGGTGCACTTGCAAAGCTTAAATAAAATGGGGTCTTTTTTCTTACTAATCATCCAAGGTTTTGTGTTAGTATTCTCACTTATTATTTATATTATCTTCATTATTATTGTTTTTTACTCTGCTATTGCTGCTTATAAGACAAACAAATCCATTTGACCCTTATACAAAGCCACCTGAATACCTCAGTTTATTTTTCCTATTTCATGTAAACCTTGAATTAAAACTTGAAATCAAATATGCCACAGCATACAAATGATATCATTATAAAATGTATTATATTCTCTATAGTTTTGGGTAGAAAAGATATTTTGCAAAATGTACTCTCACTTTCTTCAGAAGTATTCTAATAGTTACTGTGTTCTGGTAAATTGGTTTATTTCACTCCAAGTTTCCTCAGAGGTAGATATTTCAGGCCCTTGACGTAGCCAGCCTATCTAGTTAAAGTTTGACCAAGGTCATAAAGTCTATTGACTCCTATGGCAATTCCTGTGTAGAACACAAAATTCTACATCATCTTTGAATGAAATCCAATGGAGCAAGATCCCAGCTGTCCTAGTATCTGTTGAAAACACAGACTGACCTAGTTTAAATTGGTTCTCAGCATTATTTTGGAGAGCATTTATGTTTTCAAGACTGTAAGAATGATACATGTATATTTTAGAAAGTTTTAAAAGTAAACATCAAGATGAAAAATAGCAATTGTTAATATTTTGATTCACAACTGTCAAGATTTTGTATTATCTTCTATGTCTCTGTGTTTACAGTAATTAAAAAGCAGCAGCAACCAGACAAAACAGCTAGTTTTGTGTAGAAATTACCTGTTTAGGAACAATTCAAAAAACTATATAAAGCTTTTCTTCCCAGAATAAGAAATGGTGAGCCACAGTGGCTAGATTGTATTGTTTTTACGCCTTAGCAAGGTGAAGTCCATGATAGCTATCACCAGACATATAGTACTAACACATCTTTTCTTCTCCTTCAAATACAACATGTTTTTAGAATTTGAATTAAGAAAAAATTATTGCAAAAGAGGTGTGGGGCAGGGACAATGGTTGGAACCAGCTTTGAATGCTGTATAAACTAGGTCCAATATTACAAGGGGGTGACTTACTTCCCCAATGCCACAAAAGAGTCTGGGTCTGTGTGACTGCAATACTGGTGAGTGGAATGAAAAGCATACTTGGTTCTTTCTTTGTGTGCACTTGCTGTTTGCCTCAAAGCTTCATTAGAACTCGCGTTAGTGAACATTCTCTTGATATCTGTCGCGTTAAAACCCTGTATATACGTCCAGTGCTGTTAAATATTTTCATATCACCTTTTATTTTGTGTTGTGTTTCAGTGGGAGTATGAGGAGTGTGAGGAGGGCTCAGTCAGGCACTCCTAAATTTCTGCCATTTAACTCAGAAGGCCCTCATTACCAGCACTATGACGTCCTCACTCTGAGTCATTAGTGAGCACTTTTCCGTTTAGGGCTTTCAGAGC
Organism: Bos indicus; assembly: GCF_029378745.1. Taxonomy (NCBI): domain Eukaryota; kingdom Metazoa; phylum Chordata; class Mammalia; order Artiodactyla; family Bovidae; genus Bos; species Bos indicus. The sequence goes on from NC_091765.1 coordinate 28,050,461, forward strand.
AACCTAGTTGAATGTATTTCCAGTGCCAATCACAGTCCCCAGGACAGAGTAGATACTGAAAAAAAAATATGAAGAGTCAATAAACTAATTTTCTAAGAGATAGCAACCTGTTGTCAGGTATTGATGATACAAAACAAATCATATTTTTCATTTGTCATGCTTCATCAGTTTAGTTGGGACATCTGGTAGAAATAATTCAAAGCAGACACTATTAATATATGAGTAGCAGGGTACATGTGTGCATGTGAATGATAAATATTGGACAGAATTATAATAAGAAAATATTGAACACTTAGAACATATAAAACATAAATACAATCTCATTTTTAGAAATGAGTAATATAAGAATTAGTGGAGTTCAACGAATGGTATGAGTGGGTAAGTGGAACTTGGGTTAACAACGTGATATTGTCAAGAAGGAAACCATACTTTGATAGTGTATGAGAGAGAAATTGGATCACAAATTGAACTTTGGTTATACTCAAACTGTGAAGTTGGAACATGACCTGGGAATATCACGAGATTTATCACTTTTGATGGTTTTCAGATTATCTAGGTGGCCAGGATGCCCTTTTAAACTCTCCATCTGACTGACTGCCTGCATCCTTTCCTACAGAGCACAGGCTCTGCTACAGTGATCCCTGCATTTATCATGTTCAGATGTGTCTATTTCAACGTGTTTTTCTGAAACTGGAGGAAAAAGTCATGTGGAGATTGCAGCTGGTACCTAATGCAGTACCTCACCTCATGGCATAAGACAATCTCCAAGAGATATTACTCAGACTCCCATGTACACAAAGAGAAAACATCCCTCAGGGAAGATTACCTAGTTCACCGCCTGGATATCGAGGTGAAGATTTTTTCCAAAGTGACATGTCATTCCCAGAAAACCCTACAAGTATCCTTAAATTTTACACATAAGACACAGGCACTTTCAAGAGGATATGTTGTTATTAAAAACACTTACATTTGAAATACTATTTAAGAAATAATTCATTTTGTATTAATATCTTCCTCTTATATAGGCATGTTTCCTTTATAGCCTAATGTGTTTGGTACTAACATGTATTTGTGACTTTGGCTTCATAGGATATAATTGTGACTTACACTTTTTTCATTCATTTAATAAATATTTACTGAGCACCTCTATTTTTATATAAGTTTACTATACTTCATAGGAGATACAAAAATGTTTAAGACAAAAAAAATAAATAGACCCTCCAGGGGCTTACGGAGGAGGACACAAAATAAAAACATCACTCAGATCTTTTTATAATATATAAAACAGTAAGTTTCCTGTGAAAAGTGTCCATCACTCATTCTCAATCAGCCCGAGAGGGTGGTGAAACTTTCTAAAGATTTTTCTTGTAAAATCAAACACTGAATTCCTTAAAATGCAGTGAATTTGAAATCGAGTCAAGAATTAATTGTAGTTGAGTATCAGTAAACATAATAGTCCCAGGCCCTGAGGCATATGCATTTACATTTAATTGACAAAAGTTACCTGATTGAAAATCATAATATACGAATGGCTAACTCAATCACCTGAGTGACTGATGCAGCATTCAGTGAAGAATATTGATGTTAAAATAGCTGGGAAAAGAATCAGCTCTAAAGAATTCAATTGGTTGGCTGGGAATAGACTCTCAAGTTTATGTGGCAGGTAGGAATCTCTGTTTTATGACTTTGCTTATTTTCTATAACTACTCAAATTTCTGCCATTTTGGCAGACACAGCATTTTAATATATAGCCAACCCATTCTCTTTTTCTAAATGCATCCTAAGTCTAGGGAAATCTTACATAGGACAAGGCATTGGAGAGACTCATTGGATTCTCAGCGTCCTCTTCCTGCCCGAGTGAGGTCCATGGTTTTATCTGGACCCATTTACCAATCCATGTTTCACCCTCGTAGTCATTTCTATCCCCATTTCTTCCTCTGTTTTCTGTGCTTCCAGGCCAATTCATAGGCATAAGCATCATGCTGCTATATCCATGCAAAGGCACAGAAATCCCTGGAAGGCTGTCTGAGGGCTTACCTTTTTTTCTCCACTTCCACAATGCTGACTGGGAAGTAAAACTCAGAGTGTTTTTCTGGGAGGAAACCATCCATTTCAGTATCCAGTCCTCATCATGTCTCATCTCTCACTTGCCTCTTTTCCAAAGGAAAATTTTCTATTTAAGTGTGTGTGGAGAGTCCCCTCTTCAATTTACCCCTCTTAAATGTATATTATATACATAGTATTTCTCCATTTATTGAAGCAACTAGTGTCTTGGGAGATAATAGTCAGGACATGTCTCTTTCTGCTTTCTCTCACCTCTTCCATGAAGTATTGAGTAGGAAAAGGTCTATCAACTTGACATAGAAGAATGAAGCAAAGTAAAAGGAATAATATCCAAGAAAAATTACAATGAATAATGTCAAATATGGCTATTCCTACATTTGTATATATTTAAATCACCTCATAATTTTTTGATCAAATAGCAGTCAAATGTATAATAAACAAAACTATAGAAATGGAACAACAGATCAGAACATGTATTCATTATTTTAACATTAATCTTTGAACATTTAAGGCACTGTTTCTAGTGACTCAGGATGCAAAAAATAACTAAACTGTCTTTTTTTAGATGCTTATGAGCTGTTGGAGATGTCAACACATAAATAAGAACACAAAAGTATTATAGATTATGAAAATATATAGAAAGCAGACTGTGGATGAAGGTCTAGGAGTGGTCAATTCTACTTAGGTGGAGAAGGATTAGGCAAGTTTCATAGAAATGAAGAATCTTGAGTTGAGTGTTGAAAGGTAGCCAGGTGTTTTCTAGCTGGCCAGAGCAGTGAAAGTATTTGAGAAAAGCAAGTAGGAATAGAAGAGCCATGGCATCACCAAGAAGGATGCAGACTGGAGTAAGGGAGTCTGGTTAAAAAGAAAATATAAGCAGTTTGACAAAGCAGTGGCACAGAGTGGGCTACGTTAATAGTAAACTAGCTGAAGACATAATCTGAAGGGCCCATATTTCATTCTACAGAACTCTGTATGCCATTTTGAAAGATCAGAAATTTAGTTAGAAGGTATTGAGGAATACTGTATGGTTTTATAGGAGGAGAGTTAATAAGACCTAACTGGATCTTAGGGGTATCATGTTGGTTTCAGTTATGGAGGACAAATGTGAGGGGAGCACAGATAGAAGCAGGGAGAATATTTTGAAGAATTTTTCAGAGGCACTGGCAAGCCATATTTAAAAGCAACCAGTAGTAGCAATGGGGAGGCAGTAGCTTCATAGTGTTATAAAGAGGTTGAATTCACAAGACTGAGTGCATATACAACTACAGTCTAAAAATGAACCCTAGGATAACACTAGATTTTTGGCATGGGTCTCTGGTATACAGTGGTGTATTTTGCAAAGATTAAAAAATAAAAGAGAAGCAGGTCTCTCTGGGGGAGAAAAGTAATCTAGTATACAAATGAAAGGTAGATTAATTAGGCAAACTGGACCTTTTTAATGCTGAGAATGATTATTTTTTTCATATCATTATATAAATGAAGGTTTTGAAATGTTAAGCTTAGTGCACATAATACCTTATTGACAGATATACTTTTCTCAATCATCTGCTGTAGGTAATTTCAGTACTTCATTTCAAAGTTCTAGCTGCCACACGGAGCTTATGTATCTAGTCAGATCTCAACATCTAGAATCATTATTCTCCTCTTAACTTGTAGCCTACTACAGTAATGAATGTTTTGTGTTATTTGGAGGGCAAGATTTCAAACTGATCACACTTTCTCTCTCTTTTAAGATTTATGAACTTTATAAAAGGCTTCTTTCAGCTGGAATTGTCCTGTGTCATGTTCTGGACTGTGTTCTTCATCTAATCTCCCATTAATATTAAACCAAAGTCAACAACAACAACAGAACCTTACAAGAGAAGACTTATAATTCTGGGGATGCAATTATCTTTATGCATTTAATAGCATGTTGCCCTTTATGACATTTAAAAATTAACAGAATTCTATCTTAAGTCACCAGTTAAACAGATGGCATTAACCTGTGGGAATTTAACAAATGAAATTGTTTTTAAAATTGTGCATGTGAAAGTTGGCCATGGCATTTATGAAAGACATTCTGACTTTAGGCCTGTTAAAGGATGGAGCAAGGGACAACAGCATGTTAGTGTCAGCTTCCTTTAGCTGTCACTTTAATTTTAGGGCAAATTTTGTTTTCAGTTAAAGAAAAAAGGCACTGATTTTTCCTCTCTCCAACCTTACCATTCTCCTGTGTTTTTCATTTCTGATGATTGTCACTGTCCAGACATGCCTACCATAAAATAAATCAATCAGATAACTTTCAATTATTTTGCTCATTCAATAAGCATTCACTGAGCTTCTGAGTAAAAGTGGGAAAGCAAACATAAACTCTAAGGACTGATATGAGGAACAACTTCATACTGGCCTTTGCTATTTGACTACTAGAATAATTGATTTTCTTATGCTAATTTTTGTGGCTCCCCAAGCAGAACAATGCAATTAGACCAATAGTGATCTATTTGCACTTCTTATGAGTGTGCACTGTGGGATGAGTCAACGTGAAATAGACAAGTGTTTATAGGGGCAGTTCTGGGAGAGGTAGCCCAGTGAGGAACAGGAGATGACAAAATTCATGCAGGGAAACTGAACTTAATCAGGGGTGGAATCACCTCATTGTGGGTCCCTGTGACTTCAGAAAAGCAGACCAACCTTGTTGACCTCCTTTGGAGAGAAACAGGTCATAGTTCTAGAAAGGACACCCAGCTTCAGAAAGAAGACCCAGGTTCAAGCTGTGGGAGTATCACAGCTTGAGAGAGAGGGAGGGAAGTAGGAACACAACTGATGTTGTTGTTGTTTAGTCACTAAGTTGCATCCTACTCTTTTGAGACCCTATGGATTGTAGCCTGCCAGCATCTCTGTCCATGGGATTCTCCAGGCAAGAAAACCATAAGGGGTTGCCATTTCCTTCTCCAGGGGATCTTCACAACCAAGGGATTGAACCCATGTCTCCTTCTTTGGCAGATGGATTTTTTTTCTACTGAGCCCCTGGGAAGCTCAAGGAAACATACACTGGTGCCAACAGATTCCTACTATATTGGCACTGAAGCCAATATACATGTCCTGTTACTATTTGTATTAGTCATCTACTGATGCATTGCAAACTGCCATATGCTTAGTGGCTAAAAACCCCTCATATTTATTATTTCATAGTTTGTATTTTGGGAATCCAGACACAGCTAGTAGATACTCTATTTCACGGCTTCTCAAAAGGCTGAAATGAAGGTCTTGACCAGGAAAAGGGATTCATCTAAAAATCAAATAGGAAAGGCTCCACTTTCAAGCTCAAATGATGGTTGGCAAGATTCAAATTTAGTTTGATTATCAGGCAGAGGCCTCAGGCTCTTGCTTATTATTGGGCAGAGGCCATTCTCAGTTCCTTGTCATGTAGACGGTTCCAATGGCTGGCTTCCTTCACCCAAACGAGCAAGGGTGAGAGTCAAGAAAGTCTCCCAGCAAGACAGAAACTGCAATCTTAGAAGTGACTTACCAGTTTTTTGCCTTATCCTATAGCTTAGAAACAAATAATAGGTCCCCTTCCATACTAAAGGTGTGAATGTCAACAGGTAGCAATAATAAGGGTACCGCAAGCATACGATAGAATAGAACATGTGACTAAGACCATACACTTAGGAGCCAGACACCATGGGTTCAGATCTCAACTCTGCTACTTACTAAGCTGTGTACTTGACACTGAGTTACTTAAATTCTTTGTATCCAGTTTCCCTGTTTATAAGATAGAAAAAAATAATCACATTCACCTCATAGGATTGTTGTAAGGATTGAATGAGTTCAGATGTTTAAGCAGTGGGAAAGTCTTACTAAATGTTTATTACATTTTGTGAGTAATGTGGCAAAAACAGATGTATTTGTCACCCAGCTAGACCATGGGTCATCCACTCAAGAGCATTTTTGAGTTTGTAGATAGAAAGGCATGAATATCAGGAATCAGTGCTTCACAGAAAGAGCAGACCGATAGATCTGCCTCTACAAAACAGACCTGGGCCCTGGCTCTCCTCATGGAGAGCAGGGTATGGAGGGAATCACATCCATCCCGAGAGCCCTTAAGCCAAAATGAGGATGCACATGGGTCTGAGTCTTATATACTGTATTTTTCCTCTTAGGTAAAGGGATAAGAGTCCTCATATTTTGTTTCCCTCCTGAGAAATGAAAATTCTCATTTTTCTGTAGCACCAAGAGGAATAAGAATCTTGTAGTGTACTCAACTTCCACCTCAACACTTCTATGCTCTATATGTTATTGTGTATACCTAGCTCTATTCTCTGGAGAGGGCAATGGCACCCCACTCCAGTACTCTTGCCTGGAAAATCCCATGGGCAGAGGAGCCTGGTAGGCTGCATTCCATGGGGTCGCAAAGAGTCGGACACAACTGAGCAACTTCACTTTCACTTTTCACTTTCATGCATTGGAGAAGGAAACGGCAACCCACTCCAGTATTCTTGCTGGAGAATCCCAGGGACAGGGGAGCCTGGTGGGCTGCCGTCTATGGGGTCGCACAGAGTCGGACATGACTGAAGTGACTTAGCAGCAGCAGCAGCAGCTCTATTCTCCAACATCACGTTACTACCTCTTTTACATCGTTCACTATCCTCAGCAACTGACTTCTTTGTTCCCTGAGGAAACCAGGACCTTTTTTGCCTCAGGATTTTACATATGGTTTTCTTTCTAACTGAATATTTTCTCCACATCTCTTCATACTGTTGTTCTTTGGTCTCAACTTCAACGTCCTCCTCCGGGAGACACTGCTGAGGGATCTCAACCCTGCCACAAAGCACCAAGCATGTAACTCTCTCTTCCATAATTTCTTTACTTTCTCTCCTTATTAGAATCTAAGCACCAGAATTACCAAACTCTTTTCTACCTGGTTTTGTTCAATACTGGCAACATCTAGCATAGGTGCTTGTAATAAATATTTGTTGAATAATGAATGATACAGATGTAATGATATGCTTGCTGAATTCAGTTGCATTGTTACAAAAGGTAGAAAAGTCATTTTAGCCATTTTAAACTCTCAAGATTTCAAATAAAATACACTCTAAAATATAGTCACATAAAGACAGTTATTTTTTTTTTTTTTGTAACAATGATTTAAAGATATGTCTTACTTTTCCATAAGATGTTAAAGAAAAACCCAAACAAACTTTTTGGTCAACCCAAACTTTTAAACCATCACCAGAGTAGCATTTGAATATTAAAGCTTGACATATTACAAAATTCAATCAGCCACAATATTCAATGAAATGTATAATGCAAATATATATGAAGATAAGTAGGAGAATTGCTATTAATACCAGTAATACAGCATTCTAAACTTGTAATTTTGTGGTTGGGCCACAAATAAACAGTTAATTTCCTCACCAAATACACATAAGCTACCCTCTATGCAATTATTATCTTATTTTCTAACTCACCTTTTACCATTGTAATGAGTGTTATTTGAAATACTTTGAGTATTAAAAAGAAAAACATATAGAAATATTCTTTTTAAAATAAATTCCCAATGCTATTTTGTATGATGTAGAAGAATATAGTGGTCTATAACCTCAGGAACTTAAAAATACTATTTTTTATTTTTAAAAAAGTTATTATTATAGTGGAATTATTATCATTGTTCAACGTATTTGAGTGTTTAACTTTTTTCACTTAGCAAAATGCATTTGAGATATATCCATATTACTGCATTAATGAAAATTTTATTCCTCTTATTGTCAAGTAAAATTCCATTGTATCAGTTTATTCAACAACTGAAATGCAAATTTCTTGATTTCAGTTTTGGTGATTAACAATAAAGTTGACATCCATTTAGAAACAGATTTTGGTGTGATTATACATTTTCACTTCTGTAGGCCAAATACATCAGATGAGGTGCGTTACTGGATCATATGTCAAGAGCATGTTTAGCTTTACAAGAAGCTGCCAGTTTCCCAAAACAGTTGTATCACTTTACATTTCTGCCACCAAAATATGAGATATTTCTCAATACCTGGGAAAACTCTCATAACATACAGTATAGCTAAACACAAAGAGTAGTACACAAATTCTACATACTCTGTGAACTCAATTTTTTTTAGAAAGAAAGATTGTTTAGAAATATAACCAATTATTAATGTAATTATTTCTAGGGGCTGTTTAGAGTATGAGTATTTTAGTTTTATATTATCTGCTTTTATGTTTTTTCACATTACTTCTACTGTAAATTATTTTTAATAAGGAAATTTTCTAAAACAACTACATAAAGTTTCTCTTTAGACATTTTAATGGTTGAAAATCAATGAACAGTTCTTTTTACAATGGAAGACTGATATGAATCAGCTGCATTAATTAAACCTCCAGGACAGGAATAAATGGAGGAACAATGGTTAAATAAAGTTTGGACAATAATCTGAAGGAAGTGTTTTAAGCAGTGGGTGGTGCCTGTGTAAAATAACACCCTGCCAAGAGGAGCAGTAGAGCAGTTCCCTGGGCCACTTCAGGAGAACAGAAAGAACACTCAACAGGAGAGACCCCTGAGGACTGTTTTTATATTAATGGCTAAACTCACTGCTGAAGTCAGGTGGGAATTTGGCCAGGACTCTGCTAAATCTCAGGTGCTTGATGTAGCTCCTTTTAGACAACAGGTTTTCTGAAGCATGTATAGGCCAACTTCACAGAATTTGATGGTAAGTGCTTTTTTGTTGTTATTGTTAGATTTGTCAATTCCAGAGATTTGATCCCACAGGTTAGTTCAAAATTATTTCTGAGCCTTCATATTTGTTAATTTTCAAACATGTAGCACAAAGGAAGGAAAAAGTCCTTCTTTTTATAGCTCATTCATTCTTAACACTTTTTTTTCTCTGCTCTATCCCTGTTCTATTAACACAAAGACGCCTTCTATTTTATATAGCTGTAAAAACCAGCAGGCTTCTCTCTTAATCAGTGCTGTCTAGGTTCATTGCCTGAGGGCCTAGGTCGTTAGTAATAAAGGTCATTAGTTGATGTTTCCAACATCCATAGACTGTCAGATGATCCTTTCCTTTAATCTCCCTATGATTAGAAACAGGCCCAGGCTTGTGCTATTTAGTAATTTTATTTTCTTGTTGTGAGAAAAGTAAAAGGTTACCTCTTGGAAACAAAAGCTTTTTAAAACTAATAGCTGCTTCACAGTAGACATGAAGGAATAACAGACTATATATAAAGATACTCAAAGCAGAAACAAGAGAAATGGAAGGAATTGGTATCTGCTGCACCCTAGGTTTCTTCAAGGAGCTGAATTAAATCGAGCCATAGGCAGCCTCCACTTGCTTGCCCTCATTACCTTACATCTTAGAGCATTGTCTGATTTCCAGCATTCTAATTGAAAAGACTCTTTGTAGTAAAAAGCTCCGTTTGAGTCACTTTGAAATCATGATCCTTGAGTTTTCTTTCTGACAAATGTTTCTTGGACATCACTAAGCTTATTAAACAGTTCTGTGTTTGGAAGCTTCTGATGTTGAAACAGACATAGTCCAGACACCTTCCTATAAAAAAAATAGCAGTCAATTCCCTGTAGATTCTTTGGAAAGAAGCTGTGTGCTACTCTCCCTCCCTTGACCTGTGTCTTTGGAAGTTCAATGCCATGTACACAGGACATACCCGGTAAACAACTGCAGTGGCAGATCATGATTATGTAATTATTATTGGTAATAGAACAAATTGCTTTTTGTTCTGCAGTCTTCTTCATCTTTTTTCCTTCATGCCCTCAAAGGAAGAATGGGAACTTGCAAAGCATCAGAAAGTTTTTAAAGGAAAAATAGTTTTATTTGAGTGAAATTTAAATAATCTTTAGGGAGTTGAAGTATTTATGAAGTCTGAACACCTAACAAAATTATTCATAGTTCATTGTTGAATGTTGAAAAATAAGATTAATGAATGTAATTATAGGTTTGTCTCTCTATTCCAACATTTTATTCAACATTATGTTATAGAATGAATACTGCCATATAATAATTGTCCTAGGAAAGTGATTTTTAAAGAAAGGTCTTTGTTTTCATTGTTATTTTTCAGAACAGAAAAATCGCCTGTTTTATTTTTTAAAATTCCTTGAGACAAGGCAATACATGAGCCAGTTAAAAAGAAACTGGCAAACATACAGGATTTAAAGCTCAAACTGGTGAAAAGCATAATCAATTGCATCACATGTGGCAAACTTTGGTTATATACTGATTATTTATCTCAGCTGAATTAGCTACTCCTGGAAATTGGCTTCTACTCTCCATAGTCGTGCTGAAGTTCATGGGGTAGCAAAAAGTCAGACATGAGTGACTGAACTGACTGACTCTACATTGTCAGCATCCCTTTGAACATTCAGGTCCTCATTAATGCAAAAGTGATGCAAAGAATTCTGTAGTCACCTGCTTATTAATACATATCATCTTTTATTTTAATCTATTAATTAAGGGATCTATTAATTAAAGGGATTTGTGATTTAAATTAAGGGGATTTGTGGAAAAATAAAGAGGAAAAAAGAACTCTGAGTAGTTGCATTGAAGAAAGAAAGTACTGGGGCACTGAGGAAATATTGCTGGGAGATCAACCAATAGGATGGTACTTGTGTCCAGACCAATGATCATTCATAGATGTGACTATTCATTTAACACTGGATTCCTAGTATGTGCCTTCCACTGTGCCGGTACAGGCCTTAACACCAAGCACCATAGCATTTAATAAGACACGATTTAAACACGAAGGAGGGAATGGCAAAGAAAGTGATATGGGCACTGTGATGAGGAGAGACATTGGTGAGGCCCCTAATCAAATTGGTGCTCAGGTGGTGGAAAAAGAAACAAGCTTCATAAAGAATCAAAACTTAAAATGAATCTTGGAATCCTAAATGAAACATTTAAGTACAGGGCCACTACGTAAGGAAGAAGATTTATCTTTGGTTCCAGTCTAAAATGTTGGCAGATGCTAGACTGTGATTTCTGAAGGTCACAGACTAGAGAAGATAATTTTCTATAAGCCTAATGTAGCCATGGAAATCAACCCTTAATATCCATTGGAAGGACTGATGCTGAAGCTCCAATACTTTGGTCACCTGATGCGAAGAGTCGACTCATTGGAAAAGACCCTGATGCTGGGAAAGATTGACAGCAGGAGAAGGGGGTGACAGAGGATGAGATGGCAGAGGATGAGATGGTTGGATGGCATCATCGACTCAATGGACATGAATATGAGCAAACTCCGGGAGATAGTGAAAGACAGGGAAGCTAGGCATGCTGCAGTCCATGGGGTCATGAAGAGCCAGACACAACTTAGTGACTGAACAATAACAACCAGAAGGGCAACCTTGGAGTAAAAAGCTGAAATTTCACTTTGTTACTGCTTCTAATCAGCAGCCACTTTTAAGTCATGAATGATACTTTACTATTCCCAGACAGAACAAAACAGCTCTATTCTTCTGCATTGGCGTAGGTTATATTGACTCTTCCCTTGTTTTGGATAGCTTGTTCGGTGACTGAACTATATAATGGTAATCACAGACCAGTTGAATATGACTCCCCTGTCTGACAAAAGGTTGGAAAACTATGAAATAGATACCTTTATCAAAGAGATGCCACCGTAAGCAAATTATTTATTATACATTTAAAATTAGAAATTTTCTCTAAGTAGAACTTCTAGCTATGGAGGTTCCATTATTTATGGCATTACGTTTAAAGTTTGATGAACAACATAATTAAAGAAGTAAATCAAATGTATTTTTATCATATGCCTGAGAATCACTGAATATAACGGTCTTGGAAACAATAATTTAAAAAATACATTGTATCACTTATGCTTTATAATTACTGTTTTATGCATGTACTAAAAAAACTGAAGACAGAACCAACCTTATTATAGGCTTAAAGGTAATTTGGGAAATGAAGCATTAAGACACAACCTAACTTGATACCTATAGTCAATAAGAATTGGCTACTGTGTTTAATGCAAATGATAATAAGTGTAAGTGCACAAATACCCTCTCTAACACTGGTGAATACAGAAAATGTACATTCTATAAGCATAACAGAATATTCTTTCAAGCATTCTGTAGCATTTCCTTTTTTTTTCCTTCCCCTTCCCCTTGTTCTTGACTCCTCCTCTCCATTCTTCAGTTTCAAATGGGTATATTTGTGAGATATATATTAATAGGAATTCAAGAAAGTTTTGATTTACCTCTCATCTTTCCAATCCAATTGAAATTTTAACAGCCCACAAATTCTGCATTCAGAATTACTTATTTAAAATAAATTTACAAAGGAAAAAAAATGGCATTTTCACTTTATGAATCAAAGAAAGTTCAAATTTGCCCCCAAAATAACCTTGTATAGATAAGATAGGCTGAGCAAACTAACCCATGACTGTTGATTCCGGTTTAGTTACACAGTTACCTCACCTCAAAGTCTTATCTGACTGTGCTGCATGCTTGTTTTAGGGGAGAAAATCTTCAGCAGGAGGAGGCAAATACCAAGAGGGGTCCTTGATGGTCTTTGTAGAAACCAGGAGTACTAGGGTAAGAAAGAATGGAAAAAAAAAAAAGAAACCCCTTTGGAAAGGTTTAGTTTGTATGAGATGCTGAATCAGTAGTAACTTTGGGCCAGGAAAGTGACCTAAGCAATTTTATTTAGAAGTTATCAAAAAGAATGTGTCTGCTTAGAATTTTATGCTGAGTAGGCAAAAGATGGTTTGGGAAGGCGTACATTAGTCAATAGGCTACTTTTAAATCATGAAGTTATTTATCAGTATCTGAGCTGCTTTTGAACTCTCATATAGATTTACAGAAATAAAAAGACAAATACAAAATCAGGAACTCTTAAGTTCTACTCCAAGAGGCACCATTCATAGAGAATAGAATGGGAATGGAATGATGCTTTTGGAACTTCTTGAACATTTGGTAAACTTCTTGAACATTTACAGATTTTCTTGAATACTTACAGTAAATTTCTGCTATAATTTGATATATTTCTGATATAATGTATATCAATCTCCATATGTAAATTTTAGAAAAAAGATAACTTTAAAACATCCTATTTAATTACTAGACAATCAGCATGCTAATTATATAGAACTGATAACCAGATCTGCAAATATTTAAAGTGACCAAAAATACATATGAATCTTGCCATAGTTTTAGAACTAATTTTGATATAATTTGACATCCATTATGGATGAAAACTCTCATTAAAGTAGAGACAGATGTAGAGTTCCATATATATGTGTGTGTCTGTGTATACATATATTTATACAAAATATATGATCATATATACACATGATGTATAATATGTATCTCAGAGTTAACATGTTAAAACACAGGCTTCTGATCATTTCACAAAAATCTAGGTTTATTTACAATCTTCTTCATGTGTGTTAAGTCAACTCCATCCTTTCAGTTTTTCAAACCAGAAAATTTGGAGTCATACTTGACACTCAGAAAATCCTGTTAATTCTTTCAAATAAATTCTGAATGTGACTACTTCTATTGCTACAAGTTTGGTAGCAAAAATGAGGCAGACCTAATATTAAAATTATGAAAAGATGTATATTGATATATTACGTAGAATAATCAAGTTACAAATAATTTTTATGTTACCACTTGTGTTCCATAATTTCTCACTCTATATAGTAATGTATGTATATATGCACTTGTTTTGCTTTTGTAAGTAATAAGTAAGAAAGAATATCTTTGGAAGACTGATGGTGTATTTGTTTGAGATAATGAGCTGATTGGGGAAAACATGGGTGAGGGGTTCTTTTAATTGTATAATTTCCAGTACCTTCTGAATTTTATACCAAGTGAATGTATTATTAACTATTAAAACTAAAATTTTAGAAGACTATAATTAAGGAAACAGTTTACTTTTCTCTTGGCAGTTACTTTATATGGTACTTTGGATAATAAATATTTTCAGATTTTCATTTTAACAATCAAATAGTAAAATATCAATTCAACATTATGTAGTATAGATAAAATTATGTTTTGATAATTTTTTATTGCTATTTTTTGTATAGATGTGGTTAGAAAGTGGAGATAAATTACTTATGCCATTATAAACTATTTTATCTAGTGAAACTTAGATAAAATTAAGAAAATGAAATGTACATTTTGTGTTTAAACAAAAAAAAAATCAAAAAATCCATGAATTTAACAATAGATCAAATGATCTTTCAGGGAGAATGATACAGCTAAATACAGCTATAACAAAAAAGGGAAAAGTATACAAAATATCCTTAAGGGAATAATCCTAGTATTGCAGAGACAATACATGACTTCAGAGAATGATTTCTTTCTTCTTCCTCGGTGATAAAATACTATGATTATGAACAGTAATTAACTCTAAAACAACACGGAAGTTGGATGGAAAGAACTCTACCTAAAATGTTGAATAATTAAAGTGAATGCAATAGGAAGCACGCACTGGGGACATAAAACGTGCTACCCTGGCAGAGCTATTAACTACTGCATTAGAGCCCCTAAATCATGTGCTCTTTACCTTCATTGACTTAGGTCAAACTGGATCTTTCGACTAAAGGAGCCAAATGAGCTTCATGTTTCAGCTGGTTGATGCCAATGGAAAAGAGACCTTCAGATGCACTTCGAGAAAGATGTATGATCAAGGAGTAATAAGCTTTTCTCCATTAGTGTAACAAGTCAAAATATCATTTAATTTATTTCTGAAAGTTTTTTTTTTCTCTTTTACTGTAACAGATATAGCTCATCACTTAACTTCATTCACCAAACATTATGCACTAGCATTTTACTATAATTTTAGGAAGAGAAAGAAGCATTTCAGGGGTGATTCATTGATATTCCTGAAAATAGGATCCTTGCTTCAGGATTCTTAAAATGTTAAGCAAGGTGGATACTGAATGCAGTACAAGTGAATAATGAGGTTACGGTCTTCTGTTGCTATTTTAACTGCATGTTGTACAGATAAATGCTTACAAAATCCACAGAAAGCATTTTGAAATTTCAAAGAAGAGATAGAAAGTATAATTGATGCCACCATTGAAGGCCAAAGAGAAGCAATGAAAATAGAGTAAAATACCAGTAAATATTAATGTAATACTACTAAGTATTCTATGACGATCTGTGCTATATATAATTAGGGTCATTTTCTCATGTCATAGATTATCTGCATGAGAAAATGCAAGTATATAGATGTTACAATCTCTAGATTCTTGGTTCCATACAGAAGAAAGAAACTTATTGTGAGTTCAGTTTTTCAGTCATCTTAATAACTTATGGATGTTATGGTATCTTTTTGGTCAAAAACAAGAAGTCTGGGGACATAGAGAAGATAATTGACATAATTTAGATTGAAATTGGGGGGGTACTAAAGATTATACTGTGAATCTAGATAAAATGGGCATTTATATACAGTATTACAAAAATGAATAAACATAGTACAGGTAGTATAAACAGTTATCAGGTGGTAGTGAAATATTTTTGCATTGCAGTTTACTGTAGAAATAAAAGCATCTGGAATTAGATTCAGAAAATCATATTGATTTCATTTTCTTACTTTGAAAATTGTCATTAAAGTCACTAAATATCTCTTAAACTCTATTTATTTATTAGGAATTTAGGAATAAAACTAGGAATAATAATTCTTACATCATAGGGATATTATGGATATTAAATTAAGTAATGGGTAGCACTTGGCACAAAATAAATGCTCAATTTATTACAGCCATTATTCTGTACAAATTTTGCTATGTTAAGCATTTCTTGTAAATGTAATTGTAAATGCATTTTGTTTCTTTTGACAGTCAGTGACCTAACTATAACTATTAATCAAGTGTTAGCCTGGTAATGTGTAAGTATGGTATAGGCTTGCTTTCAAAAGAGTGCATGATCATTAAGCCGTATAAAGAAACAGATCTGGCTCTGACTTTTGACAATGAGGTTGACTCTCTTTTTTCTATCACGCTTTTGAAGCATTTTGCAGTTCCACCTTGTAGATGAACCCCACCGCCGCCACCACCTGAAGCCCGTTGGGTTTTCCCTCAGAGAACTATCGCACAGTGGTTAGGAAGGGACTCTAGTGAAGAGTCCTGACTTGGAATTCCATACTATCTTTGAAGAAGTGACTTTTGTGTAGCTTAATTTTATTATGCTAAAATAAGGATAAAAATAGCAAACTTTTATTTGAGAATTAAACGAAATGATGCATTATATGTGAAAACAATTTACAAAGGCCTATCACATAAAAATCTGTCTGTAAATGTTAGCCATCATCCTTAGTCACTAGGCTTTTGGCTTTTCTCAACAATTGAAAAGAATCTGGGAATCTGAAAGAATCATGTTCTATCCTGAAACCTATATTCAAGTTCTAATGAAGTCATATTTGTATGATTTAGGAGTGAGTTTGATTATTATTAATAAAATTAAGCACAGTCATTTTAAAACTTGGTAACATTATTATCTAAACTTGATTATAGCTGCACACTCTGACTTGGCTTAGAGTTTTACAAACTTGTTTTCCATCAATTGATTCATCTTATTTGGCTCATTGGTAAAGAAGTTGCCTGCAATGCAGGAGATGCCAGAAATATGGGTTTGGAAAATCTCCTGGAGGAGGGCACAGCAACCCACTCCAGTATTCTTGCCTGGAGAATCCCATGGACAGACACTAGGCCTACAGTCTACAGTCCATAGGTCACAAAGAGTCACACATGACTGAAGCGATTGAGCACAACCCATTTTGCCCACACTACTCTCCATTTGTAAAACAGATGGCGAATGAATTACAATTTCGTCTTTTCAAATACATAGACATTCCCTTGCAAATTTATGTATAGCAAAAGTTGACTGTTGAGATACAACCAAGATCCATTCTAAAGGAGATCAGTCCTGAGCGTTCTTTGGAAGGAATGATGCTAAAGCTGAAACTCCAGGACTTTGGCCCTCTCATGCAAAGAGTTGACTCATTGGAAAAGACTCTGATGCTGGGAGGGATTGGGGGCAGGAGGAGAAGGGGACGCCAGAGGATGAGATGGCTGGATGGCATCACTGACTCGATGGACATGAGTTTGAGTTAACTCTGGGAGTTGGTGATGGACAGGGAGGCCTGGCATGTTGCGATTCATGGGGTGGCAAAGAGTCGAACACGACTGAGCCACTGAACCGAACTGAAGATATAACAGATACAATACTTTATATTTTAAATACAAGATGTTTAATTTACTTATTTTTTGAATTGATGTAACCAAGTCATTTTCAGCTATCTATAATTACAGTACATACAAGTAACTACTTTCTTAATTGAGAACTGGAATAATTATCCATTTAATCACAAGTTAATATATGGTACATTTTAAACTAATTTGGTTTATAATTAATAATTATTTTTTTCTCTACATACCATTGTTTATATGATAATTGTATAATATTGGCCTTACTTTGCTAGTAAATAAATAGGCCTAAAATTCTAGAGAAATTTAACCAAGGTTTCCTTGCCATCTTGTGAGAATATATTAAGTAAATATTTTTAAAATTAGAGTAAAATAGAATTAGTTTAAGAAAGACAAAAAAGTTTTAAAAAGACTCAAAAACCCAAGGGAAACAAACTGCTTTGATGTATTTAGTTCAATGTTTGATATAAATTCTGCTAACTGCTTTAGAGGAAATTATATGACATACAAAACTAACTGGACATTTTGGTGAAACAATTAGAACAATTAGAACTAGATTTACCTTGTTTTTTCTTGGGTAAGGCATAATGGACCATGTAGGACTTAGAAATAATAGGATGGGCTCATTTAATTATGCTTTCAGAATCTTAGTTTTATATTTAAGTATTATTTTTATTATCTTTCCTGCTCTTTGCTTCTCATTAAAACAAACTCTCTTTTCAGAATGTAGAAATCTATTTTAATAGAATAAAGTGAAAATCTGTAGATCTAGGTTACAGAACATATAACTAACTGGAAATAATTTTGAATCAAATACAATATTAACTTCTGATTATTTCTGTGTTGTAAAAAATTACTGTTGATTTTACTTTTTATCTTATTGTTTATTTTCTTATTCTACAATTAATAACATATATTTCTTGTATAGCATAGTAATTTTTCAAACCAATGGTATAAATAAATGTTTGTGTTATATCTATGTATTTCAACTCATATGATGTATTCTAACTATGGGTCAAACTGACGGAGATTTTAATTAATCGAATTCTACTTCCTATGTGTAATAATGTCTTCAATTCTCACCAGTATAACATTTTAAGCAACTATTATTTAGAATAGACACTGGTAAACAATAATGGTACTAAAATAAAATTTTGGGTTTTAAAAAGAAAAAGTTTTTTTTGTGTTACTAAATATTTTCCTTTTTATAAAAATACTAAAATACTGAAAATCAAATCAAATTAAGGCTTGATAAAGTTGTCCACTATAGACACAGTCTTATTACCACACACTAGCAATCTACCCCATTTAAATATAAATCAAAATTCACTCAATGATCATCCATGCTGTACATCATACTCTTTAGGTGTGGTATATGGGAATACTTAAGTATTTGAAAAATATAGCTTACTAGGGAGGAACTTCAAATCATCAAAGATTGGCTATGGGAAGCAACTCTTAGATTCATTTTACTACTGTAAATTGTCTTACATTTAAAATGAAAAAAAAAACAAAAAAAAAGATGTATCTATCTTGGTACTTTTGGGGGACACCTTCTTGGAGTTTGGAGGATGCTGCTGCTGCTGCTAAGTCACTTCATTCATGTCCGACTCTATGCGACCCCATAGATGGCAGCCCACCAGGCTCCCCTGTCCCTGGGATTCTCCAGGCAAGAACACTGGAGTGGGTTGCCATTTCCTTCTCCAATGCATGAAAGTGAAAAGTGAAAGTGAAGTCGCTCAGTGGTATCCGACCCTCAGCGACCCCATGGACTGTAGCCCTCCAGGCTCCTCCATCCATGGGATTTTCCAGGCAAGAGTACTGGAGTGGGGTGCCATTGCCTTCTCCATTGGAGGATGCAGGACCCTGCAAAAAGATTTAGATGAAGAGGATCCTGAGGATCTTGGAGGCTCCTAAGACCACAAAGCAATAAACTAATCAGTAATGAAAAGATGGTATCTTGCTTTAATAGTTTTGTATACTCATATTTGTAAGGACTTGCTAAACAATGGGTCTGATCATGGTGCATTCGAGCTTCCTCATATTAAAAAAAAAAACAAACAAAAAACTGTAATTTGTCA
Organism: Bos indicus; assembly: GCF_029378745.1. Taxonomy (NCBI): domain Eukaryota; kingdom Metazoa; phylum Chordata; class Mammalia; order Artiodactyla; family Bovidae; genus Bos; species Bos indicus. The sequence goes on from NC_091765.1 coordinate 28,069,777, forward strand.
CAAACGTCTTTTGTAAGAGACACTATGAGCTAACTTTGGGTCAGTCTTAGAATGTTTATTTTCATCTCAGTTGCTATTATACCTCTTTCATTAACCATTAATGCCTCTTACCTCAAATTTTATCTCATTTTTATATTTGTAACTTAGCCTCAAGTAGGAGAACTTGATGATCCATCCATATGAACAATTTTCTGAGCCAGTGATCTTGCCTGGTTCTCTGTCCCTGGGCATGTAACCATAACCCTTCATAAGCTTCCTCCTCAATAAGTTCCAGGACCCAGACCTAAACACTAGCTCCTGGTACGGTCATGGTTACAACTGTGTACTAAAAGCAGATGCTTCCATACAGTAGTAACAGTTTTATATATATTTTAGAGCAAACAAATTCATAAGAAAAGGTTTATCAGAATGATTATCAATCATATGTCGTTAACCTATTTTCGCATTCTATAAAATCAGTGGAATAAAATTCATATTTTGTAGAAAGAAAAGAAAAATTTAAACATAAAACTCTTCCTCACCTACTTGGGTCTCCTCACTCATCTTTAGTGGTTACTGTGCATTAACTAGACCTCCTTAGGAGATAACATTTGCTCTTAATCTCATACAGGGTCACAACTCCTCAGGAGATAACCTCCTTTCTTAATTTTGTAAGAAGTCACAATGACCCATGACCCACTACTTGCTCTGTAAGTTCAGATCTGCATTGTGTAAACTATTAATACATCATCTGATACATAATCTTTTGTCTCAAAACTTTTACAACCATGCTTTTTATCTCTAATGGGGAGAATAATTCTCAGATATTTTTGGAAGAATATCTTCCAGGTTATAAACCTCAGTTCAGTTCAGTTGCTTAGTCGGGTTTGACTCTTTGTGACCACATGGACTATAGCACACCAGGCTTCCCTGTCCTTCACCAACTCCCAGAGCTTGCTCAAACTCATGTCCAAAAGTTGGTGATGCCATCCAACCATCTCATCTTCTGTTGTCCCCTTCTCCTCCTGCCTTCAATCTTTCCCAGCTTTAGAGTCTTTTCCAGTGAGTCAGTTCTTTGCATCAGGTGGCCAAAGTATTGGAGTTTCAGCTTCAGCATCAGTCCTTCCAATGACTATTGAGGACTGATTTTTTGAGGATGGACTGTTTTGATTTCCTTGCAGTCCAAGGGACTCTCAAGAGTCTTCTCCAATACCACAGTTTAAAAGTTTCAGTTCTTCAGCACTCAGCTTTCTTTGTGGTCCAACTCTCACATCTATACATGACTATTGGAAAAACTATAGATTTGACTATATGGGCCTTTGTTGGCAAAGTAATGTCTCTACCTTCTAATGTGCTGTCTAGGTTGGTCGTAGCTTTTCCTCCAAGGAGCAAGCTTCTTCTAATTTCATGGCTACAGTCACCATTTGCAGTGATTTTGGAGCCCAGGAATATAAAGTCTGTCACTATTTCCATTGTTTCCCCATCTATTTGCCATGAAGTGATGGGACCGGATGCCATGATCTTTGTTTTTTGAATGTTGAGTTTTAAGCCAGCTTTTTCACTCTCCTCTTTCACTTTCATCAAGAGGCTCTTTAGTTTCTCTTTGCTTTCTGCCATAAGGGTGGTATCATCTGCATATTTGAGGTGACACCAGCATCAAGGTCTTTTCCAATAATTCCCAGGTTGGCTCAAATAAAATTTTCCAATTCTTTCTTAGATAACTTGACTATTGATTAATTTTTCCATCACCAATGTATTTTTCAATATTTATTTCCGTATTGACTTATCTGGCTGTGGTGGGTCCTGGTTGCAGCACATGGGGTATTTGCTGTGTCAGGGGCATCTTTTTGTTGTGGTGCATGGACTCTCTAGTTGTGTTGCACAGGCTCAGTAGTTGTGGCATACTGGCTTATTTGCTCCCTGGCATGTGAGATATTAATTCCTCAACCAGGGATCGAACTTGCATCCCCTGCACTGAAAGGTGGATTCTCAACCACTGGACCACCAGGAAAGTCCCCATCAACAATATAAAACTGTTATATTATTTTCTCAAATGTTTCTGTACTACCTCATAAACACAGGTTTAATGAACCTTCATAAAGTAAAAAAAATTAAAAAATTTCCTTTAGGATCATAGAATCCTGTCTAGTGTACATATAATTAGACAGTGTATTTCCTAAATTCTAACTGAGAATTCATTCTTATTTAGAATCCTTCTCTCTCTCTTAAAAAAGAAAGTGGTATTTCAGGAAAACACACTTATCTTAAAGATTCTCAAGTCACTGGCAGCTATTTTTATATAGGCCAACATACAGCTTTATGTTCTAGCTTTTATTAAGAGAAAATGATTTTTTTTCCATTCTCACATAATTTACTTTGAATGAGAGAGTTGTCTTCAGCACATATGGCTGCAAGACAGAACAATGAGGTGTTTATAACAAAATAATGTTGCATAATGAAGCACTTCAAGTATATGAAAAGTGAATCTCCAAAGAGATTAGAGCTGTAATTTGTATTTGGTTCTGAAGATGAACACCTGTAACAGTCATTTTTTTCTGTATGACAGCTATCTTTATAAAATTAACAGTGATTTAGATTTGACCCATATTATATGTGTGTGCTAAGGCAATTTCAAATAAGTAAAAATGCTTTTTATTTAGGTCAAAAACAAGTATTGTGAGATTATAAGACTATTTTTATAAATGAAATGCAAGTTTTAGAAAAATGACATCCTTTTCTTTGGCTAACAAATTTTTCTTTGAACATGCAATGCCTGTAAAGAAAGGAGACAAGTGGTGTGTGTTTCTTTGTCATTAACATCTTATTGTGTCTTTGTTCAATCAAATGATTTCTTCTGAACACTGAACTGAGATGATATGGAAGAATTATTTTGAAATATTGTTATTTTTCATAAAATGTTTTTCTTTGAGTTGATACTAAATGTATATGTATATACTTATCCCCTCTCTACATATAAACTTATTTGATCTTTGATAACTATGAGGTAAGCATTCATGCTATTCCTAAATAGTCATTAGGTAAATAAAAGTCAGAACTGTATCTGTTTAATTTGATAAATCAAAATAATTCAATAGAAACAATTCATATGAAGCTTACATTTGACCACACAACCATATATGATCACTGACAAGCCATACAGCATGGTAGTTAGGAGCTTTACAGCCCATCTGACTGTGCTTACATTGCCTTGAGAACCTCATAAATAGTATGAAAAGGCAAGAAGATATGACACTGAAAGATGAATCCCCCAGGTTGGTAGGTGTCCAATATGCTACTGGAGAAAAGCAGGAAATAGCTCCAGAAGAAATGAAGAGGCTGAGCCAAAGTGGAAATGATGCCCAGTTGTGGATATATTTGGAGGTGGAAATAAAGCCCAATGCTGTGAAGAACAATATTGCATAGGAACCTGGAATGTTAGGTCCATGAATCAAGGTAGATTGAAAGTAGTCAAACAGGAGATGGCAAGAGTGAACACAGACATTTTAGGAATCAGTGAAATAAAATTGGCTCTGAGACTCAATGCATTAGTTTAATTTCTTTGAATCTCAGCTTCCTTATTTATAAAATAGAGATTGATAGCTCCCACATAATAAAGCTATGATTGGAATTCAGTATATCAGTACAGGTAAAGTTCTCAGAAGGATGCCCAGCTCATAACATAGCAGTTATTCTTATTACCATCTCAGAGACAGCACACAGGAGAAATGTAGTGATGTTATATTTTATCATCACTAAATTAATTTGCAAGCTGGGAGAATTGGAACTTAACCTTTCAGTTCAGTTCAGTTCAGTTGCTCAGTTGTGTCTTGACTCTTTGTGACCACATGGACTGCAGCACACCAGGCCTCCCTGTTCATCACCAACTCCTGGAGTTCACTCAAACTCATGTCCATCGAGTCGCTGATGCCATCCAGCCAACTCATCCTCTGTTGTCCCCTTCTCTTCCTGCCTTGAATCCCTCCCAGCATCAGGGTCTTTTCCAATGAGTCAACTCTTTGCATGAGGTGGCCAAAGTACTGGAGTTTCAGCTTTAGCATCAGTCCTTCCAAAGAAATCCCAGGGCTGATCTCCTTTAGAATGAACTGGTTGGATCTCCTTGCAGTCCAAGGGACTCTGAAGAGTCTTCTCCAACACCACACTTCAAAGCATCAATTCTTTAGTGCTCAGCTTTCTTCACAGTCCAACTCTCACATCCATAATGGCCACTGGAAAAAACATAGCCTTGACTAGACGGACCTTTGTTGGCAAAGTAATGTCTCTACTTTGGAATATGCTATCTAGGTTGGTCATAACTTTCCTTCCAAGGAGTAAGAGTCTTTAAATTTTATGGCTGCAATCACCATCTGAAGTGATTTTGGAGCCCCCCAAAATAAAGTCTGACACTGTTTCCACTGTTTCCCCATCTATTTCCTATGAAGTGATGGGACCAGATGCCATGATCTTCATTTTCTGAATGTTGAGCTTTAAGCCAACTTTTTCACTCTCCTCTTTCACTTTCATCAAGAGGCTCTTTAGTTCCTCCTCACTTTGTGCCATGAGGGTGGTGTCATCTGCATATCTGAGGTGATTGATATTTCTCCTGGCAATCTTGATTCCATTTTGTGCTTCTTCCACGCAGCGTTTCTTATGATGAACTCTGCATATAAGTTAAATAAGCAGGGTGACAATATACAGCCTTGACATACTCCTTTTCCTATTTGGAACCAGTCTGTTCCATGTCCAGTTCTAACTGTTGCTTCCTGACCTGCATACAAATTCTCAAGACGCAGGTCAGGTGGTCTGGTATTCCCATCTCTTTCAGAATTTTCCACAGTTTATTGTGATCCACACAGTCAAAGGCTTTGGCATAGTCAATAAAGCAGAAATAGATGTTTTTCTGGAACTCTCTTTCTTTTTCCATGATCCAGCAGATGTTGGCAATTTGATCTCTGGTTCCTCTGCCTTTTCTAAAATCAGCTTGAACATCTGGAAGTTCATGATTCATGTATTGCTGAAGTCTGGCTTGGAGAATTTTGAGCATTACTTTACTAGTGTGTGAGACGAGTGCAATTGGGTGGTAGTGTGAGCATTCTTTGGCATTGCCTTCCTTTGGGATTGGAATGAAAACTGACATTTTCTAGTCCTGTGGCCACTGCTGAGTTTTTCAAATTTGCTGGCACATTGAGTGCAGCACTTTCACAGCATCATCTTTCAGGATTTGAAGAGCTTAACTGGAATTCCATCACCTCTACTAGCTTTGTTCGTAGTGATGCTTTCTAAGGCTCACTTGACTTCACGTTCCAGGATGTCTGGCTCTAGGTGAGTGGTCACACCATCGTGATCATCTGGGTCATGAAGATCTTTTTTGTACAGTTCTTCTGTGTATTCCTGCCACCTCTTCTTAATATCTTCTGCTTCTGTTAGGTCCATACCATTTCTGTCCTTTATTGAGCGCATCTTTGTGTGAGATGTTCCCTTGATATCTCTAATATTCTTGAAAAGATCTCCAGTCTTTCCCATTCTGTTGTTTTCCTCTATTTCTTTGCGCTGATCTCTGAGGAAGGCTGTCTTATCTCTCCTTGCTATTCTTTGGAACTCTGTATTCAGAGGAAAATATCTTTCCTTTTCTCCTTTGCTTTTCACTTTTCTTCTTTTCACAGCTATTCTCAGGCCTTCCCAGACAGCCATTTTGCTTGTTTGCATTTCTTTTCCATGGAATGGTCTTGATCCCTGTCTCCTGTACAATGTCACGAACCTCCATCCATAGTTCATCATGTACTCTATCAGATCTAGTCTCCTAAATCTATTTCTCACTTCCACTGTACAATCATAAGGAATTTGATTTAGGTCATACCTGAATGGTCTAGTGGTTTTCCCTCCTTTCTTCAATTTCAGTCTGAATTTGGAAATAAGGAATTCATGATCTGAGACACAATCAGCTCCCAGTCTTTTTTTTGCTGACTGTATAGAGCTTCTCCATCTTTGGCTGCAAAGAATATAATCAATCTGATTTCAGTGTTGACCATCTGGTGATGTCCATGTGTAGAGTCTTCTCCTTTGTTGTTGGAAGAGGGGGTTTGCTATGACCAGTGCATTCTCTTGGCAAAACTCTATTAGCCTTTTTCCTGCTTCATTCTGTATTCCAAGGGCAAATTTTCCTGTTACTCCAGGTGTTTCTTGACTTCCTACTTTTGCATTCCAGTCCCCTATAATGAAAAGGACATCTTTTTTGGGTGTTAGTTCTAAAAGGTCTTGTAGGTCTTCATAGAACTGTTCAACTGCAGCTTCTTCAATATTACTGGTTGGGGCATAGACTTGGATTACCATAGTATTGAATGGTTTGCCTTGGAAACAAACAGAGATCATTCCGTCATTTTTGAGACTGCATCCAAGTACTGAATTTCAGACTCTTTTTTTTTACCATGATGGCTACTCCAATCTTCTAAGGTATTCCTGCCCACAGTAGTAGATATAATGGTCATCTGAGTTAAATTCACCCATTCCAGTCCATTTTAGTTCGCTGATTCCTAGAATGTCAATGTTCACTCTTGCCATCTCCTATTTGACTTCCAATTTGCCTTGATTCATGGACCTAACATTCCAGGTTCCTATGCTATATTGCTCTTATAGCATCAGACCTTGTTTCTATCATCAATCACACCCACAACTGGGTATTGTTTTTGCTTTGGCTCCGTCCCTTCATTCTTTCTGGAGTTGTTTCTCCACTGATCTCCTGTAGCATATTGGTACCTACCAACCTGGGGAGTTCCTCTTTCAGTATCCTATCATTTTGCCTTTTCATACTATTCATGGGGTTCTCAAGGCAAGAATACTGAAGTGGTTTTCCATTCCCTTCTCCAGTGAACAACATTCTGTCAGACCTTTCCACCATGATTCACCCATCTTGGGTGGCCCCACACAGTTGCTGCAAAGTATTTAAGGTGATTTAAGCTCTCAGTTCAGTCAGTTCAGTTCAGTCACTCAGTCGTGTCCGACTCTTTGTGGGCCCATGAATCGCAGCACATCAGGCCTTCCTGTCCATCACTGACTCCCGGAGTTCACTCAGACTCATGTCCATTGAGTCAGTGATGCCATCCAGCCATCTCATCCTCTGACGACCCCTTCTCCTCCTGCCCCCAATCCCTCCCAGCATCAGAGTCTTTTCCAATGAGTCAACTCTTCGCATGAGGTGGCCAAAGTACTGGAATTTCAGCTTTAGCATCATTCCTTCCAAAGAAATCCCAGGGCTGATTCTCCTTCAGAATGGACTGGTTGGGTCTCCTTGAAGTCCAAGGGACTCTCAAGAGTCTTCTCCAACACCACAGTTCAAAAGCATCAATTCTTCAGCGCTCAGCCTTCTTCACAGTCCAACTCTCACATCCATACACGACCACTGGAAAAACCATAGCCTTGACTAGACGGACCTTTGTTGGCAAAGTAATGTCTCTGTTTTTGAATATGCTATCTAGGTTGGTCATAACTTTTCTTCCAAGGAGTAAGCGTCTTTTAATTTCATGGCTGCAGTCACCATCTGCATTTAAGCTTTAAGGTGCTACAATGTGGGCCTCCCTGGTGGCTCAGATGGTAAAGAATCCTCCTGCAATGCAGGAGACCTGGGTTTGATCCCTGTGTTGGGAAGATCCCCTGGAGAAGGGAATGGCAACCCACTCCAGTATTCTTGCCTGGCAAATCTCATGGACAGAGGAGCCTGGTGGGCTATAGTCCATGTTGTTGAGCTGAAAATGACTGAATGATTAACACAAAGTATTTAAAATATCCAAGTATTACATGTTAAATATTTGCTCCTCCACCCAGTTCATGTATTGAAATTCTAACTACCATTATTACGAAGTTATGGGGTTTTTTAAGAGCTAATTGTGTCATAGAGCCCTCATGAATGGGGTCAGTGACCTTATAAAAGTGTTTCAAAAGAGCTCTCTGACCTCTTCCACTAAGTGAAGACACAGCAAAAAGATATCCATCAAAGAACCAGGAACTGGGCCCTCACCAGACACTGAATGTGATGGAGCCTTGATCTTGGGCTTCTCAACTTCCAGAGTTATTTTTAAAAAAATTCTGTTTTTTAAAGAGTGCCAATGGCACCCCACTCCAGTACTCGTGCCTGGAAAATCCCATGGATGGAGGAGCCTGGTGGGCTGCAGTCCATGGGGTAGTGAAGAGTCAGACACGACTGAGCGACTTCACTTTCACTTTTCACTTTCATGCATTGGAGAGGGAAATGGCAGCCCATTTTGGTATTCTTTCCTGGAGAATCCCAGGGACGGGGGAGCCTGGTGGGCTGCCATCTATGGGGTCGCACAGAGTTGGACACGACTGAAGCGACTTAGCAGCAGCAGCAGCAAGTCTATAGTATTTTGTTATAGCAGCCTGATAGACTAAGACTTGGTGTAATTTGATTATGACCTAAGATTGAACACAAATATATATTTTATAGTTTATAAACCACTTTTATAAGCAATATCTGTTTTAATTTTCCTGAGTTTTTTTTAATAATAATATATTTTTTAACAAAAGTTCTATAAGCAACTCACTATGTTATACAGAATGAAATGACTATAATACTAGGCAAAAAAGCAAAGTGATTACACCATCTTGGAATCATCTTGGAATTTATAATACACATAGAAATGAATGTATAGTCAGATAAACAATTTAGACTTTAGGGTAACTGATCTCAAAAGCTTCAATATAGAATAGGCTTAGATAGGACAGGATATTTATTATGGAATAGATAGGATATTCTTAAAGGAGTCAGATCAGGAGAAATGTAAGGTAATATATAAAGTAAATTCTTATAAGACAATTTAAAATAATTCAAAAGATAAAGAAATTTGGCAATACTTTTCAAATTATGGTCTATTTACTGTGTTCATTAAAATGATGTAGGCTGTCTCCTAAAAAGGTGAATTCTAGAATCATACTCCACTTTGGCTGAGTCATTATCTGGAGCTGAAGTTCAAATTGACATTTCTTTTAATAGTTCACTAGGTGATATCCATATATGCTAAACTTTGAAGTTGGGGAAATGTTAAGTACTTTAAGTAATACAGGATGAACTGGTAAAAGACCAAAGAAGAATCACTCCTCCCAACCTTCACAAACAAATGATCTTCAAAATCAAAGGATAAATAAAACTTGGTTGAGAAAATATTTGAATTTCATAAGTGAGTTATTAAACATTAACTTATTATTTATTTATTATTTTTTTTCTTTGTTTTTTTTTTCTAATTTTATTTCATTTTTAAACTTTACATAATTGTATTAGTTTTGCCAAATATCAAAATGAATCCACCACAGGTATACATGTGTTCCCCATCCTGAACCCTCCTCCCTCCTCCCTCCCCATACCATCCCTCTGGGCCGTCCCAGTGCACCAGCCCCAAGCATCCAGCATTAGCATCATGCATCGAACCTGGACTGGCAACTCGTTTCATACATGATATTTTACGTGTTTCAATGCCATTCTCCCAAATCTTCCTACCCTCTCCCTCTCCTACAGAGTCCATAAGACTGTTCTATACATCAGTGTCTCTTTTGCTGTCTCGTACACCGGGTTATTGTTACCATCTTTCTAAATTCCATATATATGCGTTAGTATACTGTATTTATGTTTTTCCTTCTGGCTTACTTCACTCTGTATAACAGGCTCCAGTTTCATCCACCTCATTAGAATTGATTCAAATGTATTCTTTTTAATGGCTGAGTAATACTCCATTGTGTATATGTACCACTGCTTTCTTATCCATTCATCTGCTGATGGACATCTAGGTTGCTTCCATGTCTTGGCTATTATAAACAGTGCTGCGATGAACATTGGGGTACACGTGTCTCTTTCCCTTCTGGTTTCCTCAGTGTGTATGCCCAGCAGTGGGGTTGCTGGATCATAAGGCAGTTCTATTTCCAGTTTTTTAAGGAATCTCCACACTGTTCTCCATAGTGGCTGTACTAGTTTGCATTCCCACCAACAGTGTAAGAGGGTTCCCTTTTCTCCACACCTTCTCCAGCATTTATTATTTGTAGACTTTTGAATCGCAGCCATTCTGACTGGTGTGAAATGGTACCTCATAGTGGTTTTGATTTGCATTTCTCCGACATACATCACAGCAGGATCCTCTATGACCCACCTCCCAGAATATTGGAAATAAAAGCAAAAATAAACAAATGGGACCTAATTAACCTTAAAAGCTTCTGCACATCAAAGGAAACTATTAGCAAGGTGAAAAGACAGCCTTCAGAATGGGAGAAAATAATAGCAAATGAAGCAACCGACAAACAACTAATCTCAAAAATATACAAGCAACTCCTACAGCTCAACTCCAGAAAAATAAATGACCCAATCAAAAAATGGGCCAAAGAACTAAATAGACATTTCTCCAAAGAAGACATACAGAAGGCTAACAAACACATGAAAAGATGCTCAACATCACTCATTAACTTATTATTTAAATACAGTCATCCCTCCATATCTGTGAGGGATTGATTCCAGACCCCTACAAATAACCACATCTGCAGATGTTCAAGTTGCATAGTACAGTGTGCCTTTGGTTTTCCATTCTGTTTCCTCAAAGTCTACCAGTTCAGCACTCATGGATTCCAAATATAGAAATTCAAAGTTGAATCCATGAATATGAAGGCTTATTTTAATTTTCAATTTCTTTCCCAAATAAATTATACTCAAGAAACAAGAATCTTAATTTCAACCCACTATCAGTGATAACAGGGTCTTCCCTGTAGCTCAAATGGTAAAGAATCTGCCTGCAATGCAGGAGACCCAGGTTTAATCCCTGGGTCAGGAAGATCCCCTGGAGAAGGAAATTGCAACCCACTCCAGTGTTCTTGCCTGAGAAATCCCATGGACAGAGAAGCCTGAAAGGCATAACTAAAGAATTATGGATAATTTCAAAAGTAGTAGAAGAGAGCTATCTACACTTTTATTCTTTCCTATTTTCTTTTCTTTTTTTTTCTCTCTCCCCTTTTCTCTTTGTCTTCTTCCCCTGCCTCTTTCATTCTTTTCTTGCTTTCTCTATTTTTTCTTTTCTCTTTTCTTTCTGTTTTGTGGAAGCTTATCTCTAAAATACAGACGAGTGATCTTAGCAACAACCTCAATAAAATTAAACAAAATCATGTCAGCACTTAGGAAAGAGGATTGGTAGTTATGATTGTCTCTATTAACTGAGAATTTAAAATATGTATATTTTACTTTTACTGTTTTTTTCTCCTATTTTGACAAGATTATTTAGCTGGCACAGTGAAGGCCACAGATAACTGTATTTCATTAAGATTGCTTAAAGTGTCTCTTGTTATGAACTTATGGTTACCAGGGGGAAGGTTGGGGTAGGGGGAGGACAGTTAGAGAGTTTGGAATTGACTTGTATACATGCCTATATTGAAATGGATGACCAACTGTATAGCAAAGGAAACTCTGCTCAATATTCTGTAACAATCAAACTGGAAAAAGAATTTGGAAAAGAACAGATACATGTATATGTATAATTGAATCATTTTGCTGTACACCTCAAACTAGCAAAAAATTGTTAATCAACTGTACTCCAATATAAAATAAAAAGTGAAAAAAGGAAAAAAAAACACATCTCTTTTTATGTTTTTATGAGAACTCTCTTAAAATAAGAATGACCCAGTGGTTTTAATTGACTATAATTCATACTTAGACAGTAGTGAGCTATGGCTACAAACAGAGGCCACCCCCGCCCTTCATCTTTGACAAGAGAAAGAAAATCAATCATAAATAAAACACATTTTAAAAAATTTACAAAGTCACATTTATCCCCTTAAGCAATAATTCTCAACCTTGTAATTTTGACTTTTGGTATATATTTAAGCCTGCCCCTTTATGTTTTCTTCAGCTTTTGGGTGTTTAGCCCATGAAATAAATAAAACTGGAATAGGTCAAATCTGACACTAGTTGCATTTGATGAGAGAGATACCAGGAAATTGTGAGTCATTCATCAGGGTGAACATCAGGCCTTTTCCATACTGCAAGGGCTCTAAGATGGGGACTTTCTCCTGGGTGCCATGAGGGCAGTTAGGACTCTATGCAGAAACTGGAAAGTGTGAGCTGTAAAGAGAAGCAGACTGTTCTTTTAACCCCTGAGAGACCATAAATGACAATCTGTCAGCAATATCATACAATTTGAGTTGAAATATCATTACTTCTACTTTTTTTAAATGGTGGCATAATTTGTCAAAGAAAAGTATATCACAGAATTCCAGTATCTAAAACTGACAGCAGCCAATATAAAATGGAATTCTCTGGTTAAAGTCTGAAGGGAATAAAAACCCCACTCTACTCAATCCCCTCCCCATACCCCCAGGTAGACATTATGGTTCTCCCAGAAATCTCTGAGTTTCATATGGCCTTGGAATTCACAGAACATGGTTGGAAGCTTCTTGCCTATTTCACCTCCTTCCATCTCCTTCTACCATTTTACAAGTTTGGTGCTGCGTGAGGAAATTGAGAACAGAGAGTTCCAATAATCTCCCCACGGTTGCTATTAATATTAGAAGGAGAAGTGAACTGCTGTCTTTAGTTTATTGTTTCATTGTACAACACTGTCTGGAAGCAAAGGGAATGATTCTTAACATTATTTCAAATTCATTTTCAAATCATTTCCCATCTGAATATGTTAAACTGCAAAGAGAGTGGCATTTGTCACATACTTTTGGATTACTGCAGAAACTGAAGAAAACTTTGTTTAATAACTGAGGGAGTAATTTAGGGACACAGTCTTAGACTGCATGAAAATTCAAGACAACCACAGACAGTTCAACGAATAAGAATATTATTTATTTATCAGCAAGAGTGTGTACAGGATTTTAGAAGATATTAAAGGAACATAAGACATGGCACCTTAAGGAACTATTTTGTTAGGCAAACAGTGTGTGTGTGTGTGTGTGTGTGTGTGTGTGTGTGTGTGTCTGAGCTTATGCGTGTGCATGGTCCTGTGCATTGTTGTTTTTAGAGGTATCAACTGAATTGTGTAGGGTTTAATAAAAACTTCATTGCAGTTTGTGAAAGAATACAATCAAATTCTCTTACACATTAATTTAAAAAATGAGAGAGACAGAGAGAGAGACAGAAACAGAGACAGAAAAGTTCAGGAATTTGGTTTTTGATCTTTGAAGCTATCAGTGGGTTGACAGATCTACAACTGTTCAAAGTTTTCTATCCTGTCAAATTCATGGAAAGTAGAAGCCAAAAATTTTACAGAGAAAAATGGGCAGCATTAGATAAAACAGATTTTTTATGAAAAGAGAAGCAGAAATAGAGAATGCAGAAATGGAACTGCACCTTTGGAAAGTTCTAACTACTATATTTCCTAAAGTTAGGCTTTGTAAGATTGCCTTCAAAATTTTAGACTCATGAGTCATTCTTTAAGCTTTTGTGAAGGGTTTAAGTTGCATTCAATCAAACTTTTCTTGAATAATTCAGAATAAATGGATACAAATTGCCTGGTATAGTGTATAGTATATTAAAAGCAAAACATGATATATATCATTATTACATTGAAATATTATAATTTCCCATACCCAAGATTTCACATGGTTAATGTTATAAAAATGCAAAGCTGCTGAGTACATTGTGTAAATGGAAAAACACTGAATGGAATCTGGGAGCTGGGACCCTTAGCTCCATTTTTTTTTTTTTTTTAACCAAGTGTCCCATTAGCCTTTGGTAAGGCTAACATAAAGAAGCCTCACTTTTCTTTATTGATGGATAAAGGAGAATATGAGTGATTTCAAATATATATTCTGTCTTTAAATTTATGTAAATGTGGGGTTGAATCAAAGGCCTGGCATAATCTGCAAGCACTTTCTTTATTTGTCCAGTGAAACCCTCCATGCATAAATTTATGTGAAGCTATATATGACAAACCCACAGCAAACATTATTCTCAGTGGTGAAAAATTGAAAGCATTTCCCTTAAAGTCAGGAACAAGACAAGGGTTCCCACTCTTACCACTACTATTCAACATAGTTTTGGAAGTTTTGGCCACAGCAATCAGAGCAGAGAAAGAAATAAAAGAATCCAAATTGGAAAAGAAGAAGTAAAACTCTCACTGTTTGCAGATGACATGATCCTCTACATAGAAAACCCTAAAGACTCCACCAGAAAATTACTAGAGCTAATCAATGAATATAGTAAAGTTGCAGGATATAAAATCAACACACAGAAATCCCTTGCATTCCTATACACTAATAATGAGAAAATAGAGAAATTAAGGAAACAATTCCATTCACCACTGCAACGAAAAGAATAAAATACTTAGGAATATATCTACCTAAAGAAACTAAAGACCTATATATAGAAAACTATAAAACACTGGTGAAAGAAATCAAAGAGGACACTAATAGATGGAGAAATATACCATGTTCATGGATCGGAAGAATCAATATAGTGAAAATGAGTATACTACCCAAAGCAATCTATAGATTCAATGTAATCCCTATCAAGCTACCAATGGTATTTTTCACAGAGCTAGAACAAATAACTTCACAATTTGTATGGAAATACAAAAAACCTCGAATAGCCAAAGCAATCTTGAGAAAGAAGAATGGAACTGGAGGAATCGACCTGCGTGACTTCAGGCTCTACTACAAAGCCACAGTCATCAAGACAGTATGGTACTGGCATAGAGACAGAAATATAGATCAATGGAACAAAATAGAAAGCCCAGAGATAAATCCATGCACCTATGGACACCTTATCTTTGACAAAGGAGGCAAGAATATACAATGGAGAAAAGACAATCTCTTTAACAAGTCGTGCTGGGAAAACTGGTCAACCACTTGTAAAAGAGTGAAACTAGAACACTTTCTAATACCATACACAAAAATAAACTCAAAATGGATTAAAGATCTAAACATAAGACCAGAAACTATAAAACTATTAGAGGAGAACATAGGCAAAAACACTCTCCAACATACATCACAGCAGGATCCTCTATGATCCACCTCCCAGCATATTGGAAATAAAAGCAAAAATAAACAAATGTGACCTAATTAAAATTAAAAGCTTCTGCACAACAAAATAATCTATAAGCAAGGTGAAAAGACAGCCTTCAGAATGGGAGAAAATAATAGCAAATGAAGCAACAGACAAACAACTAATCTCAAAAATATACAAGCAACTCCTACAGCTCAATTCCAGAAAAATAAATGACCCAATCAAAAAATGGGCCAAAGAACTAATCAGACATTTCTCCAAAGAAGACATACAGATGGCTAACAAACACATGAAAAGATGCTCAACATCACTTATTATCAGAGAAATGCAAATCAAAACCACAGTGAGGTACCATTTCACGCCAGTCAGAATGGCTGCGATCCAAAAGTCTACAAGCAATAAATGCTGGAGAGGATGTGGAGAAAAGGGAACCCTCTTAGACTGTTGGTGGGAATGCAAACTAGTATAGTCACTATGGAGAACAGTGTGGAGATTCCTTAAAAAACTGGAACTAGAACTGCCTTATGACCCAGCAATCCCACTACTGGGCATACACACCAAGGAAACCAGAATTGAAACAGACACGTGTACCCCAATGTTCATCGCAGCACTGTTTATAATAGCCAGGACATGGAAGCAACCTAGATGTCCATCAGCAGATGAATGGATAAGAAAGCAGTGGTACATATACACAATGGAGTATTACTCAGCCATTAAAAAGAATACATTTGAATCAATTCTAATGAGGTGGATGAAATTGGAGCCTATTATACGGAGTGAAGTAAGCCAGAAAGAAAAACACCAATACAGTATACTAATGCATATATATGGAATTTAGAAAGATGGTAACAATAACCCTGTAAGCGAGACAGCAAAAGAGACACAGATGTATGGAACAGTTTTTTGGACTCTGTGGGAGAGGGAGAGGGTGGGATGATTTGGGAGAATGGCATTGAAACATGTATAATATCATATATGAAATGAATCACCAGTCCAGGTTCAATGCATGATACAGGATGCTTGGGGCTGGTGCACTGGGATGACCCAGAGGGATGGTACGGGAAGGGAGGTGGGAGGGGGGTTCAGGACGGGGAACACATGTACACCTGTGGCAGATTCATGTTGATGTACGGCAAAACCAATACAATATTGTAATGTAAAAATAAAATAAAAGATAATTGAAATTTCAAAAAAATAAATAAATAAAATAATACATGCATATAAAACTAAAAAAAAATAAATAAAGTTAATGAGATAGCCATATTGGGAAAAAAAAAAAAGAAAGACATAACACCTAAATCTAATTTGTTATCCTGAATTAGATCTTCAGTTTAGGAAATACTCTCAGGAACAGTTAGGGATGTGTGTGCATATATACTATTTCAGAAAAATATTTAAATTCATATTAATATTATATAATTATAGACAGAATGGCCAAGCACCCATGGTAAGACATTAACACTATGAAATCTGCTGGAGGTCTAACTCTGTACTATTTTCTTTTCTGTAAGTTTTATTGCTGTTGAATTGTAATTTGAATATGGTGTATTTGTATTTGAAACTTTATTATGTTTAAAATCACTTGATGTTGTCATAGCATATGATAACCAGTGACTTTTCAGCTTCAAATTTGTAAAAAGAATACAATGTATGGCAATGAAGCTAATAAAACAGTATAGAATGAGTGAAAAAAAATTATGAGACTTCAAAATAAGACAATTTTTCTTTATGTGAACTTTTTTTATGTTAGCTTTTCAGCCTTGTACTGTACGTGTAAACCTTGTTTTGGAGACTTCCAAATAATTATCACTGATTAAGAGTTGGGAATTTTAGTTTCTAAATCATAATGTGTGGGAAGTGTGTGCTTGTTTTCCTTAACATTAACAAGATCTTAATTCCATCTGAAAAGCTGCCTTAACACAGGTTTAATCTTGTGTATCTGTTACTATTGAAAATGGATATGCCTATATATTTGATAGAAAATATGATTGTGTTCTGATGAAAGTGACATCTAAAATTAGTTTCCCAGACCCAGTGTGCCCATCGAAACCTCACAGATGGAAGAGGAGAAAAATGTCAAAGAAGCTCATATACTTGGATTTGTTCCTGCTGCCTACACTTGTCTCCTGATACCTGCTTCTTGGCATTGCCTCCAGTGCCTCTAAAGGAAAACATGTTGCAAAATATGTTAGAAAATTGTATAATATTTTAATACATTTTTAAAAAGGGAATAACTTTCTCTGCTCTCCTATTGCTGACCTCTCCATTCCTATATTCATCTTCCTCCCTTTTCTTGATCCTTCAGGACACTGTAGTGTTTCCTGAAGGACAAAAGCGAAAAGAAACTCCTGGTGCTTTAACAGGTTTAGATACTGCAGGGAATTCCCAGTTCTCACAATCCTTCTTTAAATAGCAGTTCAAGGACTCACTGCTGCAAAGACTGAAGTATGTATTTTAAGCAAAAGCAGCAAGGAAAAACAAGAGGCTGGCATCTCTCTGCCCATCATTTGGTAATGCTGTCTTTCTCTAAGGCAAAACTTCAGAGCTTCATCTTCAAGTATAAGCCTATGACAAGTGACCTCTGTGGTGTTAGCAGTTGGAATTGTTACAGCCTGTAATATCACATAACATAAGGGAAAAATGTGACCCTGAAGTAAAAGGATATTTTATTTGTTAGACAATTTTAGTTTGGAAGAAACAAATTCCAAAGAAACAGATTAAATAATCTGGCAAAAATTATGGTTCATCTTGGATTCATGTATTGCTCAGTGATGATTTCATGCTTACTTTCTATTCTCCATTGTCATGATTCATTTTAAGTGCCAACTTGACTGGGTTAAGGGACGCCCAGATAGCAGGCAAGAATTATTTCTGGGTGTGTCTGTGAAGATGCTTCTGGAAGAGATTCACATTCTAATGAGACACTCAGTCAAGAAGATCACCCCTCTCCAGTCCCCAAAGTGAGCAAACATCATCCAACTTCTTGAGGGTTTAAAGAGACCAAAAAAGTAGAAGGAGGATGAATTCTCTCTCTCTCTCTTTCCTTGAGCTGGGACTTGCTTCTTATCCTGCTGTCTTTCTTAGGTCTTCAGATTCTGGAACTTGTACCAGTGTTTCCTCCCCGCTACTCCCCATCTGCATTTCTCAAGCCTTCAAATTTGAGCTGAATTATACAGCTGGCTTCCCTGGTTCTCCAGCTCACAGACAGCAGATTGTTGAATTTCTCAGCCCCCACAACTGTAGGAGCCATTCCTATATCAAATCTCCTCTCACACATACCCGTATGTATCCTATTGCTTCTGTTTCTCTGGAGAACTCTGACTAATACATCCATCATTCTCCTCTTTTCTGAGCATTGGATATAAAATCCCTATATATTTATCCATTTTCAATGACACTGCTCTTAAAAAAACTTTGTTAGATTTCTGTGGGATATTAATCTCATCCAAATTTCAGTAAAAATACAAGGGTTAACACCAAAACTCCTAGGATATCATATCTTTTTCTGCAATAAAAATTATTATTAATGTTCTAGGCCAAGTTTAGTAACAACAAATGTGCTCTTTCCAGAAGCTCAATTTTCCAGCATCCTAATAATTGTGATTTAATCAGGTAGCCTGAAACTGTTGATTTTAATAGAAGTTTCTGAACTAAATGCCTTGGGTAAAAACAATCAGAGGAATAATACTGTAGTGACATAGTCCCTTAACAAAGCAGTAGCACTGGACTTGAGGAGACTCCAGTCTGCCTACAGAAACTAAAGAAAAATTGCCATTGTAACAACTGTGAAGTAGGAGGAAACAAGGGGTTCCAAGTTAAATGAGGTTTTTCCTTCTAGAATTGAAAAGCAAGTCAATCCAAAAGACAAAAATGGATGGACTTTCTTACAAAATTGTGGGCTCCCCATTATTGTGAGACAACAACAACTCTTCTAGGAGAATCCCACAATAGGTTGGGATTGTACCAGGTGAACTGTAAGTCCCTTCTAATGGTGAGATTCCGCTCTTCTAAGAACCATATGGTGATGGCATTAAAAACAGGACTGGGAGGAAAGAGGCACTGCTAATCCTCCAGTTATCTTCCAATTTCTCTGTACTTGCTGGTTCCCTGGAAAGGCAGCCTCTCTTTACAACAGAGATGCTAAATTTAATGGGTATGTCTAGCCTCATCTATAATCTACTAGCCTATTTCCCCAAGTCCTTTTCTATACTATTGCAGGCATCATTTAAAAACCATTAATAATTGTGTCCATTAACTACATTTTCAAATGTTCTGAGACAGTCTCAGAGATGAGGCATGTGAGGTGCCTGGAGCCTGCAATGGAGAAGAATATGAATTGCACTCAGTTTGTGGCAGAAGGGAAGAACATAGGAGACTATTCCCCAGTTCACTTAGTTTTTACCTGATGATTTACAAGGTATGTAAATTAGGAGACAACCACAGAAGGTACATTTAATGACATCTTAATGCATCATGGAATTTATGACAAGGCATGAATAGCTTGTGCACTCAACCATTGGAAGCAGATGCTGTAATAATTCTACTTAATACGTAGAAGCAAAGTAAAGCATATTGTTTTTTGTACAAATGTTTATGAAACATTAATAAGAATAA
The DNA here is from genome assembly GCF_029378745.1 of Bos indicus. NCBI lineage: Eukaryota > Metazoa > Chordata > Mammalia > Artiodactyla > Bovidae > Bos > Bos indicus. The sequence goes on from NC_091765.1 coordinate 28,089,356, forward strand.
TATGCACCATTCAATGCCGAACATGTAATCTGAAATCCTTTCCTATAAATATTTATAAAGAAGACATTTTGGTTCTCAACGTAAATTGATTTTTAAGCCTAGATTCTGAGATTCTACATTTTTTTTCCCCCTGTCTGGGTATATATTTAACTAGAGTAAGACTAACTGACTCATAGGACAGCAGTGCTTTTTACTGTACCCACTTAGTGAAAGCCAAAAGAGATTGCTTTGATTTAATTCATAAAATATATTCTGTATTACAACAGCTAGTCACTTGGAAATGGAAGTTTTACTGTTGTATTAGCTGGTAACTACTTACTGTGTTACAAAGAATTAATGAGCTTCATTAGGTTCAAGGAAGTACACAGTTTCTAAATTACATGGTAGTATTTGATATGTATAATACAAATAAGTTTTAAAATGCCTTTACCATCAATATCTCAAATGTTGGCTTGTTTATTCACAATGACCAATAAGAGATATTAAAGGAGCTAGAATATATTGAAGAGAAAAATCTACATTCCAATATTATAAAAATTTGATTTACTCCGCAAAATGTTGTAATTCCTTACTGCTAACTACAGTTAGCACGTTATTTTCTTTCTGACAGTATCTTTTCTATCTGCAATTATCCTGTGTTTCTTCTAGTGACTTTTACTAGCCATTGTCAGGTTTTGTTTGTTTCTTCCCCTCCCCTTCACAGGGGAACCATTTTAGAGAAACAGAATATCTGTGATTTTTAAGAGTCCTAACTGCTAACTGTTCTTCAACACTGCAGTTTTGTCCATCCTTAGCTTCCTAAGTTTGGTTGAAAATGTCAAGATTATGAAGTGAGTCATTTTCATAACTTTATTTGTATAAGTATATAAATAATGAGTGAGTTTTACGTGTCAAAGTTAGCTTTCTTAAGCAACACAGTGAACTTATTGAAAAGTACCCGGTAAAATTTGAGCCTTGGGAAAAGTGAAAAAGACTTCATGATGTAAAGAATATCCCACAGCAACAAAGCAGAAAAAGAACAGATTGAAGGTGGTTAGGAGATATGCATGTGAGTGATTTTTAAACTAATGCAGAATTTGCCTCATTAGTATCACTTAAATCCCTCTAACCCTTTGAACACAATATGATTGGTCATTTAAACCAATCTTGACACATTTTATCACAATATAATGACATCTCTAATCCACTTGCTCCTGTTATCATTTAAAGGTGTTAGGGTTTGTTACATCTGCTCTGACCTTTGTGTTTGTTTTGGATCTCCAAATGTTGATATGCATACTGGATGTCCAAATCCAAAGAAATCAAGTATCATAAAACTATGCCACTTGAGATATTTAAAAAAACTATTTCTGACCCACCCTTTTCCTCAATTTATGACTACCATAAATTGAGACACTGTAAAAAAGATTTGGTGATTTTTTTTTCTTTTTTATTGCCATGCATCTACTATATGTTATGAATTTAAAGTTTTTAACAAATTTTATCTCAATTTCATCTAGAATACCTCTGTGATATAAATTTCAACCCTAAAGTAAATGCTTGTAAGAATACAGTAGTAAACAATTATCTAAGTTATTGGTACTTAAGCAGATATTTGTTCTAATTGGAATAAATTAGACTAAAGTGAATTTGTGTTAGAAAATAGCAAAGGTTATTTTAAATCATCAATTGATATTGTAAAATAAGGCCTTCACAAATATTTGAGTTGTATCCGTTTCACATACCTTGTCTTGCAGTGGGAAAAGAAAGTACAGTAAATAACGAATATGGCAATCCACTCCAGTACTACTGCCTGGAAAATCCCATGGACAGAGGAGCCTGGTAGGCTACAGTCCATGGGGTCGCAAAGAGTCAGACACCACTGAGTGACTTCACTTCAGAGACAGAGATTATGGTTTAAATAAATGTTAAAGGCTAGGATAGCAGTATTCCTGAGTCCAGCTATGGTCTATATTTATCCAATGAAGCTGTTAAGTGTCTTTCTTTTAAGGTTTTACTGTTAATTCCCTCATTCGACTCCATTTCCACAACATTCCAGGAAGCTGGTCTGGTTTATTGCCTAGGTTCAAATCCCATGTCAGTGCCTGCTTAGTCACACATACTGGATCATGGGACTCCAATAGTTATTAAAGTACTATTCTTTTCTCTACTACCTTCATCACCATTTATGATCTGGGATGAAAAAAATTCCTGTCCTCTAGCTATTGTCCCCCAACAATTCCTGAGAATGTCCTCTCTCTGCTATTTATACTTGGATTCTGGGGGGGGGGGGGGGGGGGGGGGAGGGGCAGGGGGAAGACGGCAACAGTAGCAGGAGGAGAACATACAATTTTATATATTCTAACATATTTAATATTACCAGGCCCCATTTGGAGAGATCAGAGAAAAGCCTTTGGGAGGCTAAATACTTTGCCCAAAGTCACATAACTATGAAATGATACAGCAGGTGTTTCTGGACCAGTTTTTTATTTCAAAGCCCCCTTTCCCCCTATTGGATCACACTCCTGGCAACAAGAATGACCAGTGACTAAGTACGTCTTACATGCAAATAAACCTCTGACATTTTCACAAGACCATTATCTACCATATCAGGGCATTATAGCATTTAATTTACTAATAGATTATGAACTAAGTTTGACATCTTCAATTAGTCTTGGAAATTAGCTATTTAATGGAAACTCTAAGTCTTTTTCAAAGTTAGTTTTAAATGGTTATTTTTGAATGATGAACCCCAAAAAATCAGAGTTCTGTGGCCAAGTTCTTAACCAATTACTTCCCTGAGAGTTTATTTTCTCTGAAAATTTACTTTTAGACTTGACATTTGGCATGTGAATAGCAGCTTGAAAGACAGAATAAGCTGGAGGTAATAAAAGAATAAATGATTCTAGGAAAAGGCTTGAGGAAATGTCAAACTCAGGTTATAGATTGTTGGGACTGCTATTCATGTAACTTATTCTCCTGGATATACCCTTTGACGTGTTTTCATAAATATTTTCTTTGTCTCTCCAAATGAATTTCAAACTCCTGAAGCTTAGAGGGCAGATAAAGTGCTTTATTAGTAATATACCCCAGGTCTCACATTCACTTGCTGCTTAGTAAATATTTCCTGAATAAATGAATATAAATAAAAGAATCTACTTTAACTTTTGTATATTATATGTCACATCATATTTGCTTGACTATGCATTGTCAATTGTCTTTGAATCATGAATATAAGGAACAATAATAAAATCTATGCAGCAAAGATATATTAATCAGAACAAAATCCTTTAAAAATATGTCTATCAGTTGGCATGTATATGTGTAAGAAGATGTGGATTACAAGTATGTATATATGTTGGTGTTTGTACTCTTATCTTCGACATAGTGGGTTTTCAAATGTACAATTTTTTTTTTTGTAACTCACTTGATTGAACAACATTCACATTATGCTTTTACTATCAGCTATAACGCACAGGTATTCTAGATCTAACTCTGTACTTTAGGAACTTGAGAAGAAAACGTTCAGATGCTGTTTCATCATACCAATGGCCGATTAAGGTGACAAAAGTGGTAAAAAGCTATCAGAAATACTTGGCCCTGATATTGCTGATGGTAACAGAAGTAAGGCCATTACCTTGGAGCAGGGATTAGAAGCCTCAAGTGCTGAGATGCTTGAACTTTATTATTGCATCACTGTTAAACAACATTTACTTTTGAAATTATAACCCCTGACTACTGTTTTACATTGAAACATCTTTAAGATTTTTGATAAGCACTATTTATGGGAAATACATTATACTTTTATAATCAGCCAGGCTAGGGACTTTTGATTCTGGATTAAAAATGGGATAAATTCAATTCTCCTTATTGCTCCTGATGAGTACAGTTAAAAACTCTGGAGATTATACATATACAAAAAAAAATTAGAAAACCCTGGAAGGTGGAGAGAAGAGGGCAGACAAGTAGGGATCTTGGGGACCATGAAACAACTCAGTGACATTCTCAGAGTCTTCTTTTTGCCTCATATATCCAGGATTTGGAGCTAAGACCAGAAACTTGGAAACACCAAAGGGAGCATACCAAAAAACAAATAAAACAATAAACAGTCATGCTCTAGTTAAAGGACAAGGAAAAGGTCAAAATACGAAGAGAGAAAACTTTTAGTCAATAACGTTCCTATCCCAGCCAAACAGCACCAATAAAAGACATGCCTCAACTCACCCCTGCTAGTAAAAGCCGAGTGAGGTTATACAGATGTTCCCCAACACTGTAATGAGCATTACGCCTCACACTCCTCTCCTACCCCCTCCACTTCCCCACCAGGTGGGGATCAGGGAAGACTGAGTGGGAAGCTGGGCCTTTCATCCCTACCTGGTGGTATTGAGCTTCCTACCCTCATGGTGGTGGTGTAGGCCTCATGGAGAACCTAGACTCCCGTGCCAGGCTGCACACCCTCTTCCTCTCTGACATAATGTCAGAGGAGACCTGAATAAACAAGATTTAAATAAGACACAGGGCCTTACAATATAACACCAAAATGCCCAGGATACATTCAAAAGTCACTTTCACACTAAAAGTAATGATACTATCAGCTTGAATGAAAAAAGGCCACTACAGATGCTAACACTGAGATAACACAAGTTATCTGACAAAGATTTTAAAGAGAAATTATGTACTTGGTGCCTGCTCAGTCACTACAGATGTGTCTGACTCTTTGTGACCCAATGGACCATAGACCTCTAGGCTCCTCTGTCAGTGGGATTCTCCAGGCAAGACCACTTGAGTGGGTTGCCTTGCACTCCCCCAGGGAATCTTCCTCACTCAGGGATTGAAACCTCATATTCTGTATTGTAGGTAGATTCTTTACTGCTGAGCCACTGGAGAAGCCTATATGTACTTAGTAAGAACATATTACAAAATAAAAAGCATAGACAAATATAAAATGTAAATAGTAAACAAACAGAAAGTTTAGAACAAAAAATAAGATAATAACAGCAACAAAAGCCCCAGTGAATGTGCACAATAACATAATGTAAAGGGCAGAAGAAGAATCCGTGAATTTGAAGATGTTGTTCAGTTGCAGTGTTGTCCAACTCTTTGCAAACCCATGGACTGAAACACTGCAGGCCTCCCTGTCCTATCTCCCAAAATTTGCCCAAGTTCACATCCATTGCATCAGTGATATCATCCAGCCATCTCATCCTCTGATGCCCTCTTCTCCTTCTGCCCTCAGTCTCTCCCAGCATCAGGGACTTTTCCAATGAGTCATCTGTTTGCATAGCTGACAAAAATCCTGGAGTTTCAGCTTAAGCATCAGTCCTTCTAATGAGTGTTCAGCGTTTATTTCTCTTAAGATTGACTAGTTTGATCTCCTTTCTGTCCAAGGGACTCTAAGGAGTCTTCTCTAGCACTACAGGTCGAAGGCATCAATTCTTCGGTGCTCCGCCTTCTTTACGGTCCCCCTCTCACAACCGTATGTGTCCAGTGTGAAGACCATAGCCTTGACTACATGGACCTTTGCTGGCAGAGTAATGCCTCTGCTTTTCAACACACTGTCTAGGTTTGTCATAGCTTTCCTGCCAAGAAGTGATTGTCTTCTGATTTCATGGCTGTAGTCACCATCTTCAGTGATTTTAGAGCCCTAGAAGAGATCTGTCACTACTTCCACCTTTCCCCCCTCTATTTGCCATGAAGTAATGGGGCCAGATACCATGATCTTAGTTGATTTTAGTATTTAGTTTTAAGCCAGCTTTTTCACTCTCCTCCTTCACCTTCATCAAGAGGATCTTTAGTTCCTCTTCACTTTCTTCCATTAGAGTGGTATCATACACATATCTGAGGTTAGTGAACTTGAAGATAGATCAATATAAATTATTTAATATAAACAAGAGAGAAAAAATAAGTTGAAAAACAAAGTAAACAAGCTCTGAGATTATGTGGGACTATAAGAAAAGATGTGATATTCACATTACTGGATTCTCAGAAACAGAATTGAAAAAGAGTGTGGCTGAAAATTCATTCAGAGAAATAATAGCTGAAAAATTTCCAAATTAAGCAAAAATAACAAACTTATGGATTCAAGAAGCTGAGTGAACCATAAACTATATAAACCTAAAGAGTGTCATGTCAAAACCAATTATAACTTAATTTTTGAAAACTAAAAAAAAAAAAAAAAATGAAAAAAGCATAGGAAAAATAATACCTTACATACGTTAGAAAAACAGTTAGAATGCTCTAGACTTCTATGTCCAATTAAATATCCTTCAGGGTAAATCAAAATATTCTCAAGAGAATCAAAACTATGAGAATCTGTCATCAGCACATCTTCCCTAAAAGGATGGGTAAAAGTAGCTCTTGAAGCAGAATGAGGACAATTAAAATTGATAGTAATAGAAACAGCAAACCTTAGAACATAAAGAAAGAACAACAGAAAGAAAAAGAAATATGGACAAATACCACACATTTTCCTTCTCCTGATGAATTTCTAAATTGTGCTTGTTGGCTGAAGTAAAACTTATTCCTTTTTTTGATGTGGTTCTCTATGAAAAGGAAATATTTAAGACAATGCTATTGTAAATTGAAAAGGGATTTAAAAGAAGGTAAAGCTTCTTTCTGGTGATGAAACTGTTCTTTATCTTGATTTTGGTGGCTGTTATACAAACACATGCATGTGATAAAATGACATAAAACTATATCATACATTATACCAATCAATTTCCTGATTTTGATATTGTGCTACAGATATGTAAAATGTTACTGTTAGGGAAAAGGGTGAGGATACGTGGGATGTTTCTCTACTATTTTTGCCACATCCTGTGAATCTAAAATTATTACCAAAAGACAGTTAAAAAAGACAAACTGTGAATGTATTTATATATATATATACACACACACACACACGTGTGTGTATATACATGTATATACATGTGTGTGTGTACATATATATATATATATATATATTTGTCTTTGAAAAATAAATACATTCCATATCCTGTACACAAAGACCTGTTCAGGACAGGTCACTCAATCTGGCTCACATCCAAACTTGGTCCTGATCCAATACTGGATCTTTAAAGGTGAAAGGCTGGATCAAAAGAAAATTCTACTGAACTTCCCTGGTGGTCCAGTGGTTAAGAATCTGCCTGCCAATGTAGGGGATACAGGTTCTATCTCTGGTCTGGGAAGATTCCACAAGCTGCGGGGAAGCTAAGCCCATGCACCTCAACTACTGAGCCCGTGCTCTAAAGTCTACGAGCCACAACTACTAAGCATGATTTCCACAACTACTGAAGCCTCTGCTCCCTATTAATCCATGCACTGCAATAAGAAAAGTTACTGCAATGAGAAGTCTGTGTACAAGTAGAGAGTAGCCTCTGTTCACTGTAAGCAGAGAAAGCCTGCACGCAGCAATGAAGACCCAGCACAGCCAAAAATAAAATAAACAAATAAATATTCTTTCTGGCTTACTTCACTCTGTATAATAGGCTCCAGTTTCATCCACCTCATTAGAATTGATTCAAATGTATTCTTTTTAATGGCTGAGTAATACTCCATTGTGTATATGTACCACTGCTTTCTTATCCATTCATCTGCTGATGGACATCTAGGTTGCTTCCATGTCCTGGCTATTATAAACAGTGCTGCGATGAACATTGGGATACACATGTCTCTTTCCCTTCTGGTTTCCTCAGTGTGTATGCCCAGCAGTGGAATTGCTGGATCATAAGGCAGTTCTATTTCCAGTTTTTAAAGGAATCTCCACACTGTTCTCCATAGTGGCTGTACTAGTTTGCATTCCCACCAACAGTGTAAGAGGGTTCCCTTTTCTCCACACCCTCTCCAGCATTTATTGCTTATAGACTTTTGGATCAAAGCCATTCTGACTGGCGTGAAGGAGAGGGTGGAATGATTTGGGAGAATGGCATTGAAATACGTATAATATCATATATGAAACGAGTCGCCAGTCCAGGTTCAATGCATGATACGGGATGCTTGGGACTGGTGCACTGTGACGACCCAGAGGGATGGTATGGGAAGGGAGGAGGGAGGAGTGTTTAGGATGGGGAACACATGTATACCTGTGGCAGATTCATTTTGATATTTTGCAAAACCAATACAATATTGTAAAGTTTAAAAAGAAAATAAAATTAAAAAAAAGAAACAAACAAAAAAAACAAATAAATATTATAAAAGGAAGTTCTACAGACATATCTATTATTAATATAAAGTGAAAGTGACAGTCATTTAGTTGTGTCTGACTCTCTACAACCCTCTGAATTGTAATCTGCCAGACTCCTCTGTCCATGGGATTCTCCAGGTAGGAATACTGGAGTGGGTTGCCATGCCCTCCTCTAGGAAATCTTCCTGACTCAGGGATCAAACCTCAGTCTCCTGAATTGCAGGTGGATTCTTTATCATCTGAGCTACCTGGGAAGCTCATTATTAATCAAGGATTCTTCCTAATAGTTTTTTAATACCTACCATGTGCCATGTACATTAAATATACCATCTTATTAAACTTCACAACAGCACTGCAATGTAGATTTTATTTTGTCTATCTTTTATTCAGAGATAAAGATAAAGCTTAAAATATTTAAATAACATATCCGGGATTATCTATCTAGTTAGTGGTCAAAGGCAATATTTAAACTTAAGCTGTATCAGGCAGCCTATAACCAGGAAAACAAACTATATTATGTATTTCAAATACAAAATAATTTAACATAGGGAATTAGTTATGTAGGTTTTGAAAATGGAAAAGAACAAAAATTGAAATGTGTATTAATTCAGAAATTAGAGATCGTGAGAAGCCACTATTATCTGAAGGGGTGCAGAATACAAGGGTAGAAATGTTAGTACCAGACCCTGGCACACAGGAAAGACTCCCACCTTCGGTGGCCAATGCTCCAGCAGCAGTGCCGCAATAAGAAGAAGAGCTAGGTGAAAGTGGGTGTGAGGGAGTATGAGAGCAAGAGCAGCGACAGGGAGACAGAGACAGGAAGACACAGAAAGGGGATAATGGTTGTCTCTTATCTGCCAGCAGTGCCTCCTATGGGGCACACGCAAAGGGATTCCATCTGGAAAAATACCCTGGGAGACAGTTTGCAGACCTCCAGTGTAGATGGGTGAGGGGATAGAACAAAGGGTTGAAGCAATAACAAAAAAATGGCATAGACCGATTTTTTTTTAAGTTATATTGTTTATAGTGGAATATGCTGCCTGCAAACAAGGGACTATGTACAAATATCTAAAATTTGAAATCTAAAGGCCAAATTCATTTGTTACATTTTCTAAGATTTTTAAAATGATGTAAATATTATATAATTTAATCTTTTTTCTTCCTTTCCACCAGCCTTCCAGAAATGCAAAGATATGCAATTTCACTTTTATATTTAAACAGTTGTGTACTTTTTTTTTTAACATTAAGAAATAATTCTAAACTTTGACATAATCCAAAGACAAAAAGTGCTGACTGGCTTCACTTTCTTTCTTTCCTTTTTTTGTTTTTTAAATATTGTATTGATTTTGCCATACATCAATATGAATCTGCCACAGGTGTACACGTGTTCCCCATCCTGAACCCCCCTCCCACCTCCCTCCCCATACCATGCCTTTGGGTTATCCTAGTGCACCAGCCCCAAGCATCCCGTATCCTGCATCGAACCTGGACTGGTGATTAGTTTTTATATGATATTATACATGTTTCAATGCCATTCTCCCAAATCATCCCACCCTCTCCCTCTTCCAGAGAGTCCAAAAGACTGTTCTATATATCCGTGTCTCTTTTGCTGTCTCACATACAGGTTTATCTTTACCATCTTTATAAATTCCATATATATGCGTTAGTATACTGTATTGGTGTTTTTCTTTCTGGCTTACTTCACTCTGTATAATCGGCTCCAGTTTCATCCACCTCATTAGAACTGATTCAAATGTATTCTTTTTAATGGCTGAGTAATACTCCATTGTGTATATGTACCACAGCTTTCTTATCCATTCATCTGCTGATGGACATCTAGGTTGCTTCCATGTCCTGGCTATTATAAATAGTGCTGCGATGAACATTGGGGTACACATGTCTCTTTCAATTCTGGTTTCAAAGGTGTGTATGCCCAGCAGTGGGATTACTGGGTCATAAGGTTCAAAGTGCTAATAAGGCCATGGTCTCAGGTATATTTCTTTAATGTGCCAGTTAGCATCACTGCCCTCGTGCCCATAGATGATCTGTAAAGTTATTTAGATGTGTTAACAGATGCTATTGTTCGCTGGAAATACCCTGGGGATGGATGGGTCACTGCAAAACTCACTTGGTAGTATTGGTAGAAGCTGTTATGCCTGCAGATTAGTAAATATTTAAACATCAAGAAAATACACTCCTCTTCTGTGTATTGGTATTCAATGAGAAAGAAAGAATTCTAGTTATTTTCTAGGGGCACAAAGTTCTTTTTAACAAGCTGACTCTCAGAGATGTCAATGAGGTTTAACCAATGGACTCTTGTCCCCATCCTCTCCCCCCGCCCCCACCACCCCATATATGTTGTTGTCTTTGGAACCAACATTGAATGAAAGTAAAAGTTTTGTATTTACTGGGTTTCTTCTTTAAAAAGTCAGTGTTGTCAGAATACAGTTTAGATTTTGAGATAATTCTATATGAAAAGAATGAGGTATATTAGAGAAGGATTTTACACTTGGGAAGTGCACGCTAATTATTTATATAAGTCACTAAGAAGCAGAAACTAAATGGACAAAAATATGCTTGCATCTCCAGTGGAATAAAGGAAAGAAAGAGGAGGAGAAGTTTATTTTAGTATCATAACACTTAACAATGTCAGATATATGAGAAGTAATAAATGAAAATAACTTGATAGAAGAAAAAGCTTTTCTCTGACTTCTGTTTTTATTTTTATGTGCTAATTTCTATTGAGGTATAATTAATATGTAACTTTTGTTTCAGCTGAACAAAAGGATGATTCAATATTTGCATATAGTGTGAAATGCCCACCACAATGTCTTGTTAACATCCATCACTATACATAGAATTTTTTTCTTGTGGTGAGCACTTTTAAGATACTTCTTAAAAACTTTCAAATATGCAAAAAAACTTTGTGGAATATATAATACATTATTATTAACACAATTGTCATGTTGCACACTACATCCCAGGACTTATTTATTTTATACCTAGAAGTTTGTACCTTTTGACTCCCTTCACCCATTTCTCTACTCCTCATCCTCCCACCTCTGGCAATCACCAATCTGTTCTCTGTATTTATGAGGTTTTAAAAAAGATTCCATATATAACAATCTTATGGTATTGTCTTTCCTTGTCTGACTAATTTCACTTAGCATAATGCCTTCAGTGTCCAACTGTGTTATCAATGATGGCAAGATTTCATTCTTTTTTATGGTTCAATAGTATTCAAATACATATGTATATATGTAATTGTGCTATAAATGGTTGTGATATATATATATATATATATATATATATATATTCATCATGTTTTCTTTATCCATTCATTTACTGATAAACAGGTTGTTTCCATTCTGACTTCTGCTTTTAAAACTATGTTGCTTAGATGGTGATGGTGACAATATGTAATGGGAGATTTAATTCTAATTATGTCATTTTAGACTGACTTTGATCTTGTAAATATGACTAATATGAGAACTTGAGCAACATTTCACCAGCAACTTGAGAGTAGGTGAGTGATTTCCATAGTACCAATGAGTAAGTCATAAAATAATTGTAATGACTTAGTAGACCTGGTACATCATTTTGGAAAATGTAATTGCATAAAATATGATAGAACAAGACAGGATGGGATAGGATAACACAGGATGGAATGGAGAAAAAATATAGAATCCAAATGGATCAGGAGGAGAATAATATTTGGTGAAATGCTTACTTTGGTTGTATATATATGTATACATATATATATATATCTGTGTATGTTCTGGGACATGATATTAAATGAGCTGCTCACCATAAATTGTGGTCAAAAATATTTTAATCTGGAAAATACAATGAAAGAGCTCTAACTGAAATAATTGTATAATTCCTTGTTATTTATACTAGTCAAACCACTCTGGCTAATTTTCTTCCTCTGTTAGATGAAGGTAAAAGGAGGGTGAACTTGATGTCTTAAAATGCTAATTCTTCATAAAAATATCAATTTTGACTTGAGCAATTCTTTCTGTCCTAATTTTACTATAGATAAAAGTAAGAATTTGAACCTGTTTCAACATGTTTCATCACCTGTAGGATTACTGTTACTCCAAATAACATAGGTCCAAATCACAAACCCATAGATCTGAAACTCCTTTTATGTGGTGGTTAATTTTTAGACCGTCTTTATATCTAATTGTAAAATGCATTCATTACTGGATATTTAGGATGTGGTAGGAATGGAAAGAGCAGTTGTGATTGTTCTAGAAAGTAGAAGACTGAATAATACTGATGTAGTCTGTGAGTTGTCATATTTTGCCAACTTGACTGGTAAGCAGACTTGAAGACTGCCCCGCAATACTTCCCACTTCCTAGTGTTCACAGCCTTATTAATCCTGTCTCCTTTAGAAATGATTCTTACTAATAGACTATAGCAACGTTGAGGGATACTACATCATATTACAAAGATTGTGACTTCTGTATTGTTGGGAGATTCTCAGTATTGCTTTCTCAGCTTGCACAATTTGATGAAGAAAGTTGCCATGTGGAAGAGGTCAACATGAGATGGCCTCCAGACAACAGCCAGCAGGGGACTGAGGCCCTCATCTCTCCAGGAACCATTCTACGGGAACTAAATGTTGCCAAAAACTAAACATTCAGAAGCATATTCTTCTCTAGTTGAACCTTCAGATGAGACCTCCCACTCTTGCCAGTAACTTGATTGTGGCTTTTGGAGAGATTCTTAAGGAGAGGACCCATTTATGCCATATCTAAATTCTTGACCTGTAGAAATTGCTAATTTTAGGGTTAACGTGTAATACAAAGCCATGATAGTTAATGAATTGGCATATACTGTGGTTCTCAAACATGAGTCATTTGGCACTGGCTGGAAATACTTTTGGTTTTCATGACTTTAGGGGTGCTACTTGAATCTAGGTGGTAGAAGCTGAAGATGCTGGTAAATACAGGAGAGTCCCCTAACAACAGAGAAGTTTCTGCCCCCAAATGTCAATAGTGCTGAAGTTGAGAAATCTTGATCTAAAGCAGATTACAGTAACTTTAGATCGTTGATTTTAGATCTCATTTTCCACCTATTTCTAATATCTACTACTTGAAGTGAAATTGCTTTTAAATACATTTCTGGGAATCTTGTAAAATCATTGGAATTTCATTCATTTCTGAAACATTACAACATTTTTCCTTAGGAATGTCACAACAAAGAAAGTATGAAGTATGTCTCCATTAAAATACTTTATTAATCCTAGAGCTATGTCCATTCTGAAATACATAGGCAAGCTAGAAGCTGATAATAAAGCATCTAAATGAGGCAAAGAAATTTTACATCATATTAATCTCACTATGGTAATACCTGAACAGCCAAATTTATCTTTCTCTATATTTGGTAAGTTTGCTCCCCCCCAGGCTAAGGCTCATTATGCCATATTATATCTTACACTGAAATGGTTGACGTACAATGAAAGGAGATCCTAAAATCCTGGTGGGCGTGCCTGCAACTTTTCACACTTGAACTAAAGTGCTTCCTGAATAAATCTGTGAAGTTGTCACAGAGAGAGGCATACTTTTTTCCACAAATGGAACTGTAAGCAACCAGTGCACACTGTGAATAGCAGTATGTTTCATTTATGACCTGTCCTGTCAGAGAAATAGAATAATTTGTATTGCACACAATTGATATATTTCCAGGATATAAAGACAACCTCAATAGTAATATAATAAGTACTGATATAACTGTGTTTCTGCCTTATTCAGAGCAATAATATAATTACCATTTTTTTAAAGGAAACAAGACTGACAACTGATAGTCCATTGAAGAAATAGCTCCTCATACTAAAGCCAAGAATTGTATTGCTAAAAGTTGCCTTAAGCACACTGTACCATGTAGCCATGCTCCATCACCGTCAAATAAGCTATAGAACCCTTTAGTCTTGAATGCATATATAACACTTCACTTTTGCCAGCATAGATCAGGAGATACTGGTTAAGGACACAGCTGTCAAGGTCTACCCTTCAATCATATTCCTGTCCTAAATGTATTATCTAGGCTAAAGAGAGCTAACTGAAAGGCTGGTTCAAGCCCATATTGTGGTTTTGACCATGATCATGAGAAATTATGATTGATCAGCACAGATTTGAAAAGAGGTTAAAATGTACAACATGTGAAATGAAAGATACAGGCTCAGTATCCCTTCTGTTCACTATTCAAAAACCTCTAATGGCTCCTTATCCTCTACAAAAAGAGTTTAGACTCTGTCTGACATTTAATGATTTCCTTCCAACTACTTTTTAAAAAATTTCTTTCTAGTACTTCCCATCTTGAAGTTTTTACTTCTGTTAAATTCAATCAGACTCCTTTCTCCTTCTTATGTCTGTGTCACAGCTTATGGGGTTCCTTAAATCTTAACTAACATTTTCTCTTCCTGCACAAATTGTAACCATCCTCAAAAGTGTAGGTAATGTATTACTCCTTCAATGATGTCTTTTTAGATCTACAGGAAGAAGATAGTTCTTTCCTTCCTCTAATACCATAAAATGCAATTTATATGTATGTTTCAGTTCTTATTTTGCATTTAATTGCATTTCTGAATTACCTTTGTATTTCTCCAATGTACAATGTCTGCATATTAAATACATATGTAATAGCCTGACCTAGATCCTAGTGAAATCTAAAGTACTTAAATTTGCAAATTCACATTTTTATTGTCTAATTATTAAAACTATATTTCTTGTATGACTAGTTTGACTTGACTATTCCTGAGTATATCTTTCACTTTACAGGAAAATAATACAAAACTGACAGACAGTAGTATTTACATGGTAATTTATTCATTAAGTGATTTATAGAAAGTCCCTCAATATCTTGTATCAAATTTTAGTCTGGCACTACTACCAAATAAACATACTGATATTCCTTATTTCTTTCCTTGGTAAAGGAAGATGATCTAATTCATCTTAAAGATAATGTTTGAAATTCTAAACTTACACTGGAATGAAGGTTTCCTTTCTAGGACAGGAAAGGCAATGTGGTTAGTGCGCAATGGCTATAATGTGAGGAAAATACAATTGCATTTAATTAAGCAGGTTTAGTGACTAAAATGTTAATACAGTTCTAGCTTATAAGCCTTAATGTGTGCTTTGTGTGATGAATTCATAGTACATCCCAAGACTTATTTGGCTTGACTTTGCTGCCTGTAACAGAAGGAAACTGAATGACTTAGAGAAAGGAATAAACAGCTCTCCTTATTGTATACTCTGTTTATTTATGGTGTATTTGGGTTATAATAAAAGTTAGGCAAATTAGTATCTATCCTGAAGAATAAGATGTGAGAAGCTAACAATGAAGATAAAAGGAAAAGAATATAAACACAGATCAGATAATTATGCTTTCTCATTAACTCTTACTGCAATCTTTTAAATGAAATGAAATATCTTTCCATGTTTAGAAGACTGAATGTATTCCATTAGTAGAATTTACCTGCTAATAAAATAAAAATATTCTGCTTTATAGATTGAAATTTAATTCTGTTGTCTTGCCATCACATCCTAATGGGACCAGACCACTAATATTTGCTAAAGGCATCAAAGTTACCTTCTAAGAATAAGGACAAAGCCATAAAACTTTATAAACTGCATGCCAAAGACTTTGTGTGTACTTGTTTTGTGAATTTGTCTTTTACAGTGAGGAGTTTATATGTGTGATTCTTAAGAGGTAATTTCACTATAAGTTTCCTTTTGTCTTTAAGATAGAAATCTAATAAGAACAATTTTCTTTTTTCCTTTTGGAGAATAACAGTTTTTGAAATTCACAGCCCTTCACTGGATGAGTAGCTCCAATTCCAATTGAAATAAAATACATTATATTACTATTTTATTTTGGGGAGATTTAGATATGTGGTTCAGAGAAGGCGATGGCACCCCACTCCAGTACTCTTGCATGGAAAATCCCATGGATGGAGGAGCCTGGTAGGCTGCAGTCCATGGGGTTGCATAGAGTTGGACACGACTAAGCGAGTTCACTTTCACTTTTCACTTTCATGCATTGCAGAAGGAAATGGCAACCCACTCCAGTGTTCTTGCGTGGAGAATCCCAGGGACAGGGGAGCCTGGTGGGCTGCCATCTATGGGGTCGCACAGAGTCAGACACGACTGAAGCGACTTAGCAGCAGCAGCAGCAGCAGATATGTGGTTGATAGGTAAAGGGACAGAGAAGAAGCAGAGAGGTATTTTTTTTTTAGCTATTTCACATAATATTATATGTAGTAAATACATATTGGAGAAGGCAATGGTACTCCACTCCAGTACTCTTGCCTGGAAAATCCCATGGACGGAGGAGCCTGGTGGGCTGCAGTCTATGGGGTCATATGAGTCGGACACGACTGAGCGACTTCACTACCTCTTTTCACTTTCATGCACTGGAGAAGGAAATGGCAACCCACTCCAGTGTTCTTGCCTGGAGAATCTCAGGGACAGGGGAGCCTGGTGGGCTGCCGTCTATGGGGTCACACAGAGTCGGACACGACTGAAGTGACTTAGCAGTAGCAGCAGTAAATACATATAATGCTTAAAAAGGAGATTTGTTTCTTGGGAAGCAGTTAGATAACAATGATGCTGGGAAAGAAGCCTGGAAGAAAGGAGCTCATATAAAGTGCAGCACTTTTCAAACTTATTCTCATACCACCTGCACTACAACGAACAGGAATGTTTAATAAATATTTAAATCCCTGGCCCACTCAAAATACGCTGGGTCAAAATATTTCAGGGTTGGACAAAAGGATCTGGACAGACATCTTGGTGTTTCTGAAGCACATTAAAAATTTAGAACTATTGCCAGTGAGAGCACATGTTAGTTTTTTTATAATAATAACTGTTTTAAAAAGCAACAGGACACTCATTTTTAGTACTTTCTCCATCTCTTCTTACCTTTTTAATTTAGCAATTCTATTTCATGGTTCTCTGCAGATTGTCTGCAATTCATATAGCCTACCAGGTGGAAGATAGTACATCATAAAGCTCATATGTTTATATCTTTGTTCAAAAAGGCAGTCAAGTACTTCCCTGGTGATGCAGTGGTAAAGAATCAGCCTGCCAATGCAGGAGACATGGGTTCGATCCTTGATCTGGCAGGATCCCACATTTTGCAGAGCAACTAAGCTCTTACACCACAACTATTGAATCTGGGCTCCAGAGCCTCGGAGACACAACTACTAAGCCCATGTGCTTCAGTTACTACAGCCCTTGCATCCTAGAGCCCATGCTCAGCAACAAGAAAAGGCATTGCAATAAGTCCATGCATTGTAACAAAGATGCATGCCACAAGTAGATAAAAGCTGACACAGCAACAAAGACCATAGCCATAAATAAAGAAATAAAATTATTAAAAAAAAAAAAGAAGAAGGCAGCCAAGTTGGAGATTATATTCACTTGGCCTCAATTCCAAACTTCTAGGGAAGGGATTTTCTTTGGTTCAGCTTGAATTAAGTATCCACCTCTGTCCAATAAGGTATGGGAGGCAAGAGGGCCAAGAAATAAAACATGGTTACATGGTCCCTACCCAATTACCTATGAATTAATTTACAAAAATACTAAGCATAGGGAATTCCCTTGTGGTCTGGGCCTGAGTTCAGTCCCTGATGGGGAACTGAGATCCTTCAAGCTGTGCTGCTGCTGCTGCTGCTAAGTCACTTCAGTCATGTCCGACTTTGTGCGACCCCATGAGCCCACCAGGCTCCTCTATCCATAGGATTTCCCAGGGAAGAACACTGGAGTGCAGCCTAGTGTATATATGTATGTCACTAAGTCATGTCTGACTCTTTGCAACCCCATGGACTATAGCCCACCAGGCTCTTTCTGTCCATGGAATTTCCCAGACAAGAATACTTGAGTGGGTTGCCATTTCCTTCTCCAGCGGATCTTCCTGACCCAGAGACTGAACCCACATCTCCTGCATTGGCAAGTGGATTCTTTACCGCTGAGCCATGAGGCAAGCCTTCATATGTGTATGTGTATATATATATATATATATACACACACACATATACATACAGAGAGAGAACATATACTGTTTGACAAAGACTGGGCACTGCAACCAAAATAAAATAGAAATGAGAGAAATCTCAGAAGACAAAGAAATCATTGTATTCTGGGCAGATAAAACTCATCCCTTAAACGTAACAAAAGGGTGGTAAGATTCTAAGTGCTCAACACCGGGTTAAAGTATAAGATACATCTATGAAACAGTAATCAGGGGATGTAGCTCAGTGGTACATCACTCCAGTACTCTTGCCTGGAGAATCCCATGGATGGAGGAGCCTGGTAGGCTACAGTCCATGGGGTCGCTAAGAGTCGGACACGACTGAGGGACTTCACTTTCACTTTTCACTTTCATGCATTGGAGAAGGAAATGGCAACACACTCCAGTGTTCTTGCCTGAAGAATCCCAGGGACAGAGGACCCTGTTGGGCTGCCGTCTATGGGGTCGCACAGAGTTGGACATGATTGACGCGACTTAGCAGTAGCAGCAGCAGCTCAGTGGTACAGTGCATGCTTTGTATGTATGAGGCCCTGGGTTTGATCCCTGGCATCTCCATGTGATTCTGTTCAGATGGTAAAGAATCTGCTTGCAATGCAGGAAACTCGGATCTCCTAATTTATATTTACTTTAAACAACTGTGGGTAGCTCAAACAGTAAAGAATCTGCCTGCAATGTGGGAGACCTGGGTTGATCCCTGGGTTGGGAAGATCCCCTGAAGAAGGTGTGGCAACCCACTTCAGTATTCTTGCCTGGAGAATTCCATGGACAGAGGAGGCTGGTGGGCTACAGCCGATGGGGTTGCAGAGTCAGACACTATTGAGCAAATAACACACACACACACACACACACACACACAAACTCATTCTTAGGAGAATATATAGAAAGAAGAAAAACTGTTCAAGAATATTTTATGCTAAAATATACACAAATTATTAAATATCTATAAAATGACCTTATTTAAAAGTAAATGCAAAAAGACATAGGGAGATATACTAAAATAGCATAGTGAATGTCACTGGATTTCTTCTTTTTTCCTTCAAACATTTCTGATTTTACAAATTTCTACAGATTACTGTTAAATTAGAAGATGATAAAAAGGAAGAAATAACATTTATTCTGCAGCTTGCTGCTTATCTACCTTTAAGTCTGTCAACAAAGAAGCTGCTTTCTCTCTGTTTTTGGAGCCATGGACTGACTTGCTGAACACACCTCTTTTTGAAGCCAACCGTGGACAGACAACACAATTTGCATTCACTGCAAAGCCTAGACTAACCATTAGGCTGTCATAGAAGAAATATTCCTCAGGATTCGATCCTTGAGACGTGGTAAACCCACACGTGTCTTCTTCAATCCACATGGTATTTGGGTTGACATCAATATGAAAAATACCTGTACTCAACTGAGGACACACAAATGTCAACTAGATTATAGTGATGATTTACTTTTTTTTCTTTGCCATTTTTCATCTGTATATACTTTTTATTTGGAGAAAATTTCAATATAGGTAGGAGGTATTATCCCACCTTCCACTATAAAAGTAAAGTGAAGTAAATATTTTTTTCTCCCAGTCTAGAGACTGCTATAAAGTGGACTTGAGGCCCAAGTATAGACACTTGGGTATTCCTATCCAGAATTTTGATTTCTGTGATCATAATACAAAGATGCAAGAAACAATCAGGAATTTCCAGCTGTTGAATTGGCTGTTTCTAGATTTGAGTGGCATTTGGAGAGTGGCATTCTGATGGGGTCAGTGACAAGCTGTGTCACCCATCCTGTTATTGTGGCCACACCTTAGCTATGCCTCCCTTCTGTGATTTCCCTTGTTAACGAGTCTTTCTAACGGTTTCATAAGGTTGCAGAGATGGTTAATTTTACAGGACAACTCGAAAGGTCATGGGGTGCCCAGATTAAACCTTATTTCTGGGGGTATCTGTGTTTCTAGATGAGATTACATTTGAAGGAATAAACTTAGCAAAACAGATTTTTCTTCCCATTGTGGGTGGCATCATCCAATCCATTGAGGGCATGAACAGAATAAAAGGCAGAGGAATTTTTCCTGTCTCATTGAAATGTTTTAGGCTTTAATTTTTAAAATGCTAAAATAAATATTTATGAGAAATAAACATAGAAAGGAAATAGAAGGAAGGGAGGGAAGGAGAGATTGAAATAGGAAGGAAAAGAATAATATTCAGAAACTGAAGCTCTGAGATTAAGCTGAAACATTTCTCTGTGTTGTATAATTTTAGGCAAATTACTGGAGCTCTCTAAGCCTTAGTTTTAACTCACTTGAAAGAAGTAAATCAGAAAGAGAAAAACAAATATCTTATATTAACACATATATATGGAATTTAGAAATTTGGTACTGATGAGCCTATTTGCAGGCAACAAAGGAGATGCAGACATAAAGAAGAGACATGTGGGCACTGTCAGGGAAGGAGAGGATGGGGAGGAATGAGAGCAGCATTGAAACATATGCATCACCATGTGTAAAATAGATAGCCAGTAGGAATTTGCTGTATGATGCAGGGAGCTCAAAACCAGTCCTTTGTGATGACCTAGATGGGTGGAATGGAGAAATGGGAGGTTCAAGGGGGACATATGTATACTTATGGCTGATTCATGTTGATGTATGGCAGAAATCTATACAATATTGTAAAACAATCATCCTCCAATTAAAAAGAAAAAAAGGGGAAAAAAAGAAAAGAAGTAATAATGTTCTTTTTAATCCATTGGAAGAATTAGAAGAGATAAGTTACGTAAAATAGTTAATAAAAATAAAAGTTTTACACATGGTAAGGATTTAATAGATATTAGTTATTTCTCCTTTCACCAACATTCCGAGTGGGTCTGATCTTTCTAGTTATGTCTCTCTGTCATATGTATCAGGAAGGATGGACTCTAATATTAGTTCAAGAACTTGTTATCTTGACTCACAGAAACATCTTGGTAACTGAACTTTATTTTAATGTTATAACAATAAAGTCAAGAAGATACTGGCTCAAGCTGTGAAAGTTCTGGGAGACTGAGAGTGAAGATGAGAAGTTTGTTTAGCAATATCTGTTCTGTGTATAAGCCCTTACCCATCACCTGGTTCATTGCGTTATAGATTTGATGTGCTTGGCCCAGGCTGTGGGCTCTCCAGCATCAATCTAGGCAAGACTGCATGCTGAACTCTTGCATATATATTGGGCCTGAAGAGGGCAGTTGAGCTTCCAAGTCCTGATATTTATTCTTTCAACTTAATTACCCACAAATGTTGGTCTATAGTGCAGTCCCCATCTAAATGTTTTTAGACTAAAATGCTTTTTACCTTCCTATGTCATTGCAGAAAGCTAATGAGCTATACTATATATCCTATTCAGTGCTGGAAGGAACACTGCTTAAGAATGCTCAAAAAAAAAAAAAAAAAAAAAGAATGCTCAAGAATATAAGAGGATATTGTGATAGTCATAAAATGCAGCCAGCAGCTCTACTATTTTGTCAATCAGCTGTCACAGAATATCTAAAGATATCATTTTTCCTTTGGAGACACTGATTGATTCAGAGAAGTGATGTAATCTACAGAGATGTTGAGATGTTAGTCAGAGTTTTAAAATAGAAGACCCTATTCTTTAAGAAAAACCATAGCCCTTGTGGTAGCCATGTGGCTCCTAAGAGGAGATTGTAATTAAGACAAAATAGGGAAAAGGAGAGACCACAAATGGCGACATCCATTAGCCCTTCATTTGCTTCAGTCCTGTCTGACGCTGAGATCCTATGGACTGTAGCTCACCAGGCTCCTCTGTCCATGGGATTCTCTGGGCAAGAATACTGGAGTGGTTGCAATGCCTTTCCTGGGGATTTTTCTGACCCAGAGATGAAACCCATGTCTCCTGGATTGCTAGGTGGGTTCTTTACTACTAGTACTGCCTTTGAAGCCCCTATTAAAAGGAGTGGTAATCACTCCATTCTCCAGGGGATCTTCCCAACCCAGGGATGGAATCCAGGTCTCCTGCATTTCAGGTGGATTCTCTTCCATTTGAGCCACCAGGGAAGCCCATTAGGTCATCATATCAAGCTACAATTGGCCAGAACTTTTCCTGGACTTTTTAGTTATGTAAGATAATGTGTGTGTGTGTGTGTGTGTGTGTGTGTGTGTGTGTGTGTGTGTGTGTTAGTCCCTCAGTCGTGTCCTACTCTTTGTGACCCTATGGACCATAGCCCACCAGGCTCCTCTGACCATGGGATTCTCCAGGCAAGAATACTGGAGTGGGTTGTCATTCCCTTCTCCAGGGGATCTTCCTGACCCAGGGATCAAACCTGGGTCTCCTGCATTGCAAATGGATTCTTTATCATCTGAGCCACCAGAGAAGTGCAAATGTAAGACCATAAATTACCTCTTTTCCTTTAGACATTTTTAATAAAGTTTTTTTTTTTTTTTTTGTAGCTTGGAAATGAAAATGGGATGAAATTTTTCTTTATGGAATTTGGCAGCCAAAAGAATTACCTGATTAGCTGTAAGTAAGAAAGAGTGTGTGATGGGGCTTATGAATTCTTCCCAGCAGTACTTAATGATGTCCTGATTGATACCCACATTCTCAATTAGGATTTAAGTGTGTTCTCTCTTAACTCAGTCTATCCTTTGATTCTTCTGTAGGGTTATATCTTGCTTCCTATAATCCCCAATTCCTAAAGAGTCACGGTTTGTTGATTGTAGACAGATATTTTATTTACAAATCAATAGTCTCTTTGTGATTTCCTAGTGTTATGTGTTGCTCAACATATTGAAAGCTTTGGTATCTCTAAGTACCTGAAGTTTTCTGAACTTCGATTATTCTAGACTATTTTTCTTTGGAGCATATGCTGATTATCTCCCAACTAACAGACTGACTGAGGAAATTCTGGGCATGGCTAGATTGTAAGACTGAAGTGTATGAATACAGGGACAAACAGATCCTCAATTGAAGATGGTAGGGTCTTAGAGCAAGCTATAGAGGAGGGCAAAACTAGTACCCTGAAATACACCTATAAAGAAACTAAGGGTTAAATAACCATGGAAAGAGTTACATCTAAAAGGAAGAGCCACAAAACAAAAATGTTTCATTACAAAGGTTAATGGAACATCTATAGGAATAAAAGGATTCAAGCAAATTTAAATATGAGTATAGGGCAAAATTGGAGAAGGAAATGGCAACCCACTCCAGTGTTCTTGCCTGGAGAATCCCAGGGACAGGGGAGCCTGGTGGGCTGCTGTCTGTGGGGTCGCACAGAGTCGGACACGACTGAAAGGACTTAGCAGCAGCAGCAGCAGCAGCATAGGGCAAAATTATGAAAATAAAAGAAGTAAACTCACTCTGCTAATTCTAATAACTCTTGTTCAGCTTTATCCATGTGTGGAAATTTGATCTGCTTCACACAGGAACAGTCGAATAGAAAGAGATGAATCTGACAAAGTATGCAGGGCTCCGGGTAAAGGGTGAGGCTTCCATGCCCTCTTTAGCAGCTCTGAATCTCAGTGTATTCACCAACCCAGAAGCCTCTCAAAACCATTTCATTCAGGTTTTAGTCAAGGTTTCATTACAACAGGCATGACTGATTAGATCATAGACCCCAGACAACTGAGCTTGATCTCCAGCTCCATTCCCAGGAGGCTGGGGGATCAGGGAGAACTACCCTCTAATCAACGGTTGGTTCTAGTCTTCCAGAAGCTATTGAGGGGTTTACACTGAGTCAACTAATTAGCATAATGTCAGGCAGGATGCAAAGAGGCTCCTTATGAAAAACAAAAGACACCCATCACTCAGGAAATGCCAAGGGTTTTAGGAACTCTATGCCAAGAACCAGGAACAGAGTCAAATATATCTCATACTATACAACAGAATTTCTCCCTGAAATTCCAGAGGTTACATGTAGACCAATCAGAACATCCATCTCATCCTCATAAAATCTTGTTCTCTATGCTTGGATCTTCATTATTTTCTGAATAGATTAAAACAGTGTCTGAAAATATTTAGAAATGCACGAGCTGATCAGTAATTTTCAATGGCAAAAAAGTTTATTTATATAGATTTTACAAACTTGAAATATAAAATTCTTCATGACCTTTATGTGCTTTTCTTTTTCTTTTTTTTTCCCCTAATCAACCATTATGCTCTGAAAGGGTATAAATGAGGCTAAAGGTCTTACCAGTTATTTCATGATTGCCTGCAGTTATTCATGATTTTCCTATTTGTATAGCATGTGCCTGTTACTGTTTCACTTCTTTAGTTTGCATTCCCAAGTTACTACTATATTGCATATCTTCAATTCTAAAGCTGATTGTATTGTTCAAGATACGTTAGATGATAATAAATAACCACAAAATTCAGTGACTTAATAGAACCCAATGTTGTTCTTATTTTTGCTTCATATCTAAAAGACCAGCAGGGTGCTCTTCTCACTATAGTCACCAGGACCAAAGGCCTTCAGAGACTTCATGCTGACACCTGTTTCTTAGATTACCATGGCAGAAGAACAAGATCCTGGCAGTCCATGCACTGTCTCTAAAAGGTCTGCCCAGAATGGACATGTCTCATTTGCTCACATGTTATTAACTAAACCCCCATGAATTTTTCTCAACTTAACTGCAGGTACCATGAGCCTATCAGATTTGGGTAGGAAATATAAAGGGGCTTCCCTGGTGGCTCAGCTGGTAAAGAATCTGCTTACAATGTGGGAGACTGGGGTTCGATCCTTGGGTTGGGAAGATCCCGTGGAGAAGGGAATGGCTACCCACTCCAGTATTCTCGCCTGGGGAATTCCTTGGGATCGAAAAGAGTCGGACATTACTGAGTGACTTTCACTTCACTAAACCCATAATTATTTTCCTGGAGAGACTTTGACTAATTAAAAGGTTTTTTTTTTTTTTTTTCCTGTATTGCCATATACCGTTCAGAGGTTTTAACAATGAGTTTAATGGCCAAGCCCTTGATTTGATGTTCACCACAAGTTTGAATTTTAATTGGCCCTTTTACTACAAATAATTTCTCCATTTTATTGTTTTTATAGTTTGAATTTGAAAAGCAGTTCTGCTTCTAAACAAACAAGTTCTTGAATTTGTGGATTATTTCTATTTCTTTTAAATCTGTTTTCTTGAACTCCTCTTTTTCATCTGATTCCTTGAAAATACAGTCAATTACAACTATAAACCATTATTATTCTATTTTCTAACTATTAGATCAATTCCAGCACTAAAAGTTCATGTGGTCAATGAGCTGCCTTCCAAGCGAAGTGGGAATGTTACTAAGTGCTTTAACCCTGCGTAACATGGACCATCATTTCAGGTCCTTGTATTGGTTATCTCCCTACTTATTACCTAGTCCTTGTATTAATTCCACATGTTTTAATCTTAATGTCATAGAAACATCCATTATCAATTTCTGTATAAATCAGAATAGGATATTTTCATTTGCCCCTTTGCAGTCCAAGGGGTCACAAAGAGTCAGACACAACTTAGCAACTGAATAACAACAGCAATCACCTGATCACCTATACAATTCTCTTCACTACTTTGAGACTTGCTATGGGGGGAGACAAGAGGTAGGGATTGAGGGGTGTGACGTGCACAGAATTCAGTTGGCTTGATGTTATTATCCACATCAATAGATTCTTTCATCTTCCAGATTCCCAGAGAAATCAATACAAATCAATGGAAGGAGACTGGGAGGGTAAAAGGAAAGTAGGTTACTTACTCTCCTGGATTTTTCCCCTTCAGGTTACTACAGGTTGACCAAATTCTTCTACTGAAGAATAGGCCAGTCTATTGTAGGCCCTTTCCATACAACTGTACTATATAGGTTCTAGAAATTAACACTTCTCCTTGCCCCTTCAGATACAGTTGTCATAACATCTATCCAATGTCACGAGGCCTAGGATACATCATTCCTGGTTAGTTTACCTAACATCTAGTGACTACAACTTTGTAAATGCTTCAATCATCTAGTTTAAAGGGGCTTCCTTTTAGGACTCTGATTGATTGCGTTATGTTTCAAGAGTAGAATATCCCTGAATCTTTGCAGCTTAACATAAAAAAAGTTCTTTTCTTTCCTAGGCTACCTATCCCATGTGTGTACGTAGGGAGATCTGTTCCTTCCAGTCACTGAACATTACAGGCTTCAGCTTGGCTTATGCTTCTGTGACCAGTGGGGCATAGGAAGAGTATATGCTACGCATGTTAAGGGCATTTCTGCTTCTGCCTGGATGTGACATCTGTCACTTTTACTTACATTCTAACCTCAATAGTTCAAAATTTACCACCCTATAATATGCAACCAAAATGAGGAGAACTGGAGAATTTAATGAGTACAAATCTTTCAAAAGTGGTTTTTGAAGCATATCGTTATGATGAAATTGAAGCAAGAATTAAAACTCATGTTTAACTTCATACATATACACAGCAAGAATGGCGACAGTGCATATACAGACTGAGTCTGTTTGTCCTCAAGCAAATAAATCTGCTAGTTTAATGATGCCTCACAATTGGTCCAAAAGAAGAGTGTAAACTCACAGACAAGTAAATAATGGAGATTGAACTGTACTCAGGCCAGTTTATGAGCCATCCAGTTCTCTCAGCTCTGCTCTAACCCTGGGCATGGGTGTTGGCCATTTTCCCAGCTTCCTATGCAGAGCATCTCCAGTGATGGCTTTCACTTTTCCTAAAGGCTCAAAGCCAAGCCTTATTCACTACTGCATTTGCCTCATTTTCAAAATATCCTATCATCCCAAGAATGAGAGTGGAGCTTCAGCAAGAATTCTATTGTGCCCTCATGGTATGAGATGCTGCTGCTCTGGCTCTTCAGCATGGCCTAAAAGAACTCAAGGAACAGCCAGATTCCCCAGCAGCTATCCAAAGGGATCAGTTAGTAAAATTCAGAGGACTGGGAGAGGAAATCACACATGAAATGATCTTTGATCAAATAAAGACAAAGAGTAGTGTACTGAGAGATTGCTTTCCCTTCCTCTCCTATCAGTTTTAAGATGGTGGTATCATAGAGACTCTCTGCAGATATTCCATGTAACTAAGCAGCTGACTGCATTTCCTGGGAAGCTGGGAGAGTTCAGTAACATGCAACTTTAAACTCACTTGCCTTTCTTCACTGACTCACTTTCCTTAATACTCTTGTTTCCCTCTGAATGTACTGCCTCTCTCAATATAGTGTTTACACATAAGGTTTGCCTTAGGAAATATTTGCTAAAGAATCTAGTCTTAGAAAACTCGTACCAAGGATGGTCATAAAGAGAAAACCTTCAGGAGGAAATTTGGTGTTGAATTTCCCACTTGTCTGAAAGCAATAAAGACTCCTTCACTTGGGGTGCATTTTACCAGTGATGCACTAACAGTACCAGTATTTAACATTTTAGCAGTAAATAATAGAATTTAGATATTTTTGTGGTTTTCGGCTCATTATTATAACTTCAGTTTTTCATTGACCTATTATCACACTTTGCTCTCTAAGAATTTCTTTTCTTTTTCTTTGCCACTTATGAAAATTCTTCATCAGATTGTTGCTCTTGTTTTTAAGTAACAGACATATACTCTTTATTAAAAACTATAAAAAGTATTGAAATGTTGCTATATTTATAGATAAGTCACTTTTAATCACATTTCCAGAGAGAATGTCAGTTGTTAACAGATTCATTCCAAAGAAAATTTACGGAATTTTATTTTGAATTATCATTGCCCTTATGTTGGTTTTGCAGCTGCCATTTGAATTTTCTGACCCAAATCTGGCTGTTTTACTTCATCTGGACTGACAGATAAATATATTGATCCAGGTTTTGGTAACAGAATTCTTCTCATGCCAAACTCTGAATCAGGTCAAACTCACTTGTAAATCAAAGAAAAAGGAAGAATGTTCTAGATAGCAACAGAAGCTAGTAGACAGTCTGACTTAAAAGGGCTCAAACAGGTAGGAGTTACTTATCTCACTCAAGTCTGACATTAGGCAGTTACTGCTGTTGGTTTACCTACCCAAGTCCGTTAAGCCTCCCTGCTGGGTCATTCTTAGATGTTGGCTTGGGTCCACATGTTTATTACCTTTCTAGGGTTGCCATAACAGTTGACCACAGACTTGGCAGATTAAAACAGAAATTGATTTTCTCATTATCAAGTTGTTGGCAGAGTTAGTTTCATTCTGAGGCCTTTCTCTTGGTTTATTTATGATCCTCCTTCTCCATGTGTCTTCATGTGATCTTTCCTCTGTGCATGAGTATATGTTCCAAGTTCCTCTTCTTATAAGGACTCCAGTCATAATGGATTGGGGTCCATCCCAATGACTTTAACCACCTCTGTGAAAATTCTGTCTCCATATATAGTCATTCTTATGAACTGGAGGTTAGGGCATCAACATAAAAATTTTGGTGGAGGGGCGCTATTTCAGCCCACATGACTATGGTTATCACCTTGTGATCTTAAGATGAATGCCATGACTCTCATATTTACTATAAAAATAGAAAAGAGAGAGAAAGAGAAAGTAATAGCCCTGTTATCTTTATTCCCTTTTTAACAGGAAAACAAAAGCCTCCCATAGCACCATGCTTTCCTCACGTAGTTGATTCATGTATTTGGCTCAATAGTCAGACTGTGTCATATGGTCACTTCCAGCTACAAGAATGGCTGAACAAGTGACAAGGCTTTTGAACAGTTACATGAACTCTAACTATGGATCAATGGTAAAGGAGAAAAGGAAAACAATGATTAACAAGGGATTTGGGGCCACTCAAACTACAGAATCTGTTCCAGAGAATTTCACAGAATGTTAAAAAAAAGTATATTTATTCATTTACTACTAATGGCATACTATACTAAACATTCAAGATATATGAATTGAAAAAACACCCTGCCATCAAGGAATTTATAGTATGGTGTGGAAAACAGAAAATTAAAATAAGAAATTACAGTACAAAATGGCAATAAAAATGATGGAGAGCAGCACAGCATACTATAGACAATTCTAGGAAAGGCAAAAAACCTGGTCACAGAAGATCCTGAAAGGCTCCACAAAAAAAGTGACGTCTATGCCTCTCTTATCATTAACATGCAAGTGACTGATTAACAATACATACTTTGTAGAGGTATTTTAAGCAGTAAGTAAACTAATGTGCTAGAAATCACAAGCACAGGACTAGGCACAAAATAATTACAATGTCTGTGTACATTTACTGATGATTGTGGGTATTTAAAAAAAATTTTTTTTACTTTTTTTGGTTTGTTTACTTTGTCACTGAAGAACTATGGACAGAGGTTTATGACATTCTACAGGAGGCAGCGATCAAGAACATTTCCAAGAAAAAGAAAGGCAAAAAGCAAAAATGGGTGTCTGAGGAGGCCTTACAAATAGCTGAGAAAAGAAGAGAAGCTAAAGGCAAAGGAGAAAAGGAATGATATATCCATTTGAATGCAGAGTCCCAAAGAATAGCAAGGAGAGATAAGAAAGCTTTCCTCAGTGATCAGTCCAAAGAAATAGAAGAAAGCAATAGAATAGGAAAGACTAGAGATCTCTTCAAGAAAATTAGAGATACCAAGGAACTTTTGATGCAAAGATGGGCACAATAAAGGACAGAAAAAGTATGGATCTAATAGAAGCAGAAGATATTAAGAGGTAGGAAGAATACACAGAACTATACAAAAAAAAAAAAAAAAAAAACTTCATGACCCAGATAACCACGATGGAGTGATCACTCACCTAGAGCCAGACATCCTGGAATGTGAAGTCAGGTGGGCCTTAGGCATCACTATGAACAAAGCTATTGGAGGTGATGGAATTCCAGCTGAACTATTTCAAATCCTCAAAGATGATACTGTGAAAGTGTTGCACTCAATACGCCAGCAAATTTGGGAAACTCAGCAGTGGCTATGGGACTGGAAAAGCTCAGTTTTCATTCCAATCCCAAATCTCACATGCTATCAAAGTAATGCTCAAAATTTTCCAAGCCAGGTTTCAACAGTACATGAACCATGAACTTCCAGATGTTCAAGCTGGATTTAGAAAATGTAGAGGAACCAGAGATCAAATTGCCAACAACCACTGGATCATAGAAAAAGCAAGAGAGTTCCAGAAAAATATCGACTTCTGCTATATTGACTATGCCAAAATTTTTGCCTGTGTGGATTACAACAAATTGTGAAAAATTCTTACAGAGATGGGAATACCAGACCACCTGACCTCCCTCCTGAGAAATCTGTATACAGGTCAAGAAGCAACAATTAGAACTGGACATGGAACAACAGACTGTTTCCAACTCAGGAAAGGAGTACGTTAAGGCTATATATTGTCACCCTGCTTATTTAACTTATATGCAGAGCACATCATGCAAAATGCTGGGCTGGATAAAGTACAAGCTAGAATCAAGACTGCAGGAGAAATATCAATAACCTCAGATATGCCGATGACACCACCCTAAGCGAAGAGGAACTAAAAAGCCTCTTGATGAAAGCGAAAGAGGACAGTGAAAGAGCTGGCTTAAAACTCAACATTCAGAAAACTAAAATCTTGGCATTAGGTTCCATCACTTCATGGCAAATAGATGTGGAAACAGTGGAAACAGTGACAGACTATTTTCCTGGGCTCCAAAATCACTGCAGATAGTGATTGCAGCCATGAAATTAAAAGACGCTTGTTCCTTGGAAGAAAAGCTATGACAAACCTATACAGCATATTAAAAAACTGAGACATGACTTTACCAACAAATGTCTATCTACTCAAAGCTATGGTTTTTCCAGTAGTCATGTATGGATGTGAGAGCTGGACTATAAAGAAAGCTGAGAGCTAAAGAATTGATGCCTTTGAACTGTGGTGTTGGAGAAGACTCTTGATAGTCCCTTGGACTGCAAGGAGATCCAACCAGTCCATTCTAAAGGAGATCAGTCCTGGGTGTTCATTGGAAGGACTGATGCTGAAGCTGAAACTCCAATATTTTGGCCACCTTGATGTGAAGATCTGACTCATTGGAAAAGAGTCACAATGCTGGGAAAGATTGAAGGCAGGAGGAGAAGGGGACAACAGAGGATGAGATGGTTGGATGGCATCACCGGCTCAATAGACATGAGTTTGAGTAAGCTCTGGGAGTTGTTGATGGACAGGGAAGCCTGGTGTGCTGCAGTCCATGTGGTCACAAGGAGTCAAGACACAACTGAGCAACTGAACTGAACTGAACTTACCTTGTCACAATAGTAACACTTTTGTACTTCTTAAGAGTTCCCTTTTGCTCAGTTATTCCTTACAATAGTTAAAGAGGTAGTACTATTCTTGACCTCATTGTAGATGAATTAAAAAATTAAGTAATTGTGGAAGATCATATAACTTCTAAAAGACAAGGCTATGAATTTGAGTCAAGTCAGTTTAGCCCCAAAGCTCACACTCTTATCTACCCTGTCATCAAAGTTCTCATTTTACTCTGCCTCTAATTCTTACTTCAAGTGATGTTAAGAATGTACTCATACTAAAACTGGGCTTCCCAGCTGGCTCAGATGGTAAAAAAATCTGCCTGCAACTTGATCCCTGGGTTAGATCCTTGGGTCAGGAAGATCCCCTGGAGAAGGGAATGGCAATGCACTCTGGTATTCTTGCCTGAAGAATTCCATGGACAGAGGGGCCTAATGGGCTACAGTCCTTGGGGTCCCAATGTGTTGGGCAGAACTGAACCAGTAACACTAACACCCTGATGCTTGAGTTTCTGTTTCTGGCAATCTACCTACCTGGTGACAGGCTACGTAAACTAAGTCATATCCAACTCTTGTAACTCTATGGACTGTAGCCTGCCAGGCTCCTCTGTCCAAGGAATTTCCTAGACACAAATACTGGAGTGGGTTGTCATTTCCTCTTCCAGTAGATCTTCTCATCCCAGGGATTGAACCTAAGTCTCCTGCACTGCAGGCAGATTCTTTACTGCTAAACCACCAGGGAAGCCCCACAGGCTACTGTACTACATTTTTTTGTTTTTAAAGTTATCTATTTCCAAGTGAGACCATGTAATATTTTTTTCCTCAAATGGCAAGATTATAAATTCCATCAGTGCATAAAATCCCATCATTTTCCTAAGGCTGGTCATTATCTCCACCCATGGTTTCTCCTCTTTTGTGATAGGTTATAAACCAAATATTGTCAATTTGACATTCAGACAACTTGGATTCAGACTTTAGACACTGTTTTAGGTTCTTCTGGGACAAGGAAAAATAGTTTTCTTTTTATGCAGCAACTATCTCTTCTCTTGTTCTTTTTATTTTTGTTTTGTTTTCATATTTTGTTTCAGTGTTATCCAAACTTAATATGGTTTCTATTTAGTTCTTTGTTTCAGGATATAATTAAAGGAAATACATTCACTAACTATAATACGACTTTTAATTTTTCAATGACACACATTTTTAAGTTAGTAAAGCCTCAATTTTTCTTATTTTCCTCTGGCTGGGAAAAGAGCCTGCTAAGTCATATGCAACAATGGGATTTGAAGAGTACCTCTGAAAAAAAAAAAAAGAATGGAAGAGAATTGGTCCTCACTTTTCATTTTAAATATCAACTATTAAATGTCTACACAGTACTGGCAATTATTCATAATCAAATTCTATGCTTTGAGAAGTCAGCAAATCCACAATCGTGAAAACGCTGGTTATTTTTATGCAAATATGTACTGCGTATAAACAATTGTAACTCAGGAAACGGACTTTTCTTTGTAGCCAAAGGTGGTGTTAACACATTTTTAACTATAGGTTTTAGAGTTTGCTGCTACCTACTATTCATTTTTCTATAGTGATCTCTTACCTGTGTATTTTCCAAAATCATATTTATTTTTTATTTCCAGTTGATGCAGAAGGTTTTAATTTCTTACTAACCTATTATGCTTTTTTGATTTTTATGGAATTAATAAATTTAAAAATTGTGTCAAGAATTATCAAGGTCCTTGATAATTTCCAAGGATGTATTCTTTTGTTTTACTTGTTATGATGCTGCTATTTCCATGTTACCTTGATACGGCAGCATGCAATTCTTACACTGCCTATGATAAAGTATGGTTTCTATTAAAATTGCAATTGATTCTGTATAATAACTACATTTTGAAATAGACCTTTTCACTTTTCTCTTGGCAATGCCTATTTCTACTTTAGAATCTCTATGGACTTAATACTTGAAGCCAATTGAGTTTTATTACATTTTAATGTTCCCAATACTGTGATGGCATAAATTAGCTAACCTCTAACCTGTTACAGCCTTCTGTTAAGATCTGACAAACAAAAATTTGTACTGTGTATTATGATGGTTATACAATTGTAGCTCTGCTTATTTCCAGCAATCAACATTGTGGGTGTCATTCATGTTCACTCTAGGCCTCAAATTTCTTGTCTCTAAACTAGTAATGGACCTCTCTGGAATGACTCTTTCT
This sequence comes from Bos indicus, assembly GCF_029378745.1. Taxonomy (NCBI): domain Eukaryota; kingdom Metazoa; phylum Chordata; class Mammalia; order Artiodactyla; family Bovidae; genus Bos; species Bos indicus. The sequence goes on from NC_091765.1 coordinate 28,122,949, forward strand.
CTGAATTGCTGTGAGGGTCAAAGGACATAAGATATGACTTGGCTTCTCAAAGTGGAGAACAAGGATTCCTAGGAGGAAAATTGGTAATTAGGAGGTGCAGAACTCTTAGCGTAAAGAATGTGCATCCTCCGATAGGAAGGATTTCACTGAAAATTTAGGGGGAGAAAAATGAAAAAAAAAATTATAATAAAACAAACAACAGTATTATGGTATGGAATTTAAGACTTACATGAATAAGAGAAAACATTCAAAACTAACAGTGATAAAAGGTCTCTCATGGAACTAAAATTCCCTTTTGTCACTTTCTGTTTATCTCAACCACCTACTCTCCTATCAAGCTTGTATATTTACTTTTCTCTACCTTACGAAGACTTGACTTGAGAAACAAGCATACTGCTGCTGCTGCTGCTGCTAAGTCGCTTCAGTCGTGTGCGACCCCATAGACGGCAGCCCACCAGGCTCCCTGGTCCCTGGGATTCTCCAGGCAAGAACACTGGAGTGGGTTGCCATTTCCTTCTCCAATGCATGAGAGTGAAAAATGAAAGTGAAGTCGCTCAGTCGTGTCCGACTCTTAGTGACCCCGTGGACTGCAGCCCACCAGGCTCCCCCATCCATGGGATTTTCCAGGTGAGAGTACTGGAGTGGGTGCCATTGCCTTCTCCGAATAAGCATACAAATGTTCCTAATTATGTACAAAACTGACATTCAAATATGACATATTACTATCACCTTTGGTCTTTCTGAAATTGTGTTCAATATCTTGAAAATACTTAATTATCTGCAGTTTACCACTTAATTCCAGTTGGTATCTTTACTCTGTGATCACTCTTTACTCCTTGCAGCTGACCTACTGTATCTATTCTGGTTTCTCTCAAAGTTAGCCTCCAGCACTCAAATAAAATAGTGCTTCTGAATCTCTAATCCAGTCATGGCACATTCTCCCTTGAAACCCAGCTGTGACTTCCCATTTTTCTGGGGAAAAATATAAAAGTTTTCAACATATCTTCTTACGCCTTCCATTCCAGATCCCTTAATTCTTCCTAGCTCTATCTGTTCCTACTGTTCTTATCTTTCAGCTCCTAGTAATGTTTAAGCTCTGTCTAGCCACTGGGACTTAGCACATAATATCCTCTTGCTGAAATGGTTTTCCTTCCTCTCCATCTAGTGACTCCTCCTCTTGCTTGAGATCTTTTATGAAAAAGCAAATTCCCTATATAAAGTTTTCCCTGTCCACTACAGTAAGGTAAAGTAAGGCTCTGTAGCACCTCATATGTCTCTTTTGTCGTACTTACTACAGTTGCAACCAAACATTATTTGGGCAAGTATTTTACAAAGGTTTTTCTTTATTACTGCTCTGTTTAAACTCCATCAGTTTACTTTGTTTCATAGTAGCACATAATAAATCATATATATAATATATATGTATATATATTTGATGAAGGAATGAATAAATGGATGGATGCAATTCACTTTAAATAATGATTATCATCACCGTCATTTTCCTAAGTATTTTATAGCTAAATATCTACAAAGTGGGCTTCCCCGGTGGTGCTAGTGGTAAAGAACCTGCCTGCCAGTGCAGGAAATATAAGAGATGTAGGTCCAATCCCTAGGTAGGGAAGATCCCCTGGAGGAGGGCATGGCAACCCACTCCAGTATTCTTGCCTGGAAAATCCAATAGACAGAGGAGCCTGGCATACTGCAGTTCATAGGGTTGCATAGAGTTGGACACAACTGAAGTGACTTAGCATGCACACATGTACTTACAAAGTAGAGTTATAAAATTTTTCCAAGATAGTAATATTACATACTGCATGTCTCATTTATGTAAAATTTTATTGCTGACATAGTGTTGTATATATAGTAGAATTAAAGTGACCTTTTATTCAAATGGATTGAATGATGCAATTTATAGGTAAATGAAGATCAGCTATATGTTTGATATTAATTTGTTTACTGATATTCTCTGATTGAGATAGAACTATATGTATTCTACTCAGAAAAGTATATTACATTACCATCTAATCTCTATAAACTATCATGGAGAAAGGAAGAATGATCCCAGATAGAATATATTAACAATGAGTGAAAATGTAGAAAACAATTAGCATTTAGCACTAAGTGGATAATTACCTTTGTTAGAAATTAGATATAGACATTTGAAAGCTGGAACTGATAATTTAATTACTTATGTATTAAGCATTCACCATAGGTAAGAAACAGCAAAAGGCATTGTGAGGATATCAATTTAAATTAGAGGGTATATGTATCCCAAGACAGTTAAGTTCCCATTAGAGAAAAAAAAAAAAAAAAAAGGCAAAATAGAGCCAGACTGCTGTAATAAATGCTATAGTACAGTGTTATAGGCTAAATTTTGTACCTCTCCACCCTCTATCCCCAGTCCATCCAATTCATATATTGAAGTCCTAACCCTTGGTACCTCAGAATGTGATAATATTTAGCCTTTAAAAATGTAAATAAGGTAAAATAAGGTCATTTGGTTGACAGGTTTTAGTATTCCATAAACAGATGTCCAAAATACAGATGCTCTTATAAAAAGAGGAATTTTAAACACAGATACACACAAAAGGAAGAGAATGTAAAAGCATAGGAAGAAGATAGCCATCTACAAGCCCAGGAGGGAGACCCGCAGGAGGAAAACGACATGCCAAAACCTTGATCTTGGGCTTCTAGCTTCTAGAACTGTGAAGAAATGAATTTCTATTGTTTAAGCCACCTGGTCTGTGGTACATTTTTAATGGCATTTCTATCTAACTAATACATACAGTTATAATCAAATATTTTTAGGGATACAAAAAGAAAAAACAAGTTTTTCTGGAGGCTTTCGAGTCTGTAATGGAAGTGGCATCTCTGCTGATTTATTGACATTTGAATAAGACTTCCAATAGCAGGATTACATTCTTCTCTGTTTCCACAGTTCACTCAGTAAACCTCTCAGCTTCAAGTCTTGTAAATTGCCTCCAGTTTTGGTCACCTGTACCTTAAATCTTGACACCTACAATCCTCTATATTAGTTTCCTATAGTTACTGTAATAAATTGCCACACACTCAGTGGTTTAAAGTAACATGAGTTTATTTATTTGGTTTTACAGTTTTAAGGGTCAGAGGACTAAAATTGAGGTGTTGGCTGCGCTTCTTCCTTCTGAAGCCTCCTGAGGATTTATTCCTTCTCTTTTTCTGGAAAAGAGAAGGAATAAATCCCTTCTTCATAGCACTGTAACCTCTTGCTTCCTTTGGTACATCTCCTACTGCTAACTCGGACCTTTATTTCCTTTTATAAGAACCCTCGTGGTTACATTGTTTCAGTGGGGTAATATAGGATAATCTTCCCTTCTCAATATTTTTAACTTGATAATATTAGGAAGTCCCTTTTTCCATGTTATAAAGCCACAGGTTCTGGGCGTCGTGATGTGGACACCTTTGGGGGACATCATTCTGCCTAGTACATCCTATGAGACAGATCTCTCATATTTCAATACCCTGCTCTTCAAACTTGGTCTTTCATCTTCCATTTTCTCATTTCTGTTCAGCTTGCTTATTGAACTCTAGCAACAGCCAGTACTGCATCTTTCCTTTTCTCTATATTGTAGCTTCTGCTTTACGTTTACTGTAATTTGATCATCCTTATCACTCTCCTCCCAGATCCTTCAGTTCCCTTATTTACTGTCATGCCATTGCCCAGGCCCAGGCACATCCCAAACTGATCAGTCACCTATCCACTCTTCTCCCATACACTGGTGGCCCTGCAGAGTAGAGTACCACACAAGGGTCTCCAATCTAAGTCAGTTTGCAGTGTTAATTTTACTTATCCCTTTCCAGTTTCAATGTTTATTAAAAAAAAAAGAAAACAAAAACAGGAAAATAAACTTTTACCCTTCACCTTAAACATTTCCAATCCTCACCATTTCTCAGTAGATGATGTAACTTCCTATTTCCATGAAATAACTGAGCCCATCAGTACAAAATATCTGATTCTTGCCCCCCATCCACAGAATCCTAGAAAGGTGTGTGATCAATCTCCATTCTCCTTAGAAAATGCTGGAAGGAACATAAATTTGATTGTCATACTGCTGCTTAAAAACATTTATCGGTTTCCAGCTATTTTCAGAGTAACTTACAGAATCTTAATTCAGGAAGGAAAAGTGTTCCAAATCATTGAAATAACTTACTGTTTTGCATCTTCATCTTACACGATATCTATATTGCACTTATTATTATTATCTAAACAGGTAACTTTACACTATTATACATACTTGATCAACTTTGTCTGTAATGTTCTTACAGTATGCTGTAAACTAGCAAACGTCTCCTTAACAATCTAAATCACATTTTCCCTAGGATATCTTCCTCAACTCTCAGAGAAATGAGCAGCTATTCCTCTTGACTGAAGTACTATATACTGCTACTACTACTACTCTTGCTGCTCTTACTACTATTAGTACTATCCAGACTATTACAAATAATGTAATGATCAGCTACCATTAGCAGAGTTAACCAATGCAAATAATATTTCTTTTGAATTTCCCTAATTACCCCTTAATTTAAGTACATTTATTATTCCTTTTATTCTTGAAATTACTGAAGCTTAAGGCAGTTAAGTGTTTTGCCCAAGGTTACACAGATTAAAGATTTACACACAAGTCTGTCTGATCTAAAATTTTTTACTAAATGTTATATTCTATTGCCTCTCTTATAAATTTATCATATTAAACTGCAAGGCCACATAGTCTATATTATATCGATTACATACGCTAAAGGATTAGCAATTCTGAGGAGAAATTTATGTAAATCAAATTATTTTTTAATACTTCCTTAATGCCAAACTAACATGTTACTGACAAAGAACATGAAAAACAATTATTATTATTTAAAACCCGTGCTTTCTTCTATAAATTCAGGTGCTTTAAATTCAACAAATGATGCATAATCTACAAAGTCATTTACTTCTTTCCAGTTCCTAATGAACAGAAAAATGCTTCTGTGCATGTTTATAATATCATACTCTTTTGTTCGTGCAAATTCAGTTCAGTTCAGTTACTCAGTCATGTCCGACTCCTTGCGACCCCATGAATTGCAGCATGCCAGGCCTTGCTGTCCATCACCAACTCCCAGAGTTTACTCAAACTCATGTCCCATCCTCTGTCGTCCCCTTCTCCTCCTGCCCCCCAATCCCTCCCAGCATCAGAGTCTTTTCCAATGAGTCAACTCTTCGCATGAGGTGGCCAAAGTACTGGAGTTTCAGCTTTAGCATCATTTCTTCCAAAGAAATCCCAAGGCTGATCTCCTTCAGAATGGACTGGTTGGATCTCCTATTATATAAATGTTATTAGAACTTTTTCAGATTATAAGTACTTGATTGACTTTGTTCTGATGAAAGGAATTGGACAATTACAGTACTCAGTTATTTTTTCCCATTTATAATTTCTTTTTTTTTCTTTTTTTTTTCCCTTTTTTTTTTTTTCTTTAATAGAAAATTATTTAATTAGTATACATGTGTTCCCCGTCCTGAACCCTCCTCCCTCCTCCCTCCCCACACCATCCCTCTGGGTCGTCCCAGTGCACCAGCCCCAAGCATCCAGCATCGTGCATTGAACCTGGACTGGCATCTCGTTTCATACATGACGTTTCACATGTTTCAATGCCATTCTCCCAAATCTTCCCACCCTCTCCCTCTCCCACAGAGTCCATAAGACTGTTCTATACATCAGTGTCTCTTTTGCTGTCTCGTATACAGGGTTATCGTTACCACCTTTCTAAATTCCATATATATGCGTTAGTATACTGTATTGGTGTTTTTCCTTCTGGCTTACTTCACTCTGGATACTTATTATTTTTAACTTCTCATTAGCGCCTCCCATGTGATACATAATGCAAGGAAGACCTCTGTGTATAGAAAATAATTCTAACTGTGAACAGAATATCAGATTAAAAGATGTTAAATCACTTATCCAGTCCATTCTAAAGGAGATCAGTCCTGGGTTTTCTTTGGAAGGACTGATGCTAAAGCTGAAACTCCAGTACTTTGGCCACATCATGCGAAGTGTTGACTCATTGGAAAAGACTCTGATGCTGGGAGGGATTGGGGGGCAGGAGGAGAAGGGGACGACAGAGGATGGGACATGAGTTTGAGTAAACTCTGGGAGTTGGTGATGGACAGCAAGGCCTGGCGTGCTGCAATTCATGGGGTCGCAAGGAGTCGGACATGACTGAGTGACTGAACTGAACTGAATGATACCTTAGTGTTACTGATGCTAATTCTGCAGGCTGCATACATTTACCTTTTAAAAAAGTCATCACTTTGCAAATTATCTTTTCATTTACAATGATAGGAGGGGCAACAGGAGATAGAAAGCCAGATTTTGAAGGCTCCTCAAAGGATGTAGTCTACCAATTATATGTTAGCCCATAGCATTGCAGAACAGTAGACAATGGGATACAGAGCACTTCATCTCTGCCAACAGACACTACCACTGACTTTTTATAGTTAACATTTCCTGAAACAGCTGGAGTTTGAAATTTCCTAAACCCAAGCCCACTCAGCATCTATTTCAATATATGGCAGTCACAACTGAGGATCTAACCAATAAAGTCTAAACCAACTGGCTTTCTATTTGAAGCCATATATCAGATGCATAGTTAACTATACTAATCTCATCCTGAAAATGAATGAATTAAAATACATTACCACAGGGTTGGCTAGCTAAACAAATACCATAAAGTTTGAAACTATCACTGCCTAATTGATGCCTGTAATTAAATTTTAGGAGTTTATGTACCAAAAACTTGGAATGGTCTCCTAATGATCCCTGGAAGCCAAGTCTTTTAAGCTGAGTGCACCCATGGACATGATTGGCCCCAAATCTGACCCATAAGTCTTCATGGGTTACTTTGAGGGTGAAACTGATAATTGTCCTGATTCCTGAAAGATTCTTCTTTTATGTTCTGCACTTGAATGTAAGGTGCTTCATTTTCATTAGGTGAAAGCATAGAGCTTCAAGCAGAATGATCTACTGAGACGCTGCAGAAAATGCATGCAGCACACACATTAGGGCATATATTGAGAGAATGTACAATATGAACAGCCTTTCCTATGACTCAAGATTAAAAACTCCAAAAACCATATAAATTTTTTACCTTTAGAAAACTGCACTGTTTCAAAGCCATTCATATGGGTAACTTAAAGAAATGTGAAATTAGGCAGCAGTAATAGTGTTATTTCTTTCATTAATTCAGACAGATTATCAGAGTTAATCCCCAAGAGCTTTCTATTTATTTAAAAATCATTTCCTTGTTATTTTCCCCAGATTGGGAGGCGTGAGTGCATAGATGTTTGTAGCCATAGGATCCACCCTTCCGGCAGCTGCTTGGATTATGCTGAGGACTTTACAAGAGCATTTAGAAAAGCATGAAAAATCCTGATTGCTAAGCATAAAAAGGAGAATATGCATAATATGGGAAAAGGTTATGAATTTTTATTACCCACTTCTCAGAGCTCCATTTTTCAAACATATATGGAGTCAGCATGGCTCTGTAGATGGAACTAGACCAGGAGCAGCAGGGCTGGATATTACACTCTCAGCTTTTACACAAACCAGATTTATGCTCTCACACAAGCACTTAACGCCTTAGAGCTTGAACTAATGATCTTTCATATTCAGTTCAGATTTAACGTTTTGTTACTCCATTTTGCAGTTTTTTTTCATAACATATCATCTGCCTACCTATCTACAAACTTACCTTATATCCATTTTCAAAAACACTTATTAAATAAATTTACTTTATCTTTACTTAGCAGTAAGTGAAGTCGCTCAGTCGTATCTGACTCTTTGCGACCCCATGGACTGTAGCCTACCAGGCTCCTCCGTCCATGGGATTTTCCAAGCAGGAGTGCTGGAGTGGATTGCCATTTCTTCTCCAGGGGATCTTCCCGACCCAGAAATCGAACCTGGGTCTCCCGCATTGCAGGCAGACGCTTTACCATCTGAGCCACCAGGGAAGCCAATTTTCAATATCTACTGAAGTCCTGGGTAATTTGGAAATGTATGGTTAAAAGAAACTCTTGCTGCTGCTGCTAAGTCGCTTCAGTCATGTCCGACTCTGTGCAACCCCATAGACGGCAGCCCACCAGGCTTCCCCTTCCCTGGGATTCTCCAGGCAAGAACACTGGAGTGGGTTGCCATTTCCCTCTCCAATGCATGAAAGTGAAAAGTAAAAGTGAAGTCGCTCAGTCGTGTCGGACTCTAGCTACCCCATGGACTGCAGCCTACCAGGCTCCTCCGTCCATGGGATTTTCCAGGCAAAAGTACTGGAGTGGCTGTTAGCAAAAATATTCCCCAAACTGTAAAACACTGTATGATGAAAAAAATGTGCCAGATTGAGACAGTTATTTAAACACAAGTTGATGCTTACTGGGTAAAACAACCGTTTATAAATATGATGAGCTTATCATGGAGCCAAGAAAAAGGATTTACACAACATATACACAGGGGTCAGAGACTGAGCAGATTACGTTAAGAAATGATGGCACATTAAGGGAAAAAAAAAAACACATTTTTAAAGAGCTTATGGGTTTATCTGCTTGAAAAGTAAATCTCTTATTATTCTTTCTCTTGTGTTTATTTGAAGAGCTATTATATTGTGACCTATATACATTAATAGGATAAGAATAGAAGAATATTTTATTTTTTCTTCTATAATATTTACTACTACATTTAAACATTCTATTTCTCATATCTCTACCTACCAAATTTTCTTTAAAAAAGACTAACTGAAAAAAATATTGATAGAATAATTAAGGAAACAGGATAAACATACAACAGAAGAAAGGGTATTGTTTGTAGCAATTTTTCTTCAGTTTCCCCACTTGCTTATGTTTTTTATATCAACCTTCCAATAATAGTTTTCAGCTTTATTTAAGACATATTATTATGGTGTTTAGTCACCCAATCATGTTCAACTTTGCCATCTCATGGACTGTAGCTAGCCAGGCTCCTAATCCATGGAATTTTTCAGGCAAGAATATTGGAGTGGGTGAGTTACCATTTCCTACTACAGGGGACTTTCCTGACCCAGGGGTTGAACCCATGTCCCTTGTGTCTCCTCCATTAGCAGGCAGATTCTTTACCACGGTGCTATACCCTTAAGAATTCATAGTGATAAACAATTTGTCTAAATCACACTGTGGCTGACATATTCTCAGGTAGCTTTTAATGATCAGTGCCTCATGGTGTTCACACCCTTATATACTGTCTTCCCCTTAAGAGTGAGCAGAGTCTGATTTTATCCAATCAAATATAGCACAAGTGGTGAAATGTCACAAGCTTATGATTCATAGCTCAGTTGGTAAAGAATCCGCCTGCAATGCAGGGGACCTTGGTTTAATTCCTGGGTCAGGAAGATCCCCTGGAGAAGGGATAGGATACCCACTCCAGTATTCTTGGGCTTCCCTTGTAGTTCAGCTGGTAAAGAATGTCTGCAATGTGGGACACCTGGGTTTGATCCCTGGGTTGGTAAGATGCCCTGGAGAAGGGAAAGGCTGCCCACTGTAGTATTCTGGCCTAGAGAACTCCATGGGCTGTACAGTCCATGGCGTCTAAAAGAGTTGGACACGGCTGAGTGACTTTCACTTCAGTTTTGTTACATTACGTGGACCTTGGCAGTGCATTTCTGTTAGAGACTCACCTTGCCACCTTGCTGAAGTAAGAACTATGTTGGAGAAGTGCAGGTGTCAAGGAGCTGTGGGTGGCCTCCAGGAACTGTGGGAAAACTCTAAAGGGATCTCTTGGCTGTCAGCAGAAAACTGAAGTTCTCAGCCTACAGCCATAAGTAAGTTATTTCTTTCAACAATTTGAGGGAGCATGAAAATAGATTGTTAATTATTTGAACTTCTGGATGAGAACCCTGTCCTGGTCAATACCTTGATTCTACACTTGTGAAACCATAAGTAGAAGATCCAGATAAGAAACCCCCAGCTCCTAACCTACAGAATCCGTGAAGTAATAAATGTGTATTTCTTTAAGTTGGCATGTTATAGTCATTTGTTATGTAGCAATATATAACTAATGCATAGCATTTGAGAAAGAAGCAGAATTCAAACTCAGGTCTATCTGACAGTTAAACCAATTCTCTTTCCATAACATCAGTGTTCTACAAGTTTGGGTCCCAGGATCTCTTCTATAATAATTACCTGGAAGATTTATTAAAAATATTGTTTTGAGGATTTCAAAGCTGACCTACTGAGACAGAATCTCTGGAATAAAGGATGAATATCTGTATTTTTTACAAATTCCTGAAGTGATGGTTATATACAGTAATGTTGAGAATGTTTCACTATACATATTGCTTTTATAAGCTATAGATTTATTCCAATTATGTACAATGGCTATAGATCAGAATAACCTTTTATCTTCTAAAAAAGGGTTTTTTTTGGAAGGTTGATCATTCTAAGATTTTTATTACAATATAACTAAATTATTAACTGATAGAGATAGAATTGAATCTTTCCAACTTACTTTGCATATTTTCCCATTATCATCCAAAAATAAAAATATTAGGCACTTGTTTTATGGCTTAAAATAAAATTAAAAAAAAAAAAAAACCCACCACGGGATGTGAGACCCTTCATAGATTAAGAATTAAGTATCTGAAATATGAAATACACCTATATGGTTAATCTCCACTGTATGTATGCAACAGTTGTCAGTCATAGTGCTGGATACATAGCGGGTACTCAGTGAATATTTTTTGACCATTAACTCAAGTTTAAAACAGGCAGACACACCAGTCCTTAGCTTTTTCAAGTCTTAATCCTTTAAGATAGAACTTCTTAACCTGAATTGGTATATCAACATAAAGACCCTCTTAGCTCTGCCTGGTACTCAAGGTTGTTCCTACTAGACCTAAGTAGAATTGCTCATTTACCTTATTGTGCCTCTTACTATTTCTATGTGTGTCATGACTAAACAGAAGTGGAGAGTTCCACATTAGAGTTTATATGACATAAAGGGTACAAAAAACAACTTTCAGTAAAAAATGTCTTTTAATTATGAGAAACAGAATCTCACCACTTTAATTTTGTATGTCTGTTTGACTTCTGAATGTGACCAGCAGGTTTCCCAGAAATATCACCAGAAATAGTTTTGTATAACCAAGTAGATAAAATCATCCCATTTCCTGTGATCTGCAGTGAGCCAAGTGCAAGTTTAAATACTAAGGAATTCATGTACTAAGACTATAATATCATAAAGCTATAATCTGTAAAAGACCTCTTACTTCTTATTGTATAAAAGACCAAAATTTGTTTAAAAGAGTGAAAAGTCTTATCCAGGCCAAGAATGTGATTTTAAGAATCCTCTTCCAATGTTCTTTCTTTAATACTGATTTTAAATTTTAAGCAGTGTGAGCCTCAGTGACTTTGGAAATAAAAGAAAAAAGTCTCAAGATTGAGTTAGGCTAGGAAACAAAGAAAAACAAGTTCTCCAGTACTAAAAGTCTCCCATGATAGCAGGGGAGATACACATAGACACATAGACGACTATAGGCAAGGAGGCCTCTAGTACTTCAAATAGATCCTCAAATGGCTTGGGTAAATGTCAGATGTAACTCCTATGTTTCTGTATGTTTATAACATATACTGGGCTTCATTCTCTCTCTTTCTCTTTCTCTAAGTTCGTACACAAACATTGTACCTCTCTTTTCCTACCCTTTACTTTGGGGCACACAGTAAGACTATACTTTCTCATTCCTCTTGAAAGTAGACATGACCAGATGACTTGTTTTAGGCAATAAAGTAAGAGCAGATTTAGCATGTTGTTCATAGGTAGAAACATGTAATTGCCAGAACTCATGTCTCCAGCAATATATTTTCCAGCACCAATGATCATAGCCCAAATTGATGTGAAAATGCTCTTAATTCAAACCAGCCTGGAATACTGAGCCAAGAAAAGGAGAAAAATGGATCTGAAGATTTACTTAGATGTACAAAGTACTGAATACAACCAAGAAATACTTTTTGGGCATAGTTGAGGCACTCATCTTTTGGGATTTTTTGTTACTAGGACATAATCTAGTCCATTCTGATTAAAACATATCCTGAGGATAGATAATAATCCTTCAGTTCAGTTCAGTTGCTCAGTCCTGTCTGACTCTTTGAGACCCCATGAGTTGCAGCACGCCAGGCCTCCCTGTCCATCACCAACTCCTGGAGTTCACTCAGACACACGTCCATTGAGTCGGTGATGCCATCCAGCCATCTCATCCTCTGTTGTCCCCTTTTCCTCCTGCCCCCAATCCCTCCCAGCATCAGAGTCTTTTCCAATGAGTCAACTCTTCGCATGAGGTGGCCAAAGTACTGGAGTTTCAGCTTTAGCATCATTTCTTCCAAAGAACACCCAGGACCAATCTCCTTTAAAATGGACTGGTTGGATCTCCTTGTAGTCCAAGGGACTCTCAAGAGTCTTCTCCAACACCACAGTTCAAAAGCATCAATTCTTCGGCACTCAGCTTTCTTCACAGTCCAACTCTCACATCCATACATGACCACAGGAAAAACCATAGCCTTGACTAGACGGACCTTTGTTGGCAAAGTAATGTCTCTGCTTTTCAATATGCTATCTAGGTTTGTCATAACTTTCCTTCCAAGGAGTAAGTGTCTTTTAATTTCATGGCTGCAATCACCATCTGCTGTGATTTTGGAGCCCAGAAAAATAAAGTCTGACACTGTTTCCACTGTTTTCCCATCTATTTCCCATCAAGTGGTGGGACTGGATGCCATGATCTTCGTTTTCTGAATGTTGCCTTTAAGCCAACTTTTTCACTCTCCTCTTTCATTTTCATCAAGAGGCTTTTTAGTTCCTCTTCACTTTCTGCCATAAGGGTGGTGTCATCTGCATATCTGAGGTTATTGATATTTCTCCTTGCAATCTTGATTCCAGCTTATGCTTCTTCCAGCCCAGCGTTTCTCATGATGTACTCTTCATACAATCCTTAGACAGAGCTTAATCTTAACTTAAAAGTACATAGTGAAACTGTCCTATAATTTTTAATGCTAATTCATCTCCAAGTGAGAAAGGAATGACTTTTATCTGGTAGAGTACTGTTATTTTTTTCTTTGATTCTATCCCCTAATGGCTCCACCTTCCATACACTCTCATTCTATGTCTCCTTGGTTGTGTTTAGAATAGATAATTGACCACTTTTCCCAGCTTTATTGAGGTATAATCAACACATAATATTGTAAATTTAAGGTATATGATGTGTTGATTTGATATATTTATGAATTACAAAATGATTACTACCATAATATTAGCCATGTCCTCACCTGGGGGATCTTCCCGACCCAGGGATCAAACCGAGGTCTCCAACGCTTCCCTGGTAGGTCAGACAGATAAAACATGCCTGTAATGTAGGAGACCTCAGTTCGATTCTGGGTCAGGAAGATCCCCTGGAAACAGGAATGGGAATCCACTCTAGTACTCTTGCCTGGAGGATTCCATGGACAGATCATGGGGTTGCAAAGAGTTGGACATGACTGAGCAACTTTCACTTTTCACTTTTATAGTATTAACTACCATCTCTACACCATCACACAATTACCATTTTTTCTTCTTATGATGAGACCATTTGAGATCTACTCTCTTAGCAATAAGAATATGAAACCGTATTATCATCTATAATCACTGTGCTGTACGTTAGATCCCCAAACTTGGAGCTCTGAGACTATGCATGTCCCTACCATACACATACACACCTTGGAGCATGAAGAACACACAGCAACAGCAATTAGAAGCAATGGACCACTAATGCACATAACAATGAGAATAGACTTTTAAAGGTAATACTGAATGAAAAACCTAATGTAATTTATACCACATTGGAGAATACAGGGAAGACCAAGAAGATCTTCTCTATTCAGGAGAACAATATTAAAAAGAAACTGGGTTTACTGGACAGTGCTGACACTCAGTCATGTCTGACTCTTTGTGACCCCATGGACTGTAGCCCATCGGGCTCCTTTGGTATGGGATTCTCCTGGCAAGAATACTAGAGTGGGGTGCCATTTCCTACTTCCGGGGATCTTCCCAACCCAGGGATCAGACCCACGTCTTTCATGTCTCCTGCATTGGCAGGTGGATCCTGTACCACTGAGCCAGCAGGGAAGTCCTTGTTGCAAATAGGATTCACCAAAGGCTGTAATGCAGAAAGTTGAAGCAAGAAGTATAGTGTGGTTACCAGACTCTTACCTTGTGTTAATCACTATTTACTTATAAAATTCTTGCCATATATAAAAGGCAATACTTCTCTATCTCATTGTTAACAGTATGAAAACATAAGAAAGATAAATGATTTGTGTGTGTATATGTGTGCACATGTGTATAAATAAAGTAAATTATTAGATTCTTGGGCAGTTGAGGAAAAAACTATGAACAGTAAGGGGTAAAAGAAGATTTTCCTTCAAGACAAAATCTCAGAAATAATAGACAAATTTGGAGGAGAAATAAAAAAAGAAATAAAATGAGATTGAACATTGATAATTCTTTTGACTTGTATAAAATTTTATATTTTATACAAATATATTTTATATTGATCACATTATGATTTCATATTTTAAAGTTTAAATTGGATATATAACCTAACTTCATTGGAGATATGTGCCAAGAGCTTAGATGCTCTAAATTATCTATCCAATTTCAAATAATCTATTGAAATATTAAACCATGGTATAATAGGTCAATAGAATATGCAATTTCAATATAGCATAACATTTTAATAGCACTAAAACAACAACAAAAAAGTAATTTTGGTTCTTTTTCTTAAAAAAAGAGATATTGTTTTTATTATATTTTTTAAACCTTCCTATTGGTTTCTAGAAAGAATTCACTTCAAATTTATACTTTGTGAACGCTATGAATTCTGCCTTTCTTCAAGAAAACAGAAAGTAGAAACAGAAAAATATGTATTTTTCTACACCAAATCCAGAAAAATTTCATTACTATTTCTTTTGAAAATTTGTAGTTTAAAATCATGTAATATCTCATGATATTTTATTAATAATATAAATTATGTCTAAATTTCACAAAAGGTATAAATAAATTTGAATCTCTTTAGGTTGTATCAGGTCAGTTCAGTTCACTTAAGTTGCTCAATCGTGTCTGACTCTTTGCGACCCCATGAATTGCAGCACGCCAGGCCTCCCTGTCCATCACCATCTCCCGGAGTTCACTCAAACTCACGTCCATTGAGTCGGTGATGCCATCCAGCCATCTCATCCTCTGTCGTCCCCTTCTCCTCCTGCCCCCAATCCCTCCCAGCATCAGAGTCTTTTCCAATGAGTCAACTCCTCGCATGAGGTGGCCAAAGGACTGGAGTTTCAGCTTTAGCATCATTCCTTCCAAAGAAATCCCAGGGCTGATCTCCTTTAGAATGGATTGGTTGGATCTCCTTGCAATCCAAGGGACTCTCAAGAGTCTTCTCCAACACCACAGTTCAAAAGCATCAATTCTTCAGCACTCAGTTTTCTTCTGTATTACAAAAAAAAGAAAGTGGAGCCAGAGAAGATGCTCACAGCATAGATTTCAGGCAAATCCTTGGGACAGTTACTAAGTGTGGATTCTTGGCCTTGTGCAGGTAAGAATTCAAGAGTTAGCCACACTAAAGTAAAAGAAGGTTTTTTTCAGGGAGAAACACACTCCACAGACAGAGTGGAAGGCAAGAGGCCCTGAAATATGTGGTGGTTAGTTTTTATAGTCTGGGTCATTTCATAGGCTAATGAGAAGTAGGATTATTTCAACTATTTTGAGGAAGGGGCAGATATTTCCAGGAATTGGGTCACCACCCACTTTCTGGCCTTTTATAGTTGGCCCCAGAACTGTCATGGCAGCTGAGGGTGTGTCATTTAGTGTGCTCATGTATTACAGTGAGCTTATATGAGGATCCACGTATACTGAAAGTCAATCATACACTGTCTTGGACCTAGTTGGTTTTAACCAGTTTATGTTGTATCCTCAATGGCTGTGTCATTCTTTTAAAGGTTGTGCCTGCCCCCTTCCTGTCTCAATAGGACTGGGAAATAAAGAAACTTTTATGTTAAGAAAAATATTCTACCTATTCTTTTCAATTTCACAAAAATATACATATCATTTACTAGCTTACAGATTTCAAGGTATATATTATCTGCATAATAAAATAATAATAACATCTATAGAGCTTAAGCACCTACTATTAATACATTCCAGTCACTGTTCTAAGAAGTTGGCACATAGTACGCCATTTAATTTTTAGCACCACCCTGTGCATTGGAGAAGAAGATGGCAACCTACTCCAGTGTTCTTGCCTGGAGAATCCCAGGGACGGGGGAGCCTGGTGGGCTGCCGTCTATGGGGTCGCACAGAGTCGGACACGACTGAAGCGACTTAGCAGCAGCAGCAGTGAGATAATACTTACTATTATGGAGAAACTGAGGAACAAGTCTCTTATGCAAGGTTACAAAGAGTTAATGACCTAACTGAATTACAAACATGTGGTCTGGCTTCAGAATTTGTATTCTTAACCACTTGGTATCTTTACTCCTCAGTGTGACGGTCATAACTCTTGTTATCTTGTAGGAAAGAACCTTTCTAGAATCATCACATATTACCCTGCTATAGCTACTCAACCTCACAGCAAATCTGCTCCTCAAACCTATATCATGTATTCTCTTTCTTGTGGTTATTTTCATTATCCTTCCTTACTTAATGCTTGTCATTTTTATAATAGCTAGGTCAAAATCAAATTTCTCTGATTCCCCATCAACCCAGTTCTCCATCCTACCAACCACAGTGGATTCCTCTTTTTCTCCTTCATCCCCCTATCATCATCTAGCACTTAGCTTAAATCACTTGTAGATCTCTTCCCACCTACTGCTTTCTATTTTACCTTGTGGTTGTGTGTGCACATCTTTACAGTCCTAAATAATCTTACAGTGTTTCAAGACCAGGCCTGTTTATTTTTAGTCATAATATCTGATCTTACCTTTGAAAGCATATGTTTTGATTGAATATGTTACTAAATGAATAGATAAGTGATTTACATTTTAAAAAAGATCAAAAGATATGAAGGCAATCAATCTTGGAGACTTAATTAAAGTGTTCACAGTCACGCAGCATATCATCGTTTTTTTCAGACTACTGGGACTCTTTTATAAATAAATTTCAAGTGAGACTTAAGAACTCATTCACTCATGAAGTGAATGATGTACTTTTCACATCATAAGACTGAGTCAAATACATGTAAAAATAAGATATAATATCCCAATCATTCATCAAAATTTATGAAAATGTAAAATGTATAACAAAGCGTGGTAGTATCTCTATTTCTCCTAAATATATTCTGGACTACTTGAGCATAGGAGCTATATTTTGCTCTCTACCCTTATAATATTTCATAGTGTATATCCATAGAAAGTATTAATATATTCTTGGCTGAGTGAAATAAACAGACAAAAAATGAGTAAAAAATTAATGAATGATGAAAAAGTGTTAGATGCTCACTCGTGTCCAACTTTTTGTGACCCTATGGACTGTGGCCTGCCAGGCTCCTCTGTCCATGGAATTCTCCAGGCAAGAACACTGGAGTGGGTTGTCATTTCCTTCTCCAGGTTATCTTCCCATCCCAGGAATCAAACCCAAGTCTCTTGCAATGCTGGCAGATTCTTCACCATCTGGGCCACCAGGGAAGCCTACTAATAAATGATGAGAGAACTTCAAAATTTAAGAAATAACCAGGGCATATGAGTTTGTTTAAACTCTGATCCTAGATAAAAGTATTTTTGCTTAGACAGTAAGGGAAGTTTACAGTCACTAATAAAAGAATTTTAAGCTCTTGCTGTTGATCTAAATTGTTATAGTTAATAGAAACTGAGACAATATCTATAGCAAGAATGACATACTAAATTGACATGTAAACATATCAACCGGCACTTGAAATCAGATTACTAGATTGTGGTTGAAAAAGAAATGTAGTGTTACGAACTGTCAATGAATAGACAAAGCAAGTAGAAATTTCTTTGGATTTAGGAATATGCTTCCAGTCTTTTCAACTATTGGGGAACATGGTATTTTTCTGTACTTTTCATTTTAACTCTTATCTCATGCAGAAGTATCATATTGTAGTTACAATGACCATTTTCCTAATGACTAAAGATGTTGAGCAAGTTTTCATGATTATTTTCTATTTTATACCATTTTTGGTGAAATACTAGTTAACGTTTGTTAAGAGATACAGTTAGCATGTACTTCCTTTTTTATGAAACTGTGAGATATCATCTGACAGTTTTGGCACATGTGCCTCTTCCCCTTATAGGTGGATAGACTGATAGCTAGATATAGAAATAAAATATATATAGCAAATAACTTCTCAATCTCTTTACTTTGTTCTTCATACTTTAATGTATTCTTGATGAACAAGTTCTTAATTCCATTATTATCTAATTTATCATTTTGTGCCCTGTGTAAGAAACTTTTCCTTACTCTAATGTTATAGTATGTTTTCCTATGTTGTTTCCCTAAAATTCTTATTATTTCTACCATTGACATTTGGATTTGTGATCCACATGGAATTGATTTTTAGGAAAGATGTAAGACTGAGGGTGGGGAAGAGGTACTATATACAAGTTTTCCTCATGAATGTCCAATTGACCCAGCAGTATTTATAGAAAAGATCATCCTTTCTACTTTTCATTTCTGATTAACATCTATCAAAAATCAGTGTGTTGTGTACAGATCTGTTTCATTACTCTGTACATAACTCTAATACATAAAGAGTTACACTGCTAATTGGTGCCATCACTTGGGAAAGCTATTTGTCAATACCTGCAAAGTTTGAATATATGCATATATACCATATAATTTAGCATTTCTATTCTCAGGTGTGCATTCAAAAATAAATCTGTGCATATGTTCACCAAAAGGCATATACCTGAATGTTCAGAAAAATATTATTTGTAGTAATTAAGCACTGAAAACTACCATAATGTTCATGAATAGTTCACTGGATAATTATATCATACAGTAAAATATGCAGAATGATAAAAATGCATCAACTACACCTATACACAATAACATGGATAAATTTAAAAAACACAAAATTGAGAGGGAAAAGCAAGTAAAAAAGCAGAGTAGGGTGTGGTGGCAATCCTTATACAATAAGGTTTTACTATAGGTAAAACTAATCTATAATACTAGAAGTAGGAAGTTACTAGCTGTTGGGTTGGAGAAGGCAACGGCAATCCACTCCAGTACTCTCTCCTGGAAAATCCCATGGACGGAGGAGCCTGGAAGGCTACAGTCCATGGTGTTGCATAGAGGCAGACAATGACTGAGCAACTTCACTTTCACTTTTCACTTTCATGTACTGGAGAAGGAAATGGCAACCCACTCCAGTGTTCTTGCCTGGAGAATCCCAGGGATGGGGGAGCCTGGTGGGCTGCAGTCCATGGGGTCGCTAAGAGTCGGATACGACTGAGTAACTTTACTTTCTCTTTTCACTTTCATGCATTGGAGAAGGAAATGGCAACCCACTCTAGTGTTCTTGCCAGGAGAATCCCAGGGATGGGGGAGCCTGGTGGGCTGCCGTCTATGGAGTTGCACAGAGACAGACACGACTGAAGCAACTTAGCAGCAGCAGCAACCATTGGATATATTAGTGTCTGAAAACGGGGTCTTCTAGGCTCCTGTAAGGTTCTTTTTCATGAACTGGATGCTAGTGACCCTGCTGTATTCAACTTGTGAATGTTCACTGGACTGTATGCACATGTGCATTTTTGAGGGGATGTTACATTTTAATAAATATATTTTTAAAAGGAAGAAAATATTTAAATAATTTATAGTTAAGGAATAAATTATAATAAAATAGGAAATCATTTATAACAAAATAAAAACTTGTGGAATGCAATCTATGCTCTGCTTAGAGGGAATTCTGGGATAGTTTTAAATGCTTATTTAGGAAAAAACCCTAAAAATTATTTAAGTAAGCAGACAACTTAATATAGGAGAATAGAGCAACAGAATAAATGTAAAGCAAGTGGAAAGAAGAAAATACAGACCAGATGCCATTAAAACATAAAACATGCATGCAATAGAATGAATTAAAAATATAATTCATTTTTAATGTGTGGGGTTTTATGAATAAAATTGATAAATTAGCAAGGGTGATTAAGAGAAAACATAGGTACAAATAAAAATATAATTTTTTGAGTGGAAAATATTTCACAGCATTGAGGATGTTTAAAGGATAATGAAATAATATCATGAGAAATTTAATGCCAAATTTGAAGTTAGGTTAAATAAGCAAAGGTATACAAAAAAAATTTTTTGCAAACTAAGATTCAATTCAAGCAACAACCAATTTTTCAGGAACAAAAATATGTTTTAGCTTGGTATTAGAAGGTACAGAGGAAAGTCATGAGAACTACGGTTTAAGAAAAGCAGTTGAAATTGTCTTAGATGAATATCTGTACAAACTGGCATCTTCTCACCTACTTTGTACTACTTTATCCCATCCTCATGCACTTGACTTTTGCTGTTGTTTTAGTTGCTAAGTCATGTCTGCCTCTGCAACCCCATGAACTGCAGCCCTCCAGGCTCCTCTGTCTATGGGATTTCCCAGGCAAGAATACTGGAGTGGGTAGCCTTTCTCTTCTCCAGCACTTGGCTTTTAACCCTAGGTAAAACCCAACCGAGCAATCATTGAACTGTAGAAAAACTGAAATCAATAATAAATAAGAACAAGAGCAACAACAACAACAAAAAGATTGATTCAGTGTTCTGGCTTTCCAGATTAAAGTCGTATCCATTCATGGTTTCTCAGGCCACTCACTTCTTAAGCAAAGTCTACTAATTGTCAAGCCAAGCCAATGACACAGAACTACTGGTCAACATTCCTTTATGAGAGAGACTTGACTGAAAGCTGATTTACCTAAGTAAGAGTGAGAGAAATTTACATATGAAGGAGTGAAGGGAAATCACAATAGCTATCTGAAAAAAATCAACCTATAACAATCAAAACCTTGAAATATAAAAACCACAACAGATAAACATTGGAATTGACTATGGAGGAAAAAGGCATATTCTAAGAAACCACAAGAGTATTTAAAACAATATTACTGATACCACCAATACTAATGACAACCAATCCTTCTAATTATTAAGACTCCCTTCTTAAAAATTGGGCTTCCTTTGTGGCTCAGATGGTAAAGAATCTGCCTGCAGTGCAGGAGACCTGGATTCGATCCCCAGGTTGGGAAGCTCTCCTGGAGAAAGGAATAGCTAGCCAGTCCAGTATTCAGGCCTGCAGAATTCCTTGGACAGAGGAGCCTGGCAGGATACAGTCCATGGGGTCACAAAGAGTTAGACACGACAGAGTGACTTTAAATTTCTTAAAAACTGGTACTTATGTACTAATTTAGGGCACATGCCTTACAATCATCCCTATCCACATTTTCTCTCCTACTTCCCATCTGATTTATCAGTAAATCTTATTAACTCTAAATCAAAAATATAATTAGAGCCCAATATTTTTCTCATAAGCTACAGAATGACAACCTTATTTAAGATATCATCATTTCACCAACGGACTATTTAAGTTTCCTATTAGCTTGTCTCTGGTTTCTTTGCCCTGCTGACTTTGCACCTCCCTCATCATATATGTTTCTGCTTATACTTGTAACTGTGGTCATGCATATCTCCTTCAACGCTCCCCATTGTTAATCCATATATAAAAATAAAATCTAAACTTTATGCCATCATCTTTAAATAAATTACAAAAGAAAATGTAAAAAACTACCAATCCTCTCAGTGTAAAAAAGTTTTAGTTGACAGAGATCAATGACTATACATAGATGCAAAATATCAAAATATCAAGTGAAGTGTTAGTCACTCATTCATGTCCGATTATTTAACTCTATTTAGAGCAAGCCACTCCAGTACTCTTGCCTGGAAAGTCCCATGGGCGGAGGAGCCTGGTGGGCTGAAATCCATGGGGTCACAAAGAGTCGGACACGACTGAGTGACTTCACTTTCACTTTGCACTTTCATGCATTGGAGAAGGAAATGGCAACCTACTCCAGTGTTCTTGCCTGGAGAATCCCAGGGACCAGGGAGCCTGGTGGGCTGCCATCTATGGGGTTGCACAGAATCAGACACGACTGAAGTGACTTAGCAGCAGCAGCATCATTTAGATAAATATTATCATTCCTAACAATATAATCTTATGAGAGCAATCCACTATATTAAAATAGGAAATATTTTTACATAAAATTATATAAATTGTCTATATATTATATTTTACATATACTGAAGTATACTTTGGTATTTTGAAAATTTTAATAAAAATTGAATGCAATTTTAAAAGATTTAAAAACATATACAATGTTATCTGTGGTTACTTCTGAAGGAGGAAATAAACATGGTGATTTTATATGCAGTTTTTGTTCAGCCATACTTCCTAAACCCTTGAGTTTAGTGTTAAATTACTGACAATAATAGAATATAGTTTCATCTCAGTTATACTGCTGTGAAACAATCAAGGGATATATGTGCTCAGACGGTAAAGCATCTGCCTACAATGCCGGAGACCCGGGTTAGATCCCTGGGTTGGGAAGATCCCCTGGAGAAGGAAATGGCAACCCACTCCAGTATTCTTGCCTGGAAAATCCCATGGACAGAGGAGATTGGTTGGCTACTGTCCATGGGGTCGCAAAGAGTCGACACGACTGAGCGACTTCACTATCACTATCACTATGGCTGATTCATGTTGAGGTTTGACAGAAAACAACAAAATTCTGTAAAGCAATTATCATTCAATAAAAAAATAAATTAAAAAAAAATCAAACAATTACCCGCCCCCCACACACAAACCCATTCCCTAAAATTTATACACATAAACTCCTTCTCCAAACTTAGATATCATGACAACATTACCTCAGGATTTCAGAATAGCTATGGACCAATGACTACAATGCACCTCTCATTCTTTCCCCCCTTGAGGGCCACTGAGTTTACAGATAATGTCTCTATTCCTCCTTTGGAAAGGTTAGATAATTTGTCTTTTTATACAAATTATATTGTAAGAGACACAGCAAAATCTGATGTAAGTCATGAGATACTGTACTTTGAGCATAACACTCTAAGTGGATCAAAATTTTGAGATTCTTGAAATAGAATAGATGTAAACAATTGTGGTCAGGATGTAGACTGTGAAATATCATTTAGAAAAGTAGTTACAATTAATCTTTTCTTTATAGTTATTCTCTGTTTGCAATATGACACTGTAAAATCATACATTAAGCAGTAAAATTTATTTCTTAGCCCTTGAATCTGTTCTGTCCTTTTAATTCATGGTGGCTTGCAGAGTACAACAGAAATCATATTGTGTGAATTCTAATTGTTTGCTTCTGCTCTCTCTCTCATGGAACCCTGAAACTGCTATGTGAACCACACCACTGATATACTAGATGGTGACAGTCATGTAGTTTATTTTATCCAATTTTCACCACTGACAGCTGACCTCCAGACTTGTGAATGAGGCAATCAAACACCAGCCCACCCCTAGCCAACCTGACGATAGACACCATATGTAAAACAATTCAAGTAACCCAGGTTAGCCACAGAACAGCCCAGCTGACCTCTAGACTTATAATAAATGTCTGTTTTTTTATTCACTAAATCTGGGAAATGTGTGTTAACGACAATAGTTAACTAATATACTGGCTTAAGTGTAACTGCACTTGAAAAATCACAATAGTGGAGCATCTATAAATTTGGAAGAAGAAAAAAGTCATGTAGATGCATGCTACTACTAAAATTAGAAGCAAAATACTATAGAGAATACTAATACACATGAGTTGGATTGACTAGTCAAGTGGTGAGTGATGCCTACCAAATATGGTTCAGGATTCTATAGTTTCTCAGTTTTATTATTTTATTATGCAAAACAATTTAAAAATCTGTAGCACAGACATGAATTATTATATATATAATAAACAATGGATGGATGAGGCTATGAAAAATAAATAAATAAAAATAATTAAATCTTCCATATTTATATCCTTCTCCTCCCACCCTAACAGTCATATAAATGATGGTTGTACTTAAAATAATATCTATTTTCCATAATATCAATACATTCTGTCATCTCATTCAAATAACCAAATAAATCTCAAGTCATTCAAGATAAGAATTTTTTGATTAGAAATAGAAAAGCTGAATCATACTAGTTTAAGCAGTGTGAAAGAGAAGCTTGAAACATATTGAATACAACATTGCTACCTAACTTGGTATAAATCAGGTGAACAAATGGACTAATTTTACCCACTAATTAGAAATATACGAGGAGCAAAGCTGGATAAAAAGGCATGTTCTGCAGAAATTTGAATAAACCACATATAAATGAAGGAAAAAAAAAACCCAGCAGAATAGCTAAGAAACGTTTTCTATTCAGAATTGTATAATGCATAAATAGGTCTCCTGGCACCATCATGGTCAAATTATCAATAGTGAGTTGAAGGTTATACAAACAGAAAAGATAGCATTTTGAAAA
Organism: Bos indicus; assembly: GCF_029378745.1. Taxonomy (NCBI): domain Eukaryota; kingdom Metazoa; phylum Chordata; class Mammalia; order Artiodactyla; family Bovidae; genus Bos; species Bos indicus. Next base: position 28,147,540 of record NC_091765.1, read on the forward strand.
GTATCAACAAAATGAGAAAATGCTAGATTTGCATCATAAAGAACACACACCTTGCTGGGCTTTGAGCAGTACAGAAGAAATGCATTTACATGAAAAATTGAAAGACATTCTGTCAATATGGGCAAAGTGATGTGGAAAATGGGAATAATTATCTGGATAATTCAGGCCAAAAATGCTAATGAGGTAAAATAGTTCTTTACAATCTGATTTATCTAGGTCCACTGTCTACATTTATTAAATTAACTGGACATTTATTCAAGTCTCCATTTTTCTAAGCTTGAATACACTTTAGTATTGATTCCCTGTTTGCAGGCTGAAGCAGAAGAACCTTGGTGCATTATTGGTATTTCCATATTGGTTACAGATCATGCTCATTTTTAATCTCACAATGCACTTAATTACAGTTTAAGACATTGCTGCATTATACTTAAATATTTACACCGTTCTTTAAATTTTGTTTGTTAAATGTCAGTTTTCCAGCTAGTCTTTTATTAAAAGCAATGTCCCAGGGACAAAGCAAGTTGAGCTGCACTTAATGGCTATAAACCACTGAATAGCTTCATAAGTCTCATAAATGCTTGACAAAATCAGATAAGATAGTGTTCTGTGTATTTCAAGGGACAATTTGACTCTGGGATCTTGATTGAATTTGTTAAAATCATATCAATTCAATGATTAATTTTATCTTTCTACACAATCCAAATATTGATTTTTTTTTCTTTTGACATTGATTATGAAGGGGTAAATGGAATATAATGGCATGAGACCTTTCTAGATATGTGCAAGTAAAGAATGAAGCAGAAAACTAGTACAGTATTTCCCCCAAAACACTTAGTGTTTCAGTTTCAAGCATTTTTATCACCAGCAACCATGAGGCATGTATTTTATTTTAAACATATGTGGGCTGAAACTGGAAGAGAGAAGATACATCTGAACAAAGATCGTTGTACTTGGAAGATTCAACCAGACTGCAAAAGGTTCCCATTAAGCCTGTTCAGATAAGAAAGTAAGATAAATACTTCTAAAGGCTTTGTGTTTTGACAAATATTGCAGAACAAATGCATCCTTAAAGATATCATCCCTAACAATTTTTCATCTAAGGTTTGCCTCACATAACTTACTATTAGAAGATACATAAATTAGAAAATATATATATATATATTCAATACCTGTGAAGATGAATGAACCCACAGAGCTGTTGCTTTGCAAAAATACAGGCAGCTTTGATATTTGGGGCCAGATAATTCTTTGTTTTGGAAAGTCTGTCTTATGCATTGTAGGATATTTAGTAGTAGCATGCCTTCCTTGTCGTCTCTCTCCACTAAATGCTAGAATCACCAAATCTATATCAGATCAGATCAGAAAAGTCGCTCAGTCATGTCAGACTCTTTGCGACCCCATGAATCGCAGCACGCCAGGCCTCCCTGTCCATCACCAACTCCCGGAGTTCACTCAGACTCACGTCCATCGAGTCAGTGATGCCATCCAGCCATCTCATCCTCTGTCGTCCCCTTCTCCTCTTGCCCCCAATCCCTCCCAGCATCAGAGTCTTTTCCAATGAGTCAACTCTGCATGAGATATATATATATAACCACAAAATATAACAACTAAAAGTATTTCTAGATATTGACAAATGTCCCATGCTGCTGCTGCTGCTAAGTCATTTCAGTGGTATCCGACTCTATGCGACCCCATAGACGGCAGCCCATCAGGCTCCACCGTCCCTGGGATTCTCCAGGCAAGAACACTGGAGTGGGATGCCATTGCCTTCTTCAAAATGTCCCATAGTGGGGCACAATTGCCCATGGTTGAAAGTCACTGCCGTAGAGTGTACACTAGTGTTCTGAGTGCCACTATACCTGTGTAGTAGACTACTTCAAGTTCTTTCCCAAACAAGCATGTTGCCCTCAGAGAGTAAAGCTTTTCACCTTTGTCCCAGGTGGAGAACAGATCTAGAGCCTGAAAAGGAAAAAAAGTGTTTAACAGTAACTTTGCCATGAAGAAACTAACTGAACACCCTATAGGCAAAGCACAGCCCTTTAACTGAAGCCCTCAAGAGACTTTCCAAAGAAAACAAATGAACGCAACCCTGGACATGTGGATTTACGGCCACTCTGTGTGTAAGAACCTCTCCTGCTGGGAGATCTCTGGTCAAACAGGGAATGCTATAGGCAGGAGGGCTTCTCAGGAGGTACAGTGGGCTGTGCAGACAGAGTGACTTCCCGCCCACGCTTGGATTTTCCCCTCGAGATCAAAAGTCTGAGCTCCAGAGCCATTGAAAAGAAAGCCCCAGAGACCTATGTTCAGTAGGAAAACCAGGGATGCCGATTTCTGTGAGTTTCTGTCATCTCTTGACAGGCCTATTGCTTTCCCCAATGACAAGGGTCTGTAAAAATTATGAACTGTTTTAAGTGCTGCAGTGGTGCCTGAAAGCCATTATTTGTTTCCCTGCAACCAGTGAAATGAATGTTTTTGTTAGAAAATATCTGACAGTAAAGCAAGTTTTTTTTAATTTTTTTTAATTTTGGTAATCTATGATTTTCCTTTCAGAATATGTGCTGAAAATGCCTTTTAGTATAAAAACTATTTTTGTTAAGTTCTCTATATCCAACAATATCAATAAAGATATTTTCCCCCTTCTGATTAATTAGATAAATGGAAAATTATTTTAAACAGTCTGACATAGGTAAAAAACAAAACCCACCAGAACAAGGTTTCTCAGTCTCAGCCCTACTGACATTCTGGACCAGATAATAGTTGTGGGGGAGCCTGTCCTGTGTACTATAGGATGATTGCCAATATCCCCAGTAGATGGCAGGAGCACTACCACCCCACCACCACACACACACACACACACACACACACACACAACACACACACTTTTGGATTATAGAAAATGAAAATGGCTCCAGAGATAGCCAAAGGTCTTCTATGGTGGCAAATTTGCCCAAACCACCATCTAGAAAAGTCCTGCTTTGAAATGACACAGGTGTCATTTGGCAGTTACAAATCCTTTGTCATAAATAACCTTAGGCCACAAAGATTTTCTATTTCTTTTTTTTCCCTAAACATGTTAAAATTTTACATGTGGACCTATGATCAATTTTGAATTGTTTATATAAGATGTGAGGTTGGTATCCATTTTTTTTTTTTTTTTTTTGCATTTAGATATCTAATTTTTCCTTTTATTGAAAGCTACACTTTCTCCATTTAATTGCCAGTACCTGGGTGTCAAAATCAATGAACCATATTTGTGTGGATCTATTAATGGACTGTCTATTCTGTTCCATGGATCTGTATATCTATCTCTCTGCCAGTGAAAGTGAAGGTCACTCAGTCATGTCCGGCTCTTTGCGACCCCAGGGACTATACAGTCCATAGAATTCTCCAGGCCAGAACACTGGAGTGGGTAGTCCTTCCCTTCTCCAGGGAAATCTTCCCAACCCAGGGATCGAACCCAGGTCTCCTACATTGCAGGTGGATTCTTTACTAGCTGAGCCACCAGGGAAGCCCAGTGACACACTGCAAATAACAACATATAGTAAGTTTAAAAATTGGGCAGTGGGAACCTTTTAGTTGTATTCTTTTTCAAAATTATAATACAAATATATTTGAATACATATAAACATATATTTATTTTTGGATTATATGCTAGCTTACCTTGAATGAAAAGGCAAAATAAATAACATAGTTAAAACAATTTTGAAAACGAATGCATCTGAAAGATTCAGACTTCATACTGCGTTGTTCTTTTTTTCTTTAAAGTGTCTACACAGACACGTAAGAGCACATGCATCTGAATCACTATTGCCCTACGCACCCACGTATTTTCTCAGGTATTCACTACACCTAAACACACAGTTACTTTGTAGTTATCATTTCTCCTCAAAGGGTCAAAAACAATGGAGTAATTTAACACTTAGGCTTTGGAATCAGGTACACTTTGGTTCAAACTTTGTCTCTGACCTTGTTGGCAGCAAGATGATTTGGGCTTTATCAAGGACTTTAACTCTTTAAGACAAGACTTTTTATCTGTAATAAGAGAAAAGCAATATTTAATTTGTAGAATTTTTGCCAGAAACACACATGATACTATTCAGTTCAGTGCAGTCGCTCAGTCGTGTCCGACTCTTTGCAACCCCATGAGCTGCAGCATGCCAGGACTCCCTGTCCATCACCAACTCCCAGAGCCTATGCAAACTCAAGTCCATTGGGTTGGTGATGTCATCCAACGATCTCATTCTCTGTTGTCCCCTTCTTTTCCTGCCCTCAATCTTTCAGGGTCTTTTCAAATGAGTCCGCTCTTCGCATCAGCTGGCCAGAGTATTGGAGTTTCAGCTTCAACATCAGTCCTTCCAATGAACACCCAGGATTTATCTCCTTTAGGATGGACTGGGTGGATCTTTTTGCAGTCCAAGGGACTCTCAAGAGTCTTCTCCAGTTCAAAAGCATCAATTCTTTGGTGCTCAGCTTTCTTTATAGTCCAACTTCCAAATCTATACATGACCACTGGAAAAACCATAGCCTTGACTAGATGGACCTTTGTTGGCAAAGTAATGTCTCTGCTTTTCAATATGCTATCTAGGTTGGTCATAACTTTCCTTCCAAGAAGTAAGCGTCTTTTAATTTCATGGCTGCAGTCATCGTCTGCAGTGATTTTGGAGCCCCCAAAAATAAAGTCAGCCCCTGTTTCCACTGTTTCCCTATCTATTTCCCATGAAGTGATGGGACCAGATGCCATGATCTTCATTTTCTTAATGTTGAGCTTTAAGCCAACTTTTTCACTCTCCACTTTCAATTTCATCAAAAGGCTTTTGAGTTCCTCTTCACTTTCTGCCATAAGGGTGGTGTCATCTGCATATCTGAGGTTATTGATATTTCTCCCAACAATCTTGATTCCAGCTTGTGCTTCTTCCAGCCCAGGGTTTCTCACGATGTACTCTGCATAGAAGTTAAGTAAGCAGGGTGATGATACACAGCCCTGACGTACTCCTTTTCCTAATTGGAACCAGTCTGTTGTTCCATGTCCAGTTCTAACTGTTGCTTCCTGACCTGCATACAGGTTTCTCAGGTGGCAGGTCAGGTAGTCTGGTATTCCCATCTCTCAGAATTTTCCACAGTTTATTGTGATCCACACAGGCAAAGTCTTTGGCATAGTCAACAAAGCAGGAATAGATGTTTCTTCGGAACTCTCTTGCTTTTTCAATGATCCAGAGGATGTTTGCAATTTGATCTCTGGTTCCTCTGCCTTTTCTAAAACTATCTTGAACATCAGGAAGTTCACGGTTCACATATTGCTGAAGCCTATATGATCTATTATTGTAAAATGTCCGCCCCTTCATAATATCTTTCAAGGCTGTTTTCTATGATGTATTCTCCAATTGAAATTAATCTCTTCTGTAATCTGCTTCCAATTTTTACCCTTATTTAAAATGACTAAATTATATTATATAGTATTATATTAATATAAAGCTGAACAGGACTCTGTTGAGGCCTTCCCAGGTACAAATACTTTCCATCTCCCTTTCTTATTTGTAAGAAATAGGCTTCATTCAGCCCCCTAAGACCTTCTCTGAGTTCCAAAGGGCAGATTCAACAAGTTGCTAAGAAGGGAAGGGAAAGAATGCAAAAACAAAAGAGGAGCCAGTCAAGAAACAGTAGTGCATCCATAAACCAGGGTCCTGGTTTCTCTTCAATGAATATACATAACAATGTATCTTTGAGTTCTTCTGCAGGAACTAAGACCCCTACTCAGGTGGACAGTGACTTCAGGCTGAGCGTAAGAGTCCTGGAGCACCACCCTGTTACCTTACCAGCAACCAATCAGAAGAAAGTCTGCACAGAGTGAAAAGAAAGCGTTAGTTACTCAATCGTGTCTGACTCTTTGTTACCTCATGGACTGAAGCCCATCATGTTCCTCTGTCCAGGGGATTTCACAGGCAAGAAATGTAGTGGGTTGCCATTCCCATCTCCAGGGGATCTTCCTGACTCAGGGATTGAACCCAGGTCTTCTGCATTGCAGGCAAATTCTTTACTGTCTGAACTACCAGGGCACACAGTGGAAGACAATGAAGACTCTTACCCTCGTCCCCTAATAATTAACTGCAATTAACTTCCCCTTTATCCTTTTAAAAACTTTCAGGGTCAAGCAAAATCTTCAGAGTTGGTTCTTAGAACGAATTATTCTTCTCCCCAGGTTGCTGGCCTACTGAATAAAGCAACCTTTCCTTTCCAAACAACACTTGTCTCTTTAAGTATTGGTTTTCAAGCAGAGACCAGTCGAACCTGAGTTTGATAAGAGATAGTTATTTGTCCTATTGTAACTTAAGCTACTTAATGATGACCACATATCACATCATCATTAAAATCTCCACAAGGATTCTACCAAAAATGCAGCAGGTACTTTTAGCAAATACATAAATAAATGATCTGATTTAACTTTGGTAAACAATGAATGAATATGTAGATATATACTTGTTATTATTTTTATTATATCTATTGGAAGATGATTCCTCTTCCAGAAAAATAATATGTCCTGCAGTTATTAACAAAGTTGTCATTTGTCCAGCCATTCTTTTCTTAACACATTCACAGCATAAGATCCCCTTAAGCAGTGAGCTCATTATGACATATATACTTTTGTTGTGATCACAGAAATCTCATTTATACATCACTTTTGATTTGGTTGGAAACACTTGGTATACCAACTTACCCATATACAGATGAAATGAGGTGTGTTGAGGCAAGTCTCAATGATATACTTAGGAAAAGGTAATTTTTATCTTTGTGTGTGTGATCAGAAACCTCTGGAAACATTAGAATGCTAATGTCAACATTCCTCAAAGGAGGTAAAATAAATAATGAACTGTTTAGGTACTTAAGAAAGAAGCTGACTTGACACATCTTTCTGAGATAATGATAAAAATTTATGTGATTACTTCACTTATATTTATTTAAGCTATTTTAAATGTCAAAAATCTTTTTGAGGGCTTTATTTCAAAAGACTACAGAAGCAATCCTCTCTTAAGAAATGAAGATCCCTTTTGTCAAGAGAAGATTCAATGATGAATCTTTATCTTACTACCCAGACAAGCAGTTTTAAATTCTAGAAAACCTAGTAAATGTATTAGGCCTAAGCTGACAAAATAAACAGCAACATTTTAGGTAATCCATAGTTCAAAGAAACATAAATTTGCACTTGATAATTGCATGTCTTTATATTCCATATACTAATAGGTAAATTTCTACTAGAGATTAGAAACAGTATAGCCTTGATGCAGTGACACAAATGATGGGAAAAGAGGTAAGTTTATAACTTCTTAATAAAAAGGAATAGGTCTCAGTTAATGTCAATCTTGGAGAAGGCAATGGCACCCCACTCCAGTACTCTTGCCTGGAAAATCCCATGGATGGAGGAGCCTGGTAGGCTGCAGTCCATGGGGTCGCTAAGAGTCAGACACGACTGAGCGACTTCACTTTGACTTTTCACTTTCATGCATTGGAGAAGGAAATGGCAACCCACTCCAGTGTTCTTGCCTGGAGAATCCCATGGACAGAGGAGCCTGGTGGGCTGCCATCTATGGGGTTGCACAGAGTCAGACACAACTAAAGCGACTTAGCAGCAGCAATGTCAATCTTAGTTGCCAAAACAAGACTATAAGCCAAAAATGAACTGTGTAGACTACTGACTGTATCTTCACTCATGCTTTTACCACCCTTAAATATCTGTCTTTAACAACAGATTTCTGAATGCTAAATTCACTTGTAGTATACAGAATGCAGAATTCCTCTTTCTTTCTGGAATCTCCACATCCATGTTTTCTCTGTCAATTTCTCCTCTCTGCAGACATTAGCATGTTTATTATTTTAATGTGCTGATGGAAGGGGACATTTTAAACTGATTTTCTACTTGGAATTCTTGCTTAAAGTACAGTCAGCTCATGACATTTCTTAATGTGCAGGAATGTAAAATATGACTGAGAGTAGCAGCATTTTTTGTCAAACTATATTCAGTATCTCTTGGGCTACAAAAGCAATTTGTCTCAATTTAAGGAAACTTACATGGGATTTAGGCAACTGTGACCGAATAAGGCAGTCTGAGGGGATCTGAGATTAGATGATTGTTGTAAAGAAAAAGATTAAACTTTGGGTGCTGAGAGAAGAACCACACAAAGAGGTATGGCATCAAAAGGCTATATTCCAAGCCAGCAGTGCCAGTGTTGGATCAGTCCAAAGTAGCAGGAGGTAGGTGGAGCATTCAAAGGCAAGGATCTAGAGGAAGAGAGGCAGCTGGCCTTCAGGAGATGTGCTGAGGGGAAACAGGTGGCTTCATTTTTTCACTGCTTATATAATATTGAATATCTGTTACGTGCCAGACCTATGCTAGTGACTCAAAATAAGAGTTTTGAACAGGTACAAGCAAAGTAATGCTCCAAATCCTTCAAGCTAGGCTTCAGCAATACGTGAACTGAGAAACTCCAGATGTACAAGCTGGATTTAGAAAAGGCAGATGAACCAGAGACTAAATTGCCAACATCTGTCTTATCAAACAGAGAAGGCAATGGCACCGCACTCCAGTACTCTTGCCTGGAAAATCCCATGGACAGGGGAGCCTGGTGGGCTGCCATCTATGGGATCACACAGAGTCAGACATGACTGAAATGACTTAGCTTAGCAGCAGTTGTATCAAAGAAAAAGTAAGAGAATTCCAGAATAGTGTCTACTTCTGCTTCATTGACTATGTCAAAGCCTTTGACTGTGTGGATCACAGCAAACTGTAAAAAATTCATAAAGAAATGGGAATACCAGAGCATCTTATCTGCCTCCTGAGAAATGTGTATGCAAGTCAAGAAACAATAGTTAGAACCAGACATGTAACAATGGACTGATTAAAACTTGGGAAAGGAATAGGTCAAGGCTATATATTGTCATCTTGCTTATTTAACTTCTATGTAGAGTACATCATGTGAAATGAGGGGCTAGATGAAGCACTAACTGGAATCTAGATTGCTGGGACAAATATCAACAACCTCAGATATGCAGATGAAAGCACTCTAATGGTAGAAAGTAAAGAGGAACTAAAGGACCTCTTGATAAAGGTGAAAGAGGAGAGTGAAAAACTGAATTTAAAATGAAGTAAGCCAGAAGGAAAAACACCAATACAGTATACTAATGCATATATATGGAATTTAGAAAGATGGTAACAATAACCCTGTGTACAAGACAGCAAAAGAGACACTGATGTATAGAACAGTCTTATGGACTCTGTGGGAGAGGGAGAGGGTGGGAAGATTTGGGAGAATGGCATTGAAACATGTAAAATATCATGTATGAAACGAGATGCCAGTCCAGGTTCGATGCACGATATTGGATGCTTGGGGCTGGTGCACTGGGACGACCCAGAGGGATGGTATGGGGAGGGAGGAGGGAGGAGGGTTCAGGATGGGGAACACATGTATACCTGTGGCGGATTCATTTTGATATTTGGCAAAACTAATACAATTATGTAAAGTTTAAAAATAAAATAAAATTAATTAAAAAAAACAAAAAATAAAATAAACATTCAGAAAACTAAGATCATGGCATCCAGTCCCATCAATTCACAGCAAAAGTGGAAGTGAAAAGTCACTCAGTCATAACCGACTCTTTGTGATCCCATGGACTGTAGACTGCCAGGCTCCTCTGTCCATGGAATTCTCCAGGCAGAAATACCGGAGTGGGTAGCTCTTCCCTTCTCCAGGTGATCTTCCCAACCCAGGGATTGAACCCAGGTCTCCCGCATTGCAGGCAGATTATTTACTATCTGAGATACCAGGGAAGCCTGCTTCATGGCAAATAGATGGAGAATAAGTGGAAACAGTGACAAATTTTATTTTCTTGTGCTCCAAAATTACTGCAGATTGTGACTGCAGCCATGAAATTAATAGATGCTTGCTCCTTGAAAGAAAAGCTATAACAAACCTTGACAGCATATTAAAAAGCAAACACATCACTTTGCCAACAAAGATCTGTGTAGTCAAAGCTATAGTTTTTCCAGTAGTCATGTATGGATGTAAGAGTTGGACCATAAAGAAGGCTAAGTGCTGAAGAATTCATGTTTTCAAATTGTGGTGCTGGAGAAGACTCTTGAGAGTCCCATAGACTGCAAGGAGATCCAACCAGTCAATCCTACAGGAAATCAACCCTGGATATTCATTGGAAGGACTGATGCTGAAGGTGAAGCTCCAGTACTGTGGCCACCTGATGCGAAGAGCTGACTCACTGGAAAAGACCCCAATGCTGGGAAAGATTGAGGGCAGGAGGAGAAGGGAGCAACAGAGGATGAGGTGGCTGGACAGCATTATCAACTCAATGGACATGAGTTTGAGCAAACTCTGGGAGATAGTGAAGGATCACAAAGCCTGGTGTGCTGCAGTCCATGGGGTCATAAAGAGTCAGATGTGTCTTAGTGACTGAACAAGATATGATGTTGGCCTTCACAGAGCAAACAGTTTAGTGAGGGAGATAAATGAGTATTAAATTTATATATATGACTATGTAAGTATTACTGGTGTAAGAATGTCTTAAATAAGTGCCATACTGTGCTATGAGACCATATGGAAAGAAAATATAACTTAACATAATTATGGAAGATTTCTCTGAGGAGGTGAAATGTAAGCAGAGTTCAGCCAATGGGGAAAAGGCTGTCAAAAATAAGACAGGGACAATCCCAGAGACTGGGCTCCTAAGTCATTGCTAAGACAAAGATTCAGAAATGGGTCAGGCAGAAGCCAAGTTTTTAAAAACTGAATCAAAAGTGCAAAGTTAATACAGCTGTGAGAAGAATTTGATACCAAAAAAGGGAGCAAAATTAGTATTAATACAAGTTATATTCTTTTGTTCTTCCATTCCTGCTTTTCTATAATCACTTTACAACTCCATTTCCTGTTTGAGCTGAGTTGATCTTAGACAGTGGAAGAATGACTGAATTAAATGACTTCAGTTAAGGAAGAAAAAGAGTGCAAGGATTTTGAATTTTCTGGGACCTAAGAGGAATTAAAAAAAATAGAAGATATTACTTCTCTATGACCCATGAAATGAGGGTAAAGAGATACTGAAGATGTCCAACTATTCTAACCAATTAAAAAATATCAGTGATTATTGAGTGACTATAGAATGTCTGATACTATGCAATTCCTTGAATGCAACAGTGAACAAGATTAGCTTTTGCACTGAGATGGTTATAGTCCAGAGACATTTCTGACACATGATATAATAAGGTTAAATTGTCAAAGGTAGCACAGAAGAACAAATAATCTAAACTTAGAAAGTGAAAAAAAATAATTTGTTGGAGAAAGTATTACAATGAGATGATTAGTGAGTAAAAAAATACATGATTTTGAGATTCTAGGATCACCCAGGAGAATGTGTAGAGTGAAAAGGAAACAGTGAGAAGGAGAGTTAGCATAAGGAAGGAATAAGGGCTTTTATGAAATGGATAATTGGAGAAGACTCTTGAGAGACCCCTGGACTGTAAGGAGATCAAAGCAGTCAATCCTAAAGGAAATCAATCCTGAATATTCATTAGAAGGATTGATGCTGAAGCTCCAATACTTTGGCTACCTGATTCAAAGAGACAATTCATTAGAAAAGATCCTGATGCTGGGAAAGATTGAAGGCAGGAGAAGGGGACGACAGAGGATGAGATGGTTGGATGGGATCACCAACTCAATGGACATGAGTTTGAGGAAGTTCCGGGAGATGGCGAAGGACAGGGAAACCTGGTGTTCTGCAGGCCATGGGGTCACAAAGAGTCAGACACAACTGAGTGACTGAACAACAACAATGCAATGGGTAGAAAGAAGAAGGAAAGTATAAATAGAAATGATAAAGGATTATCCACAGATAAGACACATATACAACCCCCTCCACACATATACATGCATACAGAAAGCAATCACAGAATACAATGAGAGAGAGCATTTCAAGAAGAAAGGAACTACAGACAATGTCAAAAGTAGCAATTCGATTTCTTAATAAGCATTTTCTGATTTAGTAATAGGCAATTTGTTGGCCACCCTGGATAAAGCAGTCATAATGACTGTCTAGAGGAGGAGAATATAAAGATGAAATATAGACGAGTGAACAAAGTTCCCTACGTTCTGATGAGTTGTGAAACACATGGGGGAACCATCCTCTGGTTCAGTCTACATTGGTCATAGTTGATGCGTGTCTAAGCCAACTTAGTCTTATTAATGCAGATACCAAGATAAACCATTATTGACTTGCAAGGTGGTGATGCTGGGTTTCAAGTGTCTAGTCTGTCTAAGTGCACTGCACAGACATTCTCCACTGAGACCTTGCCATTTCCAGGATGCTATGGCACTAAAAAAATCTTTGTTCTTTTTACAGTTTTGGATGAAGTTTCTGCCCACAGTTTTTCATTTAGTAACGTTTGCTTTTTTCCTTCTTTCCCTTCTGAGATAAATGTATAGAATTTTAACTCTTACAAACAAAACCTAGATCACTTAGTTTCTTGTGCCTAGGGATATCTCCTTTGCACCTGACTGTTTTGCAGCCCCTGAGTGCAGAAGACACAATACTGACCATCTTCTTGGAATCAGGAGGAGAAAGCGTTTATAGCAATCCAAGAAAAATCCAAGTTAATGTTTCAGTAAATCATTCTGCCACATTAAACACCTTTTGTGCAAATTTCATATCCTTTCTTTATAGGTTATACTGTTGGCTTTTTGTTTTTCTGTGGAATTTGGAGATAATTTTTTATTTATATTAAACTATCTTAAAGCTACATTAGACCATTCTACCTTTAGGCTTACATATATATAGTAAAATGTTTTGCTGTGTGAAATTTCTCCTAAATTTTTTCTTCTCTTCAAAATAGATATGCTTAGTTAGTGAAGAGGAACTAAAAAGCCTCTTGATGAAAGTGAAAGTGGAGAGTGAAAAAGTTGGCTTAAAGCTCAACATTCAGAAAACGAAGATCATGGCATCCGGTCCCATCACTTCATGGGAAATAGATGGGGAAACAGTGGAAACAGTGTCAGACTTTATCTTTCTGGGCCCCAAAATCACTACAGATGATGACTGCAGCCATGAAATTAAAAGACGCTTACTCCTTGGAAGGAAAGTTAGGACCAACCTAGATAGCATATTCAAAAGCAGAGACATTACTTTGCCAACAAAGGTTCGTCTAGTCAAGGCTATGGTTTTTCCTGTGGTCATGTATGGATGTGCGAGTTGGACTTTGAAGAAGGCTGAGTGCCGAAGAATTGATGCTTTTGAACTGTGGTGTTGGAGAAGACTCTTGAGAGTCCTTTGGACTGCAAGGAGATCCCATCAGTCCATTCTGAAGGAGATCAACTCTGGGATTTCTTTGGAAGGAATGATGCTAAAGCTGAAACTCCAGTACTTTGGCCACCTCATGTGAAGAGTTGACTCATTGGAAAAGACTCTGATGCTGGGAGGGATTGGGGGCAGGAGGAGAAGGGAACGACAGAGGATGAGATGGCTGGATGGCATCACTGACTCGATGGACGTGAGTGTGAGTGAACTCCGGGAGTTGGTGATGGACAGGGAGGCCTGGGTGCTGCGATTCATGGGGTCGCAAAGAGCCAGACATGACTGAGCGACTGATCTGATCTGATCTATGCACTAAAAGCACTAACAAGTTTAAAGAATTAATGCATGGATACAGCATAGTTTTATCTTTACCTAAATAAGTTAGCTATGTAGACATTTTAAATAAAAGGACCATAGAGATAATATTTTTAACTATAACGGAAGGAGCAGCTGCCAACACCAAAGGAAATTCATTTAAATGCAATCTCTGAGGGAGTTAGATTATCATACGGAAGAGTTTCCTTGTGTGTACAGAAGTCTTTAAAGATCAATCATTTTTCACGAACGTTCTTATCCTTTAGTTTATTTGATTATGCTGGCCTTTCCACCAATGGCTGAGCTGAAGGAAGATGGTATTTCTGAGGTGAATAATTTGCCTTTTTTTTTTTTTTCTTTGGGCTCCTGAATAACACTAGAGGTTGTAAAACTTCAATGAAATTTCTGTTTACTTGTAATATCCTCTTCAATTTTTGCAGGTTTATAATAAGATAATATTAATGCAAATTATGATGCAAATAATAATGCAAATCATTCTATATAATTTACTTGCTACAAATTTCTGAACAAACATGTCTCAGTCATTTGAAAAATAATTAATTATAGCAACTGGAAGGTGGTCTCACATTATTCACAGGCAGTTTTAGTTTGGTCTGCATGATATTTTTTAAAACATATTTTAAAGACCCAGAATATTTCACATGTATAAAATCTGAAATTTATACTATTATTCTACTATTGAAAAATGGTATTTGGAAAAATTGAACTACAACAGAGAAGCTTTATTCAAACTGAACACTCTCATTGATTGGTTCAGAGAAGGACTGGCCTGGCTACGGTGAACTTTGAATTTGCAACATTGATTTACATTGTTTATTTCCGGTAATGAGATTTTAATTTCCAAACTACTTTTAATAGCAGACCAATGCTTAAAAAAAAAAAAAAAATGAAAGCAACAATAAGAAAGAGCTGTCACTCAGTCCGAAGTGAGGTTTGGGTGTCAGTGAGCTCACCTTGTGATCTCTTCACAGTAGTCTTCACTAAACCTCTGAGCTATCCACCATGTTGAAACTGTGAGCCTCAAACTGGGACTTGAACCCATGAAGTCTGGACTCAAACCTGGCCAAAATCCATGGTCTTTTGACTGAGATCACACTCCTGGTTTCAGGACTTAATGAGGCTCAGGTTCTTAATGTCTCATGGCAGAAAGAATTCAGTGAGAGGCAAAGTATAGGTAAGAAGTGGATTTATTTAGGTAGAGATACACTTCACAGACAGAGTAAGGTCCATCTCAGAAGGTGAGAGCTGGCCTCAAGATATTTTGGGTTAGTTTTTTATGGGCTGGGTATGAATGGGAGGATTAATCTAACCATTTCAGGGAAGGAGTGGGATTTCCAGGAACTGGACCACTGCCCACTTTTTTTCTTTGATGGTTGTCCTCAGAACTGTCATGGCACTGATGGGAGTATCATTTAGCTTGGCAATGTGTTAAGATGAGCTTATACTGAGGCTCAGTGGTAGAGAATTTGCCTGCCAAGCAGGAGAAACAGGTTGGATTTCTGGGTCAGGAAGATCCCCTGGAGAAGGAAATAGCAACTGTCTCCCATATTCTTGCCAGGGAAATCCCATGGACAGAGGAGCCTGGTAGGCTACAGTCCATGGGGTCGCAAAAGAATTGGACATGATTTAGTGACTAAACAACAGTATACTAAGGCTCAAAGTCTAGTGGAAGTTGACTTACTCACCATCTTGCATTTATCTAGTTCTAATCAGTTTGTGTTGTGACCTGGGGCTTTATCATTCTTTTAAAATTTGTGCTCTGCCCCCTTCCCTCTTATTTCAATGGTACTTTCAAGGCAAATTTTCATGCTCAGTTGTATGCAAAATACTATTCTTAAAACATCTCTAGTGATTTTCTTTCATGACATTGGTCAGAGCTATTTTTGTTCTTTCTCACTTTATCTTGCTTTGTAGTTGGCTACTTGAAATTCTGACTTGTGTGTAAAATATTGACAAGAAATAAGATACCTTCCCTTTTGCTGGGTAATTTATGTCCTACTAAGACAGGAAGGAAGGGAGCAGGGCACAATTGTTAAAAGAAGGAAGAGGTGAGCAAACCATTGAGAAAAACAGGATATGACAAAAACTAGCTGGAACCAGCGAAAACCAAAATGACAGTGAGCCTGGTCTGGCCACTGATCTTTAGCTCATTATACCTTCATGAGAATACTGGAAAAAAAAATCTCCTGCCAAGACATTTCCAGAGCTGACCATGAAAGGACAAGAAGTAGGTAGTGTCCCAACTCCTAGAAACTCTCACCCTCTCGCCTGGAACAGCAAGAATATTCCTCCCACTTGTTAGCCTATGAAAGTACCCAGCCCATTAAAAACTAACAACCAGCAGATGAATGGATAAGAAAGCTGTGGTACATATACACAATGGAGTATTACTCAGCCATTAAAAAGAATACATTTGAATCAGTTCTAATGAGATGGATGAAACTGGAACCTATTATACAGAGTGAAGTAAGCCAGAAAGAAAAACACCAATACAGTATACTAACGCATATATATGGAATTTAGAAAGATGGTAACAATAACCCTGTGTATGAGACAGCAAAAGAGACACTGATGTATAGATCAGTCTTGTGGACTCTGTGGGAGAGGGAAAGGGTGGGGAGATTTGGGAGAATAGCAGTGAAACAGGTATAATATCATGTATGAAATGAGACGCCAGTCCAGGTTCAATGCACGATACTGGATGCTTGGGGCTGGTGCACTGGGACGACCCAGAGGGAGGGTATGGGGAGGGGGGAGGGAGGGGGGTTCAGGATGGGGAGCGCAGGTGTGCCTGTGGCGGATTCATCTCGATGTTTGGCAAAGCTAGTACAATATTGTGGAGTTTAAAAAAAAAAAAAAACTAACAACCACTTACCCCAGGCCATCCTCGTCTTTTTGAGGCTGGAGCTAGGTGGGCTCCAGGTTAGACATTTATAACCAGCCTCCTATTCACATTTCTTAGAGCAGAAAAAAGGTAGGCTTCAGGCCTGACACTTATAACTAACCTCCTGTTTTTATTTCCTGAGATAGGAGATTGGTGGACTCCAGGTTAGGCATTTACAATCAGCCTCCAGTTTGTACTTCAAATAGAAATAACAACATTAACAGAGTAAATAGCCAGGCTTTGTCTCCTAGGGACACTTTAATATAACAATTTGGCAGAAACAAAGGGGAGCTAAGCTCTATTTGAGTAAAAGATTGTGTGTGTGTGTTCAGTCATTTCCCATTCTGCAGTCATACGGACTGTAGCCTGCCCACCTGGCTCTTCTGTCCATGGGATTTTCCAGGCAAGAATACTGGAATGTGTTTCCATTTCTTCCTCTGGGGGATCTCCCTGACCCAGGGATTGAACCCGTGTCTCCTGCATTGGCAGGCAGGTTCTCTACCACTGAGCCACTTAGGAATCTCAAGTGAAAGATTAAGAGGTCACAAATGTCCCCTCCGTGGGGCAGGGGAGACACTATACATGCACAAAAGTCTCCTCAGGAGTCAAAAGACAGGGGACACCAGCCATAATAAGTCTGCCATTCTCTCCCTTCCCCCCGCACAACTCTTTCGTTGAAATCTATCTTGGCTCAGGGGGGTGCGAGCACACAGGGGATGACCCTGAGGCAAATTAGCCATGGTGGCAAAGCAAGATGATTGGCCAGAAGGAAGACAAAGACCTGGGATACACTCTTAAAAATGATTTAAACGTCCCCAAATGACTTTCTACTGCGTTTGCCCTTGCATCTTTTTGCATATACTCTGCTTTTCAAAAGTACTCTTTACTTTTCTCTTTCTCTTCTGTCTCATCAAGAAAATTTTTTTTTTTTTTTTTTGTCAAGGCATGCAAGGACTGGGGATTTAAGCCCTAGCCACTAGCCTTTGTGGTCTAGCAGTTAGGACTCCGGGTTTTTATCCAAGTGACCAGGGTTCAATTACTGGTCGAGGAACTAATATCTTGCTTCCAGCTACTGCTCACTGCCACTGCTTACTGCAAGCTACCACTGATTGCTGTATGTGCCTGAAAGTCATTCTGTCTATGGAATGTATATCTTCAACCTGTTTTCACTCTACTTCCTCTCACTCTTGAATTTCCTGCACAAAGCCAAGAATCCTCACTTAGTGACCTGGCCCAGGAGCTTACGTGTGTCAGGAACAGATAGTACCTTCTGCACCACTATCACCTAAAACAGATTTTTCTTTTCCAGTTCAATGGAAACATGATTCTATAATTCAAGACGTAAATTTGGTCTAGCACAAGACAAACATATTTGGTCCAAAGTCACTTCAGTGAATTTAAACTGAAAATGTGGACACGTGAAACATGGAAAACAATTTAACTGAGTCTTTAATATCCTGTATTCTATCATTTATATTCATAGTAATTTAAATTATCTATCAGTGTAACAGTATCATAGCCCACAAATATGTGACTTTTGAATTTTTTCTCCTTTTTTGGCTTTTAAAATTCTCTTCAGTTATTTTTTAATTGATATATTCTGGGAGAACTTTTTTTTTCTATGTTTGTATCCTGAGACTTTTAGAAACAAGGAGTTATGAAGAATCTAATAATCACATAGTTAAAGTACATAAGACCATGCCGTTACCAGGATTTAGACTTTTCATAACCTTGCAATATCTAAAATCCCTTTTTCTCCCTGCCTTTGGCCAAGAGAGCAGATGGATAATTACACTCCTCAAAAGACAAATTAAAGAAAAAATTTGGACCAACTCGGTTATTGAAATATAGTGCTAATGGAGGGTTGTGGAGAAATGGCCAAATAAGAGTCTCGAATGACCTTATTTTCCTCCTGGTGACAGTGCTTTCCAGATTAAAAGCTGTTTTCTTTTATTGAAATAGAATAGTGCCAAACATTGAACCTGTTTTGTAAGACATACATCAAGAGGGAAAATATTTCACCACAATGACATGACCTGACATTTTAAAGCAGATAACAAATGACATCTTGTCAATGGCACCAATTTATTATTCCCTCTCTTGTACCTTGGTGCCACAGCGGGATGCACGCTCCTTTTAATCATGGGATTGTGTTAAACAAATTTTTACCAGCAGAGACTATAAAAGGCCCCTCATCATTTCCGAGTATCCTGACCTCTTGACTGTCCCCACTGCAGCATATAAAGACAAAGGCTATGCTAAATTTTTCATCATTTTATTCCATTTCAGATCCAATTATGTGAGAGTCTTCCATCACTTACAGGGGTGTATATGCTATAACAGGAAGTGCCGCACATTAATCAGACTCTTTTTATCCAGCAGACACCAGTGCTAAATCACATTACTTCACAAAAAAGGAACATGAAATAGAGGCAAACGTACAAGGAGGGTGCTCTCTTTTGCGCAGTTACAATAGGAGGTGACTTGTGCGGGTGGCCTTCCCATCAAGTCCCAGAGAGTATCAAAGAGCATTTTGTTTTTCATGTTTTCTGCCACATTCCTCCCCAAAAGGACCCTCTTCTCCCACTTGCTTTAATGTTCCTCTGCCAGTTCATATCACAGAATCCACCACTTTAAACACTGCCCTGGGCAATGACTTTCTAGTTGAACTGTTGTAACTAATCGGCCTGTAAGCTGAAAAATGACCAGCTTGACACTTGTTCAGCCCTCTTAGCAATGAAAATTCTCCCTTTATCTCAGCAGTCTCTTTACAAGCACGTAGGACAAAGACCTTAGATGCTGAATATTTCTGACAAATGACATTGAAATTGTGGATCTGAGGGAAGCAGAAAGATTTACATTACTAAATAATCTTAACTATTTGGGAGTTAACACTTTCTTAATAATATTTCAAAATTCTATGTGATTGCTTAACCATTATGAAGATAAGTTGCTTATGATTTCAAAGAAATGTATAAAAGTATATTATAAAAGTTAAATAACTTTCATTGAAAAAATTAATGGAAAATATAAGGATCTCTTTATACAAAAAGGGATAAGGCTTATAGTTCAAAATAGACACACTTATAAATACTAATAACTTGTGTTTGGGCAAGTTACATTATCTTTCAGAGTCTTGATTTATTCCTTTAAGAAACAGGAATAATATTATCACTTACTTCATAGAGTTGGGGCCACTAAATGAGCTAATATCTGTAAACCATCAGTAATAATAGTTGATAATGCTAGCCACTTAATAGATATTGTTCTTTGTTAATATCATCATGAAATTCTAAAATATGCCTAGAGTAAAAGAAATAAATATAATTATTGCTTTGACTTCTTCCAAGGACTGATTGGAAAGAGTAATCTCAATTGCTTTAGATTCAAACTGTGTACTTAGTTTTACTGAAGAAAATATCATAATTTTCTTTAAGATACTCTTTCATAAGAAAGTTTTAATAGCCTAAAAAAATAAAATCTAAGTTCTTAAAAAATCTATCTATAAATTAGTGGGTGTATTAAGATAATTTGCCCATATCAATGATACTTCCACTTAAGATAAAATATTCAAAAGATTTTTGAACTCTATGCATTTTGAGTATTTGATTAATAAATAAGAAATACATACTTTGTTCAAAGATTAAGTCAAAGAGTAATAGAAATGGATATTTAAGATGTAGTAGAAAAGGGGCATTGCTAATAGAACAAATTTCTGAATAAGATAATATGAGAAATGAGTGATCAAAAGAACAGGTGAAGTGTTGACACTGAAAAAAGGGAAGGACAACTCTCTTCCTAAAACTGGGAGCAAAGGAATAATATGAGAGGGGGCATAGTGAGATAAACTTATTGGTGTGAAGGCAGAAAGATGAAAGAAATATACCTGACAACCTCAACTATGTACGTAAGGTTGAAAACAAAAATCATACCTGAGATTAAATGGAATGAAACAGATAAAATGACTTAGGGGGAATGGTAAAGGTTCAGAACTGTTCTGAAAGTAAAAGGGGAAGAAGAAGGTGATTTAAAAAAATGAATTATTATTGCAAGCCTAGCTACCCTTCATGACCCTGAATTTACAAAGTTGTATGATTTTCTTCCAGCTTTCCTGGTGGCTCAGTGGTAAAGAACTTGCTTGCCAACGCAGGAGACTAGGGTTCAACTCCTGGGCAGGGAAGATCTCCTCAAGAAGGAAATGGCAACCCACTCCAGTCACTCTTACCTGAGAAATCCAATGGACAGAGAAGCCTGGCGGGCTACAGTCCACAGGGTCTCAGAGTCTGACACGACTTAGTGACTGAGCATGCATGCACATGATTTTCTTCAGTAATTCTCAGCAGTCTGAGATGGAAGAAAGGAGCAACTATGGAAATAATAATTGGCTTTCCTGGTGGCTCAGCTGGTAAAGAATCCACCTTCAATGCAGGAAACCCTGGTTCAATCCCTGGGTTGGGAAGATTTCCTGGAGAAGGAAATGGCAACCCACTCCAGTATTCTCACCTGGAGAATCCTATGCATGGAGGAGCCTGGTGGGCTACAGTCCATGGGAATAATTGAGATAATAGATTTTCCTAAGCAGGTACTAGAGTGGTGCTAGGACTTCAGATAAATTAGCTCAGGCTATATTCTCCACCTATGGGAAAATTAAAATGATTGACATGCCTGTAGAAAGGATGCACCCCCATTTGTCTAAAGGCTACGCCTATGTGGAGTTTGAGAATCCAGATGAGGCTGAGAAGGCGCTGAAGCACATGGATGGAGGTAAGTCAAGCCCTGCTCTGATCTGTCCCAGACCAGCTGCCCACCATACCTGGTGTGATGAGAACTGATTTCCAGTCTGGCTGCATGTGAGAATTTCCTTGGAGCTCTGTCAAGATTCCAGTTCTTAATCAGTGGGTGTGTGTGTTTACCAAAAACATGTTTTACAGAGCATTATTCTTGAAAAAGTATTCATCAAATATGAATATATTAGCATTTTAAGAATATTTCAATCTGTTAAAAGTTAAGGATCAAATGAAAGATTTTGTTTTCTTCACAAAATATTTGACTATAATGAAACATTTTTATATGGGAATGTTTTCTTTAATCCTGAGTTACTTTCTGTTTTGCTAAAACTTAGCATTTTTAGGATAAATTTCTGAATCCACAAATTTTACCTCTTTCCTAAAATGCATCTTAACTGTTGACGACATTTACAGCCACTTTGTATTGGCTTTGACAACCTTTGAAGGACTGTGAACATTTGTCAGTCATTTCGCATCTTGAATAGGCAGCATTTTGAATGTGGGTTTCACTGGGCCCACTTGCTGCTTCTGTCCTCCAGGCAGCTGAGCTGAGCCAGGACTGCCCAAGCCCCATGCGGGCTGCCAGGCCGAATGGGGAGAAGAGTCTGAACCCCTGAGAACCTTGGCATCCTTGGAGGCCCTCTTACATGTTTGAAAGATAATTGCCCTTGAGCCCTGGTAGAGTTTGTATATTACAAAATGTTCCTTGGTACTTCTAAGTCTTTCAATCTCCTTAAATCCCCCTAGAGTGTTTTCAGGAGTTCAGCATAAACTAGGATCCGTCAAACTGCAGGCATCAGCTCTTAACTTTGTGAGTCATGCCTTTGTTTTAGAGACTGTCAGTCTTGTGTTTGACGGAGTCTGAGCACTTGCTAAAAATTTAGGAGGCTTAGACACATTCAGGATGAGTGTGATGATAAATATTCCACCTTGTCTTAAGATTCTGGTAGGACTTTTTCTCTGTTTTCTTGTATTGTGCTGAATGGAACTGCTCAGTCTCCAGAAAGAAATGGAAGGGCTTGGTTTTTACTGGCAGTTAGCTAGAGGATAGGAGAAGGCAATGGCACCCCACTCCAATACTCTTGCCTGGAAAATCCAATGGACGGAGGAGCCTGGAAGGCTGCAGTCCATGGTATCACAAAGAGTCGGACAAGACTGAGTGACTTCACTTTCACTTTTCACTTTCATGATTGGAGAAGGAAATGGCAACCCACTCCAGTGTTCTAGCCTAGAGAATCCCAGGGACAGGGTAGCCTGGTGGGCTGCTGAATGTGGTCGCGCAGAGTCGGACACAACTGAAGCGACTTAGCAGCAGCAGCAGAATACTCACACCAAACCTGTAAGGCAGCTATTTTTAATTTCTATTTTACAGATGAAGGAACTGTAAATTTTAAGTGATTTGCTGAAAGCCACAGAAGGTAGTACAATCTAGTTTCATCTGAATACCAAAATCTTTTGTTCTTTGTTCCACAGCTAGTCATAATAATGGAGGATCCAAAGGTGAATCTATGCTGAAGAAATAACAGTGGGAATGCGGTGGGCTAAAGGGTATACCAGACCATCTGACCTGCCTCTTGAGAAACCTGTATGCAGGTCAGGAAGCAACAGTTAGAACTGGACATGGAACAACAGACTGGTTCCAAATAGGGAAAGGAGTAGGTCAAGGCTGTATATTGTCACCCTGCTTATTTAACTTATATGCAGAGTACATCATGAGAAACGCTAGGCTGGAAGAGGCACAAGCTAGAATCAAGATTGCCGGGAGAAATATCAATAACCTCATATATGCAGATGACACTACCCTTATGGCAGAAAATGAAGGGGAACTAAAAAGCCTCTTGATGAAGGTGAAAGAGGAGAGTGAAAAAGTTGGCTTAAAGATCAACATTCAGAAAATGAAGATCATGGCATCTGGTCCCACCACTTCATGGGAAATAGATGGGGAAACAGTGGAAACAGTGTCAGACTTTATTTTTCTGGGCTCCAAAATCACTGCAGATGGTGACAGCAGCCATGAAATTAAAAGACGCTTACTCCTTGGAGGGAAAGTTATGACCAACCTAGATAGCATATTGAAAAGCAGAGATATTACTTTGCCAACAAAGGTCCGTCTAGTCAAGGCTATGGTTTTTCCTGTGGTCATGTATGGATATGAGAGTTGGACTGTGAAGAAAGCTGAGTGCCGAAGAATTGATGCTTTTGAACTATGGTGCTGGAGAAGATCCTTGAGAGTCCCTTGGACTGCAAGGAGATCCAACCAGTCCATTCTGAAGGAGATCAACCCTGGGATTTCTTTGGAGGGAATGATGCTAAAGCTGAAACTCCAGTACTTTGGCCACCTCATGCGAAGAGTTGACTCATTGGAAAAGACTCTGATGCTGGGAGGGATTGGGGGCAGGAGGAGAAGGGGACGACAGAGGATGAAATGGCTGGATGGCATCACTGACTCGATGGATGTGAGTCTGAGTGAACTCCGGGAGTTGGTGATGGACAGGGAGGCCTGGTGTGCTGCGGTTCATGGGGTCACAAAGAGTCGGACACGACTGAGCGACTGAACTGAACTGAACTGAAAGGGTAATGACGATTTATTTTGATGTACGGCAAAAATCACCCCAATACTGTTAATTATCCTCCAATTAAAAATAAACACATAAAAAAGAAAGTCTTTGACTCATTTTATATGGTTAGACAAAAAAAAATCACATAATTAATATATATTTTGTGCAGGGGTTCAAGAGAGTGGAGAGTTAACCTGGCAATGGTATCTGGCTTAAGGGAAAGTTAATAATTTCAGTTTTAATATGTTGTGTTTGAGGCTATAATGAGAAATATGACTAGTAATACTAGGAATACCTGTATTCCAGGTAGCAGTTTGGTGTTCACAATATGAATTTTAAAGAGATATGGTTGGGGATAAAGATCTGTATCTGATTTTATTTGAAAGATAACTTAGAACAATGAAATTCCCATTGTAGGAAGTAAAGGAGGGGAAAGAGAAAATCCATATAGAATATACATTCAAAGTTGAATAGCATACATTCAAATTTTGGCAGTAAAAATGCAGCGAAAAATATTCAAACTAATAGGAGGGAACAATGAGAGGGTTGTTCTCATATAAACTAAAAGTAGTTTGGTGTTTAGTAACTGCTCCTTGGAGACTAAGAACAGAAATGGGAATGATAATCTAGATATATCCATATTTCACTGTATGATTATTGACTTCAGAAAGAACAAATTTTCAAAGAGAAGTATGAAGAGATTCTAGATTACAATGTTACATATGTACCATATATAAGTATTATTTATTTACTTAATAGACTCATATTTTGGTCATGACATGCAAAAATGTATCTTTCAAATATTACCCTTTATAATTTCTTTATACTTGAGGTACCAACCTTTTAAAGGACAAATTAACCTAGGTTCTATATAAGTCATCCTTTGCCAGTACAAAATTCACTCATTTTCAGTTTAGCCCAGTCTCATTTTAGTTCACCATTTGCAGGGTCCTCTTCTTGTTTCTCATCCTGCTTCTATTACTAAGCTCCAGGGGCCCTAGCAGTTAGGAGCAATCCTGCCTCACTCTCACCTGAGGGCCACACTGGTCTTCTCCTCCTGATAGAAAATGCCCGGTGTAGTTCTTGATGTTGACACCTCTGCCCTTTGCTCTGCTGGTTCTGTCGCAATAATCCCAGCCACAACATTGTCCCTCAGTGTGCAGCCTCTGAATCACCAACCATGTATTTCTGGGCCTGGTTGCTGAAGGACTGGCTATTATCTACACCTTTCTGAGGGCTGCAAGTACTCAAGGGTCAGTGGTTACTCTTATTTCTCTATAAAGCCCTCTTCCTCACTTTTGTGAGGCTACTGACTACTGGCTCTTCAGACATATCAGGAGATGTGCAAGCTGGCCCCTACACTACCTCTTACTGTAGTTGTTTTTTTTTTTTCTTTTCTCTTTTGCCTCTCTCAACTCTGAGAATTCTTTATGTGATAACTAGAAAAGAAAATCTCTATGTTCATTTCACAGCCTCAATTATTATTATTTTATCTGATGAATCCTTTCACAATTAGAAGCTGTGAATGAGGGTTTTTTGTTTGTTTGTTTTTCCAGTCTATTTATGACAACTGCCCTGGTGCCAAAGCTCAGAGTCTCTCAGTCGATGAGTCAAGTAGGGGACTCACATGAGAAAATGAAAAATACATGCTATTTATTACCTCGTGTTATTCATCTTCCTTATTTATCACATCTTTTCCAGAAAAGGATTTATGGCAGCTTTCATATATTTAGATAAATTGAAGTAAAAAGCAAATGGCAGTGGGGGAGAAGGAAAGCAAAAGAAAAAAATATGAGATCAATTCAAGAATGCCATAAAGGCATCTAACTTGCTTGCAGCCAGCCACACACCTGACTCTTGAGTTCTGAAGCAGTCAAAGGAAAGAGGGCATTAGAGGAAACATGTTGCCCAGTGCCAATAAAAAAGAAGCTCACCTGTTGCCTAGAAGCAGCACAGTGATTCCTAGCACTGAATCCAGAGACAAACTTCTCCTTTGAGTCCTCATAAAAAGGGACACTGTGACACAGTGAACAGTATCCTCAAGAAATTGTTGCAGTAACTACATCAAAGTAGTTTTATGGAACTGTTTATTACTGAGTCCTGCAGTGCAGGCCCAGGGTACAATGCCAAGGGGAAAGCATAATTGACTAGAAATATTTCTGTGGAGGACAATGTTTGGTTGTCTGGGTGTGCATTTCTCTGTTTTTCAGCCCTAACCCATGGGTTGATTTTAATGATTCCTTTATGTGGATTCAATTACACTTCAGAAATTTTTCCAGATATTATTCTCTTAACTCAAGTTTTGATGGCTACTGAGCAGCAGTAATTTGTAGTTGGATTCCCTAACAAATGCTTGGAATGCAAGTGCTTTGTGTTATTGATGAAGATCAGGGTTGCACACTTTAATGTTCTGTGGCCTGGGAGTAGACCAGCATTTCTAAGGAAAGAGGAGGGGCCTTTGAAGGAGCTGGGATAATGATACCCCATTTCTACTTAGAAAATGCCTGTTGGGAAGGGTTGGTCCCAAATTTCCTCAGGAGGCACTTTGGAGTCTGCTTTAACTTATAGATAAAAAGGCCCTTTGAATCTAACCACAATAATTTCAGCCTGAAAAAAATGTATACTTTGTGTATTTAAATACTAAGAGCAATTATGAAATGCAGCTCAGCCTCTACAGACCATTTAACCTTGAGCTTTGTAATTTCAGAGCATGTCCTGAAAAATAAATTGATGGCAAATCATATATAGAGGTAAATAGATGAGTCAAAATTAGTCTAAAATTTGAGTCTAAAGTCAAATAAGTGTTGCCTTTTTACCTAACAAAAATAATAAGGTTGTTTTTAGTGGGGCTAATTAACACCTCTACTTTGACAGTAATTAAGTAGTGAATCAATGTGGAATTTTAGAATCATAAATTTCATTCATAGCCAATAATTTAAAAATATATTTTAAAAATAAAATTCTTAAAAAAAAATGGAGTTCAGTATGTTTACTGTGGCAATAGAGCTAACGTTATAGAATCAGCTGTGGTAAAGTGTGGCCTCTGTCCTACAGCATACAGGCTTTGCTTGTTTTAATTGGGATATGGTTGCTTTACAATGTTGTATTAGTTTCTGCTGTAGACTGAAGTGGATCAGCCATATGTATACATTTATCCCCTCCCTCTTGGACCACCCCACGAACCCATCCTCTCCAGGTCACCACATGGCCCCGAGCTGAGCTCCTTGCACTACACAGCTGGTTCCCACTAGCTGCTTCACACATGGCAGTGCACATCCGTCAGTCCCTGTCTCCCAGGACATCTCCCCCACCCCCAGCCAGCCTCCGCCTGGCCATCCTGCCCTGTGCCCACGTGTCTATTCTCTACCAGTGAGTCTCTAAATTATTAGAGCCACCATGGAGAAGAGTACTGAGGTTCCTTTAAAAAAACTAAAAAGAGAACTACCATATGCTCCAGCAATCCCACTGCTGGGCATATCCCTTGAGAAAATCTTAATTCAGAAACTATAGATGTTTTTTTAAACTTCATGTTTAGACTAAACTTTACCAAAACAGAACATTTTCTTTTTGACTGTTACATCTCTAGCCTTCAGAACAGTACCCAGAACACAGCAGTTATTAAAAGCTGAAATATGTGCTGTAATTAAAATAAATAGTATTCTCTGGTAAGACAAAAAAGTAAAAAGCATAAAGAGATGTTATAGTTTCTGAGTAAGTATTACACATTTAAAAGTATACAGTGTAAGTTTGTATTAAAATCATATTGACCTTTAATTGGGTGACTTTTTATTCCTTCTTTAATTAAAAAATTGGCTATCACATTTTAATCAATACTCTATCATATCCATGGAGAATGCTATAACCAATATAATATTTTTACAAGGCATTTTTGCCTGCTTCTTTGAAATCAGACCTCTAAATATATGATCTTAACAAAATTTATAGCCTGATTATGATCCGATTTAGAAACTAAAATATACAGTTTTATGTTTCTAACACAAGCTTATTGAGTTAGAAAGATTAATATGATGAGAGAAAAGCTCCCAAAATTTTAGGGACAGTGGTTCTGCATTTGCAGGTTATTATAATAATCAAAATATGGTAAATGCCAGTTGCTTCTTATGTGCTTAATCTGATGATATATTCATGTTACTATGATGTCTTTATGAAGCTAAGTACTGAGTATCAGATTAAATGTCTTAGCAGGCTCAAAAACCAAAGTCAGAACCCTTAATTTAAGTTTGAATTAATCCGGGTTGCCATTTGCGTGCTTTTTGATAATAGTCCACCCAAAATGACATGAGTATAGAGATTTTTATCTCAAAATGATATCCCTGCCAGCACCACCAACTGTTGAATGTTAAATATGAGATTAGGCAGGTGCAGAGATTTTTAGTTACCTACAAAAAGCAGTATGTAGACACCCAAGCCAAACAGCTCATACACTAACAAAAATCAACATCCAAACCATCTGCCCATGGAGCAAACATGCCAGTCATTTTTCCATTTGACTGGCAGTATTTCTAGAAATGGATGATTTTAAACATTATTTCTGACCCAGAAAAAAAACAAAACAAAACAACCCACCACCACCACCACCAGCACCACCACAGAGCTTTAGTTTTATTTACCTGGCAATTGAGCTGATTCTAGGCAAAGTTATGAGGTTAAAAAAAAGTCTTCAGGTTGCGGCCCTTGCTCTTTCATTTGCCTGCCTCCCCATTACCAGTTTATACTTACATGCTCATCCTGGCATTTATTAACTCTTGCTGGCTGCCTACCAGTGACTAGGATGAGCTGATGCTTGCATCTGATTTATTTCCTCTTAGGCAAGACATGTTTTTTAGGACTTTACTTATAGGTGATTACCTGTAGTAATTAAATCAGATCTAATCAATTCTTGATGATTAGACTACCTATTAAGTTATAATTCCTAGGTTAAAAATGACTTATCTTTATAAAATATGCTTCCTCCTCCCCATTAAAAATCTTTAAAGACTAAGTTAAATTCTTAAAATATTTGTATATCTCTAGTTTGCTTGGGAAATGTTTGAGAAATTGTTTGCTTACTCCATGCTCCTAAAATTAGAGGTTTTAAGGAGCATTGCAATGTCTACTCACCTCTGGCATACTCCGCTTGGAAAACTCTACCGACAAATGACTCTGCCTCTATTTGGTAGAGGTAGCAGAAGGTCAGAGTCCCTGAGGTTTGGCAGGCTCTGAAATTTTAAAAGGACATAATTCCTGACTGAACAGACTGAAATTCTTATTCATTTAGTGAGATGCTAGACTGGATTTAACAATAACAACAACAAAAATTCATCTGCTAGTCTGTATGTTTAAATTAGGGGCTACTTGAATCAGAAAGAAAACAAAATAGATGTTGACTTGTATCATTTTATATTTTATTTTCTACTTTAATATACTCTGATGCAGTTTATTTCTACTTTTAAAAGGAGAAGGACTAGGTATAGGGAATTCTGTAATATTTATCCTGTCTTTCTTTCAGGATAGAGTATCCAATTATATCTTTTGCATAATGCGAAATCTTCACCATCACAGAGAACACATTTTAAATTTATGGCTCAGAGGGATTTCAATCATCTCTGGCATTCAGCACTCAAGGCGTTTCAGATATTTATTCAGAGCAGTATAGCAGAAAGTACACAACAGATTGCAATTTAAATGCTGTACTTTTTGAAACATATATTTGCAGTAAAAACTTGGAGAATATATAAAATAAGAATGCATTATGAGTACTGTACATTTGGACTACATGTTTTGAGAGAATTCTTACATTCTTCCATTTAACAGACAAATGTCTCAGGGTAGCTCTATTCATGGAAGAACACATCTGATGTTCTGATCCTAAAGCCATGTACATTGTTTTGTGTCCACTTTAGGGACACCTCCATGTGGAGATCATTACTCTATGCAGTAGAGGTCAAATAAAAATTCTGTAATATTGCAGTTATTTTTTGGCTCCAAAAAACCAAACAATAATGCAGAAGATATACTGGAAGACTGGGTACCAGGAAGATAAGAAGTCATTGCAGGGACTTAGTGATCCAAGGAAGAATCCACCTTGCAATGCAAGAGACATGGTTTTGATACCTGGTCAAGACCTTTTAGAACACCCAAAAAAGATGTCCTTTTCATTATAGGGGACTGGCATGTGAAAGTAGGAAGTCAAGAAACACCTGGAGTAACAGGCACATTTGGCCTTGGAATACAGAATGAAGCAGGGCAAAGGCTAAGAGCTTTGCCAAGAGAACGCACTGGTCATAGCAAACACCCTCTTCCAACAACACAAGAGAAGACTCTACACATGGATATCACCAGATGGCCAACACGGAAATCAGACTGATTATATTCTTTGCAGCCAAAGAGGGAGAAGCTCTATACACTCAGCAAAAACAAGACTGGGAGCTGACTGTGCCACAGATCATGAACTCCTTATTGCCAAATTCAGATGTAAATTGAAGAAAGTAGGGAAAACTACTAGACTATTCAGCCATGATCTAAATCAAATCCCTTATGATTATACAGGGGAAGTGAGAAACAGATTTAAGGTACTAGATCTAATAGACAGAGTGCCTGATGAACTATGGACAGAGGTTGGTGACATTGTATAGGAGACAGGGAACAAGACCATCCGCAAGAAAAAGAAATGCAAAAAAACAAAATGGCTGTCTGAGGAGGCCTTACAAATAGCTGTGAAAAGAAGGAAACTGAAAAGCAAAGGAGAAAAGGCAAGATATACCCATTTGAATGCAGAGTTCCAAAGAATAGCAAGGAGAGATAAGAAAGCTTTCCTCAGTGATCAGTGCAAAGAAAACAATAGAATGGGAAAGACTAGAGGTCTCTTCAAGAAAATTAGAGATACCAAGGGAACATTTCATGCAAAGATGGGCTTAATAAAGGACAGAAATGGTATAGACCGAACAGAAGCAGAAGATATTGAGAAGAGGTAGCAAGAATACACAGAAGAACGGTACAAAAAAGATCTTCACGACCCCAATAATCACAATGGTGTGATCACTCATCCAGAGCCAGACATCCTGGAATGTGAAATCAAGTGGACCTTAGGAAGCATCACTACAAACAAAGCTAGTGGAGGTGATAGAATTCCAGTTGAGCTATTTCAAATCCTAAAAGATGATGCTATGAAAGTGCTGCACTCAATACGTCAGCAAATTTGGAGAACTCAGCAGTGGCCACAGGACTGGAAAAGGTCAGTTTTCATTCCAATCCCAAAGAAAGGCAAAGCCAAAGAATGCTCAAACTATTGCACAATTGCACTCATCTCACACGCTAGTAAAGTACTACTCAAAATCTCCAAGCCAGGCTTCAGTAATACATGAACTGTGAACTTCCAGATGTTCATGTTGGTTTTAGAAAAGGCAGAGGAGCCAGAGATCAAATTGGCAACATCTGCTGGATCATCAAAAAAGCAAGAGAGTTCCAGAAAAATATCTTCTTCTGCTGTATTGACTATACCAAAGACTTTGACTATGTTGCTGCTAAGTCACGTCAGTCGTGTTCGACTCTCTGTGACCCCATAGACGGCGGCCCACCAGGCTTCTGTCCCTGGGATTCTCCAGGCAAGCATATTGAAGTGGGTTGCCATTTCCTTCTCCAATTTGAATATGTGGATCACAACAAATTGTGAAAAATTTTGAAAGAGATGGGAATACGTGACCACCTGACCTGCATCTTGAGAAATCTGTATGCAGGTCAGGAAGCAACAGTTAGAAGTGGACATGGAACAACAGACTGGTTCTAAATGGGAAAAGGAGTACGTCAAGGCTGTATATTGTCACCCTGCTCATTTAACTTCTATGCAGAGTACATCATGAGAAATGTTGGGCTGGAGGAAGCACAAGCTGGAATCAAGATTTCTAGGAGAAATGTCAATAACCTCATGTATGCCGATGACATAACCCTTATGGCTGAAAGCAGAGAACTAAAGAGCCTCTTGATGAAAGTGAAAGAGGAGAGTGAAAGAGCTGGCTTAAAACTCAACATTCAGAAAACTAAGACCATGGCATCAGGTCCCATTACTTCATGGCAAAAAGATGGGGAAACAGTGGAAACACTGACAGACTATTTTCTTGGGCTCCAAAATCACTACAGATGGTGACTGTAGCCATGAAATTAAAAGATGCTTGCTCCTTGTTCAACCTAGACAGCATATTAAAAAGATGAGACATGACTTTACCAACAAAAGTCTGTCTAGTCAAAGCTATCGTTTTTCCAGTAGTCACGTATGGGTGTGAGAGTTGAACTATAAAGAAAGCTGAGCACTGAAGAATTGATGCTTTTGAACTGTGGTGTTGGAGAAGACTCTTGAGAGTCCCTTGGACTGCAAGGAGATCCAACCAATCTATCCTAAAGATCAGTCCTGAGTGTTCATTGGAAGGACTGATGTTGAAGCTGAAATTCTAGTACTTTGGCCACCTGATGCGAAGAGCTCACTCATTTGAAAAGACCCTGATGCTGGGAAAGATTGAGGGCAGGAGGAGAAGGGGACGACAGAGGAAGAGATGGTTGGATGGCATCACTGACTCGATGGACATGGATTTGGGTAAACTCCGGGAGTTGGTGATGGACAGGGAGGCCTGGCGTGCTGCGGTTCATGTGGTCGCAAAGAGTCAGACATGAACGAGTGACTGAACTGAACTAACTGAACAGGCAACTAAGATCTCACATGCCACAGAGCAGCTAAAAGTCTGAGTTGCTGCAACTACTGAAGCCTGTGTGCCACAACTTAAAGAGTCCGTGTGCGACAAAGAAAAATCCTGCGTGATGCAACTAAGACCCAACTCAGCCAAATAAATATATATATTTCAAAAAAAACTCATTGCAATGATCCATGAGGCCTAAAAAAGTCTTCAATTAAGAAGAAAGAGCGGAGAAGGCAATGGCACCCCACTCCAGTACTGTTGCCTGGAAAATCGCATGGGCGGAGGAGCCTGGTGGGCTGCGGTCCATGGGGTCGCTGAGTCGGACACGACTGAGTGACTTCACTTTCACTTTTCACTTTCATGCATTGGAGAAGGAAATGGCAACCCACTTCAGTGTTCTTGCCTGGAGAATCCCAGGGACGGGGGAGCCTGGTGGGCTGCCGTCTATGGGGTCGCACAGAGTCGGACACGACTGAAACAACTTAGCAGCAGCAGCAGCAAGAAGAAAAAGAGAGAGAAAGAATAAGTGAGTAATGAGGAGGGATTATCATTTTTTAGAAAGATAAAGAAAAGAATGTCAATCCATGTGAAAGAATGAGCTGCATTAGCAAATAGATGGGATTAAGGCATGTAGCACTATATGAGAAGAATTTTTGTAAAATTTATATTGAAGGAATTTTTAGACAATGAAATATCCATCAGAAAAGAAGTTATTACCAAGGACAGTTTATCAAGAGTTTCAGGCTGTTGACAGTGAGTACAGCCTCCAGGTTGCTCAGCTGGTAAAGAATTTGCCTGCAAAGCAGGAGACCCCAGTTAGATTCCTGGGTCAGGAAGATCCCCTGGACCAGGGATAGGGTACCCACTCCAGTATTCTGGGGCTTCTCTGGTGCCTCAGAAGGTAAAGAATATGCCTTAAGGTGGGAAACCTGGGTTCGATCCCTGGGTTGGGAAGATCCACTGGAATAGGGAAAGACTACCCACTCCAGTATTCTTGCCTGGAGAATTCCATGGACAGAGGAGCCTGGCAGGCTGCAGTTCATGGGGTTGCAGAGTTGGACATGGCTGAGCAACTTTGTCACACACACACAGCTTGGCTAGCACAACTGCTGAAAGTAAGCTGGTCTTACTATGAAACATCATAAATGAAGAGAAGCCTTAATCTCTCTGTGTGCACACAAATCTAAAGGAAAAGCAAGAGAATAAAAGAACCTTAAAGAAAATGATTTGGTGGTTGACAATACAAAGAAAAGCTTTAGACATATCAAAGAGTTTGGAAATAGTCCAGTGGGATTTGGAAATAAGGATCTCTTGTAATGTCTGTGAGACTAATTTTATTAAAATTGTGGAAATGGAAGTCAAATTGCAATTGACTTAGGTGGTGGGGAACTGGGGAAATTAGGAAAGCAAGTGAGGGCAGTACCTTTTAAATAATTAAAAGTGATTATTATGGTCACTAAGAGAAGGAAGGAGACAGAGTCTCAACTTGAAGGATGTGAATGTTCAGAAAAAGTACAACTGCTCATTAAAAAAAAAAAATATGGAAGGAAACAAACTGAGTATATTTCTATAAATGAGGGGCAAAAGAGAAATGCAGCCAAAATATCTGGAAAAGGCTAGAGAACATTGATGAGGCAACCCAAGATAGGGCAAAGTGTACAGGTGGCAGTGTGACCCTCAGGAGCAGGAAACGTGAGTATTGTTATGTGTAGATGGGAACCGGAAGAGGAAGTGGCTTGGCACTTTCCCCAATGGCAGCGCTATCTTATTTATGAAGTAACAAAAGATATGCTGATGGCGAGGCACGGAGAACTCCTTTAGGATGAGGAGAGAGAATATTTGAATGCAATGTGCACCTTAAGGATAAATAGCCTAATCACTAAGGAATCTCTGAAGATGGTGGCTGTTTTTAATATTGCTCTCACTAGTGCTTATCACTACACTCTTTATGAGTCCCACACATATTTATTGAGATCAGCCTATTTGTGCCTGGAACTGTATTAAGATATAGCAAGTTTTACAAGACAAGGAGAAAAGGTGGCTCTTCAGGGAGCTTGCGCTTCTGTTCTGTCAGGTAGCATTAGGCCAAGGAAAATCGTTTATTTCAGCCCATTCTCTTCTTGTATTGAACAGTATTTCACTGTCATATTACTCTATTTGCTGTTCACATGTGACTGCTTCATGGTTTCCTTGTACTTCCCTAGGAATGTTACCTGTATTTTGAAAATGGAGAAAGCATCCATAATAACATTTTGTTCTTTCTTCTTTTGCCTTCAAATTTATTTTATTGCTTATTTATTAGTGCTGCCTGCTGTGAGCGGCTCTATCCTGATTTAGCATCCTCAGGGATGACTATATTAAGGTGATCATCCTTTTGTAAGATCAGTAACCAGCACACTAACCACAAAGCTCATTCCACTAACTCATGAAAACAATGTTCATTTATTTTTAGCTTATCCAGTTATCTTCAAACTGCTTTTTCAGGTATACATCACCACTCTTCCTATATCTATAGTGTTTTCAACATTTGTTATTTTTTCAGTATAGTAATTTAGAATGTTTGCCTCTCTCAAATTTTATGAAATAAAACTGCAATCTTTTAGCCATTGCCATTATGCTAATTTATGCATTTGTTCATTTATTTATGGCACATGAATACTTCATAAATAATAGGGATATAATTAGCTACTTAAGTGTAAAAAGCACTTACTAGAATAAAAATACTTACCTGACAGAAAGGTTTAAAAATATAACTTTTTTTCTATATATTCACTCCATGCTTACTAAAAATGGTAGTGGAAATTACTAGTTCCCCTTCTATCTCTGCAAAGCATCCATTCCTTTTCTTTGCCACCAGGAAGCAGTCATTTAGTTCCAGTGAGTTGATCACATCACTGACAGCAGAAAAGAAACTCTACCATTCAGTGTAAATCACACATCCCCACCTCATTGACTGTCCAGGGAACTTGCGCTAAGTAGGTTCAACCAGAATGAAGTGCACAACAGTTACTCTCTGGTTGGGGGCTTTTTCCCCCTGATGGTGTGGTACTCAGATGTGACATGTGGCCCTACTGCAGCGGAGGGGGTTTGTTGAAGCAAGGGGCTGATCCACAGAACAGAAGCGATCAATCCTATAATGAGCCAGGTCTGCCTTATCTCTGGTTATTTCAAGCAAATAAGCTAATAAAATTCCTTTACAGTTTGCACAACATCAACTTCCTAATTATTACAAAACCCTGCTATAAAAAAATAGTGTGGTAGAAACCCTTTGAAGCTAGACACACTGATGAGTTATCCCTATTCAATGAGATACTGATGTCTACATGTTTCTGAAACTCAGATTTTTCCCTGGGTAATGGGGATAATCATAGTATGGTGTGGTTATCATAAGAATTAAAATAATATATTTAGAAAAGCTACCACATAGTACATTTATTGTTACAAGGTAGTATTAAGAATACTATATCAAAGAAGAGAGTTTTGGACACAATCATCTAAGTAAAATACTCCCTAGGCTGATTTTTTGAAGTCTCAATTCATGTAACTAAGGCACTGCTATCTGCAGATGAGCAAGAGCCATACTAATCGCATACCCATTGGCACTGGAACTAGTTTTATAATCTTCATCTTCTGGAATTTCCGTGCCCACTGAGTGAAATCTTACTTCATATAATACATTTTACTGGTTTCTCTGAATGGGCATCAATATCTTCATTGCATTCTAAGTTTTCGGCAAAAGATATGAAGAACTCTCCAGCCTAATTTTTTTTTTTTTTTCCTTGAGATGCTAACTACTAACTATTCCTGGTTACCAGGTGCTGGATCTGATCCTCTAAATTCTTATCGAGAGCAGTGGTTCTTCAGAATGGTCAGATAGTCTATAACCTCCCTGCTGCCTCATCTTTGTAAATCCTTGGAATTATCCGGAGACTTCTTCAATGTCTATGCGATTTCTCTCCCATCAGACTCTGAGCACTAACCCTGGGTTGGCTTGAATTTTATCTGCTTCTTTGCACATTGCAATTGAACCTGAAGACCACTTCCCCATCCCTTCTTCAGGAGCAATCCTCACAGCAAGGTTGGATTTTCAGGGCTTAGCACTACTCTTGTTTGCATTTTCTCTCTCTTAAGGCATGCTACTGAGAGAGCTTAATGCGCTTCATGAGCTCTCTTAAATTCAGAAAAAAATTAAACTTATGCATAACTATAAATATTTTCAGAAATCTTTAGAGTCAAACAACTGAAATACATTCCATTTTTTTTAACTTTCAAAAACTTTAGCTAACATTGCTGCTGCTGCTAAGTCGCTTCAGTCGTGTCCGACTCTGTGTGACCCCATAGACGGCAACCCACCGGTCCCTGAGATTCTCCTGAGCCTTAATTATACACCTGTAATTAGGCTAAAATTTTGTATATACTTTCTCATTCCAAAGAAGGCATTTGTTAAAGACCTGTGTTTTCATTCCTCCTAGAACTGCAATATTTGGGAATGTTAAACTCCCTCAAACAGAATGTGACTAACTTTAAAAGCAAACAATATTGATAAGAAATAGCATAAGACTTCTTGAATTTTTTCCTATTATGTACATGTTCAAAGTCAAAATAAGAATTAAAAAGTAGTAACCTAAATCTAAGAGATATAATATCTTTGCACTGTGACAAATTCGGTAACAGGAAAATTTAAAGGAAAACAACTCACAGTTTTAAATATAGCAGACTGTAAATTTCTCATACTAATTATACTTTACTTTACCTTATGAAATTACCTTAAGTTTCACTTTGGCATATGAAATTGCCTTATATCATATAAACTGAACTTGTGAAACTAAGCAATTTTATTTTTCATTTTGGGTTATGTCATTGAACATTCTTTTGTTCAGTAATCAACAAATTCCAACTGTATAAAGCTGATGGTTGCCTTCAAGTTTTCATATCATTTTATATCATCATTTCCTTGAATTACTTAAGGAAGTTGTTTCTGTAGTAAGTCACTTGGAATGATTCTGGTAATGCAATTAGATTTATGAATTAGGGATTCTTTTTCTAGTTATTCTAGGAATTAAACATAAAAAGTATTTTGTGTAAATAATTCTTTTTAGGCCTTCAATTTAGGTGATATTTACAAATTTAGGTAAATAGAATCCAGTGAGAATTGTTGGTGGAATTATGTAAACTTTATAATGTTTTGAGCTGAGAAAATCAAGAAAATTCCATTTCCTGACCTATGTACTCAAGGGATGTTCTCAAGATTAATGTGTCTCTTTCTTAGAGCACTAAGGTACATTTAGAGCACTAAAGAAGTCATTTACTAAATGGTGCCCCTGGGACTTGAAAGAGTTAATGTACCTCTCAAAGGTGAGCAATGAACTCTCAAATGTGTGCAAGGATCAGTACCAGAGCTTATAAAGAATTATAAGAATGTTAGTCAAAAGCAGCTATTAGTCCATAGCTCTATTATTCATGACTATAACATTTAGTCAGTATATTTGTTAGCATTCAGTGGGTGCCTTATAAACAATGCAGACAAATGGGAATCTTCTTACTTTTAAAAGTGAAAACATGAGGTGAGATAAACATTGGCCAAGAGAAAATGTTGTAAATGTGTAAGTGTTATCCAAGTAGCTTAAATTTCAAGAATGTGACAAATTATGGAAAACTAGGGCTTCAATCCAAAAGCGCTTTTTTCCCCAGTTACATCAGAATAGTTATTAAATCCATTGCATATTTTCTTCTAAAAAAGTAATAAAGATAATTCTGAGAAAATCTACAATATTTAATGTTAAGTGATAAAGTAAGGGTATAATACTGCCTATAGAATATAACACAATTTTATTTAGTGTATCAATCTAAGATATGAAAGCCCAAAGGAAATACAGCAAAAGATTAAAAGCTTTCACTCTAGGTTATGGGATTATAAATTATAGTTTATTTTCTTACAATTTTTTTGCTTTTCTCTAATTTTTTTGCAATGAACATTTTTCTTGCAACAGTTAAATGTTGAGAAAATGTGAAAATAGGTTAGTGGGAACTTTAACATGTTAAATGTTGCTACTTTGGTTTTTTTTAATCTGAAGTAAGAAATTTGAAGCAAAAACAATACCCAGTTGTAGATGTGACTGGTGACAGGAGCAAGGTCCGATGCCGTAAAGTGCAATATTGTATAGGAACATGGAATGTCAGGTCCATGAATCAAGGCAAATTGGAAGTGGTCAAACAAGAGATGGCAAGAATGAATGCCGACATTCTAGGAATCAGCGAACTAAAATGGACTGGAATGGGTGAATTTAACTCAGATGACCATTATATCTACTACTGCGGACAGGAATCCCTTAGAAGAAATGGAGTAGCCATGATGGTCAACAAAAGAGTCCGAAATGCAGTACTTGGATGCAATCTCAAAAACGACAGAATGATCTCTGTTCGTATCCAAGGCAAACCATTCAATATCACAGTAATCCAAGTCTATGTCCCAACCAGTAATGCTGAAGAAACTGAAGTTGAATGGTTCTATGAAGACCTACAAGACCTTTTAGAACTAACACCCCAAAAAGATGTCCTTTTCATTATAGGGGACTAGAATGCAAAAGTAGGAAGTCAAGAAACACCTGGAGTAACAGGCAAATTTGCCCTTGGAATACAGAATGAAGCAGGGCAAAGGCTAATAGAGTTTTCCCAAGAAAATGCACTGGTCATAGCAAACACCCTCTTCCAACAACACAAGAGAAGACTCTACACATGGACATCACCAGATGATCAACATCAAAATCAGATTGATTATATTCTTTGCAGCCAAAGATGGAGAACCTCTACACAGTCAACAAAAACAAGACCAGGAACTGACTGTGGCTCAGATTATGAACTCCTTATTGCCAAATTCAGACTGAAATTGAAGAAAGTAGGGAAAACCACTAGACTATTCAGCCATGATCTAAATCAAATCCCTTATGATTATACAGTGGAAGTGAGAAATAGATTTAAGGGACTAGATCTGATAGACAGAGTGCCTGATGAACTATGGATGGAGGTTTGTGACATTGTACGGGGAACAGGGATCAAGACCATCCCCACGGAAAAGAAATGCAAAAAAAGCAAAATGGCTGTCTGGGGAGGCCTTACAAATAGCTGTGAAAAAAGGGAAGCGAAAAGCAAAGGAGAAAGGGAAATATATAAGCATCTGAATGCAGAGTTCCAAAGAATACCAAAAAGAGATAAGAAAGCCTTCCTCAGTGATAAATGCAAAGAAATAGAGGAAAACAACAGAATGGGAAAGACTGGAATCTCTTCAAGAATATTAGAGATACCAAGGGAACATCTCACAAAAGATGCGTTCAATAAAGGACAGAAATGGTATGGACCTAACAGAAGCAGAAGATATTAAGAAGAGGTGGCAGGAATACACAGAAGAACTGTAGAAAAAAGATCTTCACAACCCAGATAATCACGATGGTGTGACCACTCACCTAGAGCCAGACATCCTGGAATGTGAAGTCAAGTGGGTCTTAGGAAGCATCACTACAAACAAAGCTAGTGGAGGTGATAGAATTCCAGTTGAGCTATTTCAAATCCTGAAAGATGATGCTATGAAAGTGCTGCACTCAATATGCCAGCAAGTTTGGAAAACTCAGCAGTGGCTACAGGACTGGAAAAGGTCAGTTTTCATTCCAATCCCAAAGAAAGGCAATGCCAAAGAATGCTTGAACTACTGCACAATTGTACTCATCTCAAACGCTAGTAAAGTAATGCTCAAAATTCTCCAAGCCAGGCTTCAGCAATACGTGAACTGTGAACTCTCATATGTTCAAGCTGGTTTTAGAAAAGGCAGAGGAACCAGAGATCAAATTGTCAACATCCACTGGATCATCGAAAAAGCAAGAGAGTTTCAGAAAAACATCTATTTCTGCTTTATTGACTATGCCAAAGCCTTTGACTGTGTGGATCACAATAAACTGTGGAAAATTCTGAAAGAGATGGGAATACCAGACCACCTGACTTGCCTCTTGAGAAACCTATATGCAGGTCAGGAAGCAACAGTTAGAACTGAACATGGAACAACAGACTGGTTCCAAATAGGAAAAGGAGTACGTCAATGCTATATATTGTCACCCTGCTAATTTAACTTATATGCAGAGAACATCATGAGAAATGCTGGGCTGGAAGAAGCACAAGCTGGAATCAAGATTGCTGGGAGAACTATCAATAACCTCAAATAGGCAGATGATACCACCCTTATGGCAGAAAGTGAAGAGGAACTAAAGAGCCTCTTGATGAAAGTGAAAGTGGAGAGTTAAAAAGTTGGCTTAAAGCTCAACATTCAGAAAACGAAGATCATGGCATCTGGTCCCATCACTTCATGGGAAATAGATGGGGAAACAGTGGAAACAGTGTCAGACTTTATTTTTTTGGGCTCCAAAATCACTGCAGATGGTGATTGCAGCCATGAAATTAAAAGACGCTTACTCCTTGGAAGAAAGGTTATGACCAACCTAGATAGTATATTGAAAAGCAACCTAGATGTCCATCAGCAGATGAATGGATAAGAAAGCTGTGGTACATATACACAATGGAGTATTACTCAGCCATTAAAAAGAATACATTTGAATCAGTTCTAATGAGGTGGATGACACTGGAGCCTATTATACAGAGTGAAGTAAGCCAGAAGGAAAAACACCAATACAGTATACTAACGCATATATATGGAATTTAGAAAGATGGTAACAATAACCCTGTGTACGAGACAGCACAAGAGACACTGATGTATAGAACAGTCTTATGGACTCTGTGGGAGAGGGAGAGGGTGGGAAGATTTGGGAGAATGGAATTGAAACATGTAAAATATCATGTATGGAACGAGATGCCAGTCCAGGTTCTATGCACGATACTGGATGCTTGGGGCTAGTGCACTGGGACGACCCAGAGGGATGGTATGGGGAGGGAGGAGGGAGGAGGGTTCAGGATGGGGAGCACATATATACCTGGGGCGGATTCATTTTGATATTTGGCAAAACTAATACAATTATGTAAAGTTTAAAAATAAAATAAAATTTTTAAAAAAAAGAAAAAAAAAAAAAAGAAAAGCAGGGACATTACTTTGCCAACAAAGGTCCGTCTAGTCAAGGTTATGGTTTTTCCACTGGTCATGTATGGATGTGAGAGTTGGACTGTGAAGAAGGCTGAGCACTGAAGAATTGATGCTTTTGAACTGTGATGTTGGAGAAGACTCTTGAGATTCCCTTGGACTGCAGGGAGATCCAACCTGTGCATTCTGAGGGAGATCAGCCCTGGGATTTCTTTGGAAGGGATGATGCTAAAGCTGAAACTTCAGTACTTTGGTCACCTCATGCGAAGTGTTGACTCATTGGAAAAGACTCTGATGCTGGGAGGGATTGAGGGCAGGAGGAGAAGGGGATGACAGAGGATGAGATGGCTGGATGGCATCACTGACTCGATGGATGTGAGTCTGAGTCAACTCTGGGAGTTGATGATGGACAGGGAGGCCTGGTGTGCTGCGATTAATGGGGTCACAAGGAGTTGGACATGACTGAGCGACTGAACTGAACTGAACTGAAGAAATTTGAGCATTATTCTATGCAGGATCCTTGCTAAAAGTGAAAACTGTGATCTCCTCAGTGATGCTTATGGACAAATCAGTTATTCTTCACAGGCTAATCCAAGTTGCTCAGTATGGAAGCCAGACACAAAGAAGAGAGACAGCTCTGTACTTTGAGTACAACTCTGTACTTTGAATGACAGTAGACCCTGAAATTCTCTCCTTACCTTTCTTCTCAACTTCTTATCTTTCTGGGTAATAAATCTACACTCATGGCTTCAAATGTTGATCTCCATACTAAAAGCTCTGAAATACTTATCTTTAGAATATCACTCTCTCCAGTTTTCCCTATTCAAGTACATAGACATCTGCAAATACGGATAACTTAGTATTCAATACAGGAAGAAAACAGACTCAACTGAACTCAGAAGCTTCCCTAAAATATCTCTTCTTTTTGTTTCCTCTCCCAGAGGATGACATTACCATCCTCCCAATTTCCTAAAGCAGAAACAATGAAGCCACACTTGACTCCCTATATCCCCCTTCAATAACTCTTCTACAAATATTTTACCTCCTATGTATTTCTGAATTTTCTTTTTTATTTCTCTTGAACTCACTCTTACAACACTTACCAGAGTCCTCAATTTGTCTTACATGAGTTACTGCAATAACTGAAAATTTTCAATTCTGAAATTGTTTCCCTGCATTTGGCTTCCTCTTTTCATATTTGTCATCCACTTTAAAGCTGGAATCACATGAAGTCATAACTTAGGCCCATATTTATCTCTGATTCGTAAGTTCTTTCCACTGTAATTTTTCCTTCCTATGATAAAGAATTTGAAAAAGCTTCAACCATCTGTTTAGAGGGGAGAAAAGGTAGCCTTCTAGTTAAACATGGTAGCTTGAACTCATGCATCAGCTTTCACTTCCTCCTCAAACCCCACAAAAATAATAGAAAGCATGATTTTTTATCTGCTGGTCATAAATTCAAAAGCTAAATAGAAATTTCAGAATACATCTGGAAGTTGGAAAATGATAACTTATTAAATAGAACCAAGATAATTGAACCCCATGTCAGGAAGATTCTGAGAAGCAAAATACATGCAGAATCCCCCAAAGGGAAAGCATACA
Source organism: Bos indicus (assembly GCF_029378745.1). Taxonomy (NCBI): domain Eukaryota; kingdom Metazoa; phylum Chordata; class Mammalia; order Artiodactyla; family Bovidae; genus Bos; species Bos indicus. The sequence goes on from NC_091765.1 coordinate 28,190,808, forward strand.
TGGCATCAGGTACTTTTGCAAAGTGTCAAGATGAGTCTATAATCTAGTGAATTTGGGGGAAGTTTAAGAAACAGTTAAAAGATCTTTTCATTGACTCTGTCCCCTCTAAGCTGCAACCATTCCTCAGGAAACACTGGATGGTTATATTAGTTTGCCCAACAACAGAAGGATGCACTTCATCATGTGGGTCCTCTATGCAAAGCAATATATTGATTGGGCTCTCAAAGAAACACCATATTTATAAGTGTAAAAGTAAGTTGCTTCCCCTTATCACGTACTGGAGCTTCCCTGGTGACTCAGATGGTAAAAATCTGCCTGCAACATGGGAAACCCATATTCATTCCCTTGATGGGGAAGATCCCTTAGAGAAGGGAATGACTACGCATTCCAGTATTCTTGCCTGGAGAATTCCATGGACAGAGGAGCCTGTCACAGTTCATGGGCTGCAAAGAGTCAGACATTACTAAGCAACTAACACCATTATTTTCACCTTGTAGTACATTTAAAAATAATGAGAAACAACCAGCCATAATATAACATGACAAATACTGCTATATACTTATGAGTTAAATGCAGCCAATCTGTACTTACTGGTGACTGCCATAGGAAGAGTTTTCTTTTTAAGTTCAGCTGTGGAATGTATCAATTTTTGTAGAATTCTTAAGAAAGGACGCTAATCAAGCAATGGTATTATAATTTCAACTTGACCTGCATAAATAATGCTTGCATTTACAATAAAAATGCTGCTAGAGAACAGGAACAAATAAATCACCCACCAACAACACGTGTCCCTTAGGTGTCAGGCACATAGCAGATTTGGAGAAGGGATATTGTAATGAACTACTCATTTCAGGCTTTATTCCATTCTAATGACAACAATTTAGCCCAAACAGCAAAGGTGCTCTATCCAAAAAAAGATATAAAGACCTCCAGAAAGTATCCAAATACTCAGCACTAATTCATGTTGACAATAGAAAGAGGGCCCATATATGGTTTCCTGCTGCATCTCAATTCTCACTGTATCTGTAATTATCTTATTTCCAATTGTTTTTACTTCATAATCAGATGACAGATATTTTTATGACATTTTTATGACTTCCTTCCAAATATACTGTTAGGTCTTGAATAGGAAAACCAGGAGTCGTTTATTTTTGTGCCCTCTGAACCTAGCAAAATGCTCAAACAAATGATGGACACTCAATAAATGATGAATGACTTAGTTGACCTTAATTCCAATACCAAAAATTATTCATTCCTCATGGCCAAGGGTCCTTCTTGTCAACTGGATGAACAGCTGAATTCCTGTATTACGAATCCTGTGCTAAGGTCCCTTCCACATATCCCAGTTCCTTTAGTCTAAGATTACTATTCTCTGGGAAACTAGAACCCATTTTGGAATTCTGCTCCTCAAAATTGCTATGAAACTTTCACCATTACACTTAATATACTACTGTGTTCCTCTATTTACATGAAAATACTACATATGTTTATCTAATTTTGGAGTTCACTTGAAAGTGTTGCTGAGGCACTAGAATGATGAATAACCACTATAATGCTAGTCACTTTCAGATGCTGCATTTGTTTTGTCATGACAAATATCATACATAAAGTGGCTTTAACAATTGAAATACAGTCTCATACTTCTGGAGGTTAGAAGTTCAAAATCGGGGTGTACAGGGTCTGTTCTTTCTGAAGGCTGTTGAGGAAGGATCTCTCCTAACTTCAGGTGGTTTACTGATAGTCATCAGTGTCCCTTCTTGTGTAGATATATCTTCCCAATCTCTGCCTTTATCTTCATGGGTATTCTCCCTGTGTCTTCACATTGTCTTTCTGTGTGCACATCTCTGTATCCAAATAACCTGCCTTTATAAGGTCAGTCACAGTGAGTTAGGGCACAACTTAATGACTTCATTTAAACTTTACTACTTCTCTAAAGATCCTGTCTCCAAATAAGGTCACACTTGGAGGTATTGGGTGTTAAGACTTCAACATCTGGACTTTGAGGGGGGATGAGTTAACTTATAACAATGTTCACTGTCTACAGAGAATTATGCTGAAAGTCTCTGCTATGGAGCATACCTGGTACCGTTGAGAATGGGATTATCATTCTGAAAATTTGGGAATAAAGTAAGTGCTATATATTGTGTCTGTGACCCTTACACATTCATCTCTGCCAGACTCCAGGAACTACGTGGGTACAGACAGAATCAGGCCTTTTTTAGCATGAATTCATAAGTGCTTTCTCTGGAAAATGGGCTTCCCTCATAACTCAGTCAGTAAAGAAACTGCCTGCACTGTGGGAGTGGATGTATGCCTTTATGCATTTGTCATAATGCACACAAATGTACATCATAAAGAAGAATGTCTATTGTGTTAATATATGAAAATTTAAAATATCACTTGGATATAAGTTGAATCCTAAAACAAAAAAACCAAAAAAATGGGTTTCCCTGGTGTTCCCTGGGGCTCAGATGGTAAAGAATCTGCCTGTAATGCAGGAGACCCAATTCAAATCTTGTGTTTGGAAGATTCCCAGGAGAAGGGAATGGTGACAGATTCTAGTATTCTTGCCTGGGGAATCCCATGGACAAAAGAGTCTGGTGAGCTGTATACAGTCCATGGGGTCACAAAGAGTCGGACGCGACTGAGCAACTAACAATTTTTCACAGAATCCAAAATAGAATGTAAACTGCAACAAATGAATCTAACTGTAAAATACATGAATAATATTGCCACCCCATGAATCGCAGCACACCAGGCCTCCCTGTCCATCACCAACTCCCGGAGTTCACTGAGACTCACGTCCATCAAGTAAGTGATGCCATCCAGCCAACTCATCCTCTGTCGTCCCCTTCTCCTCCTGCCCCCAATCCCTCCCAGCATCAGAGTCTTTTCCAATGAGTCAACTCTTCGCATGAGATGGCCAAAGTACTGGAGTTTCAGCTTTAGCATCATTCCTTCCAAAGAAATCCCAGGGCTGATCTCCTTCAGAATGGACAGGTTGGATCTCCTTGCAGTCCAAGGGACTCTCAAGAATCTTCTACAACACCACAGTTCAAAAGCATCAATTCTTCGGCGCTCAGCTTTCTTCACAGTCCAACTCTCACATCCATACATGACCACAGGAAAATCCATAGCCTTGACTAGATGAACCTTTGTTGGCAAAGTAATGTCTCTGATTTTGAATATGCTATCTAGGTTGGTCCTAACTTTCCTTCCAAGGAGTAAGCGTCTTTTAATTTCATGGCTGCAGTCACCATTTGTAGTGATTTTGGAGCCCAGAAAAATAAAGTCTGACACTGTTTCCACTGTTTCCCCATCTATTTCCCATGAAGTGGTGGGACCAGATACCATGATCTTCGTTTTCTGAATGTTGAGCTTTAGGCCAACTTTTACAGTCTCCACTTTTACTTTCATCAAGAGGCTTTTTAGTTCCTCTTCATTTTCTGCCATAAGGGTGGTGTCATCTGCATATCTGAGGTTATTGATATTTCTCCCGGCAATTTCGATTCCAGCTTGTGTTTCTTCCAGTCCAGCGTTTCTCATGATGTACTCTGCATAGAAGTTAAATAAACAGAGTGACAATATACAGCCTTGACATACTCCTTTTCCTATTTGGAACCAGTCTGTTGTTCCATGTCCAGTTCTAACTGTTGCTTCCTGACCTGCATACAAATTTCTCAAGAGGCAGATCAGGTGGTCTGGTATTCCCATCTCTTTCAGAATTTTCCACAGTTTATTGTGATCCACACAGTCAAAGGCTTTGGCATAGTCAATAAAGCAGAAATAGATGTTTTTCTGGAACTCTCTTCCTTTTTCCATGATCCAGTGGATGTTGGCAATTTGATCTCTGTTTCCTCTGCCTTTTCTAAAACCAGCTTGAACATCAGGAAGTTCACGGTTCTCATATTGCTGAAGCCTGGCTTGGAGAATTTTGAGCATTACTTTACTAGCGTGTGAGATGAGTGCAATTGTGTGTTAGTTTGAGCATTCTTTGGCATTGCCTTTCTTTGGGATTGGACTGAAAACTGACCTTTTCCAGTCCTGTGGCCACTGCTGAGTTTTCCAAATTTGCTGGCATATTGAGTGCAGCACTTTCACAGCATCATCTTTCAGGATTTGGAATAGCTCAACTGGAATTCCATCACCTCCACTAGCTTTGTTCATAGTGATGCTTTCTAAGGCCCACTTGACTTCACATTCCAGGATGTCTGGCTCTAGGTGACTGATTACACCATCGTGATTATCTGGGTCGTGAAGATCGTCGGACACGACCAAGGGACTGATCTGATCTGATCTGAATATTTCCATACTAAGAAGTTGAATTGTGGCCTCTAAAAAAGATATGTTGAAGTGCTAACCTCCAGTACCTGTGAATGTGATCATTATTAGTACATAGGAGTTTTACAGAACCAATCAAGCAAAAACGAGGGCACCAGAGTGGAGCCTAACCCAATGATTGGTGCCCTCATCAAAAAGGGAAATTTGGACATAGAGACAGATGCATACAGAGGGAAGACAATTTGAAGCCTCACAGAAAGAAGAGGACCATCCTGAACAAAATGATGTATCCACTAGTCAAAGAATAGGAAGAATTGCTGGCATACACTATAAGCTAAAATAGGCAGGTAAGTATTATCTCTCTAAAGCCATCAGAGAGAATATGGCCCCTTAGTTACCTTGACTTCAGGTGTATAGCCCCCTAAACTGTGAGACAATACATTTCTCTTGTTTTAAGCTATTCAGCTTTGACACTTTGTTATGGAAGCCCTAGGAAAATAATACAGTAAATTACTTTGGAAAGCAGCATTTTGACTAGATTCTATAAGGCTAATAACAAAAAGAACAGTTTACAAATACTATAATCTAGTTACCAGATTTGATTCTCATAGGAATATAGTTTAGAATTTCAGAACTGCTTTACTTATACAGTAGGGGTGAGCAAACAAATAAATATATAGCTGATAGTGCAACATGTCTCTGCTTTTTTTAAAAAAGCAGAGACATTACTTTGCTAATAACAGTCCTTCTAGTCAAAGCTATGGTTTTTCTAGTAGTCATGTATGGATCTGAGAGTTAGACTATAAAGAAAGCTGAGCGCAGAAGAATTGATGCTTTTGAACTGTGGTGTTGGAGAAGACTCTTGAGAGTCCCTTGGGCTGCAAGGAGATCCAACCAGTCTATCCTAAAGGAAATCAGTCCTGAATATTTGTTGGGAGGACTGATCCTGAAGCTGAAGCTGCAATACTTTGGCTACCTGATGTGAAGAACTAACTCATTGGAAAAGACCCTGATCCTGGGAAAGATTGAAGGTTGGAGGAGAAGGCTGGAGAAGCAGAGGATAAGATGGTTGGATGGTGTCACTGACTCAATAGACATGCATTTGAAAAAAAACTCTAGGAGATAGTGAAGGACAGGGAAGCCTGGTGTGCTACAGTCCATGTGGTCACAAAGAGTCGGACATGACTTAGCAACTGAACTGCATGCAAAGTAAGAGTGATTTTCCTGTTTTGGAGAAAGACAATACAGATATGTAAAGACAAAATCGAGATGGACTCTGTGGTGTTGGATTAGAATTGCAGCTATCGATATAAAGTGATTTTAAATGGTTGACCAAAAGTTTATCAATAATTGATCTAAGAAAGAAACAACTTTTTATTTGAGCAAGTCACTGCTACATGGAACAGCAGACTGTTTCAAAATTAGGAAAGGAATACATGAAGGCTGTATATTGTCAGCCTGCTAATTTAACTTATTTAACTTAGAGCTTCCCTGGTGGCTCAGATGGTAAAGCGTCTGCCTGCAATGCCGGAGACACGGGTTCGATCCCTGGGTCGGGAAGATCCCCTGGAGAAGGAAATGGCAACCCACTCCAGTACTTTTGCCTGGAAAATTCCATGGACAGAGGATCCTGGTAGGCTACACTCCATGGGGTCGCAAAGGGTTGGACATGACTGAGCGACTTCAATATCTTTCTTTCTTTCTTATTTAACTTATATGCAGAGTACATTATGAGAAATGTCATGCTGGATGAATCACAGGCTGGAATCCAGATTCACAGGAGAAATATCAACAACATCAGATTTGCAGATGACACCACCCTAATGGTAGAAAGTGATAAGGAACTAAAGTGTCTCTTGATGAAGGTGAAAGAGGAGAGTGAAAAAGCTGGCCTAAAACTCAACATTAACATGGCATGCAGTCTCATCACTTCATGGTAAATAGATGGGGAAAAAGTAGAAGCAGTGGCAAACTTTCTTTCCTTGGGCTCCAATTTCACTGCAGACAGTGACTGTAGCCACAAAATTAAAAGATGCCTGCTCCTTGAAAGAAAAGCTATGACAAACCTAGACAGTATATTAAAAAGCAGAGACATCACTCTGCTAACATAGGTCTAAATAGCCAAAGCTATGGTTTTTCCAGTAGTCATTGTGGATGTGAGAGCTGGACCATACAGAAAGCTGAGAGCTAAATAATCAATGCTTTTGAATTATGGTGCTGGAGAAGGCTCTTGAGAGTCTCTTGGACAGCAACGAGATCAAATCAGTCAATCCTAAAGGAAATCAACCCTGAATATTCATTGGAAGGACTGATGCTGAAGCTGAAGCTCCAATCCTTTGGCCACCTGATGTGAAGAACCAACTCATTGGAAAAAGATGCTGGGGAAGATTGAGGGCAGGAGGAGAATGGGGCAACAGAGGATGAGATAGTCAGATAGCATCACTAACTCAGTGGACATGAATTTGAGCAAACCTCAGGAGTTAGTGAAGCACAGGAAAGCCTGATGTGCTACAGTCCATGGGGTTGCAGAGAGTTGGACCCAGCTTAGTGACTGAAAAACAGCCACTCACATGGAATGGACAACTTGGTGAGTGCTTTCAGAGCTTTTCCAAGTATGGGGAGATGCAAGAGTTCAGGTTCATAAAAATTTTTCTTATGAAAATACCTATCTGAAGGCCTGTTCTGTCTGTTTTCCCAGAGTATAAATTGCCTCATCCTGATCTTCGGTCTGAATTCCTTTGTAGGTTAATGACTGCACTGGTTAACAACTTGATTATTTTAGAACAGGATGGTGGACAACATTATTTTACAATCTCTTTCCTTTTGGTCTTAATTGTAATCAAGCTCTGGGAGGCATTTTGTGACCAATTTGTCCCAAGGAAATAGGAATGCTCATACCCAGGTCAGGTGAGGATTTCATGCTTCTACTGGACGAGGCCCTGTTAATGGTAAACAGAAATTGTCTGGACTGCCTGTCTTACTACTTTGTCATGGCCTGGGAAATGGTTCCCTCTTATTGCTTCTTCCCATATCTAGAGTTATACTATCAGGATCATTGACCTTATAGACCTATATATTTGGTCAATCTTTTCAAATTTCCTAATCATTAATTTTATCTGAGTTTCAGTCACACACTTGGTAATTCAAGAAACAATATTTTTGTAAAACAGAATATAAGTAAATATAGCTAGTAACATTAATAAAGTCATAAGTAAGTATTTTAACTAAGAATTTCCATTAGGTACAGCTCAGTATCTCCCCATCTGACCTGTCTGTTCTGTACCAACCACTGTCTTTAAGGGAAATAATATATTGATATTATACATATAAAGTGTACCAAAGACGTCTGCACATACAAGTGGTAGGTCATTGTGACCCCTTATAGGATTGAGAAATGAACGCTATATTTTAAGGAGTTACATAACTAATGCCAGAAAGAGAAAAATTGATCTTTGCAGGTAAGGAGGTAATTCTGCCATTGGAGAGGTCTCAGTAACACAGGTGCACAGGTACGATGCACACTCGAAGGGAACGGGGAGGCAAAAGGACAGATGTGGGCATATAGATATGCGTGTGTATACGTGACTTAACATGTGTACATATATTTTCAAGGTCTGTTCACTCAAAGGTCCTATATACAGTCCTAGACTTAGGGCCAAGATTTAGTTTCTAAATACCATTATTCAGTTAAGTCTAACCAGGGCTCCTTAGAAAAGATGTTGATTCCAGGGCTGGGACAATATAAAGAAATGATGAGCCTGGAACATCTTGCTGTGCTCTTTCTATATATTGCATAATTTTTAAATAAAAAAGTGCTCAAAAATAGGTGAATGTATGTTAAAAGGTCACTGAAACCAGAATGGCACAATGGTCAAGGATCTAAGCTAGAACAATCAAAGTGAGAAAATAAATCATAGCAGTATTAAACTCAGAGAATAAAATAAATATCCATGACTCTATACGTATATAAATAAGAAGTGGAAGAGAAGACAGAACTCTTCCTTATAAAAGAATTCAACACATTGCTGTATAGGAGAAATAGACAAAGCAGTGCAAAACAACTCTACTCCAATTAAAAAAAAAGAATTCCTGTTATTAGATGAAGAAGGCATGAGAAAAATAAAAATCACAATTATACAAAAAGAGAATAATTATTGTGAGTAATATATACCCCTGGCCATGGAAGCTAAAACTAAGGTGCCAATATGTGAGATGAAATAGAATATTGCAGTCTCAAGAATCTCTCTTAAAATATTAATTAACTGCAAAATTTAATAAAAAAGAAAAAAGTACTTTTACAGTGAATAAAACAGGCAGAAACCACCTTACCCAGATAATCAAGGCAACTGTCATCAGTAATAAGACATATAAATATCAGGTATCTTTCAGATGAAATACTGAGAGGTGTACATTACTTTGTTTTCTCCAGAACTCACAACCTCAATCTAATCATGTGAAAACACTACATAAAAACATACTGAATGGTATGTTACAAAACAACAGATCAATACTCTTTAAAAGAAAGATCAAGAAAGACAAGGAATGACTGAGGAACTGTCACAGATCGAAGGAGACTAAGGAGGCATGATGGTTAGGTGTTGTGTGGAATTCTGGAAGAGATAAAACACATTAGAGGAAAAAAAAAACTCTGGTAAAATCTGAATGAAGTCTATAGTTTAATTTATAGTATTTTATTAATGTTAATTTCTTAGTTTTGATCATTGTGCAATGGTTATGAAAGATACTAGCCTTAAGGGAAAATGACTGTAGGTATATGAGAACACTCTGTACTATTTTTGCAACTATTGTAAATCTACAAAATAAAAAAAAAACTGATAATTATAACCTCAGAGATGTATGAAAATATATTGACCTATGAATAAGAGCATAATACTATATTATTTATGGAACAAAAAGATATCCCTAGAAAATTAAAATGATGAGAGTAGAAAAACTGCCTATAAAAGTTGATGAAATCTCTCAGATGGTAGGAATCTCTCAGATGGTAGAAAATTAAATAAAAAAATAGGAGAGAAAAATTAAAAAAAAAAATTAGAGGAGGACTTCAAAAGATCTAGCATCCAAGCGAGAAAAAAGAATAAGAAGCTATCAAATTAAAAACAAAATGTTTTAAGGAAATGTCCTAATTAAAAGATGTAGAGAATACCTTTACTTGTCCAATAAGTATGGCATGAAAGTGAAAGTTGCTCGGTCATGTCTGACACTTTGCACCCCATGCATTATACAGTCCATGGAATTCTCTTGGCCAGAATACTAGAGTAGGTAGCTGTTCCTTTCTCCAGGGGATCTTCCCAACCCAGGGATCAAACCCAGGTCTGCTGGATTGCAGGTGGATTCTTTACCAGCTGAGCCATGAGGAAAGCCCAAGAATACTGGAGTGGGTAGCCTATCCCTTCTCCAGTGAATCTTCCCAACTCAAGAACTGAACTGGGGTCTCCTGCACTGCAGGCAGATTCTTTACCAACGGAGCTACCAGAGAATCCCAGTATGGTGTAATTGATATTTATTGATATCCAGTGGTACTGCATTGTATGAAAATACATTTTATTTTATTTTTTTTTTCTAATTTTATTTTATTTTTAAACTTTACATAATTGTATTAGTTTTGCCAAATATCAAAATGAATCCGCCACAGGTATACATGTGTTCCCCATCCTGAACCCTCCTCCCTCCTCCCTCCCCATACCATCCCTCTGGGTCGTCCCAGTGCACTAGCCCCAAGCATCCAGTATCGTGCATCGAACCTGAAAATACATTTTAAAAAGACATATTCCTGTGAAATTCCAGAACATCAAAGGCAAAGAAAAGATTTTCAGAGAGAGAAAAGATGTCTTACTAAGAAATTCAAAGATATAAAAACATTTTATTCTTTTGGTCTTTTGAGCAGCAGCACTGGAAGCTAAAAAACAATAGAAAATGTTTAGCATAAAAACACTTTCAATTGGAATATAAACAAACCAAGTGAGTGTAAAAGTGAAAGTGTTAGTAGTTCAGTCCTGTTCGACTCTTTGTGACCTCATGGACTGTGGCCTCTGTCCATGGGATTCTCCAGGCAAGAATACTGGAGTGGGTAGTCATTCCTTTCTCCAAGGGATCTTCCCAACCCAGGAATCGAACCCAGGTCTCCCCCATTGTAGACAGATTCTTTACTGTCTAGCCACCAGGAAAGCCCATAAACAAACTAAACTATCACTCAAACGTGAAAGCAAAATACAGACATTTTTACACAGGCAATATCTCAAACATTTACTCTAATACATTTGTTTTAGAAAGCCATGGCAGGATATACTTCATAAAACCAAGAGAATAAACAAAGAAGTCATGCGTTTTGGCACAGAGAAGCAAAGGAAAAACCCTGGGATGTTTAAGGGTATTGCTCTCCTACTCACTCCTACCCTCAAAAAAGAGGCTATGAAAGAGCTTTTCAAGATGAAATTTCATAGAATACTGTACTGAAAGTATTCAATACATTTAAAGAAAAAATTATGCAGCTGAAATAAGGAGGATAAATTCGTGTTCAGTGTATAGAAAACAAAGCAGAAAAATAGAAGTAATTACTACCTCCAGCAAAAATAAATGTTGTTCAGTAAAGGAAGTGTTATTCAGATATTACTGTGTATATGGCTCAGCAATATACATATAAAGTTGAATACAGAAATGACAAAAATTTCTATGTTTACATTTGGAGGGTGGGAAATTAGAAGCATGAGTATGTGATGTGGAGGCGTGTATATGACAGAAAGCTAAATACTAATTCTTCCATTGTGGGTATCCAATGACTGTTCTTACAGTGTTAAGAGAAATACCAATGAATTGCATGGTGTTTAGAAATGTAGGAGAAAATGCTGAAAGAATAAATTCAAAAAGTTGAATAATCTTTAAGATATAATAAGAAAATACAAATGTAGAAACTTTGAAATCTTTAAATAAAATCTTAAATCTTTAAATTTTGAAATCTATAAATAAAATCCACACATATTGAAAACTCAGTATAAAAAAAAAAAGAATAACTAGTTGATTCCAAACACATTCCAAAGTTATTAATATTGTTTTGGCTAGCATTAAGAGAACATTTACTGTGTGCTAGGTACTATTCTAAGTATTTCACGTTGATTAACTCAATCCTCTTAATGGTTATTACCATTTAATAAAGAAGACGGTATATTTAAAGAAGTTGGACACACATAATGATATGGCAGCAACATAGTCTGCACCCAATTAGTTTTAAATATGTGCATTCTTAATAGGAATACTCCAAAATCTCTCACATGATACAATCTATTAGCAGAATACTGCAGTCATGCGGTCAGATTCATGGAGGTGGTGTAAGAATACCTGGCTCTACATTTTGACCCCACAGTTTGCTAATTATGAAATTTTTTACAACACAATTAATTTCTATGAACTTTAGCTTTTCTGTCTGTACTGAATAACTTTTTCCAAGTGCTGACATTAAAATAAAATAAGGTGATATAAAGTCAAGCATAGAGAAAAAAACAATACAAAGCCTACATAAGGAATGTCAAGTAGTAGACATTCAATAAATTCACTCAATAAATGTTAACTGATTTGAATTAAACGTTACTGAAATGGATGTGAAATTCAATGTTATCTTGGTGCACCTATAATTCTTAATTCTAGCTATAGCTCCTTCAGAGTGTCTGAGGAAAAGCCATGGATACCTTGGGAAAGCTGAACCATACACATATTTTGATAATTGAAAGTAGATAGTCTAAATTTTCTTCTACGTATATTATTTTCCCCAGAATCAATTTAGGACAATTGTTAATTAAGCCACCATGATATCCTTGAAAATTTTCTTTCAAATCTTCCTTTTCCAAAAATAGCTTGTTGTTTGAAATTAATTTATGCATCTGACTTAATTGAACTTGTTAAAATTATTCTCTTGGGTTGTTCTGCATGAATAATAAGTTCAGTCAATACTTTTACATTCCAGGAATGAAATGTTGACAACTGTAAAATGAATTTGCTTCTAAATAATCAGACTCTACAAAATATTATTGTAGAAGAACAGCTTTTAAGTATTCAAAATAAGACATTTTTGTTGTCTGAGCATTTCCCACATGTCCAGAGAAATATTTGTGCCTTAGGAAGTTATGTGAAAAAGGTGTTCTGTGATGATAGAATATTTGGAAATTACTAAAAAAAAAAAACATTAAAGTAAGATAGGTTTCTTTTTTGGGAGACTTTTCAGAACCTCTTATGTGGTAGCTTATGCTTGGATTTCTAATGGCATATAAAATGTACACTGTTACCCCAAATTATATTGACCACAACATCTTTTTTGTTTAGTTTTGGTTTGTTTCTGAAGCTTGCCTATTTCCTATTCCATTAACTTGACATTTTTATCTAGAAGTCAAATGGGTAATAGGTTTGATTTCCCCCAATTATTATTTATAATTTATTTTTCTCCTGTAAGCATTTTACACTAATAGAAAGAAAGACATCAATAAATTCAGAAACCTAAATGAGTTGACATGTAGCTATTGTTAAAACTCAAATAATATGTAAGAGTGAATTTTACCAAGAAAAGTCTTCCTACTTTTAAATTACAAATATAGAAAACAAACATAGTTACCAAAAGGTAGCTGCTAAGCTGCTAAGTCACTTCAGTCGTGTCCGACTCTGTGCGACCCCATAGACGGCAGCCCACCAGGCTCCCCCGTTCCTGGGATTCTCCAGGCAAGAACACTGGAGTGGGTTGCCATTTCCTTCTCCAATGCAGGAAAGTGAAAAGTAAAAGTGAAATCGCTCAGTCGTGTCTGACTCTTAGCGACCCCATGGACTGCAGCCTACCAGGCTCCTCTATCCATGGGATTTTCCAGGCAAGAGTACTAGAGTGGGGTGCCATTGCCTTCTCCGACCAAAAGGTGGAGGGAGGGATAAATTAGGAGCTTGGGGTTAATAGATACAAACTATTAAATATAAAATAAACAACAAGGACACACTATCAAGTTTTCTATCACAGGAACTATATTCAATATCTTGCAATAACCTATAATGGAAAAGAATCTGAGTTACTCTGCTGTACACCTAAAACTAACACAATACTTAACAAAAACTTTGTGTTTATATTTCAATAAACATAATTATAAACATAGAACGTTAGTTTTGAATAGTGGTTCAAGCTATACTAAAATTTGGGTTGGGATTAGATCTGGGTGCACAGCTTTCCAAGATTAATTTAGTAAAACAGAGAGATAAATCTAGCATATTTTCTCATTTGGGTGAGGAATTTTGTTTTTCCTAAAGATACTTCCTTCTCAGAGAATGAACAAACAATAACATATAGTTACTATTGGAAAAGCAAATTTGTACACAACCATTTTATTTTATATATTAAGTAAAAAGTTAAATATGAGAAATTTGTTTTTCAGGTGGCTAAGTGGTAAGGAAATGGCAACCCACTCCAGTATTCTTGCCTAGAGAATCCCATGGACAGAGGAGCCTGGTGGGCTGCTGTCCATAGGGTCACAAAGAGTCGGACATGACTGAAGCGACTTAGCATGCATGCATGAATTGGAGAAGGAAATGGCAACCCACTCCAGTGTTCTTGCCTGGAGAATCCCAGGGACAGAGGAGCCTGGTTGGCTGCCATCTATGGGGTTGCATAGAGTCGGACATGACTGAAGTGACTTAGCAGTAGCAGCAGCAAGTGGTAAAGAATCTGCCTTCCAATGTAGGAGACAGAAGAGACACAGGTTCTATCCTTGGATTGGAAAGATTACCCTGGAGGAGGGCATGGCAACCCACTCCAGTATTCTTGTGTGGAAAATCCCATGGACAGAGAAGCCTGGTGGGCTACAGTCCATAGTGTCACAAAAAGCTGGACACAGCTTAGCAAATGAACATGCACACATGTATGAGAAACTTGATTAAAGAATTTAGTTATGAGCTCCTAACTTCCCAAAATTGGACTACTCACATTCTGAGAAATATGGAAAACAAGAAAAAAAATAATCAAGTTTCTGTTTTCCATGTAAACTATGATAACAAATCATTATTATATTTAGAAATATATTGGATTTAAACCTAGATACAAGTAGATAGCATAGGCAATTATCTGGATCATGTGTGGTAAGAAAAATATTCTAAATGGACTATCCAGATAGTGAATTAATAGACTTTATTATGTATAAAATAGACACTATATCTACCTAAAACATCTATCAACTTCAGGGACATCCCAAAGATAATAACCAGATAAGAGACACCCAGGTGTGTAGCCTAGTCTCTGTTCTTCTTAGGTCCCTTTCTGTAGCACTTAAGGGTATTAGTCATGCAGAGCAGTGTTTTTCTTTGTCTTAGTGACACTATAACATACACCACAAAATCACCACCTTTTTCCACTGGAATATAAGATTGCAGAGAAGCCCATTCTTCTTGCATCAAGAGTCTCCATAGAAGTAGCCTCTTCTACAGTAAAGGTAGAATAGAAAATGCCAGGGAAAGGGCTAGGTTTCAAGAACATGCAAGATATGTTGATTTTCAGGCTTCTGTAATAACTATAACAATATCAGAAATATTTATAATTCATATTTTCTTCATATAGGTTATCTTCATAGAAAAAAATATAAATTTGATTTAATTCTTTTCAGTGTATAAAATTCATGGAAAGAAATGTTTCAGTGGTTCTCTGATTTTATTTAACCTAATGTATATAAACATTCTAACAATTTTTACTCTTTTAAGAAAATATTTCCTTCAACAAATGCTATACATGCATCTCATTTCTTCACAATTAAAGTTTAAATAAAAGCAAAAAGCCACTAACACAGGGCTAATTTTACAATGCGAGCAGATGTTGTTCTTAAAACATTCTTCCACTGTTAGCCTGTGGCTCCAGTGACTACCGTCCAAAGAACAGGGAGGAAGAAACAATTTGGAGAGCAAGATAAGCTGTTTGCTGGGGGCACAGAATATGATAACTAGTTGGAAGTCATTAAATTATAAGTGCCTATAAGTGATACTCATAATCTCTTCATTTATATGTGTTTCAACTACAGCTCACCTTTTATAAACATCATTTCTCATCATGGAAGTACTTCAAATATTTTAGAAATTAAAGAAAATGTGATACCCTTAATTAATTGATGTAATTTAACCTGAACTTGTAGTTTTATTTAATTTAAAGCCTTCATTGGAATTTTTTTTTTCCATTTCACTAGAAAGAATATGCAGGTTTTTACAGGTAAAATAATGAACAACAGCCTTGAGATTTGTTTTAACTTTGCATACATGGGAAGAGAAAAGACAAAAATATTCCCCATCTTTGGGAACACATGCACATATAACCTAAATTTTCAGTCCTATAGGACTAGGTATTCTTCAGGATTGATAATTTATTGAATTAAACATTATATTCAAGTATAGAAAGCATAGAAATGATAATAAATGATTCATAAATATCTGTAATCCATTGCAAGAGATGGCCACAGATCATTTTTACATCTGTACACATATTTCTTTGTAATGTGTCTACTAGCACTTTTTTTCATCAAGTGGTAAAGTCTATTTCCACTCTTTTTTAATTTGAGTTGGCCCTGAGGACATTCTTTGACCAAGAGAAAGTGGTGAAATTGATGCTGTTGAAATGCTGGTGAAAGTGGTGAAATTGATTTCTGGATCCAGACTTCAAGAGTAATTGTAGATTCTGTTGGAACGATCTTAGAACATACTGAAACCTGGTAAACAAGCCTGAGATAAGCTCCTTGAGGGTGAGATACAACTGGAAAGAGAGACCCAACCAACAAAACCTCAGAAGCCCAAAATGTGTAGGGCTATTAATATTTTGGACCATCTGTCCTTCTGGAGCCACCAGTTGACTGCAGATGAATACATGGCTTAGGTGAGATTAGCAGAAGAACTACCAGCTGAACCCAATCCAATTGCCAAATCACAGAATCATGGACAAATAGAGGTGTTCTTTTAAGCCATTATGCTTTTGATGCTTTGTTTTGTAAAAATAGATTAGTGAGACAACAGCATTTTACCAAAGGTATAATATATGGAATATCTTACAATCACCCAAAGAGATGACATTATGCATACTGCTTTTTACATAATTTATAAACTGTATATTTATAATGTTCTAATTTAGAATTCATTAAAGATATTGGTGCTTGTGGTAAACAAACAAACAAACAAAACACTGCTTGCCAATTCAGTAGATGTTAAGAGATGCAGATCTGACCCCCGGGTCAGGAAGATCCCCTGGAGGAGAGCATGGCAACCTACTCAAGTATTCTTGCCTGGAGAACCCCATGGACAGAGGAGCCTGGTGGGCTGTTAGGATCCATAGGGCTGCAAAGAGCTGGACACAACTGAAGAGACAGAGCACACACACGGAAAGATATCATTCAGTTCAGAAGTTCAGTTGTGTCCGATTCTTTCCCACCCTATGGAATGCAGCACACCAGACTTCCCTTTCCATCACCAACTCCCAGACTCTACTCAAACTCATGTCCATCAAGTTGGTGATGCCATCCAACCATCTTATCCTCTATCGTCCCCTTCTCCTCCTGCCTTCAATCTTTCCCAGCATTAGGGTCTTTTCCAATGAGTCAGTTCTTTGCATCAGGTGGCCAAAGTATTGGAGTTTCAGCTTCAACATCAGTCCTTCCAATGAATATTCAGGACTGATTTCCTTTAGGATTGACTGGTTTGATCTTCTTGCAGTCCAAGGGACTCTCAAGAGTCTTCTCCAACACCACAGTTTTTAAACATCAATTTTAAGCATCAATTCTGTGGCTCTCAGCTTTCCTTATGGTCCAATTCTCACATCCATATATGACTACTGGAAAAATCATAGCTTTGACTATACAGACCTTTGTTGGTAAAATATCATACTGATGTATGTATATACATCATAATGTATATATGTGTGTGTGTGTGTATATATACACACACACATATATGATACCATTTTAAAATCATTTTTTGAATGATTCTCATCATTAATTCTTTTTCTGATTTTCTTATTCACAACAAAGCTTTTTTTTCATATTGAATTTGTTCAGCTTGATTTCCTTCTGGTTAAGTATATTGTCCTGAACTCTACTTAATGAATTTCATTATATTGTTGTAGAATGTTGTTTCTAGGGTCATTTGGGACACTGCTGTCCTTTCTTAGATGTGCTGTTCAGACTCCTTAGCTCAGTGTCATTGGCATTCTGTCATCATGTTCATTGTTTAAAATGTGAAATCTCGTTGAGTGTAAGGTTAATTACAGAGGAATACTTCTTGGTTCCCTCCATGCAGAAGACACAGCTGCAGTCCTGACAAGAGTCCTTGCCTGCCCCTGCCCTGTCTCTATCAAGAATAATTTGCTCCTATGGAGCATATTGCCAGACATGATACAAAGGTATTGTCCTATATCCATTGTGCCTGTGGTGAATAGAGCCCCACATCATTATGTATATTTAGCAGAGACATATAACTTAGTCTTTTTTAATATTTCTCAAATTATCTTGGATAGAACGTTGATCTAAAAACATGGATATTCTTTATTCTAATAAAAGTCTCATCTCTAGATAACCCACCACTAAGCCAGGTCTAAGACTATATGAAACACACCCCTTCATTAGGGATGCTGACCAGAATCAGATTCAATCATGTAAGAGTTTGGAATTTGCAGTTTTGCACTGTGCCAACAAAATCTATATTTGTTCTTTCTTTGCAGCATGACTACACAAGCTAAAATAAATAGCCACTTCTTGGGAAGAAGCTTCTTAATTTATTCTAAAGGATTATATGTTAATTAGGATCCTAGGAAGAAACAGGTTGTACCCTTGAAGGGATAATTGAAGGGAATTTAACAGAAGGATGCTTTTCAGAGCTGAAGATAAGATATAGCCATCCCTGTCCCGGAAGTAGTGAATTTAGGCTGTGCCTTACACAGCTGGACTAGAGCCATAGTCATAGAAAGAGAACCACTGCCAAAACACTAGTCCTTCAAAGAAGGAATGGATTTGAATAGTATCTTAGATATTATTTCCTTCACACTTCTCATCTTCAGTTGATTCCTTTCATTTCCCAAAGCCAACAGAAGCCAGAGGACAAGACTGCTCTGGACTGTTGGGGCATAGAACAGGGTAGTGTATGATAGAATGGGTATGGGAGAACACAGAATATCCATCACAGCTGGGGTAGAATAGCATTTAATACAATGTTCTAGATTGAATTGAGGCTTTTTTTCTCCTACTAAGCAGATCAAGTGTGCTCAAGTGCTGCTACAGAACAAAACGTCCTCTCTGTATACCAAATATGAAGTGTTGGAAGGGAATTTAGCTTCACCGTGTATACACAATAAATGTATCATATTAATACTTTTGCTTCCCTGGTGGCTCAGAGGGTAAAGCATCTGCCTGCAATATAGGAGACCTGGGTTTGACCCCAGGGTAGTAAAGATCCCCTGGAGAAGGAAATGGCAACCCACTCCAGTACTCTTGCTTGGAAAATTCCATGGATGGAGGAGCCTGGTAGGCTACATGGATTGCAAAGAGTTGGACATGACTGAGCAACTTCATTCTCATTAATACCTTTGCTAGACTTGCCTTTCCTTATCTAGAGAAAGATGAGAGGAATAAGCCTACACTCTGAATATCAGAAAAAATTTGCTTTAAATCCTGGTATTGCCACTTCAAATCCTTGTATGATAAACTTATTTTTTTTCTTTTTTTCTTTACCTCTATAAAATGGAGATATCTATACCTGCTGTATAGAATTACTATAAAGATTAAACCAAAAGATGCTTGTAAAAAAAATTGTAACATGCTTAGAATTTAGTAAGCTCTGAATAAATTTAATGCATTGTTTTTAGCTGAAAGGCTGTTAGAGTTAGTAACCTTGATTATTGCTACTTTTTTTCTTACTTAATGACTGAGAATATTCCTGAATACGTGGGTCTCTGGACTCCTGCATGCACTAATAATTTTCTTTCAAAAACTGTGAGCTCATCTTTAAAACTAAATAAATGATTGACAATAATACACTTAAGAGCAATTAAACAAATAAAATTTATTTTAATCTACTATTAAGTTAATAACATTGATAATAATATTATAATTATTAATAATAAGATGTATATTAGGCACATTGACCTGCCACAACTTAGGTCCTAGACCAAAATGGATTAGATTCTTCACTCATAAGTGTTACTCAGCATGTTTTAATTAAAATTCTTATGGCGAATTCCATAAGCTGAGATGGCTGGAGCAACATCTTACTAAGAAGATATTTATGGAAGCTGGAGACGTAATGGTAATATTACCAAGAAATTGATCAAAGCATTTATTGCAATGAGAGTTTTTTCATTTGAAATTTTAGTAAAATAAACACATTTGTATGGACAACATTTTTACAATCACAACTTCAATCAGATATTACATTTTTCTCCTGAAGATTTTGAAAATGAAAGCGAAAGTCACTCAGTTGTGTCTGGTGTCTGACTCTTTGCAACCCCATGGACTGTAGCCTGCCAGGCTCCTCTGTCCATGAAATTCTCCAGGCAAGGATACTGGAGTAGGTAGCCATTCCCTTCTCCAGGGGATCTTCCCAACCCAGGAAATGAACCCAGGTCTCCTGCATTGCAGGCAGATTCTTTCCTGTCTGAACCATCAAGGACAATTGTGGGATGAATATAAATTTGAAAACCTTTCCTATCACATTCACATGCTCTGTTTTATGATAAGCTCTCATAGCTTTTTCTTTAAAAAGAATCAATGCTACAAGATAAAAAACATTAGATGAGTCCAGGATTAGAACAAAAAAGTTATGGTCCAAAATGTTATACTTCAAAAAAATCACTAGAGTGTTAAGTGATGATTTATAAACACAGCCAAGCTTTCAACATCAAAGAAAATCTGGGAAACATTTATCAAAACCAATAAATAGTAATTTCTTCAGGGTACTTTTCAAATGGTATTTCATCACTAGTTTTATTTTGATCTATTTTTTAAAACTTCAGTTCCTCATGAAAACAAGTTGTATAGCTTATGGTATTACTCTAGCAAAATGATTTCCATAAATAAAGCAAGATGCAATGGGAAGGAACATATATAAAGATTAATGCATCAGACTTATAGGCTTATGGTGACTAACTATAATTCCTGAGCCTGAAGTTATTGGAAAGAAAATCTCTCTTATGGAAACAGGCAACAAATACCAAACTATCTGGGCAGCACAAGCAATTTACTTTCCCTTGACTTAAAGAATTGTCGTTTTATAGCCATTTTCCCTGAGTTTATTGATTTCATATGCAGTTTTGTACAATGACATAATGTATCTGGACTTCACACACAGAGACAGAAAGAATAACTAACATTTGTGTCATTTGTCAACCCAAAGTAATCAATGGGACCCATCTCGACTTAGATGTGCAAAGCAACAAGGCAAATCCTCTTCAATCAAAGTGTCTCAGGGACAAGAAAGGTAAGCGTACTGCAGAAAATAAGCAAAAATAAGAAAAAATCCTAATGTTAAATGATTGTCAGAAAATATGTATAAGTTTTTTAGGCATCTTTCATCAAATGTCACATTAGCGGCATTGTAAATGCTAGTCATTTGTCTGTGAATGTTTGCTCTATTCACCAAGAAAAACTGTGGGTTCTTTAAGGTTATTAATGTGTGTACTCAAGGAATGTAGATGAACTTTAATAGAATATAATTAGGCAAATCTGCTGCAACATCAAAGTGCTATTATACTTTATAAACTAAAATATAAAGTTTTTCAGTTCAGTTCAGTCACTCAGTCATGTCCAACTCTGCAACCCCATGGACTGCTGCACACCAGACTTCCCGGTCCATCATCAACTCCCAGAGCTTCCTCAAACTCAGGTCCATCAAGTCAGTGATGCCATCCAACCATCTCATCCTCTGTTATCCATTTCTCCTCCTATCTTCAATCTTTCCCAGAATCAGGGTGTTTTCCAATGAGTCAGTTCTTCACATCAGGTGGCCAAAGTATTGCAGCTTAAGCTTCTGCATCAGTCCTTCCAATGAATATTCAGAACTGATTTCCTTTAGGATGGACTGGCTGGATCTCCTTAAAGTCCAAGGGACTCTTAAGAGTCTTCTTCAACACCACACTTCAAAAGCATCAGTTATTCAGTGCTCAGCTTTCCTTATGGTCCAACTCTCACATCCATACATGACAACTGTAAAAACCATAGATTTGACTAGATGGACCTTTGTTGGCAGCGTAATGTCTCTGCTTTTTAATATGCTGTCTAGGTTGGTCATAACTTTCCTTCCAAGGAGCAAGTGTCTTTTACTCTCATGGCTGCAGTCACCATCTGCAGTGATTTTGGAGCCCAAGAGCATAAAGTCCAATACTGTTTCCATTGTTTCCCCATCTATTTCCCACGAAGTGATGGGACCAGATGCCATGATCTTAGTTTTTTGAATGCTGAGTTTTAGGCCAGCTTTTTTACTCTCTTCTTTCACTTTCCTCAAGAGGCTCTTTAACACATTATGCTTCATTTTTCTGTATCAACAAACACATTCATCATGTCAGAAAAACTAACAAAACATTCAGTAGAAATGATAGCACTCAGAGGCAGATTTAGTCAGAATTCTAAAGTTGGTAAAATTGTTTTTTCTTTTTTCTAAACTTTTTCTGCCTGTGCTTTCTTCCATGACTCCACTGTGCCCAGGATCCAGTGCCTTCATGTTATTTAACTGATGCTCTCTTGTTATGGATTGAATGTTTGTGTTGTCCCAAAATTCATGTGTCAAAATCCCATAATGTGATGATACTGGGGAGAGGAGATTAGGTCATGAGGGTGGAACCCCTATTGGTGCCCTTAAAAAAAGAGATCCCAGGCAGTTACCTATGAATCAGGAAGTTGGACTTCACCAGATTCTAAATCCACTAGTACTTTGATCTTGAACTTCTCAGCCCCAGAGCTAAGAAAAATAAATATCTTGTTTAAGCCACCCAAAACAATTGTAATAGCAGCCCAAACGTAATCTCTAGATTGCACAAGGTACTCTAGCAAAGATTTTCTCAGTGTAAACACTGCTCTTTCTACTATACTTTTTCTCAAAGACCTTGCCTGTCTGTGTTGCCACTATAGTAGGCAGGGGACTTCTTGACCACATTGCCCCAGCTACAGATAATAAGACCACTGAGGATCAGATCAGATCAGATCAGTCACTCAGTCGTGTCTGACTCTTTGCGACCCCATGAATCGCAGCATGCCAGGCCTCCCTGTCCATCACCAACTCCCGGAGTTCACTCAGACTCACGTCCATCGAGTCAGTGATGCCATCCAGCCATCTCATCCTCTGTCGTCCCTTTCTCCTTTTGCCCCCAATCCCTCCCAGCATCAGAGTCTTTTCCAATGAGTCAACTCTTCGCATGAGGTGGCCAAAGTACTGGAGTTTCAGCTTCAGCATCATTTCCTCCAAAGAAATCCCAGGGCTGATCTCCTTCAGAATGGACTGGTTGGATCTCCTTGCAGTCCAAGGGACTCTCAAGAGTCTTCCCCAACACCACAGTTCAAAAGCATCAATTCTTCGGTGCTCAGCCTTCTTTACAGTCCAACTCTCACATCCATACATGACCACAGGAAAAACCATAGCCTTGACTAGACGGACCTTTGTTGGCAAAGTAATGTCTCTGATTTTGAATATGCTATCTAGGTTGGTCATAACTTTCCTTCCAAGGAGTAAGCGTCTTTTAATTTCATGGCTGCTGTCACCATCTGCAGTGATTTTGGAGCCCAGAAAAATAAAGTCTGACACTGTTTCCACTGTTTCCCCATCTATTTCCTATGAAGTGATGGGACCAGATGCCATGATCTTCATTTTCTGAATGTTGAGCTTTAAGACAACTTTTTCACTCTCCACTTTCACTTTTATCAAGAGGCTTTTGAGTTCCTCTTCACTTTCTGCCATAAGGGTGGTGTCATCTGCATATCTGAGGTTATTGATATTTCTCCCGGCAATCTTGATTCCAGCTTGTGTTTCTTCCAGTCCAGCGTTTCTCATGATGTACTCTGCATATAAGTTAAATAAACAGGGTGACAATATACAGCCTTGACGAACTCCTTTTCCTATTTTGAACCAGTCTGTTGTTCCATGTCCAGTTCTAACTGTTGCTTCCTGACCTGCATACAAATTTCTCAAGAGGCAGATCAGGTGGTCTGGTATTCCCATCTCTTTCAGAATTTTCCACAGTTTATTGTGATCCACACAGTCAAAGGCTTTGGCATAGTCAATAAAGCAGAAATAGATGTTTTTCTGGAACTCTCTTGCTTTTTCCATGATCCAGTGGATGTTGGCAATTTGATCTCTGGTTCCTCTGCCTTTTCTAAAAGCAGCTTGAACATCAGGAAGTTCACGATTCACATATTGCTGAAGCCTGGCTTGGAGAATTTTGAGCATTACTTTACTAGTGTGTGAGATGAGTGCAATTGTGTGGTAATTTGAGCATTCTTTGTATGATTTAAAGGGAGCTAATGGACAGACTGATAGCTGATTTATATGACATTCTTCATCATGAAGAACAAGTTCAACCAATCCCTATCTCAGAAATTTGAAGCAACTGGTAGATAGAAGAGATTCACAGTGGTAAGTATCTGCTTTAGCTTAAAAAAGAGAAAAAATAGAGTTAAAACTGCAAATATGAGGCATTGTGCACAAAAGATTATGAGGCAGGAAAACAATTCACAGAGAGATAACTAGGATAGGCCAACAGAAAGCAGAGCACTAAGAGAAACCCTATGACCCAAGAGATGGGACAGAAGATCTTTAATGCTTAGTTTTCATTCTAGTTCCTATTCCCATGAGACCTAAATTCTGATTATCACCTGGACTTTGAAATCAATGATCTTGCTGTATCCAGAAAATGCCATTCCATTTTTTTGAAGCTAGTATTATTAGATCTTTGTTCTTTGTTACAAACTGTTCAATATATTATTCATCAAATTAATTTGGAAAACAATAATGGTTCCATTTGTAAAGCATTTTATAATTTATCAATCACTTTCATAAGCATTCTTCTGTTTTATCCATACAACAAAAAAGTGAGGCAAGCAGGACAGGCATTGATATGCTCAACTAAAATGAGAAAATACAGTATTTGAAAATAATTATGTAAACTCTCAGGACTTATAGGAGTAAAAATAGGACCAAAACCTTGAATTTACTGTGACAATTATGTCATTGAAGCATAGATGAACACTCACATTTATACACACATACACACTCACTTGGATTCCTAGATCATTTAATTCTTTATTTCTAAAATAAATTTGATCATAGTTATAAGATCAACATTCAGAAAACTAAGATCATGTCATCTGGTCCCATCACTTCATGGCGAATAGATGGGGAAACAGTGGCTGACTTTATTTTTCTGGGCTCCAAAATCACTGCAGATGGTGATTGCAGCATTGACATTAAAAGACGCTTATTCCTTGGAAGGAAAGTTATGACCAACCTAGACAGCATATTAAAAAGCAGAGACATTATTTTGCCAACAAAGTTCTGTCTAGTCAAGGCTATGGTTTTTCCAGTAGTCATGTATAGATGTGAGAGTTGGACTATAAAGAAAGCTGAGCACCGAAGAATTGATGCTTTTGAACTGTGGTGTTGGAGAAGACTCTTGAGAGTCCCTTGGACTGCAAGGAGATCCAACCAGTCCATCCTAAAGGAAATCAGTCCTGAATATTCATTGGAAGGACTGATGCAGAAGCTTAAGCTGCAATACTTTGGCCACCTGATGTGAAAAACTGACTTATTGAAAAAGACCCTGATTCTGGGAAAGATTGAAGACAGGAGGAGAAGGGGCTAACAGAGGATGAGATGGTTGGGTGGCATCACCGACTCAATGGACATGGGTTTAGGTGGACTCCAGGTGTTGGTGATGGACAGGGAGGCCTGGCGTGCTGCAGCTCATCGGGTTGCAAAGAGTTGGACACGACTGAGCAACTGAACTGAACTGAACTGATAAGCATAAAATTTCTTTGTAGCTCTTTCTCTTACATTATCTAAAAAAAGTTTGGACCCCTTCAGTCCTCCAGTCTTCCACATAACTTCTCAGTTTCCTCTCTTCTTCTTCTAACTGGCTTGTGGACATACTCTGTTGCCATTGATAGTGAAAGCAGCAACTATACTGACGATGGTCCCTAACGGTGCAGCTGTGATGTGGATACTAGCTATCCAAAGCTCTACCAGCACTGCTGATGCCCTATGTAAATGACAATGCCCACAGTCATTCTACAATATTTTCATGGTGGGCCACCTAGGAAGCCCAAATATCTGCATGTTGGGCACCTATTGCCAGTGTTAAAACCTCTGAAAATGTCAACTATCAATGCAACTGCTGCCATAAAGTCCATTTTTAGTTTTTCTTAGAAATGGAGAGCAAGTCAAAAAATTGGGAAAAGAATACACCAAGGCTGTATATTGTAAGCTTGCTTATTTAAGATAAATGCAGAGTATATTGTGCAAAATGCCAGGCTGGGTGAATGACAAGCTGGAATCAAGATTGATGGGAGAAATATCAACAAAGTCAGATATGCAGGTGATCCCCCCTAATGGCAGAAAACGAAGAACGAAAGAGTCTTCTGATGAAGATAAAAGAGAAGAGTGAAAAGCTGCCCTGAAACTCAACATTCAAAAAAATTAAAATCATGCCATTCAGTTCCATTACTTCATGGTAATACAAGGGGAAAAAAGTGAAAGCAGTGACAGACTTTATTTCCTTGGGCTCCAAAATCACTGCAGATGGTGACCACAGTCATGAAATTAGAAGACTACCATAGAGTATGTGAGAAAGAGAAGATAATTTAACAGAAAAATTAAGAAGCTATATAACATAACTTGGTGTGGCGAAAACAAATTTGTAAACCTATATGTTATGTTTAACTCAAGAAAAGAAATATATTTGTGAAATACGGATCATTGCTTTTTATCAAAGTTATGTGTGGGCTTTTATTTCAAGTACATTTTCAAAAGTACTATTATTGCTTCATTAAAAAAATGAAGTCTAAATCATAGTAGCAGCTAAATCACATAGTAAGTAAAACTTTCAATCATAACCATTTCAATATATGCCTATTTATACACTTTTATTATATAGGGTCTCTAATGCTCACACACTAGTAAAGTAATGCTCAAAATTCTCCAAGCCAGGCTACAGCAGTATGTGAACTGTGAACTTTCAGATGTTCAAGCTGGTTTTAGAAAAGGCAGAGGAACCAGAGATCAAATTTCCAACATCTGCTGGATCATCAAAAAAGCAAGAGAGTTCCAGAAAAACGTCTATTTCTGCTTTATTGACTATTCAAAGCCTTTGACTGTGTGGATCATAATAAACTGTGGAAAATTCTGAAAGAGATGGGAATACCAGAACACCTGATCTGCCTCTGAGAAACCTATATGCAGGTCAGGAAGCAACAGTTAGAACTGGACATGGAACAACAGACTGGTTCCAAATAGGAAAAGGAGTACATCAAGGCTGTATATTGTCACCCTGCTTATTTAACTTATGTGCAGAGTACATCATGAGAAACACTGGGCTGGAAGAAGCACAAGCTGGAATCAAGATTGCTGAGAGAAATATCAATCACCTCAGATATGCAGATGACACCACCCTTATGGCAGAAAGTGAAGAGGAACTCAAAAGCCTCTTGATGAAAGTGAAAGAGGAGAGTGAAAAAGTTGGCTTAAAGCTCAACATTCAGAAAACTAAGATCATGGCATCTGGTCCCATCACTTCATGGGAAAGAGGTGAGGAAACAATGGAAACAGTGTCAGACTTTATTTTTTTGGGTTCCAAAATCACTGCAGATGGTAATTGTAGTCATGAAATTAAAAGATGCTTACTCCTTGGAGGGAAAGTTATGACTAACCTAAATAGCATATTGAAAAGCAGAGACATTACTTTGCCAACAAAGGTCAGTCTAGTCAAGGCTATGGTTTTTCCAGTAGTCATGTATGGATGTGAAAGTTGGACTGTGAAGAAAGCTGAGCACCGAAGAGTTGATGCTTTTGAATTGCAGTGTTTGAAAAAGACTCTTGAGAGTCCCTTGGACTGCAAAGAGATCCAACCAGTCCATTCTAAAGGCGATCAGTCCTGGGTATTCTTTGGAAAGAATGATGCTAGAGCTGAAATTCCAGTACTTTGGCCACCTCATGCGAAGAGTTGACTCACTGGAAAAGACTCTGAAGCTGGGAGGGATTGGGGGCAGGAGGAGAAAGGGACAACAGAGGATGAGATGGCTGGATGGCATCACTGACTCTATGGACGTGAGTCTGAGTGAACTCCGGGAGTTGGTGATGGACAGGGAGGCCTGGCATTTCTGCAATTGCTGCAATTCATGGGGTCGCAAAGAGTCAGACACAACTGAGTGACTGAACTGAACTAAACTGAATGCATATACAGATTGCTCATGATCCCAGGTTATAGGTGATATTTATGGCATACGAAACTCTGAAATATTATTTGCAATTTTTCTTTTTGATGTCCAGTGGCCCTATGTGAATCTCAGCTAGCTGCGCTACCTCTAATGACCAGTCTCAGGTAATGGGTGCAAAAGCAGAATCTGAGCCCAAGGAGAATAGTTCCTAGTGTTTTAAATTTCCAAATGGAAGCTCTGAAGTTAAAGTTTTAAGAGAGCTGTACTAGGTAAGGCTCAAATATCTAAGCCCTAGAATCTCTATGATGACAATCATATCACAAAAATATAGTGAGAAGAAGAGCAGTAGTGTCAGACTCCTACTTCCCTCATGCCCACAAGAAGCAAAAATTCCAAGAACCCAGGAATAAATGAGGGAACACTATACAAGGTATAGAGCTATGTGGGCTTGTGCTGAGAGAGAAAATTAACAATGCCATGGACATGACTGAGTCTGCAGTGAGTGAGTGTCTGTGCTCCACCAAGGTCATAACCACTCATCACAGGCCCCCAGAGAGACATGTGGGAGACAAGCCAGTTTCCCAGACCATTCCAGGAGCATCTATACCATATCACGAGTGCTAAGGATGATATTATTCAATATTATTCAAAAAAGACTTATATTTTACAGCAGTCAGAACATCTCTTACTGTTCACACAGTAGCACTGACATCTTCCTGAACCCTGAAAATTTGCTCAACCATATATGAACTACCCTTCCAGAACAAATGGCCCTATCTATTCAATATCTTGCTGCTGCTGTGCTGTGTTCAATTGTGTTCGACTCTTTGTCCAACTCTATAGCCTGCCAGGCTCCTCTTCTGTCCATGGAATTTTCCAGGCAAGAATACTTGAGTGGGTTGCCATTTACTACTACAGGGGATCTTACTGACCCAGGGATCAAAGTCACAGCTCTGTGTCTCATGCATGGCAGGCAGATTCTTTACCACTCGCCACCTGGGAAGGCTTCAGTGTCTTGGGATCCTCTTAAATTCCAAAGTAGGGAATGGAAGCTTGGAAACCTGTACTTACATGGATGTGCTGGTTTAAATCACTTCAAACTCCCCTGAGCCTGAATCCATGTATCTTTACAAAATTAACTGTCTTTGGAAACAGAGCTGAAAGCTAGACAATGGCATTTAGTGAGCAACAAACATACCTCTTATATATGAAGGAAAGAAGAAAGTGTTAAAGAGAATTTTCTCTTTTGGGGGGGAATAATGGCACCCCACTCCAGTCTCTTGCCTGGAAAATCCCATGGATGGAGGAGCCTGGTAGGCTGCAGTCCATGGGGTCGCTAGGAGTCGGACACGACTGCGCGACTTCACTTTCACTTTTCACTTTCATGCACTGAAGAAGGAAATGGCAACCCACTCCAGTGTTCTTGCCTGGAGAATCCCAGGGACAGGAGAGCCTGGTGGGCTGCCGTCTCTGGGGTCACACACAGTCGCAGACGACTGAAGCAACTTAGCAGCAGTTATCCATCAAAACTTTAAGTAGATAGAGAAAATGACACTGGGAAAATGAGAGCTTGTAACCTTTTGTAGCTACTGCTGAAGTGCTCTCTCAATTTTTAAGACTATGATCCATCTGAATAGTTGTCTCCTCTGTGGGGTTCTTCCTTGCCTTAGGGTTTTCCATATGTATTATGGCTGACATAGTGCATGGTCCTCTTATATTCCTTAGCCTACCTCTGAAGTCAGATTCTGTTTTGGTGAACTGACTTTACTCATACCTATAGCTTTCTGTTCCCCTTTTCCTGAGGTCAGTCTTTGGCACTGGGACTGTGTTTGGCAGGAAGTTATTCCACCATGAGTGTCTATCAGCCAGTGAACAGCCGTGAGTATGCAGCTTCTTGCTTTCCTCCCTGGATTGCAATAATTCTACAAAATCTCTTTTATGGTCCAGAGCAGGACTGAGTTCCAGTTCCCAGTAGCAGTAATCCACTCATTAATGAAACCTTAATGCTTGCCCTCCTTTTTGTTTCTTATTTGTTCATTCTTTCACTATCCAGATATATTTGCTTTCGTATTTGCTTTTGAGGGAGTCAAACAAAGAAATAGGTGGTGTTAGTGGTAAAGAACCCACCTGCCAATGCAGGAGACATAAGAGACACAGGTTTGATCCCTGCCTCCAGAAGATTCCTAGAGAAGAGAATGGAAACCCACTTAAGTATTCTTGCCTGGAGAATCCCATGGACAGAGAATCTTGGAGGGCTGTTGTCCATGGGGTCGCAAAGAGTGGGACACAACTGACGTGACTTAGCAGGCATGCAGCTAAGAAACGTACATTGTGGAGTGACTGTACTTATGTGTCACAATCCCTGATTACTTCAATTGTAAGAAATGTGATGTGCTGATACAAATTATCCCTAAAACAAAATATCATTTTTATAGCTTCATCTTCATGGGTTGGCTTTATTGTGAGAAAAAGTCCTGTTCTTAACTTTGTAACGAAATTACAATGAATGTCAACTAAAGGAATTCTTTAAAAATTGAAATCTCAAATACAGTGCAAACTGTTTGCTTCAGTACATCATTCTATAGTGTTTATACTTGTTTCAGTTCAGGTGTATCTCTAAGCTGGGTGCCTATCATTTTCTATAAATAGCCATCGAAATTGTCCTCTGGATCCCTTTATAGCACTCCAAAGATATGAAGTTCTCATCAGAGTAAAGCACAAGGGAATGTGAGTTTGATTTTGTTGAGCTGAGAGATCTGTCCTTGGGAAATGTTTGTTATGTTTAATTATGTACCCGTGTGTCTTCATGAAGCACTCTCTCTGTTAAAGCAATATTGATCTACTTTCCCTTTCTACCTGGGCATTCTATTTCACAGATCATTGTAGACATGTCAAGCATTCCAAGAAATTCAAGTATAGAGAAAAGTATATAGAGCCAAAGGGGGAAAATAGAACTAGTACCTATTCTTGTAGTTTTGCATTATTTTGTTGATAAAATATGATGAAGCAAGGGTGATTTTTCACATTGTACCCTCTAGAGTTCTTAGAGTCTGTAAGGTGAAAAAAAAAAAAAATCAAATGAAAGCAGATAGTGCATTTTTGGATCAATTTACCTAGCTCTACACCTGGGACCAGCTTGCCGTGGTTATGATGGACAGGTGTCTGTTGGTTCCTTTTTGAATTCATCTTTGCTTATGGATCTGAGAAGGCACTTGTCATTCCAACCACATTTAATATCATTTATAGACTATAACAGAGAATAAAAGAAAACAAATACTAAAATAGGAAGGCAGCTGGCATAATTCAAGGTGAATCTCACACCTGGGGACAGTCTGCCTTTATAAGAAGGTAGTGTAAACAATACTATAATTTGTGTCAGGGCACATTCTTGAGAGCTTTCAAATTGTCTGGTGGCAAAAATGGGAGTGATGCTAATAAATATGATTAAGGTTGAACAGGAAAAAAACTGAGGGCAACTGGCTAGCTAAGACATTTAATAATGGAATATGACACTGTTTGCTTCTAGGTCACTTGTTCCAATTCAGTCAAAATCAGAAGCAGCTGAAAGCTATGATTATGTAATGTGTGCCTGGTCGCCTATGTGAAATAGTATAATAGTCACAGTTCAGGGAAGATGTGCCCCCTGCAGCCATAAATATATCGAGTATCAGCTAAAGCTTTTCAACATTTTTAATCATTCTGAAGTTATTATAAAAAGACCAAATATTGCTTAGGACTAGATTCTATCTTGATCTTTCCTACTGGAATCTCATCGTTGTCAAAAGTGGCTCCTCAAAATATGAGTAGTCAGTTCTCCCTATCTACAGACACAGATACTGATCTGACAGATACAGAGAGACATCTGTACTATGCCATTATCTACAAGGGCTCTGGGCATCCATGGAGTTTGGTATTCACAGGATGGGGGAGGTGGTAGAAGTTTTGGAACTGATCCCCTGCAGA
This sequence comes from Bos indicus, assembly GCF_029378745.1. NCBI lineage: Eukaryota > Metazoa > Chordata > Mammalia > Artiodactyla > Bovidae > Bos > Bos indicus. The sequence goes on from NC_091765.1 coordinate 28,222,463, forward strand.
TATCAAGGGATAATCGGAAAAATCTTATCCCCTGGAGACTTTGGGAACTGACTGGTGACCTAAGAAGCTGTCATCAAACTCAAGAGAGAAACATTGAGTCCCTGACCCCGGTCTAGTGTTTTTAAAATTGTATTTTGATCATTTTGGCTGCATCACGTGACATGCAGCTGCCTCTCTGTTCCCCAACCAGGATGGAACCTATGCCCCTTACAGTGGAAACACGGAGTCTTAACCACTGGACCACCAGGGAAGCCCCCGAGGTACAGTTTCTGCTTTAAAGTGTGGAAATCACTTTACATCTCTATGCTTCAGTTTCCTTCTCTATAAAGTGGAGATGACTAAATAAATATTATACAGGGCTATTTGGAAAATTATATGACTTAATGTTTATAAAACTTTAGGCATTACTGTCTTCTTACCTACATGTGAAAGTGGGATGGGACAGGTGCCTGTTTTAAGAGCTTAGGTACTAATATAGTACTTGGACTAACACAAATAACCTTACTACAATGTTGAAGAGTATGTAAGGACTGGAGAGAGAAGCTACACATGTTCATTTTCTTATTGCTCATTCCTGGAGTAAAGTGGACCCTGAGCCTTCTAGTGAAAGAGGAGGAATGAGAGACAGTGCTGCTCTCTAACCTCAAATAATCATGTCATCAGCTTTCTGAAGTTCCAAGGTAAAAGCACGTCTTTGGGTATTGTGAAATACAGCACCTGAAATGTGTATCTGTCACATTCATCTCTCTATCCTTGGAAGAACAGAGAAGTGTACACTTCAGAGAAAGGAGTCTAAAAAGAAACCGTTCCTGTCTGGGTGTTCCATTATTTATGAAATAATTTAAAAAGTAACTCCATAAGATCTTCGAGACTGAAAATTTCACTTACTTCCCAGAATAATGATGAAGTTGTTTTTTTAATAATAAAATTCATGGACTTAGTAACAGATCCAGATGAAGTGCTACATAACTACAATATTATTTGAAAATGTGTACTTTTAGAAATCACAGAAGACTTAATGGGTTGAATTTACAAATATTTGAATACATTGGATTTATAAATATTTAAGTATATTGAATTTACAAATATTTGAATATTTGAATCTATGACTTATGGGGAAAAGTTAAATTCAGAGAGATTTCCTATAGGCAAAGGCTGAATCCTCCTGGTAGTAAAAGTTAACAGCAGTGACTGAGTTTTCAGATTATTTTATATACATTGCCTTATTTGATTATTCCAATAGCTTTGGGAGTTAGGGCACTTTTATCGTTTTTCTTTTCTGCTGGTGTTGCATGCATGAGAAATTTTTGCCTCAGTTTGTTTTGATTGTCCTTGGTCACAGAGCTAGAAAGCAGAAAAGGCAGGAGTCAAACCACAGGGCTTCACATCTCTTGCTGGCTCACCATGCCGCCACTAAGCAGTTACGATTTCACTTTCTGTTTTATTGGGCATTGAGTTAGATGTTTTATCCTGTAAATCTCTCTTAGAAATTACAGTGCAACCTAAGAGAGGGTCATTCAATTCAACATATATAAATATACATATTAGGCTATTTCACAGTACACTCTCTTTTTATAGTTCTCAGGTACACAAGATGAGATCAGCCTACACTATACACTTGCCCCTGTAAAGGACTGTTATTTAGCATTTCAGCTACTGCTGTTCCTGTAGCAGGAATCTCAGGCTAAATGTCTTCTGAATGGAAAACTGAACTGACAAGGCTGTATACTAAAACAAACAAACTACTAAGCCAACTAATAGATCTCCCTAACATAGTTGAAAGTTATTCCCACAATATCTAAGCCCCTTAGGGTTTAGACTATTTTTAAGTTATTTGTATTTTGTACACAGATTTGAGAGACTGAATTTGTTGTTGTTGTTCAGACACTCAGTCATGTCTGACTCTCTGTGACCCCATGGACTGCTGCACACCAGGCTTCCCTGTCCTTCACCATCTCCCAGAGATGGTGGTCCACTGGATCAGTGATGTCATCCAATCATCTCATGCTCTGTCATCCCCTTCTCCTCCAGCTTTCAATCATTGCCAGCATCAGGGTCTTTTCTAATGATTCAGCTTTCACATCAGGTGGCCAAAGTATTGGGGCTTCAGCTTCATCATCTGTCCTTCCAATGAATATTCAGGACTGATTTCCTTTAGGACAGACTTGTTTGATCTCCTTGCAGTCCAAGGGATCCTTAAGAGTCTTCTCCAACATCACAGTTCCAAAGCATCAGCTCTTTGGCACTCAGCTTTCTTTATGGTCCAGGTCTCACATCCATACATGACTACTGGAAAAACCATAGCTTTGACTATATGGATCTTTGTTGAGAGACTGAATAGTGGGCTCAAATCTTGAAGGCCTTTTGCATGGGATCATATACAGACTGACAAGATGTTGAAAGATGCCCTAGTGGAAAATCCATGGCTTACTTCATTCCCCTACACCTTCCAAAGTTATAAAAATGAATTAGCCTCTTCTTAAGAACTATTTAGGAATTCAATGCTGAATGGTAAAGTAGAAAAATCATGATAAATGTTTTAATTTTAGGATTGTATTTTACAATTGCTCAGATATAGCTACAAAAATATTTATCATGAAAATACAGATAAAAAAGAAAAGGGTTTATCCATATGCCTTTCTTTCTAAGATATGTGTTTCTCATTAATCTTACATCACCATCTCTTACACGCATCATTGTAGTGGCCTTCTAACAAATCAACTTCTTCTATTTTTGTGCCTCTATAATCTACTTTCTCTTTCTACTGTCTCTTTAATGTGGATACTCGTTCTTTACTTTTTGTTTAATATAAATACTTCAGTGATTTATCATTATAGTAACAATAAAACCCCAACTCCTTACTATGGTTATAAGGCATTCCGTGATATGGTTCTAGCCTGGCATGACAGTTTTATTGCACACCACCGTCCTTTTTTCATATTAAGCAACAGCTGTAGTTTTTAGGTTGACAAACCAAACAAAGTTTTCCATGTTGGAGCCTGTGTACACGTTATTTTCTCAGCAACTTTAATGTCGCCGGTTCAGTAGTACTCCTTAGATTCCATCTCTGTTGGGTAGTCTTTCATGAGCTAGAGTAGATGGACATTCTTCCAATCACCAGCCCCAAAATAAGAACAAAATAACATTTTTTCAGTGTTGCTTTGTGGACTTAGTTTCTATAATAATTTATCCTGGTCATACTCCCCACACCCAAATTTTTAATTTTCTTTTTTTGGCCGCATCCTGCAGCACGTGGAGTCTTCATTCACCAACCAAGGTTCAAATGGGTGTTCTTGCAGTGAAAGCATGGAGTCTTAACCACTGGTTTACCAGGGAAGTCCTCCCACACCCTAGTTTAAAAATATATTAATAGATTCTAATGAAATATTTGAACTCACTTATTAGAAAAAATATACAGAAAAATACATTCAAAGATTTGAATACTTTTTATTAAAATATCCTTTTTATTGGGCTCTCATAGTGGCTCAGTTGTAAGGAACCTGCCTGCCAAAGCAGGAGACTCTGGTCCAATACCTGTGTTGGAAAGATCCCCTGGAGTAGGAAATGGCAATCCACTCCAGTATTCTTGCTTGGAGAGTTCCTTGGACACAGGAGCCTGGTGGGTTACAGTCCATGTGGTCACAAAGAGTCAGGCATGATTGAATGACTAACACTTTCACTTTCTATTCCACAGACATTTTTACCCACAGTTTGACTCTTGTCCCTTCCAATTATACTGAGATATAACTGATATACAGCACTGTATAAGTTTAAGGTGTATAGCACAATGATTTGACTGACACAATCATGAAATGATTATCATAGTAAGTTTAGTGAATTCCGTCATTTCATATACACACAAAATTTAAAAAACAGAAATAATAATTTCTTTGTATTGAGAACTGTTTAAGATTTACCCTTTTGACAACTTTTATATGTAAAATTCAGCAGTTGCTTATCATGTTGTATACATTACTGAATACATTCCCAGTATTTATCTTGTAACTGGGAGTTTGTCCTTTTGATTGTTTTTATCCAACTCCTTCTCCTTCCCCTGACACCTCTGGTAATCCCAGATCTGTTCTCTTTTTCTGAGTGGGTCTTCTTGTGTGTGTAAAGTATAATTGACTTACAACATTATATCATTTCCTAGTATGCAACATAGTGATTTGATATTTCTATACATTTCAAAATGTTCACCAAAATAAGTCTAGTTACTTGTCACCATAAAAATATATTATGAAATTATTGACTATATTTTCCACACTGTACATTTTATATTCATGACTTAATTATTTTACAACTTTTAGTTTGTACTTTTTAATCTCCCTCACCTATTTCTTTCTTGTCCCCAGTCCTTTCCCTCTGGCAACCACCTGTATGTTCTGTGTATCTATAAATCTGTTTTTATTTCATTATGTTTGTTCATTTCTTCTGTAATTTAGACACCACATATAAGTGAAATCATACAATATTTGCATCTCTTGTCTGACTTATTTCATGTCGCATAATACCTTGTAGGTCCATCCATGTTGTCAGAAATGGCAAAATTCCAGTCTTTTTTTTTTTTTAAGACTGAGCAATACCCCATTGTATAAATGAGCCATATCTTCTTTATCCCTTCCTCTATCAATAAGCATTTAGGATGTTTCCATATCTGAACACTGTAAATATTGCTATAATGAACGTAGAAGTGCATGTATCTTTCTAGTTAACTATTTTGGTTTCTTCAGAAAAAATATCCAGAAGTGGAATTGCTGGATCTGCTGGATCACATGGTGGTTCTATTTTTCATTTTTGGAGAAACCTGCATACTGCTTTCCTCAGTGGCTACACCAATTTACATGCCTACTAACAGTGCATGAAGATTCCCTTTTCTTCCCCACATTCTCACCAACACTTGTTATATGTTGTCTTTTTGATAATAGCCATTTTTATAGGTGTGAGATGATACCTCAGTGCAGTTTTGATTTGCAGTTACCTGATAATTAGACTTCCCTGGTGGCTCAGAGGTAAAGAATCTGGCTGCAATGTAGGGGACCTAGGTCCATCCCTGGGTTGGGAAGATCCCCTGAAAAAGGAAATGGCAACCCATTTGGTACGATTCTTGCCATGGACAGAGGAGTCTGGTGGGTTACAGTCCATGGGGTCACAAAGAGCTGAACACGACTGAGCAACTAACACTTTCTCTGATAATTAGTGATGTTGAGCATCTTTGCATGTGACTGTCGGGCATCTGTATTTCTTCTTTGGCAAAATGTCCATTCCTATCCTCTGCCCGTTTTTTTACCAGGTTTATTTTTGTTGTTGAGTTGTGTGAGATCTTTGTCAATTTTGAACATTAACCTCTCACTGGATACATCATTTGAAAATATATTCTTCCATTCAGTAGGTGGCTTTTCCAGTTTGTTGATAGTTCCACCTACTGTTCAGAAGCTTTTTCGTTTTACGGAGTGCCATTTGTTTCTTCTTGCTTTTGTTGCTTTTGCTTTTGTTGTTAATTTCAAAGAAATAATCACCAAAACTCGTGTCAAGAAGTGTACTACCTGTGCTCTCTTCTAAGACTTTTATGGTTCAGATTTTATGTTCAAGTGTCTAACCCATAATGAGCTAATTTTTGTGTATGTTGTTAGATAGCTAAGTGCTGAAGAATTGATGCTTTTGAACTGTGGTGTTGAAGAAGACTCTTGAGAATCCTTTGGACTGCAAGGAGACCCAACCAGTCCATCCTAAAGGAGATCAGTCCTGAATATTAATTGGAAGGACTGATGTTAAAGCTGAAACTCCAATACTTTGGCCACCTGATGCAAAGAACTGACTCATTGGAAAAGATCCTGATCCTGGGAAAGATTGAAGGTAAGAGGAGAAGGGGACAAGAGGATGAGATGGTTGGATGGCATCACTGACTCAATGGACATGAGTCTGAGCAAGCTTCGGGCATTGGTGATGAACAGGGAAGCCTCGGTGCTGCAGTCCATGGGGTCTCAAGGAGTTGGACACGATTGAGTGACTGAACTGAACTGAACTAACAGAAAGTGTTCCAGTTGTATTCCTTTGTATGTGGCAGTCTAATTTTCTCAACAACTTATTAAACAGACTGTGTTTTCCTCCTTGTATATTCTTGCCACAGATTAATTGAGCCTATATGTGAGTTTATTTCTGAGCTTTCTATTCTGTTCTAATGATCTATATATCTGAATTTATGCTAGTAGCATTCTGTTTTAATTACATCATTGTATTACAAATAGCTGTGAAAAGAAGAGAAGCGAAAAGCAAAGGAGAAAAGGAAAGATATAAACAACTGAATGCAGAGTTCCAAAGATTAGCAAGAAGAGATAAGAAGCCTTCTTCAGCGATCAATGCAAAGAAATAGAGGAAAACAACAGAATGGGAAAGACTAGGGATCTCTTCAAGAAAATCAGAGATACCAAAGGAACATTTCATGCAAAGATGAGCTCGATAAAGGACAGGAATGGTATGGACCTAACAGAAGCAGAAGATATTAAGAAGAGATGGCAAGAATACACAGAAGAAGTGTACAAAAAAGATCTTCACAACCCAGATAATCACGATGGTGTGATCACTGACCTAGAGCCAGACATCCTGGAATGTGAAGTCAAGTGGGCCTTAGAAAGCATCACTACGAACAAAGCTAGTGGAGGTGATGGAATTCCAGTTGAGCTATTCCAAATCCTGAAAGATGATGCTGTGAAAGTGCTGCACTCAATACGCCAGCAAATTTGGAAAACTCAGTAGTGGCCACAGGACTGGAAAAGGTCAGTTTTCAGTCCAATCCCAAAGAAAGGCAATGCCAAAGAATGCTCAAACTAACGCACAATTGCACTCATCTCACATGCTAGTAAAGTAATGCTCAAAATTCTCCAAGCCAGGCTTCAGCAATATGTGAATCGTGAACTTCCTGATGTTCAAGCTGGTTTTAGAAAAGGCAGAGGAACCAGAGATCAAATTGCCAACATCCGCTGGATCATGGAAAAAGCAAGAGAGTTCCAGAAAAACATCTATTTCTGCTTTATTGACTATGCCAAAGCCTTTGACTGTGTGGATCACAATAAACTGTGGAAAATTCTGAAAGAGATGGGAATACCAGACCACCTGATCTGCCTCTTGAGAAATTTGTATGCAGGTCAGGAAGCAACAGTTAGAACTGGACATGGAACAACAGACTGGTTCCAAATAGGAAAAGGAGTTCGTCAAGGCTGTATATTGTCACCCTGTTTATTTAACTTATATGCAGAGTACATCATGAGAAATGCTGGACTGGAAGAAACACAAGCTGGAATCAAGATTGCCGGGAGAAATATCAATAACCTCAGATATGCAGAGGACACTACCCTTATGGCAGAAAGTGAAGAGGAATTCAAAAGCCTCTTGATGAAAGTGAAAGTGGAGAGTGAAAAATTTGACTTAAAGCTCAACATTCAGAAAATGAAGATCATGGCATCCAGTCCCACCACTTCATGGGAAATAGATGGGGAAACAGTGGAAACAGTGTCAGACTTTATTTTGAGGGGGCTCCAAAATCACTGCAGATGGTGACTGCAGCCATGAAATAATAAGACGCTTACTCCTTGGAAGGAAAGTTATGACCAACCTAGATAGCATATTGAAAAGCAGAGACATTACTTTGCCAACAAAGGTTCGTCTAGTCAAGGCTATGGTTTTTCCTGTGGTCACGTATGGATGTGAGAGTTGGACTGTGAAGAAGGCTGAGTGCTGAAGAATTGATGCTTTTGAACTGTGGTGTTGGAGAAGACTCTTGAGAGTCCCTTGGACTGCAAGGAGATCCAACCAGTCCCTTCTGAAGGAGATCACCTTGGGATTTCTTTGGAAGGAATGATGCAAAAGCTGAAACTCCAGTACTTTGGCCACCTCATGCGAAGAGTTGACTCATTGGAAAAGACTCTGATGCTGGGAGGGATTGGGGGCAGGAGGAGAAGGGGACAACAGAGGATGAGATGGCTGGATGGCATCACTGACTCTATGGATGTGAGTCTGAGTGAACTCTGGGAGTTGGTGATGGACAGGGAGGCCTGGCGTGCTGTGATTCATGGGGTCGCAAAGAGTCAGACATGACTGAGCCACTGATCTGATCTGATGTGATTATAGCTTAAAATCAGGGAGCATGATGTCTCTAGCTTTGCTCTTCTTTCACAAGATTTATTTGGAAATTCATGGTTTTTAGTGGTCCTATACTAATTTTAGTACTTTTTGTTTTATTTCTATGAAAAATACCATTGGAATTTGATAGAAATTGCATTGAAATTGTACTTTGCTTTGGGTAGTATGAAAATTTTAACAATATTAATGCTTCCAACTCACAAGGCTGAAATTTCTTTCCATGTATTTGTGTGTTCAGTATCTTTCAATAGTGTCTTATATTTTTCAATATACATGTCTCACCTCCCTGGAATAATTTATTCATAGATATTTTTTTCTTTTTGATGTGTTTGTAAATGGGATTGTGTTCTTAAATTGTATGTTAGTGTATAGAAATACAAGTGATTTTTGCATAATGATTCTGTATACTGCAACTTTACTTAATTCATTTATTAGGTCTAAAAATTTTTTTGAGTAAGTCTTTAAGGTTTTATACCTATAATATCATGTCATCTTCAAATAGTGACAGTTTCAATTATTTTTTCCCAATTTGGATGCCTTTTGTTTCTTTTTGTTGACTATTTGCTCTGGTTAGGACTCTAATAGTGTTTTGAATAAAAAGCCAAGAATGAGAATCCTTAGGGGCTTCCCAGAATCCTTAGGGGCTCTGGTTAGGACTCTAATAGTGTTTTGAATAAAAAGCCAAGAATGAGAATCCTTAGGGGCTTCCCAGGTGGGCCTAGTGGTAAAGAAGCTGACTATCAGTGTAGAAGAGTCTTAAGAGACACAGGTTTGACGCCTGGGTCAGGAAGATCCCCTGGAGGAGGACATGGCAACCCATTCCAATATTCTTGCCTGGAGAATCCCATGGGCAGAGGAGACTGGTAGACTACAGTCCATGGGTCACAAAGAGTTGGTCACAACTGAAGTGATTTAGCATGCATGCACGAGCATCCTAATCTTGTTCTGATCTTAGAGAAAAAGCTTTCAGTTTTTCACTGTTGACTATGATATTATCTGTGAGCTTGTCATATATGACCTTTATTATGTTGAGGTACATTTCCTCTATACCTGCTTTGTTGAGAGTTTTTTTTTAATCATAAAAAAATTGATGTTTAATTTTGTCAAACATAGGTTCCCACACTGCTGCTGCTAAGTCGCTTCAGTCGTGTCCGACTCTGTGTGACCCCATAGACTCTGAGATGATTATCTGATTTTTTTAATCCTTCATTTTGTTGCTGTGGCATACCACACTTACTGACTTGGTGATGATAAAAACATTCTTACATCTTTGGAATAAATCCTGCTTGATCATGGTATATAATCTTTTTAACATATTGTTGAATTTGCTAATATTCTATTGAGGCTGTTTACATCTATGGTCATCATGGATATTGCCCATAATTTTCTCTTCTTGTGGCATTATTATCTGGTTTTAGTTTTAGAGTAATGATGGCCTTGTTAAATGAGTCTGGAAAATTTCCCTTCCCTTCTATTTTTTGTTAGAATTTGAGAAGGATTAATCTTAATTCTTTTTAAAATTTTGGTAGAATTTATCAGGGAAGTTATTTGGCTCTGGACTTTTGTTTTTCTGGATGTTTTGATCAATGATTTAATCTCCTTAGTAGTAATCTATAAGTAAAAGTTCAGATTTTTTACTTCATCATGATTCCATCTTAGTGGGTTATATGTTTCTAAAAATTTATCTATTTCTTCTAGACTGTCCAATTTTTTTGTATACAATTGTTCATAGTAAGCTGTTATGATCATTTATATTTCTATAGTATCAATTGTAATATATCCTCTTTAATTTCTGATTTTATATATTCATCTCGTTTTTCTGATGACTCTAGATAAATATTTTTCAATTCTGTCTTTTTGAAAGTGATAGAGTTGATAGGAGTATTATTTATTATTATCATCATCATAATAATATATATGTGTCCTGGGTTCCTGACACAAGAGGCTTCTAAAATACTTAAGATCCCCAGAATGGATGAGGAGAGTCATTGTGTGTGCTAATCAGATGACTGGTGCCGAGAGGCCCACAGATAGCTTCCTGATGTGGACTTGTTACTAGAAAGACCAACATGTGATTCGAGGGTTGGAACTTTCAAAGCCAACAATTCATTTTCTCTAGGGAGGGGAAAGGGGCTGGAAACTGGCTTAGTCAGCAAAGTCCAATAATTTAATCAATCATGTCTACATAATAAAACCTCAATAAAACCCCCTAAACTATGTGTTTGAAGAGCTTCCAGACTGATGAACATATCCACTTGTTAGGAGACTGGTGAACCTCAAATTCCACTGGGTCAGAAGTGCTCCCTGGGGAGTCTTCTGGACCTCACCCTATGCAGCTCTTCATCTGGCTGGTCATTTGCATCCCTTATAATAACCATTATAATAAGCCAGTGAATATAAGTAAAGTGCTTCCTTGAGTTCTATAGACCATCATAGCAAATTATTGAACTTGAGGAGAGAGCTCTGAGAATCCTCCCCCCAATTAATAAGTGGATGATTAGAAGTATAGATGTTAACTCAAGATTTGTGACTGGCGTGTGAAGTAGGGTGGCAGTCTTGTGGGACTGAGATCATAACATGTGGGATTTGTGCTATCTCCAGGTCGTTAGAGTTAGAATTGAATTTAATTATAGGATACCTGCTTGGTGTCTGGAAATTTGGGGAATTGATTGTTACTGTGGAAGAAACACACATTTGTTTTCAGAAGTGCTGAGAGTAAAAACAGTTCACAGACCTTGAGATTATATAGTTAAATTCAATAATGATTAAAAACATCTCCAAAGAAAAGTACCTCAGTTAAATTCAGATGGTTAATCTCCAGCCTATTAATCTCTTAAATGCTGAGACAGCCATGGAAGTAAAAATGTGTGATAGAATAGCATTTTTTAAAATGTGAGAACTGTTATTAAGACTATGTTGAGAGACTTCCCTGTGGTCCAGTGGTTAAGACTCTGTGCTTCCAATGCAGGGGCGTGGGTTCGATCCCTGTTCAGGAAACTAAGATCCCACATGCCATGCAGTTGGCCAAAAAAAAAAAAAAAAAGAGACAGTGTTTCTTAATGCATTTTATTTTAAGGTTTAGGTTCAGAAAGGCCAGATATATCCTTGCATGGGCTTACTGAGCATTGCATGGGCTTACTGAGTGTCATCATTTCAATAAAACTGGTTCTCCTCTCCCATCCTCTATCCTCACAAATAATGTCAGAGAAGAACTAAGAGGGAGAGAGTATGGATAATGCATTTTCATGAAAGGAAAGAAGGGGTAACTCATAGGAACTGCTCATAAAGCTTGAGATGAAATAATGTAGTAGTGGAAGTCAGTATTATCCATCTACTCCACTTAAGTTTCTAATACCAAGAAACATGTAGGTTAGAATCTAAAAGTACCTATCAGCTCCGGGTCTAGAGGACTTCCAGTGTTTGAGTTCAAGAATACGAGCATCAAAGAAATGTTTCTAGAGGTCTTTAGCTGTAAGTCAACCTCAGGTTAGCAGGGAAGATATGGTCAACTACATCTTTTAAAGGGTCACTAGTATTTAGAAGAGCAATTTGGGAGTAATATCTCCACCAGTGGGGCTTATTCTAATCACCGTAATTTTACACCATTTCCAACAGCAGTATGGTAGGCATAGTAATGTGTTTTTCACCCAGTTCTTTATTCAAGGAAGAACTTGTTGCCATACCTGTTGGGCATTGCTCTATGTAAACAGCCTTCAGCTGTCAGGCTCTTGAGGGATTGTTGCAGATGCAGAGTACTACCTCTGCAAAGATCAGGGCTGCATTCCAATGATGTTCAAGGCAAGGTAATAAAGACCCAATTCAAAGCAATTCTAATTCCAGCCCACTTTAGGTCCAGAGCTTTCTATGGCATATGCAGTAGCTGTTCCTGGGCCTAAATTGTTGTTCAACTCACCTTTCTGTCCAGTTATGCTTTCTTGTCAAGAGAATTTTCAGATAAACTTTCTGTAAGTTAAATATCTAATTCTACTTTCCAGAAACACAACCCGATTCTGCAGGTTGGAGATGAGATGGTAATAAAAGGACTTGAGCTAACCTCTCTCAAGAAAACACTGAAATTACAACTAACTGCTGAATGACTATCAATAAAAAAAACTAGAACCTATCCCAAAAGATACTTTACATCCAAAGATAAATAAGAAGCCACAATGAGATGGTAGGAGTGCCACATTTGCAATATAATCAACTCCCATCTGCCATGTGTGTGACCCACAAATTGGAAAATAATTATATTGCAGAGGTTCTCCCATAGGAGTGAGAGTTCTGATCCCCATGTCAGGCTCCCTAGACTGGGAGTCTGACATCAGGAGGAGGAATCCCCAGACCATCTGGCTTTGAAGGCAAGGGGGGTTTGATTGCAGGGAGTCCAAAAGGACTGAGGGCAAAAGAAACTCCACTCTTGTAGGGCACACATAATGTCTTGTGCACACTGGGATCTGGGGGAAAAAAAACAAAACAAAACAAAACAATGACTTCATAGGAGCCTGGGCCAGACCTACATGCTAGTCTTGAAGAATCTTCTAAGGAAGCAGTTCGCAGCTGGGCTCATTATGGGGACAAAGACACTTGTAGCAGAGGTAGCAGTGAGTACTCCTGTGAAAACTCTCCTGGGGGCTGACATTTTGGCACCAAGACCTGGTCCCACCTAAGCACTATCAAATGACTACTGGCACTCTTTGCAGACCTAGAACAAAAAGGTCTTAAAATTTGCATGGAGACACAAAAGACCCTGACTAGCCAAAGCAATACTGACAAAGAAAATACTGATGCAGGCATCAGACCTCCTGACTTCAGACAATATTAAAAAGCTACAGCAACCAAAAGAGTACGGTATTAGCACAAAGAAAGATTTATAGATCAAAGGAACAAGACAGAATGCCCAAAATAAACCTATGAATCTATGGTCATTTAATCTATGACAAAGGAAGCAAGAACACACAATGGAAAAAAAAGATAGTATCTTCAATAAATGGTGCTGGGAAAACTAGACTGCTACACCTAGAGGAATGAAATTAGAATGTTCTCTAACACCATACACAAAATTAAACTCAAAATGGATTAAAGACCTAAATGTAAGACCAGATATTATATAACTCCCGGAGAAAAACATAGGCAGAACACTATTTGACAAAAATTACAGCAAAATCTTTCTGGATCCCCTTCCTAGAGTAATGAAAATAAAAACAAAAATAAATAAATGTAATCTAATTAAACTTAAAAGCTTCTGCAGAGAAAATAAACCACACACACACAAAAAAGATAACCCACAGGTACCAGCAAATACTCCTCTGTGTAAGCTCTCCTGTGTAATACTCCTCTCTGTAAGCTGACAGAATGAGAGAAAATATTAACATTTGCAAACAATGCAACTGACAAGGGATGGATCTCTAAGATATATGAACAGCTTATGCAATACACTATAAAAAAAGAAAAACCCAATCAAAATATAGGCAGAAGATCTAAATAGACATTTCTCTGAAGAAGACATTCAGATGGCCTGTATGAAAATCATGAAAAGATTTTCAACATCTCTAATTATTAGAGAAATGCAAATCAAAACTACAGTGAGGTAACACTTCATTCAGAATGGCCATCAAAAAGTCTGTAAACAAATATTTGAGAGTGTATGAGGAACAGTGAGCCCTCCTATACTGTAGGTAGGAATATAAGCTCATACAGCCTGGAAAAGAGTTTGGAAGTTTCTTAAAAAACTAAAACTAGAACAATATGATCTAGCAATCCTACTCTTGGGCATATATCCAGAGAAAACCATACTTTGGGAAGATACATGCACCCCAGCGTTCACTGTAGCACTGTTTACAGTAGCCAAGATGTGGAAGCAAACTAAATGTCTATTGATAGATGAATGGATAAAGTAGATGTGGTACATATACACAAAGGAATATTACTTGGCCATAAAAATGTGATAATGCCATTTGCACAATACAGATGAACCTAGAGATTATAGCATACTAAGCAAAATAAGTCAGACAGAGACAAATATCATATTATATAACTTCTATGTGGAATCTTAAAAAAGTGAAATTATTTATAAAAAAGAAACAGACTCACAGATATAGAAAATAAACTTCTGGTTACCAAAGAGGAAAAGTGGGTGGGAGGGATAAATTAGGAGTTTGGGATTGACATATATACACTACTATCTATGAAAGATAACCAAGAAGGATCCACTAGTGTATAACACAGGGAGTTCTACTCAATACTATGTTAACAACCTAAGTGGGAAAAGAATCTGAAAAAAGAATGTGGAGCACTGATCATAGCAAACACCCTCTTCCAACAACCCAAGAGATGATTCTACACATAGACATCACCAGATGGTCAATATCAAAATCGGACCGATTATATTCTTGGCAGCTGAAGATGGAGACACTCTATACAGTCATCAAAAACAAGACCAGGATTGCCTATGGCTAGATCATGAAGTCCTTACTGCAAAATTCAGACTTAAATTGAAGAAACTAGGGAAAACTGCCAAAAAAAAAAAAAAAAGTAGGCTTCTCTGGTGGCTTAAATGGTAAAGAATTTCCCTGCAATGTGGGAGATCTGAGTTCGATCCATGGGTTGGAAAGATCTCCTGGAGGAGGGCATGGCAACCCAGTCCGGTATTCTGGCCTGAAGAATCTCATGGACAGAGAAGCCTGGCAGGCGATAGTCCCCTGGGTTGCAGAGTCGGACTTGACTGAGCAACTAAGCACAGCACACAGAGAAAACCACCAGAATATTCATTCTGCTATGACCTAAATCAAATCGCTTATGATTATACAGTGGAAGTGAAAAATAGATTTAAGGGATTAGATCTGATAGATAGAGTGCCTGAAGAACTATGGACAGAGGTTTGTAACACTGTACAGGGGGCACTGATCAAAACCACCCCCAAGAAGAAGAAATGCAAAAAGGCAAAAATTTTGACTGAGGAGACCTTACAAATAGCTGAGAAAAGAAGAGAAGCTAGAGGTAAAGGAAAAAAAGAAAGATATACCCATCTGAATGCAGAGTGCCAAAGAATAGCCAGGAGAGATAAGAAGGCCTTCCTAAGTGATCAATGCAAAGAAATAGAGGAAAACAATAGAATGGGAAAGACTAGAGAACTCTTCAAGAAAATTAGAGATACCAGGGGAACATTTTATGCAAAGATGGGCACAATAAAGGACAGAAATGGTATGGACCTAACAGAAGCAGTAGATATTAAGAAGAGGTGGCAAGAATACACAGAAGAACTGTACAAAAAAGATCTTCATGACCCAGATAACCACGATGGTGTGATCACTCACCAAGAGCCAGATATCCTGGAATGTGAAGTTAAGTTGTCCTTAGGAAGAATCACTATGAATAAAGCTAGTGGAGATGATGCAATTGCATTTGAGCTATTTCAAATCCTAAAAGATGATGATGCTCTGAAAGTGGAGCACTCAATATGCCAGCAAATTTGGAAAACTCAGCAGTGGCCACAGGACTGGAAAAGCTCAGTTTTCAGTCCAATCTCAAAGAAAGGCAATGTGAAAGAATGTTTAAACTACCACACAATTGCACTCATCTCACACACTACTAAAGTAATGCTCAAAATTCTCTAAGCTAGTTTTCAATAGCACATCAACCGAGTACTTCCCTAAGCTGGATTTAGAAAAGGTAGAGGAACTAGAGATCAAATTGTCAACATCTGCTGGATCATAGAAAAAGCAAGACAGTTCCAGAACAGCATCTACTTCTGCTTCAGTGACTATGCTGAAGCCTTTGAGTGTGTGGATCACAACGAAATGTGGAAAACTCTTCAAGACATGGGAATACCAGACGACCTTACCTGCCTCCTGAGAAATCTATATGCAGGTCAAGAAGTAATAGTTAGAACCAGACATGGAACAATAGACTGGTTCCAAATCAGGAAAGGAGTACATCAAGGCTGTATATTGTCACCTTGCTTACTTAACTTATATGCAGAGTACATCATGTGAAATGTCGGACTGGAGGAAGCACAAACTGGAATCAAGATTTCTGGGAGAAATCTCAATAATCTCAGATACGCAGGTGACACCACCCTATGGTAGAAAGTGAAGAGGAATTAAAGAGCCTCTTGATGAAAATTAAAGAGGACAGTGAAAAATCTGGGTTAAAACTCAACACTGAGAAAAAGAAGATCATGGCATCCAGTCCCATCACTTCATGGAAAACAGATGGGGAAACAATGGAAATAGTGAGAGACTTTATTTTGGGGGGCTCCAAAATCACTGCAGATGGTGATTGCAGCTGTGAAATTAAAAGATGCTTGCTCCTTGGAAGAAAAGTTGTGACCAACCTAGACAGCATATTGTGCAGTAATCAGTAAGAGCCTCAAACCATCAAAAATATGAGAATTGTTATATGTGTGTGGATACATACACCCTATGTCTATATGATTTATACATAAATCTCTCAGGTATATTTGATTGTAGGATTGTAAATTGAACACAAAGTCAGCAGTGGAAGCAATATCTTAGATTTAATTATTTGTCTCTTCTAATAACATCTAATAAATACATACACAGACTAGAACACTTAGTTATTTAAGTAACTTTGGGAAACACACAAAGACCAAATAAATACAGGAAATATGTGATTAGTATTGCAGAGAGACAACTTGGAATAAGGCAGATGCTGGCATATGGTAGAATTGGAGGGTTACATATTTCACATCCAGAGGGATCCAAACAGGGAATGTGATTGCTTCTGGGATATGGATAAAAATGCAAATAGAGCCACTAGACTAAATCCTCAGAGTAAGATAAATACTCCAGAAGATACAGATGTCAATTTGGACAGTAATGGTGATTAGTGTGATTTGGTAATTGAAAAGAGACAGCAAAGCAGAATCTGAAATCTTCCACATTTAGTTTCTATGACATGTTATTATTTGACTCAATTAAATTACTGAGATATAACTGAATATGTTTTATCATGAGGCATGACTCATCTAAACACATGCAAGTTAGTTAGTAACGAAATTCAGAGTTTTGTTAACCGTAAATTGAGTTAATGGGAATCTGCAAACAATATTTTATCACAGGAGCAGAGCTTTCTATTTTCTTAAGGAAGACATGGCTTAAAATGGCATCCTGCCTCACTGGTTAAACAACAGAATGAGAAAACAGACTGAAATCTAATTTTGAATAATGATTCATCTCACATTAGGTAAAGCAATTAAATTTGGTTTACTTGGGTATAAAATGGAACAAATAATACCCAAATACCTTGTGGAAATATTTTAATGAGAAACTCAAGAAGCATCAAGGTTATAAATAATCTAAAAAATATAGTTCTAGATAACTAAATAGTAATATTTCCAAATTCACCAGTCATATGCATAATATATTGGTTGTTTATGCTACATTATTAAGTTAGCAACATAAAACAATGTGGGAATGCATAAAGGTTGTCATTATTTTCTAGATAAAATGACTATGAGGCAAAATTTAATTTATTCAAAGAATTTCAAATTTACAAAATTTAAGAAATAATGGCATTGATCCATAGAAATGGATCACCACAGTTCAAAAGCATCACTTCTTCAATACTCAGCCTTCTTTTGAAAAATTGACCAATGGAAAAGAAAAGTGTGCAGAAAAAGAGCCATACATATATAATCACTGAATACATCAAAATAATTACTGAAATACAGTGAGGAAAGAATGGTCTTTTTGATAAATAATGCTGAAAATTAGATATAATATGGGAAAAATCTGACTGTACCACAGCTACAACTATACACTAAATAAAATCAAGTATAATTGGATTATGGACCTAACTCTGAAATGTAAAGCAGTTAAGCTTCTTAAGGAAAACAGAATATTTTTGTGATTTGGACAAGATTCAGAAATTTCTTACATAGGACAAAATAAAGGATAATCCTATAGAAAAAAATTGATGATTTGGACTAAATTAAAAATAAGAGTTTGCATTTTTCAAAAGATTCTAATCATAATAAAAAACAAGCGACAGAATTAATAAAAATATCAATGTCATATTTGACAAAATGTTCACATCTGGAAAATATAAAGAACTTCTAAAATTAATAAAAAAAAAGAAAACATAATAGAAAAATGGGCAAAGTAATTAACCCTGAACTTGACATAAAAGGTTATATAAAGCACTACTAAACATGTAAAAAGGTCCTTAACCTCATTGGTCATCAGGTAAATGTAAACTGGAACTAGAGAGAGAATTTCCACCAGGAAAGTTAAAATTGAAAACATTGCTCTTATGGGCTGAATTGAGTCCATCAAAATTCAAAAGTTGAAGTTCTAATTTCCAGTACTTCAGAATGTGACTGTATTTGAAGAGAGGACCTTTAAAGAGGCTGTCGTTGCTGTTCGGTCACTAAGTCATGTCTGACTCTTTGGGACCCCGTGGACTATAGCACACCAGGCTTTCTTGTCCTTCACTATCTCCTGGAGTTTGCCCAAACTCATGCCCTTGAATCAGTGATGCTATCCAATCATCTCATCCTCTGTCATGCCCTTCTCTTCCCGTTTTTGATATTTCCCAGCATCAGGGTCTTTTCCAATGAGTTGGTTCTTTGTGTCAGGTGGCTAAAGTATCAGAGCTTCAGCTTCAGCATTAGTCTTTCCAATGAATACTCAGGATTGATTTCCTTTAGGATTGACTGGTTTGATCTCCTTGCTGTTGAAGGGATTCTCAAGAGTGTTCTCCAGCACCACAATTTAAAAGCATCACTTCTTCAGCATTCACCCTTCTTTATGGTCCAAATCTCACATCTATACATGACTACTAAAAAAAAACCAGCTTTGACTATATGGACCTTTATTGGCAAAGTGATGTCTCTGCTTTTTAACATCCTGTCTAGGTTTGTCACAGCTTTTCTTCCAAGAAGCAAGCATCTTTAAAATGAGGTGATTACGGTAATCTGAATCCAATATGACTGGAGTTTTTAGAAGATTTGGACACAGACACACATGACAGCAGAGAGACAAGATGATAGCACAGGGAGAAGAAAGGATACTAATAAGCCCGGGAGAAGAAAACAACCCTGTGGATATCTTGATTTCAGACTTTCAGACTACAGATTCATGAAATAAATAAATTTCTGTTGTGTGAGCCACTCAATCTGTGATATTATGTTATGGTAGACTTGAGAGAGTAATACAATAACAATACCACCTATTGGCAAAAACTGCATCCTCATACACAGCTAATGTATATACATCAAGCTTGCTGTCACTTCAGGGCCTTTGCACAATAGTATGACCTGTTTCCTCATTTATAACAGGTCTTTGAACAGATGTTACTCTCTTGTGAAGTCTTTCCCGACCTCTCTAATATCTTATCACTCTTACACATATTCTTTATTTTCTTTTCTTGCTTCATTCTGAGTAATTATTTATCACCATATTTATTAGATATTTATTACACATCTCTCACACAGCTAACATGTAAGTCCCTTGAAGGGTATAGATTTCATCTGCTGTTTTTTCCTTTTTTTATTTACATTACTTGGAATACTGCCTGGTATGTAGCTGGCAGTCAGTAAAAACTTGCTTGGGGGGATAAACAAATCAGTTTTCTCTTAATTTTAATTATTTGGCTTCAATATTACTCCATCATCAGTAACTTTCAGTAAATGGATAATTGTCAAGTGAGAATAATTTGTGGGTTACCTTAAATTATGAATAAAGATGTGAGGAAGAACCCAGTATAGAAAGAATTTACTAATATTAATCAAATGGTTTGGTTTAACACTTTTCATTTTAACAAATCACAAAGATCTCTGCAGTGGTTTGCTATAAAATCACCATATCAGAAGGAAAAATCATTCCATTGTTTATTCAAAGTAGCTGTCTCTTATTATGTAAATACAAATTGCTAAATATATGTCTTTCTAAAAACAAGAATTGTTTAAGCAATGTATTTGGAGATCAATTATGCAAATTAAATTTTAATGTAATCAGTGGGACACTTGAAGTTCTGGAACAAAGTGATTTTTAGTGTTGGTCTTATTTCTGTCATGCACGATATTTTATTTTCCCACATATATAATTATAATTATTTAGCATGATTTAGATACAATTTCCCCTCTATATAGTCAAGGCAAGTGTGGACTGAGTTATTCAACAGAAAATTACTTTCTCCAATTCTACATATTTTGTCCAAAACAAATCTTATTCCTACTGCAAATATATGTTTTGTTTATTTTTTAGAAGATATTATAAATTAAGTTTTATTAACACAGATACAAATTCTATCTAAGTTTGGAATTAGAATTTCCCCTTTTTAAAGAGTCCGATTACATGCTCTAGCATAACCACTTGCTTCATGAGTTACTGTCCATAGATATTTCTCATTCATAGCTGACTGATTGGTTTCTTCATTATAAACACTCTACCATAAGCCCTCAGACTGTCCTTTTTCCCCTTCATCAGAATTGGCCCACAACCTGCTTGAAAGCATTTCCACAGAGCTACAGATAAACATCAGCAGGTCACCTTCCACTGATTTATTATTTTTATTAAGATTTGAAATCATTACCATGGAAGAATGCATGCAAGTGATTTTACCTTGTTAAATCAAGATCAAAATTTAACTCAGTAAGGCACTCTTATCTGGTTCTAAACTTGTCATTTCAATCTGTTTTGTTTCTTTTGCACTTAAATCTCTAACTCAGAGGCCTCTGATCTCATTTTTTTGTTGTCCTTTGGGCATTACACCTGCTTCTCTTACTTCTGTGACTAGATTTTTTTTTTTTTTTTGCATCTATTGTCTTTTACATTTTGTTATTGTGATTGGTCTTTCAGAATGTAAGATGGAACTATTCCATAAATATTGGCTATTCTCCAGCTTCTATGCCAATATTTGGTGAATCACAATCTACTGAAATGTCAGAAGAATGATAATCTGTAAAATTAAGTAACCAGGATTAGATATTTAGCATATGGCGCTATCACAGCCAATGATCCTTATGTGCACATGATCATCTCTGTATTGCTCATGATGAAATCTCAGTGAGTACCCTGGTGCTTGTCACATAGATAGCGCTCAATTAATGTTTCTCAATGGATCCTGTTTGCTTGCTTTTACTTGACACTCACATAGCACATCCACATTTCAAAGCCTTATCTATTTAACTCTATTTAAATCTCTGACTAAAATAATTTCAATTGAAATGCGTTCTTTGAATGCTCTTCTGGCCAGAGAATGGAGCTTTAAATAATGGGACTCTACAGTTTTATTTTCATTAACATATATTTTTTTTCTTACAATATAATTCTCAGTAAACTAAGAGAAAAATCATTTCCTATTCATCATTTCAACCTCTTATACAAGTGAAAATATAATTGTCAAAGAACTAATATTGACATTGGAGAGTATTATGAGAGAAAAAGTGAGTTAAAATTGCATGATGTTTACATTTATATGTAAAAAATCACTTGCAAATACTAAAGCTGTCATACTGAGAAAAGACGCAGCTTTCATTAACCTAAATGGAAAGATGCTTGCAAGGTCAAATTTTCAGTGATTTGTCCAATAGAATTCCCCTATGTTCTTTTAAAATCACCTAGGCTGACACACAGGATTAAAAACTACAGAATAGTCAAATAGACTACCCTGAGATATGCCAACTAAAAAGTGGCACTTGCTATCTGCCTCTGCAAAGATTAGGTCACTAGCTACTGCAGCAAATGACCTTCAACAACACCCTGAAAGGAGTTCAGAGTGGAGATCAGGCATGAAGCACTCTGCGCTCTGGGAAAAACTGGCAAAACTGTCTTTAGATAATTAGGTACTATCAGGAGATTTTACGAGCCCAGTTCTTACATTGCCTCATAGAACAGCACAAAAATCATTAACCGAGACATCTGCTCCTCCTGGAGAGAAGCAAGCCTCTGCCAAAATGAATGTCTGATTGCATGTACCCCCATCCACTAAAATTATATATAATATTGACCTCCTCCCTACTTCTTTTTGGTGCAGTTTCTCAAAGCTGTTTGAAATGTTGCCTTTCAAGCTATAATCCTCATTTTGCCCCAGATAAAATACTTAACAACTCTCATGTTCTACTTTTTTTTTAGTCAACAGGTAGATGTATAAACTTTGCCAACAAAGGTCCATCTAGTCAAAACTGAGGTTTTTCAAGTAATCACATATGGATGTGAGAGTTGGACTATAAAGAAAGCTGAGCGCTGAAGAATCAATGCTTTTGAAATTCGGTGCTGGAGAAGACTCTTGAGAGTCCCTTGGACTGCGAGGAGATCCAACCAGTCCATCCTAAAAGAAATCAGTCCCGAATATTCATTGGAAGGACTGAGGCTGAAGCTGACACTCCAATACTTTGGCCACCTGATGCAAAGAAATGACTCATTGGAAAAGACCCTGATGCTGTGAAAGATTGAGGGCAGGAAGAGCAAAGGGCAACAGAGGATGAGATGGTTGGTTGGCATCACTGACTCAATGGATGAGTTTGAGGAAGCTCCAGGAGTTGATGATGAACAGGGAAGCCTGGCGTGCTGCAGTTCATGGGTCGCAAAGAGTTGGACACAACTGAGCAACTGAACTGAACTGAATGAGTTGTATAAACAATATGAAATACTTTTCTCCTTTATGAAAAGCATTTCAACACAAGAAGAAACAGAGAGCCCAAGAAAGGGCTTCAGAGGATTTGTACACTCCTTTTGCCCTTTTTAGTTAATTAAGTGACCTCAATATAAAGGAGGGCATCCATTTTTAAATCTCAGGATCTCTGAACAGTAGATTATATCTGAAAATCAAAACACAAAACACCATCTCTGCTGTCAAGGGAAAGGCAGATTCATGGGTAGATTAATTTAGCTTTTTGTTTCATCTATTTCTTTCATTAACTTTTTGTTTTTATTCTACTTACTGCTTAATTTTTTTCAGTTTTAATGAGAGATATTGAAAGATGATATTTTAAACTCATGGCTGAAATTACATTTTTTGATTGTCTCTTCTACGTTTTTTCTCCCAGCTGACACACTATAAAATCAATTATTTTAGAATTAAAGACATTGGAGAAGGCAATGGCACCCCACTCCAGTACTCTTGCCTGGAAAATCCCATGGACGGAGGAGCCTGGTAGGCTGCAGTCCATGGGGTCGCTAAGAGTCGGGCGTGACTGAGTGACTTCACTTTCACTTTTCCCTTTCATGCATTGGAGAAGGAAATGGCAACCCACTCCAGTATTCTTGCCTGGAGAATCCTGGGGACGGAGGAGCCTGGTGGGCTGCCGTCTATGGGGTCGCACGGAGTCAGACACGACTGAAGCAACTTAGCAGCAGCAGCAGCATTATAATCATATATGAAAAGATATTTTTAAAAATTAAATATGGAAAAGATTTTTGTTGTTTTATCATAAAGTGGAAAATCAAGTATTCTACAAGCCACATCTAATAGATGTCTCCATAAACCTGGCTTTTAAAGAGGCCTGTTTTCTGAATCTCAAGGCTGCTAAAAGCATCTCCCAGCTGTGGGAAGTTATAGGTGCAGTTATAGGTGCAGAGGAAAAGAAACTGACTCCACGTCTACAGAGATGTGGAGCTTGCATGAAGAAAGTTTGCAGAAGTCCAAGGAGATTAAAGAGGAAGATGAGATTGAAAGGCCAGAATAGGGACATAAAGAATGGAAGGTGTTGGCACATGACAAAGTGGTGCAAAGTGGTTCAGTAGATCACCCGTAAATCCAGCTTTATGTGCTTGCATCTTACAGGCTTCCCACGTATTTTTTAAAGACCTGAAAATGGGTGTTCTATTATTACTACAATGAAGCCACTGTCATATATTTAGCTTTATGTTGCCCTTGGTGCTTTATAAATAAGTATTCATTCAATATATATTCAGTTTAATTTAATTATAGATAGAATCTCCTGCTGCTGCTAAGTCGCTTCAGTCGTGTCCTACTCTGTGCGACCCCATAGACGGCAGGCCCCCAGGCTCCGCCATGCCTGGGATTCTCCAGGCAAGAACACTGGAGTGGATTACCATTTCCTTCTCCAATGCATGAAAGTGAAAAGTGAAAGTGAAGTCCCTCAGTTGTGTCCGACTCTTAGCGACCCCACGGACTGCACCCTACCAGGCTCCTGCATCCATGGGATTCTCCAGGCAAGAGTACTGGAGTGGGGTGCCATTGCCTTCTCCTAGTAGTTACAAATCACAATAGAGAAATGATTTTCCTTTCTTTTTTCACTTTAGGATAACATTGACATTTTGTGGGAAGGTGGATTTACTTAAAGAGCATTTCTTTAATTATTCAGTTAAATATAAGAATAATAGCAAACCTTTCCAAATGTAATTTTTTAAAGTGTCTTAACATTTTTGTCTTAGTTAGTTTTATTTAACTAATTTTGTAATTAGGTTAATTTTGATTGGTGTCAATATAGTATTACTATATATTAAGGCAGCTTTAGTTCAAGGTAAAATTTTATCAGGCTTAAAAAGATAATTGTGATGGCATTATTTGCTTACTCGTGCTCCATATTAATCTGGAATATCTAAGAAAAAAGAAATATGCTAATTTCAATGTCTCTGTCTGTCTGAAAAAAGACAATTTTATAGTCCGTGCATGCTAAGTCACTTCAGTTGTGTCAGACTCTATGGTCTTCTCTCCATGGGATTCTCCAGGCAAGAATACTGAAGTGGATTGCCATGTCCTCCTCCAGGGGATCTTGCCCACCCAGGCATCGAACCCGTATCTCTTACATCTCCTGCATTGGCAGGCAGGTTCTTTACCACTCGAGCTACCTGGGAAGTCCTGATTTTATAGTACAGTACAGTAAAAGTGAATTTTAGTATGTAAATATTAGCATAACTTTTCTGCTGGGAAACTTGAATCATATTGTTGATGCATCACATCATTTTTGAAAACCTTTAAAAATGTTTTATTGTTTAGAGTGGTAGCAAAATAGCTATTACCATATATAAAATAGAAAACATTGCTCTTTCACAAATATCTAAATATTGTTGGTATGACTCAGTTTTAACTTATATTTCCTCTTACTGCAACTGACCACAATGCACAAAATTTTATCAGGTAGCTATCACATAATTAGACTATTTTATTATAATACAGCAATATCAAGAAATTCATATAAAAGCAAACATAATTCAAAAATTAAAATACCCTGTTACAAAGATTTTTTGTAAGCCTGTCTCTCAATTAGGACAGGATTATTTGTCAAAGGCTTAGACAATACATGCATATTGACTACTCTTGAGAAACCTATTACATTTCATTATTCAGAAAAGTGAGGATTGACTGGGAAGAATGTTGCATTTGGATTACATTTTGTCCTTGGGTCATGATTTTCCCTGTCCCTGTCTCTAGTATTGTTAACTACTTGATGCACATCATCTTTTTGCTCCTAGTAAGTAAAATGCTCTTGACTGAGTCTAAGGATGATTGATGTCAGCAGAGTGTAAAGATATATGAATGTATAATGTTTTGGGACATAAAACTTGACCTTCGTTTTTTTTTCTGCCTTTTTTTTTTTTGGTCTACTTTATATAAAGTCAATTGACACATCATGCCCCTGGCCCCACCCTTCCCTCAGGATTGCCTGCTGAATTTCTCCCTCTTGTCTGGAAAGTAGTTACCAGACATTTTTGCCCCGCCCCGCCTCACAAAAGACCTTCCTAACTAGAGGAAAGAGAGAGAGAGATGGACACAGAGACTAATTTTAGTGTGTTTTGTTCTATTTATTTTCTTTTTTTTAGTAAACTAAAGAACAGGCCTAGCACAGGGCGGCTGCCCTGGAGGCTGTGTTTCATTGTCTCAGAGACGTATCAGTGCTAGGGCTACTGCTCAGGAGTGTGGGAATTTTATTCTGTTACATAGCATGTCCTTACCAGCTACAGCAGTAAGAGAGTAGATCCACATTACCAAACTTTCTTCTCACTGCCTTATTTATCTGTGAAAATTATTTCCAGCAATGCATTTCAAGATTTCCATAACACCAAAACATAAAGCCTCATTCCAAGTATTCATTTCTGCCTAAAGTGGCTGTTTGGACCATATGTGTAAAGTGGAATTCACTTGTGCTACCATGACTGCAATTAATTACATAAAGTATCTGACCAAATAGTAGCTATAGTTTCACCTGAATATGAGAACTACAACCAATAGAGTTTGACAATTTGTTTCAATAAAATCAACTCTTATATAGTATGAATGCCGGATGCACACAAATAAGGTGGGTCATTTAAGCTCATGTCATATCACAGCCATCTGAGCAACATTTTACGGCTCTCTTCCTCGATTTCTCTGTGCCCCAGTGTTGGATCTGATTTGACCACATGATACATATTACTATGAAGGAGATGATATCCAAATACTTCAGTCTTAAAAGATAGTAATGGCAAGTAATGGAAAGTAATGGCAATGACATCTCTCCTGTTCTGACACTTCTGTTTCTCTCTTCCCAATTTAAGAGTTCTTATGATTTCATAAGACCTATATGGATCATCTACAACAAATTTCTAATTTTAAGATCAGTTTATTGTGTGATGCAAAAGTCGCTCAGTCATGTCCAACTCTTTGCAACGCCATGCACTATACAGTCCATGGAATTCTCCAGGCCAGAATACTGGAGTGGGTAGCTTTTCCCTTCTCCAGGGGCTCTTCCTAATCCAGGGATCCAATCCAGGTCTCCTGGACTGCAGGTGGATTCTTTACCATCTAAGCCATTAGAGAAGCCTAAGAATACTGGAGTGGGTAGACTATCCCTTCTGCAGTGGATCTTCCCAACCTAGCAATTGAGCTGGGGTCTTCTGCATTGCAGGTGGATTCTTTACCAACTGAGCTATGCTGCTGCTGCTGCTGCTAAGTGGCTTCAGTCATATCTGACTCTGTGAGACCCCATAGACGGCAGCCCACCAGGCTCCCCCATCCCTGGTATTCTCCAGGCAAGAACACTGGAGTGGGTTGCCATTTCCTTCTCCAATGCATGAAAGGGAAAAGTGAAAGTGAAGTGGCTCAGTCATGTCCAACTCTTGGTGACCCCATGGACTGCAGCCTACCAGGCTCCTCCGTCCATGGGATTTTCCAGGCAAGAGTACTGGAGTGGGGTGCCATTGCCTTCTCTGAACTGAGCTATGAGGGAACCTTAATTTTATCTGTAACCTTAATTCCTCTTTGCCATGTAACACAGCATGGATTAGGGATCAGGATGTTAACATATCTTGGAAGAGCATTATTCTGCTTACTATAAAAAGGCATTTTATAAAAACTGAGATAACACTTCAGATTCCTAAAAGAAGTTGCCATTTGTATAGTACACAGAACAGCAACTCTAATCATGTAAAATTCCTGGTAGCTTGAGACAGTAACACTAATTCTAGACCCAACCAGGCTATTGTGGATGTGATTTCTAACAGCTATTGCACTTGGTGGCTTCAGGATTGGATGAGCTTTGAACTTTAGGGAGACAGTCTACTGGTTAATAGCTGGAGAAAGTGGGGCAGTCAGAGAATAAGATTTTCTCATTATTAAATAAAATATTTCCTAGCTACAAATTTTATTTCTGTTATCTCTTCCACTATTTTTTTTCTTTTGAAGGCTTTGCAGGATTAAAATAAGCCCTCTCTTGTCTCTAAGACTTAAAAATGATTCTTGCACTAAACCATTCAAAACACTGAATAACTGAGCTTAAATTATTTAAGATTTCTAACTTTTAAGTATTAAAAGTGATTCTTGCTGTGGAATGCTCTGAAACAATGACCAACATTGTTTAAAAGATTTAGAGTCAGGCGTGTTACGTGCTGGTGAAACCGAGTATGGCCCTATGGAGCTCCTAGACGAGGAAGACTTTCTGTCCCTCATTTTCTTGTTGGTCCTGAACAGACCCCAGCCTTCATGACCTTCCCTGAGTTCCAAAGGGCAGATTCAAACAGTTGCTAGTCAAGGGAAAAGCAGCCAAGAAACCACCTAAGGTGAGATTAAAGGAACCAGAGAAGCTCATCAAGATTACCTCAGATGAGAGGAATGCAGGCCCTGCACACAGCTAATCTTAGAGCAACGCCACCCTTTAACTATTGCTGTAAAACTCTTCACCAAATCCTCCAGGATTGGATCGCACAGTTTTCAGGGCAGGAGCCTGCTGTGCCCCACTTTGCCTGGCAAAGCATTACGCTGTTCTTTTCTACTTCATCCAAACTCCGTCTCTGACATTTGATTTGGCACCAGTGCACAGAGGTCAAGTTTCTGGCATCACTGATGCATCTGCTTTATTCCATCATCAGTTACATAATTTAAAAAGGAGACACTGTTAGCCTTCTTATTAACTTCCTAACTCTCTCTCTATATACATATATATATATATAAAATGATAACCAAAGCACAAAATTTACTCTGTTTTGGGAACAATGAAGTGTGCTTTAGCTTCTCTGCTGTGAGGCTTTGAGGATACTTTTTACCAGATTTTTCTCTCTAGGATGCTCACACACACACACACACACACACACACACAGATTTTCTTCATATATATCTTCCTTTAATACATCAGGCTATAATAATAAATGTAGATGTTTATTACCTTTGGTTAATATTCTTCTATGCTTTTAAGATAGCCAGAGTTTAGTTTTCTTCAAGGAAAACACAAGGCAACTTCCAAAATATTATTTATAGGTGAACTCTTAATTGTATATTTCATATTTTATAAAGATTTAAATATGACATAGAAGACATATTTATTTAGTGAGTGTTAGACAATAGTTTAAAGCTTTTTTCTCCATGTAAATATTGTCATCAAGACTGTTCCTTATATTTTATACCCCACAATCTACTTTTTGCGGCATCTCTTCCTGTCTTTATCAGCGGCTCTATTGTTTCACTTGAAATGAACACTTATCTAGGCTGAAGACTTTTAAGTGAATCAAAATGCACTGAGTTCATCTACATTGAAAATATTGAATTGTCAGAAAACAGATCAGTGTTGGGACAGAAGGCATCATCTGTGTAAAAAGGGCAGGATGATTTTGCCATGTAATTCCTAGTTCAGTCTATACCCAGGACAGAATCCTGATTTGTCAATGACAACTGCATACTTCAAAATTTCTATGGCCACCTACAGTTTAGTGAGCCTCACAATATGGTTCCTAAAACACCCTCTAGTCCCTGAAAATGCTCTACAAAATAAATAAAACTTTGGTGAATAAGGGTTAAAGAATATTCTCATCTACAGCACAGGTTAACCTTTAAAGTATACTACTAGAATGGCTGCGATCCAAAAGTCTACAAGCAATAAATGCTGGAGAGGGTGTGGAGACAAGGGAACCCTCTTTCACTGTTGGTGGGAATGCAAACTAGTACAGCCACTATGGAGAACAGTGTGGAGATTCCTTAAAAAACTGGAAATAGAACTACCATATGACCCAGCAATCCCACTGCTGGGCACACACACTGAGGAAACCAGAATTGAAAGAGACGTGTGTACCCCAATGCTCATCGCAGCACTGTTTATAATAGCCAGGACATGGAAGCAACCTAGATGTCCATCCGCAGATGAATGGATAAGAAAGCTGTGGTACATATACACAATGGAGTATTACTCAGCCATTAAAAAGAATACATGT
This sequence comes from Bos indicus, assembly GCF_029378745.1. NCBI lineage: Eukaryota > Metazoa > Chordata > Mammalia > Artiodactyla > Bovidae > Bos > Bos indicus. The sequence continues at coordinate 28,252,207 of NC_091765.1, forward strand.
GAATCAGTTCTAATGAGGTGGATGAAACTGGAGCCTATTATACAGAGTGAAGTAAGCCAGAAAGAAAAACACCAATACAGTATAATAATGCATATATATGGAATTTAGAAAGATGGTAATGATAACCCTGTATGCGAAACAGCAAAAGAGACACAGATGTATAGATCAGTCTTATGGACTCTGTGGGAGAGGGTGAGGGTTGGATGATACGGGAGAATGGCATTTAAACATGTAAATTATCATATGTGAAACAAATCGCCAGTCCAGGTTTGATGCATGAGATAGGGTACTCAGGGCTGGTGCACTGGGATGACCCAGAGGCATGGGATGGGGAGGGAGGTGGGAGGAGGGTTCAGGATGGGGAATACATGTACACCCGTGGTGGATTCATGTCAATGTATGGCAAAACCAATACAATATTGTAAAGTAATTAGCCTCCAATTAAAATACATAAATTTATATTAAAAAAATAAAGTACACTACTAATTCTATTCATGTATTCGGTATTCTCTGCATACATGAAGTCCACAAAAGCAGCTGTGATACCTGTTACTCTCAGCAGTGGCACTGTGTCTGTTACACAGATACTTCTCAGTAGATACTTGGTGATGAATGAGATTACAATGGTCAAATGCAAGCGTTGGTCCACAAATTCCAGTACTCCAATTTTAACCTAACTTTATACTACTTGCGTATCAGTCCTATTAAACTAACTGTATTATGACAACCTTAGAATAGAAGAATTCTTCTCAGTAATAAGCTAAAATATATTTACACACAAAGAGAGACGGAAAGTGGAAAAAAGAAAGGGAGAGAGGAAAATAAAAAAACGTCTTAGAACTTACTTCTCTTCCTCTGTTTTCCCAGATGATCAGTGATTGTGGAGTTTAGAAAACTTTTTCCTACATATCCAATGGCTAACACAAAATTCCAGCAAAACTGCAAAGAAACTGGGTGACTTACACAATCCTGGTGGAAATGTAAACTAGTATAGCCACTCTGGAAAAGAATTCAACCATTCCTTAGGAAACTAGCCAGCAAACACTATATGATGCACCAATATCACTCTTGAGCATTTACCCCAGGAAAATAGAAACTTAATGTTCATGCAAATACCTGTACACAAATATTCACAGCAGCTATATTCGTAATAGTCAAAAGCTATAAATGATCAGATGTTCCCCAATAGGTGATGATTAAATAAACTATGATCTATCCATACTATGGAATACTATAAAAAGGAATGAACTATGAAAACACTCAACAACTTGAATGACCTGTCAGGAAATTATGTTCTGTGGAGACAGATAAGCCTAAAAGCTAATATACTGTAACATTTATATATTTAATTTAAAATGTAAAAATAAATGTTATCTTCTCTCACTACCATTACATAAATGGGTAACAACAATCACAATAACAATCAAGTTTTATGAGACATTCACAACATTGTTCTTATTTTTCTCATTTTGATCAGCCCAACAGTAATCTATCTATGTATGTATCTACGGCATCTGGTCCCGTCACTTCATGGGAAATAGATGGGGAAACAGTGGAAACAGTGTCAGACTTTATTTTTGGGGGCTCCAAAATCACTGCAGATGGTGACTGCAGCCATGAAATTAAAAGACACTTACTCCTTGGAAGGAAAGTTGTGACCAACCTAGATAGCATATTCAAAAGCAGAGACATTACTTTGCCAACAAAGGTCCATCTAGTCAAGGCTATGGTTTTTCCTGTGGTCACGTATGGATGTGAGAGTTGGACTGTGAAGAAGGCTGAGCGCCGAAGAATTGATGCTTTTGAACTGTGGTGTTGGAGAAGACTCTTGAGAGTCCCTTGGACTGCAGGGAGATCCAACCAGTCCATTCTGAAGGAGATCAGCCCTGGGATTTCTTTGGAGGGAATTATGCTAAAGCTGAAACTCCAATACTTTGGCCACCTCATGTGAAGAGTTGAGTCATTGGAAAAGACTCTGATGCTGGGAGGGATTGGGGGCAGGAGAAGAAGGGGACAACAGAGGATGAGATGGCTGGATGGCATCACTGACTCAATGGACGTGAGTCTGAGTGAACTCAGGGAGTTGGTGATGGACAGGGAGGCCTGGCGTGCTGCGATTCATGGGGTCGAGAAGAGTCGGACACGACTGAGCAACTGAACTGAACTGAATCTATCTATAGGCCTTCAGACAGTGCTGATTTGTAATAATACATTACCCAGAAACTCCAAAATTTAACAAAAAAATTTCCTGAGCCTAAAACACTGAGTATATAGGTACCAAAATGATCTTAATCAAATCTGTATCTATTTACTATGAACAGGCACTACTGGCTGTCTCTCAAAGTCTATTCTCAATCCTTCTCTACCTCCCGTCATTCCCACTTTTTCCTTTTGTTCCTTCTTTTCCACAGAGTATAGGATTGGGCAGAAGATCTCCTGCACAGCTAGGGGTCATATAACTAAGTTCTGAAAACCCACTGGGATAGATATTATAAATAATATATATAATATATACTATTTTATATACAATAATAGTAATAACAAAAAGCAGAAAATAACAACTGTTGGCAAAGATGTGGAAATATGGAACCATTTAGCATTGTTGGCAAAATTGTGAAAAATGGTAAGTCATTATGGATAACAATATGGTGGTTCCTCAGACTATTATACATAGAATTATCATATGATCCAATAATTCTATTTCTGGCTCCTATACCAAAGAATTGAAAGCAGGGACTCAAGTAGGTATATCTATACCCATGTTCATAGCAGAATTACTTTCAAGAACCAAGAGGTGGAAGCAATCCAAGTATCCTTTGACCAATGAAAGAAAAACTAAATGTTCATAAATGTTTTATATATATATATATATATATATGTGTATGTGTGTGTATACATACATATACATAAGTATACATATACATAGATATAGATGTAGATATAGATATACGCTTCCTGCACAGCTCAGTCAGTAAAGAATCTGCCTGCAATGTGGGAGATCTGGGTTTGATTCCAGGTTGGGAAGATTTCCTGGAGAAGAAAATGGCAACCCACTCCAGTATTCTTGTCTGCAGAATCCCATGGACAGAGGAACTTGGCAGGCTACAGTCATACACACAAACAAATACAATATGGAATATTCAGTTCAGTAGCTCAGTCGTGTCCGACTCTTTGCGACCCCATGAATCACAGCACGCCAGGCCTCCCTGTCCATCACCAACTCCCTGAGTTCACTCAGACTCACCTCCATCGAGTCAGTGATGCCATCCAGCCATCTCATCCTCTGTGGTCCCCTTCTCCTCCTGCCCCCAATCCCTCCCAGCATCAGAGTCTTTTCCAGTAAGTAAACTCTTCACATGAGGTGGCCAAAGTACTGGAGTTTCAGCTTTAGCATAATTCCCTCCAAAGAAATCCCAGGGCTGATCTCCTTCAGAATGGACTGGTTGGATCTCCCTGCAGTCCAAGGGACTCTCAAGAGTCTTCTCCAACACCACAGTTCAAAAGCATCAATTCTTCGGCGCTCAGCCTTCTTCACAGTCCAACTCTCATATCCATACATGACAACAGGAAAAACCATAGCCTTGACTAGACGGACCTTTGTTGGCAAAGTGATGTCTCTGCTTTTGAATATGGTATCTAGGTTGGTCATAACTTTCCTTCCAAGGAGTAAGCGTCTTTTAATTTCATGGCTGCAGTCACCATCTGCAGTGATTTTGGAGCCCAGAAAAATAAAGTCTGACACTGTTTCCACTGTTTCCCCATCTATTTCCCATGAAGTGATGGGACCGGATGCCATGATCTTCATTTTCTGAATGTTGAGCTTTAAGCCAACTTTTTCACTCTCCACTTTCACTTTCATCAAGAGGCTTTTTAGTTCCTTTTCACTTTCTGCCGTAAGGGTGGTGTCATCTGCATATCTGAGGTTATTGATATTTCTCCCGGCAATCTTGATTCCAGCTTGTGCTTCTTCCAGTCCAGCGTTTCTCATGATGTACTCTGCATATAAGTTAAATAAGCAGGGTGACAATATACAGCCTTGACGTACTCCTTGTCTTAAAAAGGAAAGTAATTCTGATAAATGCTACAAAATGGATAAAACTTGAGGATATTTTTCTAAGTGAAATATACCAATTGCAAAAGTGTAAATACCATGATTCTGCTTATATGGGTCTTATAATAGTTCATAGATACAGAAGTAGAATGGTGGTTTCTGGGGGCTGTGGGGAAGGTGGAATGTGGAGTTATTTAACGGGTATGGAGTTTCCATTAGAAAAGATAAGTTCTGGAGATCAATGGTGGCAATTTTTTTTATAACAATATGAATTTACTTCATGCCACAGAATTGTATATTTTAGAGTGGCTAAAATGGTTATTTTTACGTACTTTTAATCGTAGTTTAGAAGATAAATAATGTTTCCTTTATATGAATTGAATTGAGTGACATTAGAAGTTAAAGGCTGAACCACACAAATTAAGGACTGAGGAAAACAAAAACAAAAGGATTGAAGAGGATGAGAATATGGTTTTCTGTATTTATAGGGACAACATAGATGCTGTTTCCATTTTTTTTTTCCAGTCTGTTATTAGGTTATTAAAGAATAATGAATATTGAATTAGCGGTTTTCAGAGTACACATCAGAGAAGGCAATGGCACCCCACTCCAGTAATCTTGCCTGGAAAATTGCATGGATGGAGGAGCCTGGTAGGCTGTAGTCCATGGGGTCGCTAAGAGTCGGACACGACTGAGCAACTTCCCTTTCACTTTTCGCTTTTGTGCATTGGAGAAGGAAATGGCAACCCACTCCAGTGTTCTTGCCTGGAGAATCCCAAGGACGGGGGAGCCTGGTGGGCTTTCATCTATGGGGTCGCACAGAGTCGGACACGACTGAGGTGACTTAGCAGCAGCAGCAGCAGCAGAGTACACATGGTAGAACAAAGTAAAATAATCATATGTGAAATATTTTGAATAATGGTACAATTGCTATCAACTGGTAAAAGGAGAACCCACCTGAAATAGATGTCCTTAAGTAAATATAAAAGGTGTTTGCCAGCTTTCAGTTATCTGTACTAACTCATTCAGCACTGCTGCTGCTGCTGCTAAGTCACTTCAGTCATGCCCAACTCTGTGCGACCCCATAGACGGCAGCCCACCAGGCTCCCCCGTCCCTGGGATTCTCCAGGCAAGAACACTGGAGTGGGTTGCCATTTCCTTCTCCAATGCATGAAAGTGAAAAGTGAAAGTGAAGTCGCTCAGTTGTGTCTGACTCTTTGCGACCCCATGGACTGCCGCCCACCAGTCTCCTCCGTCCATGGGGTTTTCCAGGCAAGAGTACTGGAGTGGGGTGCCATTGCCTTCTCCGAGCACTACTGAGACCTAAAGGATAATGAATGACCACTCGGTTTCAGTAATTTTGTAATCATCATGCAGAATATTTTTTTTTAATTTTATTTTTAAACTTTACATAATTGTATTAGTTTTGCCAAATATCAAAATGAATCTGCCACAGGTATACATGTGCCAGTCCAGGTTCGATATACGATACTGGATGCTTGGGGCTAGTGCACTGGGACGACCCAGAGGGATGGTATGGGGAGGGAGGAGGGAGGAGGGTTCAGGATGGGGAACACATGCAGAATATTATTCACATTTCAATTTCATCATCTGTTGTCAACAAATTTAGAGAAGAATATGCCATATAGTAACTGAAACCTACAGTTATATATAGTATATTTTTTTCCACTTTGAATATCAGTTCAGTTCAGTTGCTCGATCATGTCCAACTCTTTGCAACTGCACAGAGTTGCAGCATGCCGGGCTTCCCTGTCCCTCACCCACTCCTGGAACCTGCTCAAACTCATATCCATTGAGTCAGTGATGCCATCCAACCATCTCATCCTCTGTCATCCCCTTCTTCTCCTGTCTTCAATGTTTCTGAGCATTAGGGTCTTTTCTAACTAACTGAACTAATGAGTCAGTTCCTCGCATTGGGTAGCCAAAGTATTGGAGCTTCCACTTCAGCATCAGTCCTTCCAATGAATATTCAGGACTGATTTCCTTCAGGATTGACTGATTTGATCTCCTTGCAGTCCAAGGGACTCTCAAGAGTCTTCTCCAACACCACAGTTCAAAAGCATCAATTCTTTGGCACTCAGCTTTCTTTACGGTCCAACTCTCAGATCCATATGTGACTACTAGAAAAACCATAGCTTTGACTATACAGAACTTTTACAGTATGAAAAGGCAAAAAGATATGACACTGAAAAATTTGAACACACAGCAGATGTTTTTAGGAAAAGCAGGGTGAACTATTAGGGAAAACAGGGAAAACAGGATGGTCCTTATAGTTAAAACTCTGGAACATCTCCAGTGACTTTTAACACTTCATTTTTGCTTTTATTTTTTGTTTCGGTTCAGTTCAGTTTAATTCAGTCGCTCAGTCGTGTCCAACCCTTTGTGACCCCATGAACTGCAGCATGCCAACCCTCCCTGTCCATCACCAACTCCCGGTGATGAGTCCATTTTTTGTTTATTGATGTAAAATATATAACTGATGTGAAGAGAAATCTTACTGAGTAAGATTTCAACTCTTTTGATACTCAACTTTAGAAAAAATCAGTTTCTTTCCTTTGGAGATATCTCCTAAAGCTTTTAAAACTTTGTTTTTTATTCTTTTTAATTAAAATATAGTTGATTTACAATGTTGTGCCAATCTCTTCTGTTTAGGAAAGTGACTTAGCTATACAAATTTACAAATTCTCTTTTTTAATATTATTTTCCATTATGGAAACTGCATATGGTTCCTTATAGTAGGATCTTATTGGTTTTTCATTCTAAATGTAATAGTTTGCATTCACCAACCCCAAACTCCCAGTCTATCCCTCTCCCTTCCTCCCTCTCTCTTGGCAATCACAAGTCTGATATCTATGTCCATGAGTCTGTTTCTGTTTTATAGATAGGTTCATTTGTGCTTATTTTAGATTTCATATATAACTGATATCATATGATATTTGTCTTCACTTAGTATGCTAATCTTTCGGTCCGTTCATGGCGCCACAAATGGCATGATTTAGTTCTTTTTTATGGCTGAGAAATATCCCATTGTATACATGTACCACATCTTCTTTATACGTTCATCTGCTAATGAACATTTAGGTAGTTTCCATGTTTTCGTTATTGGGAATAATGCTGCTATAAAAATAGGGTGCATGTATCCTTTGAATTGTAGTTTTGTCCAGGTATATGCACAGGAGTAGGATTGCTGGATCATATGGTAATTCTGTGAGGCACTTCCATTCTGTTTTCCACAGTGGCTGCACCAACATTCCCACCAACAGTGGAGGAGGGCTCTCTTTTCTCCACACCCTCTCCAGCATTATGTGTAGACTTTTTAATCATGGCCATTCTGTCTGGTGTGAGGTGACACCTCATACTAAATTTGATTTGCATTTCTCTGATAATTAGTGACACTGAACATCCTTTTTACGTGCCTACTGGCCATCCATATGTCTTCTTTGGAGAAATATCTATTAAGGTCTTCTGCCCAGTTTCTGATTGGGTTGTTTGAGTTTTTTGTTGTTGAGTTGTATGAGTTGCTTGTATATTTTGGAGGTTAAGCCCTTGTCAGTTGCAATATTTTCAAATATTTTCTCCCATTGCATAGGTTGCCTTTTTGTTTTCATTTATTATTTTTTATGGTTTAATTTGCTGTGCAAAAGCTAGTTTGATTAGGTCCCATTGGTTTATTTTGTTTTATTTCTATTGCTTTAGGAGACTGACCTAAGAAAACATTATTATGATTTATGTTAGAGAATCTTTTGCCTATGTGGTTTTCTAGGAGTTGCTTGGTGTCATGTCTTGCGTTTAAGTCTTTAAACATTTTGAGTTTATTTTTGTGCATGGTATGAAGGTGTATTCTAACTTAATTAATTTATATGTAGCTGTCCAACATTCCCAGCACTACTTGCTGAAGAAGCTTTTTCCCATTTTATATTTTTTGCCTTCTTTGTCAAAGACTAATTAATGGAAGGTGTGTGGGTTTATTCCTAGGCTCTCTATTTTGTTTCACTGATCCCTATGACTGTTTTCGTAGTAATACAATGCTGTTTTGATTTTTGATTATTGTAGCTTTGTGCTATTGTCTTAAGTCTGGGAGAATTATGCCTCCTGCTTTGTTTATTTTCTTCAGGATAGCTTTGACAATTCTGGGTGTTTTTATGTTTCCATATACACTTTTTGGATAGAAATTTGTTTAAAACAGGTATGTTTTGCTATAAAGGAAATTTTAAAAGTAAAATCTACTTTTTCAATTTATTTCCTTATTTTTAAATATCAGAAAACATATACGTGTTGAAAAAGGAAATCTTATTGAAAACAAAAGTATGCTTCAATTGATATATTTACCAAGTATGAGTCACCTGCTACTGTTGTTGCTCTTCAGTCACTAAATCATGTCTGACTGCAATCCCATGGATGGTAGCATGTCAGGCACCATGGGATTCTTCAGGCAAGAATACTGGAGTAGGTTGCCATTTCCTTCTCCAGGGGATCTTCACGAACAAGGGATCAAACCCTCCCTTGCTTTGGAAGGCAGATTCTTTACCACTCAGCCTCAAGGGAAGCCCCATGAATCAGAATGCTTAACTCTTACTTTCCTAGTTTGGCCCTGTGTCATAATAACTGTCCTGATATTAGAGTATTAACTATTTGGTTTTTTAAGAAGATAGTTTTAAAGCAAAATTCAAAAATCTATGAAATGTTACAGACGGTAAATAACAAATGTAAGCTCAGTCTGACACCTTCAATCTTTTGAGTGCACAGAGTAATAGACTTAAATCACTTCACATATGGAAATTCATTTGAGGACCAGTGAGCTGTGAACTTTCCCCATGTATCAAAATTACTGCAACACCTGGACCAAATTTCGCTGTAATGATGCACTGCAATTGCACTGTGAAGTGTTCAACAGTTTTCAGAATCATTCTTATTCAAATTGATTTCCACTGATGTAGTACTGCACTGTATTTCAGAAGTTTTTTCAATTGACTCAATTTTGAATGTTATTCATAGAAGGACTCATCTATGCATCTGCATTTATAAATGAATATTCTTCTGATGTTCTGCTTTTATCTAGAGTACTCCTTTTGTCTAGAGTATTGAATGTACTGATTATAAAAGTATATTTAAAGTTGGTTTATATATTTCTAATAGAAGTGATCTTTAGGAATTTTCATTTTACCCTAGAGCATTCTGAAACAAAAATAGAGATATGGCAAGAAGACAAAAAACTTTGAAATGATGCTTTCTATTTCTATTTGTTAAATAAAACATGTTCACATCAATTAAGTAATAAAGCAAAGATTTGAGAACAGGAGGCTAGTCTAGACTCAGTATTGCTAACTGTAAATTTGAACATATTTTAACCAAAGTCTTCTAGCTCAAAATGTCTAAGCCTTAGCCACAGGCACTTGAGTGAATTTTCCCTATTTTAAGAGCACACCAAAGCAAAAGGACTCCTTTACTGGCTTCACAGAGATATACATAATCAGGCTGGCAACAGGGAGAGCAGCTTTCCCAGACTGCTAGCTGTTGTTCAGTTGCTAAGTTCTGTCTGACTCTTTGAGATCCCATGGACTGCAGCACACCATGTCTCCCTGTCCTTCACTATCTCCCTGAGTTTACTCAAATCCATGTGCATTGAGTCAGATGTAAAACCACCTCATCCGGTGCTGCTCCTTCTCCATTTGCCCTCGATCTTTCCCAGCATCAGGGTCTTTTTGAATGAGTAAACTCTTCACATTCAGCAAAGAATTGGAGCTTCAGCATCAGCCCCTCCAATGAATATTCTGGGTTGATTTCTTTAGGACTGACTCATTTCATCTCCTTGATATTGAAGTGTCTTCTCCAGAACCACAGTTAAAAACCATCAATTCTTCAGCATTCAGCCTTCTTTATGGTCCAAATCTCACATGCATACATGACTACTGCAAAAACCACAAGCTACACAAACCTTTGTTTGCAAAGTGATGTCTCTGCTTTTTAACATGCTATCTAGATTTGTCATAGCTTTTCTTCCAAGGAGCAAGCATCTTTTAATTTTGTGGCTGCGGTCACTGTCTATAGTGATTTTGGAGCCAGACTGCAAGTGAAACTGGGCCTGTTTCCACTTTTTCCCTATTTGCAATGAAGTGATGGGACCAGACGCCATGATCTTAGTTTTTAGAATGTTCAATTTTAGCCAGCTTTTTCATTCTACTCATTCATCTTCATCAAGAGGGTTTTTATTTTTAATTAAATTTTTTTTTACTTTATAATATTGTATTGTTTTTGCCATACATTGACATGAATCTGCTATGGTGTACATGTGTTCCCCATCCTGAACCCCCCTCCCACCTCCCTCCCCATCCCATCCCTCTGGGTCATCCGAGTGCATCAGCCCCAAGCACCCTGTATCATGCATCGAACCTGGACTGGCAATTCATTTCACATATGATAATTTACATGTTTCAATGCCATTCTCTCATATTATCGCACCCCTCTTTGCTTTCTGCCCTTAGTGTAGTATCATCTGCATATCTGAGGTTGTTGATGTTTCTCCCTGCAATCTTGATTCCAGTATTTGAAAAATAAGTGATGCCCTAGGAGCTACATTATGATGCGTTTCTCCCTTTGGCTACTGATTAGAATTTGTACCTGCCCTTTGAGTGGTAGTAGATAGGACCTCTGTACTGTGGCACCATACATTTCTATCAGAGGAAATTCCTTCAAAGTGATGCTACAAAGGTATGCTCTCTAAATATGTTTCATGGAATAGTAGTTGAGTAGGATTTCTTTTTAAATTTATTTGAATCCCTTAAATGTGCCCAGCTAATTATTATTACTTAAAAAGAAAATTAAGATAAAAATAAATATCTTATTTGTCTGAATCTTATTTTATAAGCAAAAGTTATAAGAAATGCTATCAATTTATAAATCAAAATAAACTCAATTTTGGGCTACCCATCTTGACAGTTTGGCAGAAAATTCAACATTAGTCATTATTAGGGTCTCTCTACTCCTTGCCTACAATCTCAGATTGTACAAGAACATAAGAAGTTTAGAATGCTCTAGCAAAAGATGTGGAGCTCTTTGGTCCACAATAGTGCTCAGGATCACATACAACCTCACTGTCTCAGATCATGTGATCTCATATGGCAGGCTGTTGTGCCCAGCCCAGGCCACAGAATTTTGTTTTTTTCTTTTTCTAAAGTTTAAGGCCCTAGGATCTAGGATCCTACCACACAGCCATCACTCTCTAGGTTTTATCAACTGTCAAGACGATGCCACAAAATGAGAATTCATCCCTATTACATACCCAGGTGGAGAAGGCAATGGCAACCCAATCCAGTACTCTTGACTGGAAAATCCCATGGACGGAGGAGCCTGGTAGGCTGCAGTCCATGGGTTTGCTAAGAGTCGGACATGACTGAGAGACTTCACTTTCACTTTTCACTTTCATGCATTGGAGAAGGACATGGAAACCCACTCCAGTGTTCTTCCCTGGAGGATCCCAGAGACAGGGGAGCCTGGTGGGCCACCGTCTATGGGGTCACACAGAGTCGGACATGACTGAAGCGACTTAGCAGCAGCAGAAGCAGCATATACCCAGGACTTTGCTGATTTCAGGACTGGTTCCCAGTCCAGGGAAATTTCACATTTTTGTCTCTGTTCAGAACTCTCTCTTTCCCCTTTAGATCACTATCATTCTTTCTAAAATAATTTTAGGCTTTCACAAAGAGAGAAAAAGAAGATAAATTGATCACTTGAAGAATTGTTTGCTTTCAGCCAAGACGCAACAAAACAGAAAGGGTTTGGCTCTTTGCTTGAATAAGGAGAAGAGGGCCTTGCAAAAATTTTTAAAAATGAAATAAAACCCCAATAAATTATTCTGTCACCAAAATTAAACAACTTTCTTTCCTACATTACTTCTTAGAATATTTAATCTCTACATATTACAAATCTAAACAGAGGATTCGTTATGTAGTATTTTCAACATATCTTTGTCCACAAAAATTTTGACAGTTTTTCTACTCTCTGAAGAGAATCTCTCAAGAACTAGTTTGGAAAATGCTTCTCTTGGGAAACGTCTGAACTGCAAAGATTCTTCACATTTGGGTTTCTCAAACCCCACAGGTTCCCACTGCCTCTACTCCCAGAGAATATAAGAGACTATAGCTTGTTATATAAGACTTACTTCTATATCTTTTATATTTAAAAAGGAGCTGAAATGTTACAAAGAAAGTTAATGTATGCTTTTTCTGATGTTCCTTCATAGGTAATTAATAACATATTTTTTTTCCTAAACCTGCTCTGTACAGAGGAGGGTTCCACATCTTTTCAGGATGAACAAAGGAACAGGTGAGGGGAATTGTGTTATTTAATGATTCTGCCATTAATTCTGCCCTTAAAGAATGATACCAACAAAACTGAGTATAGGCAAGGTTCCTTCTTTTGAATCATTGGATTTCTTTAAAAACAGGAAAAACAGAAACATTTCTCTTTTCCTATAATCCAAGGAAAATAAAACTGAAAAAGAAAGCACAGAAGAAATCTGTCAGTATGTAGCAAAAGGAAGTCATCTGTGCATTCATTGGATTAGGACTTGGTAATATACTGAAATGTTGGATACTTGGATATATTGAAAAATTGTATGATGTTGTCTAAAATGCTTTGCATCAATCATTTGAATTCAGAAGTGTGTTTTTATTTCTTTTTTTGTGGCAATATTATTTCATATAAAGAAGAGTTATATGTAGGGCTTATAGTATGACTTTGGTCAATTAGTAAATTGTGGCCAGTTACTTTTTTAAATAAAGGAGAAAAAGAGGAAAAATATCACTTGCCTACTGACTTTTCGGTCAGACACTGCATAATTATTGGGTATAAAAGGAACTTCACTAGCCCATAGAACATAATATCTGTCTGGTCAGAAAGATAAAATCTCACCTTGATGTATCTCACAGCCTTATTTAAGGCAGATCGATTTTATAAAATCTGGAATAAATTGATTCCAGTGTGTAAAATGGTATGGAAACAAAAAGGATAGGACAGGTTAAAATGGGGTCTGAAAGAAAGCTAAACCAAGATTTAGCAAGAAAACAGTAAGTTAAGGACAGGAGAACATCCTCGTAAGTCAAGAACATCCTCGTAAGTCAAGAACATCCTCGTAAGTCAAGAACATCTGTTATTAATGCTGGAGAAAGAAGCCAAACCTCATGTGTATGTCACAAATATAAAGAGCATGCTCATTTCCCTTTCTACTCAATTTGTTCTGGCAAAAGATTTGGTAAATTGAAAAGCTACTGGTCTTATACATTTCATACTTGTATCCTGTTGCACCAAACTTCTATCATACATGTTTAATTTCTCGTAAATAAATTAATGAAAGAAAGGATATTTATATCTTTTCACTTATGCCAGTGCTTTTATAATACACTTCTTCCTAAATGCCTAAGTAAAAGTTCAAATATATTGATAGATGTTACCATCATAAGACAAGCAAAAAAATATAAGTAAAAAATAAACATAGGTAACTTAGAAATGCTTGAAGGTTTTACAAATTTATAAAAACTCTTATGTGCACAATTTTTTTTCATTTTTTTCACAAAATATATAATTTAAATCTTTATAGACTTCTCCTAATGACACTGGGCTCAGTTGACTTTCTCACTTCACCTTTGGGGTCTCTTTCCCCTTCTCCTTCTCAGAATTGATTAAGAGGGTACAATTTGGGTCTCTAGACTTAAATGTACAATCAGAATGACTGTGTTTCAACTTCATTTCCCAGCTCAGTGGCACATGCACAGAGTTTCTCCTTTTCTTATCCCCCACCCCCTGCCCCTGAGAAGCAGTGTGAAGTCCTTCTTAAGGGCTGTCTCTTCCTTCCTCAGGTGACTGAAGGTAGGGGCATCTTGGTGTCACCATCTTGTAGGGGGAAGTTCCGAGAGTCCCAAGGGTATTTAGAAAATCATCCAGAGGATCTGAGCTGCTTGCTCCTAGCAATGTATTGGAGAGAATTGATGGCTCTATCAGTCCCATCCCATCAATTTTGAGTCACTGAATTTATCTGTCATAGAACAGCCCATGGCATTGCTGTTGTCAGAATAACAGGAAAGAAATGCTGTACTGAATTGAATTAACTGGGAAACTTTTCTCAGTACCACTAGTAAATCCCTCTTCTTAAACTGCCTCTTGTTTATATCTGAACCAGATAACTAAGGTGCTCATGATTGAAAACGTTCAAATAATTAACCACATATTGAAATAATATGAGTTATGCTGATATTACTGACTATACGAACTGATTCACCCAACTAGGAGTCTCAAAATATTTTCTTAATTTTCCTCAGATAATAACTTCCTAAAATAAAGCAACGTTAACACATCCTCCCTTAACAATTTTCTAATATTTAGGAAAATCTGAAATATGGGGCAGACAGTTTTAATACTGACTTACATTAGTGAATGAGGAGAACCTAAATTGATATTAATTAGGTTACTGATACAGCAAGCTGACTATCCTCTAAATTTAAAAATTTCTAATCCAAGCAAGTAATACTTGAAGGTTTGAAGATATCTTAAATATACTTAGGCTTCCTTATCCTGTGTCTGTCTATTGTCTTTCCTACTGTTCTTTGTTTTTCCACTGTCCTCATGAAGATACTCATCTTTAGAGGGCCAGCAGGGAATTCCTGGGTTGATGGTCTCAATTGTTTGTGGGTGGACATCATCTGTTCCTAATCTGTAGCTTACACTGTTAATTCCCAAAGATAAAACAATAGACAAGGTTTTTGGGGTTTTTTTGCTTTTCTTACTGCCTTTTCCTGTCTTCATTCCTGGAATCTCTGCTCCATCTACTAGTTAGCACATCATTTCTAGTCTCTCTTGGTGTTATTCTACTCAATCAATCTACTGAGTCTTTTCATCTGGTATCCTCTAAAAACAAAGACCACGATGGCTTCTACTTCAAGTTTTGGTTTATTTGTTTTTACTGATTCAGTTATGCAGATTCTCTTCTTCATATATCTTGTCCTTGATGAGTCTTAATGAGATGACATTTAATGATATGACCAAAGGGCACGTTTTCTTTTGGACACCTACCCTAATGGTAAAGTTTCTTGGTTTAACAAACCTATTTGCCAGTCTTTGTAGGAAAGCAATAGGAAATTAGTTATATTTGTGAAGATTTTGGAATTGCTGTTATTGCTTCTCATTATTTACTAAATAATAAAGAATCTTTGGTTTATAATTGTAGAGATGTTCAGCTTGTTGCCATGGTAACAAATTATTTGCTGTTTTGAAATTTTACATTTAGATTTGAACTGTAGAAAATGTAAAGCTAAAAACAGAAATTAGATGGCCAAGAACTATGGGTAATAAATACCAGTTAAGTTTATCAGGGATGAAAAGTTACATAGTATTTTCTGTTATGAAAATTTTAACAGGATTTTTAAACACTTAATTTGTACCAAAGTATTTATTTTCTATATTTAAATATATTTGTGGATTTAAGAAAACATGTAATTAAACTTTTCAATTATTTCTCGAAATATTTGAATAAATGATTAATGATAATTAAGTTAAATACACATCATTTGTAGACAGTGGAAATGATTGTCAATGCTGTGCTATTAAAATTTATGTAAAATTATACACATTGAAAAATAAGCCAAGTTTAAGGCAGCAAAATGCTACCACATTTCACTCACTTTTCTGTTTTGTTCTGCACTGTTTAGTTGTCAGGGCAGCATAACATTTAAATACTACTACCTGCAAGTATCCTTTATATAAGTACAAATATATTATATTCTTAGAATTGAGTTTTCTATTACTTTCTCAGATGAAATTCCATCCTTTGAGAGAAATCTCTGGCTTGTGTAAAATGAGGTAATTTAACAATAATCATATTAATATCTATGGACACAGATTTCCTTATAGAGCAAATTAAAATTCTTTATTTTCCCACACCATAGTCTTCATTAACTTCATTTCTGATTGTTGTATAATGTATTGAAATGCTAAAAAGATAAAACCTCATATTTACTTGTGATGCTTTCTGCACTTTAAAGAAAATAATGAAAAAGTATGTCTTTCCTACTTCAGAGTTTATGATAACTGCCATGTTACTCTGATAGTTTTCATAGTAAAAGCTTCTCCCATTAGGTAGTGGTTTTTGTATCATTTAATCCGATAAAACACTGACTTTTAAGTGTTTTTGCTTATGTACCACCTAAGAGTTTTCAAAAGTTATATACTCCACAGATTTTCAAGTTATCTAAAATTTTACATTTAAATAATTTCCAGGATCAATTTTCCAGATTGTTATATATTATAGCTATGCTTCAAATGTATTTTAATTGAAGTCTTTTGAGGTACTAATTTAACACGTTCAATTTACTTAAAATAAGTTGTAATTTTCAGTCTTTGTTATATACAGCAGCCAAATGGGACTATTCTATCTGAAATTGTGTGCCTTTATTTTAAAATCTAGATTTATGTTTTGGCATGCATTACTAAGAAGACAATCTTTTCTCTAGAATGCTAATTCTAAGATAGTTAGGGAGATTATTTGTGTACATAGATGGAATGTTGTTCTAAGTCTGCGACATGTATGGAATTTGGTGCTTATTCCTTTCAACTTTTTAGAGACTCTATTTGCTATGCTCTCACAGAAATCCTTTCAGTGGCACTGGCATGGTATTCTTAAAACACACCTTATTTTGTTCCCTAGAGCTAGTTGTAAAGAACTTTCTGCCTGAATTGTAGAAAACAGATGAGAGTGTATATAAGACCAGACTGAGAAAAACAGTCAGATGATTGCTGCAATGATGATGGGCTGAAAGATGCAATGCTCTGGACTTCGATAGAGCAGTAAATATGGAAAGAAATAAACATACCTAGATATATACACAAAGGATGATCAACAGAATATACTGATTGCTTGGATGAGTAAATGTTAACACCCAGGGCACTGGCTTGGGAAACTGAATTGTTGATGGTACCATTTATGAAATCAGGAAACAAACGATGCTTTTGGGCCAGTCAGCAGGAAGAAGAGATGATGAGTTCAGTTTGAGAAACAGTTTTGAGGTCCTCTCTGACATACAAGTGGATATCAAAGAAGATAGTCATAAAGTTCTGATCCTCAAATATATCTTACAGGGGTGAATATTTCCTGTCTTTAGTCAAACAGTTTCAGAAATTTGCTATTCATAAACATTTCTTGATTAATTATGAAATAAACATACTTTCTATGATTTCTCCTCTACCTGCTACTCCACATATTAAACATTACTGTTTATTATATATCAAAGTAAAAGTAATTCATCTAGCTTCTCATCTTTAATATACTTTTTTGATAAACACATACTGAGAAAATTACACAACCATGCAGATACCATAAATGAATTTCCACAATCTGAATACATCTATGTAAACACCACCCAGAAAAAGAAATAGAATACAGCCAATGGTGCAAATGTCCTACCATATTCCCTGCCAGTCACTTCCATGTCTTCAAAACAGTAACCACTATGTTTACTATTAACTTTATAAATGTACCTGTTTTCTTGTTGCTGTTGTTGTTTTTATTTGCTTTTAACTTGATATTGCAGGGCTTTGCCTGGAAACTCAGAACTGGTATGAATATTATTTTCAGCTAAAGAGATTTGAGGTTCAACAGATGCAGAAAGAAGCCTTCTTGGAGCTTCCCTCATCTGACTAAAAGTGACAACTGAGAAATGAAGCTACCATAAATCCCACCTAATGGGAAGTTTCATGGCCATGTACAAGACTGAATGACACTCACACCTACATAAACAAATAGAACAATCTTTCTTTTCTCCCATTATTGGCCTAGAAACTCATTTATCTTTCCTGAAAAAACCTATTCATTCTCCCCACAGAAGACTTTTCTGCCCCATTCCTTTTCCCAACTAAGTTAGGTACATAAACCTCTCTCTTTGACCATTCAGCAAAGGAGTTACTTCTTTTGTTAGCTCCTGTATGCATATGAGTAAATCTTTCCTTTCTTGATTTGTATTTTGTCAGTTTAATTCCCAGGTCCCTGAGAACTAAATCTAAGATAAAAAGTTTTTTCTCCCCTACAGTATCAATGGAAACAGATACTATGATCCTTTGTGTGCATGGCTGTAATTTTTGCTCAAACTATATTTGAATGATTATTTTCATTGCTGAATAACATTTCCTTATATGTGAAACTGGACTTCCTTGTTGGTTCAGTGGTAAAGAATTCACCTGCCAATGCAGGAGATGCAAGAGATTCTATCCATGGGTGAGGAAGATGCCCTGTAGAAGGAAATGGCTAACCACTCCAGTATTTTTGTCTGAAAAATCCCATTGACAGAGGAGCCTGGTGGTCTAGAGTCCATGGAGTCACAAAATAATCAGATACAACTTAGAAACTAAACAACAATATAGTTGTTGTCATTGTTCAATCACTCAGTCATGTCTGACTCTTTGAGATCCCATGGACTGTAGCACACCAGACTTCCTTGTCCTTCACCAACTCCTGGAGCTTGCTCAAACTCATGTTCATTGAGTTGGTGGTGCCATCCAACCATCTCATCCTCTGTCATCCCCTTCTCCTCCTGCCTTCAATCTTTCCCAGCATCCGGGTCTTTTCTAATGAATCAGCTCTCAAGAGTCTTCTCCAATACCACAGTTCAAAAGCATCAATTCTTCAGCACTCAGCTTTTTATATGATCCAACTTTTACATCCATACATGACTACTGGAAAAGCCATAGCTTTGACTAAGCAGACCCTTGTTGGCAAAGCAATGTCTTTGCTTTTTAATATACTGTTTAGGTTGGTCATAGCTTTTCTTCCAAGGAGCAAGTGTCTTTTAATTTCCTGGCTGCAGTCACCATCTGCAGTGATTTGGGAGCCCAAGAAAATAAAATATGTCACTGTTTCATTGTTTCCCCATCTATTTGCTATGAAATTATGGGGCCAGATGCCATGATCTTAGTTTTTTGAAGGCTGAGTTTTAAGCCAGCTTTTTCTCTCTCCTGTTCCATCTTTGTCAAGATGCTCTTTATTTCCTCTTCACTCTGTGCCATAAAGGTGGTATCAAACAAAAATATATGAAACTATAATTTATTCATTCTGGTATTGAAACTGTTTTGGGTTGTTTCACTTATTTATTAATGTATCAATAAGTATGACATACACTTCTGTGGTTTAGTTGCTAAATCGTGTCTAACTCTTTGTGACCCCATGGACTGTAGCCCAGTAGGCTCTTCTGTCTATAGGATTTCCTAGGCAAGAATGCTGGAATGAGTTGTGATTTCCTTCTCCAAGGTCTTCCCAATGCGAGGATTGAACCTGTGTCTCCTGCATTGGCAGGTGGATTCTCGACTACTGAACCAACTAGTGAAGCCCATGATATACACTTACTATCAATTTAGCATTAGACACTGTACTAATTAAAGACAAAAAATATTGATAGGATTGGTAAGATACACTTTATGCTCTCAGGGAATTTACACTTCAATAGCAACAATAAAATATGAACAAATATAATCAACTGTAAGTGGTATGAACTTCTATGAACAAAATAGGTATACCATAGCAAAGAATATAGTTAACAGTGCTCAAGAAATGAGATTATAGAATCATTAAAGAATAACAAATGTTTCATCTATAAGCCTGAGAAAGTAGAGGGTAGAGGGAACAGCACGTGAAAATAATTTTAGAAGAGAAAAAAATATGGCAGATTTAGAAAAAGTAACTCAAAATGAATATTAATTTTAAAACTGTAATTATAAAGATAAATATTGATAATTATGCTGTAAATGAAGACTAGGACTAAATAATGAAGTTATATCAATCTGTAACCAGATTTTTGTTTCAGAAAGAGTACCCGTCACTATAGACGACAGAAATGATGCAGACAGGGGAGAAACAAAATAAATTAATGCTAGAGGACCATCAAAAGATGAAAGTGGAGCAGATGTGTAGCAATGAGGTATAGAGAGAATAGGATTTTACTCTTGATTGATGAAAGACTCTAAGGTAGATCTTTAATTTCTTAGCAAATAATGATGATCTGAATATTGAGGCTGAGAAGAAAATTTTGCAAACTGATGAAGTTCAGATTTGTCTTACTGAATTTGAACTGATCTAATTAACTACTAAATAATTGGTTCCACAGGACTGTAAAAGGTCAGTTTTCATTCCAATCCCAAAGAAGGGTAATGCCAAAGAATGTTCAAACCACTCTACAACTGCACTTATTTCACATGCTAGCAATGCTCAAAATCTCTTAAGCTAGGCTTCAACAATACATGAACTGAGAACTTCCTGATGTACAAGATGGGTTTAAAAAAGGAAGAGGAACCAGAGATCAAATCACCAACATTTGTTGGATCATGGAAGAAGGAAGGGGGTTCCAGAAAAAATCTGCTTCTGCTTCACTGACTATGCTATATCCTTTGACCATGTGGATCATAATGAACTGTGAAAATTCTTAAGAGATGGGCATACCAGACCAACTTAACTATATCCTGAGAAACTTGCATGTGAGTCAAGAAGCAATGGAACTGGACATGGAACAACAGGCTAGTTCAAAATTGGGAAAGGACCATGACAAAACTGTATATTGTCACCTCGCTTATTTAAGTTATATGCAGGATACATCATGTGAAATGCCAGACTGAATGAATCACAAGCTGGAATCAAGACTGTCAGGAGAAATATCAACAACCTCAGATATTCAGATGATATCACTCTAATGGCAGAATGTAAAGAGGAACTAAAGTGTCTCTTGATGAAGGTGAAAGAGGAGAGTGAAGAAGCTGGCTTGAAATCCAACACTCAAAAAACTAATATCAAGACATCTGGTCCCATCACTTCATTGCAAATAGATGGGGAGACAATGGAAATGGAAGATAAACACAAATGGAAAATAAAGACAAACTTTATTTTCTTGGGTTCCAAAATCACTGTGGACAGTGACTACAGCCATGAAATTAAAAGATGCTTGCTCCTTGGAAGGAAAGCTATGACAAAACTACACAGTCTCTTAAACAGTAGAGATATCACTTTGATGACAAAGGTCCGTATAGTCAAAGCTATGGTTTTTCCAGTAGTCATGTACAGATGTGAAAGTTGGACCATAAAGAAGGCTGAGCACTAAAGAATTTATGCTTTTGAATTGTGGTGCTGGAGAAAACTCGTGTGTCAATCTTAAAGGAAATCAACCCTGAATATTCATTGGAAGGATTGATACTGAAGCTGAAGCTCCAATACTTTGGCCACCTGATGCAAATAACAAACTCATTGGAAAAGAGCCTGATGCTGGAAAGACTGAATCCAAATGGAAAAGATGAGATGGTTAATTAGCATCACAAATTCAGGGGGCATAAGTCTGAGCAAACTCTGAGAGACAGTGGAGGAAAGAGGATCCCGGGGTGCTGCAGTCAATGGGGTCACAAGGATCTGGATACGAATTAGGGACTGAACAACACTAGTTTAAATTCCAATCAAATATGTGATTTTGTGTTTATGTGATTTTGTATGGAAAAAAGAGTCATGGACAATAATTATCTTTATACTGTACATACTTATCTCCAATCTATATAGCACACATATACAGCTTGTGCATTTTTTAATGTTAGTCATTTTATTTTCTCTTTCTGGTATTAGGTGAGGAAGTGAGAGATTCAATCATTCTTCTCATGTCCTAGAAATATATCACATATCAGCTCCTGAAATATCAACATAAGACATCTCTTTTGTTTTATACCTTCATTTCCATTCCTACTATATTCAAATTTTTGTGTGTGGGCTTTTGCAAAATACATATGATTTTTTATTTAAAGGAACTAAGTGATTTATCTATCAATTCTGTTTTTTAAGGTCTATTTCTGTTCATTTGGATATTTATTTCATTGCTTCTTCAGTTCAGTTCAGTCACTCAGTCATGTCCAACTCTTTGTGACCCCATGAATTGCAGCACGCCAGGCCTCCCTGTCCATCACCAACTCCCGGAGTTCACTCAAACTCATGTGCATCCAGTCGATGATGCCATCCAGCCATCTCATCCTCTGTAGTCCTCTTCTCTTCCTGCTCCCAATCCTTCCCAGGATCATGGTCTTTTCCAATGAGTAGACTATTCACAGGAGGTGGACAAAGTATTGGAGTTTCAGCCTCAGCATCAGTCTGTTCAATGAACACCCAGGACTGGTCTCCTTTAGGATGGACTGGTTGGATCTCCTTGCAGTCCAAGGGACTCTCAAGAGTCTTCTCCAACACCACAGTTCAAAAGCATCAATTCTTTGGCACTCAGCTTTCTTCACAGTCCAACTCTCACATCCATACATGACCACTGGAAAAACCATAGCCTTGACTAAACGGACCTTTGTTGGCAAAGTAATGTCTCTGCTTTTCAATATGCTGTCTAGGTTGGTCATAACTTTCCTTCCAAGGAGTAAGTGTCTTTTAATTTCATGGTTGCAATCACCATCTGCAGTGATTTTGGAGCCCCCAAAAATAAAGTCTGGCACTGTTTCCACTGAAGTTATGGGACCGGATGCCATGATCTTAGTTTTCTGAATGTTGAGCTTTAAGCCAACTTTTTCACTCTCCTCTTTCACTTTCATCAAGAGGCTCTATAGTTCCTCTTCACTTTCTGCCATAAGGGTGGTGTCATCTGCATATCTGAGGTTATTGATATTTCTCCTGGCAATCTTGATTCTAGCTTGTGCTTCTTCCAGCCCAGCACTGGAAGAAGTTTCTCCAGTTTCTCCATTTCTCATGATGTACTCTGCATAGAAGTTAAATAAGCAGGGCGACAATATACAGCCTTGATGTACTCCTTTTCCTATTTGGAACCAGTCGTTGGTCCATATCCAGTTCTAACTGTTGCTTCCTGACCTGCATATAGGTTTCTCAAGAGGCAGGTCAGGTGGTCTGGTATTCCCATCTCTTTCAGAATTTTCCACAGTTTATTGTGATCCACACAGTCAAAGGCTTTGGCATAGTCAATAAAGCAGAAATAGATGTTTTTCTGGAACTCTTACTTTTTTGATGATGTAGCGCATGTTGGCAATTTGACCTCTGGTTCCTCTGCCTTTTCTAAAACCAACTTGAACATCTGGAAGTTCACAGTTCACGTATTGCTGAAGCCTGGCTTGGAGAATTTTGAGCATTACTTTACTAGTGTGTGAGATGAGTGCAATTGTGCGGTAGTTTGAGCATTCTTTGGCATTGCCTTTCTTAGGGATTGGAATGAAAACTGACCTTTTCCAGTCCTGTGGCCACTGCTGAGTTTTCCAAATTTGCTGGAATATTGAGTGTAGCACTTTCACAGCATCATCTTTCAGGATTTGAAATAGCTCAACTGGAATTCCATCACCTCCATTAGCTTTGTTCATAGTGATGCTTTCTTTTTCTTTTTTTTTAATTTTATTTTTAAACTTTACATAATTGTATTAGTTTTGCCAAATATCAAAATGAATCCGCCACAGGTATACATGTGTTCCCCATCCTGAACCCTCCTCCCTCCTCCCTCCCCATACCATCCCTCTGGGTCGTCCCAGTGCACTAGCCCCAAGCATCCAGTATCATGCATCGAACCTGGACTGGCAACTCGTTTCTTACATGATATTTTACATGTTTCAATGGCATTCTCCCAAATCTTCCCACCCTCTCCCTCTCCCACAGAGTCCATAAGACTGTTCTATACATCAGTGTCTCTTTTGCTGTCTTGTATACAGGGTTATTGTTACCATCTTTCTAAATTCCATATATATGCGTTAGTATACTGTATTGATGTTTTTCCTTCTGGCTTACTTCATTCTGTATAATAGGCTCCAGTTTCATCCACCTCATTAGAACTGATTCAAATGTATTCTTTTTAATGGCTGAGTAATACTCCATTGTGTATATGTACCATAGCTTTCTTATCCATTCATCTGCTGATGGACATCTAGGTTGCCCATAGTGATGCTTTCTAAGGCCCACTTGACCTCACATTCCAGGATGTCTGGCTCTAGCTCAGTGATCACACCATTGTGATTATCTGGATCATGTAGATCTTTTTTTTTGCAGTTCTGTTTATTTTTGCCACTTCTTCTTAATATCTTCTTCTCTTAGGTCCATACCATTTCTGTCCTTTATCCAGTTCATCTTTGCATGAAATGTTCCCTTGGTATCTCTAATTTTCTTGAAGAGATCTCTAGTCTTTCCCATTCTGTTGTTTTCCTCTATTTCTTTGCATTGATATCTGAGGAAGGCTTTCTTATAGCTCCTTGCTATTCTTTGGAACTCTGCATTCAGATGGGAATATCTTTCTTTTTCTCCTTTGCTTTTCGCTTCTCTTCTTTTCATTGCTCGTAACTGCTAAATATTACACTGCAATGTACATCTGCCATATTTTCCCATTTCTTTTCTTAATAAGGGACATCTTTCAACTACTTAGTACAAACAGAGAAACCAGAGGTTGTATGGATTTCTGTGGCATAGATACACTCAGGATCAGAATTGCTGAGTTACAGTATAGGCTTATACTTAATATGGCTAAATAATGCCATGCTGCTCTTTGGAAGCTTTTAGTCAATCTGGAGTATGAAAGAAGTGTTGAAACCAGAGTACTTTCTTAAAAGAAGGGACAAATACAAAATAAAGTATCAAAGTGAATATGCAATTAAAGCAAGAATAGAAATAAGAACAGACTCCAATCTAGAAATAATTGACAAACATGAGGATATCATAACATCTAGGGGAAAAAAAAACTTTATTACTTTACCACTTAGCCTACTCATAAAATACACTTTACTTAGTTTTTTTTTTTAATTCATTGCCCTTCATCTGTCAACAATTTTAAACTATCATTTCCTCTAGATAATGGAAACATTATTTAAATCTCCTCAGAACTTGGTTGAGTGAAACAACAGTTGAGATGCATAAATCCTATAATATGTTCAGTAATGAAAATGTAATTATTTTCATTGCTGTAGTAATAACATAATTTTAATGTACATGTTGGTATAGAACAGTATCTTAAGACAAAATAATGTTCTTACTAAATAAAGAAAATAAAGAAATGAAGATGACATATAATTGAAATTGGTTGTGGTATTCATTACTTTTTAACTTCATTTTAACAAATCACAGTGTTTTCTCAGTTGAAATAGAAGGTACAGTTATAACAACATACAGGTATACTTGTATATATTTCAAAATTTAAATAATGTTAGTTATTTCAGCATGGATTTTTGCCCTCAAACTTGCCCTAATTTTGATGATATAAGTTGTGTGAATGTATTAGCCAAAGACAATAAGTAATAAATAAAACTGAAATACTGAAATGTGAAATTTGTAGTTTTCATGATGTTCCATTAAAAAGATACCTACCATTATTTTATGACATTTACTTCTAGTCATTCTCAATTTATTTCATATTTCAACAGGTGACTCTGGGTAAAAGATGCCATCTCCTGTAATCGCTAATATATCCAACTACCCCACACACTAAAACAATATTTTAAATGGGAAACATTAAATCAGCTTCCTCTTTGGCACAAAGCTTGAGCTTCTGCTCCTGTACTAGTCCTCATAAATGTATCAGCCTCTCAGAATGAATTTCTGCTCTACTTTAGAGTAGATATACATTTTATGACTTACTTAAGGAATTCCTGACCTGTTATTTTACAAATTATAAAAATCCATAATGCAATTGTGAAGATAAGCTCTGCTCAATATATCAAAGATCTGAAGAAAATGAGGGTTAGACTATTAAGACTTGGGCCACAGCCAAGAGAACTGTAACAAACTCTATTATTTTCATTGTACCTTAGTTTTATGGATATATGACTGTCTCTTAGAGCTGTAAGCAAAAGAATATTTAGTAAAAATCAGACAAAATTTACCTTTTAGATGGAACTGACCTAGACAAGTGATTTTTTTGAACTTATGCAAGACTAAAGTAAAGTGAAAACTTGCTAATACAATTTTTTTCTGAGTTGAATTTTATATCCAAAGTAACTTAATGGCTTTCCACTTGAAGACTGAAGTTGGGAGCAGAGAGATAATAGAGAAGTAAAGAAGATGAAGCAAAGAATACAGGTGATAAAGAAAGATGTGTATAACTTAAAACCAGCTAAAACATTTGCCATGGTGTTGAAAACCTCTACTGAAATTCAAGTTGATTTCAATGACTCCTACCCTTTATATGAATCTGTTTTGTGGTGAGAGCTCCTGGCCTCAGGACCCAAACCTCTAGCGTAGTTCCATCCATCAGGCATTTTATTGACCACAGCAGATAATAGTTATACCATCTCTAAATAATAATAATATCAGCATGATACCTTTAGATAGATTTTTTAAAGCACCTTTTTAAAGCAGCAGCTTGAAGAGTTAGAATGTAATGCAAATAAATTCTAAGGCACCCAGTTTTCCTTTTGTATGGGCAGTTAGTTCTAGTATACTTGGAAAATTCTGAGTTGGTAGGTAATTTAGCAAAATATCTAAAAATACTACATTTTATTATGGAATATTATAGCTTTTTCCTCTTCAGCGATTAAACAGTGAATTGTGACTGTGAGTGATCATAAAATGTGCTAACAGTTTTAAATCTCTTATAGATTACTTAGGGGACTCTACTCGTGTGTATGTGTGTGTGTGTGTGTGTGTGTGTGTGAAAATAAATGATAATGTAGCGACTGACCAGAATAGGTTTTAAATAGCTTTTATAATATGGAAATGACAGGAATTTTGAGAGAAGAATTTAATATCCTTTTTAGAGACACATAAGATTGTGAATCATTCACTCACAGTTATGCGTGGGTTTACATTTTCTTCTCTTTGCTTTGTGGGGCCGCCTAGACACTTTCATCCAGTGTACCACCTGGTATTCAGGAGGAAGGGATAAAACTTTGCAAAATGCAGCCAGTAAACAGAGGATCAGATAGAAAACGGGAGTAAAACAGAAATCAGAATTCTGTGCAGAGGGCTCCTCTCAGATATTTGTAGGATATTACACTTGAAAATTGATGTTAATAATTCATCTAGTTTTGTCAATTCAAGTCCAATCTTCAGTTAAGCTGTTGTCAGTATTACTAATTTGCACACCAGTGGTCTTGTAATATTGTGCGCCTAATCACTTCAGTTCTGTCCAACTCTTTGCAACCTCATGGAGTGTAGTCTGCCAGGCTCCTCTGTCCATGGAATTCTCCAGGCAAGAATAGTGGAGTGGGTTGCCATTCCCTTCTCTAGGGGATCTTCCAGAGATCAAACTTGCATCTCTTACATTTCTTGCATTGGCAGGTAAGTTCTTTACCATTAGAGCCACCTGGGAAGCACAATAGGTCCTTAGAGGAATCCTTAATTCTGTTCTTAATTCTATTTTATCTCTGAATTTTTATCTCCCCTAGGCTTCTCCATGGAGAAGGCAATGGCGACCTACTCCAGTACTCTTGCCTGGAAAATCCCATGGAGGGAAGAGGAGCCTGGTAGGCTGCAGTCCATGGGGTCACGAAGAGTCGGCCACAACTGAGTGACTTCACTTTCACTTTTCACTTTCACGCATTGGAGAAGGAAATGGCAACCCACTCCAGTGTTCTTGCCTGGAGAATCCCAGGGACGGGGGAGCCTGGTGGGCTGCCGTCTTTGGGGTTGCACAGAGTCAGACATGACTGAAGCGACTTAGCAGCAGCAGCAGCAGCAGCAGCAGCAGCAGCAGGCTTCTCCAAATCAGCCAATAGCACCATAATTAATGAAACTTCTCAAGCCTGAAACTCATCCTGATTTCTCTATTCCATACCCTACATATCTAATCAAACAGTGCCAATTATAGTCCACCAATATATTTTAAGTCTACCTACTTATTTCCAATTTGACTGCCATCACAGTAAAACAAATCATCACCAATTCTCACCTAATAAAATTACTCTCTAACTGGTCTTGGCATGTCTACCTTTACTTTCCTTAAACTAACTGTGCACAAAGCAGCCAGCAAGATTAAACAACTTGAACTAGGCCTTGCTTAAAACCTTCTGATGAGGGACTTCCCTGGTGGTCTAGTGGTTAAGAATCTGCCTGCCAATGCAGGGGACATGTGTTCAATCCTCGGTCTGCGAAGATTCGACATGCTGCGGGGCCACTGAGCCAATGTGCCACAACTACTGAGCCTGTGCTCTAGAGTCAGCCAGCCACAACTACTGAAGCTCATATGCCTAGAGCCTGTGCTCCAAAACAGGAGAAGCCACAGCAATGAGAAACCCACACACCACAACGAAGAGCAGACCCTACTCACTGCAACTAAAACTGCATGTGACAGTGAAGACCCAGCACAGCCAAAAATAAACAGATATTAAAAAAAAACACAAAATTTCTGAGGGCATCTTATTGCAGTTAGAAGGAAATGAAAATAACTAGACATGTCCTGTGGAGAAGGAAATGGCAACCCACTCCAGTGTTCTTACCTGGAGAATCCCAGGGATGGAGGAACCTGGTGGACTGCCGTCTGTGGGGGTCACACAGAGTTGAACAGGACGGATGTGACTTAGCAGCAGCAAACATGTCCTACCTAATCCTTCCTGAAGTGATGCTGCCAGCCTCTCCGTCCTTCACACCTCTATAGCTTTCACTCTCTATATTCATGCCCCAGTGCTCGCCTCAGTTTTTCTAGCATACAAAGTTCTTTCTCTGCTCAGGGTCTGTGCACATTTCAGTTGTTGTTTGTTTCGCTTGCTGTGCTTTTGTTCCTGCTCTTAACATATTTGTCAATTAATTTTTGCTACTTCATTAAAATTAAATGAAAAAAGGCATTTTTTCAGAGAATTATTGACATATTTAAATGACCTTGAAACTACTGACCAACTTTAAGTGATATTGCATAGGTATCTCAAGATGAGAAACAAATTTCTCTAGACTCTGGGTTAAAAAATATTTTAAGCATCATAACCTCAAAAAACAGAGGTGAATATAATAAACAAAATGAGGTCAGTGATTCTGTGTTCCTATTACGTATAAAGATAAAGAGAAACATAAAAGAGAAACCATAAAAGTCATAGTTAACTTTTTGAAAAGGTTGCTGTCTAGAAAACTGCTTACCACTGATCTGTTTCCTTAGAGAGCAAGAAGAAAGGAAAGCAAACACACAGCCTTTAATAAGCCCTCATATTCATCTGCTACCTTCTTTTTCCTTACTTCTTCTCTAACAATGTGTCTCTTAAATTGGGGACAAAACATAGTGATTTAAAGCATTCATTAAATTTCTAAGAAAAAAAAAAGAGCTATGTTAAAGTCATAATTACAAAAAGTGACCTCAGCCAGCTGTACGATGACCTCTCAGCCTGAAGACTGACTCACTCAGCTCATCCACCATGTTTTTCTTTCTGGATTGCTGTGTGAAAGGACCTCCTTCTCAGTGTGTTTTAGTCACATCTCAACTAGCTTCCGTAATGTAATTCAAGTCCTACCTTTACAATAAGGCTCTTACAGACCATTCTATCCTGTATGTGGACTTATTCTGATATGTGTTGCTCTACAAGTGTCACCACCTGATCACTTCTTTTATCTTTTCATAGAATAATTTATGAGGCTATCCTTCTTCCTGATGACATTCTAAATTCACCGAAGGAAGTGATAATGTGCTTTTTGTTTTTTTAGTTAATATATTTTCTAGTGCTACCTTGTCCTTAGCATTTATTTCATAATAAATAATATGATTCATTCTGCAAACATTAAGAGTAACTTCTGCCATGAGACTATAACATACTATATACTGCACTGGGAATACAGAGTTAACATATATTAAGTATTTAATATATGCCAAGGATTGTTCTTTGTGCTTTACATTAGAAAACTTGTATTTAATTGTCACTGTCAAGTTATGACACACACACTATTGTTATCCCCTCCCTCAATTTACAGATTAAGAAACTGAGACATAGTCACATTGTTCAAGGTCATAGGGTTAATAAATAACTTGTTCAAGGTCATAGGGTTAATAAACATTAAGGTCAAGATTAGAATGCATGGAGTCTCATTATATAATCACATATACCATATGTGATTAACTCCTTAGCGCATTGTACCTAAACGCTTGTGAAGAACACAAAAATTTAATGAGCAATCACAAGGCAACATAAACACTGTAACAGGGTATAGACAAGGTATAGAGGAACATGAAGGAAAATATTTAATGTAGACCTGTGGATACAAGGTCTATATATTCTGTGTATATAAGTTAGATATAAATTATGTGTATATAGAGAGAGGAAAAGAAGCTGTATATATACATAAACATACACACTCACTACATTAGTTCTTAGGTGGTCTTGGTTTTTGGTCTTCAATTTGTTTCTATCTTTTGCATAATAGCAGTTTTGCATTTAGTTCAGTTCAGTTGAGTCATTTAGTCATGTCCGACTCTTTGTGACCCCATGAACTGCAGCACGCCAGGCCTCCCTGTGCATCACTAACTCCCGGAGTTCACTCAAACTCATGTCCTTCGAGTCAATGATGCCATCCAGCCATCATGTCCTCTGCCGTCCCCTTCTCCTCCTGCCCCCAATCCCTCTCAGCATCAGAGTCTTTTCCAATGAGTCAACTCTTTGCACGAGGTGGCCAAAGTACTGGAGTTTCCGCTTTAGCATCATTCCATCCAAAGGATACCCAGGACCGATCTCCTTTAGAATAGACTGGTTGGACCTCCTTGCAGTCCAAGGGACTCTCAAGAGTCTTCTCCAACACCACAGTTCAAAAGCATCAATTCTTCGGCCCTCAAATTTCTTCACAGTCCAATTCTTACATCCATACATGACCACAGGAAAAACCATAGCCTTGACTAGATGGACCTTTGTTGGCAAAGTAATGTCTCTGCTTTTGAATGTGCTATCTAGGTTGGTCATAACTTTCTTCCAAGGAGCAAGCATCTTTTAATTTCATGGCTGCAATCATCATCTGCAGTGATTTTGAATTCCAGTTGAGCTATTTCAAATCCTGAAAGATGATGCTATGAAAGTGCTGCACTCAATATGCCAGCAAATTTGGAAAACTCAGCAGTGGCCACAGGACTGGAAAAGGTCAGCTTTCATTCCAATCCCAAAGAAAGGAAATGCCAAAGAATGCTCAAACTACGACACGATTGTACTCATCTCACACGCTAGTAAAGTAATGCTCAAAGTTCTCCAAGCCAGGCTTCAGCAATACGTGAACTGTGAACTTCCAGATGTTCAAGCTGGTTTTAGAAAAGGCAGAGGAACCAGAGATCAAATTGCCAACATCTGCTGGATCATGGAAAAAGGAAGAGAGTTCCAGAAAAACATCTATTTCTGCTTTATTGACTATGCCAAAGCCTTTGACTGTGTGGATCACAATAAATCGTGGAAAATTCTGAAAGAGATGGGAATACCAGACCACCTGACCTGCCTCTTGAGAAACCTATATGCAGGTCAGGAAGCAACAGTTAGAACTGGACATGGAACAACAGACTGGTTCCAAATAGGAAAAGGAGTATGTCAAGGCTGTATATTGTCGCCGTGCTTATTTAACTTCTATGCAGAGTACATCATGAGAAATGCTGGGCTGGAAGAAGCACAAGCTGGAATCAAGATTGCCAGGAGAAATATCCATAACCTCAGATATGCAGATGACAGCACCCTTGTGGCAGAAGGTGAAGAGGAACTAAAGAGCCTCTTGAGGAAAGTGAAAGAGGAGAGTGAAAAAGTTGGCTTAAAGCTCAACATTCAGAAAATGAAGATCATGGCATCTGGTCCCATCACTTCATGGGAAATAGATGGGGAAACAGTGGAAACAGTGTCAGTTTTGCATTAAATCCATTTAAAACTGGATTTACGAAAAAAAAAAAAAAAAGACTTCCCTGTCACCAGCAAAATCTCGTTATCTACATTTTCCAACTGAATTCCTGGGGAATATAATAGGTTTAGATAAGTTTACAGTATAAAATATACTTCTAAGTAAAGCTTCTAAAATTATATAAATTAGTTTCTTCTAAAATGAAGAGTCCCCTGGACAATAAGAAGATCAAACCAGTGAATCCTAAAGGGGATCTATCTTGAATATTCATTGGAATGACTGTTGCTGAAGCTCCAATACTTTGGCCACCTGATGCGAAGAGCCAACTCATTGGAAAAGACTCTGTTGCTGGGAAAGATTGAGGACAAGAGGAGAAGAGATGGACTGAGGATGAGATGGTTGGATGGCATCACTGACTTAAAGGACGTGAGTTTGAACAAAGTCTGGGGGATAGTGAAGAACAGGGAAGCCTGGTGTGCTGCAGTCCATGGTGTCATAAAGCGTAGAACATGACTTAGTGACTGAAGATCACTAAAGTGGAGAAAACCATCTGATTACAAAGTCATATACAAATATATTGCCCTCACTCAACTGTTTGTCTTCTGAATTAATAACCCCAGAATATTTACTAGGAAAAATATCCAGAACTTTTGCAAATCCTATTAATTTTTTAGCAATGGAATTTCAAAATCTTTATAAATGTCTTGCCAAAGTAGAACTCTGGATATGTAATGCTGTGCTTATTTTTTCGAGTTTGGAAATCCCTACGGTGTTCCCTTGTGGCTCAGATGGTAAAGAATCTGCCTGTAATGCCACAGACCCGGCTTCAATCCCTGGGTTGGGAAGATCCCCTGGAGAAGGGAATGGCAACCCACTCCAGTATTCTTGCCTGGAGAATTTCATGGACAGAGGAGCCTGGTGGGCCTCAGTCCATGGGGCTGTAAAGAGTTGGGCATGACTGAGTAACTAAACTGGTTCTAACAGTGCTCCAAAGAGTTTGGCATATTTGTCATCTGTGAGAAGACCCAAAATCTTACTCAACTTCTCTCAGCATTCTTTGAACCCAAGGAATAAATTACTTCAAGGGGCAATTTTCATTGTCCATTCACTGCTTGTGTATTAAGTGCTGACATATAAAAGTAATTCTGCCATTAGGGGAGCCAGATATTTGTGCAGAAAGAGATGCCTTGATTGTTTTAGGCATCTCTTGATTGTTTTAATCTTTTTCAGATCAAGTATCAGTACAGCCTAAGTCTGAATCTCAGTGTCTTTCCAAACATACCAGGGAGGAAAACCTGATATACAGAGAAAATGTGATGTGGAGGATGAGCCATAGATGCACTGATAAAATAATGCTCTGAGCAAGACTGCTACACTGCACAATTCCAAGAGGCACAAGTCACATTATCGCCTATATATATAATGCTCCCTGGAGTTAAGCAGTTTATAGCCTGCTTAACCACACCTGGCAGCCCTGACCAAGGCTTCACTTAATGCTCCAAATAATATTTCCAATGAGTTCATTTTAGAGACTTGAAAACATCAAACAAGGTTACTCTGCAGCTTCAGAAGCAGCTGATTTTCAAGATACTGCAGAGAAAGCATATCATTATAAAATTCAACATTTACATTGCACACCATCAATGATTAGTTTAAGAGGCTTTTTTCTTTCTTTTCTTTTTTTTTAAATAACCATCACTGCTAGGGGACATGGTGCCAAACTTCTGTGAATGATTTCATCTTGCTCTCCAATAAAGCTTTTAATTATGGTTACTTTTTAAAGTGCATTATATTAATTAGCCATTTGCTCAGCAGTCTCCTTCCCAGGGTTCCTTCTTGCAGTTCCCTTGACCCTGTGGCAGGACTTGGCAGTCACTACAGCAAGAGTTCAGATGTCTGAAAACAGAATTCAATGATCTTTTGCCAACATGAAGGAGATAGATATGAGTATAAGAAAAAAATGCATTGCTCTGCAAAACACTGCTTCATTTCTCAAACATAGAGGGAAGGCAGAGAAGACTAAATTGCGTTGGGCTGCTTCTCAGGCTTAAAATAGAGGTTTACAAAGCAGTTTCTTATTTTATTTTTTTGGTTCAATTCATCATTAGTTTAATATTATTTGGATAGGAAACTGATTTAACTCAATTACCCTTAACTGAATTCAGGGCATTTTAGTCACGCAAACAAGAAAGGCAGAGTAGAGTAGACTGAGGGCTACTGGGGTTGAGGCAGAGAAGAAATGTTCCACCCACTCGGCTGCCCATTAGTGCCCTTATTTTTCTCATCCATAATTACATTCTATCTGCAATTTTATTTTCTTCACAGAGTCACATAATCTGACTTTGAGCATTATCTTTTTAAACCCATAACATCCTGGAAAGCCTCATAGTTTCACCAGCCTTACTGAAAATTCTGGATGTTTCTTCCCCAACTGTTTCCTCTTAATTATGATTTAAAAGCCCAATTTAGGAGCTTAAAATTTTTGTTTTTTCAGTAGCATCCTCCTTATATTGCACAAGTATGAGTTTGTTACAGGAAAATTTGGCTACAAGAGAGAAACGCGCGCATACACACACACACACACACACACACACACACACACACACACACACAACATGGAGGGATTAAGAACCTGGGAGGCAAGACCACTTCAGGGGCCAAATTTAATATCAGTTAGCATTACTCGGTAAAGCAAAGTTCATCATCTGCCTTGTTCAGTTCCTGGCAGCCATCCCCAGTACCATCAAGTTCTCTCTTTTGCGTCTTTCCATCCTACTTTCCCTACACCCGGAGGGCAACATTTATAATCAAGGCATAAGACAGCTAATCTTCTCCAAGATATAAGAGCCGAATCTCCTGGTTTCATATTGTGGAGTTATCCTAGGTAATTTATTTATTTACAACATTGGCTAATAAAGCCTTAAATGTGTGAAGCACTTATCCAGATATCACCATAGAAATCTGTGGGGGTGGGCATAACTCAGAAGGGGCATCCCAGTAGAATCTCAAACATATTTTTTTAATATATGGGCTATTAAATAAGGTGAGAGGAAAAATATAGGCCAAGCACTTTTTCTTTTGCCAAACCATTCTGATTTGTGCCATTGCCAAATTGATGATGGTTTTTCTGGGAAAAAAAAAAAAAAAAAGCTTGCTCATTTTGAGATAGTCTCAAAATTTTAAGCATAGATTTCAGAAATGAACGCATAAATGACCCTGCACAGAGAGAGAAGCAAAAAGGCAAATGGACTATGGTTCCATGGAAGGCTACTCCAAGCTAGTTCTTGTGCTCAGATGTTCCCAGGAAGGGGATACTTTGACAGAGCCTGCTGGGTGGCCTTTCCTTGGTGTTAGCACTCAGAGCTGTTGAACATGGACTAATACTCTCCATTGTGCAATATAATGTCGTTTTGCTCTAACTTGTTTGGATCACAGACAGGCTAGACAATTTCTACACTAGGAATGAGTATAGGTAATAAGAGGAAAATGCCTTGTACATGAAAAGTGGCACACATTTACAAACAGCTTATTACAAATGGTCGTTTGCCCTAATCCTCTAACAAATGTTTTAAGGGAGAATTATTTATTCCATTTTTAAAATGAGGAGACTGTGGCTTGAAGAGGTGAAAAGGTTGGCTCAGAACCTTATAAAAACTCAGTGGCAAGGTAGAAGCTCAAATGCAAGGATTTTATTTCTAAGTCCAGTGTTGGTTTAACCCACTGCAAATCTCTATACTTTCACAAAACCTTAAAATAATCCTATATAAGTGCTTCGTAAAAACGTTCTAATGACCTCAAAGAAAAGAGATTAAAGATTATATACTAAAATTAGGTTATGATTTTCATGCTTTTCTGGGGAGCTCTTTTATTGTTTGATAGGATCATAGAGAAACTAGAAGAGTCATAAAACAGAGGACAATTCCCTGGAATCAAAGAATACAATTAGGCTAATCTGTTTTTACTACACCAAAATATATCTTATGAACAAATAGCTGCTGAGCAGAAGCTGTATTTGTGGTAGTAACATACACAGGCACACTCAAATTGGGACGCACATAACCAAGTCTTGTAGTCACTGAAGTATGTAGGGCACTGAAAGTGAGCTCATTGACAAATGTCGTTTGGTTTTCTCTCCCAGATTTCTCTATTTCCTTAGCTTCTTAATATTTTTTACTCTATAGGTAATTTTTAAATTAACTACAGTTTTGAGATGTCTATTAATTACTATTTTGCCTTAAAATAATTTTTAAAAGATGTTATTGGATATCTTGTGTTTTTAAATGGTCATAAAAGATTCTCTTTCCTTGCACAATTTTTCCGCTTTGCATAAAAAGATATTTATTTCAATTAATTGATTTTACTCTACTCACATTTCAAATTCCAATGCTTCAATTCTAGGCAACTATCACTTTGATCAATGACACTTAGATATTTATCTTTAGTGCTCACATCCTCTTTGTCCATTTCTTTCTTGTACTTCCTAGTCATTAAGTTCTCTCTGAAACATTTCTCAAGACTGTTCATATTAGCCTGCTTTCCTAAAACCCCTCAACGCTTCTTACTTGAACAGCAAAAATCACTTAGAGCTCCTGTTTCCACCTCTATTTCTTCCATTATAAAGATAGGACCTATCTTTTGTCAAAAATTAATAAACAGAAACCTGAGTTAAATAGAGTTGAGGACCAGAGAGGGAGCTCTCATGCCCTACCACTTTGTGGAGCCCAACAGGGAAATGAAAGACTTCTTGCCCGGCCAGAACTTAGCCAATGAAAAGTCTTGGACTCTTTGTTTAATATAGTTTCCTCAACTTTCTTTTCCACTCTGTAAATTAGTTTTCATTTTTGCTAGGGGACTGCACATTCCTTGATATGGATATAGACCTCAAACTGCAACTCTTTTCTGATCTTGAATAAACCACTTTTGCTGGAGAAATAATTGGTAGTCTATTTGATTTATGTGCACACTTTCTAAAATATAAATATAACTATGAAAATCTTTTATTGAAATGTCTATTATCTTAATAAAGAATTTAAAATATAAACATATTTATAATATTAAATAAAATATTAAAAATGCTGTCTGCAGTGTTAAACTAACTAGGTAAATATTATGCAAGCAAGTAGGCAACAATACACAAATTCCTCAGGAGTTGTGTATTAATGTGGACACAAAATATATTTCATTGATATCTTTATTTTTATGTAACTTTAAAATTGTGTGCGTGTATGTTAGCTGCTCAGTCACATCTGACTCTTTGCAACTCCATGGACTGTAGCCTACCACACTGCTCTGACCATGGAATTCTCATTCCTTTCTCCAGGGGATCTTCTTGACTCAGAGATTGAACCCATGTTTCCTGCATTGCATCTGAGCCACCAGGAAAGCCCACTTTAAAATTATCAATAAATAATAAAAATATATATTCAATAATTGTGCTGCCTAGCATATTTAGTCCAATTATATTGACATAGTACAGAAAATTCTTTCAAAACTGAATTCAATTTAATTTTCCCCAGAAAAAAACTTAAAAAAAAATAATTGTATCCAGGCATACAATGCTATTCAACCTTTTAAAAATGCACTTTAATTCCTTTTCCATAGTCCCTTCCTATGTGCCTACTTGGTACATAAATCCCATTTTTCAATGCTTGTCTTTTATTTCTGTCCTAGACCCTACCCAAATTTTCCAGGCAATAGGTTCTTTATCATTTATGTTTCTAATGCTCTGTTCAACCACAAAAGAAAGAAAGAAACACCGCTTTTTGCCAAGACACAGATGGGCCTTGAGGGCATCATGTTAAGTAAGTCAGCTAGAGAAAGAAAAATACTATATGATTCTATTGATATGTGGAATCTTAAAAAAAAAAAAAAAAAAACGAACAAACTTGTAGATACAGACACAGAACAAATTGGTGTTGCAAGAGGCAGGGATGAGGGTAGGGGAAATGGATGAAGAGGGTGAAAACATAGACTTCCAGTTATAAGACAAAGCAGTCCTGGAGATATAATGTACAGCAAGGTGACTAGAGATAACAATAGTATTAAAAGACGCTTACTCTTTGGAAGGAAAATTATGACCAACCTAGACAGCATATTGAAAAGCAGAGATATTACTTTGCCAACAAAGGTCCATCTAGTCAAGGCTATAGTTTTTTCAGTGGTCATGTATGGATGTGAGAGTTGGACTATGAAGAAGGCTGAGCGCCAAAGAACTGATGCTTTTGAACTGTGGTGTTGGAGAAGACTCTTGCGAGTCCCTTGGACTACAAGGAGATCCAACCAGTCTATCCTAAAGGAGATCAGCCCTGGGTGCTCTTTGGAAGGAATGATGCTAAAGCTGAAACTCCAGTACCTTGGCCACCTTATGCGAAGAGTTGACTCATTGGAAAAGACTCTGATGCTGGGAGGGATTGGGGGCAGGAGGAGAAGGGGACGACAGAGGGTGAGATGACTGGATGGCATCACCGACTCAATGCACATGAGTTTGAGTAAACTCCGGGAGTTGGTGATGGACAGGGAGGCCTGGCGTGTTGCGATTCATGGGGCTGCAAGGAGTAGGACACGACTGAGCGACTGAACTGAACTGAACTGTATATTTGAAAGTAAAAAAAAAAAAAAAAATCATGGTGAGCACTAAACTCCAGTTAAATATACAACTAGATTTAAACCATTTTAGGCCTTAGTTTAACATTTATATAACAATGTAAATGTTATAAAACTTAAACAAGTACAACTAATGTAACAAACAAAAATTAGGATGGGACAAGAAGGTAGAGCATGCACGTGCATCTTTCAAAAACAATCTATATGGTCTCAAGAGAAACATGTACGGTAAAACTGTAACTCTAACCTTGTTATGTTTTTCATTATCTCAGTTCTTAACAGTAAACAGATCTTTCAAAATATATACTTATACTAAAAAAAAAGTTCCCATACAAGAAGAAAAATTAATTATGTGAGGTGATTGATGCCAGTGAATTTACTGTGATAAACATTTTGCAATATATACATGTATCAAAGTATGTTGTGCATATTGGCTTAATATAATGTTAAATGTCATTACCTCAGTTAAGACAGGGAAAAAAAAGTCTTTGACATACTAAGCCCATCACTGGATCTCCTTGAAATTAAAGATCGTAACTTTTCATTTCTGAATATCTCTTTTAATCAATAAACTCCTCTAGAATACTTCTTTTCCTTCTGAGTGACCTGTTATCCCTCTTAACCCAAGTCTCAGTTTATAGCTGGAGAAGGAAATGGCAGCCCACTCCAGTATTCTTGCCTGGAGAATCCTGTGGACAGAGGAGCCTGGTGGGCTGCTGTCCATAGGGTCGCACAGAGTTGGACACAACTGAAGTGACTTAGCATGCATGCATGCATGCCTTGGAGAAGTAAATGGCAACCCACTCCAGTGTTTTTGCCTGGAGAATCCCAGGGATGGGGGGCCTGGTGGGCTGCTGTCTATGGGGTTGCACAAAGTCGGGCACGATTGAAATAATGTAGCAGCGGCAGCAGCAGTTTACAGCGTTACATCTAGATTGGAGTTGAAGCTGGAGATTTCCCTGAAATTATATATTTCATCAGAGTTATAATGGTTATAAATAGAAACAGAAGCAAAATCATTGAAAAATGTAACAGAACCCAAGTAAAGTTTTGACTTGTAGTCCATTCTAATGTGTAGAAGAGCTAAACTTGGAGAAACTTTTCATTTCTTATTATGTGAAATAGTTACTAGGTCTCATATAGATATCACAGAACTACAATGAAGACACATGAAAGCCAAGAATCCAATGAATAGTCCCTAGTCATGCCCAGCTATAATAAAAACTATGGTTTTCCCTCCTGAAGGATTATTCTGGGTCTTTTGCAAATTTAAAAAGTGCTCAGTATAGTGTGTGCCTCTTCATTTGTGCTCCATAAATATTATGTGTCATTAAACTTATTATTGGGTGTCTGTAGTATGTCATCAAATGCTTTATCTGAACATATGATAATAATTCTTGAATCATTGTTCTGAGTTACTCAGTTTCAAACACAGATAACCTCAGTCAAATCTTTATATGAGCCATCATCCTATAACAGAAAGTCACCCTACATATTTTGCCTTAAAGTTAATAGAAAATAGAGAAGGAAATGGCAACTTCCTCCAGTATTCTCGCCTGGAGGATTCCATGGACAGAGGAGCCAGGTGGGCTACAGTCCATGGGTTTGCAAAGAATCGGAAATGACTTAGCGACTAAACAACACCCTATCCATTTTGCCTTAAAGTTACTAGAAAAAGTCACCTTCTTGAAAGATAATTCTTGAGCTCAACTTTATTCAGTGTTTCCATCTGGATCTATACTATTTTATTTGCCTCCTTAAGACTTATATGCTATGATAAGCAAACCATGAGGTAAATTTAAATTTAATAATTATGCTCTATTTTCTTTAAAAAGCAAAACATGTACACATGTATACCTGTGGCAGATTCATTTTGATATTTGGCAAAACTAATACAATTATGTAAAGTTTAAAAATACAATAAAATTAGAAAAAAAAATAAATAAAAAGCAAAACATAACTTGTTTACTGAAAAAGTTCAATAAAATTTTAAAACAAAAAAAAACTCAGAACACATTAAGGAACATAATGAAGCACATTTTCACAATATGAGAGAACTAGGTTTGGTTTGGAAATCAGTTACAAATGCATTATTAAAAAACAGCTTAATAATTAACTCAAAGCTCTAATCAGTAGTAAGTCCTTAACTAGCATGGATTTTTATGTTTATGAAAAAATAATGAAATAAGAAATCATCTGGTTAGACTGGAGTCTGCCTAGTTTTCCAAAAAAATATGGTTTGGGATCTTAAATTTTTGGATTCTAAGTAAGAAAATTAGGTTTTCGACCCTTCATTGGGGTTGTAGAAAGTTCTTACACATTTTCCTTATGAAACTCATGAAGAAATCAAATGAAAATAAATTATCCAAACTAATGCATATGAAACTGGATGCAAAGTTTACGTTAATTGACAGTTTCAGGAAGTATTTACTAAAAGCCTTGCTTTTAACTTGGTCACAACTACAGTAATTTTGATTATTTTCACTGTTAGGGTATTAACTCAATGTGTATTTGAAATATTGGCTAATTTCCTTCAATGTTAGTTATATATTGTCCTTTGCCTCTCATTATGTATACAAAAAAAGAACACATGTGAATATGAATGCATAGCATGAAAATGAAGATGGCACAAGGGAAGTAAACTAGGAACTTGGAGCACTAATTGTCATAATAACAGACTTAGTTTAGGTACAATGAGGCCTTTTTTTTTCTTTCTTTCCTTTTTTTTAGCAGCATTTGCCTTGTTTAACAACAGGAAAAATTTTACATTATCTCAAAAATATTAGTCTTTGAGTTTTCTCAGCCAGAAAACCTGCAATCATAAGCCATATTCCTTGGAGGCTCCAAGGTCAAATCACAAAAACTCAATTGAATGATGTGTGTTAGTCGCTTAGACGTGTCTGACTCTTTGCAACCCCGTGGACTGTAGCCCACCAGGCTCCTCTGTCCATGGAATTCTCCAAGAAAGAATACTGGAGTGGCTTGCCATTTCTTTCTCCAAGGGATCTTCCTGACCCAGGGATCAAACCTGGGTCTCCTGCATTGCAGACAGATTTTTCACCGCCTAAGCCACCAGGGAATTGAATGATAGCCTTTCTTTTTGTATGCTAGGTGATTCTGTCTTAGGCAGAACTCTACAGCACTATCTTTGTGCCTCCATCTATAAGGGAAAGCAAATGCACTCTTTCTCCTGGCTGAAGTACACAGAATCAAGAAAACACATTTTGATCTCAATAAACTTAGGTAGTAGTATGATTTCAAAGCACTTTTTTTCACATATAATCTCTCAGTAAGTGATAATGAGAATTGCAATGATTTGGCCATAACTTGGGCTGAAGTGAAGTGTTAGTTGCTCAGTTGTGTGTGACTCTTTGTAATCCCATGGACTTGTAGACCCCCAGGATCCTCAGTCCACAGAATTCTCCAGGCAAGAATACTGGAGTGGGTAGCCATTCCCTTTTCCAGAGGATCTTCCTGACCCAGGGGTTGAATCTGGGTCTCCTGCATTACAGGTAGGTTCTTTACCATCTGAGCCACCAAGGAAGGCCAAAGCAAAATAAGTGATAAGTTATTGCTGTTCTGATACACACACCTTTATAGTCACACTCTTTTCATCTCTGCAGTCTCCCCTTATGTCTCCTTTCCAAGCACTGTGTTAACACCACTTAGTTTCACATACAGTTGGCACTGAACCCTTTCTTTCTTCCTTCCAATGTATTATGTTACTTCAGCAGCAGCATCACTATCAGATGTCAAGTACCTACTACATACAGGGGTTTCCAAATGACAGAATAAAATGGGTTTGAGGGGAAATCCACTTTTCTCCCATAAGTTCAGAAGTATGATATCAGCTCCTCATGCATGTGTGTGTGTGTGTGTGTGTGTTAGTCACTCAGTTGTGACCGACTTTTTGTGACCTCATGGACTGTGGCCCACCAGGCTCCTCTGCCCATGGGGCTCTCCAGTCAAAAAATACTGGAGTGGGTAGCCATTCCCTTCAATAGGGGATCTTCCCAACCCAGGGATTGAACCTGGGTCTTCTGCATTGAAGGCAAATTCTTTACCATCTGAGCCACCAGAGAAGTCCTAGCAACTCCTTATAGAAGTGTTTAATCATTATGAGTCACAGGAAACTCTCTTAAAAATCAGCCCATTAAAAAAGAAAATAGTATGGTATACCTCCCTTTTCTATGGCCAAATATTAATGACAGCATGTCTTCCTCTTCCTCACTACAAGCAGATTGATAGACCTATTCCTTTTTGAGAGGCTCGTGCAA
Organism: Bos indicus; assembly: GCF_029378745.1. Taxonomy (NCBI): domain Eukaryota; kingdom Metazoa; phylum Chordata; class Mammalia; order Artiodactyla; family Bovidae; genus Bos; species Bos indicus. Next base: position 28,294,910 of record NC_091765.1, read on the forward strand.
TACACCTTTCAACTAACAAGTTCTATGTACCCATATTTTCTAGTGCACTTTTTCTCTTTCCTACTTGTTCTTATAAGATGGAGGAACATTTCTCATTTTAACTATGATGCTCTTCACAGTTTATAAGAGCTATCTGACATGTTTTAAAAGTCAGAAATAAAGTGTACACTGTGTTATTTTAACAAGATTCATTCCTTTAGGCAGAGCAACAACAGGACTTCAGGGCAGTTTATTCCAATTTCTTTACCAGATATCTTCCACACTAATAAACATTCAGCTTTTCACAAGCAAAGGCTGTTCTTCAGATGTACAGTCACAGGCACTCTGAAGAGATTCTTCTCCAATAGTTAATCAAAGAATACTCTATGTGATATCAAGACATTTTCATTTGATCCATTGACTACCTGATATTTTCAAACGTTCTTTTTTTTTTAAACCTAATTATCATTATCACCAGAGAGTTTGGTTCTTTCTTCCCTTTCTAAACTATCACTACATTCTACCTTGTTTTCTTTTCAAGGAGTTTCCCAAGCAGCTACTACATCTTCCTAAATGTACTTATTCCAGCAAACTGAGAGGAAGGGGAACTAAAAAAACCTGCATGAGGACACAAAGTGTCTTGGGAGGATGATAGAAATACCACTTGAAAGGAAGCCAAACACTTGATCTGTGAGTGCACTTTAAAAGTGTCAAGGTCATAAAAAACAAGGACAGGCTGAGGAACTGTTACAGACTAGAAGAGGCTAAGGAGAAATCACAACAACATAATCCTGGAGCAAAAAAGGGCCCACAGTGGCAAAAATGGAGAAAGTCACATCAGGTCAATACGTTAACAGTTATTGTAGCAATGTTACTTTTCTGTTCTTACCACTGTGCTGTGGTTGCACAAAGATGTTAACATCAGGGCAAGTCAATGAGGTGAGGACCATAGGAAATTATTCAGACTTTATTTTTGCAGCTTTTCTGTATTTTTTTATCAGTTCAATTTTTAAAATAAATGGATCAATTAAAAAAAAAAAAAACTGAAAGCCTATGCACACACCAAAGAAATTTTGGTTGAAGCTTAACTTACAGAGAAACTGGAGAATCTAGAGAGAGAAATGAGTAGACATATATGTGGAAAATCAAACTTTACTTTGTAGCAGAGCAATCTAAATGAATCAGCTAACAAGTTCTGGCAAAACAGCAGAGTAAAGGGCCAGGCCTAGAAGGCAGAGAGCAGGAATCACGATTCTTCACGATATTCTTCAACATTCCCAGCAACAGAGGAAAGAAAACAAGCTTGAGTAAGCAGCAAGCCATCTGCTGCCATTCTGTGAGTGCCTCTTCTCCCTCCGCCAGCATTTAGTTTATGCTTCTTAAAAGGAAAAATGTGCAGTTGGTCACTGCGACAGAGTGTTTTTTATTAAGAGTGCTTGATGGACCTACCAATATTAGTGTTTATGGAGATAAAAAGTATTCCTCTTTCAGAATCTCAGATATAAAAACAAGATGAAAAAAATAATCTACTAATTCACACAAATTGTTCTGCACAGTGATGACCTAGATTGCAGAGAAAGATTTTGAATATCCTCTATTAGAAATGATAAAATGAGTATCTAAGAAAAGTTTTAGTTCTTAATAGTATATTGAGTTTACTTAGCATAGCAGATTTTCTAAGTGTTTCAAAATACATTATACCATCATGACATCCTTATATCAATATATCCAATTTTTCATATGAAAAAAGTAAAATTTCACAAGGTATATTAATTGCACAGTCTACATATGGCAGCAACTGACATTTGGCTTGAGTGCAGAGGAGCTCCACAGGCATGGTAAACAGATAGCCTCTGACTCTGGGAGGGAGGAAGCTGATAAGCAGCTCTGAGTTGGCTGTCATGCAGGACTGCAGGCCTGATGTGATCATATCTGCCAGTATTTCAGGAGGAAATCGAAGTTTCATCAAATAAAATTTTGTCAGCCAAAAACCGAGTATCTTGTTTCTACTCCAACTCAGGTGGTAACGGAATTTTGGAAATATATTTCTAGATATAATACTACGTTAATTTTCTCATCAACTCTCACTTGAAAACTAAAAGGTAGAATAAATTTGTGGCATTTTACTACATCTATTGTGAAGTATAAACATTTTACATCATAGAACTATTATGCAATATTTCCTAATATTTAAGGATTTAAAATTTAATTTTTTAAAAGAAAAGAGTACTGTGCCTGTCAAATTTTGTGCATTTACCAAAACATCTGAATTGTACTTTTTGTAAAAATTCTTGAGAATTTTTAAAGAGGAAGAGAAAAAAAGAAACTCTTGAATAATTTATTCTCCACTATGTTATTGATTTGTTATCAGAATCAAGTAAGAAGATGCATGTGGAAGGGATGATATTTTATAAAATGCTGTACAAAGATAAGGAATGATTATATCTGTGTTTTATTTTACTTTATGAAAAAATGTTTGTCCTGGAACTCTTATCCTGGCACTCACAAACTATCATAGTATACTATCACAGTTGAGTAAAAGAGTGTATGCAGGACTGAGTTCACTTCTATGGAATTTTACCTTCTTGCTTACAATGTTCTATGTAGGAAATGAGTATAATGAAACAGATAAAATTTAGCTTTCAAGTCAGAACTGATAAAGAACTTAATGCATGTTGCATATATGAACACGTATTTCAGAAATAACCTTGTCAAATATCAGAATAGAAAAAAATAAGTTTTTTTTTCACCAACTAGTTAATTTGCTATGAAATAAAATTAATAACTATATAATTCTTCAGTTCAGTTCAGTTCAGTTGCTTAGTTGTGTCCGACTCTTTGCCACCCCATGAATTGCAGCATGCCAGACCTCCCTGTTCATCACCAACTTCCTGAGTTCACTCAGACTCACGTCCATCGAGTCGGTGATGCCATCCAGCCATCTCATCCTCTGCTGTCCCTCCTCCTGCCCCCAATCCCTCCCAGCATCAGGGTCTTTTCCAATGAGTCAATTCTTCGCATGAGGTGGCCAAAGTACTGGAGTTTCAGCTTTAGCATCAGTCCTTTCAGTGAACACCCAGAACTGATCTCCTTTATAATGGACTGGTTGGATCTCCTTGCAGTCCACAGGACTCTCAAGAGTCTTCTCCAACACCACAGTTTAAAAGCATCAATTCTTCGGCACTCAGCTTTCTTCACAGTCCAACTCTCACATCCGTACATGACTTATCACTTCCCAAATACATGGGAATACCAGAAAACTAATGAAGAAAACTAAGCAAATATGTATGTGTCATTGCACTTCTTTACACAGCAAGGGTAAGAAATAGAGACTTATTTTGTAGACATAAACTTGAATAAATAGCTCTGGGCCAAGCCATAGTCCCTCACAGCTCACAGGATGTCTCATGATGAACTTCTGCTTTTACCTCTTAAGAAAAGAGAATCTGAAGCAGGTTTTAATCCCCAGTTTTTACAGAGCTTTCCACTCAGACTTTAAAGCCAGACTGACTAGATTCTGAGTTCTGTCATTTACTGTTAGAATGTGCAAGTTATTTAATTTTCTTATTGTCAGGTTCTTGATACATAAATGTATGGTGTTAAAAAGCACTTACGTTTTAGATAAGGAACATCTAAAACTGACTCCAATTTATTAACAAAGAGTAATTTTTAGATTTTGTGCTCTCAAGGAACATAGCTATTTTTCAAACAGAGAAAGAGATTCTACTCTGCATTGTCTGATGTTGTATGTTATTTTGACATACGAGAAGTATTCATTGTGTGGGTATTGATAGTATTCAAGAGAGATTTATTATTCTCTTGACTTCAGTTTTAGAAAGAGCTAATTTCATTTGTATGTATAAATTATATGCTAAGAAATAAACATCAATAAATTATATATGTAACTTTCAATGTCCCAGTGTGTTTTCTTTCCCACAATGTAATTGCTATTATTTCAAAAATATTCTCTGTTACACAAATTGGAGTGTATTTTAGATTCTAATAGAAATATCTGTTAGCAGTTACTTAGAAATCTGTGTGACAGGCACTGGGCTAAAGATACACACAACACTGTGTCGGTAAGGAATAAAAGTAGAAATTTTGGAGTAGATATCCAGAGTTCAAATTTCAGCTCAGCTAATTTCTAATTTCTAGCTAAGTGAATAAGGGGAAATTATGTAACCTCTCTGTGTCACAGTTTGCACAACTGCAATATGGATCCCATACAGAGCTCAGAGAAGGCAATGGCACCCCACTCCAGTACTCTTGCCTGGAAAATCCCATGGATGGAGGAGCCTGGTGGGCTGCAGTCCATGGGGTCGCTAAGAGTCGGACATGACTGAGCGACTTCACTTTCACTTTTCACTTTCATGCATTGGAGAAGGAAATGGCAACCCACTCCAGTGTTCTTGCCTGGAGAACCCCAGGGACGGGGGAGCCTGGTGGGCTACTGTCTATGGGGTCGCACAGAGTCGGACACGACTGAAGCGACTCAGCAGCAGCAGCAGCAGCAGCAAAAGGATTAACTAGTTAGAGCTTTCAGGTCAGTGCCTGGCATATAGAAAACACAGAATTAGTGATTATTAGTATTAAATATTTTGTCACTTCTGTTTTATTTTTTTTCAGAATCACTATAGTAGGCCTAAATAGCAAAACTGGCTATGAGAAGACCTGAATATCAAATTCTAATCTTTGTTGTGACCTTGGTTGAGTCATATGAAGTCACTGAGCTTTAACTCACTTATCTGTAAAACATGCTAACAAGATTTGACTAATGACCTACTATCATGGTCAAGTAGAATAATGTAAAAGGTATAAAACCATAATGAAAATACAAGCATCTTCTTACCTAAACACAGAAAAAAAAGAATATTTATTATATCTTGCCTTTTCTTTCATAACATTTCCCTCAGTCCATTCTGCTGCTGCTGCTAAGTCGCTTCAGTCATGTCTGACTCTGTGCGACCCCATAGACAGCAGCCCACCAGGCTCCACCATCCCTGGGATTCTCCAGGCAAGAACACTGGAGTGGGTTGCCATTTCCTTCTCCAATGCATGAAAGTGAAAAGTTAAAGTGAAGTTGCTCAGTCGTGTCCGACCCTCAGCAACCCCATGGACTGCAGCCTTCCAGGCTCCTCCGTCTGTGGGATTTTCCAGGCAAGAGTACTGGAGTGGAGTGCCATTGCCTTCTCCGCAGTCCATTCTAACCCCACCCAATAGAGGGTTTCAAAACTATAATCCCAAATGGCAATGGTTTCTATATGTGTTTGAAGATACAATGTACCAAACAAGAAATATTTAAAGTAGCTCCTTTCTTAAAGAACAAACTATAATCTGGAACAAGTTCTTCTACATGCAAAAATGCAAAAATCAAATTAGAAAATATGCATTTTCTAATTCACAAGAGGAAAACAATGACAGCATTTTCTCAAGATTGAGACTTTCTTTTGCTTATTTTTTTCCTTGTCTTTCCTACCTGCCTATTCTTTGTCTGCTAGGGAACCTCAAAGTGACAAAATGAATTGTTGAGTATCAAACACATATTAATTAAAAGCCTCAGACTCAGCCATCCTTTTTCCTTGGCAGCCTCTTTTCTGATTGATACATGTACCTGTGGTTTTGCTCTTTATTTTGTTGATAAAATATCATTTTTCCTGCTATTTAGTGGTTATGATACTGGGTGGAAATGTTTCAGGGTAACACGTTGTCCAAGGAGAATCACTTATGTGGTATTTCCCACACTAGGCAGAAGAACTTTTCAGTAATCAGGTAGGATTTTACCAAACCAAGTAGAGATTTGTGAAAATAATTGGGCATATTCTTCCCTTGGGATGGATATTTTGTATGGGGAGGGAGGTGGGAGGGGGGTTCAGGATTGGGAACAGGTGTACACCCGTGGAAGATTCATGTTGATGTATGGCAAAACCAATACAATATTATAAAGTAATTAGCCTCTAATTAAAATAAATAAATTTAAATTAAAAAAATAAAATAAAATGACTATAATGTACATTATATAGTTACCTAAAACTTAATTTTTCCAGAAACTCTGGAACCATATATTGGTCTGATTTTAAAAAAAAAACTTAGTCACTGAAATTCACTAGTGGGAATCAATATGTGACTAGTTACCAGATATGACTAAAACAACTTTTCTCTTATTTTACAGTAGAAAAGAGAAAATTCTGCTGATAAGTCAGAATTTATTTGAGTTTTCAGTAGACACCTGTGATTGGATGGTGTTTTGGATTTAAACTTTGCTTTGTAATTCTTCTAAATCTTTTCTTACTATGTACTCCTAAAAGTAGAAAAATGTGGAATTTTTCTTTGGATGCTCTAGGCTGATAAAGTATGAAATTTGTTTGAAGTTTTCTGTTTCATTTTTAAAGTTGTGTGAACTTTGCATTCTGTTTCTTAATATAGGTGAAACTCTTTAAAAGAAAAAATATTAAAAATAAAAATAATAAAATTAATAGTAATGTATAGGACACTAATGTCTAGTAATGTATACAAGGAAGATGTTTATCAATGAAGACAGTGTCTCAAATTTTTATGTCTATACAAATATCCTAGTAATTTTGTTATGATATAGATTCAAATCCAGTTGTCTTGAGAAGGGCCTAATATTCTGCATTTCTGAAGGCTCCTGTGTGAGCAGATGCTGCTGGTCTCCAGACTATATTCTGAGTAGCAAAGTTTTAAAAGGACAACTGAAAAAAATATCCAGATGAGTCTCATGTAGACTTATTACAGAGATGTGAAATTCTGAAGTCATGTAGAAATATAAAGCTAATGAATATGAGCAGTGATTTTTAAATTATAAACAAAACGTAAAAATTCCTCATTTCAATTAAATTCCAGCTACCTAAATAATTACTCAAAAGCAAACTGGTATCACTTAGTTTACACATATACTTTAGGTTCTAATTTAGTGTTATATTGAACTGAACAGATTCCCTTTATGCCCTAAGTGATGCAATTTGTTTCTTCAGTGAAGCCAGTTCTTCCACTCTGACCCTCGTCAGGGTCTAAGGATCAGAGTCATAAACACAGGTTTGTAAAGCCCCAGAAGCGGTAATGACGGGTCCAGAATTTTAATCCATTTTGACTCTAGAACTTGGCCATATACAATATAATGCTTATTTCCTTTGCTGTAAACTCTAAAGCTCTAAGTTGTAAAGACATTACAAATGGAAGAAGTTAATATATTGAAAGTAATTATTTTTCTTGAACTTGTGTTAAAGACAATTGATAGCATATACCATCATATACAAGGCATGGGCTTCCCAGGTGGAACTAGTGATAGAGATCCTACTTGCCAATGCCGAAGACAGAAGAGATGCCGGTTCAATCCCTGGGTCAGGAAGATACTCTGGAGGAGAGCATGGCGGCCCACTCCAGTATTCTTGCCTGGGAAATCCCATGGACAGAGGAGCCTGGCAGGCTACAGTCCATGGGTTTGTAAAGAGCTGGACACAACTGAAGCGACTTAGCATAGCACAGCACCCAAGGTACTAAAAATATGTTGAACTGGATAGATTTTTTTAGGTATGTTCTACAATAAAGCAGAATTCCATAATGTCTGATTCAGATAATATTCAGTCTCAGAAATTTGACTTGATGTTTACCTAATGCAAGATACAGCATAATCATATTATGAGAAAAGTGAGGATCTGAATTCATCATTCAGGTCACTTATGAAGTTATTCTAGAAGAACTCTACCATTTTGAATAGTTTCAAATACACTTGTTATATTTTCCTGGTCTGGGAAATAGACATTTATATATTATGTCTATTTATTAGAGATAGTTTTTTTCATAGTACCTTTAAAATCAGTACTTCAAGGAGAGGGGTACTGAGTGTCCAAAAATTCTACTATTTGTTAGTAAAATACTAAAGCGTTAGAAAATCATCTAACACAGCTACATTTTTCTCCAAAATTTAAAATATTTTAAGTTTCTGAGAGCTTAACTTGTGCAATTAGATCAGTGATGGCTGAGGAAGACAGAAGTTCAAAGAGTGGTTCAATCAAACCACTAAACCAGAAAAGTGGAAAATTGCATTTTGTTGCTTTGAGTTAGGTAGGTTATTACATGAATATGTATGCACATGTTTGTTTTCTATGTTTATTAATTTGGAGTTCTTCATTTCTCTTTTACCCTTTCTATAGCCCCTTATTTAACCAAGTTGATATTTCTTTAATCTCTTGATGGCATTTCTCACAGTATAAGCTTTTCCTCATCTCATTTTAATATCATTTAGTATTTAAGAAGAGTACCTATTTGCAAACCCATTTATTAGTCATGCCCCAAAGTAAACATTCTGTATGAGCTCTCTGGAATCCCTGAAATTAAACTAGATAACTAACTCAAATGAATACAGGGCTGATGTGCTTTCAATCAGATGGCAATGAACAACAGATGTAATCACTTTGATTACTTGTGTATTTTCATGCAAAACCAGGATATACTGTAGACCATGGTATTTATCTTGAATTTTATAGGCCCATGAACTGATTTCAGGGATCCATAAACTAGTTGATAATAGGTGGAATTATACATATATATGTATATATACATATATATATATATGATTTGGATGTGTATTTTTCTGAAAAGAGGAGATATTGCTTTCAGGAACTTCTCAAAAGAGCTTAAAGCCCCCTAAAAGAGTAAGAATCACTGTCATAAGCCAGGACCAGGATAACAGGAAGTACAAATTAAGCAAGCTAAGATAAGATATGGAAGAATATGGCAAACATTACCAGCAGTCCTAAAAATCCTCAAGTGGGCAGAAAACACTAGCATTGGTTGAACTACTACTATGAGGCAGGTTCTGTGTCACGTGCTTTTTGTATCTCATTATATCTTAACTACATCTCTGTGAGACGATTCTCCTTTACTCTATTTCACAATTGAAAAAGTTGAGAGTCAGAAGAACTAAATGTTTTTCAATTTGTTGTTGTTTAGTCACTAAGTCGTGTCCACCTCCTTTGTAACTCCAGTGACTGTAACCTGCCAGGCTGCTTTGTACATGGGATTTCCCAAGCAAGAATACTGGAATGGGTTGCCATTTCCTCTCCAGGGGACCTTCCCGACCCAGGGATGGAACCCACATCTCCTGCATTAACAGGTGGATTCTTTACCACTGAACCACCTGCGAAGCCCAATTAGCAATTAGACCTCAACATTTATTGACACAGTTATTTGTACTGGTCACGACTTCATGCATTATTTCATATAATCCTCACTACAACCTCCTGAGGAAAGCGTTGCTGTTCACTCGGTTGTGTCTGACTCTTTGTGACCCCATGGACTGCAGCACACTGTGCTTCATCCTTATTTAATAGATGAGTAAATGGAAATTTAGAAGTTTATGTCGCTTACTCAAAACTACACAATTAGAGAAAAGCAGAACCAAAATAAAATCAAACAATACATAAAACAAATTATAGACCTATATATTAGTATTTCAAGTCAGATGTAACTCAAAATTCATATTAATCTTATTAGGGCACAACTCCTAAAAAAGCAACAACATTAATTTATAATTTATAGTCTACCAAAAAGATTTTACATCTTAAAGGGAATAAGAGTAGAAGAAAATAGTATTAGAAGACCTATAAGAATTGGCCAAAACTCTTTAGACAAGAGATGATTTCAAGAGATTCTTCTTTGTTTAGAATTTTAGGACTTAAGAGAGACATCTTAATATAATATAGTCCAACTGCCATTTGATGCTGAATTTCCTCTACTCTATCTCATTCAGATCAGTATCCAGTTTTTGCTTAAAATTTTCTTTGGGTAAAAACTCATTATCTCTTGGATAGCCCATTATAATGTTTTAAATTTTCACAATGGAAAAATTATTACTGTTCTTGTTCAGTTGCTAAATGATTTGCAATCCCATGGACTGCAGTACACCAGGCTTCCCTGTCTTTCACTGACCCGGAGTTTGCTCAAACTCAAGTCCATTGAGTCAGTGATTCTATCCAACCATTTCATTTTCTGCTGCCTCTGTCTCCTCCTACCCTCAATCTTGTCCAACATCAAGGTCTTTTCCAAAGAGTTGTCTCTTCGCATCAGATGGCCAAGTATTGGAGTTTCAGCTTCAGCAACAGTCCTTCCAATGATTTCCTTTAGGATTGACTGGTTCGATCTCCTTGCTCTCCTGGATAAGGGAATGGCAAACCACTCCAGTATCCTTGCCTCAGGAACCCCATGAACAGTATGAAAAGGTAGAAATTATAAAGGAAATAAATTATTTCCTGACCTGGAATATAATTCAACTAGGTTGAGCAACCCAAGGCTAAATTCATATAGAAAGTATGTAAATATTCTCTTCCTTTTTTTCATTCCATTTGAGTATTTGTCCTCTTTTGGTTTTATATATCCTCTTTTAAGACTATTTTTATTGACCAAAAACAGATGCAAAATATCAAAGATCTTTATTCTTAGTCACTGACTGACAGCAACAAGCTTTGCCGTTTTCTGATTTTTCAAATCCAAATTTATCTGAGATCTGCTTGTGCATGCAGTTAGATGGTTCTTTCTGGGAAACTAACCATTCTCTTACTCATCAGAATCTTTCGTGATTACAGAGTTAAAATTGCATTTGTGGTAACATTTTCATTTTAGAAGCCTCATGACACATTCTGATTGATAATTCTTATATTTTTTTAACAAAATAAAGGGGAAAATAAGCTTTTCCCCTTCATTCCAACTGCCTTATTTTTTTCTCTAATGTTTTCTTGTGTGATAATTGTCAGGGTCACCCTCAAATAGGTGATGAATTGGCAAATAACAAGTGAATAGACCAGACTAACTAAAAGTTCTGGTACTGAATTATGAAGAAACAAAATACAAATTGCTAATAAGAGATTTGTGTTACTTTTACCAGTGTGAAAATAATCTATAAAGAGTAAAATAGTCTTCCAATTTTTAATATATGTCTTCTAGTTCTGATCAAGGTTGATCATAAACCTGATAATCTAGTGATATCTTAAGCTTGGTGTTTACTCATTTATATTCATTTAAACATTGAATAACCTGATTTTCTCCTTTTTTCCCCCTATAATAGGTTTTCAACTCAAGCTTCTAGAAAAGTCATGGTAGAAGCCTTTTGTACCCTGTGGTTCTGCCTAAGACATCTGAAGTTTCTTCAATAAGAGAGAGATTTTTGAGCCATATTTAATAAAGGAAAAGAAAAACACTAGGATTCTCAACCATCATCTACTTTCATATGTTAAAACAATGTAAAGTTTAGAGAAAAATGTAACTGTTTGTCCAAATAGAAGTAGTGAGTGTAGTATAGTAATCTGGTTCCATCTACTTACTTTCCTACTTATAATGGAAAGAACTTTCAAGAATATTATCAAGATAATATATCTTTATCCTAAAGATACAGGGGTACCAGTTTTATGGCCACCATTTTTTCTCTTGAAACACTCTTACAACATTCCTGTTCTTGTTATTTCTAAACTAATTCATTTCCAATAACCAAAAATGGCATAGGTTTTGCTTTTATCTATTTTCTTTCTCGTATATGTTGTTACTCAATATCATCTTCTGCCTTTACAATAGTCTTCAAACCTGTGCTATCATCACTATAGTAACATCCTTCCACAGAATGAGCTTTCAGTTTTCTGCATGCTCTGTTTTTGCCCATTATCTATTTCAAGAAGTAGGGTACGGGAAAAGTCACTAAATGACATAAACACCCTGCTTGTAATAAATCGATTACATTAAAACCAATAACAATATATTATGCTATGTACTTCTGAAGTTTAAAAATATAATTTAAGTTTGTTTTTCCATAATCCAGAGAAAATACATAATCAAATGTCCCTTTGTCTTAGTTCAGACAGCTTATCTGTACTTTTCAATATTTTAAACGTACATGTAATGTCTTGAAAAGAGTAATTTTCTATCCATCTTCCTGCCTCCATAGAATCTACAGGTGTGCAGGCTTCACTTCCTAAATAAATTCTGGGGTACCTTGTCATCTAATTCGAAAAGGAAGTTCTCTCCTCAGTTTGGAAACATAACTTTTTAAAATCCCATTAGAATGGATTTTGTTTGAGAACAGGAAAATAAAGGGTGGAAGATGACAAAATTTAAGTTCCCAAGCAAGCGAATCTGGTGCAAGCAATCTGGTGCCATTAATGCTAGAGCTGTCAGAAACGTAGCTTGCAGTAACAGGAACAGACAGCACTTTTTTCAGAGCCTAAACTTAAAGCTTCAACAGTGAGCAGGGAAATGACATTTACATTGAGATGCAAATTACAGCCAATGACACTGTTCATTTATGTAAGATGAGTTTATTTTAGTGTTCAGAAATATAAATTGAAACCCTGTGTTTTCTTTTAAAGAGACTCCATAGAATGTAAGGCTTAAACTTGCCCCTGACATACCAATAAAATGCAAAGGTCATTTCACTGCCTAAATATGAGTATTGATACAATGCAAAAGTAATTCTGTTTAAGAAGATATCTAAATTAGTAAGATTATTTCTAGGTTCTCCTGGAAAGGCCATCACTTTTGAGGCAATGGAAAGTCTATAAACAGTAAAAACCCTCCATGCAGAAATATGCAAACACTTCTTCCTTAGCCCTGAACATTAGGTAAATAAGTTCACAAGTGTGTACCCTAAGAGACAACTCATGTATTTCACAGGACTAAAAGATTGAAAGATATTTTGAAATGCTATTTAATTTTAATTTCTATCTCCTGGTGCAAATAGATTATGGGTTTATTTTTTCTATACAAATTCCTAGAGAATATGATTCTCTAATACCTGTGATACTGTACTAAAACAATTTATCATAAGGAAGCCTGGGAGATCAACCCTAACACTAAATCCTTCCATTTTGTACCCTGACTTAAACCTTCCTTAGTGGAAACTCCAAACAATGATCAACTACCATATAGTGTGTATTTAAATTTGCTCCTTCAATAACTCTTTGCATAACCCTATCACAGCACCAGTCACACTGGAAAAAAGCTACACCTGTCTCTCTCACCTGCTGGACTGGTCACCCTTTGATGGCAGTGTATCTTCTTAGTGTCTATCTTAGTATCTGGAACACAGTATGCATTCAGTAAAGGTTGAGTTATATTATGTTTGTTATATTCTTTTACGTACACTATTTTTTTTTTACTGGTTTACAATTTTTTAAAATTAATTTATATATTTTAATTGGAGGCCAGTTACTTTACAATATTGTGGTGGTTTTTGCCATACATCAACATGAATCAGCCATGGCTGTACATGTGTCCCACCATCTTGACCCCGCTCCCACCTCCCTCCCCACCCCACCCCTCTGAGTTGTCCCAGAGCACCCGCTTCGGGTGCCGTGCTTCATGCATCAAACTTGCACTGGTCATCTGTTTTACATAGAGGAATATACATGTTTCAATGCTATTCTCTCATATCGTCCCACCCTCGGTAACCTCAATACTTTCAAGCATTTTAGTTATTAATAGTCATTTCTCAAACTCTTTCTGGAATTCATCAACACAATTTATCAACAGCATCCCAATAAATGTTTTACAGTTATGATAACAACACAAACTATAGCTTTTTAGTTGCTTTGCTATTATTTTCAAGGCCCATCAAGTTGTCATGTTGTACACTGCTTAGAGTATAATCTTTATGACTAATATATAGTCTGTATTTGAGATAATTAGAGGGGGAAATAAATGCTGCTTAGTACAAACCACATTGTTGATTCTACCTTAACATATTGCTATAATCCTCAGTTATGTTGGAAGAAAAATGATCAAGGCAACTTTAACAATAAATAGAAGGCAAATATCAGTAACAACAATAGTTTAAAAAGAGATAATGTCAAAGCTATTTCCAGAAGTCATCTTCTCCATTGCTTTAGAGATTGTGGCAATTCTCTCTTGGGTTCCAGTTAACCAGACTCCTTCCATCACTTTTCCCACTTTGGCACCCTGAATGACTTCGCCAAAGCTCACACCAGCCTTGCTGCAGCAAGGGTATTTCATAAACATCAAACTCTGAGATAGTTCCACTATAACTAAGATTATTAGTTCATTCACTCAACTAATATTTTTAAAGCCTTTGTTATTTATCAGACATTTTTCTGAACACTAAACAATTATTAAAAAGAAAAACTCTTGACTTTGGAGTTTATATCTAGTACAGACGGACCATAAATATATGTGAATACATACACAGTGTATTAGATTGGGTTAAGTATCTAACACAGGCTGAGGAAATAAAACAGGCTGAGGTGATCATATAAATCATTGTGCAAAATGAAAGATTTTTGTACATAAAAGGAAAGATGGGTATTTATAATAACATGAGTAAATAGTCATAAACCAGAACTGTCCCACATAAACAGGACAAATAGCCACTGTAGGTGAGGGAGATTAGAAATGTGTTGAGGTATAAGAAAATGCCATAATTCCTATGATCTAGAAATTTGAAAATTAGGTAGCTAACTCACAGGCATTGAGCAGCAGTAACTGTTTAGAGAACATTCTCAACAGTAACATTTCATCATCATTGTTTTTGTTGTTCAGTCGCTAAGTTATGTCTGACTCTTTGTGACCCCATGGACTGCATCCTCTACTATCTTCCAGAGTTTGCTTAAATTTATATTCATTGAGTCAGTGATACTATCTAATCATTCCATCGTCTGCCACCCCCTTCTCCTTTTACCTTCAAGCTTTCCAAACACAAGGGTTTTCAAAGAATTTTCAAAATTTTGAAAATTTCCAAAGAATTTTCTCTTCCCATCAGGTGGCCAAAGCATTGGATCAGTCCTTCCAATGAATATTTTCAGCTGAATTTCTTTAGGATTGATTAGTTTGATCTCCTTGCTGTCCAAGGGACTCTCAAGAGTCTTCTCCAGATCCACAATTAAAAGCCTCAATTCTTTGGTGCTCAGCCTTCTTTATAGTCCAACTCTCACATCCATACATGATTCCTGGAAAAACCATAGCTTTGACTATACAGATCTTTGTCAGCAAAGTGATGTCTCTGCTTTTTAGTATAGTGTCTAGGTTTGTCATAGCTTTCTTTTCAAGAAGCAAGTGTCTTTTAACTAAATGGCTGCAGTTACCATTTTCAGTGATTTTGAAGCCCCCCAAAAATGAAATCTGTTACTGCTTCCAATTTTTTCTCCTTCTATTTGCCATGAAGCGATGGGAACAGATGCCATGATCTTAGCATTTTGAATGTTGTTTTAAGCCAGTCAGCTATGGCAATCCACTCCAGTATTCTTGCCTGAGGAATCCCATGGACAGAGGAGTCTGACGGGCTACGATCCATGGGATCACAAAGAGTCAGACACGACTGAGTAACTAACACTAACTAACTAACAAACAGCTTTTCACTTCCCTTTCACCATCATCAAGAGGCTCTTTAATTTCTCTTCACTTTCTGCCATTAGTGGTATCATCTGCACATCTGAGGTTGTTGATATTTCTCCTGGCAATTTTGATTGCAGCTTGTGATTCTTCCAACCTGGCATTTCACATGATGTACATCAACATTAAATAAACAGGGTGACAATATAAGCCTTGACATACTTCTTTCCCAACTTTGAACCAGTTAATTGTTCCATGTCCAGTTCTAACTGTTGCTTCTTGACTTGCATACAGGTTTCTCAGGATACAGGTAAGATGATTTGGCATTCCCATTCTTTAAGAATTTTCCACAGTTTACTGTGATCCACACAGTCAAAGGCTTTAGTGTAGTCAATGAAGCAGAAGTAAATGTTTTTCTGGAATTCCCTTGCTTTATGATCCAGTGAATGTTGGCAATTTGATCTCTAGTTTTTCCATTTCATCATCATCATAACATTATGAGATATGTGCTACTATTATTTCTGTTTGATGGCTCATGAAATATATGCACAGCGACTTGAGAGCAGCATTTTGTTAAGAACCCTCTTTTCATTACCTCCTAGCTCTACTGCCTCTTCTGGACTCCTTTCCCCGTTAGCCTGAAATGCCCATGCCCACATTTTCTCTTTCAAGGAGGCCTCTGCATATGATTCAATAAGATATTTACCAAATATGGTGAGTTAAAATACAGACACTGAATTATGATCATAATTACAGTGTTTGTGAATCTGAAGACATAATTATTTTCATGGGTCCTTTTTGGTGATTAAAGTTCTTAGACAGAGCCTCCAGTGTTTGGCCACAGATCTATGTTTTCTTTCTTCTGATATATTTCTGTACTGAGACTTGATGAATTGCCTAATATCATATGCATAGTTTTTTTTTTTCATTTTTATTTATATTAAGAAAATAGGGAATATATATATTAAGAAAATAGGAAATAAAGTCAGTTTTTAGACAAACATAGTTATAAAATAAAATCTGTGCCTTTTCTCTAGAGACACTTGTAAGCAGAAATGTACCTAAAAATGTTTCTTCTAAGTATAAATTATTTTAGAAAGTTATCCCCCTAAATAAATGGTAAGAAATAATCATATGCTGTCCATATACATATGAGTCAGTGGATATCTGCATTTTTACTATAATTAAATCAATAGAACATAAGCAAGCCAATAATAGACACTGGATACTTTATATTATATCAAAATAATAAATATTCTGAAAATATCCAGGGTTGTAAGAGTATTATCACATGAACACAGGCATTTTTTCTGGTGGCAGAATAACTTGTTGTTCTCCATTTAGAAAGCAATTTGACAGCACTTTTCAAAAAAAAAAAAAGGTAGAGTTTACAAGTTTAGTCTCAGCACCTAGACATAGGAAAATTATATTAAGAAAAATAAACAAATGATGTATAACTATATTGACATAAATAAACAAAAGTTGGAAATAATCTAAATGTTCCAAAATGAATGGAGGTGAATTAATTCAATGAGTTACATCGTCTCTATAGAATATTTTGTAGAAATTAAGAATCTCCTTTTGGGAAGTTTTATGCCATTGATGTAAGGCAATCTGATGTAGAAATATTAAACTAAAAGGAAGAAAATGCAAAGTTTCATTTGTTATATAAATATATTTGTGTAAACCATGGATATTAATAGGAATTGAAAGAAACCATGCAAGATAAAAATTAAAATGAAGTAGATGTATTAGAATTATGTGATTATATAAAATTTTAATGAGTTCTCATTATTATTAAAGATTGCACATTAATATAATTTTTAAATCACTGAGCATAAGTCTTATTAATATATTAGAATCTCGAGAGAGGCAATTTATAGTCCTTACCTTTTTAGGGGCCATGTAAATTAAATGGTACTCTTTTTGTATTATACTTGGATAGGTTTAAAGTCCTACTTATCAGTTAAGCATTCTAAACTTACACAGAGGGAATTGGAGAAATAGAACAAAGTTGAGAAAAATTGTTAGAGAGCTTTGATGAAATCTGTAACAAGCGTAAACTCTGATAAAATGTTTTAACAGAAATCTTTTTAAAGAAAAAGCCTATGCTTTGACATCCAGTCCATTTGTGTATTTTGAGGGATGTCTGGAGAATTTGATGGTGACCTGCAGAGAGATAGATCCATGATACTTAGAGACATAAATGTCTCTGGTAGTTCTTCATGGATAAAATTTGATGGTTATATATGCCCCACAGCTTGGATTTAAATGAATCACTTGAAACTATGACAGGCTTTATATATATATATATATCTTCAAGTTGAAGCTATATAAATAAATAAAGATGTATTAAAATTGTTAACTATATATATGTTTGAAATTATGAGTTCTCTGCAAAAGAAATATTTAAAAAGCAAGATTAATTAGAGGGTTGAGAATAACAAGTTAAGAAAGCATAAATGCCTTATCCTTGCATAGACTATACATTTGTCATTTAATATTTAGAAAAACAGCTCTTTGATTTGACATTTTAAAAATATTGTATGCATATGTTCATTTAAAAAGTGCTGTCTTAACAATGTTATCTAGGAAATTGAGGAAGTACTGTTTGTCAATTTCCCATTCTGGAAGATTGGAATGAAAGTAGATGTTAACCCAAGAATGGAAAGGTTACTGCAAAATACATGAATGTGGGTGCTTTGGAAAATAAATAATATTGGATATATTTACGTGTAGGCTTTAAATATTGTTTGGCTCAAATTTTTGTTAAATTTAAACACATGTATACGTGTGGTGGATTCATTTTGATATTTGGCAAAACTAATACAATTATGTAAAGTTTAAAAATTAAAAAAAAAAAAACAAATGCTAAAGAAGCCCTTGTGATATAGCCATTAAGGTTTCTTATTTCCCAAGTAATACTAAACTTTGTCAGCTTCAGCAGAGCAAATAACGCAAAGCCTCAGGAAGATGAATAATGATTAAATGTCCCTCTGCTCCAAACAGTCTTTGTGTTGGTCTTAAGGAGAAAGAAGAAAGAATGGATAAGTCCTGGTCTGAAGCTGGTCTTACTTATTCTTTTGGCCAAGGGCCAAGAGGGACATTCTCTAGGGGACTTACTCATCCAGATAATCTTTTAAGGTAAGCTTACTTTTTACAACTCCCTGTTTAAATTGAGAAACCTACACATACGATTGAATCAAGTAACTTGGCCATGGTCAAACCTCTGTTTCAAAAATACTATCTATATCACATCTATGGAATCCATTATTAATCCTTTAACCTATTCTTTCTGTGTCCAGAGTTCAAGGTTGAAGAATGAAAGGTTGGGGGAGGAGAGCATAAAACTGGTTCCATTTCTATGTTTTCATTCTTTGTATGCAGCCTTTACTTCAATTAAGACAGCATTAAGATGTCTCCCATGCCCAAATTATAAAAATAATAATCATTTGGTTGGCACTTCTACCACAATGATGACCAGCACAAGAGTAGCCATGGGAAAGAACTCCATAGAAACCAGCTGGAATGGCATCATATGCCATGGGATGTATGTACTGAAGGAATGACTTAAACGTGTGTGCTAGGAATTCTCTATAAAATGAACAGCAATATTTATGGATAATTTAAGCTAAACATCTAGTTAGCAAGCAAGATAAAAAGTTCAAGGTAAATCAATAATTTTGTTGTAATGGGAGTAGGAGCATTCCAATGCATTTAGTTCAAGTATGTAAACTCTACTAATAAGGACATTTTTTAGTCTTTTCTATTAGGTTTTTTTAATGAAATTGATTGTGAAACTATAATAAAGCCTTGTTGAGACTTTATAACAAAATAAAATGTGCTGACAAATGAGTTACATAACACATAATGCATAGTGCATGTTGGCAACCACTTTTTAAAGATCTTGGCAAGCACATTTAATCAATAAATAAGACAGATGTGTGTTAGGCACAGCTAGCATCATATTCAATACTATCTGTAATTCTGAATTTATGTTACAAAAACATTCCTAATACCTCAAGGAACAGAATGGATGCATGGTAGAGAGATAATAAATGATAGAGGAATTCATGATATTTGAGTAATAAAAACATGTTTGATTACAAAGAGCATAACTGAGTTAGGCTTTAATAAAGGATGAGAATCTGAAGCAGTTAAAAAGGAGAAATGAAAGGCATTAGAGGATAATATGTGCAAAGTCCAGGCTTCCTAGATGGTGCTAGTGGTAAAGAACCCATCTGCCAATGCAGGAGACATAAGAGATGTGGGTTCTATCCCTGGGTTGGGAAGATCCCCTGGAGGAGGACATGGAAACCCATTCCAGTATTCTCACCTGGAAAATCCCATGGACAGAGGAGCCTGGAGGGCTATGGTCCACAGGGTCACAGAGTCAGACAAGACAGAAGTGACTTAACACACACACGCACACATGCACAAAACCCCAGATGGTTGACAGATTGGGAGGAGATTGTTATAGGTAAAACAAAGGCTAGTGATTAACCTTAAAATGTGTAAAGAACCCAGGTGGGTGAAACAGACAAGAAGCCTAAAGGGATATAATAGGCTCAAAACAGGAAACTCAGAAGTATAAGATATGCTCAGTCTCATTACAAAGACAGATGTGAAACTAAAACAATAGTGACCATCCCTTTCACAACCATTATTTAAGCAATATGTATGGACCTAGAGATGATCATACTAAGTCAGTCAGAAGGAGAAAGATAAATATGATATGATATTGTTTATATATGGAATTTAATAAATGATACAAACAAACTCATTTATGAAACAGAAACAGACTCACAGACATAGAAAACAAACTTATGGTTACCAAAGGGGAAAGGTGGCGGGGCATGGATAAATTAAGAGTTTGGGATTAACGTGTATACAATCCTATATAAAATAGATAATAAACAAGGGCCTAGTGTACAGCAGCACAGAGAAATCTATTCAGTATTCTATAATAACTTATATGGGAAAGAATCTGAAAAATAATAACATGTGTACATGTATAACTGAATCATTTTGTTGTACATCTGAAAGTAACATAACATTGTACATCAACTATACACCAAAATAAAAATTTAATTTGTAAATATCAAATATTTAAAATTTGATATTTTAAATATCAAATATCATAATATAGCAGTTTGCAACTCAGATTTAAAAGATGAATGTTTTCTCAGTAGGCAAGAATCCTCAGTATTAACATTTAATGTGCACATGGAAAGGCAGATTTGCCTGTGCCAAACTTTCTTACCACTATGTCAATCTGGTTTCACTCACATTCACTGGAAAAGTTGGGCAGTTTCTTTTTTGTTCAGCTATGGCCCTGGATCAGGAAGATCCCCTGGAGAAGGGATAGGCTATCCACTCCAGTATTCTTGGACTTCCCAGTTGGCTCAGCTGGTAAAGAATCTGCCTGCAATGTGGGAGGCCTGGGTATGATCCTTGGGTTGGGAAGATCCTCTGGAGAAGGGAAAGGCTACCCACTTCAGTATTCTGGCCTGGAGAATTCTATGGACTGTATAGTACATGGGGTCGCAAATAGTCAGACATGACTGAGCGACTTTCACTTTTACTCTGGCCTGTTACTCCCAGTATCTTCCATCCCTCAGCCATTGACTCCTAACCAGTGTCCTCTGGACTTCACCCATTCCCCACCTTTTCTCAGGTCTATATTTCAGGGGGGGAAAAAAAAAAAATCTCAAGGCTCTCAATCAGCCCTGTAAACCTGCTGATTTAAGCCATGTTGTACAAAGTACATGTTAAAAAATGCAAGATAATGTTAAACAAAATTTTATTCCTTCTGAATAGTGCTTAACAGTATGCCTAGAAAACACAGAAACTATTTGGCAGTCCTTTTTTGGGGACCCAGGTATTAAGAGACAAGTACTCCCCAGTTTATTGTCCCTTTCATCTCCAATCTCTGCAAATCATTTTATTTTTCTTTCATTACAGAATCCTTCTTATTTACCCTCTCCTAATATAGGTATTTACTTCTGCTTGCTTTGTATCTCTGGGATATCGATGAAAGGCTATCAGTGTTCCCCAACATGCATCCCACTCTCTGACACTGATTTCCAAGATTTTTTTCTTTAAAATCAAAGATATTAGTGTAAGAACATTTTAAATCTAACTGCCTCTGAATCTATAAGCTACCTGAGCATATTGTGCTTCCTACTGCAGATCAGTCCTGGGTGTTCACTGGAAGGACTGATGTTGAAGCTGAAACTCCAATACTTTGGCCATCTGATGCAAAGAGCTGACTCATTTGAAAAGACCTTGATGCTAGGAAAGATTGAGGGCAGGAGGAGAAGGGGGCGACAGAGGATGAGATGGTTGGACGGCATCATTGACTCAATGAACATGGGTTTGAGTAGACTCCGGGAGTTGGTGATGGACAGGGAGGCCTGGTATGCTGTGGTTCATGGGGTCTCAAAGAGTCGTACACGACTGAGTGACTGAACTGAACTGCACATTCTTCCTCCAGATCCTATGCTACTCATATCCATCCCTAGAGCATTTTCCTAGGCCAAGCCTCTCTCCCTTTTAAGTCCCACCCTTGGTTCTTAGTCTAAAATTTCATCCTCTACCTACCCAATTTAATTACCCCACTCTTCAGACTCTGGCTCAGCTTCACTCTGGTCCTGTGGTACAAGTCAGCCCTTTGTTCTTCCCTCAAAACATAAAACCTTTTGGGGAGTTGCGAAAACGTTGGTTTAATAGTTTGAGGAAGAAGGTAAATGGGGAAACAAACATAGAGGAAACTACAGACTCTAATGGTTTATTTTGTGTGAGAATTGCAGATGAATCTTCTTTTCTTTTCTACAACTGATATGAACTATGAATTGTTCTTATCACATGAACCATCAGAACTCTCAGCACTGCCTGAGCAGCTTCTCATCACGTCCTTATGAAAAAGGAGTTACAGTGTATGAATTCAAACTCACAAAAAGCCGTTTTGATGATTGATTTTCATGTCAGTTGCTTACAATTTTATACCCAATTACTATGCTGTAGAATAATGATCATGTAGACCATTAAATGTTTCATTAACATTTTATGATTTTATTTGATTAGTACAGGAAACTCTACTCATGTGTGTTCTATATTCACAGTTTATTAAATGTGCAACATGGTTATTTGCTCATAGAGCTTTATCTCCCCTAGTCTACATATAAGGGCATTTTAAAAGGTATAGCCTTTAAAAAATTCCTTTTTTGGGGCCTTATGTTAGAACATAGAGATGGAACCATGAGACAGAGTTATGAGAGATTTCATATAAATATAATGCAGCAAGAATCAACTTTTTGAAAAAAATAAATACTTTGGATGTTGTGATAAATGAACTGAGCCTTTCAACATCCCAGCTCCAGGACTTTCTAGCATGTTGCATGAGTACAGGTGTCCTCATTATGGGTTACACAGTTCAGTTAAATTGAGTGTGTGTTAACTGATAACATACATTTATAATAGTGACAACAAATAGAAGTATGTCCTTTTAAAAGATCTGAAGGAAACTAGGCTTGAGAACTTTATAATATCTTACTCATGCTGCTGCTGCTGCTGCTAAGTTGCTTCAGTTGTGTCCGACTCTGTGCGACCCCATAGACAGCAGCCCATCAGGCTCCACCGTCCCTGGGATTTTCCAGGCAAGAGTACTGGAGTGGGGTGCCATTGCCTTCTCTGATTTTACTCATACCCTTTAATGAATCTAAAAGAACTCTATTTTATAGGTAAAAACATTTCATATATTTGAAGAAATTCTGATTTCATGCACTTGATTTATGATAAATTCAAATTCAGGACTCAAAATCTCATCTTTATCTTTAGTACAACTCTAAACATTGCTCAATAGAAATAATTTTAAGAGAATGACTGAAATTAAGATTAAATGATTTTCATTGTTTAACAATTAAATAGAGATTTTACTTGAATCTGGACTTCCCAGATGATGCTAGTGGTAAAGAATCTGCTTGCCAATGCAGGAGACATAGGAGACTAAGGTTCAATCCCTGGGTCGGGAAGAACCCCTGGAAGAGGGCACAGCAACCCACTCCGGTATTCTTGCCTGGAGAATCCCCATGGACAGAGGAGCCTGGATGCAGTCTATAGGGTCGCAGAAGAGTCAGACACGACATAAGCTACTTAGCAGGCACACACAGACTTGAACCATCAGTTTATACAATCTAGTTCTTGTGTAACCTCTGAATTTCTTTAATGGACTTCAACAACATGAATCTATAACTCTCTGCTCATGCTAGTTTTTCTATATTTTCTTTATTTCTCAGTTATTCTATCCTGTTTTTCTAGCTTGTTGATGTCCTTAATTTCTCCACAGTAGTTGTAATATTGTTTCTAATAGTTTCCTGTGATCTTTCACTCTTATGTGAGAATTTAGTCTCAATACTCCTGGCAGTTTGACATGTTTTCCCCCAGTCTTTGGCTTGGCTAGTTGTAGTAATAAAAGGAAGAGGTATTTAATTTATTGCAATCCAAAGTCATCTTTCCTTTCTTTACCACTGTTACATACAGTATAATGAGGCAAATTTTACTTGTTGCAAGAGTATGAGAATAGTTTGCAAATGATGCAGACAGCATTTGAAATTTTTGTCAGGTTTGTCATTCCTAAAGATAATATGAAAACAGACTGAATGATCCAAGATTAGGAAATACCATCACAAGAAGGTGTTGGGGGCCAGCGTGAGGCTCTCCACCCATGGCAAAGGTCATGAGGAAGGAGGCTTGACATACGCAAAGGCGGGATTGAGCCTCAGGAGTCCCTCTGGAAATTCTTGAGTGTCTACCTCCAAAACCAGAGTCTGCCTACTTTACTACTTTGTGCTCTCACCTACACCTCTGACTTTATGGGGGGCTGTCCCCCACCACCTCTTTTGGAGAAGGAGTTAACTTAGAGCTCCAGTTAATAATAATTCCTGGGCATGACAGGAGTGTTCCAAACTTACAAACCTCTGAAGGTTCTCTGGCCTGCCTGACAGGCTTGTCTGGCCACATGTGATTGCTCACAGCCTCCCAACCGTGAGAGGCATGAGATGCTTTAAACCTTCTAAAAACAGGTTCCTTAGAGAAGTTAGAAAACTATTAGTATAAGTATAGTGGGCTGATTAGAAATTGTATTGGTGAAGGGTTTTTCATTTGTTGAACCAATGTTTGCTGCTAAGTCTCCACATCCCCTGCCCTTACACACATTAATGAATATACAGAAGAAATAAGTATTAACCTTTGATATAAATCACGTTAGACCTTAGGCTAAGTAAATTCTTTCCTTAATTAAAACCCACTATACCCTCACCCTATAGGAATGTAACTTTATTTGGTTGGCGTCTGTTTTAAGAATAATCACCCCTGGAGAAATAAGTGTTGACTGACCGCTGTCACAAGGAGAGGGTCATAAATTGTCAGCAGGCCCCCCCTGGCCAGAAGATGATGTAACACCCCTAAGACCTCTGTATACATTTGTATGAAGCACCTGAATTTAATAAAAGTCAGGACTGCTGACCCTGCATGACTTTTGTATAACATCTCAATGTATAAAAACAGACTCTGGAAAATAAAGAATTGGGATCAGTTCCTCGAAAGACTGGTCTCCCCATGTTGCTCTCTCTCTCAAACTCTGGCTGAGTCTCCATCTGGAGCACAGAGCCCACCAAGCTTACTAACTTTGCCTGGGCTTCTAAGATCTGACCAGGGAGGCCTCAGTGTCTCCTCTCCTTGGGGAGAACGGAAGGACGCCTGTGGCCTATGTAAGTGGTGCAAGCTTCTTGTCTTGAAGTTTTATTGGTTTCCCGTGTAAACCGAGCTACTCAGCCTCTTTTCTCCACTGAATTTTCCTGCTGAGCTATCCTCATTCTATTACTCTTTATATCTCTAATTAATATCTAATTAAAGCCAGTGTATTCACCGATGCCGTCTCTCCTTTGAATTTCCCTGGATCCACTGGGGCTGGACCCCGGCAAGAAGGTAAAGAAACAACAGAAGCAGACTCTCTTGAGAGAACTTAGATGCTTAGCATAATACAGAACTTGACGCTTAGCATTAATACAGAAAAACAAGGAAGCTTCATGGCTGTGATGATTAATCTTATGTGTCTATTTGGTGTGATCACGGTGACCAGTTGTTTGGTCAAAACACTAACCTAGATTTTTCTGTAAAGGTACTTTCTAAGATGTAAATAACGTTTATAATCAGTTGACTTTAAGTAAAGCTGATTACCCTCCATCATGTAGGTGAGCCTCATCCACTAAATGAAATGCTTAAGAGAAAAATCTGAGGTTTCCTGCAGAAGAAGGAATCTTGCCTCCAAATGCCAAAATAAAAATTCTTCCTAAGTTCCCAGGCTTTGGACTTCAGACTGTAACATCAGATATTGCCTGAATCACCAACCAACCAGTTTGCCCTTAGGAATTGTCAGTTGTCACTTACCAGCCCTAACAATGCCATGAGCCAATTCTTTCAAATCAATCCCTTCTCTTTCTCTTTCTCCCTTTCTCCATCCCCTTTCTTATCGGTTTTCTTTACAACTCTGACTAATACAATGGCTACTAAAGAATGTTCCAATTTTATCATAAAAAACAAACAGGAGTTACTTGATCATAATTTAGTCATATAGTCAAGATGTACGATGCTTTGCTTCTGTATGAGGCCATCCCTCACTGTAATCAAATCATTTTCTTGACAGAGGGCTCAAACAGAACTATCATTAGCAAAGGGTCGTTAATACAGGTAGTTGTTACTTTATTATGACAATTGATATATTAATAGAGATCTTGTGATGTTTTTTCAACCTATCATCTATTTTATTTTTCTGAAAACTTTAGTATTAGACAACCTTCTGTCATGTTTGCATTATGTGAAACCTACCTCTGGTCGTTGCTGATTGGGCCAGAGATGGGCACTCAGTTCAGACACATTCACCATGCTTTTCTCCCTTAAGGATCAGTAGGTTGTTTTCAAAGTCAATAGCCTCTGTAAGTCTTCTTGGAAATGGAGAGAAAACTGGTTTCAGAAAAAAAAAAAAAAAAGGAGAAAATAAATCAAAATATAATAAAGAGCAGAGACAGCAACTTCAAGACCCACAACAGTGGGAGAAAGTAAAATCCTAACAGATTAGTCATTTTAATTGCAATTAATAATTACATTTAGTAAAAATATTAACCAGGTTCCGTTCTTGAGGAGATCTGGATACATGTCTTTCTTCAGATTCCATGAAATATCTCAGAAAGCTTATTCTGAAGTCCTTCCCCTTTTTAATTCTCCTGATTTTTTTTTCCTTTTTCTTCAAGAATTTGAATGGCTTAATCACAAGAGTTCTGATTAAGATATACAACCAATTTCTTTTTGATAAAATTAACTGTTTTTATCATTTCTTCCCCCATACTTTCATTTTTAAGCATTTTGAAAAAATAAAATCAATACCTTCCTTTTAATTCACTGTCAGTTCATGAAACACATAATTTTTCCTAATAACACTGAATATATTATCTAGCACAAAAACTCAGATGGCAGAAAAAGGCAGGTTTTGATTTTTACTGACTGTTTCATTTAAAATATCAAGAACAAGGGTTTACAAATAAAGTGTTGACAAATCTGGAATTGATTATATTGTGAAATAATTGCAAATAGTCCAAAACACAGCAACTGGAGAAATGATTCAAAATACTTAGTATATAAAGTTTATCAAAGAAAAAGTGATTAGAACTTAAATCTGATGGCATCTGAGGCAAGAGTTCAAGTGGGGCATATCCCTAAACATTTCTTTTCTGGTCTTCTGGATCTCATCTAATGTTATTCAGTCCAAAAAGGACCTTTAAAATGGGCAATGCAAGAGTGCAGTAGGAGTAGACTGAGTAAATACAGAGTTCCAGCATGACAATCTGGGAGACTCTTAAGTTTGTGAGAAAGTCAATACCCTTAGCAACCATCCACCTTACCCACTATTTTAGTTTAATAAAGAAATTGTAGGTATAGTCCATCTGACAGTGACCTGGGCTTCTTCAAAGTAGAGGTTCAAATCAAAAATACTGTAATCTCTTTCATCCTTGATATATGATTTTCTTTTATAACAGAAGTTCAGCAAAGAAAACAAAATCTTGACTCTTTCCCAGAAAACATGTTCCGTCTCAGGAGTGGTAGTAAAGAAGTATTTGTGAAGCATGTTATATAGAACATAATGTTTAAGAAGAGCAAAAATAATAACTATATGTTTTACTATTCCAGAGAAGAAGTGACATAATGACACTAATATATACAAAAATTTAGGGGTGAATACATTCAGGTAATGAATCTGTCATTTCAGATTTGTGTGACAAAATTTTCAATGAACCAATCAGATCTGAATGTTTCTAAATAATAATTATGCACTGATGTCAGACATATTTAGGTGATTAGTATATCAAAATCTCTTTAAAATAATTCATAAATAATTTATTTCATAGGCTGAATCTATGAGGTGGAAATATAGGTGTATTTACCACACACACAAAAACAAGTTTTCTAAAGATGTTACTGAATGTATGACCTTTGTTGCTTGCTTACTTTAAAAATCTTCATGCTTTATATGGTATATATTATATAAATTTAAATGAAGATGTCCATGTAACACAATTCTACTGAATAACAAGGTGTCCTTTATTGACATGGCTTTTATTACGTTTCTTTGTACTGAGGCGATTACAGCATCAGGTATTTCCAATGCAACTCACAGGAATATTATATTATTGGGGCCTAATGTAATAAATCTTAAGTGAAGCAAGTCAGTCGAAAAATCTTGGTCCAATGACACTGCTCTGTGGTTGAAGGAAGAGCAATGCTGAGTACAATACGGCATTTACCGTGCAGACTTGTTCTATGCATGAGCTCTCATTCTCAGGTGCCTACAGCTTGTCCCAGGGAAGTCTTCAATTAAAAAGGAAATGAACTTAGCAGTTCACATTAAACTTCCTCTGGGATGCAAAAGGAAGTAGAACAAATTGGCACAGCATATTGATAATCAGTTGCTAAGTCACGTCCAACTCCTTGCGACCTCATGGACTACAGTATGCCAAGTTTCCATGTCCTTCACTATATCCCAGGGTTTGCTCAAACTCATGTACATCGAGCTGGTGATGCCATCCAACCATTTCATCTTCTGTTGACCCCATCTCCTCCTGCCCTCAGTCATTCCCAGGATGAGGGTCTTTTTCAATGAGTTGGCTCTTTGCATCACGTGGCCAAACTATTGGAATTTCAGTATCAGTCCTTCCAATAAATATTCTGAGTTAATTTCCCTTAGGATTGACTGGCTTGATCTCCTTACTGTCCAAGGACTCTCAAGAGTCTTCTCCAGAACCGCAGTTCAAAAGCATTAATTCTTCAGTGCTCAGTCTTCTTTATAGTCCAATTCTTACATCCATACATAACTACTATAAACACCACAGCTTTGACTAAATGGACCTTTGTCAGCAAAGTGAGGTCTCTGGTTTTTAATACACTGTCTAGTTTCATCATAGCTTTTCTTCTAAGGACAAGGGTAGTTTAATTTCATGCCTACAGTCACCATCTTTGGCTATTTTGAAGCCCAAGAAAATAAAATCCATCCATGTTTTCACTTTCTCCTCTTCTATTTGCCATGAAGTGATGAAATAGAATGCCAAGATCTTCATACATTGAATGTTGAGCTTTAAGTCAGCTTTTGAACTCTCCTTTTTCAACTTCATCAAGAGGCTCTTTAGCTATCCTTCACTTTCTGTCATTAGAGTGGTACTACCATCTGCATATCTGAGGTTATTGATATTTCTCCCAGCTATCTTGATTCTAGCTTGGTATTCATCCAGCCTGGCCATTTCACATGATGTCCCCTGCATATAAGTTAGATAAGCAGGGTGACAATATACAGCCTTGATGTACTCCTTTCCCTATTTGGAAACAGTTTGTTGTTTCATGTTTTGTTCTAACTGCTGCTTCTTGACCTGCATACAGGTTTCTCAGGAGGCAGGTAAGGTGGCCTGGTATTCTCATCCCTTTAAGAATTGTCCACAATTTGTTGTAATTCACATATTCAAAGGCTTTTGCATAATCAACAAAGCAGAAGTAGATTTTTTTTTTTTTTCCTGGAATTCCCCTTGCTTTATCTATGACCCAGTGGATGTTAGCAATTTGATCCCTGGTTCCTCTGCCTTTTCTGAATCCAGCTTGAATTTCTGGAAGTTCTCAGTTCACATACTGCTGAAGCCTAGCTTGAAGAATTTTAATCATAACCTTGCTAGAATGTGAAATGAGTGCAATGGTACAGTACTTTGAACATTCTTAGACATTGGTTTTCTTTGGGAATGGAATGAAAAGTGACCTTTTCCAGCCCTGTGGCCATTACTGAGTTTTCCAAATTTGGTGACCTGTTGAGTGTAATTTCCCAGATGGCGCTAGTGTTAAAGAACCTTCCTGCCAATGTAGGAGACACGGGTTTGATCTCTGGGTCAGAAGATCCTCTGGAGTTGGAAATGACAACTCACTCCAGTATTTTTGCCTGGGGTATATCATGGACAGAGGAGCCTGGCAGGCTAAGGTGCATGGGGTCCAAAAGAATCAGACATGACTGAAGTGACTTAGCCATGCAGGGAATGTAGCACTTTACATCATCATCTTTTAGGATTTGAAATAGCTCTGCTGGAATTCCATCACCTCCACAAACTTTCTTTTTAGTAATGCTTCCTAAGGCCACTTGAATTTATACTCCAGGACATTGGGCTCTAGGCGAGTGACCACACTGTCGTGGTTATCTAGGTCACTAAGGCATATTTTGTATAGTTCTTCTGTGTATTCTTGCACCTCTTTTAATCTCTTCTGCTTCTGTTATGTCCTTGCCATTTTTGTCCTTTATTGTTTCTGACTAGAGAAGAGCAGCATGTATAGGTATAGAAATTAACAATGTGGTTCTCAGATATACGAAAGAGAAACAAAGATAAAAGAAAGAAGGAAGGAAGGGAGAGAGAGAGGGAAGCAGGGAGAGTGAGAGAGAGGGGGAGGAAGGGAGGGGCCTAAAATTAATCCACCATCAATTTCAATTTTTTTGCTTGATTAATTTTTCTCTTGTGTTTCAAGAATACAGTAAAGTGTTATTTCTAATCATTGTGTTTTTTATTTCATATAAATATCTTTAAAAATACAAGTGACACTGTTGTCAATAAATTTTACTTCATTCAGTTTCCTGTTACAATGAATACCATGCATAGTCTGAAAAGAATGAAAACAGTGCTAATTCAATGTATTTTTACAATATACTGAAATTGTATTATATGATAGGCACTCAAGGGGTTGTGTGAGGGATACCAGAAATGACGTCTGCTTTTCTGCACCTTTTAGTATAAAATTTTCTTTCATTTTTCTCTGACTTTACTAAGCACAGATTCCCTTTGTCATAGTTATATTTGTTTTGAATTAATTTCAGTTAATGAGTGAATAAATAAATAAATGTCACAAACCCATTTAAAACATTAATCTTTTCACAGGGGATCTATACAAACAATTGTTGATATGAGAGTTTAGGACATATAAAAATCAAAACCTATGCAGGGCAAGCAAGCAAACCTACAAAGTCTGAGTTCCTCAGAAGGAAAAAAGAAAGCTTTAGTTATACTGAAAGTAAATACTTCATCAACCAATTCTCTAGTTGGATGAATGGATGAATTATTCCCAGGGAGCAGTAAGTTGGGTCACTGCAAAGATCTAGTCTCTCAGGCCACTGCAGGCACATCTAGAAAATGAAGGTGCTGTATATAAACTGTATCCAACAGATTAGAAATCAAAATGCCTCCCTATCTCACTCACCAGGAGAATCTGGCAGATTGAGAATTGTTTTAGAAGACAGCATATTAGGCAACAAATAGTTTCCTGAATTATACCCAGTGTAGGAAATTAGAAATGTTAAGGAAAAAGCTCCTTTGAAACCAGCAGTATACAAAGATACTTAAGAGAGTAAAAAGCAAGTTCCAGAATAAATGATTCTCAGTGGCTTAACATTCTCATGGCTTAACAAACTCATACTAAAAATGACTTTCAAAACTTGTATGAGTGACTGCTCAAATAATATTTCAACTCCTGGGTTGGGAAGGCTTAACACCTGGGTTGGGAAGATCCCAATAGTTACTTTCTGGACGGGAGGTTCTCAATGTTTTGTACTTGTTGCACACTTTCAAATACACACCTTTCCCTCATAAGTCATATTTTCATAATGCAAATTTGGTATGACTTGATCAATTAATTTTGGAGAATAATTATTAATTTCTATCAGATAGAATGAACTAATAACATTTGCTCTATTCTAGAGTTCATAAGAAAAGATTGGCATACACAAAGAAAATAGACACAATCAAACACTGGGTCTCTAATGAGATTTGTATTAATTTGTAACAATTAAAAATATAATTATCATTGAAACTTCCTGTGAATCATTGGTTAGCCCACAAATGAAAGTGGAAGTTCTCTATTATTAAGAATCAGTAAAGAAAAAAATAAAAAAATCAGTGTTGTTTATAGTAGCCAAGACATGGAAACCAACCGTTGATGGATAAATGGATAAAGATATTGTGGTATATATAATGGATGATTCAGTCATTAAAAAAAAAAAAAAAAAAAAACAGGAAATTCCACCATTTGCAACAATATGGAAGGATCTTGACGGTCTTATGTTGAGTGAAATAAGTCAGAGAGAGAAAGACAAAGACTATATGACTTCACTTATATGAAAAATCTAAAACAAAGAACGTCATAGAAAAAGACATCAGACCTAGAGGCAGAGTGCGGGGGTGGCGGGGGGGGGGGGGGGGTGCGGATTGGAGGAAGGTAGTCAAAAGGCTTAAGCTTTCAGTTATAAGTATGTCCCTAGTATTTATAACTGTAAGTTTATGCTCTTTGACCACATACTAGGGATATAGGGGTTTCCTTCATTAGAAAAGATCCTGATGTTGGAAAAGATGGAAGGCAGGAGGAGAAGGGGACAACAGAGGATGAGATGGTTGGATGGCATCATTGACTCAATGGACATGGATTTGAACAAACTCCAGGAGATGGTGAAGGACAGGGAAGACTGATGTGCTGCAGTCCATGGGGTCACAGAATCAGACACAACTGAGTGACTGAACAACTGGTTCAGTTCAGTTCAATTCAGTCGCTCAGTAGTGTCCGACTATTTGAGACCCCATGAATCGCAGCACGCCAGGCCTCCCTGTCCATCATAAACTCCTGGAGTTCACTCAGACTCACGTCCATTGAGTCAGTGATGCCATCCAGTCATCTCATCCTCTGCTGTCCCCTTCTCCTCCTGCCCCCAATCCTTCCCAGCATCAGAGTCTTTTCCAATGAGTCAACTCTTCGCAAGAGGTGGCCAAAGTACTGGAGTTTCAGCTTTAGCATCATTCCTTTCAAAGAAATCCCAGGGCTGATCTCCTTCAGAATGGACTGGTTGGATCTCCCTGCAGTCCAAGGGACTCTCAAGAGTCTTCTCCAATACCACAGTTCAAAAGCATCAATTCTTCGGCGCTCAGTTTTCTTCACAGTCCAACTCTCACATCCATACATGACCGCTGGAAAAACCATAGCCATAGCCTTGACTAGAAGGACCTTTGTTGGCAAAGTGATGTCTCTGCTTTTCAATATGCTATCTAGGTTGGTCACAACCTTTCTTCCAAGGAGTAAGCGACTTTTAATTTCATGGCTGCAATCACCATCTGCAGTGATTTTGGAGCCCAGAAAAATAAAGTCTGACACTGTTTCCACTGTTTCCTCATCTATTTCCATGAAGTGATGGGACCAGATGCCATGATCTTCGTTTTCTGAATGTTGAGTTTTAAGCCAACTTTTTCACTCTCCTCTTTCACTTTCATCAAGAGGCTTTTGAGTTCCTTTTCACTTTCTGCCATAAGGGTGGTGTCATCTGCCTATCTGAGGTTATTGATATTTCTCCCGGCAGTCTTGATTCCAGCTTGTGTTTCTTCTAGTCCAGCGTTTCTCATGATGTACTCTGCATATAAGTTAAAGAAGCAGGGTGACAATATACAGCCTTGACGTCCTCCTTTTCCTATTTGGAACCAGTCTGTTGTTCCATGTCCAGTTCTAACTGTTGCTTCCTGACCTACATATAGGTTTCTCAAGAGGCAGGTCAGGTGGTCTGATATTCCCATCTCTTTCAGAATTTCCCAGTTTATTGTGATCCACACAGTCAAAGGCTTTGGCATACTCAATAAAGCAGAAATAGATGTTTTTCTGGAACTCCCTTGCTTTTTTGATGTAGGTCAGTGGTAATGCAGGGAATGCAAGTTTGATCCCTGGGTTGGGAAGATCTCCTGGAGTAGGCAATGCTGATCCACTCCAGTATTCTTGTCTGGAGAACCCCATGGGCAGAGGATCCTGGCAGGGTATAGTCCACAGGATCTCAAAGAGTTGGACATGACTGAAGCAACTTAGCGCAGGCGCGTGCGCACACGCGCGCGCACACACACACACACACGGTAGCTCTACTTTTATTTTAAGGAACCTCCATACCATTTGCCACAGTGGCTGAACCAATTTAAATTCCCACCAACAGTGTAGGAGGGTTCCCCTCTTTACACACCTTCTCCAGCATTTATTGTTCATGGATTTTTGATGACACTGAAAAATTTTTGCATCCCTGGGCTAAATTTCATTTGATCATAATATATGATCTATTTAATGCAATATTAGATTTAGAATACTAGTATTCGTTGAGAATTTTTACATCTATGTTCATCAGTGACATTGGATTGTTATTTTGTTTTTGTGTGTGTTATCTTTGTTTTTAGAATCAGGGTGATGTCCTCATAGAATGAGTTTGGGAGTATTTTTTCCTCTGTAATGTTATGGAAGGCTTTCAGAAGAATAGGCATTAGCTCTTCTCTAAATATTTGATAGAAATCACCTGTGAAGGTATCAGGCCCTGCACGTTTGTTTGTCAGGAGTTCTTACATCACAGTTCAATTTCAGTGCTTCTGTTGGTCCCTTCATATTTTCTATTTCTACCTGGTTCAGTCTTGGAAAATTGTACCTTTCTAAGAATAGGTCTATTTCTTCCATTTTATTGGCATACAGTTGCTTATAGTAGTCCCTGATGATCCTTTGAATTTCTGCGGTGGGCAGACAGACTGAAACCACAATCACAGACAACTAGCCAATCTGATCACATGGACCGCAGCCATGTCTAACTCAGTGGAACTAAGCCATGCCACATGGGGCCACCGAAGATGGATGGGTCACAGTAGAGAGGTCTGACAGAATGTGGTCCATTGGAGAAGGGAATGGCAAATCACTTCAGTATTCATGCCTTGAGAACCACATGAACAGTATGAAAAGGCTTTAGATAGGACAATGAAAGATGAACTCCCCAGGTCGGTAGGTGCCCAATATGCTACTGGAGATCAGTGGAGAAATAACTTCAGAAAGAATGAAGGGATGGAGCCAAAACAACACCCAGTTGTGGATGGGACTGGTGATAGAAGCAAGGTTTGAAGTTGTAAAGAGCAATATTGCATAGGAACCTGGAATGTTAGGTCCATGAATTAAGGCAAATTGGAAGTCATCAAACAGGAGATGGCAAGAATGAACGTCGACATTCTAGGAATCAGCGAACTGAAATGGACTGGAATGGGTGAATTTAACTCAGATTACCATTATATCTACTACTTGGGCAGGAATCCCTTAGAACAGATGAAGTAGCCATCATAGTCATCAAAAGAGTCTGAAATGCAGTACTTGGATGCAATCTCAAAAATGACAGAATGATCGCTGTTCATTTCCAAGGCAAACCATTCAACATCGCTGTAATCCAAGTCTATGCCCCGACCAGTAACGCTGAAGAAGGCAATAGCAACCCACTCCAGTACTCTTGCCTGGAAAATCCCACGGATGGAGGAGCCTGGTAGGCTTCAGTCCATGGGGTCGCAAAGAGTCAGACATGACTGAGCGACTTCACTTTTACTTTTCACTTTCATGCACTGGAGAAGGAAATGGAAACCCACTCCAGTGTTCTTGCCTGGAGAATCCCAGGGAAGGCAGAGCCTGGTGGGCTGCCATCTATGGGGTTGCACAGATCGGACACAGCTGAAGTGACTTAGCAGCAGTAGCAGTAACACTGAAGAAGCTGAAGTTGAACGGTTCTATGAAGACCTAAAAGACCTTCTAGAACTAACACCCCAAAAAGATGTCCTTTTCACTATAGGGGACTGGAATACAAAAGTAGAAAGTCAAGAAACACCTGAGTAACAGGCAAATTTGGCTTTGGAGTACAGAATTAAGCAGGGCAAAGGCTAACAGAGTTCTGCCAAGAGAACACACTGGTCGTAACAAACACCCTCTTCCAACAACACAAGAGAAGACTCTACACATGGTCATCACCAGATGGTCAACACCGAAATCAGATTGATTATATTCTTTGCAGCCAAAGATGGAGAAGCTCTATACAGTCAGCAAAAGCAAGACCAGGAGCTGACTCTGGCTCAGATCATGAACTCCTTATTGCCAAATTCAGACTTAAATTGAAGAAGGTAGGGAAAACCACTAGACCATTCAAGTATGACCTACATCAAATCCCTTATGACTATACAGTGAAACAGAGAAATAGTTTTAAGGGACTAGATCTCATAGAGTGCCTGATGAACTATGGACAGAGGTTCATGATATCGTACAGGAGACATGAATCAAGATAATCCCCAAGAAAAAGAAATGAAAAAAAGCAAAATGGCTATCTGAGGAGGCCTCACAAAAAGCTGTGAACAGAAAGGAAGTGAAAAGCAAAGGAGAAGAAGAAAGATGTTCCCATTTGAATGCAGAGTTCCAAAAGATAGCAAGTAGGGATAAGAAACCCTTAATCAGTGACCAATGCAAAGAAATAGAGGAAAACAATAGAATGGGAAAGACAGAGATCTCTTCAATAAAATTAGAGATAGCAAGGGAACATTTCATGCAAAGATTGGCTCAATAATGATGGAAATGGTATGGATCTAACAGAAGCAGAAGATATTAAGAAGAGGTGGCAAGAATACACAGAAGAACTGTACAAAAAAAGATCTTCATGACCAGTATAATCACAATGATGTGATCACTCACCAAGAGCCAGACATCCTGGAATGTGAAGTCAAGTGGGCCTTAGGAAGCAGCAATACGAACAAAGCTAGTGGAGGTGATGAAATTCCAGTTGAGCTATTTCAAATCCTGAAAGATGATGCTGTGAAAGTGCTGTACTCAACATGCCCGCAAATTTGGAAAACTCAGCAGTGGCCACAAGACTGGAAAATATCAGTTTTCATTCCAGTTTCAAATAAAGGCAATGTCAAAGAATGGTCAAACTACTGCACAATTGCACTAATCTCACATGCTAGTAATGTTCAAAATTGTCCAAGCCAGGCTTCAGCAATACGTGAACTGTGAACTTCCAGATGTTCAAACTGCTTTTTGAAAAGGCAGAGGAACCAGAGATCAAATTGCCAACATCCGC
This sequence comes from Bos indicus, assembly GCF_029378745.1. Lineage (NCBI taxonomy): Eukaryota > Metazoa > Chordata > Mammalia > Artiodactyla > Bovidae > Bos > Bos indicus. The sequence continues at coordinate 28,331,739 of NC_091765.1, forward strand.
TGGATCATGGAAAAAGCAAGAGAGTTCCAGAAAAACATCTATTTCTGCTTTATTGACTATGCCAAAGCTTTTGACTGTGTGGATCATAATAAACTGTGGAAAATTCTGAAGAGATGGGAATACCAGACCACCTGACCTGCCTCTCTTGAGAAACCTATTTGCAGGTCAGGAAGCAAAAGTTAGAACTGGACTTGGAACAACAGACTGGTTCCAAATAGGATTAGGAGTAGGTCAAGGGTGTATACTATCGCCCTGCTTATTTAACTTATATGCAGAGTATATCATGAGAAACGCTGGGCTGGAGGAAACATAAGCTGGAATGCTGGGAGAAATATCAATAACATCAGATATGCAGAAAGTGAAGATGCAGAAAGTGAAGAGGAACTAAAAAGCCTCTTGATGAAAGTGAAAGAGGAGCATGAAAAAGTTGGCTTAAAACTCAACATTCAGAAAACTAAGATCATGGCATCTGGTCCCATAACTTCATGGGAAATAGATGGGGAAACAGTGGAAACAGTGTCAGACTTTATTTTTTTTGGCTCCAAAATCACTGCAGATGGTGATTGCAGCCATCAAACTAAAAGACACTTACTCCTTGGAAGAAAAGTTATGACCAACCTAGACAGCATATTAAAAAGCAGAGACATCACTTTGTCAACAAAGGTCCATCTAGTCAAGGCTATGGTTTTTCCAGTGGTCATGTATGGATATGAGAGTTGGACTATAAAGAAAGCTGAGCACAGAAAAATTGATGCTTTTGAACTGTGGTGTTGGAGAAGACTCTTAAGAGTCCCTTGGACTGCAAGGAGATCCAACTAGTCCATCCTAAAGGAGATCAGTCCTATGTGTTCATTGGAAGAACGGATGTTGAAGCTGAAACTCCAATACTTTGGCCACCTGATGCGAAGAGTAGACTCATTGGCAAAGACCCTGATGCTGGGAGGGATTGGGGACTGGAGGAGAAGGGGACGACAGAGGATGAGATGGCTGGATGGCATCACCGACCTGATGGACATGGATTTGGGTGGACACCGCGTGTTGCTGATTGACAGGGAGGCCTGGCATCCTGCGGTTCATGGGGTTGCAAAGAGTTGGACACAACTGAGCAACTGAACTGATCTTGTAATATATTCTTTTCTATTTCTAGTTTTATTTAATTGAGTAATCTCTTTTTTTCTTGATGATAAACCTTTAGGTTTACCAATTTTATTTATATTTTCAAATAACCAGCTTTTAGTTCCATTGATCTTTACTATTATTTTATTTTTCATGTATTTCTGCCCTGATCTTTGATTCTTTTTGCCTTCTACTTACTTGAAGCTTTATTTGTTCTTTTTTACCTAGTTATTTCGCATGTTAGGTTAGTTGTTTAGTTGAAATTTTTCTTTTTTTTGATGGCAAGATTGTATTCGTATAAATTTCTGTCTTAGAAGTGCTTTTGCTGCATCCCATAGGATTTAGATTGTCGTCTTTTTTTTCTTTTTCCCTTGTTATTATCTGACTTCTTCTTTGCATTCCTCAGTGATCCACTGGTTGCTTAGTAGCGTATTGTTTAGCCACTATGTTTGTGTTGGTTTTTTTTTTTAAGGTTTTTTTTTTTTTTTTTCTTGTAGTGTATTTCTAAATTCACAGCATTAAGGTTGGAAAAGACACTTGGTGTGATTTCAATTTTCTTATGTTTGCCAAGGCTTGCCTTGTGGCCCAGCAGCGTAGGGCCAATCCTGGAGAATGTCCCATGTGCACTTGAGACGTTTTTGATGGAATGCTACTAAAATTTCAATTAAATCCATCTGATTCAATGTGTTCTTTAAAGCCTGTGTTTCCTTACGATTTTTCTGCCAAGATGATCTGTCCATTGGTAAAAGTAGTGTGTTAAAGTCTTCCACTATTATTGTGTTAATGTTGATTTTTCCCTTCATGGTTGTTAGTATTTGCCTTACATATGAGGTGCTCCGTTGATGATTGTGTATATATTTACAACCATGATTGTGTATATATTTACAATATAATATTTATATATCTTCTTGGATTTATGCCTTGATCATTATGTAGCATCCTTTTTTGTCTCCTATAACAGTTTGTTTTAAAGTATTTTGTCTGATAGAAGTACTGTTCCTCCAGCATTTCGATTTCCATTTGCATGGAATCCCTGCTAACACATGACTTTCAGTCTGTATGGGTCCCTAAGTCTAAGGTGGGTCTCTTGTAGACAGCATATATATGGGTCTTATTTTGTATCCATGCACTGGTGCATTTAATCCATTTATACTTAAGGTAATTATTGATATGCATGTTCCTATTATCATTTTCTTATGCAAAGAAGTAGAGAAAACAAGAAATTGGGAAAGATTACAGATCTCTTCAAGAAACTGGAGATATCAAGGAAATATTTCATGCTAGGATGGGCATGATAAAAGATAGAAAAGGTATGGGCCTAATAGAAGCAGAAGAGCTTGAGAAGGAGTGGCAAGAATACACAGAACTATACAAAAAAGGTCTTAATGACCCAGATAATCATGATGGTGTGGTCAGGTCACTCATCTAGAGCCAGACATTTTTGAGTGTGAAGACAAGTGGCGCTTAGGAAACATTACTACAAACAAAGCTAGTGGAGGTGATGAAATTCCAGCTGGGCTATTTAAATCCTAAAAGATGATGCTGTTAAAGTGCTACACCAAATATGTCCGCCAATTTGGAAAACTCAGCAGTGCCATCAGGACTGGGAAAGGTGAATTTTCATTCCAATCCCAAAGAAGGGTGATGACAAAGAATGTTTAAAATACCATATAATTGTGCTCATTTCATATGTTAAGCAAGGTTATTCTCAAAATCCTTCACACTAGGCTTCAGCAGTATGTAAATAAAGAACATCTAGATGTATAACTGGATTTAGAAAATGAAAGAGAATCAGAGATCAAATTGCCAATATTCATTGGATCATAGAAAAAGCAACATAATTAAAAAAATCGCTTCACTGACTAAGCTAAAGCCTTTGACTGTGTGGATCACAACAAACTGTACAAAAATTCTGAAGGAGATGGGAGTACTAGACCACCATACCTGTCTCCTGAGAAACATGTTTGTGGATCAAGAATCAACAGTTAGAAGCAAACATGGAACAATGGAGTAGTTCAAAATTCAGACAAGGCTGTGTAATTTTCACCCCGCTTAATTAATTTTTATGCAGAGTTCATGCATGCTCAGTTGCTCAGTTGTGTCTGACTCTGTGACATCATGGAATGGTGTTAATCTCCTTTGTCCATGGAATTTTCCAGGCAAGAATACTGGAGTGGGTTGCTATAGGAGACAGGAAGAATAAAAGAAAAGCAGGTCTCAGCAAGGGCCACAAAAGATATTTATAATTATTGATAAACTGGATGCTATAAGGTATGAGATTCTTGGAACAAGTCCAGAGGGAACAGTTTATAATCTTGAAAACAAGATATGATCCTGGGGTCGGAAAACCGACCCCAGACTGTTTCTCAACTGGTGTCTCAGAGTCACATGTTTTACGTATCTGGTGGCAAATCTATAGATAAGAATATTAGTCTTGGTTACTGATTTGTTATTGATTACTGTTTCCTAATTACTCAATGGCTAATGATCATTTTGTTCTTTGGTCCTGAAGGCCACATGTTATAGTTTAACTCCCCGCATATTCTTTCATTCACGGCTGAAAGTATAATAAAGCTGGCTTGGATTCTGTTTCGGCACCTTCCCCTTGGAGTAGTGTTGGTCCCCCATCCTCACTTTTATCTCAATTTTTGTGTCTCGTTTCTCATTCTCTCACCATATCGCACTTTCGGAAACCCTCTTGTCAAGCTGGTCTCGACAGGTTACCATTTCCTCCTAGAGGGGATCTTCCTGACCCAGGGATTGGACCCTGGGTCTTGTGTCTCCTGTTTTGGCAGCTGGATTCTTTACCACAGTGCCACCTGGTACATGATGTGAAATGCCTGTCTGGATGAATCACAAGCTGGAATCAAGATGTCCAGGAGAAATATCAACAACTTCATATATGCAGACAATACCAATCTCATGGCAGGAAGTGAAGAGAAACTAAAGAGCCTCTTGATGAGGATGAAAGAGGAGAGTGAAAAGCTGGCTTTAAACTCAACATTAAAAAAACTAAGATCATGGCATCTGATCCCATCACTTCATGGCAAATAGAAGGGGGAAAAGTGGAAACGGTGACAGATTTTATTTTCCTGGGCTCCAAAATCACTGCAGATGGTTCCTGCAACCATGAAAGTAAAAGACACTTTCTTCTTGGAAGGGAAGCTATGATAAATCTAGATAGCATATTAAAAAGCAGAGATATCACTTTGCTGACAAAGGTTCGTATTGTCAAAGTTTTTCCAGTAGTCATGAATGGATGTGAGAGTTGGATCATAAAGAAAGCTGAGCACTGAAGAATTGATGCTTTCAAATTGTGTTGTTGGAAAAGACTCTCAAGAGTCCCTTGGACTGTAAGGAGATCAAACCGGTCAATCCTATAGGAAATCAACCCTGAATATTCATTGGAAGAATTGATGATGAAGCTGAAGTTCTGATACTTTGGCCACCTGATGCGAAGATCTGACATTAAAAATACCCTGAAGCTAGGAAAGATTGAAGGCTCAAGGAGAAGGGGGCAGCAGCGGATAAGATGGTTCGATAGCATCACCGACTCAATGGACTTGAGTTTGAGCCAACTCTGGGAGACTGTAAAGGACAGGGAAGACTGATGTGCTGCAGCCCATGGAGCCACAAAGAATTGGACATGACTAAGAGTCCCTTGGACTGCAAGGAGATCCAACCAGTCCATTCTGAAGGAGATCAGCCCTGGGATTTCTTTGGACGAATGATGCGAAAGCTGAAACTCCAGTACTTTGGCCACCTCATGCGAAGAGTTGACTCATTGGAAAAGACTCTGATGCTGGGAGGGATTGGGGGCAGGAGGAGAAGGGGACAGTAGAGGATGAGATGGCTGGATGGCATCACTGACTCGATGGAGGTGAGTCTGAGTGAACTCCGGGAGTTCATGATGGACAGAGAGGCCTGGAGTGCTGTGATTCATGGGGTTGCAAAGAGTCAGACATGACTGAGTGACTGAACTGAACTGAAGCTACTGAACAACTGTTTTGTATTTGTTTTTGTAGGTCTTTTCCTTTTCTTATGTTTTCTCCCTAGAGTAGTTTCTTTAGCATTTATTTGTGGTGCTGCATTCTCTTAATCTTTGCTTGTCTGTAAAGCTTATGATATCTCTGTCAAATCTGAATGACAGACTTGATGTGCAGAGTAATTTTCATTGCAGGTTCTTCCTTTGCATCACTTTAAATATACTGTGCCATTTCTTTCTAGTTGCAGTTTCTGATGAAAAATCAGCTGTTAACCTTATGGTACCTCCCTTTTCTGTTGTCTTTTTTTCCTTTTTTGCTTTTAATATTTTATCTTTGTCTTTTATTTTTGTCAGTTTGATTACTATGTGTCTCAGCATGTTCCTCCTTGGGTTTATCCTGCCTGGATAAAAATGGATATTTCTGTGCTTCAAGAACTTGGTTGAGCATTTCCTTTCCCACCTTAGGGAAATTTTCAGCTATTATCTCTTCAAATATTTTCTTGGGTCCTTTCTCTCTCTTCTTCTGGAACCACTATAATAGAAACCTTGGTGCATTTAATGTTATCCCAGAGGTCTCTTAGGCTGTCTATATTTCTTTTCATTATTTTCTCTTTATTCTGTTCCACAGCAGTGATTGCCACCATTTTGTCTTCCAGGCCACTTATCTGTTCTGCTTCAGTTGTGCTGCTATTGATTCCTTCTAGTGTATTTTTCATGTCACTTGCGTTGTTCATCTGTTTGTTGTTTAGTTCTTCTAGGTCTTTGTTAAACATTTCTTGCATCATCTCAATCTTTGCCTCCATTCTTTATCAAAATCCTGGATCATCGTCACTATCATTATTCTGAATTCTTATTCTGGTATGTTGCCTATCTCTATTTTATTTAGTTGTTTTTCTGGCATTTTATCTTGTTCCTTCATCTGGGACATAATCCTGTCCTTTCATTTTGATTAACTTTCTGTGGTTGTGGTTTTTGTTCTGGAGGCTTCAGGAATGTAGCTTCTTGTTTTTGCTGTCTTCCCTCTGGTGAATGAGGCTATTTAAGAGGCTTGTGCAAGCTTCTTAGAGACTGGGAGAGATTGGCAGTGGGTAGAACTGTGTCTTGCTCTGATGGGTAGGGCATTGCTCAGCAAAACGTTAATCTGATTTTTTTGCTGATAGGTTCTGCTGTGTTCTCTCCCTGTTAGTTGTTTGATACGAGGCAACCCAGCCATGGAGTCTACAGGGTCTATGCTAGGGCTAATGGTGACCAACCTCTAGGAGGGTTCTGACAGCGGACCTGTGGTCCTAGGACCACTTCTGCCAATGCCCATGTCCCTGTGGTTAGTCACTGCTGACCTATGCTACTGCAGAGGATCCTCCAATATTAACAAGCAAGTCTGGTTCAGTGTCCTATGAAATCACTGCTCCTTTCCCCTGAGTCCTGGTACACACAAGATTTTGTGTGTGTCCTCTAAGAGGAGGAGGAAAATTGTGGTTTCCCCCAGTCCTGTGGAATTCCTATAATCAAATCTGCTGGCCTTCAAAGTCAGTTTCCCTCAGGATTGCTATTTGCTTTGTCAGATCCCCAGGCACAAAAGCTTGACATGATTAGAACCTTCACAACAGTGCAAGAACTTTTGTGGTACACTTGTTTTCCTGTTGGTAGGTAACCCATACAGCTGGTATGGGATTTAATTTTATTTTTGTTGCACCCTTCCTACCATCTTGTTGTGACTTCACCTTTGCCTTGGATATGCGGTTTATTTTTTGGTGGGTTCCAGAATCCTCTGTCAATGATCGTTCAATAGTTAGTTTTGATTTTGTTGTTCTTGCATGAGGAGGTGAGTATGCATCCTCTACTCTGCCATCTTGAAACAAAATCCTTACTTGTGATTAGATTATTTCACAAAAGAACTGCACCACATTCCAGACTCTAATGCTTAGCAGATAATCAATAAATATATAAATGAAAGACATTCAATAAAAAAAAGATACAGTTTCATTTATAACACAAAAAGGCTTACAGGACTAGAAATGAGAACTTTCTATCAGAACCACTTAATAGTAAAACAAAATTTTTAAAGTTGAGGCAAAGTGAGGCCCTTGTTCAGTTAAAATTCAAATATACATCACCTAGGTGATTCATCCCCATAACTTACTGTTCCACTTCCTCCATGATGAAGTAGCTGATGCAATAAAATTGAAAACTTTATACTCTCTCTTTCTCTCACATCCACACACACACACACACACACACACACACACACACACACACACATATATATATATATTTTTTTTTTTTCCCCTGTGTTACATTCTAGTATGAATGTACACAATCTCACAGATTGGTCTCTTGTCTCTTTCATTTTGGAAGAAAGAAGTAGACTTTACTAGGTTATAATAATCATAATGAAGGTGTGGCTGAGTCTCCAAGAACTCTCAATGTGAGACCTGACTTACCCCTTAAAGCCTTGTAACCTGTTACAAAGTTTCAACATTTGTAGAATGGCTTGTCAGTTGGAAGTGATAAGTGCTACTACTAATATCCTCCACCTTCTTGCAAGTTAACTAGGTGTTTCTCAGCTAAAAAAGTGACCAAAAGCTATTTATTAGTCAATATATTGAATTACTGGTTTCTCATTTTTAGAAACTGCTTTGGATCATTTAATTATTCTATAGATCAAAGTATAGCAATCTATGATTCATGGACTGAATAAAATTTACTTAAGCTTTAAACATGTGTTTATATAAATAAAACCTTTAGATAGAAAACACCTCAAAAGCAGACTCTAACATCCAATTTGGTTATGTTTTACAATAATACAGTACTATGACTATTAAGAGATTGCATGATGGTATGTATGTGTGTGTATCCCCAAATTTGAATTAAATTATTCTCCCAGGTAAGGAGCTTAGCTTTCAGAGCTACAGAATATAACTCATGCTGTCATCTGTTAGATTTAGATATGATCATTACTGTGTAGTTATTCTGAAAGCACAGGGACAGAGGGATCCTGAAATCTAGGATCATTAAGACAAATCTCTTATTTTTCTCTCATATTTTCTTCTTTCAGATTTCATGTATGCCATTCATTCCTTTACCTAAGACACCTTCTTGAGGCCATGTGTGTATGTTTGTGTGTGTGTGTGTGTTGGTTTCTCAGTCATGTCTGACTCTTTGTGACCCTATTAACTTCAGCTGGCTAGGCTCCTCTTAAGTATCAAATACTGTCTTAAAAATGTAGCCCTTTCTCATAGCAAGTGCAAGTGTGATGAAGAGAGATATGTGAATGCGTGATACAACAGAAATCGCTGTTATTTAATTGTCCAGTCATGTCTGACCCTTTTGTGACCCTATGAATTGGGGTTCTCCAGGCAAGAATATTGGAGTGGGTTGCCATTTCCTTTCTCCAGGGGATCTTCCTGACCCAGAGATTGAACCTGAGTCTCCTGCCTGTATCTCCTTTACCTCTGAGCCACTGGGGAAGCCCAGAAATTGCTACAGATAATATTTAAATCATAGTATACTGATGAGCACTGCCTCAAGAAATAGAGTTAATTTTTAAATCATATTTTGAGCCTAAGTAGGAATTTTCCAAAAAGACAAACAAGGGCATTACCATTCAGGAAAAAGAATACATGATTGTTTCCAGGTACAAAATAGCTCAGAATTCTCAAGGACATGGGTTACTTCTAATCCATCAATAGAAAATAAAGTAAAGGAATGTTACCTGCTTTCTTTACTTCAAGATTATTTTTTAATCCTTAAAACTAGGGACCAAAGGTTGAATGATCAAAATTATAAGGCAATATTTCTATACATATAGAATAATTGTGTGATACAGACAGAAAATATATGAAATTTTTAATAATGTGAAATAGCATTTGAAATTGCATGTTGTGAGATGTTTAAAGGACAGAGTGAGGAAGAGAGATACTATGGCTAGAGTAGGACTTTGAGGATGAGTGGGGTTTTGGCAAGTAACCGAGTGGAAGTATGATGTAAGTGAAGGATGTCCAAGAAGGGCTACAGTGTTGCAAAGTTCTACAGTATAAAAGTCTAATTGCAATTCTGCTGTGGGGAGAACTATTTGCATAGACTAAAATGTGAATATGTCATTCCCGTTTTTCCTCCTGGATTTGTTGAACTCAGCAGTACCAAATAACACACCCTGAATATCCCCTGAAAGCCTCGCCACAGAATTTGCAATTTAGAGCATCAAAAGTTGTTTAAGGCCTAAGGAGCCAATTTCTTCTTTGAGTTTGGGATCAGGCCACCTTAACACCGAATCTCAAGAGAGTCCTAAAGGTCACTAGCTTTCTGTGCCTTGCTTCTGCTGATCCAGCACTTAGAATTTTCATTTCCATTTTGAAACCAATAAATCAGCATATCTTGCCGGAGGAGTTTTAACCTCTTACGATGCAATCAAATTGCTCAGTCAGAATGACTCCTGAAAATTGATCTGTACATTGTTAAGAATGGAAGAGAAAATGTTTCTAAGGAATATATATCTCTGATTTATAGAATAATGTTAGCTGGATCCTGAAGAATTGAGTAAAACGTTATGAGATTGTCCATACCAAATAGAACAGAAAGTTGCCAATCAGTGATACTGGCCAATTGTACACAGTTAGATAACCACTGTAATTAGTGTATTTGCTGATACATTGGTAATTATCTCCAGGTCAGCTTGAATGTTTATTGTCTCAGATCACTGATAAGAATGGTAAAATGCAAAATACATCTTTAATTACTGAAGTATCCCTCTTGGTGATTTAAATCACATACCAAAGGCTTGAAAGTTGCTTCAGGGTTTTTGGTTTTTGTTTCTTTTTTTGGTCACATAGTTTTAATTTTTTATCCTTTTTCTTTTTTTCTATTTTGATCAATAAACAATTTTCACCAGAATTAGGTCTTTGGATGAGACAATTTTACTTTTAATATGTTAATTTTCTCATTCAATATGTTTCAAAGCAGTAGTTTTATCAATATGTTGTGTCTCAGTTTTCTTCATCCCAATCTCATCTTATTTCTTTGGTCAGAGCTTGCCAAACCTCCCAAAACAATCTTAAAGTGATCATTTATCTCCCTGCCTGAATATTAGGATGGAGTTGATAAATGACCACCTCCCTTGGGACCCTACATCCCTCTTTAATGAAGCAATATCCATGTAATTAATTAAATCAGCTATCACAAAGATTAGCAAAGTAACATGTCCCAAGTGTCCTGTGTTAGCTAGAGAAAGGTACTATGTACACAGAAGAAGCAGCATGATGTTATTTGTGCATTATTCCCTCAGCCCTTAAACTGATTGGTTGGTTTTCAGCTTCAGTGCTCAGAATCAAGTGAGCATAATATTAACATAGGAAGAACATGTGAATTGGCAACCACCAAATATCCCTAAGTAATATCTGAAATATATGAACATGAATAACAAGTCTGCTATTGGGAATCTCAGAATAGAATTTTTTTTTTTCTTACAGACTTTAGCATTAATTTCTCCCCTCTTCACCTGATAAATGTCATGTAAAAAGTACCTTGCACATGTTTTACTAAACTAGCAAGGCAGGTAGCATTGTTGCTGTGTTCCTGTGGAAAGGAACTTAAACCTCCCCCACTGTAAGCAAGGTATAATGGAACAATCTTTTCTTGTAAAATTTTGTATTCTTATGAATATAATACTAGTATTTTTGTTAATGTTGTTAGCACCAACTCATTTTCTGTTTGAAGGCAAAGACTGCTAAAATATAAATGGGAAAAGGGAATAGAAAACTGAAGGAGTCATTAAGAGGATTGTGAAGCAAATCTAGTAATACAGCTGCAATGCATTAAATTGTAGTTTAATTATTTCAAAATTTTCCTCAGAATATTGAGGGAAGAATTGTAGGTGTATTGGAAAGGAAGGGCCAAGTATCTAAAGAAAGTATTCTAAGTTTCTCAACCTCTGTTATTTTTCTTGTGCTTTTTGTAGCACAGAGGAAGGGAAGGAAATAATAGATGCCATCCTCATCCCTATGGCCAAGATCTTGGTTGCAAAAGTCTCAAGAATGTGCTGCTGTCCCTTTGAGCTTGCTCTGCAATTATGATACGGGCTTTTCTATGAAGGGACACTGAAGAAAATCTTCTAGTGTCACTTTGTCCAGAAATTATTTTCATTTCTTCAGAAGCTATACAAATTACTTCTTGGGCCCTCAAGAACTGTAGAATGTGAGGCTGATATTAGGCAAAACTTTACTCTTATTCACATTTATGAACCTCTGAAAGTGAAGAGCCTTTATACATAAAGAGAAATAGCAGCATTAGGCAGGGTACCAGCTCTGACCAGTTCCTACAAGTCAATTGTTAAATGTTCTGGCATTTGATGACCCATTTTTTAAGCCATTGGTAGCTTCAAATTGGGCCTGGCAGGAGTATTTATACCTGATAAACATAACACATCAGTCCCCTAGTTTATAAGAACACTAGCATGCTGAAAGAAGTGGCTAGTGTAACAGTGACTGCCCTCTGGATCTTATGTACTTTAGTAAAGATACTCAAGTTTAAGAGGATTCATGTGGAAGACTTTGTTAGTCTTGAGATGATCATCACAGTGGCTTTCAGAAAGACAATGGATACAGGATGATACAGAGGATGAAAATGCAAGAAAAAAAATGTCTAGAAGTTGTTTAAAAATGATCACTAACCACCCATGATGGATGTTCATTCCTAGACAGGAAACTTTGCCTTAAATATCACCATGCTTGACTGTATTAACTAAATGTCAAAACTGTATGCAATTTAACCAGTTTCCTCTCTACCTACCCCTGTCCCCAAGCAATTCTCTTAGTGGTATCCTAAAGCTCAAATTTCAAAAAAATCCTTTTGTGTGTTAGTTGCTTGCTGCTGCTGCTAAGCCATTTAGTCGTGTCCAACTCTGTGCGACCCCATAGACAGCAGCCCACCAGGCTCCCCCATCCCTGGGATTCTCCAGGCAAGAACACTGGAGTGGGTTGCCATTTCCTTCTCCAATGCATGAAAGTGAAAAAGTGAAAGTGAAGTCACTCAGTCGTGTCTGACTCTTAGCGACCCCATGGACTGCAGCCCACCAGGCTCCTCCATCCATGGGATTTTCCAGGCAAGAGTACTGGAGTGGGGTGCCATTAGTTGCTTAGTTGTGTCCAACTCTTCGCAACCCCATGGACTGTAGACCACCAGGCTCCTCTGTCCATGGAATCCTTCAGGCAAGAATACTGGAGTGGCTTGCCATTTCTTTCTCCAGGTGATCTTCTTGACCCAGGGATCAGACCTGGGTCTCTTGCATTGCAGGCAGATTCTTTACCTTCTGAGCCACCAGGGATTTTTTTTTTTTTTTTCTTTCTTAAATCAAAATACAATGTGAACTTTCTGGAGGTCACTGCCTCAGGTTTTTGCAGACAATATCTATATGGGTAACTGAGCAAATTTAGTTGTTTATTTATGCTCATAAGAGGACAGTTGCAAGATAAATAGCCAATACAGATTTGAAACTATAGTTAATGCTTATACACTGCTTACTATGTACTACATATATTAAATACTATATCTTCATATAATGTAACTACTTCCATTTTACAAATGAAAAAAACAAAAACAAAAGATGAAAACCTGAGTCATAGGGAATTGCATTCCTTGCCTACTATCTCACAGTAGCAAGTCTGGAGCAGGATTTTGAATCCAGAAGGGCTGGCTCCAGAAGTGAAGAGCTTAAACATTACACCAATCTCTTCATGGAACCATGAGGATTGTGGCATTCAGAAGTCTACTGGCTAAGAATGTTCCAACTCAGTTGCCTCTTTTGCTGGAATAAAGTATAATGTTATGTGCATTATATTTTCTCTCTTTTTAAAATAAATACTGTTTTTATGACAAGATTTTGACATATTTATCAATTGCTGTCATTACCAGTCCACCCTAAAGGAGATCAGTCCTGGGTGTTCATTGGAAGGACTGATGCTGAAGCTGAAACTCCAATACTTTGGCCACCTGATGCCAAGAGCTGACTCATTTGAAAAGACCCTGATGCTGGGAAAGATTGAGGGCAGGAGGAGAAGGGGACGACAGAGGATGAGATGGCTGGATGGCATCACCAACTCGATGGACATGAGTTTGGGTAAACTCCGGGAGTTGGTGATGGACAGGGAGGCCTGGGGTGCTGTGATTCATGAGGTCACAAAGAGTCGGACACGACTGAGCGACTGAACTGAACTGAACTGATCATTACTCCAGTAATTAGTATAAATATGAATTTCTCTACTTCAGTTTGACTTAACAAACAAGAATTTGCCAGAAATGATATATTCTACTGAGCACTATGAAGAACAGAAAAACAAGACAAACAGTAACATGATATCTGAACCAAACATTATTACAACAGAACCTGAGGAGCAAAGCTTACACACTTGGGTCACTGAAGATTGGAATAAGATAACATACAATAAACTACTTCCTCTGGGAAAGTGTGTTTAAGAGACGATATTAAATCTAGGTGCAATCCATAAATATTTTTATAGAAAAAATAAGGTAAAATAAACATTAGCAAAATAAATGAGAAAGAAACTGTTGCTTTGACATATAAAAGTGAATTAAAGAAATGATGATATAAACAAAGGATTTTCTAAGAAAAGTTGACACTGGGGAAAAAAGAAAAAGCTGAGATGATATATAATCCTGAAAAACTGAAAAAAAAAAAAAGTGTGCAATGCAAGAAGAAAGCACAGCTGTAAATATAATATAAAGCTGAAGCTACAGGGGACAAACTTAAATTAGAAATTCAAGAGGTGCCAATATTTCCTTCAGTACATTGAGGTAACTGGATTAATAGCACTGCAACTGTCAAAGCAGATGAATAAAGAAGTATGTTATGTATTTATTCAAAAATAATATTTTAAGTATATTAATGCAAAACTATTTTAACATTAGATATCCTTGATGATTGTTTTGACTGAGTTTAAGTTCTATTTGAATTAAAATAACAAAATTATTTAATTTAATGGGTTATAAGTTTCTGACTTATTGTCCATGTTAATGGGATGACTGAGGAGCTAATAAAGCATTTAAAGATGAAGACAGAAGTAAGGATCCATGGTGTCATCTGAGGAAGACATGAACTCAGAAAAGAAATGATGGAATGGACATGTAGTCAAATATTTTCCAATAAGCAAGGAAATTGATCCAATATTCTTCCAAGGCTTGGAGGTATACCCAGGAGGATGAGGGTAGCACTGTGGAAAAGCATGTGTGAGAACAGAAATTCTAGAGGAAGCAAGCAACTTTCATGATAAAAACTAGATGAAATTTTACCTCATAAGGGCATTTATTGGTAAATTGATCACAAAAAAGCAATGGTGAGATCCTAAGGCCTATTATCAAATGGAATGTTATCTATTTCTAGTTGTAAGTCTACAGTGGTTACTGCTGCTGCTAAGTTGCTTCAGTCGTGTCCAACTCTGTGCGACCTGATAGATGGCAGCCCACCAGGCTCCCCCATCCCCAGGATTCTCCAGGCAAGAACACCAGAGTGGGTTGCCATTTCCTTCTCCAATGCAGGAAAGTGAAAAGTGAAGCCGTTCAGTCGTGTCCGACTCTCAGCAACCCCAGGGACTGCAGCCCACCAGGCCCCTCCGTCCATGGGATTCTCCAGGCAAGAGTACTGGAGTGGGGTGCCATTGCCTTCTTTGCTATAGTGGTTAGGCTAATGTCAAAAGTGTTAGAGTATGCAACCCTTGCTATTGCAACAGATAAATTCTGGAATTTTAGAGGTTTAACAAAAATTTGTATCTCACGTGTGAAAAGTCTAACATGGGCCAGTCAATGCTCCTTCATCTTGTAGCTATCACATCATCCGTAATACCTGGCCTCCAGGTTCACCACAAGAGGAAAGGTATGACCTGGAGTTATGAATAATTTTGTAAAAAGTTCAAGCCAAGAAACAACACACATTGTAACTATCCATATCTCTTTGGTCAAAACAGCCACACAACCTAACAGCAAGGAAGTATAATTTTCCTGTGTGTCCAGGAAAAGAATGCATTAAAGTGGAAAATAGTTCTGTTTCTGCCAATATAACTTATTAGCATATAAGGAACAATAAATATGCTTAGATAAAATTCTGCTTTTTATTACTCATGACTAGGAGACAAAACTGAGCAATGGGATAGAACAATTAATCACCAGTGTTGTCTCTATGAAACTAAAAGAACTCTGAATAAAGCAGTGTCTGTCCAATGTACAGTGAGCCAGGCTTGAGAGAAAGGAGAGTGCTAACTAGCCAAATTTAAAAATTGTGGCTCATAACACACCAATCATCAATAAGAATTTATATATAGTCTCTCTAAATACATACCATCTTGAAATCCTTTTGTCTCTGTGTCCCTGTACCATTCTAGACACAAAGTTGGACTTCTGAAGATTTTCCAAGAAGTCATCCAATGTAGAATTACCTGATAAAATTATGGACGGAGAAAGGTACACCACAAGGAATAATTTGACATTCTTCTTGAGATACTTCAAAATTTGCCTCCAATTTGCACTCCAGTACATACATATTTGCTTTTTTGCCACTTATTTTTTAATTGAAGGATAATTGTTTTACAGCACTTTGTTGTGTTGTTTTCAGCAAGAATCAGCCATAGGTATGCCCATGTCTCCTCCCTCGTGAACCTCCTTCCATCTCCCTTCCCATCCCACCCTTCTAGATTGTCACAGAGCTGCTGTTTGAGTTCCTAGAGTCATACAGAAAATTCCTGTTGGCTATCTACTTTACATATGGTAGTGTAAGTTCCCATGTTACTCTCTCCATACAGCTCACTCTCTCTTCCCCTCTCACCCCATGTCCATAGGTTCTCTATGTCTGTTTCTCCATTGCTGCCTTGCAAACAAATTCATCAGTACCATCTCTTTAGATCCCATATATATGCATCAGTATACAATATTTATATTTTTCTTTCTGATTTACTTCACTCTGTATAAAAGGCTCTAGGTTCATCCACCTCATTAGAAATGCCTCATATGCATCCCTGTTTATGGCTGAGTAATATTCCATTGCATATATGTACCACAGCTTTTTTTATCCATTCATCTGCTGATGGGCATCTAGGTTGCTTCCATGTTCTAGCTATTGTAAATAGTGTTGCAGTGACCATTGGGGTACGTGTGTCTTTTTCAATTTTGGTTTCCTCAGGGTATATGCCTATGAGTGGGATTAATGGGTCATATGGTAGTTTTATTCCTTGTTTTTTAAGAAATCTCCAAACCATCTTCCATAGTGGCTGTATCAATTTCCATTCCCTCCAACAGTGCAATAGCATTCCCTTTTCTCCACACCATCTTCAGCATTTATTGTTTGTAGACTTTTTGTTGATGGCTATTCTGACTGGTGTGAGGTGGTATCTCATAATTTTGATTTGCACTTCTCTAATAATGAGAGATGTTGAGCATCTTTTCATGTGTTTATTAGCCATCTATGTGTCTTCTTTGGAGAAATGTCTGTTCTAGGTGTTTTTTCCCACTTTCTGATTGGGTTGTTTGTTTTCCTTGTATTGAGTTGTATGAGCTGCTTTTATGTTTTGGAAGTTAAATCTTTGTCAGTTGTTTCCTTTGCTATTATTTTCTCCCATTCTGAGAGTTGTCTTTTCACCTTGTTTGTAGTTTCCTTTTCTGGGCAAAAGTTTTTAAGTTTAATTAGGCCCTACTTGATTACTTTTGTTTTTATTTCCATTACTCTAGGAAGTCAGTCATAGAAGATCTTGTTTGATTTATGTCATTGAGTGTTCTGCCTATGTTTTTCTCGAAGAGTTTTATAGTTTCTGGTCTTACATTTAGATCTTTAATCCATTTTGAGTATATCTTTGCCTATTGTATTAGGAAGTGCTCTAATTTCATTCTTTTGCACGTGGCTGTCCAGTTTTCCCAGCACCATTGAAAAGGCTTTTTTCCCATTACATATTCTTGTCTCTGTCAAAAATGAGGTGCCCATAGGTGTGTGGGTTTCTCTCTGGACTCCCTATCTTCTTCCATTGGTCTATATTTCTGTTTTTGTGCAAGTACCATATGGTCTCGATGACTGTAGCTTTGCAGTATAGTTTGAAGTCAGGAATTTTGATTCCTCCCGCTGCATTCTTCTCTCTCAAGACGGCTTTGGCTATTTGGGGTCTTTTGTGTTTCCATATGAATTGTGAAACTTTTTGTTCTAGTTCTGTAAAAATGCCATTGGTAACTTGATAGGGATGTACATGTTTATTATACAAAGAAACTTACATTTTGAGAAATTCATTCATAAATTTGAATACTCAGGATCATCATTTTTCCCAGGGTAAGTAAGGGGGATAAAAGCTTGGTGACATTACCAAGTTTCTCATCCCTAACGCTTTAGAAGGAAGAAGGAAAGTAAATAAATGTATAAATATATTTTTCTGTCTTACTGAAAGGGAAGAGGAGAGGATGGGGAGGAGATATGGAGGAAAAGGACTGGCTAGCTCAGAAGATCAGATATTTCTATCCCCTGAAATAACTGGATCAAGGATGGACACATCCAAACAGGCAATTAAGATTTATGCCTGAAATTTTTCTGAAACTGTCAAGAAATCTCTCCTAATTTGATATGTTTTGATAATATAAGATGGTAGATAGAGAAGACTCTTGTTCCATGTTATGTAGAAAAATCTAAGCATAAATTAAGTAAAATTAGACAAAGTAGCTGAGAGATGGAAAAACATAGAAGGAAGAGGACATGAGGGAAGAGACAGAGAGAGAGAGGAAGAGAAAGAATCTTATATTCTTCCAGAACTGAAAATATTTCTCAACTTTTCAATTACTGAGCTAATAAGTTTCTACACTATGCTACTTCCACAATTCACATAAAGAGTTGTTTGTATATATAATATAATAGATACATATCCATTTAACAATAAAATTAAGCTTACTAGAGAAATATATACATAAATATAGAAATAAAGGATGAATCAACCCTGAATACTTTTTGGAAGGACTGATGCTAAAGCTGAAGCTCCAATAGTTTGGCCACCTGATGCAAACAGGTGACTCATTGGAAAAGACCCTCATGCTGGGAAAGATTGAAGGGAGGAGAAGGGGACTACAGAGGATGAGATGTTTGGATGGTATCACTGATTCAATGGACATGAACTTGGGAAAATTTTGGGAAATGGTGAGGAGAGGGAAGCCTGGTGTGCTGCAGTCCATGGGGTCACAAAGAGTCGGATACAACCTGTCAACTGAACAACAAAAATCAATAACTACAAAACTTTATAAAGCAATATTTTAAGATTTTTACGTTAGTGCTACAAAGCTTCATGTTTATACAATCCTTTGTACTTATTAAATTTTCTCATAAATTAACTAATTTAACCTTAATTGTACAACACTTACCATAACCCCACTCTACAAGAAGTAAACTTGTGGTTCAGAGAAGGAAAATGATTTACTCAAAGTCATACACTAAGAACCTGAGCAAAAACTCAAACCAATGCTCTCATTCTTGCTATGTAATTAAAAACTGTTCATCTTAAAGCCCAAAACTGTAAAGTCTAAATTAAATGTAACCACATATGATCAAAAAAGGTTACTTCCACCACAAAAAAATAATTACAGAAAATAATTCATTTTAGTCAGTCATCTTGGTTTGAGTTCATATGAAAGCAGAGCCTGAGATAAGCACAGATATTTTGTTATTTTATTTGGGAGGTGATCCTATGGAGCTCGAGTGAAAGAATGGGGAGACAGAGAAAAAGAATAAGAGAAAGACAGTAGAAGAGGGAACACTGAGCTTGTCATCATTATGAGCAACTGAAGCTCAATCCCATTTGGGAACATCCGATAAATATTACTGTATGTACACAAAATTTTTGTGGGAAGCGTTAGAAGCTGGGGTTTGTATTTACCAACCCTGGATTTCTACTGTTTATTGTTCCATATCGTCCCCTGCATCAGTACTTAATTGCAAATGGGCCGTGAATGACTGTCTCTGCTGCTTAGAGAAAGACCTATGAAAGAGCTCAGCATTTCAGTGAAGAGTCCCTTACAGCTGTAATAAGACTCAGAGGTGACCTGACACAGGACACCATAGTGTGTACTACAGTCATACCCAAAATAGATGAGCGTTAAAGTCAATGTGTTGACATTAGTCTGAGATTTGACATGGACTTGGTAACTACAGAAAGAATAATGGAAAAGTCTGTATCCACTCTCTTGGAAAATAAGAAACTTTTTCTCATTATCAATTAAGTTCAATACACAACTTCCTAAAACAATTTGTAGTTCCAGAGAGATTCAATTTCAGACTTGAGTGATAAATATCATTATTCATAAGCAAAGAATGAAAATGAGCAAAAAGAAGACCAAACTGCTATATACAGATATAAATATGTTTCATCTGTCTCTAATTAGAAGCTCTAACAGATATCACCACTACAAATGAGTCATAACTCATAGACCAATTTACCTTTAACACATGCATCAGGAGGGCAACTTCTTTGGGGCAGTAGACAAAGATAAATATGTCTCAAGAGATACAAGGACTTAACGACTTTTCAGTGTTACATATTAAAGATAAATTGTGTGCTGCAAAATTTAAAATTTGCAAAGAAATTCTTTCTAGTTTCAAAAGAAAATTTAATTATAAAAACTTGAGCCTTTCTATTTGAAATATCGTGCTTGTTTATAGCCTTAAAGTCTTCATAAGCATCAATACTTCTAAAATATTTTTAATATTTGCAAAGAAGTCAGGACTGAACACACAGGAAATAGAAATTTCTAGTGGGTAAGCCATGTATTAGTAGTGAAATTAGCATGATATCCACTATACCAGCCACTCAAGTCCATTCCTTCTAAAATTATGCTTTTGTTGACTTCAGGAGTTAATACTCAATATCATATAAAAAGAACCAGACAACTGTTTAGGCAAATCTTCTATGATATCTTAGTTTAAAATAAATTAAGCCAAGCAATTTTCAATATCAGATAAAGACTATTAAATAAGGCTAGAATTTAAATCTTTCAAAATTTTTAATCAAAATACTTGAAATGAGGCTAATTTTATGAATCTTTCCTAATGAAATGCAAATGCTTCACACAGAGGTTATAATGCTAGAAATAAGAAGACTTAGGGAATTTCTCATATAGTCAGGTATATTAGTATAGGTATTATTCATAAATGTTTTCAAAATTTAAATCAACTTTCAGTTCAGGTCAGTTCAGTTCAGTCACTCAGTCGTGTCTGACTCTTTGCGACCCCATGATTTGCAGCATGCCAGGCCTCCCTGTCCATCACCAACTCCCAGAGTTCCTTCAAACTCACGTCCATCAAGTCGGTGATGCCATCCAGCCATCTCATCCTCTGTCATCCCCTTCTCCTCCTGCCCCCAATCCCTCCCAGCATCAGAGTCTTTTCCAATGAGTCAACTCTCCACATGAGGTGGCCAAAGTACTGGAGTTTCAGCTTTAGCATCAGTCCTTCCAGTGAACACCCAGGACTGATCTCCTTTAGAATGGACTGGTTGGATCTCCTTGCAGTCCAAGGGACTCTCAAGGGTCTTCTCCAACACCACAGTTCAAAAGCATCAATTCTTCGGCACTCAGCTTTCTTCACAGTCCAACTTTCACATCCATACATGACCACTGGAAAAACCATAGCCTTGACTAGATGGACCTTTGTTGGCAAAGTAATATCTCTGCTTTTGAATATGCTATCTAGGTTGGTCATAACTTTCCTTCCAAGGAGTAAGTGTCTTTTAATTTCATGGCTGCAGTCACCATCTGCAGAGATTTTGGAGCCCAAAAAAATAAAGTCTGACACTGTTTCCACTGTTTCCCCATCTATTTCCCATGAAGTGATGGGACCAGATGCCATGATTCCTAGTTTTCTGAATGTTGAGCTTTAAGCCAACTTTTTCACTCTCCTTTTTCACTTTCATCAAGAGGCTTTTTAGGTCCTCTTCACTTTCTGCCATAAGGGTGGTGTCATCTGCATATCTGAGGTTATTGATATTTCTCCCAGCAATCTTGATTGCAGCTTGTGCTTCTTCCAGCTCAGTGTTTCTCATGATGTACTCTGCGTATAAGTTAAATAAGCAGGGTGACAATATACAGCCTTGACATACTCCTTTTCCTATTTGGAACCAGTCCTAAACATAGAATACAAATAGGCTGAGAATTACTGCCCCCTCATTGAAGAATGAGCTAGAGAATAGAATCCAGTCTTGCGAACCACCCATTAGGAGCTCTTAGAGTTTATATTTGTCAATAGTGATGGCTGCTTGCTTGCTCCAGCTTTTCACTTGGTAGATCTCTCCATTCAGGGAAACTCTGGGGAAAAAATTGCTTCTAAATTATAGTTTCTACTTCTCTTAAAGTCTCCTGTTCTAAAATCTGCCAAAATCAAGACCCTATTCTTTCTGGGATAACCAATACTTCTGATTCATCTATTCAAATTAAACAAAATGCTTAAACAACAAGCAGAACTGATCAAAGGGTATCATATAGGGACTTAATTACTGTCAGAACTAAATAGCATCCTACACAGATTTCAGTTCTCTTCGTGAAGAGGGGGCATTTCAGTTTTGTCAAAGGATCCTGTGCTCTGAGCAGTAGTTGCTTGATAATGATGATTAGAGAGGAGGCAAAAAGGGATTGGACTAAGAGGCAATAAGTGGGAAAGGAGTAACCTAAATTTCTCATATTTTTCTGGGGAAGTGGCTTTGGGCCTCCATCTACATCCCAATCCCCTGGGTTATGGCCATGGAAATTTTTATTTTACATGATTTGTGACTATTTTCTCCCTAATTTGTGAGTAGGAATATATATCAAAAAAGGACAAGCCATCTGGGTTTCCATGAAATGAATTTTAAATATGGAAATGCATGCTATTTATTCCCTCTCAGTGAAAACATGTAAATGTCTTAGGGGAAAGGCTGTTAATTTCAGAATATCTTACTTAAGAGTGATCTTTATGATATTCATACGCTTTATTCCCATAAAACATCTTTATATGATTAGGACCATGGAATTTCCAGATATACTTGAAGAGGGCCTCTAAGTTTTCCTATATCATCTATATAGTCATATAAAGTCAATATTTTGTCTTAATACTTGAGGACTTCCTCAAACTTTGCTTTTCCTCCATTTTAGTTTTTGGTCAGCCTATGGTATTTCCCCAAATTGCTCTTTGTACCAGACATTAAATCCCTGAATGAATTAAGCCACTGTAATTTAGATTGACAGTCTACATCCTTATACTTCTTTACCTTGCCTTTCCTCCTTCTGAAAGCACCTGCTATTTCCCCTACTTTGCCTCCTCACTTACCACATTGCTGAGGTCCAGAAAGTGCATAGTTAGCCACAAGAAAATGTGTAAAAGTGAACAGAAAAAAAAAAAGTCATTGGTGTATTAATAATAAGGGAGCTTACTTGTGGAGACAGAGAAGGCATATTGACAATCAGAGAAAAATGACACTGTGAAGAGTCATGTAGGTAAGAAAAAAAGATCATTAGAGAAGTGGTGGCAGTTAAGATTTGTGAGACGGATGACAACAGATCTTGGACGTCCATCACTGTGAGGTGAAAGATTGAGATATGACTCTACAGATAATGGGTTACAATTGACTGTGAAAAATACAAAACTTTGAGTGACTGAACATGCATGCAATCGGGATGAAACTGTAGCATGGACTTTTTACTGTACTGTTGTCGTTTTTTAATTGCTAAGTCATGTCCAATTCTTTTGTGACTCCCTGGACTGTAGCCCACGAAGTTCAGCAGTTCATGGGATTTCCCAGGGAAGAATACTAGAGGAGGTTGCCAGTTCCTCCTACAAAGCATCTTCCCAACCTAGGAATTGAATTTACATCTTCTGCATTGGCAGGCAAATTCTTTACCATTGAGCCATCAGGGAAATCCTAAATGGCTATGCTGCTGCTGCTAAGTTGCATCAGTCGTGTCCAACTCTGTGTGATCCCATAGATGGCAGCCCAACAGGCTCCTCTGTCCCTGGGGTTCTCCAGGCAAGAATACTGGAGTGGGTTGCCATTTCCTTCTCCAATGCATGAAAGTGAAAAGTGAAAGTGAAGTCACTCAGTCATGTCCGACTCTTAGCGGCACCATGAATTATAGCCTACCAGGCTCCTCCGTCCATGGGATTCTTGAGGCAAGAGTACTGGAGTGGGTTGCCATTATCTTCTCCGCTAAATGGCTATAATGTACCCTAAAATGCTTAAGGTGAGTGACATGTGTGTGTGTATAAGTTAACTTTAATATATACATTAAGGGCAGTTGGTTAATTCAAGTGATCCTAATCAGGATTAGGATTAGAAGAAGCACAAGCTGGAATCAAGATTGCCAGGAGAAATATCAATAACCTCAGATATGCAGATGACACCACCCTTATGGCAGAAAGTGAAGAAGACCTAAAAAGCCTCTTGATGAAAGTGAAAGAGGAGAGTGAAAAAGTTGGCTTAAAGCTCAACATTCAGAAAACGAAGATCATGGCATCTGGTCCCATCACTTCATGGGAAATAGATGGGGAAACAGTGGAAACAGTGTCAGGCTTTACTTTTTTGGGCTCTAAAATCACTGCAGATGGTGACTACAGCCATGAAATTAAAAGATGCTTACTCCTTGGAAGGAAAGTTATGACCAACCTAGATAGCATATTCAAAAGCAGAGACATTACTTTGCCAACAAAGGTCCATCTAGTCAAGGCTATGGTTTTTCCTGTGGTCATGTATGGATGTGAGAGTTGGACTGTGAAGAAAGCTGAGTGCCGAAGAATTGATGCTTTTGAACTGTGGTGTTGGAGAAGACCCTTGAGAGTCCCTTGGACTGCAAGGAGATCCAACCAGTCCATTCTGAAGGAGATCAGCCCTGGGTGTTCTTTGGAAGGAATGATGCTAAAGCTGAAACTCCAGTACTTTGGCCACCTCATGCGAAGAGTTGACTCATTGGAAAAGACTCTGATGCTGGGAGGGATTGGGGGCAGGAGGAGAAGGGGATGACAGAGGATGAGATGGCTGGATGGCATCACCGACTCGATGGCCATGAGTTTGCGTGAACTCCAGGAGTTGGTGATGGATAGGAGTGCTGTCCATTCATGGGGTCCCAAAGAGTCAGACATGACTGAGCGACTGAACTGAATGAATCAGGATTACCTACTTGAGAGATGGTTGGTTAGTTAGCTGAAGTTCAAACTCCACAATCAACCTCAGTTTCTTCCATTATCTTTAGCTCCATCTGCTCTTGTGGGTTTGTTAGCTAAGACTAAATATGTCAGAAATAATTTTTCATCAGTGATACATGTTATTCAAAGTATCATATTTTGCCCAGCAGGTTATACATTTCAGAGTAGTACCCTAGACACAATACTTTTAATTCAACCCTTGGTTCATATATTTAATGAAGGATTCTGTCACTGTATTTCAACCAGGACAGCTGAATTATGCTGCTAGAAGATTATTACATATGCCTTGAGCTAACCTTTCCTGTTACAGTCTCACTAGTAGGCCTAAAATGATAATAACCTGGAGTTCACTGAACTAAGAAAAGTTATATGATTGTTTTTGTCACTGTTTTTTAATTTGTTTCCAAAAGTAGCAGTATTCTGAAACTTGCATTTATCATATTTACTATAATGTAGGAGTACTGTAAAAAAAAGCATATTTGTGGCTCTCTCACTTAAATAATAATTTAATTGAAGACTCATTATACTTATTAAAACCAAAAATCTAATAATTGTGAATGGATAAATGTGGGCCAGCATGCAACAAACATAAGATGAATATCTATTTTGAATATAGATCAACAGTATCCATGTGAGGGAATGATGGACTCTATTATATGTGGGAATCGAAATATTTTGGAAATACTGAGCTCAAAGTCTCTTTGTGAGCATTAAACAAAAGGAATTTAACCTCAGATTTAATTAAACTTTCCAACTTAAAAAATAAATTTAATTCAAGAACATTAGATTAAGAACAGTATTATAAAATATAAAACATATGACTCAAACTTTATTTAGTCATTTTGATTAAAGTAATAAGGATTAGTAGGAAAGTAGAACTGGAATAATACAGGAAGTAGTTAGAAAAAATAATTATATCATGGGAAAAAAAGGTAGAATTCCAAAGACTTCCAGTGGTTTATCTAGAGGCATATTACAGGCCCTGTAGAAGAGTAGCTAGCATTGTGTGGGATGATGGAACTGCGCTGTGTTATGAAAACACAGCTGCACATCCTGTTCTATATAAACTACTATGGCTAGGGGGACAGATTGTACGTTGGTGCAATGTGTACCTAGTTTGTTCTTATAAAGGACAATTTTATGTTTTGCCATTTCTACATATATTTCTACATAGTTTAGTCCATTCTGAAAATTACTCTCTATCATCCCCAAGGAACAGCAAGATAATTTTGACTTATTTCTTTTGTTAAAAAAAAAAAAAAGGCAATTGAATATTCAGGGGGAAAAAAAAGAAGGTAAATATCACGTATCTCACTCTATATGCTCCTCATTTAATGAGGTTATTCCCCAAATTTTGACTGTCTCTGTGATAAGCAGAATGACAAACTATTAATATGACATGATTACAAAAGCATGAAAATTCCCTTTAGTGCCCAAAGGATTTCTATAGTACTTAATGATATTATTATGTTTGACATGAAGAAATTAGCTGAAGCTATAGTTTGACATGTAAAACTTCACGGTGCATAGTATGTATCAATAAATCATGATAAATTTAAATGTACATACTGGAATGATGGGTAGAATAAAAGATCATTAGCTCCTTTTTTACAAATCAAGAGATTGGTTTTTTCTTTAGCATTAGTTTCTTCTTAGAAGAACTAGATCTTTTATTTCAAAGAAGAGCAAGCTAGAGTATGTCTGAACCTTGAACAATTATGTAGGGATGCCAAGCTGGGGAAGGGGGAGTCTGGAAACTGCCAAAAAGTGAATGAACAAGACTAAAAGAGGAATAATTTAATATTATTAGTTCAAATTATTGTAATATTAGAATTTATTGTAAAATGATTTTATTTCCTAACTCTAACCATAGAAAGAAAATAAAATACATTAATGCAAGCCATTTGTTTAAATCTTTATAAAGTTATTTTTAAAATATTCCAATTCTAGTTAGTTAATAAAAGTTAACTTGAAATAGGAGGGAAGGGGCTAGGGCATAACTTTCAAAGAATGACACAGCCCTTAAGAATACAACCTAAACTGGATAGAATCAACTAGTCTAAAATCGCAGAAGATTCCACCTCCAGTAGGATTCGAATCTCACTATATACTCATTGTAATACATCAGCACACTAAATGACACACCCACAGGTGCCATGATAGTTCCAAGGTCACCGTAAAAGACGAAAAAGGAGGGGTGACCCAGTTGCTGTTAATCCCCACCCTTTTTTCAAGATAGCTGGAATAATCCTCCCACTCATTAGTCTATGAAATCACCCAACCCGTAAAAACGAATCACTGCCCCCATTTTGGGGTCCCTCATCTTCTGAGATGGCCCACATTCTGTCTGTGGAGTGCGTTTCTTCCATAGCCACTCTCACTTCAAGATAATTCCATGCCCTGCTCAAAAGCCTGATCTCACCTTTTGAGACAGACCCAGGTCTGTCTATGGAATGTCTATCTCTCTAAATAAATCTACTTCTTACCTATCACTTTGTCTATCACTAAATTCTTTCTGTGACCAGACACGGAGAACCTGAGCTTCAGAAAGTCCTGATACCAGGTGAGAGAGATTTTATCTAAAAGACGGTGAGTGTGACTCCCAATTAGAGTTAAGAGACTCAGTCTGTGGGTTCAAGTCCCAATCTGGGTTTAGGCTGGGTTCAAGTCCCATCTAAGTTGTGTGGTTTTAAAGATAAGATCAGTACAATAGAATAGAGTCTAGGAAACATATGAACAACTGATTTTTGATAGAGGTGCTAAAACAATTCAGTCAAGAAATAATAGATTTTTTCAACTGGAAAAAATGTGCTGTGCTAAAAACTAGAGAGCTACTAAAAAAATACTTCAAAGTATACCTTGCACTAAAAGTAGTTTATTAACTTAATGTAAATCTAAAACTTATAGAAGTAAACAAATCTTTAATTAGGAAAAGCTTTCTTAAATATAGGTATAAAATATGATTCATAAAATAAAATTATTTATATGTTAGACTTCATAAACATAAAACATTTCTCCTCTGTGAAATAAGAGTTTGAAGAATGAAAAGCATAAATTAGGAAAACAATGTCTGCAAAGCATATATCTGATGAAAGATTTGTGTCTAGAATTATAAAGAAAAGTCTTAACTCAATAATAAGTAAACAACTTAATTTAAAATACACAAAAGATTTGAACAGACACTGAAAGAAGTGACAAATTAGCCCATATAGATGGTTAGCACCAGTAATCATAGGAAAATGATGGAAAAGGAAAATGAAAACACAAAGTAATGTCAAGGAATGCAGAGAAATCAGAACTCACTGCTAGTGGAAATAGTACAGCTATGTTGGAAAGTAGTTTGACAGCGTCTTAAAATTATAAACATATACCTACCATATGACCCAGTCATTCAATCCTTAGGAAATAAAACATTTCCATAAAGTGTCCACATCAACTTTTTCATAAAAATGTCCCCAAACTGGAAACAACCCAAATGTCCATCAACAGATAAATTAATAAACAAATTTTGGTATATCCCTTTAATGGAAATCTGTTTAGCAATACAAAGTTATGGAAAACTGATATAAACAATGACATATAATTAATTTCAAATTGTCTGTGCTAAGGGAAAGAAGCCAGGCAAAAAAATAGTACCTACTGTAATTTTTTTTTCTAAAATTCTAGAAAACATAAGCTAATCTATACATAGAAAAAACAAATCTGTGACTCTCTGGGGATAAGAGATAGATGGAAAGTGCTGGGAAAGGGAAATAAAAGAGTAGCATGAGGAAATTTGGAGAGGTGACAAATATATTCATTATTCTGTTTATATACACAAACACACACAGATGCATATTTCACAAGTTAAACATTTGAAGTTTATTGTTTATCAGTTACACACCAAGTACTTTCCTGGCCAAACAATCGTTAAGACTCTGCACTTCTAATGCAGTGGGCACAGATTTGATCTCTGGTTGGGAAATTAGAATCCCACATGTCCCATGGTGTGGCAATTTTTTTTTTTTTAGTTATAAAAATTACAACTCAATAAAGGTATTCTATTAATATAAAACATATTTCCAGCTTCTGTGAGATGTTTACATAAACTTATATAATGTTCTATGAAAGCATTCTGATGTAGCTCATGTTCCTTTAAATTTATCACAGAAAAGGATGAATTAAGAATAAAATTATATGGTAGAAAAGTCAAAGGATATAATTAAAAATGACAACTTTATGCTCTTGAAGGGAACCACAAACACTAAACAGCAGAGCACTACTTCCTAGACTATTACTGAATTTGAAATCATAGGAAATAATAAAGGAGAAAAACAAAGCTTACTGTAAATTGATCAATGAATTGAAAAGAATTAGGAAATGGTAAATTTCTTAAAATATTGCTTTTCTCTGCCTTTGGAGTGATGACTGCCAAACTAAAAACTGAAAAGATCACATTTTGTACTTCAATGAGAATTTGAACATGGTCATTTAAAAAGTAACGAAGGAAGTGGTTTGAAAGTGATGAAATGCTGGAACCTCTTTAGAGGGTTCTCTATAAACCGCAAATGCTCACAGGTCCTACAGAGAGCTACAAGCATAATGTGAGCTGCCTTATAAATATGCTAGTACTGAAGGAAACTTCCTAAACAATTAGTCATTTTTTTCTACAGTGAATCAAGAATTTTTCCTAAGGAAACTATGGTGAACAGTCTGGAATTGATACAAATAAAAGATCTAGAGGAATTTATAAAATATTTTTAAGTTCTTAAAGATAAAGGTCAAGAGATTGGGGTCTTACTCACTTTTTTCTTTTCGGTTTTTAATCGGTGCCAAACACAGGCATACTGGTGGAGTACTCGACAAATCTTGGCTAAAATGCTTTTTTGTCCACTTTGTTTTGTTTTTCACATGGGAGAACCATCTTTTTAGTGCATTGAGATTTTATACAAGACAATATTGGTTTAATGATAATAATAATTAAAAAAGCAACTCTCATCTCTAGTAGTACATTTCTAATCTTTCATAAGTGATATTAATCAAGTGAGCACAGGTCAACACAAAAGAAACCAAATATAAGAGGCATCACCAAGACAACCAGAATAGAGAGGCTTATCAGAACAGAGGCTAACAAGCTAGGGAGTTGAAACATGACAGAAAAGCAGTAGAATCATGGAGAAGGCAAATAACTTCCAAATTAGTAAATCAATCTACTGCAAAGATTCAAAGGCCCTTCATAATTTCAAGGTGTTACACTATTCAGAACAGTAATAATGCAGAGCAAGGAAATACTGCAATGGTCAAAACTGATGAACTGAGGAGCCGTGGGTTCAGAGTAATAAATGGCTGTAAAGTTGTTTAAGGGCAAGGAATAGCAAAGAAAAGAACAGGGATGAGAGACCGGCTGAAAGGTTACATGAGTAAGAGGAAATTGAAAACACCCTCCCTTGAAGGGTTTGGGTAGTTTGATAAGTGGAATGAAGAATATTTCATCTGGGCAGCCACTTCTCAGTAATTTTGAGGGTAGGGCACACATGCACATTAGAAGAAGGTTAATGGCAACTGATGCCAGTACTCTTGCCCGGAAAATCCCATGGAGAGAGGAGCCTGGCAGGCTACATACAGTTCATGGGGTTTCAAAGAGCTGGACATGACTTAGTGACTAAACAACAATAAGAGTAGATTAGGACTTTAAAGCAAATGAGCTTTATTTTAACTCTTGGATCATATGTAAAAATGAATTGCCTAGAAGCATAAACAAAGGACAATTTAAGTAACCAGAAGTTGGGAGAATCCTGATCACTTCAAGACTGCTTTCATTTACCCAAAGCCAAATACGGCCATAAAATATATTTTCATCACACCTTATATTAGCTTCCTAGGGCTCCTCCTCTCAAGAGCTCGATTTAATCATAATTTATAATACTAATTAATATTCATTCTTTTGCCACATTCAGTTCAGTTCAGTCACTCAGTCATGTCCGACTCTTTGTGACCCCATGAATCGCAGCATGCCAGGCCTCCCTGTCCATCACCAACTCCTGGAGTTCATTCAGACTCACATCCATTGAGTCAGTGATGCCATCCAGCCATCTCATCCTCTGTCGTCCCCTTCTCCTCCTGCCCCCAATTCCTCCCAGCTTTGCCACATTATGTTATAATAAATTCTGGGATTTAAGACATACTTTGAGGGGGCTACTATTTAACCTACTACACACATTTTTCTGGGAAAAAATCATATAATAACAAACAACAAAAAGTCACAATTTATAAAAAATAATGAAATGCACAATATTTTTTATTGTAAACTCCATATTAATCAATTCTCATGGTATGTTTTCACTGATTTTTGCTGAACTCTTATATCCACAGCCAAATGACAATTTCAGTTAACACAGAAAGTTGATTGACATTTTAGCTTTTAAGTTGTATGAGGGTGAAATAATGAGAACAAATGTGGGAACTTTACTCATTCATCAATGCAGTGAGCAAATTTTTGACAGACAGTATATATCTGTCTGTATACAGAGAGAGAGAGAGAGAGAGAAAGAAGAAAGGTATTTTTTTTAATACTGAAAGGGTATTTTCTCAAATATGCTAGTCACAATGTAACAGCAACAGATGGCACATACTCTGAAATCTAATCTGCATTATTAACATTTTCTCTATCACTTTAAGTCCAGACAATCAGCAAAACAATAGTCAAGTCCTGATTTGTAACATTTGCTAATTTCTGTTGTGTAAACATACCCAACATGACTAAATTCAGGACACTAATATGAAATCACTAAATGCAAAGTTGGAAAGTGATATTTCATAACACACAATTATACAGTATTTCTTCCATGAGATACATAAATAACCTCAAGAGCATAGTAATATTTAAATATACTAAAATAATTAAGAAGTGATAAACATTGATATTTATTTTCAACACAGTTTTTGAATTTTAAGTTTACATAATTTAATTTTCAGTAACAGTTATGTTTAAAAACTGTCTTTTACTATTTCTGACAATTTAAGTTGGCGCTTATAAGTTATTATGAGCTTGTTCCAGCATATTACTCCATAACATGACCTTGATGAATTAGAAGAAATATTTTCAAATCTTTTCATCATTAATTTTTAACTAAAAATTAATGATAAGTTAGCAAGTTTAGCCAAAGCAAATGCATCTTAAAGTCTTTAATCTTTCCCAGGACTATTGATACAATTACCAGTCAGGGCTGGCTCCAAAGAACAATACCAAGTATTATGTTAAAGGTCTCAAAACTTCAGTTATAATAAGCAGAAAAAGAAGCTGATTTTCCTGTTCTACATTTCCAAAAGTTTCAGCTATACCTACTGATGAGTCTCCAGGTGAATTTCATGAGGGAGCTTACTGATGAGTTCTAATTATGGCTAATTCCATATCCACCAACAAATTCACAGTTTTGTGGTGTGACATTAGGCAAGTGACTTCCTTTTCCCTGGCAATTTCTTAATCTACAAAATGTGGATATCTTGAGGGGTGTAGTAAAGTATGAAAATTTAGAAACTATTATGTATCCAAAATACAATTCCATTTAAAATAGTAATTAAGAAAATTAATGTAGGGAACTATGACAATTCCTTTGGAACCAAGACATTAATCTTTAAATAAGGAAAGGAGAAACATAAAGGAGTAACCTCATCATGATCTTTTATAACCTCTCTTTTGGGAGAGAGGAATCAGGCAACACTTACTCTCTCTCAGAGAAAAATAGAGAGGCATGTGACCCTCAGCCTATTTCTATTATGCCAGCATCTGCAATCATTAGGATAAAGTGGCATTTAAAAAAATTATTTTCTCCAAAAGAGTCCCTAGGAAACAATAATTATCATTTAATGGAATTCACAGTGGCACAACAGCATCTCTACTCTTCCCCACCAGAGTTCTGAACCAGTTGAGAAAGGCAGATGGGCACCAAAATACCATCTTTATTACTCATAACAGAAAATACAGCTTTTAATGGAGGGTAACTGGGCTTTCTTATAATGAACAAAACATCAAAACTGACTTTCCTACCATGACAAAGGCAAAACGAGATCACTGCACACAAAGGCCAGAACAAGGCCCTTGAATACTTACAGCATGACACATCTGCACAGGATACATGCTTCCCAAGACAGTAAGGACAAAGGGTCAGCCCCTCACCCCAGCATCATCTTCTAAATTCACCCTACCTCTTTACTGAGGGATAAAGGAATGATGTGGCAGAAAAAGTCCTAGAATGTTATGCTAAAGGAGCTCCTTTAGCATAAAGAAGGAAACCTCAGGAGTAGAGAAAGTTCCTCCTTTCCAACTCCCCTCACCATCATTCAAAACTACTGGTATAAGAAAAGAGGGAGGAATTGCCCATGAGGTATGCACATCTTAGCAAAGAATTTAGGATCAATAAAGAGGATAGTTCCCTTTTGTTCTTTAATAGTGTCACACTCAGTGCTAGGTGCTCAAAGAAATCAAGCATCTTAAGTGAGTTTATACAGCCAGCAGTGGTGTATGACTAGACTATGTGCTCTCTGAATGCAGAGATTATACCTCAATAACTATATAATAGCTATAGTCTAATAACAGCCTGGAACATTGTAAATATTTATAAAAGGAAGTAAGAAAGGAAGAAACAAGGAAGGAGAAATGAAACAACTGAGAGAAATAAATTTATACCCAGTTTTGCATAGGTCCTCTTGCCACTCTACATTGCCAGATATGGGTGTTGTAACTGGCCCTTGTGATTCCTGGCATCTTATTAAACATTTAGGAAGGAGTAACTCTTGAATGATCATATTCTTATTCTTAAGAACAGTAAGTCTCTCTAAAGGAAATAAACTCAGCGTTCCAACAAACTCAGGTACAATTCTGGCTGCATGCTGATGATATATAATCGCATGTGTCCTCAAACCAAATGAGAAAAACAAAATGAACTGCATCTAATACATAATGGTGTTTATAATCATACTTAAGATCAGCATGTTATGCCATAAATAATAATGTAACTGCAAGCTTGCATTAGCATATTTTAGGCATCCTCTCTCAACACAACGCACAAAGCTAGAGCTGTCATTCTTTCGCTGTTAAAGATTGCTCTTATAACACTGACAAGTATTGATATATGGGATTAATACCTTTAACTCATTTACTCAAGAGATTATTCTCTACCATGCCCATGGCTGAATAAGCAAACAATAAATATTATTGAAAAATCATCAGCAATCACTGGTCAAAAAGTTCAGGTAAGAAAAGCAGTCAGTCATAGAGTTCAAGTAGTTTTTCTGCTCTTCACATATTTTGGGATTTAGGGAAATCCCAAATTTTTCTACTTACAAAGAAAAACTAAACCATTATGTATGATGAGCTATATGAAAAACTAGAGTGAAATTTCAAAAATGCTTTATATTAGAGGAAAAGATATTAATATACTTTTTAAACCTATATGTTTGGTAATTGTGAGTCTCCTTTATTGAAGATTCTTACATAAATGTGCTCTTGAGAGGGAGAGGACTTATGTATATCTATGGCTGATTCATGCTGATGCTTGACAGAAAACAAAATTCTATAAAGCAATTATCCTTCAATTAAAAAAACAAATTAAAAAATGTGCTCTTGAATCTGTATTTTAGAGTCTAAAATTGATAACTAGTGGGACCACATTAGACATATGATGGCTCTCCTCTGGGTCTCAGTTATAGTATTTTGTTCATAAGTGAAAGTCACTTTGTCATGTCTGACTGTTTGTGACTGCATGGTCTATACAGTCCATGGAATTCTAGGCCAGAATCCTGGAGTGAGTAGTCTTTCCCTTCTCCAGGGGATCTTCCCAATCCAGGGATCGAACCCAGGTCTCCAGCATTGCAGGCAGATTCTTTACCAGCTGAGCCACCAGGGAAGCGCTTTATTCATTAGGATGATAGTAACTGGTTACATGAAGACAAAGGCCTAGACCAAGCAACCTATTTATAGCCTTTATAGCCTTAAACATCATGATCTATGATTATGTGTAAAAACTTGCAATTTCAGACAACTGGGGTCTTAGGAAGTTAAGTGGCAAAATTGCTGTTCTCATTCATCTGCCCTTCTGCACCCATGGCAGCTTTAAGAAGGATGCTATCTTTTGTTGACTTGAGTGTTAGCTGCATCAGCCTCCACTGCAATAACATGAAGGCTGATGCCTAAAAGAAGCTTTATCCTCCACTCCAGTCAAGCCAGCCTCCTCTAGTACAAGAACGCTCCATAATCAGGCATGCAATTCAGTTCTGCCTGAAAGCTAAAGTCACTCAGTCCTGTTCGAGTCTTTGTAACCCTATGGACTATATAGTCCATGGAATTCTCCAGGCCAGAATACTGGAGTGGGTGTTGCCTACACAATGCTTATTCATGTCCTATTCAGGCTGTAAATCACACCTCCCCAGTATTAGTTTCCTATTACTACTGAAACACAGACTTAGTGGTTTAAAACACCACACATTTATTATCTACAGTTTTTTAGGTTAAATGCTCTGCATGGGTCTTTGTACCAAATGGCATAACAAGGCTATATTCCTCTATGGAGGCTCCAGAAAAGATCTACTTCCTTGCCAAGAGGCTGCCTACATTCCTTGGCTCATGGCTTCTCTTTCATCTCTGAAGCTGGTCACTGACTCTTATTCCATATTCATATAAACCTCTAGCTGTAGCCAGGAAAGTGTTTCCATTTTAAGGACCCATGTGATTAGATCAGGTCCACCTGGATGGCTGAAGATAATCTCCCCATCTCAAGGTTTCAAGATCTCTGTTCTTAACTACATTTTCCAGATCCCTTTTGCCACTGTATTAGGGTTCTCCAGAGAATCAGACCTACTGGTATGTTCCTGTGTGCACGTGCACACACACACACACACACACACACACACACACAGATTCATCTTAAAGAATCAGGAACTGGGTCACAGGATTGTGAGGAATGGCAAATCTGAAATCTGCAGGATAGGCCAGCAGGCTGGGAACCAGGGTAAGAACTGAACTTATACTTTGAACCCAAAAGCATTGTGAAGGCAGAATTCCATCTTCCTTAGAGGAAAACGTTCCATCATTTTGTCTTTTAAGACCTCAAATGATTATAAGGCCTACTGACTTACAAAAGTTAATCTACTTTACTCAAAGTCTACTTATGTAAATGTTAATCTCATCTAAAAATGAAAAAAAAAATACAGTAACATTTAGACTGACTAAATATCTCGGTACCCTGGCCTAGTTAATACATAAAATTAATGATCACAGCCCTGTAGGTGACATATTCATAGGTTCCAGGAATTAGAGCAAAGACATCTTTTTGGGGAGGGAGTATTATCTTGTCTGTCATCTCCTCTATGAAACTTCCCATAACCATTCCAGCCCTCGCTAATAAAACTATACCTGGCACTACTGGATTCTATAATCTCAAGTATTTAGCAAGTCATTGATTACTGCCTTTTTCAAATCAGATTGTTTTCAATGTGGTGGGGCAACTATAAAATTTCTGGAAGACTTTCTGCTTTATGTGTCCAGTGACTTCTCATCCTTTCCCTTTCATGTTCAGAGTGCTCAGTACACAGTAATCAGCATATCTCTCAGATAATTCTTTAAAACCAAAAACTACATATTTCAGCTTTGAAGACATTTTATATTATCTTTTTTAAAAAACTCAAATTGAGTACCAGACAAGTCAAATGAATATCTAAGGTGACATGGAGCAAGATACAAGTTTAGAATCTTTACAAAACCCATCAGTACTCTTCCTATTACCTCAAGTTAAGTGCTTATAAATAATAACCAGACAATTTAGTTAGAAAATAGGCAAGGACATTGTACATGGGTATATATTTCCCATGATTTACCAGTATGAACATATATCATTTCATAACCAGGTTCATCGACCATTACAAAAAAAAAGTTTTTAACAATGAATATAAAGAATATTCTAAAAACCCAGGGATACTGTGATTCAGTATTATGGTTACTATTCTTATTGTTATATACTATGATTTAAATTCTTATTGTTATATACTATGATTTTTAATATATGATAAATTCAAAGTAGTTTGCAGAAATGAAGTCTTCCTTATTCCTTGCAAATATTTTAATTGTGCTTGCTTGCATGTGTGCCCAGTAAATAAAAAAAAACAAACTTGCTGACTACCAGGTCCATGGAGGACACTTTAGTCCCTGGTACAGTTCACTCACTGATGTTTGACTGGCATTAAGAATTTTCTGGGTCAATATTTAAATAACACTGAAGATCATCAGTGATTCTTCAAGAATTTATAGATGGGATAAAAGAGGTAAAAGAAGTAAACACACACACACTTTCTAATTACTTACATTGAAAAAGTGATATATTATTTTCTAAGTGATCTGCAAAATAGGGATTCTTAAGATGATCTCATTTGACTTAAAGATATAGATCCCCCCCTTTAAATTAAATAGTGATAAAGTTTTCATACAAACAGTTTGGATTTAAAATTGTATAATATATGTAAGTAAGTAATATTCATGTTTGCTATATGAATTTTATTTATTTCTCTGAAATTCACATATTGAAGCCCTAATCCTCATGTGATTACATCTGGAGATAGGATATTAATTAAGGTAAAATGAGTTCATAAGGGTGAGGCCATAATCCAATAGAACTGTAGATTTATAAGAGGAAGAGAGAAATTTCTCTCTCTCTTTCTGCCATCTGAACACATAGCCATTTTAAGTCAAAAAGAGAGCTCTCTTCAGAAACCAAATCCTGTTCAAGCCTTAATTTTGCATTTCCAGGCTCCAGAACTGTGAAAAAAAAAAATACTTTTCCTGTTTTTTAAGTCATTCAGTCTATGATATATTGTTAGGGCAGCCTGAGCTGCCCTAACTTTTAATTTATGAAATGGTTTTAATGGTAATATAATACAATTAACCACAACAATTTAGTACAGGTAACTCTCTTAAGCAGGAAATAAAGAAAGCTCCAATCAACAAAATAATAGGTCTTGTTGAAGGACAAATAAAAAAATAAATCTGCACGCAAAAAAATACCTAGACACTCACCCTAAACTTTTCAAAAACATTAACTCAAAATGAGTTAGAGACCTAAAACAAAAACTATAAAACTTCTAGGAGACAATAATGATGAAAATCTAGGTGATCTCTGGTTTGGCAATGACTTGTTAGGAAACAACTCAAAAAGCATGATCTGTGAAAGGAAATTTTGTTAAGTTTGATTGCATTATCACTAAAAAGTTCTGATATGAAAAATACACTATAAAAGAATGAAATAAGCCACAGACTGCAAAACAAATATTTGCAAAACTCATATCTCATTGACTACATTCAAATATGCAAAAAGCCTTAAAAATCAACAATAAGGAAACAAATAACCCAAATGAAGTGTGCATAAAATATCTAAACAGATACCTGACCAAAGAAATTAGATGACAAATAAGCATATGAAAAGATGTAAACATGTGTCCCCCATCCTGAACCCCCCTCCCACCTCCCTCCCCATCCCATCCCTCAGGGCTGTCCCAGTGCACCGGCCCTGAGCGCCCTGTCTCACGCATCAAACCTGGACTGGCGATCTATTTCACATATGGTAATATACATATTTCAATGCTATTCTCTCAAATCATCCCACCCTCGCCTTCTCCTACAGAGTCCAAAAGTCTGTTTTTTACATCTGTGTCTCTTATGCTGTCTCTCATATAGGGTCATCGTTACCATTTTTCTAAATTCCATATATATGCGTCATTATACTGTATTGGTGTTTTTCTTTCTGGCTTACTTCACTCTGTATAATAGGCTCCAGTTTCATCCACCTCATTAGAACTGATTCAAATGCATTCATTTTAATAGCTAAGTAATATTCATGTGAATGTATGGCAAAAACCATTACAATATTGTAAAGAAATTAGCCTCCAATTAAAATAAATAAATTAATTTACAAAAAAGAAGTAAAATATTATTATTAGAAAATTTCAAATTATAATAAAACTATATACCTATTCGAATGGCTAAAATTAAAAAAAAAAAACTCAACAAATGTTGATGATGTAGAGTAACAGAACTCTTACTCATTGCTGCTGCTGCTTCTGCTGTCGCTTCAGTCGTGTCTGACTCTGTGCGACCCCATGGACGGCAGCTCACCAGGCTCCCGCATCCCTGCTAGTGGCATGCAAAATAGTGTTGCACCTTCTGAGGACAGTTTGGCAGTTTCTTACAAAGCCAAAAAATCTTAACTATATCACCCAGCATATGCATTCCTTGATATTTATCCGAACAAACTGAAACCTTATGTCCACACAAAAACCTGCAAATATTTTCAGAAACTTGATTGATAATTACCAAAACTTGGAAGTAACTAAGATATGCTTCAACAGGTAAATAAACAAACTGTTGTAAATCCATACAATGGAATATTACTCAGTGCTAAAAGAAGAAATGAGGTATTCATTAAGCCACAAAAAAGAAATGGAGGAATATTAAATGTATGTATGTGTGTGTGTGTGTGTGTGTGTGTGTGTGTGTATACATGAAAGAAGCCAGCATGACAAGGCTGTATGTTTTCAACTATATAATATTCTAGAAAAGACAGAACTATAGAGGATATAGAGGATTGCAAGGAGATCCAACCAGTCCATTGTAAAGGAGATCAGCCCTGGGTGTTCTTTGGAAGGACTGATGCTAAAGCTGAAACTCCTATACTTTGGCCACCTCATGCGAAGAGTTGACTCATTGGAAGACTCTGATGCTGGGAGAGATTGGGGGCAGGAGGAGAAGGGGGGAAAACAGAGGATGAGATGGCTGGATGGCATCACCGACTCGATGGACATGAGTCTGAGTGAACTCTGGGAATTGGTGATGGACAGGAAGGCCTGGCGTGCTGCGATTCATGGGGTCGTAAAGAGTGGGACACGACTGAGAGACTGAACTGAACTGAACTAAATAGAGACATTTAAAAGAATAAGAATTGAAGTGGTTTGAGGGTGACGAATAGGTAGAGCAAAGGGGTTTTTTTAGGGCAGAGAAACTATTGAATATGATGTTGTAATGGTATGTGATTGTGTAATGCTGGATTCACGGCATTATGCATTTGTCAAAACCAAAGAGAACAGTGAAACACTAAGAGTGAACCCTAATGTAAACCATGAACTTTAATATAATATATTGACATTCATTCATCAACTATAACAAGTGTACCACATCTAAGAAAGATGTAAATAATAAATGAGGGAGAGGGAATATATAGGAACTCTATTTTCTGTTTAATTTCATGTAAACCTAAAACTAAATAACAAAGTATGTTGACTTTTAATAAATAGGCAAATCAAGATATAATCTATGGCAAATAAAAGATTTAATTTTATAATAAAATATCAAACATAGGTGGCAGATATTTCTTTTACACATTTGCATACATTACTAGAAAACACAATTCTATGACATATCAGCGTATAGACCTAAATGAATAAGAATCATGGGGATAGAGAAGAAACACAACTATAGATACATGAGTAAAGTCTCTAAAAACAAACATGTTTATACTTAAACTCCTTCACAGATTGAAAATTGACTATATTTTAACTCCTAAGAGTAGTGCAAAACTAGAATGACTAGAATTATAATGTTTAGATTCTTAACATAAAAAAGAATCTGTATCTTTAGTGATGAACAACACTGGAGTGCATTCTGTAAAAGGTTTTCATAAATTCAAATTGTTCTCTACAGAGGCTATCGGACACTCTGGCATCTGTCTTACAACATCTTCACTGGGAAGAAGTAGTCTTTGTTTTTGCAAAGGTGGATCAGAAGGAGAAAAGTTTTCCAAGCTTCTTGGTCATAAGTAACTGCAAATTTGTAAGTGTCACGTACCATCTCAGGAGGAGATGGGGCAAGTGACATTAGAATGTTGTAAATTTTGTGACTGCTACTTGCTCATTATTTTTTAATATAATAACAGTTATTGATCCTTCAATTGATTGCTGACTGATTCATTCATCCAGAAAACAGCATTGGAGTTTCTATCATCCAATCTAGATACTAGTAGTAAAGCAATGATCAAAGTGTACCAGATGCTGGCTCTCAAAAGATGGAAATAAACCTTTAGTTCTTTCAATTAAAATCTGTGCATGCATGTATGTATTACTCAGGAATGATCATGCCATAGTCTTCTGGCATCTGCTATTGGTGAAATAACTCCTTTCAGTCTAACCAACTAACTAATTCTTCAAAGTAATCTATTATTTTCTCTGGTGACTTCTTTATTTTCATCTCCCAGCTTCTGTAGCTTCATTGTGACACATATAAATGTTGACTTGCTTTTATTTATCTTTTGTATGCTTGGTATGCTCCTTCAATCTGGAAAACTTTATGCCATTGCCTCTTGAAATACTGATGTACCTACACCCTCTCTATTTTCAAATGTCCTATGAGAACAGTATACTTCAATTGCTCTTTCATTTTTTATGATTTCTTTTCTTTTGCATGCTGTATTTCCCAAATATTTCTTACAACTTACTTATTCTCCCTATTGACTTGGTTTGACTCAACCATAATTAAATATTTATTTCTAAAAAATCATTTTATTTTCAGAGTATATGCTTCAATTTTTAATAAATCTGTTCAAGTAAAAAAAGTAAATATGTTCGACTTCCATATTTCCTTAAACAGTAAGCAAAGAAAAATGTAAAAAAATATGGGAGAAGAATTTGTCATATTTAAGAACAAAAGAGAAGACAGTGTGAAAAGGAAAGAATGGTATAAAATGAAGTCGTAAACAGTAGGCAATAAATAACCAGATCTTGCTGGGTTATCTAGGCCATTTTAAGGAGTTTGGGTTTCATTCTAAGGGTGAAAGCAGTGTTCTAAACTGGGACATAAGATGACTTCATTTATGTTAAGAAACATGTCTTCTAAGAAAATAGGAAAAGGATGAAGGGAAAAGTGACAAACAGTATTTTAGAAATTTAGAAAAGACAGTGTAATGCTTTCAATTTGATCACTATAGTGAGAATGCAGAATAGTAAGAAATGGTCTTTAATGTGTTATATGTTGGCCAATGCTCACAGCCTTGTGTACAGTATTACTTTTATCTTCACAATAGTGTTATTATCAGTCTAATTTTTCAGATGTGCAGAGGCTGCATCATTCTAGATAACTTGCTAAATTCGCAAAGATGTCATACAGGGCAAACGGTTTTTGATTAAAGTCTTTTAGTCCAATCATTGTATAAGAGAGAAATAATGAACAACAAACACGATATATTCAGATTATGACATGAGTTCGTCAAGGCTGTATATTGTCACCCTGTTTATTTAACTTATATGCAGAGTACATCATGAGAAACGCTGGACTGGAAGAAACACAAGCTGGAATCAAGATTGCCGGGAGAAATATCAATAACCTCAGATATGCAGATGACACCACCCTTATGGCAGAAAGTGAAGAGGAACTCAAAAGCCTCTTGATGAAAGTGAAAGTGGAGAGTGAAAAAGTTGGCTTAAAGCTCAACATTCAGAAAATGAAGATCATGGCATCCGGTCCCACTACTTCATGGGAAATAGATGGGGAAACAGTGGAAATAGTGTCAGACTTTATTTTGGGGGGCTCCAAAATCACTGCAGATGGTGACTGCAGCCATGAAATTAAAAGACACTTACTCCTTGAAAGGAAAGTTATGACCAACCTAGATAGCATATTCAAAAGCAGAGACATCACTTTGCCAACAAAGGTTCGTCTAGTCAAGGCTATGGTTTTTCCTGTGGTCATGTATGGATGTGAGAGTTGGACTGTGCTGAAGAATTGATGCTTTTGAACTGTGGTGTTGGAGAAGACTCTTAAGAGTCCCTTGGATTGCAAGGAGATCCAACCAGTCCATTCTGAATGAGATCAGCCCTGGGATTTCTTTGGAAGGAATGATGCTAAAGCTGAAACTCCAGTGCTTTGGCCACCTCATGCAAAGAGTTGACTCATTGGAAAAGACTGATGCTGGGAGGGATTGGGGGCAGGAGGAGGACACAACAGAGGATGAGATGGCTGGATGGCATCACTGACTCAATGGACGTGAGTCTGAGTGAACTCTGGGAGTTGGTGAGGGACAGGGAGGCCTGGCGTGCTGCGATTCATGAGGTCACAAAGAGTTGGACACGACTGAGAGACTGATCTGATCTGATCTGTGAAGGTAATGTTGTTGTTCACTTGCTAAGTCATATCCAACTTTTTATGATCCTGTCAACTGCAGAACATCAGGCTTCCTCTGTTCTCCACTATCTTCTGGAG
The DNA here is from genome assembly GCF_029378745.1 of Bos indicus. Classification (NCBI taxonomy): domain Eukaryota; kingdom Metazoa; phylum Chordata; class Mammalia; order Artiodactyla; family Bovidae; genus Bos; species Bos indicus. Next base: position 28,374,291 of record NC_091765.1, read on the forward strand.
TTTGCTCAAATTCATGTTCACTGAGTCAATAATGCTATCTAGCCATCTTATCCTCTACCACTCCCTTCTCCTTTTGCCTTCAATCTTTCCCAGCATCAGGGGCTTTTCCAAAGAATCAGCTTTTTGCATCAGGTGACCAAAGTGTTGGAGCTTCAGCTTCAGCATCAATCCTTCCAATTCATGTTCAGTGTTGATATCCTTTAGGATTGACTGGTTTTACCTCTGTGTAGTACAAGGGACTCTCAAGAGTCTTCTCCAGCACCACAATTCAAAAACATTAGTCTTCAGTGCTCAGCCTCTCTTATGGTCCAACGCTCACATCCATACATAATTAATGGGAAAAAAGCAAACAAATAGCTTTAACTATTCAGACCTTTGTTGACAAAGAGATGTCTCGGATTTTTTTTTTTTTTTAATACACTGTCTTGGTTTGTCATAGCTTTCCTTCCAAGAGCTAGTATCTTCTAATTAAATGGTTGCAGTTGCCATTCACAGTCATTTGGAGCACAAGAAAATAAATTTTGCTATTGTTTCCACTTTTCCCCCTTCTATTTGCCATGAATTGATGGAACCAGATGCCATGATCTTAGTTTTTTGAATGTTGAATTTTAAGCCAGTCAGCTTTTTCACTTTCCTCTTTCACCCTCATTAAGAGGCTCTTTAGTTCCTCTTCACTTTATGCTATTAGAGTGGTATCATTTGTATATCTGAAGTTGTTGATATTTCTCCAGGAAATCTTGGTTCCCGCTTATGATTTATTCAGTCCTGCATTTTGCATGATGCACTCTGCATATAAGTGAAATAAGCAGAGTGACAATACATAGCCTTGCTGTGCTCCTTTCCCAGTTTTGAACCAGTCAGTTGTTTCATGTCAGATTCTATATCTGTTGCTTTTTGACCTGTAGGTTTTTCAGGAGACATGTGAGGTGGTCTGGTATTCCCATCTCTTTATGAATTTGCCAGAGTTTGTTGTGATCCACACCCTTGATTACTGATACAGACCAGTTTGAAATGATCATTTAGCAGACTTTGAATTTGAGAATAGGTTAAAAAAAAAAGTGTGATTAATCTGGTAGGAGGATTTCTATAAAGATTAAAAATTGAAATTAAAAAGAGAACCCCCAGCATAATACTCAGTATTACAAGTTTTAGGTCCAACTAAGAGCCACTCTTTTGATGTGTTTACATCTCTCCACATCTGCAGTGAGCAACACCTTAGCCCCACTATCAATCTCATGTCATATTACTGTGTCTAATAATGACATATCCCTTTAAAAGAAAAGCTTCCCCCAAGCCCTTGACTCTGGGTATAGTATGAGGGGGTTGACTGTTAGAAGAGTAAGGGCACTGATAAAAGAAACCCAGATTCCAATCTATAGATATGCATGGTGAACATTTTCTGGAAAGATAATAGCAGAAAGCTATTGAGAATAAATGACAGGTATCTGCCTTATGGAAGGAGAGCAGGGAAAATAGATCTGAGAATGAGGTTTTGGCTTCTAACTATATTTCTTGATGCATAAATGGCCCTCACAAAATTCACTTCTATCTTAAAAGTGTGTCACTATTTTAGAAGTTGTCCATCTGTTTTTATGTTCATTGGAAAAATCAACATGCCTTTAAGAAAAATTATTATTATGTTTAAATTACATAATTAAAAATTTTCTCTTGGCAGTCTTTGCCTTTGGGAATTCAACAGTGTTAGGAAGAGGCAGAGTTAGTAATGAAAATTTTGGCCTGATATATATCTCAATGTGTTTTACTTTTTAAAACTTTTTAGTTTATATTGCAATGTAACTGATTAACAATGTTGAGATAGTTTCAGGTGGATAGCAAAGGGACTTAGCCATACATATGCATGTATTCATTCTCCTCAAAATTCCTCTTTCAGTGTATTTTAAATTTTGGAAAAGTTACACAATTATAGAAGTAATATATGAATATATCGACACAGGTATATATACACACACACACACACACACACACACACACAGACATTCTGTATGTTTCTGCCTAGCAATCTTTTATTGACTTATACCAGTCAAAATGTTTCTTTCCTGGCATAGGCTTCTGAAAATTATAAAGAAACTAAAAAATAAAACACCACTTGATCTAACAGATGACAGAACTGAGAAACACAATTCGTGTGCTTGACTGCTGTGACTGCAATTATTTTCATTTAGTGATAAAGTACAAGTCTATATCTGAGAATACCTTATTCAATCCTCACCAGCTATAAAAGCGTAGACAATGTTCTCTGTCATGAATAGCTCTGCAGAAAGAAAACTGTCTGGATAAGGGGAATGGTGGCATTGCCATGAACTAAAGCCCTGGCACTCTGCCCAGAATGCTATGTGCATTTAAAACCTGCACTTATTCTTTTCCATATGCAAGATGAGGAATAATAAGAAATTCAGCCATGCAGTATCAATAGCTCATATTACAGAGTCAGAATGCCTATTTCAAATACCCTGAGTCCTTCTTGTTAGTCAGATGTGCTTGGGTGAGTGACAGAGTCACACAAACATTCAGCTGCCTCCTTAGTAAATGGCTTGAATAACTGACCCCCCTCTTCCCATACAAGAGATGCTGCAAGGATTAAGTGAAGATAACTTGAATGTTCCATAATTATGTGATCAATAGTAACGATTTTCAAAGCACTTTCTTAGTATAAGACATGCTCACGCCCAGTCACTTAGTTGTGTCTGACTCTTTGTGACCCCATGGACTGTAGCCAACCAGACTCCAGTGTCCATGGGATTTTCCAAGCAAGAACACTGGAGAGGGTTGCCATTTCCTTCTCCAAGAATAAGACATAGAATAAGTAATTAAATTATCACTATATTAAAGAAATTACTGCTAATTAATATGGGTACCAGACCCTTGAGTAAAACTGTTTATTGGGTTACACCATCCCCTGGAGAAGGGAAAGGCTACCAACTCCAGTATTCTGGCCTGGAGAATTCCCTGGACTATCCATGGGGTCGCAAAGAGTCAGACATGACTGAGCAACTTACACTTTCACTACCCAATATATACGACTATTTTAGTGATATTTGATTTTCTTTCAATCCAGGACCTCACAAACACATACCGGAAGAAACTACACTGTTTACTACAAAGTATTAACTCAAACATAAATGCATATTTAACAAGATGCAAGTAGTATTTAATTTGGCAATTATATTAATTTTCTATTTTCTCTTTCTTGAGCTAACAGGACTAAATTTTAGCCAGAAATCTCTGAGTATCTCTCTCTTCTGGTTTCATTTATATCACTATCTTTCATTGTTCAATCCTATAATGCCCAGAATAACTCTCCTGTGTATTCAATGTAGTATTAGAACTTTCAATACAAATTTCTGGGATTCTTTCATCTCTCCTGCCTCAATAACTGCTCTATACAGAACTGGGATTTTAAAAGATTTCTCTATCCTTTAACATTTTCTCTTTAAAATTCTGGCTAAAGATGCTTATCCCTTATTACACAGGCTACAACCCAGGAAATGACTAGTCCCTTTATTTGCAAGATATTGCAGTTCTGTACAATAGCTCTTGATCAGAATTCAAGATTCTATAATCTTGACCCTGTGTCATTGTGAGAATGGAAGGGATTTTTATTACCAGTTGCTTTTAGCCAAGAGCAAAACTGTTTTCAGGGTGAGAATGTGAACACTGACATCCTGGAAATTGATGAATTGAAATGGACAGGGATGAGCAAATTTAAATCAGATGACCATTATTTCTATTAATGTGGGCAAGAATCCCCTAGAAGAAATGGAGTAGCCCTCATAGTCAACAAGAGTCCTAAATGCAGTACTTGGTTGCAATCTCAAAAACAACAGAATGATTTCAGTTCATTTCCAAGGCAGACCATACCTCACAGTAAACGAAGTCTATGCCCCAACCACTGATGCTGAAAAAGCTGAAGTTGATCAGTTCTATGAAGACCTAAAAGACCTTCTAGAACTAACACACACAAAAAAATGTCCTTTCATCATAGGATACTGGAATGCAAAAGTAGGAAGAGATACCTTGTGTAATAGGCAAATTTGGCCTTGGGGTACAACTGGAAGCAGGGCAAAACCTAATAGAGTTTTGTCAAGAGAACATACTGATGAAAGAAAGCACTCTTTTCCAACAACCCAAGAGATGATTCTGCCCATGGATATCATCAGATGGTCAATACCAAAATCAGATTGATTATATCCTTTGCAGCCAAAGATGGAACAGCTCTATGCAGTCAGCAAAAACAAGATCCAGAGCTCACTGTGGTCAGATCATGACCTGCTTACTGCAAAATTCAGGCTTAAATTGTGGAAAGTAGGGAAAACCACTAGGCATCAGATGTAACCTAAGTAAAATCCCTTATGAATATATGTGGGAGTGACAAATAGATTTAAGGGATCAGATCTGGTAGACAGTGCCTGAAGAATTATAGACAGAGTATCTTAACATTGTATAGGAGGCAGTGACCAAAACCATCCCAAAGGAAAAAAAAAAAAATAATGTAAGAAGGCTAACTGGTTGTCTAAGGAGGTTTTATAAACATCTGAAGAAAGAAGAGAAGTGGAAAACAAGGGAGAAAGGGAATTATATACCCAACTGAATGCAGAGTTCCAAAGAATAGCAAAGAGAGATAAGAAGGCCATCTTAAATGAACAATGCAAAGATGTAGAGGAAAACATTAGAATGGGAAAGACTAGAGATCTCTTCAATAAAATTGGAGATATCAGCAGAAGACTTCATGCAAGGATGGGCACAATAAAGGACAGAAACACCAAGGACTAACAGATGCAGAAGTGATAAGGAAAAGGTAGCAAGAATACACAGGTGAACTACATACAAAAGGTCTTACCTGGATAAGCCTGATGCTGTGGCCACTCACCTAGAGCCAGATATCCTGGAGTGTGAAGTCAAGTGGGCCTTAAGAAGCATTACTATGGAAAAAGTTAGTGGAGGTGATGGAATCCCAGCTGAGCTATTTCAAATCTTAAAAGGTGATGCTGTTAAACTGCTGCACTCAATATGTGAGTAAATTTGGAAAACTCAGCAGTTGCCATGGGACTAGAAAAGGTCAGGTAAGAAGGGAAGAAAAGTGATTAGGCTGGGACACATGCCCCTGGGAGGGATTCAGGGGAAAAGGGAGATTACATGGATGAGGACCCTGGCTGGGGAGTGAGTGATTCAAGCCACACATTGGGTGCCCCAGGCAGGGAATCTGACAAAAGGAATAGGACTAGTGGGACTAGCAGCAGGGCTATGGGAAGTCTGGAACCTACTTCAGTGCAAATGCTTTTTTGAACCCAAAACAGGAGGGAGGGAGTGAAGAGGCAGGATTGAAATTGTGTAGCCCACAACCACCCTCATGGTATCCCAACCTGAGCCAAGCAGAGTCCAGCACTGTTTGCTCCACAATGGAGTGACAGCTGCCTTGACTGAGGAAACAGCTTAGTTGTGAGACACTACGGTCACTCAAACCCTAAGCAGCATATGAAAAGGCAATTACGTAAGTGGCTATCAGAAGCACTCCATATTTCTGACAGTGGCCTGACTGCCACACCCTGTACCCTGACCTAAACCAAATGATGTTTCCAGCCTCTCTTGCTCTAGCCCTGGTCCTCTTTGGGGCTGAGGGTCTTCTGCTGGGAGCGGGAAGAGATGCACTTAAAAGGAACCAGTGCACCTTGGACCCAACCCTCAGAGCTTCTGCTCTAGTAGTTCAGACCTGACCCTGCCCCACACCTCCAGCTGTAGCCTCTCTTCCTCCAGCCCTATCTCCTACCAAGGTAATAGCTGCCAGCACATTATGAGTAAAAGACATGACTTGTGCTCTCATCACATTCAGCTCTCCCACCAAAGCTACTAGGCACACACAGACTGTATAGGGATGTGCCTATGTATGAACACCAGTTTGAGACTGCCACAGGTAATTGCTTGACCTAATTTAATAAAGACAGAGAAAGATAAGCAAAATGAGAAGACAGGAACTTGTCTCAATTGAAAGACCTAGAGTTCAGTTCAGTTCAGTCCCTCAGTCGTGTCGAACTCTTTGTGACCCCATGAACTGCAGCATGCCAGGCCTTCCTGTCCATCACCAACTCCCAGAGTCCATCCAAACCCATTTCCATTCTGTTGGTGATGCCATCCAACCATCTCATCCTCTGTTGTCCCCTTGTCCTCCTGCCCTCAATCTTTCACAGCATCAAGAAAATCTCTTAAAAAAACCCAGTTAATGAAACAGAAACAGATTATATAAAGAATTCAAAGCATTAGTAATATGAATGTTAATTGAATCAAGGAAAAGAATAGATGAACACCATGAGCATTTTTACAAGAAACTAGAAAACATAAAAAAAGAATCAGACATAACTGAAATAACACACATGAGAAGGAATCAATAGCAGCCTAAACAACATAGAAGAATGCATAACTGATCTCAAAGACAGAATAATGGAATTTGGGTAACCGGAACAGTAAAAAGAAAAATTTCAAACAAATGAAAATGGTTTACAATTATCTTTTCTGATAACAGCAAGCATACCAATATTTGCCTTATAGAGGTCTCAGAAGGAGAAGAGAAAAACAAAGAGGAAGAGGTCAAAAATGTATTTAAAGAAATTATGGCTAAAATTCCCTCCTAGCCTGAGGAGGGAAACAGATACCCAAGTACAGGAAGCATAGAAGGTCCTAAACAAGACGACCCCAAACAGACCCACACCAAGACATATCATAATTAAAAAGGCAAAATTTAAACATAAAGAGTGGATTGTCAAAGAAACACAAGAAAAACAAATACTCAGATACAATAGAACCCCCATGAGGCTATCAGCTTATCTTTATGCAGAAACTTTTCAGGTCAGACGTCAGTGACAAAATATATTTATATTTTCTCCCAGTTGGAAGGTTGTATTTCTGTTTTGTTTATGGTTTCCTTTACTATGCAAAAGTTTTTAAGTTTAATTAGGTCCCATTGGTTTATATTTGTTTTTCATTTCCATTACTCTGGGAGATGGACCCCCCAAAAAAAAAATATTGCTGTGATTTATGTCAGAGTGTTCCTCCTATGTTTTTCCCTGAAAGTTTCAGAGTACATGGTCTTATGTTTAAGTCTTTAATTCATTTTGAGTTTATTTTTGTATATGGTGTTAGAGAACATTCTAATTTCATTCTTTTACAAGAAACTGTCCAGTTTCCCCAGCACTTATTGAAGCGACTGTCTGTCTTTCATTGCATATTCTTACCTCTGTTGTAGATTAATTGACTATAAGTGTGTCAGTGTGCTTCTGGCCTTTCTATCCTATTCCATGATCTGTTTTTGTGCCAGCACCATACTGTTTTGATTACTGTAGCTTTGTAGTACAGTCTGAAGTCAGGAAGCGTGATTCTTCTAGCTCTATTTTTCTTTCTAAAGCTTGTTTTGGTTATTCAGGGTCTTATGTGTTTCCATACAAATTTAATCTTTTTTTGTTCTAGTTCTATGAAAAATGCAACTGGTAATCTGACAGAGATTGCACTGAGTCTGTAGACTGCTTTGGGTAGTATGGGCATTTTAACAATATTGATTCTCCCAATCTAAGAACACAATATATCTTTCTACCTGTTTGTGTTGTCTTCAACTTCTTTCATCATTCAGAAAATATTAAACATTATGACAATTAGTTAATAACATGGTTTAGTCAACCTGAGACAGAGAAAAATGGAAAAGATTCCCCAATGTCACAAATGAGCACTGCCCAAGCTGAAAAAAAAAGAATCCTCATGTTATCACACTATTATTATTCACTTAAATTAGTTTAGTGATCAAATATCCTTATATCTAGAAACATATAAGTAGAATGCATTCTTGGTATTATGAAGAATTAAAAACAAAGGATAAATGGCAGACATGTTCTCCAGAGACAGTTGCTGTACTGGTGGTAAATCAATAGTGAAAACATGATATTTTATCTTTCACTATCATAATTTAAAATATAAACTGAAGAAAATGTACATATTTCTAACATCTAAACATTAATTCTCACTTATCTCACATAACTTATTTATAAAATAAGAGTATTAGACAAATACATATTTACCAGTTTAGTCCTGTTTCTATCCTATGATTGCACAAAGAAAACACATTCTAGAGCAATAAGGCTATAGTTTTACTCACTTATCTCACATAACTTATTTATAAAATAAGAGTATTAGACAAATACATATTTACCAGTTTAGTCCTGTTTCTATCCTATCCAAAAGATATCCTATCCAAAGAAAACACATTCTAGAGCAATAAGGCTATAGTTTTAATTTGAGAGGAGATCTGAAGCTCAAAAGTATTTTGTCAAGATTGTGAAATACCTATTAAGTAGAGGCACTGATTCACACATTTGAGAAGAAAATAAAATCACTGCTGTTAATTTTAATATTTGATCAATTGATGAATCCTTTTAGCCCTTAACATGAATACCGCGTGCCAAGCAGTTAGAAACTAGAAAATAATGACTCAACTATTCTACCTTTTCTTTAAAGCTAATCATAATTTGCTACCTTCACATATATGCCCTACTTACTATTCTATAAACCAGAAGTTTCCTCTCACAGAAAGAGAGCTCTCTGAGGCTCTACTACAGGAGAGGCATTTTGAGTTCTCACCTGTAGATAAAACAAGTAGATAACTGCTTCTCAGTTCTTGCGTCCAAAGGATTTAGTATTATTTTCTGAGAAGACAAATAGGAGGAAACCATGCTACTACAAGCTTAGTATCATATTAGTCTCTAAGGATATTAAAGTATTTTCCCCTAAATCTTAATGATTCTTGGAACAGATATACCATGTCTTAGATTAAATTTAGTCACTTGACAATAGGAAAAAAAAATTGCCCATGACATTCTTTTAAATAGAGATGTTATATTTCCATATTCTTATATAAATTGTATTCTTAAGTTTAATTTGCTACTGTATAATTGTTATAATTATATAACATACAATGAAATCCAGGCCAAAAACACATCACAGAGGAGCCTTAGCCAGCAAAAGATATCTTTTAAATTTCATTTTTGCAATTCTTAATCTTGGAGTTGATACAGCCCCATTAGGAAGACTACTGCCTGGAAAAACTAGATGTAACATCATGTCAAGGGATAGATAAGACTGTATAATGCAGGCTTTAAAGTATGTGTGTCTATGGGTAAAGGCAGGCGAGCTGCTTATGATATAAATACTACAACAAATATTGACATCATTTTGACGGTGGCACCACAGGTGGACATGATGGAAAATATAGTGCCAGTTTTTTGCACCGTGTGTGGACATTAAAAAGGATAGTTCTCATTTTAAAAATACCAAATCTAAATGTTTCCTGTTTCATGTGTGATTAATGGAGGCTCAAATTCATCGTTATTCAGGAATGAGAATAGAGGAATGTGGGAATCATTGAGTATTAAAGACTCATATTCTTTAAGAATTTATTAATGATGATTAATTTTAATATCTGATCCATAATTTTAGTATATTTATAAGAAGATTCCAGGGGACTTTACCAATTTAAAACATTATTTATCTAACTTTTATTAATATGTTTACAATAAATTTAAATATGTGCATAATTAAGGTCTGACTATAATAACCTCAAAAAACCTATCCTATATCACACAATAATCTTATATATTCTCATTAATAAAATATTTACTCCAAGCACACTGTTTTTCTAGTTGCCTTTTTGTTTGCTGAATAAATGTTTTCCCATTTAGATGTAGTACCTGTTTGCAAATTGCACTGATTTATCAAATGAACTAAAATGATGTAAAACCTGATAATGCATTTAAATTCCACTGAATTTCCTTTCTGAACCTGCATTTTCCACCAAACTATTAAGAGTCCTATGCAATAAAGCACCACTCTGTCACCATAAAACAACCTACTTTTTTAACTGTATTTTTGAGCTATATATATCAAGTCGGAGATGAGCTGACTCTCTGAAAATGGCTGTATCATAGCACAGAGCAGCAGAGGAGATGGTGAACAGAAATATGTGTATCAGCGAGAGACACCCAAAGCACCTTCCAAAGAGTCTGCCACTGGAAAAGTAATTCCTTAAGAAATAGTGGCAGACTTATCAGTGTGAACAGTATGCGGTTTCTTGTAACATTCTGTTCCTCTGATTATGATGTCATCAGTTTCTACTATAACTGAAGAAAATATTTCCTAGACACCTAATAGGAAAAAAGTTCTATAGCCAATTCCCCAACAAAAGAGTGCTTGTTACCATCCCTTATCAAAATTTACCCAACCTAAAAATGAGATGAAATTTGTGTTATAAAAATTAAAAATTAAAGAAAATAAAAATTTTCTTATATGAGTATTTTGATATAGTAAGTTACCAAAATGTTAAATCCTTATGCTATTTTAACACATTAAAAACTCAATATTAAAAAAAAAAAAACCTAAGACCATGGCATCTGGTCCCATTAATTCATGGCAAACAGAAGGGGAAAGAGTGGAAACAGACTTTCTTGGGCTTCAAAGTCATGGCAATCAGGGACTGCAGCCATTAAATTAAAAGACACTTGCTCCTTGGAAGGAAAGCTATGACAAACCTAGACAGTGTGTTAAAAAGTAGAGACATCACTTTGCCAACAAAAGTCCATATACTCAAAGATATGGTTTTTTTCAGTAGTTATTCATGGATATGAGAGTTGGACCACAAAAGCTGAGCATCAAAGAACTTTATGTTTTTGAAATGTGGTACTGGAGAAGAGTCTTGAGAATCCTTTGGACTGCAAGGAGATCAAATCAGTCAATCCTAAAGGCAATAACCCTGAATACACATCGAAAGGACTGATGATGTAGCTGAAGCTCCAATACTTTTGATGCGAAAAGTTTGCTAATTAGAAAAACCCATGATGCTGGGAAAGACTGATGGCCAAAGAAGAATGGGGGCAGCAGAGGATGAGATAGTTAGATAGTATCACTGACTCAGTGGAAATGAATTTGAGCAAACTCTAGGAGATAGTGGAGGACAGAGGAGCCTGGCATACTGTAGTCCATGGGGTCTACAAAGAGTTGGACATGACTTACTTAGGAACTAAAGAACAAGTCACCAAAATGCTAAATCTTTATGCTATTTTAAATTAATCTTTCATAAGACTTTTATAATTGCATTCTGAAATACAGTAAACACATACATGTTACTGGTGGGTTGAAAAAAACATGGCTAAAGAAATATAATCAATGCAACTTTATGAATTCTCATTGTCCTTTCAACATTTATCCATGGAAAACTTTCCTGGTTGTTAACTTAAAAATCATATGATAACTTTATTCCACAGAAACCCTTTTAATAATTTCATTATAAATGTCCAGTGCAACAGCTAAAATCTTCATAACTCATTGAAAAGTAAAGTTTCTGGTAACTTCTCCCCACAAGCCCCAACCATTCCTCCCTTCTCCACCAGTATTGCTGAGTAGTAAGTAGAGCTTTGTTTTGTTTGTTTTTTAATGAAGGGGTATAATTGGCTTTCCCCCTTTATTCCATTCATAATTTTACTTCATGCTTTTAGTCTTTGGGGGGTTAGATTTGCGGTAATGGAATACAGAAAATTCCTGTTAATTAGAACAGTGATAAGATAATCTGTATAGTCTTTGAGCCTGGCATAGGTTAAAAATCAACGCTGGTCTTCAAGTTGCTTTCCTGGAAAGCTCCAAGAATGGTTACTGGGACTCTCTGGACAATGCCTGAGTGGACCACACAATTGGTCCTATATCTGTCCCACTCCTCGAGATGCCCTCTCATCCTCCTATTCCCTACTCCTTCACTCCTAGCCTTCTAGTTACTTACTCTTACACAGTTTCTTAGGCAGGATTTAAGAGGGATTCATTCTTGCAATCATTTTTCTGTGGCCCATTTTTATAAATGGACAATTCTTATGGTCTTCTCTTCTTCTGAAAAAGCACAGGCCACCATTCTACTGCTAACATCACTCTGGCTTTCTTAACCTGTGTCAGGGACATATTCTAAGTCCCCAGGGTGGGCATAACTTCTGGGTGGTCCCACTGGGGTTGTTCAAAATGTCTGAGGCTAAGAGTAAGTCCTTCACTTAACTGGGTATCCTGTATTTTATCTGGCTACTTTAGTCACCCTTCCTTTGTGGCTGAGTAGGATGTAAAAGCACCTCTCTTCAATATATCCTTTCCAAATCTCACTCCAACTTCTGTATTAATTTGGGCTATATCCAGATTAATCAAGAGAAATAGCCAAGGACTAAGGACTAATGTATTTTGGTATATCCCATAACTCATTAAGTACAAAAAAATTTATCTTATCTCAGCATCTCAGCTGAAATTTTAAATTTAGCTTCTTGTTTTAATAAGTGTGATATATTGTGCCTTTGTGGGCTATTTTAAAATTCTGTAAAACTTCATACATTTTAAATCCTACTGTGTAGCCATTTACTATTATGATATCCTTTTATTATAATAAGTTTATATATTTATATCTCTTTTATTTTATTCATATGTTTATATGCTTTATACTTATGTGAATGCATAAAATTATAATTTATATATCTTATAATGTATGTAATAATTATAATTTTTTTCTAATGCCTCAATTTTTCCAGGGACTATAACAATAGCCCCATTCTTTCTGGAATTGCCCATTTCCTTGAAACAATCATGATCTTCTATGACTTTGTTTCAGTCTCTTTGACTAACTCAAGATGGTCTGTGATCAAAGCCAAGCACACCTGAGTTACAGTCAAGCCAATCATTGTCCACTGGTAATTTATAGCAATTCTGAGAAAAATCAGTTAAACTAAACTTTAACAAATAAAATTCAGAGGCTATAATTAACCATATGTTTTACTTTCTAGAGATAACAGGACTTTAATAACAGCTAAGGAGGAATCTGAGACTCTGTTCCATTTATTTCTGTGGTCTAGGTGCTACTCTTGACCTTCGCATACATGGTATGTTTAATTTTTCTTTGTTTTGTAGAATGATTATTGATTTTTAAAATCTAATCTAGCTGGAGTTACAATCAATAGATGAAACCAATCAATTGTATCTTGCCTTACAATCAACAGATTGCTTAAATGTTGCAATTCACTATTTTAATATTGTGGCCAACAAAATATTATCAAGGCTTTTACAAAATGTTGTAAGTACGGAAGATGATAGGTTTAAAATAGATCAACTAGCATGCATGAATCACTCCTATTTTAGGAACATAGTTAGAAGAGAGACAAACAGAACATTCACAATAGACAGTTAATACTTGGATACACCTCACAGTGATATTGAAGCCACAAAGTAGTTATAAAACATAAATGGGAGGTAATGCCTGAGTGGAATTATAATTAACTAGGATAAGAAAATAAAGGCTAAGAGTACAAGTTCTAAAAATTCTTAAACAGATCATCAAATATTCTTGAATGCTTTTTTTTTAAAAAATTGCTTTTATATAAGGAATTAAAATTAGGGTAAAAGTCCCTGCCTATATGAACATTAAGCAATGGCACTGTTTGATACTTTTATGTGTGTGTCCCTAAACCACACTTCTCACAATGACATCTGGATAACTGAAAATGTGCAATTACCTATCTTATCTTCATTTTAACATATTCAGTTCTGGCTCTAATAAATATTTTAGGCAAATGGTTTGGTAGTCTATTCCTTGCCTCTTTCAGAGCTTTCCCCCTTATTTTATTAATGTCTCTCCAAAAGCTGCCTGGAGCTCTTTTGCTATTTTCTATGGCACAGATACTTAACTGGTTACTTCTGCACCCTGCATTACCACTCACAATAGTTAACACACCATAATATAATCAGGTGTGAATCTCGTAAATCACCTTTATAGGCATTCAACTAAAGTGTCTTCTTTGCCAGGCAACATACAGACAATAAAAAATTTTGCCTGTTTTACAATTTTTATTTCCATTTTTATGTTATTTTATTCATATTTTCTGACCTCTCAGGTGGTGCTGGTGGTAAAAAAAAACTTGCCTACTAATGCAGGAGACAAAAAGACACTGGTTCAATCCCAGGAAGATCCCCTGGAGGAGGAAATGTTAACCCACTCCAGCATTCTCACTTAGAGAATCCCATGGACAGAGGAACCTGGTAGGTTATAGTCCATGGGTTCTCAGAGTTGGACATGACTGAAGAGGCTTAGCATGCACACATTCATATTTTCTCAGTAAGTTCAGTCTCTCAGTTGTGTCTGACTCTTTGTGACCCCATGGACTGCAGCACGCCAGGCCTCCCTATCCATCACCAACTCCTGGAGTTTACTCAAACTCTTGTCCATTGAGTCAGTGATGCCATCTAACCATCTCATCCTCTGTTGTCCCCTTCTCCTCCTGCCTTCAATCTTTCCCAGCATCAGGGTCTTTTCAAATGAGTCAGTTCTTCGTATCAGGTAGCCAAAGTATTGGAGTTTCAGCTTCAGAATCAGTCCTTCCAATGAATATTCAGGACTGATTTCCTTTAGGATGGACTGGTTGGATCTCCTTGCAGTCCAAGGGACTCTCAAGAATCTTCTCCAACACCACAGTTCAAAAGCATCAATTCTTCAGTGCTCAGCTTTCTTTATAGTCCAACTTCACACCCATACATGACCACTGGAAAAACCATAGCCTTGACTACATGGACCTTTGTTGGCAAAGTAATGTTTCTGCTTTTCAATATGCTATCTAGTTTGGTCATAACTTTTCTTCCAAAGAGTAAGCGTCTTTTAATTTCATGGCTCCAGTCACATTTTCTAAACAGAGAAAAATTGTTTCCTCTTTCATATCTACTGTTTTGCAAATAAAATCCATGTAATTTTTATGAAAGAATTTTAACTTACAGAATTACTATATAATTCATTTAATATTTATCAAGTTTATTGTGTATCTTCCTTCATTTCAGAGGTCACATAACCAAAAAATAAACAGAAAACAGGATCTGAGATGTCATACATCACATATACTATAAACAAGGTAGAAAGCTGCAAATAATCCAACTGAAAAAAAAAAAGTATAAAACATTTGTATTCTGAGGAAACCAACATGCAGCTGTATTAGAACATTTTTTCCTGTGGTGTTCATAAAAATTTCAAAAATTCAGAAAAATGTAATGATAAAAATATGGAGCCCTCTAAGAACTCTGCCTCTGAAAGAACAATAGAGGGGAAAGAGGTGATGAGTAATGGTATATCCCCCCCCCCCCCAAAAAAAAAGAAGAAGGAAAACAAGACAAAATAGCTAGTGAAACACAAGAGAATCTGATTTTCTCCTTGGGGGCAAATGTAACATCAACTGCTTGACAAATGAAAGACACAATTGAATATGGGAGATATTACCATTGGCAAAGTACTTACTATTGCAATATGGATATAGAAAATAACAGCTTTTATACAAAGGGACTTTGAAAGGACCAGACTTTAACATAAATTAATTAAGGTTAGGGGAGAAGGTCTCTTTGATAGAGCAAGCATCAGGAACTCATCTTTCAGTTAAGTAATAAACCTAGTAGCAGGCTTTACACTGACTATTTCAAAGCAAAAAACAAAGCAGGTAGCAGGGAAGGGCTGTTATGGTACACTGCAGTTTGAAAAGAAGAATTCAAGATTGGTTATTTGTAAATTAAGTTAGTTAATTTTACTTGTTAAAGGAAAAAAATGAAAAAGAATTTAAAAGTTTCCTATCTGCATTTTATATATTTTGAAAAACAACTTCCAATTTTCTCTTATTAGCTATTAGATAGTGTTGTAACTTCTACTTTCCATTTAATACATTATTAAAACTTTGACATATTATATATTAGTGATATGGTGAAGTGAGGATATGTTTTCTTTTTTTTTTTTAATATTTAGTCTTTGAGGAGCCACTGCTTCTATATATATGTCTGGACCTGGGTCCTGCAGTCACAGTTACTTTTCCCTGCTTTTATTTCACTCCCACCTCATTACTTGGCTCCAACAAATGATGATCCTCAATGACCAATGAGCATAGTCTTCTTATACAGTTTGTTGTATCTAAGGATGTCTGGCCAAGGCAGTAAGTGGGGCCTGAAATCTAGCCATGTTTCTCTCCCCAAGCTGTGTACCTTGGCATGGGGTGTGAATGCCCGAAGAAAGGTCACCTTTCTCTAGTTCTCATAAAGACTCCATCTGCTTGCCAAGCTGTTCACCTGCAGGGCTACCTCTACCTAGTAGGGAAGTCATTTGCTCATTTGTACAAAGGCTATGGAGCCATATGGGCTAGCAGAGGCCCCGCTAATGAAGAAACTCCATACTCTTTGCCTCAGTGATTGTTTCATGGATGGGCCCAAGCTCAAATCTGGCCAATCACAATATTCCCTTGAACTTACTTCACTATTAGCTTGAAATATTGCATTTAATGGCTAGGGTTGCAAAACTGAAGGATGACTGCAGCCATGTTCCTCATCATTTACAGGGTCTATATGCAGCATTAAGCAAACACAATGAGGAAAGAGAGCTAAGAGATTGGAAAAAAGAGAACAAACTAATTTGAATCCCTGGTTCCAGCCCTCACTGAAATAACTACCAGCATTTGAGCTACAGGAGCCAGTGGATTCTTCCTTAATTAACTTGTTGCAAGTTGAGCTTCTGTTATGTTCAAACAAAAGAGTTCTGATATACACTGGTGGTATAGTGATTAGTTCAGTTGTTGCAGTTCATTAGAAAGGATGTTGTACATAATGGAATGCTACTAACCTCCCCCTTAATAGCAGTGCTCCAGTTACTATGTAATAACAAGCATCTGTTGCCTTTCAATCTGAACCTGTATGTAAAGGCAGGTGTTTTCAGATTAAATGACTGAGTACAGTGGCATGAAGTTAGTCAGGAAAGGATCTCTGAAGACAGATGAATGCTTTTTCCCAATCTCAAAGTAAAGAAACTGGATTGGCAAAAGAATGAAATGGAAGATTCCTTAATTTGAGGAAAGAGCAGGAGAAAAGGCACAAAGAAACAAGTTAGAGATATATATTATGACTCTCTTTTAAGTTTCAAAGGAATGAATTTATTAGCTCACTACTGAAAGTCTCCATGGATAGTATGGAAGCAGGATTGTTCTGATTTGTATTTAGATATGATTTTCTGGAGTCTCTCTTTTCTCTACTCTCAGAGAGGGAGCTGCTCTTTCTTTGTTATTTCAGCATAAGTCTTAGGAGTAATTATTACTGAATTATTATGCTGCTTAGGTCATGCTTCTGCTGCTAAGTCGCTTCAGTCGTGTCCGACTCTGTGCTACCCCATAGACGGCAGCCCACCAGGCCCCGCCGTCCCTGGGTCATAGTACTGAGTAATTATGCTGCTTAGGTCATAGGTCCAAGCTTCACTGGATCTGAATGGCTAAGGTAATGTGAAGCTCTGATCAGTATTACCTGTAGTTGAGCACAGAGGCTCACCATCTGACCAAACACATTGATAAGTGTTTGCCCAAGAAAGGAGGGGGTGGGTATTACTAGAAAAAGGAAAATAGATGTTGGATAGATTAAATATCCAAGGTCCAAAGAAGAGGATAAGATGACTGGCTAGGTGACAAGGAATGAATCTATTAGACAGCATAAAAAAATGAGGTTGGATAAATGAGGGGACCAAGTTCAAGAAATACTGAAGTGTTTTAAATTTGAAGTATTTGAATATCAGTATTGCACATAAAAATGGAGTTTGCACATGGTTATTTGTTTGGCACTGGAGAAATATTTGTGATGAGGTGTGCCTCTTCTGAATAGGGAACTCATGTAATTTATATTCCAAGCTGCAACACTTTCAAGAGTAAAAGGGGAGTAGTCTTAATGATTACACTAGAAAAAAGAGGCATAAGTTGGGACTTTACCATGGAAAATGGGGGACAGATGGCTATTCTTTTTCTCAGGAAAGTGGCCAGAAAAAGTAGCTTAGACACTATTTCATGGGCAGTGGCATTTGACCCTGTTATCATAGCCAGAATCAATTCCAAGCATCTGTGACTAAACTTAAGGCAGTCACCTATAGCTGAACATAAGAAGGACCAGGCGATTGGCAGGAAAATCTGTGCCAGAATGAATACTTGATCAGACGGTGATCTATGAATACAAAGCCAACTGGATTCTCTCGAGGAGTGTTAGATTCAAGACACAGAGCAAGAATGGTTGGAATGAAGAAAAAAAATTTTTAAATCAGAGATAATATAGTATATTAGTTGGTGTGGGCTAAAGGTCTATAAAAGAAACAAATATAAGTCTAAACCAATGGAAGTTGTATCTTACTCCTGTGACAATCCCAAATGAGTGTCCTAGTTAGTGGGAACTCTCTTCACACAGGGATCCTGAGAGTAGGACTGTTTCTACTCTGTGGCTTTGTTGTCCCCAAGTCACAGATTAGAATTACCATCAGTACCATCAGGAGGGATCAATAAGACATTGGAGGAACCAAAAAGTTTTTCTTAAAAGTCCTGGTCAGGAATGGTCCATATCATTTCTATTCACTTTCCATGGATACGAAGTAGTCACAGGATACAACTGCCACTAGAAGCAAGGGTGGGAATAGGGTCCTTTCTTGGGAAAGGAAGTATGGCTAGGACAGCTCTATACCAAATAAAAGACTTCAGAAGTCTACCAGTGGTCTTTGTCCCAGGCTATAAACAGAACCTCAGCAAAACACCTGAGAGCTGGAAAGATGGGCAGTTAGAGTGAGTTAAAAATGGACATTTGCATAAGAAGCGGAGACAGAGAAATGTTGACTAAGCCTTCTCAGCCCAGCCTCCATAAATTGGTGTTTGAAGGATTTTCTCCTGACCTGCTCTTTTTGTTTACAGCAGTATGTGCTTACATGCATTAATTTGGAGGAAAGTAAGAATTCTGTAACCTTATCAAGCTTAAGATCCACCTCTCTAAATTCCCCAAGCAATACTGTCTACTTCTGTGGCTTCAATTACAGTTTACACTGTTTATGTCTTCAGGACAGACTTTTCTCCTGAGCTCCTGCCTGGCATATCTAGTAGCACTGCACAGCTCCACTGTATCTCATAAACACGCAACTCAGCATCCCTGCACTGAATTCATCACTCATGCTCCTCCAGCCTGCTCCTCTGTGTTTGCATCTCAGTGAACAGCATTACCATTCATCTGCATGTTCTGATGGGAAAGTTGTGAATCACCCCTAAATCTCTTTATTTCTCACACCTCATAAAATTGATCAGGAACTGGAGATCACTTCCTTCTATGGCTGGAATCCACCCATATGACTTCATCTACTGCAGGTTTCATAATCCAGTTCATCTCTTCTTCCCCAGATTTTCACAGGAGACTTTAACATATTTTTTTCTACCATAAGTTTTGTCCTTCTATTGATTCTTTACACATCAGATAGAGTGATCATTAAAGTCCTATTAATATATATATAACATATTATATATATAACATAATATATTATAATATAATATAATATTATATATATATATATATATATATCCATCCCTTCTAAATAACTCTTATTTACCATAATGTGATCTGTAAGGCCCTTTTATCAGTCAGGTTCCAATCAGGAAAATAGAATCCACCCAAGTTAATTAAAAAAGGAAAGTGAATATAATCAACAATTACAAAGGAGTTGAGGGAAACAAAAAGAAATATAGGCGATACTGAGACAGGTAGAAACTGGCAACAGCAGGAAACCACTACACTCTACAGCAGCATGAACAAAGAGATCAAGTGATATTGTCTGAATTCAGAGTCAAGAATTACTAAAACAAGACGGAAATTCTGCAGGAACTTGTCTGACAGGAGTTAGGACTATGGATGAAGAGGGTCTGGTGAAAGCTGGAATCATGAAGATGATGCAGCCCCTTCAGAGAAAGAAAGAAAAGACCACTCTGACTTCTCATCTCCTGCTCTGCACTATTGCACCTTCAATCACGTAACTTACCTGGAAGCCAACTGGCAAGGAGGCTGTGTAACATACTTTCAGAACACAAGAATATTAGGAAATGAATGCGCACAACTTCATATTCTGGCCCTGCTTATCTTTCCAGCTTCAGCCCTGCCACTACTCCCTCCCTAGCATACTCCACACTTCATCCCAGGAACCTCATTTCAGTTTCCTCCATACTCTGTGTTCCCTCTGTGTTTGCACACCCTTTCACCCCAATTCAGAAGGGCCAGAAAAGTGGACACACTTTTGCCTTTGCTCGAGTGCCTGAATATCCCCAGCAATGCTTTGGGTCTTAGCTTAAGTATCACATCTCTGGAAAGTCTATTTTGGTCTCCAAATGTGAACTAGATACCCTTAACATATAAGCTCTTAAGAGCCTATAATAAATTCCCATTATAACATTTATTAAAAAAAATTAAAACATGATATATAAAGATTGATATTTTCCAACTTACTATGTTCTGAGCCAGCTTACAAATTCTATACATGGAACAACAGACTGGTTCCAGTTGTTGGGAAAGGAGTATGTCAAGGCTGTATATTGTCACCATGCTTATTTAACTTATATGCAGAGTACATGAGAAATGCTGGACTGAGTGAAGCACAAGCTGGAATCAAGATTGCCAGGAGAAATATCAATAAGCTCAGATATGAGATGACACCACACTTATGATAGAAAGCGAAGAAGAACTAAAGAAAGTGAAAGAGGAGAGTGAAAAAATTGGCTTAAAACTCAACATTCAGAAAACTAAGATCATGTCATCCAGTCTCATCACTTCATGGCAAATAGATGAGGAAACAGTGACAGACTTTATTTTTTCGGCTCCAAAATCACTGCAGATGGTGATTCCAGTCTTGAAATTAAAAGACACTTGCTCCTTAGAAGAAAATATATGACCAAACTAGACAGCATATTAAAAAGTAGAGATATTACTTTGCCAACAAAGGTCCATCTAGTCAAAACTATGGTTTTTCCAGTAGTCATGTATGGATGTGAGAGTTGGACTATAAAGAAAGCTGAATGTCAAAATAATTGATGCTTTTGAACTGTGGTGTTGGAGAAGACTCTTGAGAGTCCCTTGGACTGCAAGGAGATCCAACCAGTCCATCTTAAAGGAGATCAGTCCTGAATATTCATTGAAAGCACTGATGTTGAAACTGAAACTCCAATACTTTGGCCACCTGACGCAAAGAGCTGACTCACTGGAAAAGACCCTGATGCTGGGAAAGATTGAAGGTAGAAGGAGAAGGGGACGACAGAGGATGAGATGGTTGGATGGCATCATGGACTCAATGGATATGAGTTTGAGTAAACTCTGGGAGTTGGTGATGGACAGGGAGGCCTGGCGTGCTGCAGTCCATGGGGTCACAAATAGACATGAATGAGAGACTGAACTGAACTGAACTGAATACATTCTATGAGAGTAGGGGTCCCATATCTGCTAGTCACCATAGCATACAGTTGGTGCTCAATAGCTATCCCTTAACTAACTGTGTGGATCAACAAATGAAGGTGGTAAGGCAGAAAATAACAGAGATTGACAGGGAGTGGTGCCCATCCCTGCTCTGGAACTTCAGTGAGGATTTCTCTGCTGTTATATTTTGAAATACAAAGGACACTGTTCAAATTTTCCATGATTTTTGAATGTGTGATAGCTACCTGGGTTTTTGAGTATCTTATTTCGCTTCTACCCTTACTTCCTCACTCCTTGACTTAAGACAACACACAACTTACTGTATTAAATAGACGAAGGAGAAAGACACAAGAAACCAGAAACCCAGCTAAAGGGCTATTGTAGAAATTTATGCATGAGTTTATAGGACAAATAAATTAAATATGAGAAAAGAACAAGGAGGATAATATTTAAACATGGAAATAGTTTAATTTGGAAATGAAAGAAGGAGTAATCAGAGAAAGCCATACTTACCTGAGAAATTACTAGAAAAATTTATCCCAATCCAGTTTAGATGCTTCCTTTTTTACTCATTTGTGAGAAAAAACCAACAACAACAATAAAAATTAGCTAATGAAAAGCTAATACTACATTTTAGAAAAAAAAAAGTACATAGTTCACTAATAGTTGTATTGTACTCATAAATACAATATATACCTCAAATAAAAAACAAGAGTCAGTATGGTTCTGGCTTTAATCATCATTTCCCCAGTCACAAGTAAGTTGGGTGGCATCTCTCTCCTCCTAATCCCACATGTTGATTCTGCTGCTGGAAGCTGAGACAACTCTTCTAGGAAGTGCTATTGTCGCTCTCTGTTGGAATGACCATCTTTTATTATGATAGTTCATTTGTATGCAGTGTTTTTTTTTCCATTTTAGTTCATCAATAATTTCTTTCCTAGCCATGTAGATTTGTTCTTGCCTCTTCTATTTCCAAACCTAATTTCTGTTACACAAATTTATGATGATGAAATTCTTCAGGGTTTCTAGTGCAACTGACTTAATATGTGAATGTGCTGTGCTTGTAATCTTCTGTTCTGTGTTGGAGAGGGTTTCAATTACTCCTATCTGTGAGCAGAACATCTTCTAGAGTAGTCCATGAGGAACATTTCTTGATATACAATGCTCCTTTCCAATGGCTTCTTGTCTCTCTGCTATAGTTATTAACCTGAGCAGTTAGAGATAAAAATCTCATGCTCTGTAATAAAACTCTGCTTCACTAGGTCTTTGCTTACTGTATATTGGTTCCATATATTATCAATATTAAATAAAGAAGCAAATAAAAATTGAAGTAGGATATGTTTACAAAAGATTACAGAGTTCAGTCATGAAAAAAACAATATAGGTATGTTCTTAAACAAATACTACTTGAACAAACTTGTCATTAAATCTAAACTTGTGACTAGGGATATTAAAAATCAATAACATATATGCCTTAAAATATAAACTTATTGAGTTTTTAAATTCAAATACAAGATCAACAATGATATTGCTCGTAAAATAATTCAGTACTTTGAAACTGGCTTTATGAAAAGTGAAAAATGTCTTCAAACAAGAGAAAGGAAGCTAGAAGTAAAGGTAGAGATCAGCTTGCATGATTTTTTAGGAAAACTTCCTATATTTCATATATCTTGTCACTCAATTTCCCACAGGACTGTACACAAAGCAGCTGTACAGCCAAGAAGACAAATAACAAATAAAAACATTACCACAAGAGTTCATAGCTGCATTTCATAGTCAGACAGGAGTTCTACTGAGGAAACTGATTTTATGATGCTCTGAATAAGATAAAATACATTTTCCAAACACAGGCATAGCAATGTCACCTGAAAATTCTGGTTAGATATAACCCACAGGCAATTTTTATCTAATGGAGATAAATATATTAACCTCATGAGGTTTGTTATGAGGATTAAATAAGGTAAAGTATATATAACACCTTCTATGGGTTGAATTATGTTCCCTTATAATTCATGTTGGAGTCCTAACCCCCAGTACCTCAGAATGTGATCTTACTAGGGTTGTTGCAGATGTAATTAAATTAAGCTGAGGCCATACTGGAGTAGAAAGGGCCATTATGCCAATGACTGATGTCCCTATAGAAAGGCAGATGAAGGCAGAAAATACCTTCAGTCTTTTACAAGCCAAGGAAGACCATAGATTGCCAGCAAACTATCAGAGATAGGATATAAGCATGGAACAGATTCTCCTCCACAGCTCTCAGAAGGAACCAATCTTGCAATACCTCAGTGGACTTCTAGCTTCTAGACCTGCGAGACAATGTATTATGTTGCTTAGGCCTCCCGTCAGTGTTATTTGGGTATGGTAGCTATGATAAACTAATATGATATCTAAGAAAGACTGGTACAGAGTGGAGATTCAACTGATGTCAGTGCCTCAATGACAAACTTGTGTGAACACATTCATGTAAATAAAGGCATATAGAGGTATATATTCCCGTGTAGAGGAATGTAGAAGCATATGAAGGGCTGCATCAGAAGTTTCATAGTAATTTTAAGGACATGGGATGCCAGATCTCTAGTTTCCCGGAGGAGAAAGGAGAGCAAGATAGGAACCTAGGACAAAAGGAACTGAGACATTTGACAAGACCATAACAAAGCACTCGTAATTTAGGAATTCAGCCGTTCATCCAGTTGACAGAATAATCTTTGGACAAAAATAATGAAAATGTGGGTACTGGGATTCAGTTAAGTTCAGCTCAGTCACTCAATCGTGTCCGACTCTTTGTGACCCCACAAATTGCAGCACGCCAGGCCTCCCTGTCCATCACCAACTCCCAGAGTTCACTTACACTCACATCCATTGAGTCGGTGATGCCATCCAGCCATCTCATCCTCTGTTGTCCCCTTTTCCTCCTGCCCCCAATCCCTCCCAGCATCAGAGTCTTTTCCAATGAGTCAACTCTACTGGGATTAGGGTCACATTAGTCATTCATCATTTCTAGGGTATCCATCATATGTTCAAACATTTTGCTAGATACAGAGGGCACAAGAATAAACAACTCCTGGCTTTTATGCTCAAGAGCTAACAGCCTACTTGGGAGGAAGTCATAAAGAGGTCATAAAAATTACCATTAGGATATAAAGTAGAAATAACTGATAATGAGCAAAATAGTTCCAGATTCAATGAGGATTCAGATGTGTAAGGAAACTGTATATGGTTAATGTTATCAACTGTCACTACTGAGCCAACACTTTATGGCGTCCCTTGCATGTTTTCTTAGAGCAACTTTGTTGTTTGGGCTAAACTATGGTCACCAGAATTGAATAAAATCTGAGTAGTTCATTATGACGTCTTTTCTCCAGAGTTTGCTATGTGCCTGACACCCAAGGCACACATGCTTTTGGTGAGTAATGTATTTGTTCCTGCTATTTAGCAGCATCTTTATTATAAGAAAAAACATGTTTTTTGTGGGCCTAGTTAGAATATGCTCGATGACCTTTCTTGAAAATTCTACAAAGGTAGATACTAAACTCAAAAAAACTTCTTATAGCACCCACCATAGAGATTGGTGGTGGTGGTGCTCACTCATTCAGTCATGGGCAACTCTTTAAGACCCAGGCTCCTCTGACCATGGGATTCTCCAGGCAAGAATACTGGAGTAGGTTGCCATTTCCTCCTCTAGGGGATCTTAATGACCCAGGGAATGAATCCATGTCTCTTACCTCTCCTGCATTGGCAGGTGGATTCTTTACACTGTGCCACCGGGGAAGCCCACTACCATAGGGATGGGCCCCATTTAATTCATAATTGTCTAACAGAATTGGTCAAAATATATTATGGTTAGTCATTTCCAGTTCTTTGTGTTTAAAAATTGTGTACAATGAAAGGAAACAATTTGCCTTGCACTCCTAAACATGTTTGTTTCCATGAATCCAGTATGTTGTTTTATGTGCAGGACCCATACCATGAAGTGTGTCCTCCTGTTGTTGGGGAATAATACAAGAAAAGGACATAATCAAGGCAATGCAGAGTAGTATCAGGAGTATACAGTGTTATTCTTGTTGCACTGGGCCTGCAGCTTTCAAGGGGTGGGCATGCATGTTGACACAGCATAAAGGAGCAGTCTAGCAGCTCTGCAGTTCAGAGGTTCTGCACACAGATGGAGGTGAGGTGACGGGCTCATCGACAGGTCATGAGGCTTGAGGCTCAGAGACAGTACTTTGGTTCTGGGCCATGTTATGAAGGCCTGTGATGTGCTACAGGTACTGACAAAATGACTCCAGCTGTGGGGATTGGCAGAGGAGAAAAGAGAGATGTTTACATGGACTAAGAAACAAGCAAAGAGTCATACCCCAGAGGATCAGAACAAAAAAAGTATATAATACAGACCAGAACTTCCCTATAAGAAAGGATCTAGATGAGAGGGGTGACAAGAAGTTGGGGACAACAAGAAATAAAGCAACATTTCAATAGTTATGATAATATGTAGACTTCCTGCGACAAAAGAGTCTAATATTCCTCCTACCCTCTTTCCAGGGACTAAAAATGGCCTCAGCCAAATGGATGCCAGCAAAAACACCTGGTTAGAGAAGATGTGAGGCTGTCAAAATCAAGGCAGTTTATGAAAAAAGTGTGTACATATTTAGAAAGATAAGGGTAACATAGTTTGCAAGCTGCATTTTAAAGATGAAATTTTGAAAAGCTCCTGGAAAGTTTTTGATTCATGTTTAGCAAAATTCGGAGAAGGCAATGGCAGTCCACTCCAGTACTCTTGCCTGGAAAATCCCATGGACAGGGGAGCCTGGTAGGCTGCAGTCCACACGACTGAGCAACTTCACTTTCACTTTTCACTTTCCTGCTTTGGAGAAGGAAATGGCAACCCACTCCAGTGTTCTTGCCTGGAGAATCCCAGGGACGGGGGAGCCTGGTGGGCTGCTGTCTATGGGGTTGAACAGAGTCAGACACGACTGAAGTGACTTAGCAGCTTAGCCAAATTAATATAATCATGATTCATATATGTCAAGGTATTACCACCCCTTTAAATATAGCTAGCATATCTTATTTACATTTTATAAGGGAAAAAGATGATGGTATAGGATAGCAGATGTCATGGTTTAGTGTCCCAAGAAACTCATTCTCTTTTCAGGCTAAATTCAGCTACTAAAACTTTATAGTCAAGCATTAAGATGCCTGGGGAAACAAAGGTACTGGGCAAAGATCCTAGCAGATATTTCTGGAAGCATGAGAGGTGATCTTGACTCTAAAGTAAAATGAAATCATGAATATAGATTCACAACTAACTTTGAGTCATTAGGAAAAAAAATCTACATATTTGAAATAATAAGAAAATGTTTGACTCAAAGGTAAGATGTAAATAACTTTAAGTCCATTTTTTTTTTTTTAATGGAATCAATGTTATTTTAAGGCATTGGTTCTCCAAGCGTGTTTCTAGAACTGACAGTATCAATATCCCCTAGGAAATCTGTGAGAAATGCAAACTCTCAGCACCTATTCCAGACCTGCTGGATCAGAAATTCTTAAAATGGGATCAGCAACCCAGGTTTTAACAAGCCCCTCAGGTGCACAATTGCCAAATTTAGAAAATGAATGTACAGTACACACACCTGAATGGAATTTCAGATAAAATGATTAATTTTTAGTATGTCCAATGCTATATTTGGGACATATACTAAAAAAAAATGCACTGTTTTTATCAAATTCAAATTTAACTGGGCATCTTTCATTGTATCCTACAAACTTATCCAGGCAACTCTGATATAAATTAAATGCTGAGAATTTTAGTGTAAAAATAGCAGCAATGTTCAAAAATAGTCTCTTCTTTGCCCATAGAGCAGATGACACTAAAAGTATTTTTTTAGTGTCCAGTGCAAGCATCTGTCTGCATCTGTCTGATGGAATGTTGAATTCAGTTTTAAAATATTTTTGTTTTGGCCAAACGTGTATGCTTTTGCTTGTTCTTTGTGTTTGGATATTTAATTGCAACTAAAGCCTTTGATTGTGTGGATCACAACAAACTGTGGAAAATTCTTAAAGTGATGGGAATACCAGACCACCTGATCTGCCTCTTGAGAAACCTATATGCAGGTCAGGAAGCAACAGTTAGAACTGGACATGGAACAACAGACTGGTTCCAAATAGGAAAAGGAGGACGTCAAGGCTATATATTGTCACCCTGCTTATTTAACTTCTATGCAGAGTACATCATGAGAAACACTGGGCTGGAAGAAGCACAAGCTGGAATCAAGATTGCCAGGAGAAATATCAATAACCTCAGACATGCAGATGACACCACCCTTATGGCAGAAAGTGAAGAACTAAAAAGCCTCTTGATGAAAGTGAAAGAGGAAAGTGAAAAAGTTGGCTTAAAGTTCAACATTCAGAAAACTAAGATCATGGTATCCAGTCCCATCACTTCATGGCAAATAGATGGATAAACAGTGAAAACATTGGCTGACTTTATTTTTCTGGGCTCCAAAATCTCTGCAGATGGTGATTGCAGCCATGAAATTAAAAGACGCTTACTCCTTGGAAGGAAAGTTATGACCAACCTGGATAGTATATTCAAAAGCAGAGACATTACTTTGCCAACAAAGGTCCATCTAGTCAAGGCTATGATTTTTCCAGTGGTCATGGATGGATTCGAGAGTTGGACTATAAAGAAAGCTGAGCACCAAAGAATTGATGCTTTTGAACTATGGTGTTGGAAAAGACCCTTGAGAGTCCCTTGGACTGCAAGGAGATCCAACCAGTCTATTCTAAAGGAGATCAGTCCTGGGTGTTCACTGGAAGGACTGATGTTGAAGCTGAAACTCCAATACTTAGGCCACCTGATGTGAACAGCTGACTCATTTGAAAAGACCCTGATGCTGGGGAAAAATGAGGGCAGGAGGAGAAGGGGACGACTGAGGAAGAGATAGTTGGATGGCATCATCAACTCAATGTACAGGGTTTGAGTGGACCCTGGGAGTTGGTGATGGATAGGGAGGCCTGGCGTGCTGCGGTTCATGGGGGTCACAAAGAGTTGGACACAACTGAGCGACTAAACTGAACTAATTCAATTAATTGCAACTAATCTAAATATTTTCAATTATCAAATATCCAAAAATTAAATTATATTAAGTATTTAAAATATTGTGAAATTTCACATAAAATTATGATTTTGACCAGTATGGCAACAATTGAGACTTTTAATAATCCACATTATTCCATATCATTCTTCAATCCATATCATTCTCTATTGTGTGTCTACCATGAATCTAGACATTTCTGGTTTATTCCTGCAATTGTACTGGTTTAATGTATTAATATTACTTGCCTCTGTCCTTGTAGACATATAAGGTGTTCTTCAAGTTTTCCCCCTACATGTGGACCCTTTGTAATATGAAACATCTCAAAAGAAAGGTCTCATGTGGTAAATGGGTGTCATGTCACTGGCTATATATCCCAGAAAATAAGTTATTAGAATTAGAAATCAGGGTTGTAATATTGTCCAGCCTAGGAGAACCAAGGCTGACTTACATAAGGACCAATTTAGAGGGGAAAAAAGTATTGGGTTCCTTTTGATTATTTCATTTTTAAAAAATATTATTATTGATTCTCCAGGTGAAAATGTATATTTAAAATCTGATGATATATTTTAGTAGTGAAAATAATATCAATATAAAAATTAACAGTGATTTTAAAGGACTAAAATATTAACACTGAAAAATATTTAAGAAATAAAACACTGGGGATTTTCAATCTTTCACACTAAAACTAAATTTTGGGTTATATCTTACATTTAGACCTCATACATGCACTCTAAGATTGTGACTTACTAATCACTTCTCTATACCAGCTTGAACTAATACATGGGTGTGTAGACTCAATTGGTAGTGCCTTGTTGGAATTTGGTTCCTGTTGCACTTCAAGAACTCTTTTGGCTGTTGAAGGAATACCTTTTAGATATTGTTGCATTTAAATACGTGAATAAGTACTGAAGAAAATTCATCTATTTGTTCTTAATGCAACTTTGTGCCTTGAAGATTTGAATTCTGCAGTCACTTTTGATTCAAAATTTTGCATCAACATCACTTTTACTATCTCAAAAGTTTTCCCAGAATAAATCTTTCCCCTTCTAATCCAGGCTTGGAGAAAATGTGCAATGCTTTTGTGACATATGGGCCTGCCTAAAGTAATTAATTTCTAGTTCAGTTCAGTTGCTCAGTCGTGCCTGACTCTTTTTGACCCCATGGACTGCAGTACGCCAGGCCCCCTCATCCATCAGCAACTCCCGGAGTCCACCCAAACCCATGTCTATTGAGTTGGTGATGCCAACCAACCATCTCATCCTCTGTCGTCCCCCCTTCTCCTCCTGCCTTCAATCTTTCCCAGCATCAGGGTCTTCTCAAATGAGTCAGTTCTTTGTATCAGGTGGCCAAAGTATTGGAGTTTTAGCTTCAACATCAGTCCTTCCAATGAATACTATGGACTGATTTCCTTTAGGATGGACTGGTTGGATCTCCTTGTAGTCCCAGGGACTCTCAAGAGTCTTCTCCAACACCACAGTTCAAAAGCATCAATGCTTCTGCGTTCAGCTTTCTTTATAGTCCCACTGTCACATCCATACATGACCACTGGAAAAACCATGGCTTTGACTAGACGGGCCTTGCTCCATGTTAGCAACTCTTGTTATCTTATTAAATGTAACATTGTCAAATATAAACAAAATATTCCCAAAATAATGATTATTTTTTCAAATATGTACACACATCATAATTCCTCTATTGTATCAATTATTAAGTTCTCTCTGTTCACTAAATATTTCCTAGCCTCTTGATCTCAAATGCATTGCATGTTCCAATTTATCTTTTTAATTATATTGATGATTATTTGTGTTCTGAATATACTGTGGAGGCAGAAATTAGATTCAATTTTCTCTTCTCATGATATTTTACATACATCTATCTATCTATCTATCTATCTATATATTTTTTTTTTTTTTACATATAGCTACCCCTATGTGTTTTATTTTATCCCTACCAGTCAGGAAAGTAGAAATCCCAAGTGTTTTTTTATTTTTATGTAAAGTAGATTAGTGTTCCTGTCTGATTGGTCAATGAGGAAGGGCATTTTGTCCACTTACAACTCCC
Organism: Bos indicus; assembly: GCF_029378745.1. NCBI lineage: Eukaryota > Metazoa > Chordata > Mammalia > Artiodactyla > Bovidae > Bos > Bos indicus. The sequence continues at coordinate 28,404,764 of NC_091765.1, forward strand.
TCCTTCAGATTGGTATACGCATCTTAAATCCATCTGGACTTTTTTCTTTACTGCATTTCCATTTAATCCAAACTCCAGAGTAGTAGCTTATTATAGTAAAATTTGGTTTTAGATAGCGTAAATAATTCAGGCATTTACAAAGCTGTCAGTTGTTGCTTTGTCACAATTTACAACAGAGAAAACCCCTGAGGGAATGAATTCATTACTCTCTAGATTTGTGAGACATTTCTACAGCAATCCCCTAAGTCTCATGTAGTGCGTTATAGGATGTCCTTACATGTCTCTACATGCCTAATTCTAAGTTACCCCTTATGCATCAAAATATATTTTATATATAAATAGTAAAATAGTTATAAACATGCTGTTCTCATTTCTGAAGTCTAATATATTACATTTTTAAAAAATCATATGAAATTTGCATAGCCTTCACAAAAATGTTCATCTAAAGCAACAGTACTCTAGACAGGACCTCTCAATTTACTTAAAAAAAAAAAAGTGAGGTTATACACAGGTATATGTGCAGCAGTAGGAAGATAAAATAGAGCAGTATCTCCTTCTTTCTACCTATACCATTCCCTGAAAACAGGCCTTGTTAAGGGATGGAAGGTAGGAGCATTCTAAATTCCTTTAGTCTGGAATATTTAAATCATATATATATATATATATATTTTTTTTTTTTTAAGTAAAGGGAAAAAAAAATGCACTTTCACTTGGGTATTATGTTTACTACCATAGGGATTAGAGGGCAGAACTACGGGAAGGGAAAGCCCAAAAGCCTGAATCCAGCACTTCCAATCTGAAATACTGTGGGGGATTGAAGGGGGAAGGGAGAGAAAGGCAAAACAAGTATGTCGGGTAACTGGGACACATGTCCTGGCAACCCCACCCTACCCTTTCATACTAAACCTGTGGAGACAGGGAGAGGGGCCTTTAGAAAGGTCCAGAGAGCTCTGGTAGAACCCAGATTTACAGGCCTACATCTCTGAGGGTGTGTGTTTGGGAAGTAGGGAGGTGGACTGGGAGCTCCTAGCAGAAGCCTTGCATAAGGCTAGTGGGTGACTGTGCATAAGGAGAGCTAAGAGAGGGGATGCAAGTAGTGAGATAGTTACAGGAGAGGTGGTAATTTTTAAAAGCCTACCTTAAAGTACAGGATGTCAGAAGGTCATCTCCAAGACCACTGGACACTAGTTTCTGAGGACCATCTACAATGGAGGAAGTGCATCACGGATTAAGAAGCTGAAGATTTAGTTCTTCTGTTACTTCCCTTGTTACAGGGAAAGCTTTCAAAACACAGACACTTCTGTTCCTTTGGGCACAGGCAAAAGGCAATTAAATCGGCCAAGCTAAATTGAATACAGGTGATGGTGAAGGGCACGGCGGGCTTGAATCAAGGCTGGTGGCTGTGTGGATGTACACAGAGGTGATATCACCAAAGGCTGACTGTCCTTGCCCTGGCTGCTGTCACTGCCCCACAGCCGGAGCTCTACAATGACTGTGGCAGAGAACTCTCACTGGACTAGGAGTCCAGGGCACACTGGCCTCACCGGGGCTCCGGCTGCGGATCCCATCATCCCCCGCAGGACGTCAGGTGATGAGGGTGACAGAGCTGGGGCTGAGGTGTCCGCAGAGAACTTGGATACTCAAGAGGCAGGCGTGAGTGGCTGGTGAGGTTCACCAGGGGAGGTTTGGAGGCCTACAACAACCGGAATGTTTCGGCAGCCTCAGGGTAGCTGTCACCAGGCCCTGCCCTTGGCTGGTGCCCCTTCTGGAGGATGCATGAGTCTGAGAAGTCTGAAGTTCTTATCTCCTCACTGTCCTCGTCATGAACACACTGAGGCCGCTGTCCATCCTCAGAAGGTGGTGTGCTGACAAAGTATTCGGTGCCCAGGCGGAGCGCAGGGTCTGGACGTTCAGCCCTGGCTATGGCTTGGCCATGGTGGGCATGTCTGACGTGGGGACAGCCAGTCCACCAAGCCCAGCACCTCCACACCCGCACGCCAAGCGCTTGAGCGGCTCGTCCAGCTGCTAATGGTTGCACAACAGCATAGCCACTGCGCATGCGGGTTGACGTCAGGCTCTTCACACGCGGCAGCACCTGCAAGTCCCCATGCACGTCCTAGTGCTGAGAGCATCCCGCACCCCGGCGTACCGCGACATCTGCAGGAAGCTCCAAGGCCAGTGCGGAATGCAGGTGTGAGAGCGGCCTGGGCTGGGAGACTCTGCAGAGACGTATGTATATAAGTGTATTTATATGCTTCTCTATTTACATTTGTATTATATATGTTATGTATAGCATGTTTTATAGACAGCCCTCTCTTGGTCTGTGGCGGGAATGTGGATATTCATTTATTTATGAAATCTAACAACTGTTTTCTCATGCTCTGTCGTGCCTCTTTGGAACGTCCAGAAACATTCATAACCTCTGCTAAGCTAAGTCGCTTCAGTCGTGTCCGACTCTGTGCAACCTCAGAGACGACAGCCCACCAGGCTCCGCCATCCCTGGGATTCTCCAGGCAAGAACACTGGAGTGGGTTGCCATTTCCTTCTCCAATGCAGGAAAGTGAAAAGTGAAAGTGAAGTCGCTCATTCGTGTCCGACCTTCACGACCCCATGGACTGCAGCCTACCAGGCTCCTCTGTACATGGAATTTTCTAGGCAAGAGTACTGGAGTGGGTTGCCATTGCCTTCTCATAGCCTCTAGGAGGAGTATAACCTGATACAACTACTTTGGAAAAGCGTGTGTGTGCTCAGTACTCTCCATATCTTTGCGACCCCAAGAATTGTAGCATTGGTGCATAAGTGTACCATATTGTAATTAAAAAGAACTTCTAGCAGTGGCATTTTTAATGACACAAAATTGAGAGAAAAAATAAAAAAGCCCATCCACAGTTAAAATTGAATTTTATATGTACAAACATGGAAAATACAATTTACCTAAGAGTTTTATTTGATATGTTCACAGAAAAGGATATAATCCAGTTTGAAAAACAACAACACAGAGGTATGTGTGACAAGGTAGATGGATTTTGAAATAGTAATTAAGAGCAAGAGGCATAATAGAAGTGTTGTCTTATGATTTCCCAAAAAAGTTAAAGGTAGTAAAAGCTTAGTGTAGACAAAGAACAAATTAGCCAAGATGGTGCGGCCAGGCTCTCTCGACCCACGTTTCCCAAATACATGGTTGTTATTGCAACAGCTGAGATCACTTACAACACAGTGAATGCATATCACAATGCACCCACTCAGTCAGGGGCCACTTTTGCTCTGTAAATACATATAAGCTCCACCTGAAAAGCCCTTGCTGCTACCTTATGGCTGTGTCTCAGCTGGGTCAGTGGGCCAACTAGGGCAGGAGAGAGTGAAGCGTGTCTGCTGCTATGGCTGCTGTCCAGTCAAGTGAGAATAAACGTGTCTCCAGTTCCTTTTCTTCCAGTTTCCCCACTCTCACCTTGCTTACCCTGTGTTCCGTGAACAGTGAGATACAGCAGGACACTAAGCTATAAATTATATTGTTTAGGAATGTATACTTTGATGTTATATCTGTTCAGGAAAACAATAAATGAACTGCCACAATGGTTCTGGTAGTGGCTACCTCTAGGAGTTGGAAAAGGAAGATGTTTGTAGGGGTACAAAGAGGCTTCCAGGCTGTTAGAAATGTTCTAATTTTTAACCTGGATGGTGAGTACATTACTGTTTGGTTTATAATCATTCTTCACACAACTTGTTTATATTTTATACATGTTTGTATACATTTTCATAGTTTAAAGCAAAAAAAAAAAGTTTCAAGCTGGGGATTTTTTTCAGACACCACATAATTTTCAAAGTCTTCTTATACAAAGGATTCACAGTGGGCTGCCTGCTAGGGCTGGTACTCATGGTCCTCACAGCCAGACTTCAGGGCATTTCCTGGGACCAGCCACAGACTTCCAGATGCCAGCCATAGTTACTTTTGACAGTTCATCGAGGAACCCATACCTGCCACCCCTAGGAAAAATGCAAAGGTTATTTGAAATGGAAAAAAAAAAAAAATGTGTGTGTACCCTCAGTCATGTTTGACTCTTTGTGACCCCATGGACTGTGGCCTGCTGGGCTCCTCTGTTCATAGGATTTTCTAGGCAAGGATACTGGAGTGGGTTGCCATTTCTTCCTCCAAAGGGATCTTCCGGATCCAGAGATTGAACCTGCATCTCTTGGGTCTCCTGCAGTGGCAGGTGGATTCTTTATCACTGCTCCACCTGGGAAGTCGTAAAGGTTGTTTGCTGCTGCTGCTGCTAAGTCGCTTCAGTAGTGTCCGACTCTGTGCTACCCCATAGACGGCAGCCCACCAGGCTCCCCCGTCCCTGGGATTCTCCAGGCAAGAACACTGGAGTGGGTTGCCATTTCTTTCTCCAATGCAGGAAAGTGAAAAAATAAAGTGAAGTCGCTCAGTCGTGTCCGACTCCTAGCGACTTCATGGACTGCAGCCCACCAGGCCCCTCCATCCATGGGATTTTCCAGGCAAGAGTACTGGAGTGGGGTGCCATCGCCTTCTCTGAAAGGTTGTTTAGAGCACAGCATATTTATGCATGGTTACCAGATCCCTTCCACCTTGGGAAGGAGCAGGGTAGACCTCTGAGCGTTTTTATTTAAAGAGGTTAAGCATTTACCTAAAAGGACTCTTTAAATGATTCCTTTCCCAATGCTTACCCAACTGAACTAACATTTATACTTTTTTTTCCCCACTAAACTGAAAAATGTGAAACTATAAATAAATTTATATCAGTAACACACAAAATAAATTGCATTTTCTTTGGACATCTAAATGTAGTTAGAGTAAATCTTTGACTTAACAATAAATATATGTGCATTTCTAAAGGAAAAATGGGGAGGAAAGAAATAATCTGCATTGTTTGTAAGTATCTCATTGGAACAGACCTGGGATTCAATTTACTCAATAATTAATTGTTGTTGCAGCTAATTCTCTCATCCACTTTGGTTCTCATGGTTGTATAGCTCTTAAATTTGGTGTGGCAAAGTTTTATATATGTACTTTGTTTCTTTAGCTATGGCCTGTATGCGGAACTACACTTGATTGCAGTTAGACCTTGTATAGAGAACATCAAAATATGAATATGGACAGTAATAGTTAATTGAAGTACTGATATTCTTTAATAACACTGTTGAAATTGTGAAGTAAAATAATGAAGCAAAGATGCTTATAAGTCTTTGAAGGAAAAAAAAAATGCCTGCTTCAATTATTTTGAAATCCCTTATATGACATTCTTTTGTTACCCAGAATAATACTCTAATATTATTAAAAGTTATAAATAGATTATGAATTAGAATAGAAACTTTCTATAACACATAGTCTGACACAGAATGTAGCTGTTACCACAATGAGATTGGCTCTGTGCATGGTTTATTTCAAAACTCTTCTGAAGCAAGAATCTCATTAAATATAATTTTATACCCTTCATACCATATGAATATGTAAATGAATTAATGAACAAAAAGTTTGAAATCTTCCCCAGTTTGGAATTTATAGTTCAAAATAATATAGTAATTACTTTAAAATTATTTTAAAAATCCAAATTTTGCCAAAATGTTATATATCCAGCTGCATTACTTTTTTTTTTTTGGCCATTTGGTAGAGTTCCACAACCAGGGAACGAACCCAACCCATGCTCCCTGCAGTGGAAGCATAGAGTCTCAACCACTGGACCACCAGGGAAGCCCCTCTTTATTTTTTTATTCAGATATAATTGACTTATAACACTATGTTAGTTGCAAGTGTGCAGTACAGTCATTCCCGCTTTTTAATACATTACAGTATGATTACTGTAAGTCCAGTTACCATCTGTCACCATACAATGTTATTACAATATCATTGACTGTATATCCTATGGTGTACATCTCACCCTGATGACTTATTTATTTTTTAACTGGAAGCTTGTACCTCTTAATTTCCCTCGTCTGTTTCGCTAATCTCTCCGATCCTTTCCCCTCTGGCAACCTCTTGCCAGCTTTTTCTCTCTGTGTCTGTGAGTCTGTTTCTGTCTTGTTATGCATGTTCATTTGTTTTTAGGGTCTGCACATAAATGAGATTGTATGGTATTTGTCTTTGATTTATTTCACTTAGCATAATACCCTCTAGATGCATCCATGATGTTGCAAATGGCAGAATTTGTTTTGATGGTTGAGTAATATTCCTTGTATTGTGCGTTTGTGTGTGTTTATAGATAGATAGATAATTAGATAGATAGATATTTATATATGGCTTCCCCAGTGACTCAGCAGTAACGAATCTGCCTGCAATACTGGAGATGCGCAGAAAATGTAGGTGCAGTCCCTGATTGGGAAAATTCCCTGGAGTAGAGGACTTCCCTGATGGCTCAGTGGGTAAAGAATCTGCCTGAAATGCAGGAGACAGAAGAAACAGGGCTTTGATCCCTGGGCCAGGAATATCCCCTGGAGAAGGAAATGGCAACCCACTACAGTATTCTTGCCTGGAAAATCCCATGGACAGAGAAACCTGGCAGGCTACAGTTCATAGGGTTGCAGAGAGTATGGTCATTTTAAAAATACTAATTTTTCAAGTCCATGAACTGACATACTTCTCCATTTGTTTGTATTGTTTTCAATTATTTTCATCGGTGTCTTACTGTTTTCAGAGTATAGGTCTTTCACCTCCTAAGATTCCTAGTCATTTTAAGTCTTTTTGATGTAATTGTGAGATTTTTTTCCCTAAATTTCTATCTGATAGTTCTTTATAGGTATATAGAAACACAACCTATTTTTGTGTGTTAATTTTGTATCCTGCAACTGAATTCCTTTATCTAACTCTCATCAGTTCTAATCATTTTTGGTGGTGTCTGTTTGGTTCCTCTCATAGGCTTTTTTTTTCCTGTGTCTGGTTCATGTGTTGCTGCTGCTGCTGCTAAGTCAATTCAGTCGTGTCTGACTCTGTGTGACCCCATAGACGGCAGCCCACCAGGCTCCCCCATCCTTGGGATTCTCCAGGCAAGAACAATGGAGTGGGTTGCCATTTCCTTCTCCAACGCATGAAAGTGAAAAGTGAAAGTGAAATCGCTCAGTCGTGTCCGACTGTTAGCGACCCCATGGACTGTAGCCTACCAGGCTCCTCTGTTCATGGGATTTTCCAGGCAAGAGTACTGGAGTGGGGTGCCATTGCCTTCTTCATCATGTGTTGCATGTCTCATTATTTATTTTGTTACTTGATTCCAGTACTCCGGCCTGGAAAATCCCATGGATGGAGGAGCCTGGGAGGCTGCAGTCCATGGGGTTGCTAAGAGTTGGACACGACTGAGCGACTTCACTTTCACTTTTCACTTTCATGCATTGGAGAAGGAAATGGCAACCCACTCCAGTGTTCTTGCCTGGAGAATCCCAGGGGCGGGGGAGCCTGGTGAGCTGCTGTCTATGGTGTCGCACAGAGACAGACAGGACTGAAGTGACTTAGCAGCAGCAGCAGCAGCAGCCATTTTACATAATACATTGTAGCAATTCTGGATGATGATTTTCCTCCCTACTCTCTGGGGCTGTTCTGGTGGTTGTTAGTATTCATATTTGTTTTGTGACTTCATATTTGTTTAGGCTCCTTGGTATAGTATGTTCCTTGCACCTTTGACTTTGGTGTCAGTCCTTTGAGGACATAACATTGGGCATGTGGCCCATGCCTAGGATAACAGTGATTTTTACCAGGGCTCTCTTTGCCTGTCTTTCTCTGATCTTTCTGATAAGCCATCTGCTTCCTTTGTTATTACACCCTGCTCATAAGGCTTTATTAATCACTCATTGGTTATCGTTTTTAGCATCACCCTACAGCATAAATTGCTCTACAATCTGGTCCAGTTAATTTGGACAGTGATCATTTTTAAGACCAAACTTTAAGGTGTTTTTTTTTTTTTCCTCTCCCCAGAAGGACTCTTTTCAACTGTTTCTTTCCATGCTTATCACTGGAAAATTAGATGGCCAGTGGTTTAGCTTGTCACTCTTAATTAAGAGAAACTGTTATTTTCGAGAGCATCCTTTGGCTTGAACTCATTTCAAGTAAAGAACCTAAAGTAACTCCTTTAGATAAGGCTTCAGAGCTCTCTTCTTAATGGACTGCCTCTTTACCTGGGACATCTCTGAGCCACTACTCTGGGCTCTGGGTGGGCAGTACCCTCTAGTTTTCTAGGCTTGCCTCTTGGAGAATGGAATCTGCTCTAGGAAGGAGCTAGGGTTAGGGCCATAGGGGCCTCAGTAGTCTCAGCATGCTGCACGTAGGGTAGTGCTTCTGTCATATGAATAGGAACTGAGTGGGAAAGGGGCCCTTCAACTATTAGCTGGCATTCACCAGGAATTAGCTATTTTAACTTGCAATTAAAGTAGATGAGGAGTACTGATGGCTTATACCTCTGTGAAATACAGTAACACTTGACTGGGAGCTGAAGGAAAAGGGAACCCCATCTTCTTAGGCCAGACCTGCCTACGGTGGAGCTTTCCTCAAGCTGAATTTGGTGGGTGGAGAAAAGCAGAGGATTGTAACTCAAATGCCTTGTCTTTCACTGTTCTTACTCAGAAAAGTAAAAACTCACTTTATCCTTGAACAATTTTTGTTTCCATTTGCTGTGTGTCCTTAGAACGATTTCTAGAGACTTTTTTTTTCTCAAGTTTTATGCTTATCATTAGCTTTGCTTGTTTCACTGAGGAATGGGTTTGCGGGGCTCTTCACCTTGTTATCTTGAAAATGGAGTTCCTGTAATCTCATTCTTTAAATTTTTGTTTTATTTTATTCCAAGGAAATACGAGGTGAATGTGAGGTGGACAGATATGTTCAGTTGGCTATCCTGATTTAACCCTTTTCATCTCTTTTTGAGACTTCATTTCTTCTTTCCATATTCTTTGTTGCCCAGGTAGGAGACATTGATTTGTGTGTTCTGTTACTGGCATTTAAGAGAACCAGGTCCAGAAACACTCTTAGTAAACCTGATTTCAAATCCAGCCTTCTCTTACTAGTTGTTTGACCTTAACACCATATTGGCTGTTTGAATATCTGCTCCTTCACCTGTAATAAAAGGAAAGAGCACTTACCATGTATTGTCATTAGAGATAATGTAAAATGTTAATCTAGACATCACTTTTAGAAAAAATCAGATTATCTCATCACAATTATAGGAAATATAAGAAAGAATGTGGCAGAATTTAGCTTCATTATCTAATAAGCTTCAAACTACTCTTGAGTTTTAAAAAAATCTATACACAGCAGTTACTGCTTCATTAAAATGTTTCAAAAGAATGCAATCAAACCCATTTTTAATTCTTGATTAATCTCTACAGTGCCTTGAATTCTCATGTAAGATGCATTTAAAAGCTCATGATTGGTAAAAAATAATTTTCTTTTTTATATGAATGTCCTCAGATATTTTGTTGCTGCTTTTGTATAGATTTAGACAAAACAGATGATTTTCAAATTCTAGTACCAGAGGGTTTCATTTCAGAAACTATTACTATTTAATCCCACAGTGACCGATTTCTGTATCTGGAGTGCTGGATTTAACTTAAAGGCTTATAACTTCAGTATTTTCCATAATGTTAAGAAATGCCATGCTGTTGTATTAAAGTTGTACTGATTATTGCCTCATTTATTTGAAATCTGAAAAAATTTACATGTGGATTGTGTGAAAATTTACCTTTGCTATTTTTTTGTATTGAGGTTTTTCTAAATATCATATATGAAACGAGTCGCCAGTCCAGGTTCGATGCACGATACTGGATGCTTGGGGCTGGTGCACTGGGACGACCCAGAGGGATGGTATGGGGAGGCAGGAGGAAGGAAGGTTCAGGATGGGGAACACATGTATACCTGTGGCGGATTCATTTCGATATTTGGCAAAACCAATACAATATTGTAAAGTTTAAAAATAAAATAAAATAAAAAAAATACTAATACAATATGAATACTAATGAAATAAATACAATACTAATGAAGTAAAAAAATAAAAAAATAAAAATAAAAATTTGTCACTGCAAAACCTAGTTGAGAACCCAACAAAAGTATGTAGGCAATTGCTACGTTTAATAAATTGCTATATTTAATAAACATGCTCTTAGTAGAGGGAAGCATTTGATAAGCAGGAATTTGCCACATATTTAGACAAGGGACAAATTATACATTTGTAAAAATATGGAGTATAGGAAAGGTCTTCAGGACCTTGCCTAGCAATACCTTCTTACATTAGTTGTTTGAAAGCTGGGATTTGCCCCATTATACAGGGCAAATTATGTAGTTTTAAAATGGTGTATCAGCAAATCTTTGCAGATTTTTCAAGATCCTTTAGTGATGGAAATTGATAGTTTGTAAAAATTCTAAGAATTCCTCCTTCTTCAACCTTTGAACTTTTTTGATTTCACAAATTTCTATATGTTTCATTCATTCAAACAAAGGGTCCTGTGATGGTTAAGTTTATGTCCATTTGATTAGATGCCAGTAACAAGATATTTGGCCAAACACTAGTCTGGATATTGCTGTAAAGATATATTTTTAGATGTGATGAAGCTATTTTTATATGAAGATATTTTTTAATTCAGTAGGTTACTCTCAATAATGTGAGTGAGCCGTGTCCAAGCAATCAAAGACACTGAAAGAAAACAGACTGTGCAAAGTTCCCTGTGTTATACAGTTTCCTGTCTTTGGGAAAAGAATCTAAAAAAAGCGGATATACTGTGTGTATAAATGATTCACTTGGCTATACAGCAAACACAACAATTTAAATCAACGACATTACATTTTTAAAAAAACAAATCAGATCTCTGAGGAAGAGTTTTGCCTGCTGACTGCCTTTGATCTTGAGCTGAAGTATCAACTCTTCCCTGGGTCTCCAGCATGCTCTGCAAATTTTAGATTTGCTGGTCCTCACCTGAACCAATTCTTTAAAACAAATTTCTCAATCTCTCTCTCTCTTTCTTTAATCTGGAGAGCATTTAGAGTTTATTTTACTCAGTATCTCACCCTCACTATTTTTACCATATTAACATTCCTTACGTACAGCTCTTACCTTAATATTTGTCTTCAGTCTGTTTAACTTTTATTTAAAGATCAAGATCACATACCATAAATAGAAATTAACCACAAAAATTAATTAAATCAAAAGAAAAGAGTAGTATTACATTCTAGAAACTGGGCTTTGTATTGAGGTTTGCGTCCTTCTTTTTTAAAAAAATTAATTTGTTTATTTTAATTGGAGGGTAATTACTTTAATTGGAAGGACTGATGTTGAAGCTGAAACTCCAATACTTTTGCCACCTGATGCGAAGGGCTGACTCATTTGAGAAGACCCTGATGCTGGGAAAGATTGAGGGCAGGAGGAGAAGGGAACGACAGAGGATGAGATGGTTGGATGGCATCACTGACTCAACATACATGGGTTTGGGTGGATTCCAGGAGTTGGTGATGAACAGGAAGGCCTGGCGAACTGCAGTTCTCATGGGGTTGCAAAGAGTCAGACATGACTGAGCAACTGAACTGAATTACTTTAAATACTGTAGTGGTTTTGCCATACATTGACATGAATCAGCCATGGGTGTACATGTGTCCCCCATCCTGAACCCCACTACCACCTCCCTCCCCATTCCATCCCTCTGGGTTGTCCCAGTGCACCGGCTTTGAGTGCCCTGTTTCAGGAATTGAACTTGGACTAGTGATCTGTTTCGCATATGGTAATATACATGTTTCAATGCTGTTCTCTCAAATCATCCCACCCTTGCCTTCTCCCACAGAGTCCAAAAGTCTATTCTTTTTGTCTGTGTCTCTTTTGCTGTCTCGTATATAGGATCATTGTTACCATCTTCCATATATATGCATTAATATACCGTATTGGTGTTTTTATTTCCGACTTACTTCAGTCTGTTTAATAGGCTCCAGTTTCATCCATCTCATTAGAACTGACTCAAATGTGTTCTTTTTAGGAGCTGAGTCCATTGTGTATATTTACCACAGCTTTCTTATCCATTCGTCTGCCAGTGGACATCTAGGTTGCTTCCATGTCCTACCTATTGTAAACAGTGTTGCCATGAACATTGGGGTATGTGTTCAATTCTGGTTTCCTCGGTATGTATGCCCAGCAGTGGGATTGCTGGGTCATATGGCAGCTCTATTTCCAGTTTTTTAAGTAATCTCCACACTGTTCTCCATAGCGGCTGCACTAGTTTGCATTCCCACTAACTGTGTAAGAGGGTTCCCTTTTCTCCACACTCTCTCCAGCATTTATTGTTTGTAGATTTTTAGATAGCAGCCATTCTGACTGGCATGAGATGGTACCTTATTATGGTTTTGATTTGCATTTCTCTGATAATGAGTGATGTTGAGCATCTTTTCATGTGTTTGTTAGCCATCTGTGTGTCTTTTTTGGAGAAATGTCTGTTTAGTTCTTTGGCCCATTTTTTGATTGGGTCATTTATTTTTCTGGTATTGAGCTGCATGAGCTGCTTGTGTATTTTTGAGATTAATTCTTTGTCAGTTGCTTCGTTTGCTATTATTTTCTCCCATTCTGAAGGCTGTCTTTTCACCTTGCTTATAATTTTCTCCATTGTGCTAAAGCTTTTAATTTTAATTAGGTCCCATTTGTTTATTTTTGCTTTTATTTCCTTTACTCTGGGAGGTGGGTCATAGAGGATCCTGCTGTGATTTATGTCATAGAGTGTTTTGCCTATGTTTTCCTCTAGGAGTCAATCTCTTTTTCTTTCTCAGTATCTTTTTGTCTCTCTCTCTCTCTCCCCCTCCCTCCTCTCTCTCTCACACACACACATACACACATACCCCTAATAGGTTTTGTTTCTCTGGAGAACCTTTACTAATACAATCACAAGCCTTTTGCTAGAAATCTTGATATGTTTCAACCTTCTCTTTGTCCAATAAACTCTTATTAACACACAGATTACTGAACTTCACTTCCTCCCTGATAGAATTTTTGGTTCAATATATTCAAAGAAGGACTTCCCAAATTTGCCTTTAATTTCTAATGAGTTTCCCTGTTATGCTGACCCTGCTAATTTAAAGACCACACTTGAGAACATCTCTAGATCATAGTGTAAAATATGGGGAAGCAATGAAGGAGCTGCATTATACTAGGGGAAAAAAAAATCACTAAATAAATCATTTAGCATGGCCACTTTCTTGGATCTTTTGATTTGGATCTACTGCAATTTTCATCCATATTCCTGTACCTCAGATTTCTTATTAGTAACATAAAGACTTTAGATCGAATTATATTTGATGTTCCTCCTTATTACAATTTATAAAATTTTATAAAAACTATTTATTGTGAGAATTAAAGAAAAACAAGGAAATTCTGGAAGTATCTTCTAACAATGAGAAATGATTTGACAGCAGGTAACTGTGAACTTTGTAACTGTGATTTGAATAAATTGTTTTCTCACGTGAAAAATGTCTGAAAGTAGATGAGTATTATTGTTTTCATGATTGAAATTTGAGTTCTCCAGAGCAGAGTTTGAGATGAAATTTGGGTTATAAAATCCCCACATTTTATAATGTGGGGATCAACACCTAAGGGGAAAAAATGGGAGCAAACAGGATTGGGCAGATAAAGCCTGAAATGTTTGTGCCCCCAAAAATCTCAGCCATTCTCATAGAACACTGCCTAGAAAAGGGTCTTGTGTTAGCCTGGAAGAGCTGGATCTGTCTTAGGTTGTGAACTCCATCTCACTCTGTGACTGGAAGAGTGTGACCTCAGCCAGACAGCTTTCAGCAGCTGAATTAGTCCCTGAAAAGTTGATGTTTGGTTCCTGTCTACTGATTCTGGGGCTTCCCAGGTGACACTAGTGATAAAGAATCCACTTGCCAATGCAAGAGACAGAGAGATTTGGGTTTGATCCCTGGGTCAGGACTATCTCCTGGAGGAGGGCATGGCAACCCACTCCAGTATTCTTGCCTGGAGCATCCCATGGACAGAGGAGCCTGGAGGGCTACAGTCCATGGTGTTGCAAAGAGTTAGAAGTGAATGAAGCGACTTAGCAGCATGCACTGCTGATTCCACTTTCCACACCTAGCAGCCAGTTCTTCCTTGAAGTGGGTAATGGGCGGTACATCGTTTGTCTACCTCAAATATCAACACAAGTCCTCTCTGGCTTTCTTTGCCTTCCTCTCATTCAGAAAATGGCTCCTGCAGTAGCAAGTATTACATGTAATTCAGAGCACCAAGGGAGAGGAGAAGCACTGATGTCCATCTCTTTTATCAGGAAATAAAAAGGTTTCCTAGAAACCATTGAGCATATTTTGCTTATGCTTCACTTACCAGAAAGTAATCACATGACTAGATCTGTAGAGGTTGGAAAGGTGAATACTTTCTGTCTTTAGTGTCTACAATGGAGCAATGAACGGGAAAGATGATTGGATGCGGGAGTCCAAGAATTTCTTTGTCACTCATTTTGCTAATCACCTAAAATATCTACCAGTTACTTTTCTAGGTACAATGTGTTAAATCCCATGAAGATGTGCAAAATCAGTACTGTTATTCCCAATCCCCAGAGAAAAGCCTGAAAACTAATTTTTTTTCTTTCTCTCTTTCGTTTTTTTTTTTTTTTAAACATTTTCCTCAGTCATTGTCCTGACACCAAGAATTAAAAATTTTAGGCTTTAGAAAATTTATTGGAGCAGCAAGCAAGGAAGTTTGCTGGTATTGTATGTAGAGTGCAGTTTTACTAAGAACATGTTCATGTTCCTATTTTAGAAAAATAGCATTTACTAAACTTAGTATTTTTATTTTTCCTTTAGGATCCGAATAAGTTTTCTTATCTATCCTGAGAAAATATAGGCAGGTACCTCACAAATGTGGCATGAACTGAAGGTTTCAGGGGCTGTAATTTATATCAAAGCCAAACCAACAGGACTCCTGTCATCTCCTTTCCAAAGCAATATTATCCCAATGGATGTGCTATTTCACTGTAAACCAAGGAGTTCATGCTCAAATATGCAGGTGCCAGCTTACAACTGAACATAAAATGTCTTAAGGAAGCAAGAAAGTAGGTGGAAAAGAAGCTCTACAAATCTCAGGAATCCCTCCTGTTCTTAAGTAGCAGACATTGTGCTAATCAATGAAGATGAGTAATGACCGAGTGAATTACAATAATGCAGATTGTCAAGTGGATACATCATAACTGAAAATAAGGACCATGCTTTCATAATTGCTGAAGTGGATAGGAAGGAGGAGGAATCTAATTATCTTATTTCTATAGCTTGTCTGATTGAAATTTGGCTATATTCAAACTCACTTTCCTGTAAATATATTTCTAGGTCAATTTTGACCTGCATTTGAATTTTTTTTTCCTGAAAACATGTAGGGATTGTATAGAACAGCAGAATAATGTCAGAATTGTAACATCAAAATTATTGCAATAAGGACTATGTTTCTAATAGCAGTATGTATATAACTTCTCAAAATAATTTAGATAGCTCTCTTTTATGGGGTGCTTTTAGAAATTGTTAGAAAAGTGAATACTTTGATATTCTAGAAAAGAATATACTGTTTTCCTAATGAAATTGTAAAATGTCTCTCTGCAACTTTAACAACCAAAATAGACCAATCAATTAGCAGCTTTGAACAAACTGACTTCCAGGAGGGCAAAATAAGCAGTGAATTTAAAAACTTGTTATTTTAAATAAAAACAGTAGAAGACTCTAAAAATGATGAAACAATCAGCTGCTAAAGCTAATTTGACTGAGTCTCAACTAGGCATGACACATTTTACACACATTATCTCATGTATAAAAGAAATATGGAAGCTATGAATATATTATTAAAAAACTAGCTATTTATGAATAACTTTCCACACAATATTATTTATCCTTTTAAGCCATTCCTTGACTGTTTTTTTTATTATTTCTCAATAAAAATTCCAAAGAGGCAATTTAATCACTTACAGAAAGATTTCAAACATACATTCTCTTGGTGTTATTTCTTTAGGGAATAGTGTTCTCTTCTTTCAATATTGATTTATGTGTTAATTTTTTTTATGCCATGGAACATCAATGGATATATCATTCAAGGGGCTGTATCTCTAAATTATATTAGAATAGAATTTATCTACTTTCATAATTAAAGTTCCAGGAGATATTTTTCACAGGAATAGAAATATAATTTTTAATATCCATCTTAATGCTACTACAAATAATTGCATTATTTTCCTAATGAACTACTATCACCAAGCCTCCATGTTCAAAGAACTATATTAATTTTGACAGTATTAATTTTGTGTACATATTTCACTCGGGTAATTTTCTAAATAGGGGATACATTTACTCAATATGGAAAATATGTTTTGAGTGTTGTTTTTAAGGTACAGTTTTAAATTTGATAATTAATAAGATGGAAACAATTGATTATATTTAATGTTTAGCAACATCCCTCTCCCCTACTATAGATAATTGGGGAGCAGCAAGATGGCTGAACATCTAAATTTCTTATTTTTTTTTATTTCTTCAGATTTCCCAAAGGTATATATTAAAATACAGAAATGAGAAGTTTACAGCCACAAACACATGCAGAACTCAAGATAAGTTCATGTGAAAGGAATTAATGGCAGCGTAACCAGAGTGGTAATGTTAAATATTTCTGCAATGTGAGAGGCAGCATATTGTTATCACGGGGGCACAGACTTGGAGCAAGACTACCTGAGACAAAACTAGGCTGCACTCACCATCTGCATGCCTGTGGGCAAGTTGGTGCCTCTCTATCAATGTGGGACATTACCATAATAGACTTAATATACTACTGACTTAAAGCATTAACATAACTTTCCAAGGGACCTATTTTATTAATAAGAGCCCGGATTAAACCCAAAGACAGTTGAGTTTGAATAATAAAGCCTGGTTAAATATTTCAAAGTATGAAAATAATTTTAAATTTTATGATATTAATGAATGCATAGTAATTTATGTATTTGAATCTCTTGTTTCTATTCTTCAAAATTTATCTCTTATTTTTCCATCTCTTCTCTCTTTTAGCTATAATCTGACATGGAGGCAGGGCAAAAAGGAAAACGCACACTCCTAGAACATTTCTTAGAAATAGAAGTCCTGTGAACATCATAAATAACTTTTAAAATTAGAATATTAAGAAAAATATCAACCACAAAAACCAGAAGCTAGTCCCATTCTGTTTTTATTTCCTTCCTAAGGTAAAAATCAGAAATATTAGACTTATATACAAAATATATATAAAATGAAAGATCAGATGCATCCTTTCATTTTCTTCTGCCCTTCTGTTTGCATTCCGCTTACACACAATACTGTTTATTAAACTAAGAAGATGTTTTGTCAGCTTTTATTTTTCACCAACCACTCTCAATTAGCCTGTGACACAACTAAAAGCACTGTCAGATGATATTAAAGATAGGCAACGTTCCAAATGAACATAAACTGAATAATTTAATTATCTGCCACCAGTATTGTCAGTGTGCCTCTGTTGTGAGTTTCCGTTCCACAGAAACAGCTGCCTATCCAATTATTTCTATCTGTGGAATCTCAAGATGCAGTTTCCTAATAACGTAGTTACTGGACAACCGAAATATATTCCCTGGTTTATGAATGAACACTCAAAGAGAGTATTCAGTTAATCATGGAGGGATTTAAGTAAAATCAGTTTGTTTTAGAAAATGATTTAATGCTGAAGGGTTGTTTAGAAAATGATTTAATGTTGAAGGCAGGGGCTCAGGTTAGCTTTAACAAAGTGTACATATCTATTTGCTTCCTCTTATAGAAATGAGAGAAACAAAGATAAATAGATGTATTAACTGTAAAAGTCTATGGCTCAAGGAAGGGAGTTATTATTTGTGCTGGGGAAATGAAACGGTTTTTACACTAAAACCTATACTTCTATGTATGAGTATATACATACATATGTATAAAATCACAGCACTATATAATTACAACTTCACTGTGGGAATTAGTTGTAAAAATATGGGGTCTTAGATATCCTGAGATTGGCACTGAGAAAATAATATTCTAAAGAAGAGATGATTATAAAATATACTGTTTGATCTTATTGTGGAAAAACTAGTGTTGGGGTGGGAGAAACTATAAGTGGTTTTAAACATTTTACATAGTTTGACATGTTTATACCCTCAAGACTGCCACAAACAGTGACTTTATAAATCTTTTTTGGTCTTAATATTTCTGTTCCGACAGATCAGTGAGCATGAGGGGTGAAGAGAGTAATGAAACTTCAAATACCTATGTCATCTTTAGTAGACTTTCTATTCTATTATCTTCTGCATTTAGCAAGAGGTTACTTACAGATGTAGAAAACACTTATTTTCTCTGAGACTCAATTAATTATTTTGCTCAGTAATTAGGTTTGATTAGATGTTCTCTTAGTACCTTTATATTTAAACTTTGTGATTAAAACACAAAATAGAAAATAACCACAGATCCAGAATATTTTAGAGACACACTTACAGATATCAATACTAAAAATTACTTGAAGAGATAAAAAGGGAGAGAAAAGCCAAAATCTGTGCACAGGGAAGTCTTGGGGGTATGAATGAAAAAGTAATTGCTGTTGTATTCTCCTTTTCTTATATTCAAATTAGTAAGACATAAATATATTTCAGGGGGTTTCAAACTGACTGGAACTTAAATAATATCCATATAGAATCATTCATGTTATGGATGAGAAAACCATAACTTTGAGAGGATTAAAAAGATTAAAGCATGGGTATTATCACTAATCTTTTCATTAATTCATTTATCACTCATTTAAATAAACACTATTGCATAGAACACTTTGTTAAGCACTAGAGAACAAATACAAATATGCCATTGACCCTGCCTTTGAGAATATTTTATGTTCTTGGAAGGAAAAGCAAATTTCCTTCAGCAAATGTCTCATAATTAAAGACAAAGTTGTTCATAGTTAAAAATGTTCTTTGATTTAAATATGTGTGTGTATATATATATATTAATATGAGAGATCATTGTAAGTTCATCAATTTTAGAAAGAAGGAAAGTAGTATAAAATGTTCCAACAAAGAATAGTCCAGTCCCAGATGGCTTTAATAATGAATTATCTCTAACATTTAAGGAAATAAATGCCAATTCTATTCAAACTCTTTCAGGAAAATAGAAGAGGAAATAATTTCCAACTTATTTCATGAGGTCACTATTAACCTAATATCAAAGCTCAACAAATACATTTCAAGAAGTAAATGTTATAGACCAATACTTTTTATAAGGATGCACACAAAAATCCTCAATAAAATATTAGCAAAATCAAATCCAGTAACATGTATAAAGTCCAGTAATCATTACTAAGTTGGACTCACCTCAATAATGTAAGATTAGTTTGACATTTAAAATCAATCAGTGTAATTCACCGTATTCACAATATAAAGAAGAAAAAATATGACCATTTCAATAGATGCAGAAGTATATTTGAAAAAATTCAGCACCAAGTCATTTTTAAGACTTTAACCCACATGCAAAAAGAGAACTTCCACAAACTTCTAAGGGCCATCTATGGGAAATCTGCAGCTAGCCTCATAATTAAGGGTGAATATTTGGTATTTTCTCTCTAGGATTAGGAATAAAGCAAGGATGCCTGCCCTCCCTGTTACCATTCAACTTTAATACTGGAGGTCCTAGGTATTACAATAATGAAATGAATATCAAAAAGGCATAATGGTCAACAAAAATTATGTAATAAAAGTTCATATTTCAGTAAAACATTATTGTTTACATAGGAAATCCTCAAGGACTTAACAAAATAGCTACTAAAAGTAATGTGTTAATTTATCAAAGTGGTACAAGGTTAATGTATAAAACTTTTGCATTGTGCATCGAACCTGGACTGGCGACTCGTTTCATACATGATATTATATATGTTTCAATGCCATTCTCCCATATCTCCCCACCCTCTCCCTCTCCCACAGAGCTTGGGGCTGGTGCACTGGGATGACCCAGAGGGAGAGTATGGGGAGGGAGGAGGGAGGAGGGTTCAGGATGGGGAACACAGGTATACCTGTGGCGGATTCATTTAGATATTTGGCAAAACTAGTACAATATTGTAAAGTTTAAAAATAAAATAAAATTTAAAAAAAAAACAACAAAGAATGCCTACTCAAAAAAAAAAAAACAAAAAACTTTTGCATTGTTATATAACAAAGAAAAACAATTGGAAAATTAAATATTCTGTTTAAAATAGTGCAAAAATATAATGCAACAAGTAATTGATTTAATAAAATATAAGCAAAGCTATACACACTAAAAACTATAACGTATTACTGATAGAAAATAAAGAAGACCTAAATAAAGATATTCACTATGTTCATGGATTGGAGGAGTTAGCATTGTTAACATGTTAATTTTCTTTAAATCCATCCATAGAACTAACCCAATCTCAATCAAAATCTTAGCATTTTTTGGTAGCAATTAATAAGTTGATTTGAAAATTTATGAAAGTGCAAGTGTTTCATAAGAACCAAAGTCACTTTTAAAAAGAACAAAGAAGACATACCTTACCTGACTTTAAGACTTGCTATGAAGCTCCAATACCATGGTCACCTGATGCAAAGAGCTGACTTATTGGAAAAGACCCTAATGCTGGGAAAGAATGAAGGCAAGAGGAGAAGGGTGTGACAGAGGATTAGGTGGTTGGATGGCATCACTGACTCAATGAATGTGAGTTTGAGCAAACTCTGGAAACAGTGAAAGACAGGGAAGCCTGGCATGGTGCAGTTCATGGTGTGGCAAAGAGTAGACATGACTTAGCAACTGAACAACAATAAATGAAGCTACAATAATCAAGACAGAATGGCCCTGATGAAATGATAGACATATCAAATGGTTAACAGAACAGAATAGTGACTCCAGAAGAAAATCTGTGCATATATGATCAGTTGATATTTGTCAGTGGTCCCAAAGCAATTCAATGACTGGAAAAAAAAATCTGTAATAATAGTGTTGGAACCACTGGATATCCCTGAAGAAAAAGAAAACATTAAACCATGTCATATATAATACACAAAAGTTCTCTTGAAATGCCTCACAGTTATAGTGGTAAAAATATAAAACTTCAAGCAGGGAAAATCTTTGAAAATTTCTGTTAGCTATTGTTCTCTTAGATAGAACATAAAAGGCATGAACCACAAAGAAAAAATGAAAAATTCAACTTCATGAAAATTAAGACAGTTACCTTTTCAAAAGACACCTTAAGATAATAAAAGAGCAACCCATATAAATGTGAAAATATATGCAGCAATAAGTAATTAGTGATTCACCATAGTGCCAAAAACAAAATTTGAATAAATATATGGTTGAGCAATAATAAAGATTTATAACTTAATAATGAGAACAAGTAAGCCAATTATAATGGCCAAAAAGGTTTGAACAGATTTCAAAATAGAAAATTTTTGGCAAATAGACTCATGAAAATATACTTAATAAAATCATAAGGGAAGTATAACTCATAATGAGTTATCACTATCTATTCATTAAAGTGGCTAAAATAAATAATATTGACAATACCAAGTGTTGGGATGGGTGTGAACAACATATATAACTTTTCAAAATGTAGAAGTAAATAGCCATAAAACTTTAGAAGTTTCTTAAAATATTAAATATCTATGTGCCTTATGACAGCACTGTTGCACGCCTAAGAATTTTCCCAAGTGAAGTGAAAAGGTATTTCTCTATAGATTTTTATGTGAATATTCATATCAGTTTTATTCACAATAGACAAAAGTCCTAAGCACAAAGATTCTGTGTTAACAGCACAATAGGGGAAAGGGGCCTTTCTTTCTTCATCTTGTTCACCATCAGATGGCTGAGCAGCCCTTATACCTTGGTGTTTGAGAACATTTACTCCTGGGGCATTCTGTTTGGAAACTGACCAGATATATCTTGGATGATATCATGATGTGGCAGGTACAGGTGGGGGTTTTGCTAGTTCAGAGCAGCAAAATGACCCACCACCGAAGTAGAAAACATCTGCAAACAGGATGAAATATTGTGAAATAGTGGCCTGAGTGGCATGTTGCAATGAGAGCCTTTGACAAGTTAATTGGAGGAGACGAGCTGAGGTCAGAGAAGCAAAGAGCAGAAGCAGGTCCAAGTTGGATTGATTAGATGTAGAGATGGCATGTGCAGCATACCTTAAAAGAGGATTGAAACCCTCCTTATCAGGGCAATGGGGAATCAGATTAGTACATTAACAATAATATCAATATTTTACTCTAGTAGATAAATTTGGGAAACTTTATGTTAATTAAACATACAAGAGGATTCCTAGCAATAGTCACAAAAATTAGGATGCCAGACAGAAATATATGCATCTTGTCTCTCAGTGAAGGTCTTGTAAAGTTGGGATACCAGATGTAGGGTTCAAACCCTTCTTTCTTCAGGAAGAAGATTTAGATTCTAAGTTCCCTCATGATTGTGGGTCGTTATGCTAGGGGTGGGTTTTATGGCAAAATTGAGTCCCAGCCTCTCCTATCTGTTTCAGCGTGATTTTCTTCTCATTTGCCTTGTGTGTAGTTGTCACTTAGCCAGTCTTTATTTATTTATTTATTTTTTTAACAGGAAATGGTTCCATATTGTAGCTGTAGAGTCAGTGTGTCTGTGGGAGAAGTAAGTTCAGGATCTTCCTATATCACCTCTTGAACTGAAACCTCCTTTCCAACCTCTGCAGCCCTACCTATGCATCATCTGACTTTGGTGGCCATTGAGGTTTAAGCTTGCTCGTGGTTCTTTCCCCCAGGACAGGGACCAACAGAGAAAAAGTCCTTAAACAGCTACTACGACCAGGACACAGCAAAAGTAATAGACCCAGGAGCTCAGTCTTTCTGTGAAGGAGGCCTATTAGCTAATCATGATGACTGCAGCCTGAGGGGCAGGCTTCTAATTAAACATGTATCTAATGGCAGACTGTGGTTCTTTCCAGAGACTGAAGTGGGGGGGTGCTGTCTTTACACTCATCCTCTGTCATGCTCCAGAACACCAGTGTTTCCTGAAGGGGAGCTTTATATGCATCTGACGCCTGGTTTGTAGCTCTAGCATCCTATTTCATATAGCTGACACTCAGAGGACACCTCTTGATCACCTGACTCTGATGACCAGACGGACTAAAATTCTTGGATTCCAGAGGCTGTGGCAATCAGAGAAACAATTATTGGTTGGCTACCACCCCAGGGCAGTGCACCACACAGACAGTGGATGGAGACAAACCACCACATCCTTTTGTGAGGAAGGCCTCCGCTTGTCCTAGTGCTTTGGCCTGAGGAGCAGGCTTCAGATTTAGCATACACTTAGTGGCTAGTCACGGCTATGGTTTTTCCAGTGGTCGTGCATGGATGTGAGAGTTGGACTGGGAAGAAAACTGAGCACCAAAGAATTGATACTTTTGAACTGTGGTGTTGGAGAAGACTCTTGAGAGTCCCTTGGACTGCAAAGAGATCCAACCAGTCCATTCTAAAGGAGATCAGTCCTGAGTGTTCTTTGGAAGGACTGATGCTAAAGCTGAAACTCCAGTACTTTGGCCACCTCATGCGAAAAGTTGACTTATTGGAAAAGACTGTGATGCTGGGAGGGATTGGGGGCAGGAGGAGAAGGGGACGACAGAGGATGAGATGGCTGGATGGCATCACCAACTCGATGGACATGAGTCTGAGTGAACTCCGGGAGTTGGTGATGGACAGGGAGGCCTGGTGTGCTGTGATTCATGGGGTTGCAAAGAGTCGGACACGACTGAATGACTGAACTGAACTGAACTGAGTGGCCTATAGAGCTTCTCTAAAAGGAATACAGACTGTAGATACTATCTCTTTCTGCCTTGCTCCAGCCTACTGATATCTCGAAGAAAAGCATTTATACTCACTTTGAGCCCCCATTTTTTTTTTTTTTTTGACTGCTGTCAAGGGATCATCTCTAGATTATCTGTCTGGTGGCCAGTAAGATTTACACTTGTGGTATTATTAAAGTGTATATATTTGCATAATTTTAAAAGCTGCTTCCTGAGGTCTGATTCAGCTTGACTTTAGGTGCTGATACTCTTTCTTTTGGGACACTGACAGTTCTTGGTACATCATTTACTGGGAGCTGTTAACAATATAATAGGGCACTTGGACAAGAACAGAGATTCAAAAGATGGCAGATACTTGAGGTACGTTAAACAAGAAGGTTCATTTCCTATATGAGGTCATTGCCTCAGGACTGGGGGAAGTAGTTGTTTTATCTACTGCGTAGAAATTAAGACATGGTGTCAGCTATAATGAAGGAACAGAGGAATATGTGGCAAATGAGAAATAAAAGGAAACATCAGAAAAAAAATTAATGAAATGGAGATAAGTAACTGATAACTAATTTGAAGTAATGGTCATTAAGATGCTTACTGAACAAGGGAGAAGAATGTATGAACACAATGAGAACTGCAATAAAGGTTTGGGCAGTATGCTGCAGGACACAATAATGGAGCTGAAAAATACACTAGAGAGATTCAACAGCAGATTAGAAGAAGCAGAGGAAAGGATCAGTCAAGTCACAGGCAAAGCAGTAGAACTCACTCAATCAGAGTAGCTCAAAAGGGAAAAAAAATATGAAAAAAGTACAGATGGTCTGTGGGACTTATGGGAGAACATCAATCAACTAACATTCACATTACTGTATAGGTTCCCAAAAGAAGAGAGAGAGAAATGGGCAGAAATCTTACTAGAACACTTTCTAACACCATACACAAAAATAAACTCAAAATGGATTAAAGATCTAAACGTAAGACCAGAAACTATAAGACTCTGAGAGGAGAACATAGGCAAAACACTCTCCGACATAAATCACAGCAGGATCCTCTATGACCCACCTTCCAGAATATTGGAAATAAAAGCAAAAATAAACAAATGGGACCTAATTAAAATTAAAAGCTTCTGCACAACAAAATAAGCTATAAGCAAGGTGAAAAGACAGCCTTCAGAATGGGAGAAAATAATAGCAAATGAAGCAACTGACAACTAATCTCAAAAATATACAAGCAACTCCTGCAGCTCAATTCCAGAAAGATAAATGACCCAATCAAAAAATGGGCCAAAGAGCTAAATAGACATTTCTCCAAAGAAGACGTACAGATGGCTAACAAACACATGAAAAGATGCTCAACATCACTCATTATCAGAGAAATGCAAATCAAAACCACAATGAGGTACCATTTCACGCCAGTCAGAATGGTTGCGATCCAAAAGTCTACAAGCAATAAATGCTGGAGAGGATGTGGAGAAAAGGGAACCCTCTTAGACTGTTGGTGGGAATGCAAACTAGTTCAGCCACTATGGAGAACAGTGTGGAGATTCCTTAAAAAACTGGTAATAGAAGTGCCATATGACCCAGTAATCTCACTGCTGGGCATACACACCAAGGAAACCAGAATTGAAAGAGACACGTGTACCCCAATGTTCATCACAGCACTGTTTATAATAGCCAGGACATGGAAGCAACCAGATGTCCATCAGCAAATGAGTGGATAAGAAAGCTGTGGTACATATACACAATGGAATATTACTTAGCCATTAAAAAGAATACATTTGAATCAATTCTAATGAGGTGGATGAAACTGGAACCTATTATACAGAGTGAAGTAAGCCAGAAAGAAAAACACCAATACAGTATACTAACACATATATATGGAATTTAGAAAGATGGTAACGATAACCCTGTATGAGAGACAGCAAAAGAGACACTGATGTATAGAACAGTCTTTTGGACTCTGTGGGAGAGGGAGAGGGTGGGATGATTTGGGAGAATGGCATTGAAACATGTATAAAATCATATAAGAAATGAATCGCCAGTCCAGGTTTGATGCAGGATACAGGAAGCTTGGGGCTGGTGCACTGGGATTACCCAGAGTGATGGTATGGGGAGGGAGGTGGGAGGGGGGATCAGGATGGGGAACATGTGTACACCCATGGCAGATTCATGTTGATGTATGACAAAACCAATACAATATTGTAAAGTAATTAGCCTCTAATTAAAATAAATAAATTTCAATTAAAAAAAAAAAATAATGGCTGAAAACTTACCTAACTTGGGAAAGGATACAGACCTCCAACTACAAGAGTCAAAGAGAGTTCCAAAGATGAACCCAAAGTGACTTACACCAAAACATGTTATAATTAATACACTAAGAATTAAAGACAAGGAAAGAATATGGAAGAAGAGAAAAACAGCATAGAAGAACACCCCCTTAAGACTATTGGCAGATTTTTCAGCACAAATTTTGCAGGCCAGAAGGGAGTGGCACAGTATATTCAGAGTGCTGAAAGAAAAAAATGAAATTTCAACTAGGAATACTCTTATCTGCCAAAGTAGTCATTAAGAATTGAAGGTGAAGTAAAGCCTTTTCTAGACAAGCAAAAGCTAAATGAGTTCATCTCCACTAAAATTTCCTTTAAAACAATATTAATAGGACTTTTTAAGTTGAAAGGAAAGGTGATAGTAACAAGACCACATACGAAGGAATATATCTCACTGGAAAGGTAAATATCAAGAAAAAGTAGTGGATTAGTTACTTTAAGGCTAACATGAAGGTTAAGAAGTAAAAAAAAAAGTAACTGTAAAAAAATAACTGTGTTACAATAATTTGTTAAGGAATGCACAGAATAAAAATACTCAAAATGTGACATCAAATGCATAAAATTTAGGGGCAGAAGTAAAAATGTTGAACTTTACAATTAAAGTTGTAAGTTTGGAATTAAACGTAAGTTGTTATCAACTTAAAATAGACTGTTACAGATATAAGGTGTTATGTGTAAGCCTTGAGAGAACCAGGAAACAAAAATCTATGGTAAATACACAAAAGATAGAAAGAAATGCGAGTATAACAGTAAAGAAAGCCATCAAATCACAATGGAAGAGAGCAAGAGAAAAACAAAGGAGTGAGAGGAACTACAAAAACAGCCAGAAAACAAATAGCAAAATGGGAAGAACACATGTATTATTTGCTCAGTTGTGTCCAACTCTTTGTGGCCCCATGGACTGTAGCCCACCAGGCTCCTCTGTCCACGGGATTCTCTAGGCAAGAATACTGGAGTGGGTAGCCATTCCCTTCACTGGGGATCTTCCTGACACTGGGATCGAACCCAAGTCTCCTTCATTGCTGGCAGATTTTTCACCCTCTGAGCCACCAGGGAAGCCCAATAAACACATACCTAGCAATAATTACTTTAAATTTAAATAAACTAAATTCACTAAAAGAAATAAAGTGGCTAAAAAAAAAACACTCATCTCTGCTGCCTTAAAGAGACTCACTTCAGATGTGAAGACATGCAAGACTAAAAGTGAAGGGATAGAAAGAAATATTCCATGTAAATACTAATTAACATCTAAATACATCAAGTAAACATTAACAGACCTAAAGGAAGAGATAGCAACACAATAATAGTAGGGAACTTTAAGACTCCACTAACATCATGGATTGATCATGTAGACAGAAATTATAAGGAAACATAAACTTTAAATGTAACACATTAGAACAGATGGACTTACATATTTACTGGGCTTTACATCCAAAAGCAACAGAATACCCATTTTTCTCAACTGCATAGGAGACAGTTTCTTAGATAATATGGTAGGCCAGAAAACAATTCTTAAATAATTGAAGTGAGTTAAAATCATTAAAAAGAAATCATCTTTTCCAACGACAGTTCCATAAAGCTAGCAATTAATTGCACAAGGAAAACTGTAAAATTTATAAATATATAGAGATAAAATGCTACTGAACAACCAATGGGCCAAAGAAACACTCAAAAAGATACCTTGAAACAGGTGAACATGATAATGTAAAATAACAAATTTCATGGGGGGTAGCACCTACCTCAAGAAATAAGAAAAGTTTCAAACAACAACCTAACTCTGCACCTCAGTGAAATAGAAAAAGAACAAATGAATGCAGTAGTAGAAGTTAGTTAGTAGAAGGAAGTAAATAACAAAGATTAAACAAATAGAGACTCAAAAGACAATCAGTTCAGTTCAGTCGCTCAGTCGTGTCCAACTCTTTGCCACCCCATGGACTGCAGCACACCGATAGAGAAGGTCAATGAAACTAAGAGCTGGTTCAGAGTTTTAATAGCTCTGTGTCAGGATTCTCAGATGTTTGTCTAGATTGCAGAGTTTTGTTTAGTTGTGATTTTTTTTTTCTTTTTTAGTGTGCGTTAGTCAGACTTTCCCAGAAAAACACAACCAATAGGTGATTTTATATATACATATTTAATATACACATATATAGGTATGAAAATATTTATTATAATGTACTGGTGTACATATCTGTGGAGACTGAGAAGTAGTAAGATCTGTTGTTGGCAAGCTGGAGACCCAGAATAGCTTGTGGTGCAGTTTGAAGGCCTGTGTAATGGAGTTCAGGAATCGTGAACTGGTTCACAAATATTTCCTTTGATTTAAACTTTGTTGTGGTTTCTCAAATTTTTTTCAATTTAATTTTTATGATTCTTTTTTATATAAAATTGAGATTCTGAAACTGATTATTCATGTCAAAAATAGCTAGTCTAAAATGATACAGTATTCTAAATATTGCAGTGTAGTGTCATAAGAGGCATGGCACCTGGAAATTATGACTTTCTGAGTAACTCATTCTTGCTCAACATCCAGATAGTTGATTTGGATAACATGCTTATCTAAAAGTATCTTTCTGCAATATGAGGTGATGACATGAGATGATATCCAAGATCCCTTCTAGCTCCAACACTTTTTACTTCTATAAAAAAAAGTAATAATATTTTTATTACAAGCAGGGAATACTGTTGTAAAGAAAAAAAAGGTTATGAAGAAGAATTATTGAAAAATATAGAGAAAGTGAAAATAATTTCTCTTACCACCACTAACAGGATTAAACTGTTGTCCTAATTATACCTTTTGTTTTAACCATTTGTCAAGTGTTATTTCTTGCTGATTTCTCCAATTTCTATTATAAGCCTTCAATACCCTCCAAAGTCTCTCCATCCTAATGAATTCTATGCATTCCTTGGGCATGTTTCACATGTGAACCAAAATTATTGTTCAACTATGAAACTCCTCCCTTAAGTGTTCATCTTTGGGGCCATTCTAGTGGGTTCTATCTCTCCCACTAATCTATTTACTGTCAGGCATCACTGTCATTGCCTCCCTCTGGGTATCAACATTGCTTCTGTCAGTATCCACTGTTTGTGATTTTTGAAGACCTTTGATAAAGTCAGTGTGTGAACCTTATAGAAGCTGGCGGTTTTCCTCTCTCTCTCTGCTTGAGTGTTGTTTTTATCCTCAGGGGTACCAAAAGCCTTAGTGCTTATACTGCAATGTCTTAGAAAACCTTTTGTGAATTAAATGTGTTGGATTTTTATCAGTAACTATTGTCATGTACTCCCACCATAAATACATATACTATTTCAGCTTGTCCTTTGTGATAAATGGGTAGAATGAGAAAGTAAACAAAAATTAGTTACTGTGATAAATGAATGACCATTTGTGCTTGGATTCAAAATTGATTGTGAGGAAAGAGAAGCAAGAGCAGGCCTAGACACAGGAAGCCAAGAATTCATGAGTGTGTAGTGTGCCTGGACTGTGGTGCTTAAGAGGAGGTATGTGGTTGTGCTATAATGTTCTAAACATGTAAGAGAGATCATCCAAGAACTAAATCGAGAAGTTGTCTTAGAGTAATGTGGTCTGTATTCATCTGAAGGAGATGACTAGGGGATGCACAGGTTATTTAATGAATTCATTATTCAGTAACCATTTTTGATGACAAATTGGATGGAAGGTAAAAACATCATATCAGAGTTAAATATGATATAGAAGTATATATAGCTATATAGAATGAAAGGGGCAGAATATGCCATCCCAGATATGACACTTTGGCATATTAATTATTTTGAATTAAAGTTACTTAGGAAACAGCCAGTGCAAGAAAGACATTACAACTCTCCTTTGTCCCTCTGAAGTGAAGTGAAATGAATTTGCTCAGTCGTGTCCGACTCTGTGTGACCCCATGGACTATAGTCTACCAGGCTCCATAGTCCATGAAATTTTTCAGGCAAGAGTACTGGAGTGGGTTGCCATTTACTTCTCCAGGGGATCTTCCTGACCTAGGGATCGAACCCAGGTCTCCTGCATCACAGGCAGATGCTTTACCGTCTAAGCCATCTCCCATGAAATGTACCCTTCCTATGCCGGGAGGGTGGAAGAGGTATCCTTATCACTAGAGGTAGGGTACTAGGAGGGTGGAAAAGGTATCCTTATCACCACAGTTAGAGTGCCAAGGGGTTAGAAGAGGTATCCTTATCACCAGAGTTAAGGAATTCAGGGATGAGAAGCCTATATAAACAGACCTTGTTAGTTCTTCACTAGTTTACTACCCCAAGCCCAAACTCCTTTATCTTATCAGTTCTCCACACATTTACTATTTCTTTGTCTAAAACATTTAAAATCTGCCTGCTTTGATTTGTCTTTGTATGTTATACTTTTATGAGCTCCCATATGTAAAAAAAAATTAAATTTGGTTTATCCTGTTAATCTCTCTGATATCAATTTAATTATTCAGTTCAGTTCAGTTTGGGTCCAACTCTTTGTGACCCCATGAATCACAGGACACCAGGCCTCCATGTCCATCACCAACTCCAAAAGTTTACTCAAACTCTTGTCCATCGAGTCGGTGATGCCATCAAGCCATCTCATCCTCTGTCATCCAATTCTCCTCCTGCCTCCAATCCCTCCCAGCATCAGGGTCTTTTCCAATGACTCAACTCTTCTCATGAGGTGGCCAAAGTATTGGAGTTTCAGCTTTAGCATCAGTCCTTCCAAAGAACACCCAGGACTGATCTCCTTTAGAATGGACTGGTTGGATCTCCTTGCAGTCCAAGGGACTCTCAAGAGTCTTCTCCAACACCACAATTCAAAAGCATCAATTCTTCAGCGCTCAGCTTCTTCACAGTCCAACTCTCACATCCATACATGCCCACTGGAAAAACCATAGCCTTGACTAGACAGACCTTTGTTGGCAAAGCATTGTCTCTACTTTTTAATGTGCTATCTAGGTTGGTCATAACTTTTCTTCCAAGGAGTAAGCGTCTTTTAATTTCATGGCTGCAATCACCATCTGCAGTGATTTTGGAGCCCCCCCAAATAAAGTCTTACACTGTTTCCACTGTTTCCCCATCTATTTCCCATGAAGTGTGGGACCAGATGCCATGATCTTAGTTTTCTGAATGCTGAACTTTAAAACAATTTTTTCACTCACTAGTAATGTAATGCTCAAAATTCTCCAAGCCAGGCTTTAGCAATACGTGAACCGTGAACTTCCAGATGTTCAAGCTGGTTTTAGAAAAGGCAGAGGAACCAGAGATCAAATTGCCAATATCCGCTGGATCATGGAAAAAGCAAGAGAGTTCCAGAAAAACATCTATTTCTGCTTTATTGACTATGCCAAAGCCTTTGACTGTGTGGATCATAATAAAATGTGGAAAATTCTGAAAGAGATGGGAATACCAGACCACCTGACCTGCCCATTGAGAAACCTGTATGCAAGTCAGGAAGCAACAGTTAGAACTGGACATGGAACAACAGACTGGTTCCAAATAGGAAAAGAAATATGTCAAGGCTGTATATTATCACCCTGATTATTTACCTTATATGCAGAGTACATCATGAGAAACGCTGGGCTGGAAGAAGCACAAGCTGGAATCAAGATTGCCAGGAGAAATATCAATAACCTCAGATATGCAGATGACACCACCCTTATGGCAGAAAGTGAAGAGGAACTAAAAAACCTTTTGATTAAAGTGAAAGAGGAGAGGACCAGTAAAAATCCTAGAATGGAGGAAATAAAAGTTTTTCTCCCCTTCAGGAGCTATAAAGGAGGTGGCTACTACTTTTACATCAGAAGGTGAAAAATATTGCAGTTGTTGACATTGGCTTTTTCAGTTCAGTTCAGTTCAGTCGCTCAGTCATGACCGACTGTTTGCGACCCCATGAATCACAGCATGCCAGGCCTCCCTGTCCAGCAACAACTCCTGGAGTTCACCCAGACTCACGTCCATCGAGTCGGTGATGCCATCCAGCCATCTCATCCTCTGTCGTCCCCTTCTCCTCCTGCCCTCAATCCCTCCCAGCATCAGAGTCTTTTCCAATGAGTCAACTCTTCGCATGAGGTGGCCAAAGTACTGGAGTTTCAGCTTTAGCATCATTCCTTCCAAAGAAATCCCAGGGCTGATCTCCTTCAGAATGGACTGGTTGGATCTCCTTGCAGTCCAAGGGATTCTCAAGAGTCTTCTCCAACACCACAATTCAAAAGCATCAATTCTTTGGCGCTCAGCATTCTTCACAGTCCAACTCTTACATCCATACATGACCACAGGAAAAACCATAGCCTTGACTAGATGAACCTTTGTTGGCAAAGTAATGTCTCTGCTTTTGAATATGCTATCTAGGTTGGTCATAACTTTCCTTCCAAGGAGTAAGTGTCTTTTAATTTCATGGCTGCAGTCACCATCTGCAGTGATTTTGGAGCCCCCTCAAAATAAAGTCTGACACTGTTTCCACTGTTTCCCCATCTGTTTCCCATGAAGTAATGGGACCAGATGCCATGATCTTCGTTTTCTGAATGTTGAGTTTTAAGCCAACTTTTTCACTCTCCACTTTCACTTTCATCAAGAGGCTTTTTAGTTCCTCTTCACTTTCTGCCATAAGGGTGGTGTCATCTGCATATCTGAGGTTATTGATATTTCTCCCGGCAATCTTGATTCCAGCTTGTGTTTTTTCCAGTCTAAAGTTTCTCATGATGTACTCTGCAGAGAAGTTAAATAAGCAGGGTGACAATATACAGCCTTGACAAACTCCTTTTCCTATTTGGAACCAGTCTGTTGTTCCATGTCCAGTTCTAACTGTTGCTTCCTGACCTGCATACAAATTTCTCAAGAGGTAGATCAGGTGGTCTGGTATTCCCATCTTTTTCAGAATTTTCCACAGTTTATTGTGATCCACACAGTCAAAGGCTTTGGCATAGTCAATAAAGCAGAAATAGATGTTTTTCTGGAACTCTCTTGCTTTTTCCATGATCCAGCAGATATTGGCAATTTGATCTCTAGTTCCTCTGCCTTTTCTATGTCAACTCCAATAGCTTGGTTTGTGTTCTTTAGCATAAAGGATCAGGGCCTGAGAGTTTTGAAGCAACCACCCATCTCCCATGAAGGAGTGAGCATAAAGGTGACTTGAGTTACATACAATATGTTAAATTCTTATTGTTTCCTGCTTCTGATGACTACAGTTTTATTATTAAGTCAAATGTGTCTTTTTCACTCTCTTTTCTTGGTAGAAATGCATTCCCAATAGGCTTTTAATTTCCTCATGCAAACAACCTTTGAGTCAATCTGAGCCAATTTGTTTTTTTTTTTTTTCAAGTATGTACAAATATTAGTATTGGATTTAGTTGGGTTGCAAGATGGACTATACCCATCAATAAACATGTGTCTAGATAAATTATTCAGCTGCTTTGTGTCTCTTATATCTCACTTGTAAAGTGAGTGAAGAGTAGTATCTGTTTTAAATCTTTAACTCACTTCTTATCACAAAATGTCTGAAGTAGATTAAAATTTATGTACGTGCTAAGTTAATGACATGATAGAAGTAGAAAAATTGAGAACAGGTGTTATTAATATAAGTAAAATAGTAAAGCTAAAATATTGTTTGAAAGCATAAGTAATCATCAATATTAATTTTGTTATGAGCTGTCATCATCTTAGTTAAATAGGGGGACACAGTGAATTACAGAGTTTGCAATATCAAAATTAAGTTTGAGCCCTTTTTCTACTCAGAAAGCCACAAGAGGAGGATGTTGCTCCCCATTAAGTACAAAGCCATATAAATTATAAAATTAAAACTTTTAAAAAAACTCACTAGAGATGTTTTTTATAAGGCTGAAGTGGTAAGGCAAGCAGATGAACTGAATTCCAAAGGGTAACAAGCAGAGGAGGAGATAGAGCATATACTGAATGTTACATCTCTGGCAGATTGTGGGAGGAGGAAATGTTAGGCATGAACACAAGTACAAGCATGCACACCTGTGCATGCAGGCCTGCAGGTGGGAACTGGCTCATGCTGGGGACAGGACTAGTTCTTATGTATTGGGATCTTTTCTTATGCAAAGTAAAATCTGACTTATCCTAGGAGGAAAGGAGAAAAGCCTTTAACCCTATGGGCCCAGAACAACATCCACTACCACTGGAAAAAGGATAAAAGCAGAAGCTCTCTAGTGCTAATGGAAAAGCTGGAACCTCCCCAGTACCTCTGACTCCAGAAAATCTTGGCAGCTGTTTGTTTCTCCATCCGTTTTGTGCTGATACTCAAGAAAGGGTGGGTAACTCACTAGTATTGAGGATCCTTCATTGATTCAAAGCAAAGATTACCTACTGCTGTTCATTATTAAGCAATAAGTTAATCGGTAGAATTAGATCAGAGACTGAGGGTCCATACAGGGGATGTGAAGTAATTACAATTAATATATTGAAAGATATATTAGTAGAAAAAGTGAATGGAAGAGTAAGGATTTCATGAAAGAAAGAAAAAAGAAATCAGTCACAGAAGTGCTTGAAATTAAAACCAACTAATCAAATAAAAAAGAAAGCACTGAATTAGAGAGTGTGTAGTCCATATTCTCTGAAGATAAATGCTATTAGCGACATAATACTAGTGATGGAAGAAGTGTATCAATAGAAATCCCTATGAAAGGAAATGGAGAGTGAGTCGAGGGATGCTGGCCTGGCAGAGCCATCAGACAAAAAGGAAGTATATGATTCTATATGAAAGAGAATGGAAAGGAAGGAAGGCATGGTTTGTGAAAGTTTCTTCCATATATGGGTTCTAAAGAAACTCTCCAAGGGTACATATGATGACTTATATAAGAATGTTTAAAATGCTTTCTGTTTTTGTAGCAAAGAATTACAGATAACCTTACTGGTTCCAAATAGGAAAAGGAGTACGTCAAGGCTGTATATTGTCACCCTGCTTATTTAACTTATAAGCAGAATACATCACTGGGCTGGAAGAAAAACAAGCTGGAATCAAGATTGCTGGGAGAAATATCAATAACCTCAGATATACAGATGACACCACCCTTATGGCAGAAAGTGAAGAGGAACTAAAAAGCCTCTTGATGAAGGTGAAAGTGGAGAGTGAAAAAGTTGGCTTAAAACTCAACATTCAGAAAACGAAGATCATGGCAGCTGGTCCCATCACTTCATGGGAAATAGATGGGGAAACAGTGGAAAGACTGTCAGACATTATTTTTAGGGCTCCAAAATCACTGCAGATGGTGATTGCAGCCATGAAATTAAAAGACGCTTACTCCTTGGAAGGCAAGTTATGACCAACCTAGATAGCATATTCAAAAGCAGAGACATTACTTTGCCAACAAAGGTCCATCTAGTCAAGGCTATGGTTTTTCCTGTGGTCATGTATGGATGCAAGAGTTGGACTGTGAAGAAAGCTGAGTGCTGAATAATTGATGCTTTTGAACTGTGGTGTTGGAGAAGACTCTTGAGAGTCCCTTGGACTGCAAGGAGATCCAACCCGTCCATTCTGAAGGAGATCAGCCCTGGGATTTCTTTAGAAGGAATGATGCTAAAGCTGAAACTCCAGTACTTTGGCCACCTCATGCGAAGAGCTGACTCATTGGAAAAGACTCTGATACTGGGAGGGATTGGGGGCAGGAGGAGAAGGGGACGACAGAGGATGAGATGGCTGGATGGCATCACTGACTCGATGGACGTGAGTCTGGGTGAACTCCGGGAGTTGGTGATGGACAGGGAGGCCTGGCATGCTGCGATTCATGGGGTCGCAAAGAGTCAGACACGACTGAGAGACTAAACTGAACTGAACTAGGCATCCCTTGCTGTGAAAAATGAGAAATTAAATGCAGTAGGAGCATATAATGGAAGATTTAGCACAGTAAGTAGCACACATGTACATATCTACGTCACAAAACATTGTATATTTCCTAGGACACATTTACAACTAAGCATATTGGCAATGGAATGGGTTGGAAAACTATGTACTCAATATTCTAGAGGTAGGATTGAAATAAGAGAGGATTGTGACTGAAAAAGGATGAGGACAAGGAAATATAAAATTAATTCAAGGACAGCTTTGGACATAATGATGCTGATAATGTGATATGAACTTAATTCTGTATATATGATATATATGAAGTTCTTTTAAAAAGAAAAGAAAGATCTGTATCTTCTTCCTTTAGTTAAACAGCATTTCCTGACTTCTTACTATGAAGGTGCAAGTATTGGTATGTGTACTTTTCCCTATACCTTCAACTTCAATAATCCAGACCTTTTATCTACACCTAATCTATACCTAAAAAGATAAACTAATTTTATCTTTTTAGCATTGGTTAATCCCTTTAGCATCTATATTTTAGTCTTCTATATTTTGTCTACCAGTTGATTCTAAAAAATAACAATAAAGGAGTTTTTTAATCATCGTGACTATGTGAATAGTATGCATTGCGAAGCCAAATGGTGTCCTGGAATTACACCTTCTACTCTAATTGTTGAGTGTTAACAATTACCAAACCACTAAAATGGGAGTGTCCCTTGGATCTGCATCAGATAGTTCAACTTTTCTTACTTAGCATCAACTATGCAATACCCGTAGCCATTTTTATTTGCATCATATGTGGATGATACTGTTTTTTGGAGGGAAGTGACTGCTAGTTTTTTTATAATTTTTAATTTGTTGAGAATAAGGACAATACGCTGTCTACTAATCCAGTAGTATCATCCATTTCTCAATTAGTTATCGGTTATGTGGAGTCTAGTCAAATGTTCTTCATAATATTCTTCTTATTGCTTATTGTTTTTTCAACTTCACTTGGAAAAAAGTTTAAAAAGTAGAAAAATCATGGAAAATACTAGATACAAAAGCAAAATTGAACAGTAAAAAGAGAAATTAAACCCATATGAATTTATTTCTGAATTTGCATTTAGTAATTAAATCTGATTAGGAAATAATTTATTCTGATGCTGTGAAATAGCTTATTTTAT
This sequence comes from Bos indicus, assembly GCF_029378745.1. Lineage (NCBI taxonomy): Eukaryota > Metazoa > Chordata > Mammalia > Artiodactyla > Bovidae > Bos > Bos indicus. The sequence goes on from NC_091765.1 coordinate 28,441,832, forward strand.
AATTAGTGATTTGAAAAACAGCATCTACTGTGTGCTTACTACCTGATTTGTATATGCTAAAAGTTTTACATTCCTCAACTCATTTTTCACGACACTTATAGTTGTGCAGTTTAATCATTATTTCCATTAGATAAGATGAGATTTAGGTCATAATGCTTTTTACAAACATCTTAAAAAGTAAAATGACCCTGGTTGTCATGGTCTGTTGCAATGAAGATGTGGGGTACATTGTTGTTAATATGAACTTTTTATCAGTTAAGATTGTAAGTGACTGTATACTATAGTTGTCTACTTCTGCCATAATGAAATATTACAGATTGGATGGCATAAACAACAAAAATCAAATTTGTTAACATTTGTTGAGAACTTTTGTGTCTATGTTCATCAGGAGTATTGGCCTGTATGTTTCTTTTCTTGTGGCATTCTTGTCTGGATTTGTTATCAGGCTAATGCTGGCCTCATAAGATGATTTTGGAAGATTTCTCTCCTTTTCTGAGAAGAGTTTTAGAAGGATCGTTATTCATTTGTACTTGAATGTTTGGCAGAACCCACTAGTGTAGCTGTGTGATCCTGAACTTTTGATTATTGTCAGAATTTTGGTTACTGATTCTATGACCTTACTGTTAATTGGTCTGTTGATATTTTCTGTTTCACCATGATGCCCTACTGTCCACCAGAGGTGAGCCGGTGGTTAGTCACAAAAATTGGGGCTCCTGATGAGTTTAAATGCTTCTGGCTGATACCAGCAGCATGGAATGAAGCAGAGGGAGAGCAGCAATATGGTGTCCACAACTTATTTTCCTTGAGAGAAGCTCCTTAGGCCACTAAATATGTGCCAAACCTGAAACCTGTCCCTAAGGCTGAGGCTCTGGGACAAGCAAAAGGCCCTTTTCACAGAGAGACGAGAGTGTGGCTGTGGGGAGGTGCCTCAGGCTGCTTTCTGTGTAGAGTCCTGGGGTTGGTAGCCTAGGAAGAACTTTTTCTCTGATTGCCACAATCCCATGAGATCCAGGAATGCAAGCCCTCAGCCATCAAATTCAGGAGATCAACGGGTGTCCTCTGAAATACAGTTGTAGGATCCAGGGCTTAGACATAAAAACAAAACAAACAAACAAAAAAAAAAAAAACAGAAGACTGCAAAACTCCCCTGCAGGATTCACTGATACTCTGGAGCCTTGTGGAGGTTGAGCACAAAGATAATGCCCACCCTTTCAAGGTGTCTGGAGAGGATTACACTCAGTTCGTAGATGCACATTTAATTTGAAGCTGCTCGTCAGTCCACAGGTACGATGATTAGCTAATAGGCCACTTCATGGAAAGACTGAGCTTCTGGCTCTGTTGCCTCTTGTTGTGCCCTGAGGATGGTAGCTATTTAAAAACTTTCTCAGTTGGTTACAGTCCCATGGACTTAAACCCCACTGGCCATAAGAACCAGGTGATATTGAGGTATCACCTCAAAGCAGTCCTCAAAATGGGGGCCTCCAGAATCAATAATGAGATCCTTTCTGAATAACATCAATTATTACAGATTAATATAATCCCAGGGAACCAGGAATGTAAATTCCTTTGGTCTTCAGTGCCAGGCAATCAAAAAGTGTTCCCTACGTGGCAGCCATAAAATTTGGATCACAGGATGTTTGTAAAAGTTCCCTTGCAGGAGTTATGAGTGCTCTGAAGCATAGCAAAGGTGGTGCCCGCCAGTTTCTATACCCAGAGGGTATTTTAGCAGGCTCTTAAGTGTCTGTGTTAAATTAGATGCCTGCTCCTCAGGCCAGTGCTTTAGTATAAGAAGGTGAGCCTCCTTTACCTTAAGTCTCTGAACAGAGTCTCCGCCTGCCTCTGAGCTGGGCCCCGAAGTGGGTGAGTCCACATGTGCAAGCCCATGAAGAGAATTTTCTTGGATTGCTTCAGTCTTATGGGTGTTTTAAAGTTAGATATTTTGAGGGCTCATCTCTCAAGTGTGTGTCTTAATAATTATGATGCCCAATGTGAGCTTTGAACCCTTTGCTCCTCAGAGAGAAGCTCCAGGTTACGAGTTCCCACCAGTTGGCAGTCACTGTGCCAGGGAGGGAGTTTATGGTAAGGTTGTGACCTAGCCTCTCTTTCTTGCCTCAGTGTGGTTTTCTTCTTGTTTGCTTAATGTGTAGTTTTCATTCAACCAGTAGATACAGTCTCAGTGTGTCCATGGGAGGATATAAGTTCAGGTTCATCCCATATCTAAGCTGGACCCCCTTGCCAATTTGTGTGGGTGTGTATTTTAGTTGCTCAGTTGTGTCTGACTCTTTGTGACCCCATGGACTGTAGCCCACCAGGCTCCTCTGGCCATGTCCTCTGTCCATTCATGCCTCTTCTCTAGGCATGGATACTGGAGTGGGTTTCCATACCCTTCTCCGGGGGTTCTTCCTAACCCAAGTTCAAACCCAGGGATCAAACCAGACTAGACTGCAGGCAGATTCTTTGCTATCTGAACCACTGGGGAAGCCCTAAGCTGGAACCACCGCCCCCCCCACCGATTTATTAATTTTTAAAATTAAGTGACTGAGCTTGTACAGAAAAACAAAAGTGAATACAGCAAAACTGGTGCAATTTTGGAGCTCATATTCTATCTAACACCCCTCCCCCCCAAAATATCCTTTTCATTATAGGGAACTGGAATGCAAAGGTAGGAAGTCAAGAAACACCCAGAGTAACAGGCAAATTTGGCCTTGGAGTACAGAATGAAGCAGGGCAAAGGCTAATAGAGTTTTGCCAAGAGAACACACTGGTCATAGCAAACACCCTCTATCAACAACACAAGAGAAGAGTCTAAACATGGACATTAACAGATGGTCAGCACCACAGATTGATTTTATTCTTCGCAGCCAAAGATGAAGAAGCTCTATACAGTCAGCAAAAAGAAGACTGGGAACTGACTGTGGCTCAGATCATGAAATCCTTATTGCCAAATTCAGACTTAAATTGAAGAAAGTAGGAAAAACCACTAGACCATTCAGGTATGACCTAAATCAAATCCCTTACAATTATACAGTGGAAGTGAGAAATAGATTTAAGGAACTAGATCTGATAGGCAGAGTGCCTGATGAACTATGAATTCATGACATTGTACAGGAGACAGGGATCAAGACAATCCCCAAGAAAAAGAAATGCAGAAAGGCAAAATGGCTGTCTGAGGAGGCTTTACACATAGCTGTGAAAAGAAGAGAAGTGAAAAGCAAAGGAGAAAAGGTAAGATATACCCATTTAAATGCAGAGTTCCAAAGAATAGCAAGGAGAGATGAGAAAGCTTTCCTCAGTGATCAGTGCAAAGAGAGAAAAACAATAGAATGAGAAAGTCTAGAGATCTCTTCAAGAAAATTAGAGATACCAAGGAAACATTTCATGCAAAGATGGGCTCAATAAAGGACAGAAATGGTATGGACCTAACAGAAGCAGAAGATATTAAGAAGAGGTGGCAAGAATACACAGAAGAACTGTACAAAAAAGATCTTCATGACCCAGATAATCATGATGGTGTTACCACTCACCTAGAGCCAGACATTCTGGAATATGAAGTCCAGTGGGGCTTAGAAAGCATCACTACAAACAAAATTAGTGGAGGTTATAGAATTCCAGTTGCTGCTAAGTCGCTTCAGTCGTGTCTGATTCTGTGCGACCCCAAAGACGACAGCCCATCAGGCTCCACCTTCCCTGGGATTCTCCAGGCAAGAACACTGGAGTGGGTTGCCATTTCCTTCTCCAATGTATGAAAGTGAAAAGTGAAAGTGAAGTCACTCAGTCTTCAACTTAGTGACCCCATGGACTGCAGCCTACCAGGCTCCTCTGTCCATGGGATTTTCCAGGCAAATCCTAAAAGATGATGCTGTGAAAGTGCTGCACTCAATATGCCAGCAAATTTGGAAAACTCTGCAGTGGCCACAGGACTGGAAAAGGTCAGTTTTCATTCCAATCCCAAAGAAAGGCAATGCCAAAGAATAGTCAAACTACTGCACAATTGCACTCATCTCACATGCTAGTAAAGTAATGCTCAAAATTCTCCAAGACAGACTTCAACAATATGTGAACCATGAACTACCAGAAGTTCAAGCTCGTTTTAGAAAAGGCAGAGAAACCAGAGATCAAATTGCCAGCATCTGCCGAATCATTGAAAAAGCAAGAGAGTTCCAGAAAAACATCTGTTTCTGCTTTTTTGATTATGCCAAAGCCTTTGACTGTGTGGATCACAATAAACTGTGGAAAATTCTGAAAGAGACAGAAATACCAGATTACCTGACCTGCCTCTTGAGAAATCTGTGTTCAGGTCAGCAGGCAACAGTTAGAACTGGACATGGAACAACAGACTGGCTCCAAATTGGGAAAGGAGTATGTCAAGGCTGTAAATTGTCACCGTGCTTATTTAATTTATATGCAGAGTACATCATGGGAAATGCTGGGCTGGATGAAGCATAAGCTAGAATCAAGATTTCTGGGAGAAATATCAATAACCTCAGATATGCAGATGATACCACCCTTATGGCAGAAAGTGAAGAAGAGCCTCTTGATGAAAGTAAAAGAGGAGAGTGAAAAAGTTGGCTTAAAACTCAACATTCAGAAAACTATGATCATGGCATCCAGTCCCATCACTTCATGGCAAATAGATGGGAAAACAAAGGAATCAGTGTCAGACTTTATTTCTGGGGGGCTCCAAAATCACTGCAGATGGTGACTGCAGCCATGAAATTAAAAGACACTTGTTCCTTGGAAGTAAAGTTATGACCAACCTAGACAGTGTATTAACAAGCAGAGACATTACTTTGCCAACTAAGGTCTGTCTAGTCAAGGCTACGGGTTTTCCAGTAGTGTGTATGGATGTGAGAGCTGGACTATAAAGAAAGCTGAGTGCAGAAGAATTGATGCTTTTGAACTGTAGTGTTGGAGAAGACTCTTGAGAGTCCCTTGGACTGCAAGAAGACCCAAGCAGTCCATCCTAAAGGAGATCAGTCCTGGCTTTTCATTGGAAGGACTGATATTGAAGCTGAAACTCCATTACTTTGGCCACCTGATGAGAAGAGCTGACTAATTTGAAATGACCCTGATGCTGGCAGGAGAAGAAGGGGATGAGAGAAGATGAGATGGTTGGATGGCATCACGGACTCAATGGACATGGGTCTGAGTGAACTCCGGGAGTTGGTGATGGACAGGGAGGCCTGGCTTCCTGCAGTCCAAGGGGTCGCAAAGAGTCTGACATGACTGAGCGATTGAACTGAATGGATTCTGTCTAAGGAGCTTCCCACGTGATCCTAGTGGTAAAGAACCCACCATTCATTGCGGGAGACCTAAGAGATGTGGGTTCAGTTGCCTTGGCCAGGGATATCCCTTGGAGAAGGGAATGGCTACCTGCTCCAATATTCTTGTCTGGAGAATCCCATGGACAGAAGAGCCTGGTTGCCTGCAGTCCATAGGGTCCCAAAGAGTCAGACACACCTGAAGTGACTTAGTACACATGCATGCACACTATCTAAACAGGGGGGAAGGAAGAAGGGATGTAAGCAACTTAGGGTAGAGTGAGTGAGTGAGTCAGTGAAGTCACTCAGTTGTGTCCGACTCTTTGGTACCCCATGGACTGTAGCCTATCAGGCTCCTCCATCTATGGGATTTTCCAGGCAAGAATACTGGAGTGGGTTGCCATTTCTTTCTCCAGGGGGTCTTCCCAACCCAGGGATCGAACCCAGGTCTCCCGTATTGTAGGCAGACGCTTTACCATCTGAGCCACCAGGGAAGTAAGGGTAGAAGGAATGATTTTTAGGAAAGATGAATGGGCCCTTAGAAGAACAGATGGGAAGTATGATAGTTTGTGACAAAGTTGTCTGAGTGTGAAGTAGACTTCCAGTTTCCTCTTCTGTGATAAGAGTCAACCTCCTATAGTTGATGAAATTCCCAAGGAGGACATCAATGATAGATGAGTTCATTTTGCAGCATCTGTCCGTAGAAAGTCAAGACAAGTCAGAGAAAGTCTTTCCTGCTGTTTTCCCAAGTGCCTTTGCTTTCAAAAATAATCAATATACCATAGTCGCTTATTTGTGGTAATATGTCCTGAATTCTTTCAAAACAAATAGAACCAGACTTTTTTTTTTTTTTCCCTGCGCCATTGTAGCTTGTGGGAACATTTCCAGACCAGGGATTCAGACCAGGCCATGATAGTTAAAGACCAGAATCCTAACCACCAGGCAACCAGGGAACTCAAGAAGCACCTTTTTCTTATTTAGCCTGTATATAGAATGGAATGTTCTGGTAATCCAAATTCATTTTTGGAAAGGTTTAACTTATGTATATATACTCAAATAAACATTACTATTGATAAAGAATATAAATACAATTTAATATAGGATTTTTAAGATTTTTAAATATTAAAATATAGCTATTTATTTCAAGACAATTTCAAAATAACAGAAATAGTTGCAAGAATTTTTAATAGAAACCCCTTTTTCCTTTCCCTAGTTTCATCAATTAATTAAATTTGCTAAAATGACTTTTGTACTCTCTCTATATGTATATTATTAGTTTTTCTGAACAATTTTAGAATAAGCTGCATATATTATATACTTTTAACTTTTGATTTCTATATATATTTTCCATTATCTTTGAATATGATAGAACTCTATGAATGATAGGGGTATGATAGAACTCCATATGAATGATATAGTGCTATTATCATTAGATTTACTGATCTAATCATTATTTATTCAAAAATATTTGTTGAGGACTGTATGTGTAACTATAATGGCGAACAAATTTGCTTAAGTCAGTTTTACAAAGGAAAATAGTAATTATAAGAAAACTATATTGGGGATTATAGTAATAAAAGTAAAACTGATGTGAATCACAAAGCAAGACATCTAATATATTTTCGTGTATCTAAGAAATCTGGAGAAAGGTACATTTAAGAAAGGGCTTAAAAAGTAAAACTTAAGAGAAGCAGGGAAAAGGGTCTTCACAGAGTGGACTGACTCTTTGTAGAGCTCCAGAGGTAAGACAATATACTCAAGCTCAGGAATATTCATATCCTTGGGCTCTTGTTTGTTTTAGCTATTTTTACTTATAATTATTTCCTTTTGTATATAAGGAAATCAAGAATAAACTCTTTCACTAGTGATCTCAAGGAACAAAAGTGAGAATGCTTATGGGGTCTTTTGTTTACCAATTGCAAAGTTGAGAAAGAGATGGACTTCTTTAGAAGGTAGAACAGCTCCTGTGCTGTGGTTTAATCAGATAGGAGAAGAACTTTAGATAGTAGGCATTTCCAGACCTTGGGTAAATGACTGATGGAGTGAATTAATTTAAGGGCTTTTCCTAGAATAGAAGATGTCTGCTTGGTACACATGAGTTAATGTTCCATAAGAGGACTCTGACCTGAAGAAGAGAGGTGAGTGCCTACCAGCTGAGTAGGAAGAAGTGCTCCCATCCGCTGAGCCACCATTATGGAAGTCAGCCAAAGAGAAAAGTCATTAGCCAAGTGAATTGACCAAAGGCATTACCTTTAAACAACCAGGCCCAGTCAGAGAGACCTCAGGATAACCTCAGGTCAGTCTTTTTATGGTGTGGTTTGAGACTGTAGAATCATGTAAAATTGTTCATCCTCAGGACATGGCTATTGCAAATCACGTGTGTCTTAGCAAGTGAGAGGACTGGAGACAGGCATATGATAGTCTCACTCCATGTCTTCCCTGAACAAAACCAAGCTTAGTACTTTGTATGCAGACACCTGCTTGTGAAAGAGACTATCAAGAAAGCAGTCAAACATGTTTGTTACTGAAGTATAAAATGTGGGAAATTCAGGCATACTTCTGAAAATTCAAGCATGCTCAAAAATAAGCATGAATCCTAATGCTTTTAGTGAAAACAAAATATTATAAAGCAAATCTCTGATGAATCTTAGAGCTAAAAGTGCTCTCCAATTATAAATACAGTTATACATGTGTACATATATACCGATTATTTCTGCTACAGTCTTTAATACAGTATTATAATTATTGGCTGTTTCCCATCTCTTCAATTTGAATATGGGCCCCTGTATTGTTTCTATGTTTCTTACATTGCCCGGTGTAACAGCGAATATTACCTGATATGTGGATGAAGCAATCCATTCAGTTTTACCAAAGGAATGTATTGATTGGCATTGATTTATCTAATCATTGGAATTACCAACAGGATTATATGGAAATGAGATATTAAATTTTATAATATTCTCCAGTATTTAAAGTAACACATTTGTGTTTTGACTATAAATGTTTTGATAAATTTATTGTTTAATAATAAATTTATTATTATTATTTATTATTAACCTATAATAAATAGGTTAAGAATCTAATCCCTCTTACCTCTATCTGTACTTAGAGGGACATTTTGAGAAAACCTTGGAGAATACAACTAATTTGTATTTAGTTTATAGAAATAGCATTTATTAAGGGCTAAATGAGCTTCCTACGGAAGAACTGCTGGAACTTTTCTGACTATTCTGTTCTGCCTGACTTGAAAGATCTAGAAAAGCAACAAAGCTTTCCAATTGATGAATTATACTTCAATTAACCATCTAGAGTTCTCCAGTCAGTCAGCTAATGACATTTTACTTCCCAATTGTGATTAGAATAAAGAAATAGCAGTATGTTTTACTGGGGTGGGTCATTCAATACCCTGACCTAAAGCAAAGATGAAATTTTCAGCAAACCCCAACTCATTATCTCTGCAAGCTGAGGTCTAAAGGGCAAGGTTATTACTGGTGACTTCCAAAACAATTTAATGTATGTTTCACAGAAATGGTAAAAAAAAAAAAAAAGTCATTTTAATGAAGGAAATGCCACATCATTTATTTGTAGGGTTTCAGTCACAAGAAGGCCAGAATGATAATATAGGGAAAATAATTATTTTAGCCTGATGATTTTCAGGAAGTTGATTAACATTACTAGGCATTCATTATATTAAATTATTTTTTTTATGTAGAGATGAAAATTTTTAAAAGTTACTTTTCTTTTTGTAATATTTTAAACTTGAATTTTCCTCATTTTATTCTGTGTGAGCAGGGGTCACAACCGGGAGAAAGAACTCTGTAAATCTGTCTGGACAACATAAATTACTGGGAGATGCTCAGAAACCAGAACATTAACTATTTTCATTCTGAAACCTATCTCCCAAGAAAGCTTCATAGATGAATGTGTTGTACATTAAAGTTGCAAGTTGAGTCACATACAAAGGTTTTAGACATTCACTCAAAAGGAATCAGCTGTTCAAAGTGTCTCTCTATGTGAATGTGTGGGCAAAAGTCAGAGGCATTATTCCTTAAAATTATCTATTTGCTTTTTCTGGTGTGACCTTTATAGTAAGGACATGTTAACATACATGGATGTAAGAAAATGACTGATTCAGGATTACTTGTAAGGACATAATTTTTAATTAGCACTTTTTAACAGGAACTAGTTGGATATAATATTGGTTTTTGGTCACATGCTCTGAATTCACCCCTTCCCCAGCTTGTCTGTGTTTAAAAGTCATTAATAGTAAAACTAATTTCTTTCATCTTTCTGGGTGCTGACAATGAAAAGTCAGCAAACAAGTTGAAGTGAATATAAATATTAGATGTCAAAGTGTATTGCTGATTTATCATGGAAAGGGGACTGGGTATTATGTTGATCAGGGTACATTCTACAGCATCTCACAGAGCCATTTCAATTCCTTTCAAAATGATAAGTCAAACCTTGCAACTACAAGCTAGTAATTTGTACATGATCTAGCTCTCTATACAAAAAGGCCGCATTTTCTTTTCTACATTAATCTTTTTTGCAAAATGAAGGCTGGAAGGGAGGAGGCAGGGTGGAAAGCAGAAGAGAAGGGAAGAAAGAAGAGAGGGAGGGAGAAACTGAAGAAACTCATACACTATCTGAGTCACTACCTAAGGTTTATTTTCTCACTTTTTTTTTCTTCTTAGTTTGTGAAGAGACACGTTTTTATCTGCTGTAGGGCTTTTGAGATGGAGACAAAGTGTAGACAAGTTAACATTAAAAAAATAATAATAATAACATATAGTGTATCTTCCTTCTCCTGGAAATCTTCCCGACCCAGGGATCTAACGTGCTTCTCTTAACATCTCCTTACTTACATTCCAGCCTATAAGAAGTACCTACGCTACAGTCCATGCGATTGCAAAGAGTCAGACGTGACTAAGCAACTAACACTTTTACTTTCTTTTTCAAGCTATTAAGTACTCAAGTGTTGTAGGGAATTTTAACACGTTGGAGACAACACATGAATAAATGTGTGCTTTCAGTTTAGTTAATTTTTTGTTATTCTTATTTTTTCATGATTATTCATATATTCTGAAGGTTTTGAAAAAGTATTGTGAATTACGGATGTGAGTGACCAGCACTAGTTTTGTTTTGCTTTCTTTTGAAACTCAAGTTGTATAGGTTCATATACGGATACAAATATACAGTACTTCAACACATCCATGCATTAGCAATTCATAGCAATGTGATCTTATAAATATCAGTTTATGGCATATTCTCATTAACTCATCAGATAATATGCAAAATAATATTTCTTATGTGCCTATGACCTGCTCATAGAACTCTAGGCCCTGGGGATATAGACATAAACAAAACTGACAGTCTCTGTTCTTATGGCATTTTAATATTAATGGAAGTCAGGACAGAAAATAGACAAATAGAAAATTCATATGTAATATTCTAGATCATAATAAGAGTGTATGAGCAAAAAATGAGCAGAGTAAATGGTATGGAAAAGCTTCTTTGATAAGAAGATAATTGAACAGAGATCTTAGAGGAAGATAAACATCCTTAAGGTTTCTTAGGGTAGAGCATTCTGAGAAGTGTGAAAGCCCTAAAAGAAAAACCTGTTAGTCACAGAAGAGCAAGGCAATCTGGAGAACAAGTATGAAATCAAAGATCATTTTGAGATTGTAAGAGTTGTTACAATGAAGTGAAGGTGTTTCTTTGTGAGAAACCAGAATATTATCAATTTGATGTAACCAAAACAAAAGTAGGTTCCACGGCTAATACAGAGGATGAGATGGTTGGACGGCATCCCTGACTCAATGGGCATGAGTGTGAGCAAGCTCCGGGAGTTGATGATGGACAGGGAAGCCAGGCGTGCTGCAGTCCACTGGGTCACAAAGAGTCAGACACAGCTGAGCAACTGAACAGAACTGAAGACTGATACAGGGGCAGATGATCCACTAATAATCTAAAATCAAAATGTTATTTTCCTCAAAAGAATCAAGATTTTCACTGATTTACTTTTTGAGATTATTTATTTCAGATTATAAGTGAATGCCTATATATCAAATATCACTTTATCTCCTCTTTGTTTTTAGCGCCCAATAATATCTTGTTAAAATATAATTATCAGCTAAAAATATATATAACTTACAATTATTGAGTCATTTGGACTTGGATAACTTAATCAGGAATGTTTTAACTGTGCAAACAACAAAAATTGAAAAGAAGACAAATTATATTCATGTGTTAATACTAGAAAGCAAATTATCGGAGCCACCTATTTTAGTTTATTAATTTTTGTTTGTTTTGCTTGCCTTTTCCCTTAGTATCAGTAATAGACAACTGTAATCAAAAGTCATGGGTAAATTTAGTAAATGTTCCCTGCTCTGCTTATAACTGAGATTGACTACTGCTTGTTTCCATAATGCAATAAAGAATCATAAGGTCAATTTAATTAACTATCTCATGATTCTGTAAACCCTAGTACCTGTATAGTAGGCTGGTAACATGTATCAAATTTGGTTTATATGTTTATTTTCATGTACAAAATAGGGATAAAATAGATTTTTTAGTTTTAAAAAATTGTCAAGATTTTCAACAATGTAGATCCTCTTACAAAGAACATCTGATGTTATAATCAACTTTTCCTGAAAATATATTCATGTCTGAGTCTAGATCTTAATATATATATATGAGGAAAACAGGGAAGTGATGATACAGAAATGATATGCTTAATATGCTTATATTTACAGAAATAACAATAGTGTGATAATAGTATAATAATCTACTTAGTTTATTGAATAAAAATTCTGTAGAGTATTATGTAATAATAGAGTGTATGGATAATTTAAGAATAGCCTTTAATATTTGCAAATAGTTTAATATCTGCAACTGTACTCTAAAGAAATAAATTTACTGCTGTATATCAGATAATAAACAATATGTAAACAATAAAAGGTACTTGGAGTGTTATACACTCCTCTTTCATCAAATGATGGAACATATAGATAGAAAATCAGTAAGCCCTGAAAAAAAAATGATCAAATTGATTCTTTACTCAAAAATAACAGAATATGTATTTTCTCATGTGCACATTAAACATTCAAATAGACCATTTTCTAGGCCATTATATAAGCCACAGCAAACTAAAAAATATATAATTACACAAAATAGACTGCAATTTAAAATCCATAATAGGAAGTACCTAGAAAATCCAAACATGAAAATTAAATAAGACACTTCTGAATAATTCAAGAGTCAATAGGAAATCTTGAGGGAAATTACCAAATATTGAACTGAATGAAATAAAAATACAGCATATCAAAATTTATGAACTTCAGTGAAAATGATTATATGGACATTAAAAGTATTGGATACTCAAGTCAAAATAGAACAATGGTCTTAAATAAGTAATTTAAATATCTTCTGTAAAAAACAAAACAAATTAAATCCAAAGCAAGAGGTCATATTATATAAGAAAGAGGAGCGGAATCAATAAAATTGAAAACAAGAAAATAATAGAGAATATCAATAAAAATGTAAATAATTAAAAATAATTTGTACATCTCTAACAAGATGGATCAGAAACAAAAGAGAGAGTATATGTGTCAGTTTTAAAAATGAAATATTAATCACTATATAGTATATCAGAGAAGGAGATTGCACCCTACTCCAGTACTCTTGCCTGGAGAATCCCATGCAAGGAGGAGCCTGGTGGGCTGCAGTCATGGGGTCGCGAAGAGTCAGACACGACTGAGCGACTTCCCTTTCACTTTTCACTTTCATGCATTGGATAAGGAAATGGCAACCCACTCCAGTATTCTTGGCTGGAGAATCCCAGGGACGGAGGAGCCTGGTGGGCTGCCGTCTATGGGGTCACACAGATTCGGACACGACTGAAGTGACTTAGCAGCAGCAGCAGCAGCATATAGTATATAGATATTAAAATGATAAGGGATTTCTACAAATAACTCTATGCCTATCATTTGACAACCTAGATTAAGTGGATCAATTTCTTTAGATTAAAAAAATACCAAAACTTACTAAAAAAGAAATAGATGATTTTAATAGACCATTATCAATTAAAAATTTTAATATATAACTGTAAACTTTTAAACAAAGAAATCAGACTTAGAAGTATTCACAGTGAATTCACATATCCTTTTGGGAAGAAATCAAATTCTGCCAGTCTCTTGCAAGAATAGATGATAGACAAGATGAAAAGAATACCCACTTATTTAATGAATCCTGTGTTTCCCTAAGGGCTTCCCAGATGGCTCAGTGTAAAGAATCAGCCTGCCACTTCAGGAGGCACACGAGACACAGGTTAATCCCTGGGTCAGGAAGATCCCTTGGAAAAGGAAATGGCAACTGACTCCAATATTCTTACCTGGGAAATCCCATGGACAGAGGAGCCTGGCAGGCTACAGTCCAAGGTGTTGGAAAGAGTCAGACACACTTAGTGACTGAGCATGAGCACAATGTTTTTCAAATGCTAAAAGCAGATAAAATATATGACCAAAAATAGGGAGTTCCCCAGTGGCCCAGCAGTTCAGACTCAGGCTTTCACTTCATGGACCTGAGTTTGATCCCTTGTTGAGGAACTAAGATCTCATAAGTCACATGGTGTGACCAAAAACAACAAAAAAAAGATATTGCGTGAAATACAAATCGAATACCGATATACCTCAAGAGCACTGACACAAAATTCTCAAAAAAATATTAATACTTTGAATCCAGCAAAATAAAATGCAGTATAAGCAAGTGGAGTTTACCCCAAGAATGCAAGCTGGTCCAAAATTCAAAAAACTATATAATTTATTATATAAAGAAACTAAAAATTAGAAACCTTATTATCTCAAATATGCAGAAAATCACTTAAGAAGTCCAACATTCATTCACGGTAAAAACACTGAGCAGTCTCAGAATGAAAGGAGACATTCTTAATTGATAAATGACATCTTTAAAACAAAAAATAAAAATCACTGTATATACCTAATATCATGCTTAACAATGTAAACCTTAACTTTCTGCCTTTAAGTTCAATAATGAAGCATGCTATGTCCTTCTCACCACTCTTCATTCATACAGTTCTAGAAATCATGGCCAGTGCAATATGGCAATATGGTAAGAAATTGAAGTACAGAGCATTTATATTTGAAAGAAAGAAAGAAAAACATGTCTCTTATAACGTGCTTAAACCCTTAATAGGGAAATAACCCAAACATATTTCAGCTTCTGAGTAGATATACAAACTGTGGTGCACATGTACATTGGAACACTACTCTGATAAAAATAAATTATTCTGTAAACATTCAACACTATATTTTTACTATGAGTAAAAGAATCTGCCCTTTGTGCGGGAGACATGGGTTCGATTCCTGGGTTGGGAAGATCCCCTGGAGGAGGGCATGGCAACCCAGTATTCTTGCCTGGAGAATCCCCATGGACAGAGGAGACTGGTGGGCTACAGTCCGTGGGGTCGCAAAGAGTTGGACACAACTGAGTGACCTAGCATGGCACAGCACATATATGTTTCTATAACAGTATATTATATATACGTGTGTGTATAAATCAAATGTATAATACAAAATGAAAAAAGCCAGTCTCAAAATATATAACGTGTGATTCCATTTATTTTAAATTCTCCAAAATAAAAAAATATAGTGTGGAGAACTAATCAGTGGTAGATAGCCAGTAGTTTAGATGTGTGTGGGTAGGGATCTATGTATGGGAACCATGAGGAATATTGATTATGGTGATTGTTACACTGAATTAAAACACACACATGGGCACACACACAGGGTAAAATAGCACTCACACTTATTAGAATGGTTAAAATCATATACAATGACAGAACCCAGTCCTGACAGGAACATGGAGCAATTAGATTTCCCGTATATTGCTAGTGAAAATGCAACATGATAAAGCCATTATGGAAAACAAACAGCATATGTTCCAGAAATCCCTCCCTTGGACAATTAAAACAAGAGGAAGAAAAATTAATATTCATACTTAAAAATGCTTAATATTTATAATGATTATATATAAAAGCAAGGAGGGAAATAAAAAGTTATCATTAGGACACCAAACTGCAGATAAAGTCTTCCAATGGCTGCAAAAATAGGTGCACAAATTGATTGAGGGGACATTTGCATACTCTCAAAGTATCTCCTCCAAGTATTGGTTAATTACAAAGAGAATAATAATTCTTTTGTACTGGAGAAACTCTGAAAATACTACCTTAACTAAATAATCAAGTTTTGAATTACCAGCCTTAGATATAACAGCATCATGTAACATCTGATTATAATACAAATTAACTTTAGTATTCTTTCCTATTAGACGAACTTAAGTTGAGGACCATTCTGCAAAATAACTGACCACAGAGTCAGACATGACTGAGGGACTGAACTGAACTGATACTTCAAAAGTGTTAAGGTCATGAAAGATAAGAGAAGGATGAAAAAGACCAAATTGCAGTGTGATACTCTGAATTGCATCCCATCACAAAAAGAGGACATTAGCAGCAAAAAATGCTGCAGTCCAAATAGAGTTTCTACTTTAATTAAAAGTATTGTACCAATGTTAACTTCTTGGTTTTGATCATTGTGCTATAGTTACGGAAAATGTTCACATTAGGGGAAAATAGTGAAAGCAAATGGAAACTGTATATTATTTTTTTCAGCTTTTCTGTTACTCTAAAATTGTTTCATATTCAAAAGTTAAAACATAATATTCATAGTAATTAATTATACTATTTTGAATACTAAAAAAAAGTATCTGAGAGAAAGAAACATTTCTTAACAAATACCTATAAATGTACAACAAATTGTACAATTAGAAATTTCCATTTAAAACTTCCAATGTAAACTTAATTCATCAAAGTATCATTAATGGTTGCTTGAACATAAATGGAAGTCATCACAGCTGAGATTACTTATTAATTACAAAAGGAAATCTTTGCCTGTAAAATGGAAGGACTTGATAGAGACCAACATTACCTAATCCAGCATCTTTAATGATGGGATAAAATAACATTACTTGATCTTTATGTGATGAAATGGAAGGTGTCTATGTAGTGTTTTGCCTTTGCAGTATTCTTACCAAAAATACTTAATTTGACTTTATTTACATAGAGAAGTATTCTGCAAAACAACTGATCTGGGTTGTTCAAAATATTAAATGTGAAAGACAATAAGAGTCTGGGGAATTATTCTTTAGGAGACTGACAAAACAACAGCATGCCATGCAAGATTTGTGATGGGATTCTAGATTTACACAAATAAAAACAACAACAAAAAATTATAAAGAACAATATTAGGATAATTAGGAAGTATTGAATCTGGACTTATAGCATCATTATAATTAGGTCAGTGTTTTATTTAATGAGTTTTATTTAATGTAGCATTGATCTTATATAGGGGTGTCTTTTAGTTTTTAGGATAATATATGTTGCATTATTTAGGAGTAAGTGGAATAATATCTGCAAATTAATTTCAGATGGTTAGAAATAAACAATATGAAGAGCAGGGAGAGAAAGAGACTGCATAGGCTAATATTTGGTAAATCTAGCTGAAGTCCTTGCCAGTATTCATTTTGCTATTTTTTCAACCTTTCTATAGTTTTAAAATTTAAAGTCTGGGAGGATTTTAAACTAGCCTGTTTGGAGCATCCTCAACTTTTAAACTTTTAACTGATTAACCAAAAGCTACATTAAGCAAAAATAATAACAATCCCAAAAAACAATAATTCCTTTACATAGCTTGTACTTGCAGAAATTGAGTCCACAAAGATGTTGTTTGCATTTTTATACATTTATATACCAAGGATCCTTTCCACATAACATCATCATTAAGATAATTTTCTGAAAAGCAACGTTAACATATGGAAGATTAACTTAAATTGTAAAAAGACATGAGTGCTAGATCTTTTAAAATGAATCTGGAAATACATTGGGAAAAGTTTAATTATCTGTGAGATGAAACCTTTTAGTAGTTGAAATAGAGAAGCCTTGTTTTCAGATTTTCATAATATAACAGAATGCAGTAAAAGAAGGTTATAAATTTTCTAAAACAAGCATTGTGAACAGAGGTTTTCAAAACTAAATATAATACATATTATATTACAAAATTACCTATATTTCATAATATATATGCATAATATTTTACATATATAGATATATTTTAATTTCCATTTTTTTTTATTTACAAAGACAAGTGGAAACTTGTCAATGTTTTCCTGAGATATTTTTCAACAAGAATGCAGCTGAGTGTGTAATATCAATGCAAAGTAGAATAAAAATTTTCAACATTTTTTGAACAGTTTGGTAAGTAGAAGTTAATTTAAATTCAAGTTAAAGGAGGATATAAATGTTATACTTAATAATTTGTTTTCTTCTATTTGCTAGTTTTTCTGTTTTCTTCTATTCTGTACTTAACCCAAGTGAACAGTCAGTAAATAAAATCGCAGTTACCATGAACATATTTTGGACTTCCCAGGTGTTGCTAATGGTAAAAAGCCTGCCTGCAAATGCAGGAGATGTTTCAAGAGACTCGTGTTCGATCCCTACCCACTCCAGTATTCTTGTCTAGAGAATCCAATGGACAGAGGAGCCTGGCAGGCTATCGTCCATGGGTCACAAAGAGTCGGACATGACTGGAGCAACTTAGCACAGAGCACACAGGAATATATTTTAATCTCTACCTTAGCAAGAAATGTTTTAAAAAACAAACCTTTAGTAAAGATTTTCTCATCTCTTTACCTGAAATACATATTGTTTTCTACTTTATAGTCACAAATGTATATTTTCTTAGCTATCATTTCCTAATCATTGTTGCAAAGGAGAAAAATTTATTGGATATTTATATTCAATATATGATGTACTTAATATTTTACAAATTTAAAACAGCTTACCGGTGTTAATTCTAAAATAATTATCTAAGTAATAATTTCAGTAATGGTAACTAGGTATTATATTTTTGTTTCTGTACTTTTCTATAATTGGAAAATCAAAACATATTTTTGAGAGGGATTTTGGATAGGAAAGAAATATCTCATTAAAGTAAAGTACTTCAAAAATTGTACCTGGAGAAGCAAAAAGGCACTAAAATGTGTAATTATATCTTTCACTTCAGTCCAGTTCAGTCCCTCAGCCATGTCCGACTCTTTGCGACCCCATGAATCGCAGCACGCCAGGCCTCCCTGTCCAGCAACAACTCCCGGAGTTCACCCAGACTCATGTCCATCGAGTCAGTGATGCCATCCAGCCATCTCATCCTCTGTCGTCCCTTTCTCCTCCTGCCCTCAATCCCTCCCAGCATAAGAGTCTTTTCCAATGAGTCAGCTCTTTGCATGAGGTGGCCAAAGTACTGGAGTTTCAGCTTTAGCATCATTCCTTCCAAAGAAATCCCAGGGCTGATCTCCTTTAGGATGGATTGGTTGGATCTCCTTGCAGTCCAAGGGACTCTCAAGAGTCTTCTCCAACACCACAGTTCAAAAGCATCAATTCTTCGGTGCTCAGCCTTCTTCACAGTCCAACTCTCACATCCATACATGACCACAGGAAAAACCATAGCCTTGACTAGATGAACCTTTGTTGGCAAAGTAATGTCTCTGCTTTTGAATATGCTATCTAGGTTGGACATAACTTTCCTTCCAAGCAGTAAGCATCGTTAATTTCATGGCTGCAGTCACCATCTGCAGTGATTTTGGAGCCTAAAAAAATTAAGTCTGACACTGTTTCCACTGTTTCCCCATCTATTTGCCATGAAGCGATGGGACCGGATGCTATGATCTTCGTTTTCTGAATGTTGAGCTTTAAGCCAACTTTTTCACTCTCCACTTTCACTTTCATCAAGAGGCTTTTGAGTTCCTCTTCATTTTCTGCCATAAGGGTGGTGTCATCTGCATATCTGAGGTTATTGATATTTCTCACGGCAATCTTGATTCCAGCTTGTGCTTCTTCCAGTCCAGCGTTTCTCATGATGTACTCTGCATAGAAGTTAAATAAGCAGAGTGACAATATACAGCCTTGACGTACTCCTTTTCCTATTTGGAACCAGTCTGTTGTTCCATGTCCAGTTCTAACTGTTGCTTCCTGACCTGCATATAGGCTTCTCAAGAGGCAGGTCAGATGGTCTGGTACTCCCATCTCTTTCAGAATTTTCCACAGTTTGTTGTGATCCACACAGTCAAAGGCTTTGGCATAGTCAATAAAGCAGAAATAGATGTTTTTCTGGAACTCTCTTGCTTTTTCCATGATCCAGCAGATATTGGCAATGTGATCTCTGGTTCCTCTGCCTTTTCTAAAACCAGCTTGAACATCTGGAAGTTCACGGTTCACGTATTGCTGAAGCCTGGCTTGGAGAATTTTGAGCATTGCTTTACTAGCGTGTGAGATGAGTGCAATTGTGCCGTAGTTTGAGCATTCTTTGGCATTGCCTTTCTTTGCGATTGGAATGAAAACGGACCTTTTCCAGTCCTGTGGCCACTGTTGAGTTTTCCAAATTTGCTGGCATATTGAGTGCAGCACTTTCACAGCATTATCTTTCAGGATTTGAAATAGCTCAACTGGAATGCCATCACCTCCACTAGCTTTGTTCGTAGTGATGCTTTCTAAGGCCCACTTCACTTCACATTCCAGGATGTCTGGCTCTAGGTGAGTGATCACACCATCGTGATTATCTGGGTCGTGAAGATCTTTTGTGTACAGTTCTTCTGTGTATTCTTGCCACCTCTTCTTAATATCTTCTACTTCTGTTAGGTCCATGCCATTTCTCTCCTTTATCGAGCCCATCTTTGCATGAAATGTTCCCTTGGTGTCTCTAATTTTCTTGAAGAGATCTCTAGTCTTTCCCATTCTGTTGTTTTCCTTTATTTCTTTGCATTGATTGCTGAGGAAGGCTTTCTTATCCCTTCTTGCTATTCTTTGGAACTCTGCATTCAGATGCTCTCTCCTTTGCTTTTTGCTTCCCTTCTTTTCACAGCTATTTGTAAGGCTTCCTCAGTAGCCATTTTGCTTGTTTACATTTCTTTTCCATGGAATGGTCTTGATCCCTGTCTCCTGTACAATGTCACGAACCTCAGTCCATAGTTCATCGGGCACTCTATCAGATCTAGGCCCTTAAATCTATTTCTCACTTCCACTGTATAATCATAAGGGATTTGATTTAGGTCATACCTGAATGGTCTAGTGGTTTTCCTTACTTTCTTCAATTTAAGTCTGAATTTGGCAATAAGGAGTTCATGGTCTGAGCCACAGTCAGCTCCTGGTCTTGTTTTTGCTGACTGTATAGAGCTTCTCCATCTTTGGCTGCAAAGAATATAATCAATCTGATTTTGGTGTTGACCATCTGGTGATGTCCATGTGTAGATTCTTCTCTTGTGTTGTTGGAAGAGGGTGTTATGATCAGTGCATTTTCTTGGCAAAACTCTATTAGTTTTGTGCCTTTAAGATTTGTCAATTTATAATACTGAGAAGCTAGATCATGTGCAATGAAGCCCTTTCTTTTTCCAGCTTCCATCTTTCTAAAATTTATTTGTCTAAGAAAATTTTGAAGATAATTCATTAGATATATCAACTTTCTTTTTAAGGTCTAATGAATATTTTCAAGTTCTTTATCTTTATTAATCCATGCATCAAAGTTCACATCTCTGTCTGTTGTTATGAATCAGAAGTTTTTTATAGCAGGGTTTTATTAGAGCATCATTTATTATTGTGTTAATATTTCTTACTGTATAAAAACACAGCTTTGCATAGGGAAGACACAAAAATATGTGTTCATTTAAAGTAACAAATATTGAAAAGTAATACTTAGACTTAATTACAATATTTCTATGAAGTATGTTTTAAAGAACTCAAACAGAGAAATAAACTTGTCAAACTGTAATTAATCACAATCTCTGGAACCTCTTTTAAATATTCTTAGATATAATAACAATATTGGTTTGTAAGTGAGGCATGGAATTGATGTAAGAAAGGCATTACATACATGTATATTCGTGGATATGTTTATGCACTTAAAATGGGACCAGAAGAGGAAAGCTTAACAAAACTAGTAAAAAGCAAATGGCTTAAGTGGTTAGTTCAAGTACCACAGTGATTATAGATGACACAGTCTTTTCTCAGGTTCCAAATATATTTTTCTGTTAGAGAAATAAATATTGACTGTATTCAGACACTTATGCACTAAGGAAATTAAAAATTACAAATGTCTTCTGATTCCTTGCTCATATCTTACTATCTGTAATAAGATGAGGAAGTTATTGTTTGATCTTGGGTCTCATGATAGGAATTATGTTAAGATTTTGTTTCAATGCTGAGAAATTAGGATTATATACTGTATATGTGTTATGTGGTTAATTTAAATCACGTTATTGTTGTTCACTTGCTAAGTCATGTCCAGCTCTTTTTGACCACATGGACTGCAGCTCACCAGGCCTCCCTAAACATTCTGATAGAGATTTGAATCTGTTGACAGAAAAAAAGTAATAGAAAACTATTATTATTTAGTATTAGGATAGCTAAAAAGTTCAAATTTTACTTCAAGAAATGTGTAAAGTAAATAACAACATAGGTGATTTTCAGAAAAAGCAAAAACCATGTAGACAGTAAGTTTATGAATTAACTTTGTAAAATTCAAAATTATAGAATACATCTTTTGCTTTCTAGTAGCACATTGTCTTAGTTTTAGTGTTCAGTATTGCTATTGCTTTGGTTGTATTTCCTGAACTTCACATTTATTTTTAGTGAAAATTAGAAGTCTGCTCAGAGTCAGTTAACAGATACCAATTTTAAACCACAAGGAATGGATATTTTAGTGTTTTTGTAAATTAGAACATGATAAAGCATGGCAATTACATTTTGAGTTTTCTGCCTCAGCATACAGGCACCATACCATAAAAATACACTCCAAGATTCTTTTCTAGTTCAGAAAAAATTCTTCTTAGACAAAGCAGCAATTCACTTTCAGATCAAAGGCTATGTAGACAAAAATTATAGGTTCATAAAACAAATAGTTAACAGATTTTTCAGTTGTTCTTCACTTTTTGTGATAACAACTGTTGAGTGCTTATGTTGGACAATGTGGATACTAGGTAAAATAAGAAAGGTCTATTGAAGGTTCTGATTGTAGGTTGCCATCAGTAAATATCTTATTTTGTCTCTCACCATTGTTTGAAATTGTTACTCCCCCTTCTCAGTTTCTGTGTGATAGCTAGAGTAGATAGCTTCATCATTTATCTTGGATATTGAATTTATCACTTCACTTGAGAAACTAAAAATACTCTCTGACCTAAACCAAAATTTTTCTTCACATCCAGTTTGAAGCTCCTCTATCCTTGTGGGTGAGAGTCAGTTGTGTCCGACTCTTTGTGACCCCATGGACCGTAGCCCACCATCCTCCTTTGTCCATGTGATTATCCCAGCAAGAATACTGGAGTGGTTACCATTTCCTCCTCCAGGGGCCCTTTCCAACCTGGGGTTTGAACCCCTGTTTCTAAACTCATCTAAGGCCTAATTTTGTTATCTGCCATGAGAAAGGGAATCATTGTTGGGTTATTTTTCCTCTACACTTTATTTCCACCTATTATTTTAAGTTCTTTTTCTTCTTCCTAGATCAAATGGAACAAGAATTAGAAAAAGAAATACATGCTTTTTATTGACAAATGCTGCTGTAATTGAGCAGAGGGGCCCTTTTTGTGCAGGTATCAAAATGCAAGCCCTTCCTCCCTTGTACATTTGAGAGCATATTTCTTCCCACCCACCCTATACACATACTCTGATTTCTGAAGGGGACAGTGCATTTGACATCTTCTATTCTTATGGCGTACGTCACGTAGCACCCTTCTGTTTGGATATGCTGAGTCCTTCAGGCAGCATCCTCAGTCTGGTCCTTTCGAAAGAGCTCCACACCTGCTGACCTGCTAAGTGGTTATGCACTGTATCTTATTTAACTCATGAATTAATTCTCATTGCTTTTTGTAAACTCCTGTAGATACTCATGGTGTTTGAATATAAAAAGAACTTTATTTCTTCTCAAAACGTATGTGTTTTATTTTATTTTTTATACTTGATTCGCCAGGCTTCCCTGATGGCTAGTGGTAAAAAATCCACCAGCAGTGCAGGAGATAGTGGTTTGATCCCTGGGTTGGGAAGATCCCATAGAGAAGGAGATGCAACCCACTCCAGTTTTCTTGCCTGGAAAATCCCTGGACAGAGGAGTCTGGTGGGCTCCAGTCCATGGAGTCACAAGAGAGTCAGGCAGGGCTTAGGGACTAAACAACTTGATACGCTGGCTGCAGCTTACACTGCAGTTCTGATAGACATGATGTGAATGACCAACTTGACTTGTTCCTAGTAAGGGGAAAATATTCAGTCTGTCACCATTATGTACAATCATAGTTGTAGATTTTTTCATAGATGTTTCACTGAATGTTCCTATTCATTTCTAAATTGTGAGAGTGTTTGCAATGCATGAACTCTGGGTTTTGTCAAATGCTATTACTGCATGTACTGAGACGGTCTTGTGTGTGTTTCACCAATTGTTCTATTAATATGGTGATTTTATTCACTAAATAAACTGCACATGTTCAAACTGTATTATCCCCTTTGTGTATTTCTGGCTTCTCTTTGCAAAACATTTTAAAAGAGTTTTCAAGTAGAGATATTTGTCTGTTTTTTTTTTTTTTCTGGAGAAGTTTTGCCTGCTTTTGATAATAAGGTTTTTTGACTCCATAGAATGTTTCTTCCTCTTCTAAGTTCTGAAGGGCTCTGTATGAGTTTCATATTATTTCTCTTTTAGATGGTAAGTAGTATGTATCAATGAGAACATTTGTTTCTGGAGTTCCTTTGTGGGAAAGTTCTAATTACCAATTAAAATACCCTGAAAGAGCTGGAGCTATTAAAATTTTAGAAAATTTATATCTTCCCAGAATTTATTTAATCTCAGTATCAAATATATTGGTGTGAAGTTACTTATAACATTTCTTTATTAACTCATGGTCTTAAAATATGTCTTTTCTTTCATTCCTAATATTAATAATATGTTTTCAGAATGCTTTTTTTTTATTAGTGGAGTTTGAAGTCTATCAATTTTATTGATTTTTTCCAAATTACCAGCCTTTGACTTCCTTGCTTTTCCTTTTCTGTTTATTCCTCATCATTGTCATTGAATCTTACTTGTACCTTTTAATTTTTTTAATTGGTACAAAATTGTTTTACAATGTTATATTGATTTCTGCTGTACAGCAATACAAATCAGCCATAATTATACATATAACCACTCCCTCCTGAGCCCCATCCTACCACCCTAAGTCATCGCAGAGCACCAGGCTTGTCTCCCTGTGTTATATGATAGCTTCTTACCCCCTATCTCTTTTACCCATGATAGTGTATATATATCAAAGCTGCTTTCTCCTTTCCTTTCACACTCTCCTTTCCTTCCTCCACTGTGTCTACAAGTCCGTCCTCTGCATCTGTGTCTCTAGTCCTTCCCTGCAAGTAGGGTCATTAGTACCCACCCTTTTTCTAGATCGTATATATTTATGTGTTCATATACAATGTGTGGTTTTCTCTTTCTGACTTACTCTGTGTAACAGGCTCTAAATTCATCCACCACACTAGAACTGACTCAAGTTCATTTTTTTTTTTATGGCTGAGTAACATTCCATTGTGTATATGTACCTCAACTTCTTTATCCATTCACCTGTAGATGGACATCTAGGTTGCTTCCACGTCCTAGCTACTGTGAGTAGTGCTCCAGTGAACATTGGGCTGCATGTGTCTTTTAGGATTGTGGCTTTCTCAGGGTGTATGCCCAAGGGTGAGATTGCTGGGTCAGATAGATTTATTTCTAGTTTTTTAAAGAAATTTCCATACTATTCTCCATAATGGCTGTATCAGATTACATTCCCAGCAACAGTGTAAAATGGTTCCCTTTTCTCCATATTCTCTTCAGCATTTATTGTTTGTAGGCTTTTTGATGATGGCCATTGTGACCAGTGTGAGGTGATATCTCATTATAGTTTTGATGTGCATTTCTCTAATAATTAGTGATGTTGATCATTTTTTTTTTTCATTTGTTTATTGGCCATCTGTATGTCTTCTTCAAAGAAATGTCTGTTTAGGTCTTACGCCCATTGTTTTGATTGGACTGTTTTTCTGATATTGAGCTGTATGTGCTGCTTTAATTCGGGACCCACTTTGTAGGCTGCCTCAGGTGTATGTTCCCTGCCCAGGTCAGAAGGGGCAAAAGTAGTGGCTTATTAGGGCTTATTTGCTTAGTTGGGGCTGGGGAGAGGGACGATTATGGAAGCCACATTTGGCAGATTTGGGGATTGGGAGATTAGGAGATTTGGGGATTGGGGATTGGGAGATTGGGAGATTTGCCTGCTGTGATCTAGGCCTGCAGGAAATTGCTGCAGTCTGAGGAGGGTCTTGTGCTGTCCTTGGGGAATTAGCTCTGGGTCCTGTGTCGCTCAGCAGAGCCAAGCTGAATAGGCTCCCAGGAAGGTGTGGACAGTAACCGATGCCCATTCACTGCTCGGTGGCAGCTGCTACCTCTAGTGTTGGGTTGGTCGTGGCAGCATGTTGTCCCCTGCCTCAGGCACTTACCCTGGCTTTGGCAGTGGCCAGTCAGCTTGAGTTCCTCCCTCTGGGATCATAAACTGCAGTCATGTCCAGTTGCACCTCTCACGCTCCTGCCTGCTTTGGTGGTGGCCAGGCAGGCTTGTCTACCTCTGGGTTGGGGAGTTCACAGACGCCTCTCATCCCACCTGCAGCATTCAGGAAGGTGGTTTCCTGCGGTCTGCTAGCTTGCAGCGTTAGAGGGTCCCCGTGGCAACTATCTTTTGCCTGTCTGAGAGGCCCAGGCTTTTCCCTGGACTTCCTCAGCTGTGTTATACTAGCCCCCTCTTCACAGCATTCAATCCCGGTCCTCACTCAGGGGTCTAAGCCCCTAAGCCTGAGCCTCCGCACCCATCTTCCATTCCATTCGCTGCAGCTGGTGTGCAAGCTGCTTCCTGACTGGGCAGTGCTGTTTGGCAACTGTCTCTGTGATGAATTCTCTCCATTTTGCTTTCTTATCACCTGTTTCTGCATTCCCTTCTGAGATTCCAAAGCTGCCCCCTGTCTCTGCCCCTGAAGGGGTTTCCAAGTGTGTGGGGATGCTTTTCCTTCTTCATGCTCCCTCCTTGAGGTGCAGTTCCCCTTGCCAAAATCCTGTGTCTCTCTCTTTCTCTTTTTTGGCCCTACCTCATACTAAGGAAATTGAGTTATCTTTTTGGAAGTTTGGGGTCTTCTACCTGCATTCAGAAGCTGTTCTAGAGAAGTTGTTCCACATGCAAATATACTTTTGATGTATTTATGGGGAAAAAGATGATCTCCTCATCTTACTCCTCAACCATCTTGAAAGTCCCCTCTCCTACTTGTATCTTTATTAAACCCTTCCTTTCATTTATTTTTTGTTTAATTTTTTTCCCTTTGCCTAGCTTCGTAAGGCCAAAAGTTAGGTCAGGAGACTACAACCTATGGACTGGAGGCCAAATTCAGTTTATCACCTAGTTTTAAAGTACCTGAAAGCTGAGTGATTTTTACATTTTTTAATGTTTGAAAAAATAAAAATAATACTTTGTGGATGTGAACATTTCATGAAACTCAAGTTACACTTTTTATAAATAAAGGTTGCTCTTAGAGTGCAGTCCTTTTCATCCATTTATGAATGCTTTCACACTACAATGGCAGAGATGTTAGTAGCAATAATAAACTACACACTATTATTTCCCATCTGACTCTTTATAAAAGAAAAACTGTAAACTCTTGTTTTAGATCATTGATTTTAAATTTTTGTTAGTTTGCTTCTGATATAAACATTTTAAGCTATAAATTTCCCTTTGAGAGCCATTTATCCCTGCATCCCACATTTTTAAATGTTGTTTTCAATTTTACTTAATTCAAAATACTTTCTAGTTTTCCTTTTGCTTTGATGACAGTGTGTTTAGAAATATATATTTTTTATGTTTTCTTATAATTGTTTGGGGGTTTCCCAGATATCTTTGAATTATTTCTTTCTAGTTTATTTTCACTGTGCTTTAAGAACATGCTCTGTGTGGTTTCAGTTCTTTTAAATTTGATGAACTTATTTTATGGCATATCATGTGATCTGTTTTATTAAATGTTTCATGTATACTTGAAAATTTTGTGTATTCTGCTGTTTGAGGTTGCAGTTTCAACCTGTAAATGTCAGTTAGGTCCATTTGGTTGATATTATTATTTATTTTTTCTATTTGTTATAGATTATACTTTTGTTTGTATTACTGATGATTGGGAGGGCGGCCTGGAAAACTCCAGTCATAATTCTGGTTGTGTTTCTCCCTTCATTACTCTTAGATTTTGTTTCTTGTAGTTTGTCACTCTATTATTGAGTGTGTCCACATGAGGGACTCTTAGGCTTCCTTGATTAATTTATTTATTTGTCATTTCAAAATACCTTTTTTCCCCCCTCTGTTATTGCTGCTTATTATGTCATAATTTCCCTCTCTTTTTACTACAGCCTTTCCAACTTCCTTATGTTCAGTGTTTTCAGGGTTTGTATTTTCCCATTATCTTGCATGCATATGGGCCAAGTCACTTCAGTTGTGTCCGACTCTTTGTGACCCTGTGGACTGTTGCCCGCCAGGCTCCTCTGTTCATGGGTATCTGCAGGCAAGAATACTGGAATGGGTTGCCATACGCTCCTCCAGGGATCTTCCCCACCCAGAGATCAAACACTTGCTCTTAAGTCTCCTGCACTGGCAAGCGAATTCTTTACCTCCAATGCCACCTAGAAAGATCTTGCATTCTCTTAATTTGTATTCTATCTCTTTTTATATATTTAGAGTGTTTTCTTATATTCAGTCCTAAAATCTCTGTCTTTTATTTGCCAGTTAGTCAATTTACATTTGGTATATGTATCAGTATGTTTGAATTTATAGCAATGTTGCAATTATTAAAAGTTGCATTTGTTTTTTATTCCTTTTTATCTTCTCTTCCTATTTTTTTATCATGTTGAGTGTTTTAAAAAATGGCTTCATTATTCACTAGTTAGGTATGTCTTCTGGTTAGGGTTAGGGGATGTGTTCACATCATATATATATATGTGTGTGTGTGTATATATAAAATATATATATATATATATATATATTCACACACAGATGTATATGCATATCTTATGACAATCTATCTTGAAATAATGCAACAAAATACAACCTTAATGTATCATATGCATTATACATCCTTAAAAGAATGCTTCTGTTCTCTATCATTCTTTATACTATTGTTCCTTATAATTTTCTTTTACAGAACCATATACTTCACAACATATTATTTTAATTTGTACTTTAAAAACTCAGTTATCTTTTTAAAACTTATAAATAATATTTTGTAATTACTCACATATTTATAATTTCTGGGTTTTTTTTTATTCCTTGGCTAAGATCCAAAATTCCCTGTGATATAATTTTTAGACTGAAAAATTTAATATTTCTTTAGTTTTGGTCAGCTGATGATAAATTCACTTCCTTCTCCTTTTCTGGAAAGGTTTTTATTCCACTTTAATTTTTGAATGATATTTTGGCCAAATATGAAATTTTGCTGCTGCTGCTAAGTTGCTTCTATTGTGTCTGACTCTGTGAGACCCCAGAGATGGCAGCCCACCAGGCTCCACCTCCCTGGGATTCTCCAGGCAAGAACACTGGAGTGGGTTGCCATTTCCTTCTCCAACGCATGAAAGTGAAAAGTGAAAGCGAAGTCGTTCAGTCATGTCCGACTCTTTGCAACCCCATGGACTGCAGCCTACCAGGCTCCTCCGTCCATGGGATTTTCCAAGCAAGAGCACTGGAGTGGGGTGCCATTGCCTTCTCCATATGAAACTTTAGATTAATAGATTTTCCTTTTTACCTTAAAATGTTTTCCATTTCCTCTGGCTTTCGATATTTACTATGAGAAGGGTCAGTATGTATTTTGTTGTATCTTGTATCTTGTTTTCCATGCTTCTAGTTTTCATAAATGTAGTTATAATATGTCTTGATGTGGTATGTGTGTACATTTCCTATCTCCAGTTCACTGAGCTTTTAGGATTGCTAGGCTTAATTTTTTTAATTAAATTTGGATATTATTCAGCCATTATTTCTTAAAATATTTTTCTGTAGTCTGCTTAATGCTAAGATGACCCTTGAACAGTACGGGGGTTCGGAGCACCAGGACCACTCCCTTAATACATAACTTCAGTTCAGTTCAGTCCCTTGGTCGTGTCTGACTCTTTGCAACCCCATGCACTGCAGATGAGTCAGCTCTTCAAATGAGTCTGCTCTTTGCATCAGGTGACCAAAGTATCAGAGTTTCATCTTCAACATCAGTCCTTCCAATAAATATCCAGGACTGACCTCCTTTAGGATGGACTGATTGGATCTCCTTGCAATCTGAGGGACTCTCAAGAGTCTTCTCCAACACCACAGTTCAAAAGCTTCAATCCTTTGGCACCCAGCTTTCTTTATAGTCCAACTCTCACATCCATACATGACTACTGGAAAAAACATAGCCTTGATTAGATGGACCTTTGTTGGCAAAGTAATGTCTCTTCTTTCTAATATGCTGTCTAGGTTGGTCATAACTTTCCTTCCAAGGAGTAAATGTCTTTTAATTTCATGGCTGCAATCACCATCTGCAGTGATTTTGGAGCCCCAAAAAATAAAGTCTGACACTATTTCCAGTGTTTCCCCATTTATTTGCCATGAAGTGATGGGACCAGATGCCATGATCTTTGTTTTTGAATGTTGAGCTTTAAGCCAACTTTTTCACTCTCCTCTTTCACTTTCATCAAAAGGCTTTTTAGTTCCTCTTCACTTTCTGCCATAAGGGTGGTGTCCTCTGCATATTTGAGGTTATTGATATTTCTCCCGGCAGTCTTGATTCCAGCTTGTGCTTCCTCCAGCCCAGCATTTCTCATGATGTACTCTGCATATAAGGTAAATAAGCAGGGTGACAATATACAGCCTTGACGTACTCCTTTTCCTATTTGGAACCAGTCTATTGTTCCATGTCCAGTTCTAACTGTTGCTTTCTGACTTGCATACAGATTTCTCAAGAGGCAGGTCAGTTGGTCTGGTATTCCCATGTCTTTCAGAATTTTCCACAGTTGATTGTGATCCACACAGTCAAAGGCTTTGGCATAGTCAATAAAACAGAAATAGATGTTTTTCTGGAACTCTCTTGCTTTTTCCCTGATCCAGTGAATGTTGGCAATTTGATCTCTGGTTCCTCTGCCTTTTCTAAAACCAGCTTGAACATCTGGTATGACTTCTTAAAAACCTATCTCCTGAAAACCTAAATTGCCTACTGTTGGGTGGAAGCCTTATTGATAACATGAACAGCAATTAACATATTGTCTGTTACGTGATCTATATACTGTATTCTTAGAATAAAGTAAGCTAGAGAAATGTTATTAAGAAAATCATAAGGAAAATACATTTATAGTACTGCACTGCATTTATTGTTACTGTAATTCTATACTGTGTTTACAAGTTGAATCATCTGTCAGTGTTTAAATCAGTATTATTTGTATGACACTGTTACCAGATTTGGGAGGGTGAGGGTAGAAGATGACCCTCCGTTGTGGGCCTCTGTTCTTGGTAAGGACACAAAGAAGAATCTGAGGTCCTACCCGTAGTAAAAACAAGTTCATTGAATAAAGAACAAAAAGAGCAGAAAGAAGAAAAAAAAGCACCTCAAGGGAGAGGTGGGCCATGCAAGGAGAGGCACTCGTACCAGAATGAAGACATACAGGATTTTCAAGACAGTGCTTTTACATATTTATTTAGGCAGGCATGGACTGACAGTTTTGACTGACAGTTGCAAGTTACATAACAACAGGCTCTGTTGTGCATGTCTTTTCCATAATTCAGTCTGTTATAATCAGATATATGAATATATAGAATATTTATGAACCCTTAGTTGACTCCTGGCTGCCTAAGTTCATTGGAGAGCACAGCTATGCAGCAAGGTCACAGTTGGAGAAAACCCTGTGTTTAGTTTGTATCCACTATGTGCCTAGTGTGCATACATATACCAGGAATTGGATAAGTAGCAAAAACAAGACCAGGAGCTGACTGTGGCTCAGACCATGAACTCCTTATTGCCAAATTCAGACTGAAATTGAAGAAAGTAGGGAAAACCACTAGACCGTTCAGGTATGACCTAAATCAAATCCCTTATGATTATACAGTGGAAGTGAGAAATACATTTAAGGGCCTAGATCTGATAGATAGAGTGCCTGACGAACTATGGACGGAGGTTCATGACATTGTACAGGAGACAGGGGTCAAGACTATCCTCATGGAAAAGAAATGTAAAAAAGCAAAATGGCTGTCTGGGGAGGCCTTAAAAATAGCTGTGAAAAGAAGAGAAGCGAAAAGCAAAGGAGAAAAGGAAAGATATAAACATCTGAATGCAGAGTTCCAAAGAATAGCAAGAAGGGATAAGAAAGCCTTCTTCAGCGATCAATGCAAAGAAATAGAGGAGAAAAACAGAATGGGAAAGACTAGGGATCTCTTCAAGAAAATCAGAGATACCAAAGGAACATTTCATGCAAAGATGGGCTCGATAAAGGACAGAAATGGTATGGACCTAACAGAAGCAGAAGATATTAAGAAGAGATGTCAAGAATACACAGAAGAACTGTACAAAAAAGATCTTCACAACCCAGATAATCACGATGGTGTGATCACTGACATCCTGGAATGTGAAGTCAAGTGGGCCTTAGAAAGCATCACTATGAACAAAGCTAGTGGAGGTGATAGAAGTCCAGTTGAGCTATTCCAAATCCTGAAAGATGATGCTGTGAAAGTGCTGCACTCAATATGCCAGCAAATATGGAAAACTCAGCAGTGGCCACAGGACTGGAAAAGGTCCGTTTTCATTCCAGTCCCAAAGAAAGGCAATGCCAAAGAATGCTCGTACTACCGCAAAATTGCACTCATCTCACATGCTAGTAAAGTAATGCTCAAAATTCTCCAAGCCAGGCTTCATCAATATGTGAACCGTGAACTTCCTGATGTTCAAGCTGATTTTAGAAAAGGCAGAGGAACCAGAGATAAGTTGCCAACATCCGCTGGATCATGGAAAAAGCAAGAGAGTTCCAGAAAAACATCTATTTCTGCTTTCTTGACTATGCCAAAGCCTTTGACTGTGTGGATCACAATGAACTGTGGAAAATTCTGAAAGAGATGGGAATACCAGACCACTTGACCTGCCTCTTGAGAAATTTGTATGCAGGTCAGGAAGCAACAGTTAGAACTGGACATGGAACAACAGACTGGTTCCAAATAGGAAAAGGAGTACATCAAGGCTGTATATTGTCACCCTGTTTATTTACTTTATATGCAGAGTACATCATGACAAATGCTGGACTGGAAGAAACACAAGCTGGAATCAAGATTGCCGGGAGAAATATCAATAACCTCAGATATGCAGATGACACCACCCTTATGGCAGAAAGTGAAGAGGAACTAAAAAGCCTCTTGATGAAAGTGAAAGTGGAGAGTGAAAAAGTTGGCTTAAAGCTCAACATTCAGAAAACGAAGATCATGGCATCCAGTCCCATCACTTCATGGGAAATAGATGGGGAAACACTGGAAACAGTGTCAGACTTTATTTTTCTGGGCTCCAAAATCACTACAGATGGTGACTGCAGCCATGAAATTAAAAGACGCTTACTCCTTGGAAGGAAAGTTAGGACCAACCTAGATAGCATATTCAAAAGCAGAGACATTACTTTGCCAACAAATGTTCGTCTAGTCAAGGCTATGGTTCTTCCTGTGGTCATGTATGGATGTGAGAGTTGGACTGTGAAGAGGGCTGAGCGCTGAAGAATTGATGCTTTTGAACTGTGGTGTTGGAGAAGACTCTTGAGAGTCCCTTGGACTGCAAGGAGATCCAACCAGTCTATTCTGAAGGAGATCAGCCCTGGGATTTCTTTGGAAGGAATGATGCTAAAGCTGAAACTCCAGTACTTTGGCCACCTCATGCGAAGAGTTGACTCATTGGAAAAGACTCTGATGCTGGGAGGGATTGGGGGCAGGAGGAGAAGGGGACGACAGAGGATGAGATGGCTGGATGGCATCACTGACCTGATGGACGTGAGTCTGAGTGAACTCTGGGAGTTGGTGATGGACAGGGGGGCCTGGCGTGCTGCGATCATGGGGTTGCAAAGAGTCGGATACAACTGAGTGACTGATCTGATCTGATCTGTGGTTATTTTGTAGCATATCAGTGTGCTCCCTTGGGCTGTGTTAGGGTGTGTCTGGTGTGGGGCTAGAGATCAACTTGTGCTGCTCATGTCTAACTTCCTAACAATACAAAACACTCTAGATAATATAAGTATGACTAACATTAGACAAAAAAATGAAAATGTGAAGAAGAAATTTATATTTGTTTACAAGTATAATGAATTGCATATTGATAATGAAGAAACACCAATATGATTGGTTTATGGTGACACCGAATAATAGAATTGCTTCCTGATAACTTAGTTATAAACTAATGAATGAGTTATTATAAAATTTTTATGGCATACAGTATTACAGTCAAATCCATAGTAAAATACTGGAAACACTGTTACATTATTTTAAAGCCATTCACCTGTAATGTTAGGCTGATAAGCAGTTTCTCCAATTATGAGAAAGAGGCATGCTGGTGCTAAGTCACTTCAGTCGTGTCCAACTCTGTGCGGGTCCCCATAGACAGCAGCCCACCAGGCTCCCCTGTCCCTGGGATTCTCCAGGCAAGAACACTGGAGTGGGTTGCCATTTCCTTCTCCAATGCATGAAAGTGAAAAGTGAAAGTGAAGTCGCTCAGTCGTGTCCGACCGTCAGCGACCCTATGGACTGCAGCCCACCAGGCTCCTATGTCCATGGGATTTTCCAGGCAAGAGTACTGGAGTTGGGTGCCATCGCCTTCTCTGGAG
Organism: Bos indicus; assembly: GCF_029378745.1. NCBI lineage: Eukaryota > Metazoa > Chordata > Mammalia > Artiodactyla > Bovidae > Bos > Bos indicus. The sequence continues at coordinate 28,476,093 of NC_091765.1, forward strand.
AAAGAGGAATACAGTATTGTAAAATAACTATTTGAAAACAAAGTTATAAAACAGTAAAAAAAAACTTAGCACGTTATTAATTTTATATTAAATATCATCACCGCATGCCTATATAAGCATAGGCTATCCACTACAAACAGTGTTCTACACAATGAATTTTTCTCTTCGATTTAGTCACTCAGCTGTGTCTGACTCTTTGTGACCCTATGGACTGCAGCAGGCCAGGTTTCCCTGTCCATCACCAACTCCTGAGCTTGCTCAAACATCCATGGAGTCCATGATGCTATCCAACCATGTCATCCTCTGTTATCCCCTTCTCCTTCCGCCTTCAATCATTTCCAGCATCAGGATCTTTTGCAGTGAGTCAGTTCTTCGCAGCAGGTGGCCAAGGTATTGAAGCTTCAGCATCAGTCCATCCAGTGAATATTCAGGGTTGATTTCCTTTAGGCAGTGACAATCATGATGATGAAAGAAAAACTCTCATACACTTCTGACCTTGCCATTATTGAATTCTCACATGAAGGTACATGTATACACAGCATTTACATTTTTTAACTATATGATGTAATGATTATTTACTCTTCCTTATGTGGAAATGGATAATGGTAAAGGTCTTCATCCTTATTGTCTTCACCTTAATTAGGTTGGGGAGGAGGAGCAGCAGGAGTGTTGGTTTTGCTGTCTCTGGGAGCAGAGTACAAATAGCTGGAGAAGGTGAAACTTCAGGCACGAGAAACAGGCACTCGTGGTGTAACTTTATGAAAATACATCATAATTTGTGTGATTTTTTGTTTTTTCATTTCTCTAAAATTGTTTCTATATGGTTCCACCACTTGCTTTAGTTTTTTTTTTTTTTTTTTGCCATATTGTAGGAGGATCAGTATCATAAAAGAAGTCAAATGCAGTCTTGAATAATTAGAACCCTTCTACTAGATTGTTTTTCTTACACTCCTATATCTTCTTCCTTGTTGTCTGACACTGCTTTCGAAGTACTCATCTTCATCAAGACATCTCTGTTAATTCCTCTGGTTCATTATTTCTTCAATTTCTCTAGGATGCATGTGTAGAAATCCTTCACCCCCATCGTTTTTTTCCCCAAATCCGCAATCTATTTCTTCATTTCCTTAACTGGCTCTGTTGTAAATCCTGTAAAGTCATTCATAATTTTTGGACAGTTTTCTGTAGCAGGAATTTATTGTTTTGGACTTGATGGCTTTCACAGCTTTTTATACCAGTTATGACATTTTCAGTTATATAATATTTCAGACTTTTATAATGTTCTGTCTATTGGAATAGTCCTCTCCATAGAATATGGTGTATGATGACTCTTAAAGGTCTTTATGACCCACTAACCCAGAGGTTGAATCAGAGAGGTTGTGTTTGGGGGCAAGCAGATCACTTTGATGCCTTTGCTGTTAAGCACATGGGATTCTTGGTGGCCAGGGGCATTGTTCAATATCAAAAAGGCTTTAAGAGGCAGTTCCTTACAGACAGGGTACTTCTTGACTTCAGGGAGAAAGCATAAATGGAACCAGCTCAGAAGAGGATTCACATTGTCCAGGCCTTCTTGTTGCGATACAGCCAAAAACTGCAGCCTGTGCTGACCTTTTCCTTTCAAGGGACTAGTCTTGATATGATTGCATTTGAGTACCCTTTATGCCTTAAATCCTGGTGAGCAATTCACTTCCTTACTAATAAATGTCCTTGTGGCATTTTTTTTTCCCCCAAAATAGGGCGCTTCTCTATGCATTCAAAACCTATTCAGGCAGATATCCTTTCTCCTTAATGCTTTTCCAAAAAGCATCTGGGAACTTACCTGCTGTCTGTTGGTCTGTGGAAACTGCTTCTCCTGTGACATTGTTTTAACCCAGGCCTCTTTTTAAAATTATCAAATGATCTTTATTTTTATTTATTTATTTTTTAACTTTACAATATTGTATTGGTTTTGCCATATATCAACAAGAATCCGCCACAGGTATACACTGGTTCCCCATCCTGAACCCTCCACCCTCCTCCCTCCCCATACCATCCCTCTGGGTTGTCCCAGTGCACCAGCCCCAAGCATCCAGTATCATGCATCGAACCTGGACTGGTGACTCGTTTCATATATGATATTATACATGTTTCAATGCCATTCTCCCAAATCATCCCACCCTCTCCCTCTCCCACAGAGTCCAAAAGACTGTTCTATACATCTGTGTCTCTTTTGCTGTCTCACATACAGGGTTATCGTTACCATCTTTCTAAATTCCATACACATGCATTAGTATACTGTATTGGTGTTTTTCCTTCTGGCTTACTTCACTCTGTATAATAGGCTCCCGTTTCATCCACCTCATTAGAACTGATTCAAATGTATTCTTTTTAATGGCTGAGTAATACTCCATTGTGTATATGTACCACTGCTTTCTTATCTATTCCTCTCCTGATGGACATCTAGGTTGCTTCCATGTCCTGGCTTATAAACAGTGCTGCGATGAACATTGGGGTACACGTGTCTCTTTCAATTCTGGTTTCCTCAGTGTGTATGCCCAGCAGTGGGATTGCTGGATCATAAGGCAGTTCTATTTCCAGTTTTTTAAGGAATCTCCACACTGTTCTCCATAGTGGCTGTACTAGTTTGCATTCCCACCAACAGTGTAAGAGGGTTCCCTTTTCTCCACACCCTCTCCAGCATTTATTGCTTGTAGACTTTTGGATCGCAGCCATTCTGACTGGCGTGAAATGGTACCTCATAGTGGTTTTGATTTGCATTTCTCTGATAATGAGTGATGTTGAGCATCTTTTCATGTGTTTGTTAGCCATCTGTATGTCTTCTATGGAGAAATGTCTGTTTAGTTCTTTGGCCCATTTTTTGATTGGGTCATTTATTTTTCTGGAGTTGAGCTGCAGGAGTTGCTTGTATATTTTTGAGATTAGTTGTTTGTCAGTTGCTTCATTTGCTATTATTGTCTCCCATTCTGAAGGCTGTCTTTTCACCTTGCTAATAGTTTCCTTTGTTGTGCAGAAGCTTTTAAGTTTAATTAGGTCCCATATGTTTATTTTTGCTTTTATTTCCAATATTCTGGGAGGTGGGTCATAGAGGATCCTGCTGTGATGTATGTCGGAGAGTGTTTTGCCTATGTTCTCCTCTAGGAGTTTTATAGTTTCTGGTCTTATGTTTAGATCTTTAATCCATTTTGAGTTTATTGTTGTGTATGGTGTTAGAAAGTGTTCTAGTTTCATTCTTTTACAAGTGGTTGACCAGATTTCCCAGCACCACTTGTTAAAGAGATTGTCTTTAATCCATTGTATATTCTTGCCTCCTTTGTCAAAGATAAGGTGTCCTTAGGTGCGTGGATTTATCTCTGGGCTTTCTATTTTGTTCCATTGATCTTTAGATCCTTCACCTTCTTTTTGCTTTAAGTTTTTTTATATAATGACTTGGTTTTTAATCAAATCATTTTAGAGTCTATAGGAATGCCTTTCTTATAGCAATCCTGCACCTCCATAAAAACTGTGTTTTTCAATAGGAGATAAAAAGATATTCCCCATAATGTTCAAGGTTTTTGTGCCTGCTGGCATAGCTGCAGCTACAGCGTCATGAATTTCCTTTTATTTTTTAATGTTTGTCCTTATGCTGTATTTATTTATGTTTAAATGATAGGCAGTGGCAGCTGTAGACCTCAATCTATAGTACATACTCAAGCAATTCAACTTTGACTTGTAATATCATGACTTTTTTCTGTTTCTTGGTAGCACATCTAGCATCACCAGTGCACTTCATATGGGTTCCTTGGTGCTATTTGGAGTTTACTGAATGGCACTAGACACAATGAAAATACATGTACACTGAGAGATACTTTATTGTGATATGCAATTTACTGGAGAGTTTTACTGCTTACATGGAGATGATAACTATTACATGATGTGTTAAGCTAATGCTCTCAATACTTGACCTCACCACAATAGCAATAGGAAGTGGTTTTGAAAGTATTACCATGATGCAGTATGTACAGCAGTTAATTTTATGTAGTTATGAGTTAATACATTTGTTTACATTTCTGTCCACTGCAAATGGCACCATGTAAGGTCTGTAAGTGTTTGTGTGCATAGAATTTGATAAATGTTAACTTTTAATAGTAGATATGTGTGTGCTTTATGATAGTAAATGATAAAATGAATTAGTATTTGTATTTTGTGCATTCATGACATACATTTTTCTTAATATTTGTAATATTTATAGGCTATGAGATTCATCTTCAAGTTTATTTTAATAGTTGCAAATCTCCAAAATTTTTTCCAATACATTTATTTTTTTTAAAAATCACATGTAAGTGGACCTATGCAGTTCAAAACTGTGTTGGTCAAGGGTCAACTGTGTATTATTTTTGCAGGGTTTTGAATTATTCTGTAGGTCTAGAGCTCAATTCTTTTGGATAGATTGCATTACTGTTCTTCCAAGTTCACTGATCCTTTGGTTCCCCCTGCAATGCCAAATCTACTCTTAGTTTCACCCAATAAAATTTTAATTTTAGATAATCTAGTTTTTGTATCTAGAAATTTTGGGGACTGTTTTAAAAAATATTCCATTTCTATTTATTAGGCTTCCATTTTATAAATACGTATGTATATTTAGAATAGCTCTTTTAGCTTTTTTTTGACGAATCCATCATCCTGTAATTTCTGGGTCTTTTTTAAGTCAATTTTATCCTGGTTTTGTGTCACAGTTTCTGGCTGTTTGTGTAGTAATTTTGATTGGCTGTTGAACATTGTAATTTTATTAGTGTTTGTTTTTTGCCCTGAAATTGATTATTTGGGTAAATTTACCTCTGTTGGTTTTTAAGCTTTGTTAGTGCATGAATATTCATAGGCGTCAAAGAGTATCTTCACTCCAGAGCAGTCTCAGCACTGATCTCCACTGATGACTGTAGTGTCTCTACTTGTGGTAGGCTGAAGCATGAATGTCTGTCTGCCCTGTGTGAGTTCTTGGAATTGCTATGCATACACATTATTGGTCTTTCTTTGTCCTGTCTTTTAGAGTTTTGCTCCATGTATGCATAGCCTTGTACACAGCCTAGTACAAAGACTCAGGAATCTCTAAACAAATTTCCAGAGTTCTCTGTGAACATATTTCCCTCCTCTCCAGAACTCTGACTTACACTTCTAGCTGACACAGACTCCCCAGAAACCTGAACTCCATCTTCCCATTTAGCATGTCAAAATGCCAGGGCCATTTGGATTTCCCTTTTTGCATTAATGGTCTGAATTGTCACTAGGAAAGAAATGAAGACTTGTTTGTCTCATTTGATTTATATTCCATCTTTCAAGAATTGCAAACCTGCACTGTATGTTGTCTGATGTCTTGAAATAGTTTCATGTATTTTGTGTAGTTTCTAGTTGTTTATAGTGGGAAGTTCTGTCCTTGTTTATTCTTCATGGATCATAGCAGAAATTTGTTGTATAAAATTGATACAGGAATAAATCTTAAAGCTTAAGACCTATATTAATGGTAAAGCCATTGTGATATTAGTTCTAACAGTCAAGTTAAGGCTTGAGATAGTGGTAAAGCATGGAGTTTACAGTCTCATACACCTGTATTTGGATGCTGGATAAGTTACTTAATCTTCTGACTTTCAATTTCTTCCTTATAATATGTTATTATAAAACCTACTTCAGCTTTTTATGAGGGTTTAGTGAGGTTTTAGGCCTGCATATTAGCTTGTCATTAGTTTAGATTTGATGTATGAAATCAAAAAAGATAAAAATGTAATCTAAAAATGTTTATACTTATATTGGTTTTATTCACAATTTGAACAATTTAATGCATTTAAATTATAAAACTCCTCATTCTCAAGTATAAATGAGAAGAAAATAAATTGATGTTTGCTATAAGTTTAATTTTGCTTATTATGGCCTCTGCAAGATTCCACAGTAAATCAAGCACAAATTCACAAGCACATGGTTTGTCAGCTACCAAGCAGAAATCTTTCGTTTCTATTAGTTACATGTGTACCTAAGCTCAATTTTCACATTACACATATCTAAGTAGAAAACTGTTTTTAATCAACATGTTATAATTTGCCTTCTCAGAAGAATGTCTTGTTCTTATAATTGTAGTATTTACTTGTTTATCTGCTATAGGCTCTGTCCTTTCAGCTATACTTGGATGAAAATGACAAAGGTGATCGGTAAAAGTATATTGTGTGACCAAAGGTTTGTTGGGCTTTCTGTAATGGTTTTATGGACAGATCTGAATGAACATTTTGGCCAACTCTGTAAAATAGGAAAAACAAAGTACAATCTAAAAATATTCCCCTTATGCTCTGTAATGACCAGAAGGGTGGAATGGGGGGTGGGAAGGAGGTTCAAGAGGGAGGGGTATATGTACATGTATGGCTGATTCACACCGTTGTACACTAGAAATTAGCACAATACTGTGAGGCAATTATATGCCATTAGAAAAGAAGGCAATAAAATATTCCCCTGCAGTTTGATTGTAACTGTTGCTGCCATCCCTTTACTCTCCCTTTGCTCCATTTTGAGAAGAGTTAGAGTACATGCTGCTGCTGCTATTGCTGCTAAGTTGCTTCAGTCATGTCCAACTCTGTGCAACCCCATAGACGGTAGCCCACCAGGCTCTGCCGTCCCTGGGATTCTCCAGGCAAGAACACTGGAGTGGGTTGCCATTTCCTTCTCCATTGCGTGAAAGTGAAAAATGAAAGTGAAGTCACTCAGTTGTGTCCAACTCGTAGCGACCCCATGGACTGCAGCCTACTAGGGCCCTCCATCCATGGGATTTTCTAGGCAAGAGCACTGGAGTACATGACAGTTTGTGAAAGACCTTTGTAAGTTGTTTGCGACAAAATAAAATCAGAGAACCTTTGGTAACTAAGGATAAATTCATTCTTTAAGCACGTCTTTGACTGTTCACCATGTGCCAGATGTGCTACAGGTCTAAAGATGCAGTGGTGAAAAACAAAGCTTTACCATCATGAAGATTAATCATTAAAGCTAACACTTACATAGTGTTTATTGTATTCTAAGTACTTTTAAAATAATTAACTTAAACTTCAGAAAAATCTTATGAGATAGGGAGCCTTATAATTGCCAGAGACGTTGAGGCACAAATATTAATTTGCCCCAACTCCCACAGTTAGTAATAAGCAGAGCCATAATTGAAACCTAGCACATCAGACTATCAGACTGCAAAGCTCATATTCATATATGTGCTAGTGGGGAAAGAGAGAAAGAGAGGTCATATTAAATATATGCTGATGTGCTCGGTCGTGGCCGACTCTTTGCAACCCCATGGACTGTAGCCCGCCAGGTTCCTATGTCCATGGATTTTTCTAGGCAAGAATACTGGAGTGGGTTGCCATTTCCTTCTCCCATATTAAAAATAAAGCAGTAAAATAAGTCTGTTCTTCAAAACCGCAGGTTTTGCTTGTGCATATGGGGGCTGACTGTACTATGCCATTTTATATAAAAGACTTGAGCATTGGCAGATTTTGGTATCTGCAGGGGTTCCTGGAACCAATGCCCCACAAACACTGAGGGAATAATTAGATAATTATTCATGTCATGGAGTAAAATACAATGCGGGAGGAAAATAAGGGAAAACGTATATGGGGAAAGGGTTTTAAAGAAACTTATCAAATGCCACTGAGAAAGTGGCATTTGAGTAAACCTGTTGGGGAAAAACATGCCTGTATATTTAAGGTATATAATGTATGTGTTTATATATGTGCATAAGTTATGTATATATATGTATATATTCTATTTTATTCAAAAGCAGAGACATTACTTTGCCAACAAAGGTCCGTCTATTCAGGGCTATGGTTTCTCCTGTGGTCATATATGGATGTGAGAGTTGGACTGTGAAGAAGGCTGAGCGCCGAAAAATTGATGCTTTTGAACTGTGGTGTTGGAGAAGACTCTTGAGAGTCCCTTGGACTGCAAGGAGATCCAACCAGTCCATTCTGAAGGAGATCAGCCCTGGGATTTCTTTGGAAGGAATGATGCTAAAGCTGAAACTCCAGTACTTTGGCCACCTCATGCGAAGAGTTGACTCATTGGAAAAGACTCTGATGCTGGGAGGGATTGGGGCAGGAGGAGAAGGGGACGACAGAGGATGAGATGGCTGGATGGCATCGCTGACTCGATGGACGTGAGTCTGAGTGAACTCCGGGAGTTGATGATGGACATGGAGGCCTAGCATGCTGCGATTCATGGAATCGCAAAGAGTCGGACACGACTGAGCAACTGATCTGATCTGAAATAATAAAAAAGGCTAAAAATTTCATGTCATTACGTGAATTAGTTTAGGACATCTGTTTAATTTGCAGATACTATGTTTAAATATAACTTCTGTCAATCAATATTAATTCAATCAAAAATACCAAAAATATTCAAATAGTTGTTACTAATGGAAGATTTCAGTGACTTAAAAATGGGAGCAAAAAAGCCTGTTTTCTTAAATTTGTGGATGATTACTAATACATTCTTTGGTGATCAATTCTAGTCATAAAGTTGAGTGTGACTGATCATTAGGAAGTGTGCACTAATGATGATTAATTGTACTGACTAAACACACTGTTAAAGCCTGCAATGATTCAACATGTCATTGTTGAAAAAACTTAAGTGCAATAATATGCTGATTCAACTTGTTTTATTTAAGCATAACATTTTTCTGGGTTTCAATTAATACTTTGGTCACCTGATGTGAACAGCCGACTCATTGGAAAAGACCCTGATGCTGGGAAAGATTGAGGACAGGAGGAGAAGGGGACGACAGAGGATGAGATGGCTGATGGCCTCACTGATGCAAAAGTATAGTTGCATAGACACCTAAATAAGTTACAAATGATGACTGCTATTTAATATGGATTTCTAAATGAATATATCTCAAACGCATCATGATTTGGTGAATATGAATAATATACTTTGTAAGAAAAGAGTTTAATCATCATAGAATAAGAAGTTGTATGTTCAGCTGTTTGTTTTTTCCTGTACCTAATATTTTGCATAATAGTGGCATTTGTTTTACTCTAAGTCAGTTAACTTGCAGAAGTGTAAGCAAGATGTTAAAGGACATAAAGAAAAAATAAAATGATTTTAAATGAAAACCATCAGTGCTGGAGAAGGAAGGTCTATGAACAAACATAATTATAGTGAAGTTTCTCAGCTTCAGCCTTGGTCTCATTTTGGGATGGATGACTTTTCCTTGTGGAAGACTGTCACAGACATTGTAAGATATTTAACATCATTCCTGTCCTCTACCCAGTAGATGTCAGTAGAATTTCCTTACCTATCAACCTGGTCATGACAACCAAATATCTTTTTAGACTTGGCCAAATGTCACCTGGGAGACAAAGTACCCATGGTTAAGAATGATATCAGTATTAAAAATGCCTTCTTGTATTAATAGTTATATTAATAATAGTAAGTAGATTCTTGCCTGTTCATGCTCAGTTGTGTCTGACTTTTTGTGACCCCATGGATTGTAGTCCACCAAGCTCCTCTGTCCATGCGATTTCCCAGGCAAAAATACTGGAGTGGGTTGCCATTTCTTTTTCAAGGGATCTTCCCAACCCAAAGACTGAATCTGAGTCTCTTGTATTTCCTGATTGGCAGGTGAATTCTTTACCACTGAGCCTCTTGGAAAGCCCAATAAATAGATTAGCAAATTTATTTATTAAGAACAAATTATATTCGAAGTGTTTTGATAGGTGCTAAAATATAAAGCCTCTTGATGAAAGTGGAGATCAGCCCTGGGATTTCTTTGGAAGGAATGATGCTAAAGCTGAAACTCCAGTACTTTGGCCACCTCATGCAAAGAGTTGACTCATTGGAAAAGACTCTGATGCTGAGAGGGATTGGGGGCAGGAGGAGAAGGGAACGACAGAGGATAAGATGGCTGGATGGCATCACTGACTCAATGGATGTGAGTCTGGGTGATCTCCGGGAGTTGGTGATGGACAGGGAGGCCTGGTGTGCTGCGATTCATGGGGTCGCAAAGAGTCGGACACGACTAAGCGACTGATCTGATCTGCGAACAGTTGACTCATTGGAAAAGACTCTGATCCTGGGAGGGATTGGGGCAGGTGGAAAAGGGGATGACAGAGGATGAGATGGCTGGATGGCATCACTGACTCGATGGACGTGAGTCTGAGTGAACTCTGGGTGTTGGTGATGGACAGGGAAGCCTGGCGTGATGTGATTCATGGGGTCGCAAAGAGTCGGACACGACTGAGAGACTGAACTGAACTGAACTGAACTGAAAATATATATCGCCTCATTCATTTCATCTGTTATATGAGGAAGCACTCTTGTGATGGTCATTTGAGAGATATGGGAACTGACCTCCAAAAGACTGACTTGCATGTCCAAAGCCCTAGAGCCAGTAAATAGCAGAGAAAGCATTTGAAGTCAGCAAGCCATAGCTCTCTGATTTCAGGAATTATACTCTCAGCCAGTTTTCTTCACTCTCCTCATTTATTTAAAGTTTGAATTTAAAATGATTTTCGTGGATTCAAGAATCAAATGTAAAAAGAGAAAGTTATAGCCAATAAAAATTGTTTAGACTTTTTATAGAACCCAGTGTGACATTTAGAATATGCAAAATATACATTATACCATTCACTGCTGCTGCTGCTGCTAAATCACTTCAGTCATGACATACTCTTTGTGACCCTATGGATTGTAGCCCACCAGGCTCTTCTCTCCAAGGGATTCTCCAGACAAGAATCCTGGAGTGGGTTGCCATGCTCTCCTCCAAGTTATCTTCCTGACCCAGGGATCGAACCCATGTCTCTTTACATCTACCTGCGTTGGCAGGCAGGTTCTTTACCACCAGTGCCACCAGGGAAGCCCAATACCACATCACATCATTCATCAGTTGGTACTTGGGAAAGTATTTCACTGCTTATTGGGTTTGACTACAAATCCAAGGAGGATGAACACACGGGCAGGAGGACCTCTCAAGAAGTTGTCAAACCCTAAATACTGGGACAAAGGCAGAAAATAAAGAAAAACTAAACCGAGTGGGAAAAAAAGGTCTCATGCCTCTCTGTAGAGAGTATGTTAAACTTGCCAGACTAACAGAATAAAATAGAAATGTCTGCATTCTCTGTTAATCATATATGCTTACTGCCTAAGTTTTCATGAGTTAAGGATAATCTGAAATCCAGGTATTCACCAGGACCACATTCTCATCAAAGCCTGGACTAGAGAAAAATTCACTTCCAAACTCTCACAGATTATTGAAGGCATTACAGTTATAAAACTAAAGTCCTCACTTTCTTGATGGTCTTTGACCTGGAACTGCTTTCAGATCCTATAGGTTGCTTTTATTTTCTAAACACAAGGCCCTCTCATAAGTATTCTTTTAAGATGGTAGCTTATTCCATCAAAACCAGGAAGAGAAAGACATCTTCTTGACAGGCTTGTTTACAAACACATGCTTACACATTTTTATAGAGAAGTACATGCTTGCATAATAAATATGTTCATAAATGTGTATGTTTATTTTCATATAGGGAATATAAAGGGATAAACAAATTATATATTATATACTGGTATATAGTATATATATTTAGAACTGGACATGGAACAATTGACTGGTTCAAAATTGGGAAAGGAGAACAACAAAGCTGTATATTGTCACCCTGCTTATTTAACTTATATGTGGAGTACATCATTTGAAATGCTGGGCTCAAAGAATCACAACCTTCAAGACTGCAGGGAGAAGCATCAACAAACATGCAGATAATACCACTTTAAGGGCAGAATATGAAGAGGAACTAAAGAGCCTCTTGAGGGTGAAAGAGGGGAGTGAAAAACCTGGCTTGAAGCTCAATGTTAGAAATAAAAACTCAGACCATGGCATCCAGACCCATCAGATCAGATCAGATCAGTCGCTCAGTCGTGTCCGACTCTTTGAGACCCCATGAATCGCAGCACGCCAGGCCTCCCTGTCCATCATAAACTCCCGGAGTTCACTGAGACTCATGTCCATCGAGTCAGTGATGCCATCCAGCCATCTCATCCTCTGTCGTCCCCTTCTCCTCCTGCCCCCAATCCCTCCCAGCATCAGAGTCTTTTCCAATGAGTCAACTCTTCACATGAGGTGGCCAAAGTACTGGAGTTTCAGCTTTAGCATCATTCCTTCCAAAGAAATCCCAGGGCTGATCTCCTTGCAGTCCAAGACCCATGGCAAATAGAACAGATTTTCTTTTCTTGGGCTCCAAAATCACTGCAGATGGTGACCGCAGCCATGAAATTAAAAGATGCTTGCTCCTTGGAAGAAAAGCTGTGACAAACCTAGACAGAATATTAAAAAGCAGACATCACTTTGCCAACAAAGGTCCATGTACAGTCAAAGCTATGGTTTTTTCAGTAGCCATGTGAGGGTGTGGGAATTGGACCATAAAGAAAGCTGAGTGCTGAAGATTTGATGTTTTTGAGCTGTGGTGCTGGAGAAGACTCTTGAGTGTCCCTTGGACAGCAAGGAGATCAAACCAGTCAATCCTAAAGGAAATAAACCTGGAATATTCATTGGAAGGACTGATGCTGAAGCTCCAATTCTTTGGCCACCTGAGACGAAGAACTGACTCATTGGAAAAGACCCTGATACTGGGAAAGATTGAAGGCAAAAGTAGAAGATGGCAGCAGAGGATGAGATGGTTAGATATCATTCTTGACTCAGTGAACATGAATTTGAGCAAACTCTGTGAGATAGTGGAGGACAGAGGGACCTGTCGTGTTATAGTGCGTGTGGTCTCAAAGAATGGTACACAGCTTAGCAACAGAACAATAGCAGTGACAAAAAAAAATCAGTATCAATGTGGATACAGATTTATATCTACATATGCATATATGTATATAATATATTTATGTGCATTATATATATACATATATACACACATATGTGAATATAATCATAAGAATGACATTTCAGCACCTTTCCCATGTTTTATCAGTAACAAGCAAATCACGGATCTAGTCCACATTCCAGATTAGGAGATTTTATAGAGTATAAACATAGGAGTCATCGTTAGATTGTTGAAATTATTACAGTTTTAAAACTAAAGTCCTCACTTTCTTGTGTTAAAACACAACTAGTCTGAAAAGCATTAGTTCAGAACCACCTATGACAGTTTCACAACTTTTATCTTGTTTTTAAGAATTCAAATGAAAAAGCAAATGGGCAAACCATCAAAAATATAACCATGAAATTAGAAGAAAATACTCATTTTAAAGAAAAGAAAATGTATGTCTTTATAGAATAGAATTTCCTGAGTATAACATTAGCATCTATTCATAACAAACTTCCTCACTGGAAAAAACACTTACTTGGCAACTCTGACAAGTTACAGTGTGACATTTTCAGGTCTCTGCATGAGAGAGAAGAATCCTCAGAAAGACCTTTTATAAAAACTTCTCTCTAATCCTCCTTCAATTTACAGAACAGTCACAAATAGGTCATCAAATCAAAGAATCGATGACAAGATACATCATTGCTTTATGTTTCCTCTCAAAGGAAAAGCCTGGTAATTAAGTTGTTGCCCTATACTATTACTCATTTTGTTACAATTTTACTAGTTAACACAACTCCTTTAAAATCAGCTTACCTTTATTATTTTTCACTCTTATTAAAAAAGAAAGCATACCTAAGATGTTGGTTAATATGGTCCCAACATTTATTTACTTTCAGTCTGACTCTTTTTTTTTAACTTTACTCAAAATTCTGTTGTGTTTCTTCATTTGTTTTGTATCTTGGATTACATGAATACTTGAAATCACACAGTATTTGTCTTTGTCTGGCTTAGTTCACTTAGCATAACATTTTCTGTATCCATTCATATTGTCACAGGTGGTTTCATTTTTTTTTTTCCGGCTGAGCAATATTCCTGTGTGTGTGTGTGTGTGTGTGTGTGTGTGTGTGTGTATTATGCGTATAATATCACGTCATTTTTATCCATTCATCTAGAGATGGGCTCTTAGGTTGCTTCCATATCTGAACTTGTGTAAAAAGGGTTGCAGTGCACTTGGGGGTACATATATCTTTCTTAATTAGTGATTTTATTTTCTTCAGATAAATACCCAGGATTGAAATTGCTGGATCATGTGATAGTTCTAGTTTTAATTTTTGAGGAGCATTCATACTGTTTTCTGTAGCGGCAGCACCAATTTACATTTCCACCAAAAATGCGAAGAGTTCCCTTTTCTCCACATCCTTGCCACCACTTGTTATTTATCTCTTCAGTAATAGCCATTCGGACAGATATGAAGTGATGTCTCATTGTAGTTTTGATTTATATTTCTCTAATTAATGATGTTAAACATTTTTCTCATGTACCTGTTGTTCCTTTCTCTGTTTTCCTTGGGAAAATGTCTATTCAGATCCTCTGCCCATTTTTTTAAATCAAGTTTTTTGTTTGTGTTTTTGATGTGGAGTTATAAGAGTTCTTTGTATATGTTGTATATTAACTCCTTATCAGACATATTGTTTGCAAATACCTCTTCCTGTTCAGTAGGTAGGCTTTTCATTTTGCTGTGTGAAAAATTTTATGTAGACCCATTTATTTATTTTTGTTTATGTTTCCCTTGTCTGAGGAAATGTTTCCAAAAAATCAGCTCAAATTTAATGATAATTGCTTTGAAGAAGACTATAGTGCTCAATAGTGTATCAAGAGAAACAGAAATTCAGCATATATTGAAAGAATATTTCACTCTTCTCTAAGCCAATGATACGTACATAAGTTCAGTTAATTGACTTTCGTCTTGGGTAAATAAGCATCTCTGTTTTAGAGTGTATGTTAAGTGAGGTTGTCTTGCTCTCCTAGGGGTGCCATAACAGATTACTGCAAACTTGGTTGACTAAAACATTAGACATTTATTTTCTCATAGTTCTAGAGGCTGGATACATAAAAATGTGGTCAGGGTTGGTACCTTCTGAAGGATCTAAGGAGTAGTGCAGTCCTTGTCTCCCCGTCAGTTTCGGGTGGCTGCAGGCAGTCCATGGCACACAGATGACATCCAATCTCTGCTTCTGTCTTCATGCGCCCTTCCTCTCTCTGTGTCCCAAATAGTCTACTCCTTTCTCTTAATACACATACCAGTCATTGGACTAAGGCCCACCCCAAATCCAAGAAGATACTAACTCAAGATCCTTAGCAGTTACGTATACACCTACCTTATTTACACAAAAGGTCACGTTCACAGGTACAGTGGGTTAGACTTGGACAATTCTTTTGGGAGGATGCTATCCAGCCCATTATAAAGGAGACATTGAATAGCTGCTGCATGCAAACAAAAGCAAATTCTAAATTTAAAGGGCTATAAAATATAAATTTTGGTATTTTAAAATCAAGTTTGTTTATGTTATTAGCACTAACTACAGTAATTACACTAATTACAGTTAACATTTTGTCTCAGTTCTCATAATGTTACCAACAAAATTTTATGGATGCAAATTAGGAACCAGAAGACCAGAGGCTACATGCTAGTATTTTATATGCAACTAAGAAGAAAATAACATACAATTTTGCATATTAGAATTAAAAACATAAACACCAGGATTTTTAGAGATATGAATGGCAGATAACATTATTATTATTTTTTTTAATTTGGCCACTCTTCCATTTCAGTGAAAGCATGTAAAAAAATTGATCTATTATATTGGTTACTGAGAAAGGGCATTTAAAATTATTCTCCTTCCTCCGTTGTTATTTACCATTTTTCCCCCTCAAGGATACCAAATTATTACTAAGTTATTTATAGCAGATGACGTTTGTGATGGTTCAAAGAGTAATTTTAATGTCCAGGTTCTTAGTTTTCAAAGATATTCTAAACATTGCAAAAATTAGTTAATAGTTTTTCTTTTTCAAGGACAACTGATTCATATATATTCTTAATTTTTAAGTCTTATTTTCAGGAAAAATAGAGCACACAATGGAACTGGTAACAGCATTTTGTTTTAAATAGCTGAGGAAAATTCCATTTAAGTAGAAAACAATAAATGTATTACTTCATATGAACATAGTCTTTCAGACACACTCTTATGCTTTTAGGAATATCTGTATTTAAAAGTTAGCATAGCATGTTCATATATATATAAGTGTGTGTGTATATATATGTGCACATGCAGAACTTTTGAAACTGAGGATATACATCTCCATTCATCAATGTGTGTCATTACCAGAAAGCCACTAGCACAGGAAGCACTGAATTAAAGTGATAGCCAACAATATTTTCATATAAAAATGTGATGGTAATGTTAAACCAGAGTATCTGTGGTTACCTACGAAAAGTGTATTTCTTTGTGAATAGCTTATAGTCATCTTGACAAATCAGCAAGTCAAGACAGGTGATGAATAGTGATAATTAGATATATTATATTGAATTCTCCACTAGATTAAATGAGTAAAGCAAAGATTAATGCTACTTAGAACCAATTCAGTTGGTTTAAGAAATAAGAAGTTATTACTCACTATAAAAATCATTTTTGTGTTATTTGAACTCTTGTTTTTTTCTGAAATGGTTTATAGTAAGACAAATTCATGTAGCTATTTAGAAGATATATAAGTGCTAACTAGAGTCTACCATAAAGAAGGCTAAGTGCCAAAGAATTGATACTTTTGAACTGTGGTGTTGGAGAAGACTCTTGAGAGTCCTTTGGACTGCAAGCAGATCAAGCCAGTCAATCCTAAAGGAAATCAACCCTGAATATTCATTAGAAGGACTGATGCTGAAGCTCCAATATGTTGGCCACCTGATGTGAAGAGCTGACTCACTGCAAAAGACCCTGATGCTGGGAAAGATAGAAGGCAATAGGAGAAGGGGATGCGGCAGCAGATGATAAAGTGGTTGGATGGCATCACCAACTCAGTGGACATAAGTCTGAGCAAGCTCTGGGAGTTGATGATGGACAGGGAAGCCTGGCGTGCTCTAGTCCATGGGGTCACAAGAGTTGGATATGACTGAACAACTGAACAACAAGAGTCTATGGATTAAATAGTGAGACAGACTTCACATCCAAGCATTTACACCTTCATGTAATCCCCTCCACTCCAATGTGTATTGAGTCTAGTGTCCCACTACTGATGCATAAGCTAAGCTAAGTCGCTTCGGTCGTGTCTGACTCTGTGTGACCCCATAGACGGCAGCCCACCAGGCTTCCCCGTCCCTGGGATTCTCCAGGCAAGAACACTGGAGTGGGTTGCCATTTCCTTCTCCAATGCATGAAAGTGAAAAGTGAAAGTGAAGTCGCTCAGTCGTGTCCGACCTTCAGCGACACCACGGACTGCAGCCTTCCAGGCTCCTCCATCCGTGGGATTTTCCAGGCAAGAGTACTGGAGTGGGGTGCCATTGCCTTCTCCATACTGATGCATAGAATAGGCCAAAAGGAATTCAATATCACATCTGAGATTAGATTACAAAAGGACTGTGACTTCTGTCTCATTCACTTTCTCTTGCCTTCTCACTTGCTTGCTCAAATGGACGCCACCTGGCATGTGTAAGCTACATTATAGAGAGAGTTAAATAGCAAAGAATTGATTGAGACTTCCGGCCAACCCTTGTGGCTAAGCTCGTAAAGAATCCACCCGCAATGCAGGAGACATGGGTTTGATCTCTGGGTTGGGAAGATTCCCTGGAGAAGGGAAAGGCTACCCACTCCAGTATTCTGGCCTGGAGAACAGTCCATGGTGTCGCAAGGAGTAGGACACCACTGAGTGACGTTCACTAACTCACTCTGGCAAACAGCCAGTGAGGAACTGACCTCAGTCAACCAACTTGTGAGGAATTAACTCCTGCCAACAACTGGTGAGTGAGCTCTGGAGTGGATCCTTCCTCAGATGAACCTTAAGGTAACTGGAGCCCCCGCCAGTATCTTGATTGCCTTATTTTAAGAGACTCTGAATGGGATGACTCAGCTAAGGTGATACATAGGAACTGTGAGATAATAAATTTATGTTGTTTTAAGATAAACAGTTTTCAGATAATTTGTTATACAGCAGTAGATAGGTTAACACACTGTTTCTATATACTGGTGAGAATATAAGAAATAATATGTATAAGGAGTATAGGAAGACAGTAAATTCAATGTCACTTTGTTCCTATTTGAAGCTGGGCAAGATGAGAATATTTTGATATAGGAGTGTATGCCCATGGATTTTACACTTGATGTTAAATATATGTCTCTTTTCCTGAAACTTTTGATAGTTGTTTCATAATTTTATAGTCATAGAATATGGTAACATTCAGTGTTAACTCTTTTTAAATCAGCTATTTTAGCACATAATAAAATCTCTATAGCCTATCTGGCATGTACTGGTTATTAATTTTAAATACACAAAGAATTATTTTTAAGATAAATTATTTTCTCATATCTTTTGTAATGTTTAGAAATAGAGATATGACATTCATTGTGTCACATTCAACAAGCATGTATCTGTTTTAGAAACATGAATCAGCACTAATGAATTTAAAACATGGGGAAAGTATTAATATAAGTCAGAGTGAATAACTTCTCTAAAATGTTTTTAGAAAATTTTCAGCAAGAAAAACTAGCTTCACTTTGTTCATTAGGGAGAAGGGAATCTTGGGGAAGTCTTTTAGTTTAGATAGCTGAGGCTGATAATAAGTATTTTCTTCCTTTATAATCACATAAACTTTTGAATATATGTACATACATTTATACATCTTTTGCTGTTGTTTGGTCTGGAAAAAACATACATATAAAAATTAAGGCACTTCTTTTTCCCAGTTCCAATATGATCTCTTGTGGGAAATTGATTTCACATACAGAGTTAGACATTCCCTTGCTTTTATTTACAACGTGTATTATAATTCTTGTTTTGTTCCTCATCCAGAAAGGAAAACAAAGGATTGGAGATATTTGATTCTGTATCTAAAAATATGTGGCCCAATCTCAACACAATGAGAGTTAATTATGTTTTTCTGGAACAAATATCTCATCACATTGTTACTTTGTGCTTAGTCTTATATTAGAACAAAAAGAGTAACAGTTTTCTTTAGTAATATTTATTAGCTGCTTTTTAAGGAAAAGTGCTGCAAAATGTGAGAATATGTCCTATTTTTTTGTATTTATTGGAGTGGGGAATGTAAAGAGGTGTATATAGTATCCTCATTCTTGTTCTGATCTATAGTTTATACCTAGTTGCAGGAAAGAAACGTGGCTTAATTTTCACAGTACTAAACACATTTTATTGACTCTGAAAAGTGGAAGAAATATCAATAACCTTGAATATGCAGGTGACATCACTCTTATGGCAGAAAGTGAAGAAACACTAAAGAGCCTCTTGATGAAAGTGAAATAGGAGAATGAAAAAGTTGGCTTAAACTCAACATTCAGAAAACTAAGATCATGGCACCTGGTCCCATCACTTCATGGGAAATAGATGGGGAAACAATGGAAACAATGAGAGACTATTTTGGGGGGGGGCTCTGTAATCACTGCAGATGGTGATTGCAGCCATGAAATTAAAAGGTGCTTGCTCCTTGGAAGAAAAGCTATGACCAAGCTAGACAGCATATTAAAAAGCAGAGACATTACTTTGCCAACAAAGGTCTGTCTGTTCAAAGCTGTAGTTTTTCCAGTAGTCATGTATGTATGTGAGAGTTGGATTATAAAGAAAACTGAGTGCTGGAGAATTGATGTATTTGAACTGTGGTGTTGGAGAAGACTCTTGAGAATCCCTCGGATTGCAAGGAGATCCAACCAGCCCATCCTAAAGGAATCAGTCCTGAGTATTCATTGGAAGGACTGATGCGAAGCTGAAACTCCAATACTTTGGCCACCTGCTGAGAAGAGTGACTCCTTTGAAAAGACCCTGATACTGGGAAAGATTGAAGGCAGGAGGAGAAGTGGCCGACAGAGGATAGATGGTTGGATGGCATCACCAACGTGATGGACATGAGTTTGAGTAAGCTCTGGGATTTGGTGATGGACAGGGAAGCCAAATGTGCTGCAGTACATGGGGTTGCAAAGAGTCGAACAAAACTGAGTGACTGAAGTGAACTGAACTGAACTGAAGAGTGGAAAATTCTACTCTCTCCTAAGTAAAACCAAACAAGCATATGACAACAGAAAATTAACAAGTTAATTTACCAAAAAGTTTCACATACTCTTACTTTTCCTTTAGTAACTTGATATTTCTTTCAATTAAATATATAAAAATCTATAGACATTTTTCAAAATGGGGTTCTGTGTGTTTTAATGTTATTGACTTCACTTTCTATTCCTGTGTAATTATGTTTTTCTTTTGAGCACTGGCTTCATACTAAGTAGAAGGAAAAAAAATAGAAGAAAACTTATATCTTATGCCTATCACCCATATATTTGGGGTCAGTTTATCAAATTTCTTCAAACATGATGTATCCTTTATAAAATAATACAGAGATTATAAGACCTATGAGGTGTTACCTTTATTACTTTATATAATTGATTTTATTCAAGTTGTTGCCCAGCATTTTAATATGTTCAACTACCAGTATGCTTCATAGGAAACTGAATTTTACATTGATATTTCAATTAGTATATTGTAGATTCTATCTTCAACAATCAAATCCACTTAAAAATGGTGAACGTACGGGGAGGGAGGTGGAAGGGGGGTTCAGGATGGGGAACATGCGTACGCCCATGGCAGATTCATGTTGAGGTGTGGCAGAACCAATACAATATTGTAAAGTAAAAATAAATAAATAAAAATGGTGACCATTAGAAACACTATTTGTACTTTTTAAATGGTATATAGTCTGTGAAGATAATTTCAAAAGGGCTGTACATATTTTTGAATTATGTTAACATCTTAATTATATATACATCCAAGTTGACTCTTTGTAAATGCCTACTTAGATCTATAAATTCCAGTTTGTTTCTTAAAAATAATTTACATTATTATATATATAAAATCCTACCACATTTAGTGTTTTAGACTCATACTGCTAATATTCATTCAAAAAGGATATAATCTTAAATTTGGCAATAATTTCTGGAATACCTTAAGACTATTTTCATTTTATTTTATTTGAACACCACCATGATTGAACTAGTTTTCAATGTTATTAGCTAAATTTTTGGTACCAGATGGAATTACTTTTGTTAATGAATAAAACAAATTATTATTGGAAAAGTCATGAAAATAAAAATTAGTTGATATATTGAAAATTGTCCCCCAATTGTGAAAACACAGTAAGAAATTAGTTTTATTTTGCAAACTGGATAGATTAATTGCATAGGAATATATATACTTAAGCTTACAGGAAAACTAAGTGGGTCAAAAATATTTAAATAACCAACATTTAAATAATTTTAATAATTGATAATAGCCAATAATATTAATAAAAAAGGTCACCCTTGCTATGTAGATTTTTTCCTGTATGTGAAGGAAGGACATAATTGGTAATTATTAATACTTCATATGGTTTTACTGTAATTACATTGTCTATTTACAAAATAATCCCCTTAATTGATGCTAATTGAAATAGTTAACATCTAGTTTCATATGTAATATTTAAATATAACAATACAGCAATATGATTTCTATTGGTGGAATATAATCTTCCTGGTAAGTTCTCATATATACCTATTTAATGCTTTCTCTTTAAATGATATAGCGCCCTTTATGGCTATTGCTATCAATAACTTTCATAATGTGGGGCGAGGAAAGAACACATTTTCTGTCCCTTTATAAACAGTTTTCAGTAAAAGAAAGACTACGTAGAGTTTAGAATTTTCTGTTTTGAAGCACAGCTTAAGTGTTAATATGTATACAAATCACATTGGGGAACTTATTAACATGAAATTCTCTTTCAGCAATTCTTTGGTGGGGTCAGTGATTCTACATTTTTAAGTTCTCAATTACTGTGAATGTTGCTGGTTGATAATTTTTTAGAGAATAACAACATATTCTACCTTCTCTTTTATGATTTATTGGTATAGACGTGTATATTAGACTATGACTAGTAAGTTTACATACTCATAAGGAAACAATATATTCTCCTCAAGGAAATATTGAGGTATTATATATGTTTCTTATTTTATGTCATAGAATCCTTTCTTCTTTTTTAAAATTCCACTAGCTAGAAAAAAATTTTCCCTTTGAACTGTAAGCCCCATTTAGATGTTTTTCATTTTTGTTTCTCTTTAGATTTGAACATAGTTAATATCTGGATTTGATAATAGGATAATGGGTCAATAGTGATTGTCAATCACACTGGATATTATATTTTACATTTGGGAAACAGGGGTGTGTTTGGAATCTCTGATAAGATAATTAGGTTTCTCTATTTTCTAGTAAGTTGCCTATCTATCTTCATTGCAAGACTTCCATGGAAGCTATGAACTCTGTGTGCAGTAATTTAAACTAGAAATTGATGTTGATTTAAGAATCTAAAGTCCTGTGCTATGATTATAAAATTCAGATACTTATCCAAAGATCAAATTTGAAGAGTGAGGCTTGCCAGTGCTAATCCTGGCAATGCTTATTTTGTAATGCTGGCATGCCCAGTTTCTGGTAGGGCATGCTTGAAAAGTATTTAAAATATAACACAGCCACTTAGATTTAATTTTGATCACTATAAACCAAAATCTGAATACATGGAATGAAACCACATGGAAATACTCAGTTAAAAGGGGTGTACACAGATGGTCCAGAAATAAGTATTTTTTAAATTATTATTATTTATTTATTTATTTTTAAATTTTATTTTATTTTTAAACTTTACATAATTGTATTAGTTTTGCCAAATATCAAAATGAATCCGCCACCGGTATACATGTGTTCCCCATCCTGAACCCTCCTCCCTCCTCCCTCCCCATACCATCCCTCTGGGTCGTCCCAGTGCTCTAGCCCCAAGCATCCAGTATTGTGCATTGAACCTGGACTTAGATAATAAAATAAGAACATAAATGAAATCTGATAGAGAACACGGAAACCAATATATTCACATAATAGCTTTCAAATAATGTTGAATTTGGAAATATGAATTTGGAAAGTACTGTTCACAAAGTAATATTTTAGATTCTTGAGTAAGAACTTTTAAAACAGAATTTTGTGGAGCTGTCTTTTTCAAATATATTCTCATAATCTAGGCTTAATCAAACTGGAAAAACTCTTCCTTCAACAGACACTTATATATTGACCAAACTTTCTTAGTTCTTAAAATAATTAGGCTTTGTTTTCAGTGAGATTACATTGTTAAACTCCTTTCAGACTCCATAGTAAGGATAAATAACTTTACCTATTACCACTCATGTAACAATTTAATTTTTTTCTGATTGGCTCTCAGTATGGTGAAGGCAGAGGAGTACATACCAGGGCTTGACTTGTAAAAAATGTATTTAAAAAATCATTTAATTTGCAAACAAGCCAAAAATGATAAAGGGGGTAGAATTGAACGATGGATGTCATTTGCTGACCCTTGATGCAGACAGGGCATTGAGACGACCAGTATTTGATTGATTGATGACTAGGGCATGTTGAAAATAGTGCTGGATTTCAAAAGTTAGATTGAAACATAGAGTTATGGGGGAGGTATTATGCATATTAGAAATATATATGGCTTGAAATACAGGGAAAATACACAGATTTGTGTTTGGCAAAGAAGAACACTGAGTCATGATTGTGAATGTTATTTAGAAACCTTTTAGGTTTGTTTTGATATGCAGATGACACCACCCTTATGACAGAAAGTGAAGAACTAAAAAGCCTCTTGATGAAAATGAAAGAGGAGAGTGAAAAAGTTGGCTTAAAGCTCAACATTCAGAAGATGAAGATCATGGCATCTGGTCCCATCACTTCATGGGAAATAGGTAGGGAAACAGTGGAAACAGTGGCAGACTTTATTTTTGGGGGCTCCAAAATCACTGCAGATGGTGACTGCAGCCATGAAATTAAAAGACGCTTACTCCTTGGAAGAAAAGTTATGACCAACCTAGATAGCATATTCAAAAGCAGAGACAATTACTTTGCCAACAAAGGTCCGTCTAGTCAAGGCTATGGTTTTTCCAGTGGTCACGTATGGATGTGAGAGTTGGACTGTGAATAAACCTGAGCTCCGAAGAATTGATGCTTTTGAACTGTGGTGTTGGAGAAGACTCTTGAGAGTCCCTTGGACTGCAAGGAGATCCAACCAGTCCATTCTGAAGGAGATCAGCCCTGGGATTTCTTTGGAAGGAATGATGCTAAAGCTGAAACTCCAGTACTTTGGTCACCTCATGCGAAGAGTTGACTCATTGGAAAAGACTCTGATGCTGGGAGGGATTGGGGGCAGGAGGAGAAGGGGACGACAGAGGATGAGATGGCTGGATGGCATCACTGA
This sequence comes from Bos indicus, assembly GCF_029378745.1. NCBI lineage: Eukaryota > Metazoa > Chordata > Mammalia > Artiodactyla > Bovidae > Bos > Bos indicus. The sequence goes on from NC_091765.1 coordinate 28,500,423, forward strand.
CTTGATGGACGTTGAGTCTGAGTGAACTCTGGGAGTTGGTGATGGACAGGGAGGCCTGGCGTGCTGCAATTCATGGGGTTGCAAAGAGTTGGACACGACTGAGCAACTGGACTGAACTTAACTGAAGCACCTGATTGAGGGCTAAACACTGCAGGAAGAAATTAATCTGATGGTGATGTGCAGAATGAGATGATTTTACTGACGGCTGGAAACTGTTATAAGACTAGTACAATTATCCAAGCACGAGAAGTTGATCTAGAAAAATGGCAATAAAATAAAGAAAGATAATAAAGAGGTTACCAATACCAAAATAATTGGAGTCTGGCCTAATGAGGTATCTTAAGTTAAATAGTGGGGAAAGAAATTCAAACATATTTCTAAGGATTTGATTTGTAACAAGAAAAATGATGGTACCGTTATTGATTCTGACAGTAAAATCTGGAGGGATGAGCAGTTTGAAGGGAAAGATTATTGTGATTTTAGTTAGACATACTTATTTATTGAGCCAAGGACTTCTCAATGAAAATGCCAACCTGCCAGTTAAATATAATAAACCCATATTTATCAAACAGAAAGAAAAACTTTTGAAAGAAACTGGAGTAATTAAAGCTACAGAAGTACTAATACATGATAGTATTTCTGAGATCGGGAGGTGTTGGAGGAGGCAGAGGTAGTCCATTGTGTCAAACGTATATCTTATAAAGCTGTTTTTGGCCCCAGGCTTACAATTCCATTTTGAAGGTGCAAATAGCCATATTCTCACCCTTTGGGAATGTTCAATTTCTTTTCAAACATAACCACTTGCTGTGTGAGTGACTGCTTCTCACTGTTTGCTAGTGTGAGGCAAAGTCTCAACGCAAGGTTAACAAAAGATTTTTTTCAGTAGGTATATTTTCCTGCTAGATGAAATATAAGCTTCATAAACTGAGCATTATAACCTCAAGAAGGATTTTGCTTTAGGCGCATCTCTTCTCCCATGGGCTATGGATATGTGTGCATGAGCCAATTTGCACTCCTTCGCAACACTTTCATTCATCTAAAATTACAGTCCCATCCTCATGTGATTTTTATGCACCCAGAGGAATTAAGCTTATCTTTGCTATTATGACAGTAAAGCTCTCATAAGAAGTTGTTATGTTGGGAATTTTCCCAAATGATTCATTCATATTTTCATCCCTGCCTCAAGTATATAATTTCCCATTTCCATTTTTAAGATACTTAACATATATTGTAACTGGTGTTAAGAAAATTTTAGTAAGACATGCCTGGTTTATAGGAAACAAACTATATTTTGGACAGCATATTTTTTGTGTTCACAAAGTGTGCGTATGAAGGGAGGAGTTTAGCATTACATGGTTATCCCAAATAAAGATAGATTAAGAGCTTTTATTTCCTGATGAAGACAAGATAAATGTCTGTTGAACACATCCTCCAACCAGAAGGTTGTCTGGTATGTGTCTATCTTTCACATATTTTATCTTAAACACAGATCATTGAAGTTGTACCTATGTTTAATCCTCAAGAACAACTCAAAACATAGGAACTTTGATGAATCTGGGAGATTTTTGTACATCCTTTTTGATTAGATTAGACATCCTTTTTTGGTTATTTAAATTTGCTTTGTTTTTAGAGCAATAAAAATGAAATTTCAAAGGTCTTTTAATTATTTTATTTTTAATTGATTTATTTTTAAAATTTATTTATTGGAGGCTAGTTACTTTACAACATTGTGGTGGTTTTTGCCATACCACCACAAATGGAAGTTTGTGGAAGTTTTTGTCATTCAAACTTCTGTAAGATAAAAATACTAAGTAAAACAGATGATGGGGCTTCCCTCATGGCTCAGTGTTAAAGAATCTGCCTGCCAATTCAGGAGATGTGGATTCAATTCCTGGGTCAGGAAGATCCCCTGGAGAAAGAAATAGTAACCCATTCCAGTATTCTTGCCTGGGAAATCCCCTGGACAGAGGATCCTGGAGGGCTATAGTCCATTGGGTCTCAAAAGAATTGGACACAACTTAGTGACTAAGCAACAACAAAATAGATAATCTGTTTTCACTTGACAACTAATTCTCTCAGTTATTCTGGTCAGCTGGGGATGTATTATTCCTGTAGCTGTGCTTAGAAATAGTGATGAAAATGGGGAGCTGTGCCCTATGTTTCCCCACCCAGAGGAGGGGTAGGAACTAAACACTATTAGCTTATGAGCTTATGCCTCATCCTCACTGTACCCGGTTACTATGTGTCCTATGTTTGGAAAAGAAACAGTTTCTGAGGAGATGGTATGTTCATAAAAAGTCCTATTAGTAATAACCTAAGCTTCTCAGATGACTCAGTGGTAAAGAATCTGCCTGCTAATACAGGAGAGCGGGTTTGATCCTTGTGTTGGGAAGATCCCCTGCAGGAGGGCATGGCAACCCCCTCCAGTATCCTTGCCTGGGAAATCCCATGGACAGAGGAGCCTGGACTGTAGTCCATGGGGTCTAAGAAGAGTGGACACGGTTTAGTGACTGAATAACTGCAATAATTGCCTACACATACTATTACCATATACATTATATCACTTGCTCAATAAATGGGTAAAATAGGAATTATTCTAGTTTTATTGTTCAAGGCCATAACAGAAACCTGAGCTTTTGTAAACAAGCACATCTCTAGAGGGAAGGTGATTAAATATTGATGTGTCCTGACTTCTATTAAATGAAGAACTCAAGTTTAGTTGAGTCTAAACAGAAAAAAATCTTTCCATAGAGCAGGAAAACACTGCTCACAATGAAGGGAGTTCTGGAACACCCATATAGCTCAAAGAAACAGTGTGGAAGCATGGTCTAGTTTTCCCTGGAGTGAAAATGAGAAGTCCAAGAATTCAGTGGTAATGCGTCCAGAGTTTAGCTAAGCTACTCTGGTATTACTGCCTTGGCAGCATCCATTTCTTTTGGCCAGGCTAGCTGTGGGGGCCTTAAACTGACAGTAGCCCCTGATGCAAACACATGCTTTAGGCAACAACCCACAGTCACAAGTAAGTGTAGGTTCCTGTTAGGACTTTGCCAAGTGCCCTTGTGATAGTCTCCCCTGCCTCCCAGGGCCCTTAACCTTGTGCACTGCTTAGCTAAGACCCTTAGGGTCTTTATTCAATCTAGCCTTAGCCCAGGAACCTCAAAGCATTTCACTCATGGCTCCTGATAAAGACATGCACCCCAGATCCTATCTTTTTTTCTTGTCTTGACTTGCCTGTACTGTATATCTCCTCCTTCTTTTAAGACCTTTTAGTAATAAACTTGTCTACTTCAGTTACCTTGTGGTCTTTTGTTAAATCCAGCTCACTGTCTCATGGATGACTCAGGATGAGGAGTTTACTTAACAAAGTAGTTTAACAAAGTCACCAAATGTAGCAATATCCTATGGCAAATTTTGCTGGTTAAGGATCATGTCAGTTGCCTTCGGAAGAAAAAACCTGATGAAGAATGTCCTTTGTCCTTTACAGCCTTTATTGTTCATTGATCCACTTATATACTGCAAAATGATTTCAACCATAGCATGAACTAACACCTCCATCACATCATATAAGATCAGCTCTCCTAGCAGCTTCAGATTGTATGATGCATATATTATACTCACCATAAACACCAGTAACTATATAATTCTCATTATTGAATATAAGTTCTGCTATTTCAAAAGATTTCTTTGTTTCCTTCACACAGTCTTGAGTTAAATAAGTCTGGGATATAATACTGTATTTAGATTCTAGACTGAATGGATCAATATTTGTTATCACGTTCAAGAATGTATTCATTTTTGACTTCATACATTTGGTAATAAAAAAAAAAGAGTCTGGAGAAAATGTATGCCAAAATAACAGTGATTATTCTTGTTGAATGAGATAAAAAATAGTAATTTCTTTGTATGCTTTTGCATAGTTTTCAACTGTTTCATTACTAATAGAGGTAAGGTAGCCAAGAACTCAGCTCTAGCTTAAACTGCCAAAATTCGATTTCCAACTTTTCCATTTATTAACTGTGTGTTCAAGTTAATCTCTTTATGTTAAAGATTCCTCACTGAAATGGGTGGGTTCTTGTGAAGCTAAGCTTTAAATGTACAAAGACATGAAAAGTTTAATACTTTCACTATTAATTCGTTATTAAGTTGTTAACTTATTTTGCAATGAAGGAGCAAAAACATTCCTTATTTTTTAAGTGTTGGAAATCCTGAGAACTAAGAAATAAATTGCACTAGTGTTTTTTGTTTTAAGTTCAAGGTATACAACATGTTAATTTGATCCACTTATATATTACAAAATGATTATCACCATAGCTTAAACTAACACCTCCATCACATCATACAAGATCAGCTTCTACAGTTAATACAGTTAATACAGTTAATACAGTATTATACTCATCATGCTGAATTTTAGTTCCCCAGAACTTATTCATCCTATAAATGGAAGTTTGTACTCTTTGACCAGTATATCTTGATTTGCCCTACTTCTAGCCCCTGATAATCACCTTGCTACTTACTGTTTCTATGAGTTTGGTTTTAGTATTCTTTTTAACTGGACTTATTTCATCAGTGATTTCAAGATTTATTATAAGCTGCAATAATCAAAACAGTGGAGTACTGGCTCAAAGATGGAACATATTGATAAATAAATGGAATAGAAATCCCAGAATTAGACTCACACATATTTGGAAAACTGTTTTGACAAAGTTTAAAAGGCCTTCGGAATTGATATCCTCAAATTGCCTTTAGGATGCAGCCTACTTAATTCATAAATAGTAATGGAAGCCTACTTTTCCTACATTATTTGTTAATTAAATACATACATATTAGTGCTATTTTCTAATGATAGATACCTATAATTGAGTATTGTGGACAATCTATAATATTTATAATAACAAATGCAAATCATGAACTTTTAAATTCAGATGACTCGTTAAAAAAAAAGAAAACCTATATAGAAAAAAATAGTGTTAGGAAATAAAAGTATGGTGAAATGGAAAGAGGATTACTTTACTAGCTATGTGACCCTGAAGATGTTATCTAATCTCACTGTAAAATTTGGATCTAAAAGGCTAACCACAAAGAGATGATATCAGAATAAACAAATCAAACTAGCATGCCCACAAATAATCTTTATAAACTCTGGAAAATACACACGCACATAGACACACACATGTATGTGTGTGCACCCACTATTTAGAGGCATGATGGAATGACTAAAACAAGAGGAAATTAATGGGAATTTGACACAAAGATAAGCAAAAGCTAGCTGAGACTATCTTGCTGTGCGGTCTACATTGATGTAGTATTTTGCATATGATAGCTAGAACTCAAGCAGTAATCTAAGATCTTTATCTGCTTGAGTTGTTAGAGGATATAAATAGTTTAATAATATCAGAACAGCTAGAAAATCAAGCATGGGGAAATATCAAAGAGGATGGAGAAGTTCAAAATGTTTCTAAAAACTGCCTTTAAATCTTTGACCACAGAATTGTGTAAGTTTTGGGAAGACTTTAAGAAACCCAGTGGATAGACACAGGTGGAATGTTGAAAACACTGAGCAGAAATTGCAGCTACTGCCCATCTCTTGGGAAACATAGTATTAAGTCTGAATACCACCAGAGTGAAAGTACTAGGAAATACCTTGGGTTTTCCATTGAAAAACCCAAAGAGACTTACAGACAGAAAAGGTACATCCCTGTGCTAAAGGATTCACTCCAAGAGCAAGGAAAAATCTAAAACAGATCGACAACAGTAAATCATGAAAGCAAGTTCCCATTTTTTAAAGAAGGAAGCAAGCAATTTAATTGACTACTAAACAAATAAACAAAAATAAGGCTCACCAGAGGAAAATAATAGAAGCTAGAGTCTCTCCAATGTATTATCAGTAATTACAGTGTATCACTATACACTTGAAGATACAAGAAAATCTACTTCATTATATTGGAATTAGAATAAATTATATTTAAAACTACTATCAACAAATTAAAGCATATGTTCTCAACTGGTGTATTTTTGACCCCTAAATTAGACAGTGTATATCTTTGATTATTGTGACTGGTGGGTGTGTTGCTGGCCTTCAGTGAGTAGAAGCTGAGGATCCTGCTAAACATCCTATGATGCACAAAACAGCCTCCCCACATAGTTGTCTAGTTCGTGGTAATACTGCTTTAGAAACAATGGCTGAGAGGAAAATAATGACATAGTGAAAAAAACTTCTGGGAATTCTCAGTAGAAAATATAAGCTATAAAAAATCTTAAAAACAGTCAATATCTCCATTATAAAGGAAACAAAATTTAAAACCATAAGATACCATTTTAAACTATGATAGCTATAATTTTTAAAAGATCAAAAAGTATAAGTATTGATGAGAAAGAATCATAGCTCTCATATATTGGGGATTAGACTGTAGAATAATACAGTCATTTTGGAAAATGATTTGTTGCTTAAAAAGTAAAGCCTAAACTTACCATAATTCAAGAAACATGATTCATATGAATCTATACACAAGTGAAATGCACGTGAGTGCACATATGTATATACACAAATATTTTTACAGTTATTTCCATAGTGACCTTATTCATAAGAAACAAAAATTTGGAACAGTACAAATGTCTATCACTGGTGAATGGAAAAAATATAGAAAATGAAAATGTTATATGTTGTAATATGGGTAAATGTCATAAACAGTGTCTTTAGTGAATGAACCCAGATGCAAAGGACTTTACTTGTCTGTTACCACTTTTAAGATATGTATTTAAGAGGGAAATCTTTAAAGACAGGAAGCAGATGTGTTGCTGCCTGGATTTGGAGGTAGCAATGGGGATCAACTGCAAAAAGGAATCATTCTGAAATGATGGAAATATTCTAAAACCAACTTTCCAACTTTAAAAATTTGTTTAAAGGCATTGTATTATGTACTCAGGAAAATTGTATGCTATGTGATTACACTTTAATCGAGCTCTTTTATAAAATAAAGTGTAAGTAGAAAGTTATAATATCTGAAATGAAAAATTCAACAGATGAATTTTACAGCCAGTTGGAGATGATAGAAAAAAAGAGGTAAATTGCAGTCAGATCAATAGAAGTAATCAAATCTGAAGAATAAAGAAAAAAATCATCAAAGCCTTAGGGGACTCATAGAACTACATCAAGCAGTCTGACATGTGTAAACGAAATCCTCAATGGAGAGAGACTGGGGCAATATATATATTTTAAGATATAATAATTGAAAATTCTCTAATTTTATGAAATAAATACACTTAAATATTGAGGAAACTCAGACAACCCCAAGTAGGATAAATACAAACAAAACCACATCTAGACACATCTCAGTCAACTGCTGAAAACTAAAGTGAGGAAACTTGAAAGTAGCAGAGGAATAAAAAGATATAGCACAAACAGCAATACGTAAGACTGCTCATCTGATCAATGGGCAAAAATAGAATGATGTCTCTACTGAAGGAAAAAAGAACACAGAATTCTCTAGTGAAAATATTCTAAAATGAAGAGAAAGAAATTTTCAATTAAATGCAGTATAAGGAGATTCATTACTACCAAACCTATGCTAAAATAAATGCTAAAGGAAGTTATCTGGGATGATGGGAATGATATCAGATGAAAACATGGATCTAATAAAGGAGGGAAGAACCCTAAAAATGGTATATTTGGGGTTAAATATAACACTTTTAAAAATTTTATTAAAAGACAATAAACTGTTTAAAGCAAAACTAATACCTCTGTTTTGTGGAGTTACTAACATATGTAGTTGCAAATATATCAAAAATAGCAAAAAGTCTAAAGATGAGAATAGTTTTACACTATACATGAAATGGTATTATAGTAAGTCAAGCTAGACAGTGGTAAATTGAGGGCATATTATTATAATCACTAAAATAGGCACTATAAAAGTAACATAAAAACCTAGAAGCAGAATAGATTAGACAAAATAACAAAAACTACTTGGTTAACTAAGTGAAGTGAAAGTCATTAAGTCATGTCCGACTTTTTGCAACCCCATGGACTGTATTAATGAAATGTGAAAGTCACCCAGTCATGTCCTACTCTTTGTGACCCCATGGACTTTAAAGTCCATGGAATTCTCCAGGCCAGAATACTGGAGTGGAAAGCCTTTCCTTTCTCCAGAGGATCTTCCCAACCCAGAGATTGAACCCAGGACTCTGCATTGCAGGCAAATTCTTTACCAGCTGAGCCACAAGGGAAGCCCAAGAATACTGGAGTGGGTAGCCTATCCTTTCTCCAGCAGATCTTCTGGACACAGGAATCACCCCCGGGTCTCCTGCATTACAGGCAGATTCTTTACCAACTGAGCTATCAGGGAATCCCATAGACTGTATAGTTCATGGACTTCTCCAGGCAAGAATACTGGAGTGGGTAGCCATTACCTTCTCCAGGGGATCTTCCCAACCAGGGATCAAACCCTTGTCTCTCACATTGCAGGTGGGTTCTTTACCGGCTGAGCTGTTAGGGAAGCCTTGGTTTACTTGTAGTATAGATTAAACCCAACCATACCAATATAAATTGTAAATGGACTAAACAGCTTGGTTTTTAGGCAATGATTGTCAGACTAGGTTAAAGAGAAGACTTAGCTAAACAATTTTTATAAGAAACAAATATTAATTAAACATAAAGATAGAGACACTTTGAAAGCAGAGTATTACTCATCAAAAAGCTACTGTGGTGCTATTAACATCAGATAGGTTGTTCTTGTCTGTATTTTCTGCATTATTTTCAGAGGACTAGAAATTGTGTGATAAAAATAATCAATTATATATGTTTATTCACCTAACAATTTCAAATTTTATAAAGCAAAAATTAATGAATAGTTCTTTGGTCCTCCTCTTTCAGTAATTCATAGAATTAGCACACACAGATCTATAAAGGCTTAGAAGATTAAAATAGCAAAATAAACTTGTGGCTCAGTGCTAAGGAATCCACCTGCAATGCAAGAGACATGGGTTTGATCCCTAGTTTGGGAAGATTCTCTGAAGAAGGAAATGGCAACCCACTCCAGTATTCCTGCTTAGGAAATCCCACAGAGGAGCCTGATGGCCTACAGTCCATGGTGTTGCAGAGTTGGACATAACTTAGTGACTAAACAACAACAAACTACCTTTACCTAATTGATATTTAGAGAACATCACACTCAATACCTATAGAATGCACTTTGGTTTCAAGTGCGTGTGTTTAATACAGCAAAACAGATACCTTAAAATATAGTTTCTGTAAATCTCATGTCAAAATAGTATAGAATGTGTTCTCTGACAGAATCAGAGTTGAAATAAAAAAACAACAGCAAAAATACATATAAAAGTAACTGTCTTAAGCATGTAATCCCAATTATTCTACCAGTAGTGATTTTTGAGGAGATGACTGGTAAAATTAAAGTTTATATGAAAATGCAAATGGTTTAAAATGGCCAAACCAACTTTAAACATGCATAAAAAGATGGGTGATTTCTACTGCTCAATTTTTTAAAGTACTGTAAAGGAACAGAAATTAATAAGGATATATAAATAAATTAATATAACTGAACATGAAGTCATTATGTCTCTAAGTTCACATAACTGTGGAAATTGATTTTTAACAAAATTGACAACACAAGTCAAAGAGAAAGTGCAGTCTTTTCAACTAATTGGTGTAGGGACAAATGAATATTAAAATCAAGGAAAGTGAACCTTCTTCCATATCTTGCTCTCACCTGCCAGTGTGTTAGTGGCTCAGTTGTGTCTGATTCTTTGTGACCCCACAGAAAACACCCGCCCCCACCGTCTCCTCTGTGGAATTCTCCAGGCAAGAATACTGGAGGGGGTAGCCATTCCATTCGCCAGGGGATCTTCCTGATCCTAGGGATCAAACCTGGGTCTCCTGCATTTGTAGCCAGAGTTTTTGCCATCTGAACCACAAGGGAAGTCCTCCATATTTTGAAACATATATAAAATTAACCAAAGATGTGTCATAATTCTAAATATGAAAGGTAAATTTTAAGATTTATAGAAGAAAATATAGCAACATCCTGGAGAATATATCAACAGTCCTGGGGTAGGCAGAATTTTCTTCAGATGCAAAAGCGCTAGCAATATGTTAGAATTTTAATAAATTAGGCTTCATTACAATGTGAAAACGTGTCTCATTAATAAACAGTATTAAGTAAATGAAAAAGCAAGATGGATTGGGGAAAGTATTTGTAAAATTTTCTGGTAAAGGACTTGTATTCAGAGAATCTAAAGATTATCCTTCAGTTTATGAATGAAAACATGAATACCCAATTAAAAGACTTGAACAGTACTCTGAAAAAGAAAATAAGCATGTGGAAGGAGCTCAACGTAGCACTCCATCACAGAAGCAGATTAAAATAATGAAATATCACTATAGTCTCTTTAGAAAGACTAAATTTTAAAATGATTAAAGAATATTTTGAAGGTGTGAAGCAACTGTGAAGTCTCACGCTGTATATTGCTGATAGAACCATAACATGGAGAAATGTAAATGTACTCTCTTATAAAGTAAGTTGGGCTTCCCTGGTGGCTCAGCTGGTAAAGAATCAACCTGCAATGCCAGAGAGCTGGGTGTGATCCCTGAGTTGGGGAGATCCCTGGAGAAGGGAAAGGCTACCCACTCCAGTATTCTGGCCTGGAGAATTCCATGGACTGTGTAGTCCATGGGGTCACAAAGAGTAGGACACAACTGAGCAACTTTCACTATAAAGTAAGTTAAACATGCACCTTCCCTGCAACCTTAGACATTCATTTCTTGGTGTATAATGAAAATACATGAATGTATGCATATTCACCCACCAATATATGTGAAGAAGTATTTAACATCTTTCTTTGTAATAGCTGTAAACCTGAAGGACTGGAGGGGTGGTGGGGAAAGAAGTTATATATCCACAAGAAAATGGATATATGTATTTGGTACATTTATGCAGTGGTCTGCAAGTGTATGACACGACTTAGCAACTAAACTGCCACCACCATCATAAACTAGGCAAGGAAAACTGAATGCTAATAAGGATTCATCTCGTAGCTGTCATAGACAATGACAATGTCAAGAAAAAGTAATATGTGCCCTATGATTCCATCCATATAAAGTTCTAGAAGAGGAAGAAAAAGAATCTTTGCTGATAGGAGTCAAAACAGTTCCTCTGTGGGAAGAGATTGGATCAAAAAAACAACGAGGATACTCTATTGGTGGAGAAACATTCCATTTTGAGCGTTTTATACACAAGTGCATATAGATTTGTCAAAAACCCATCAAGCAAACAGTTCAAAACTCTGCATTTTGCTGAGTGTACGTTAAAACTGAGTAAAAAATTTAGAAAATCTGAGTTGATGCATTGGATATGTTTACTTGTCAGTGTTTCTGCAACAGAATCATTATTTTATCTATGTAGTTCAAGTAGTTTAGTCTCTTGAGAACTAACCCACAATAATCATATTTTTAAAAGATTCAGCTTTAACCAGAACCACACAATATTGATTTGTAATGAGCAATGCAACTGCAGTGTTCACAGTGTCTATCCATTCTTTATAGGAAAGTTTTCCGTGAGAAGCCCAATTTCAAACAGGAGTTAGTTTAGTGGGTACAAAACCAGTTCGAAGATAATTAGTTTTATAATTGAAATGGCTGGTATCATCATGATCGGATAGCCTGAGGCAGTTCTGTCTTGTTTGGGCCACACAGACCTTTTCCTAGACTAGATAGATGTGAGGTCACGTGGTCAGAGTCCAGTCTTGTGAATGCCTGCTCTCTGAGATCCTTTGAAACATTTTCTGTTAACACAGTTTTCCTCTGAGGAATAGCGAAATCAATGACAATTAAGCTTTATTCAAACTCACCTGCTCATCCTGCTCTACTGAGACTTCCACTAGCTATTTTGCCTAAACTTTGTCTCTTTTCTTTCTTTCTCTTTTTTTTAACCAATTTATTTCATCTTTATTCTTCCCATTATCCCCTTCCACTGGATTACTTTTTTTTTTGGATATACCTATGTGTTTTAATGTATTTATTGGCTGCACTGGGTCTTTCTTGCTGTGTGGACTTCTCTCTACTTGTGGACAGTGGGGCTACTCTCTAGCTTGTGAGTGATCTCCCCATTGCAGTGGCTGCGATTGCTGCGGAGCATGCGCTCTGGAGTGTGAGGGCTTCAGCAGCTGTGGCACGAGGGTTCAGCAGTTGCGGTTCCTGGGCTCTGGAGCACAGGCTCAGGAGTTGTGGCCCACAGGCTTGTGGAAATCTTCCCAGGTCAGGGATTGAACCCATGTCTCCTCATTGGCAGGTGGATTCTTTACCACAGAGCCATTAGGGAAGTCCCTTCCTTGCCTAAACTTTGATTTTTTCTGTATTTAGTTACTCATTTAGTTATGGTTACTTATACACAAATCTCTATTTGTATATTTTATTATTTTAACACTTGGACAATACTTAGGGGACTCCCTCATTACACACCTTCTTATGTTTGTGGTAAAACAGGACATGTGATATGGTTGATTGAAAAAAACATTATATTGTAACAATTTGTCCATAAGTAATATTTAAAGGCTATTTTTGTACTACAAAGTATTCTATAAGTACTCATTTAGAACTTTGTATCTCAACTTTATGTCTCATCTCCTCTTTGTTCCTCACTCTGACTCATTCATAAGCTTTTCCCCATTTTAATCCTTTCTATGGTCTTGAAGAAGCACAAGCTGGAATCAAGATTGCCAGGAGAAATATCAATAACCTCAGATATGCAGATGACACCACCCTTATGGCAGAAAGTGAAGAGGAACTAAAAATCCTCTTGATGAAAGTGAAAGAGGAGAGTGAAAAAGTTGGCTTAAAGCTCAACATTCAGAAAACTAAAATCATGGTATCTGGTCCCATTGCTTCATGGCAAATAGATGGGGAAACAGTGGAAACAGTGTCAGACTTTATTTTTCTGGGCTCCAAAACCACTGCAGGTGGTGAATGCAGCCATGAAATTAAAACACGCTTATTCCTTGGAAGAAAAGTTATGACCAACCTAGACAGCATATTCAAAAGCAAAGACATTACTTTGCCAACAAAGGTCCATCTAGTCAAGGCTATGGTTTTTCCAGTAGTCATGTATGGATGTGAGAGTTGGACTGTGAAGAAAGCTGAGCGCCAAAGAATTGATGCTTTTGAAGTGTGGTGTTGGAGAAGACTCTTGAGAGTCCCTTGGACTGCAAGGAGATCTAACTAGTCCATTCTGAGGGAGATCAATCCTTGGTGTTCTTTGGAAGGAATGATGCTAAAGCTGAAACTCCAGTGCTTTGGCCACCTCTTGCAAAGAGTTGACTCATTGGAAAAGACCCTGATGCTGGGAGGGATTGGAGGCAGGAGAAAAAGGGGATGACAGAGGATGAGATGGCTGGATGGCATCACCGACTTGATGGACGTGAGTTTGAGTGAACTCTGGGAGTTGGTGATGGACAGGGAGGCCTGGCATGCTGCAATTCATGGGGTTGCAAAGAGTTGGACACGACTTAGTGACTGAAATGAACTGAAAGGTCTTAAACTTTTATATTTGGTTTGGCTGATTTCTGAGTCTCAGCTCATTCTAAACTTCTAGAGGTAGTGAGTGACAGGGTAATATTCAGACGAGGTGGGAACATATGCTTTCATATTACTTGGCAATAAAAATGACTAAAAACTTAGTTTTCTTAATTTACCTCATTGAAAATTATCACTCATCAGAATGATCATATGAAACAGTTAAGTAATATGAATTTCGTTGAAAATGAGTATTAGTATAAGAATCTGTTTCTAAATATTATGTAACCATTATTCATAAATTTCAGTTTTGTGGGGAAGGATGCATTGCTGTATTAACTAACTAATTTGTAAAGCCTCATATTTTGTAAATGACGATGATCATATTGTAGAATCTTTTCATTCCTTGATTAAAGGTAGACCCACCGGAGTGTATATGCTTCTTTCTTACTCTTCAACTTATACACCACCTCAAGCTATGATGTGAATCAAATGGAATGACTTAAGTCATATATTTTTAATATGGGACTGGATTACATATTTAATTTTGGTGATTATTAATATTGTTGGTAATAGTAAAATTCGTAAATTACCAGGGTCTTGTTGCTAGCATGTAATGTTATCTGGAAGGAATATTTTCTGAATGTTCATTTCCTTATGGTTTATAATTTCCTTTATATATTAGGAAATAAATTATATTTGTTTATTTTTAAGATTCACAGAATAATATTTGACCAATATTTTGATGTGATAAACTTGTCCCTATAATTGGAAAAGAAATGTATCCTTTAATAGAAAAAAAAAAAGGGGGGGTCAACTCTATGGCACAGCAAAGGATTGCTTATATGAGATTTGTTGTGTCTCTGAATTCCTGAAGGAACATGGGAGCTAATTAGTAACAAATAACTGTGAAGTCAAAAAAGAGGCTGTGGCTTGATATAGGTGCATGCTAAGTCACTTCAGTTGTTTCCGACTTTTTGCAACCCTATGGACTGTAACCCTACAGGCTCCTCTGTCCATGGGATTCTCCAGGCAAGAATACTGGAGTGGGTTGCCATGCCCATCTCCAGGCCATCTTCCCAACCCATGAATAGAACCTGTGTCTCTTATGTCCTCCTGTGTTGGTAGGAAGGTTCTTTACCACTAGTGCCACCTGGCTTGATATACCATGGAACAAGCCCCAGTGCCCAGATGCTGGTGTATGAGGAGCCCCAGGCTGGAAGACATACTCAAGTGAAAGAGGCAATTTTTCTGGCCATGATCCAGGCAAATGGCAGAAAGTAAAGCAGAAAAGAGAAATGCACAGTAGTGATTTGTCCTGACACAAAGGAAGATAATTGTCCTACTTTAGCAGAAGTCTAATTCTTCTAGATATGGCCATACAATAGTATGAGTGTATGTGGGAATCAGAGCAAGGATAGTTTGTAGATCCAGATGGGGATGGGATCCAGATTCTAACCAGATTCTAAAGGCCCAGATCAGAATCAGGACCTTTTATTACCAAGATTAAGAAGCTACCCAGCCTGCTTGCACAGTGACTTGAGCAGGACTATTGGGATATAGATGAAAGGACCAGAATAGAGGAAGGATGGAAATACATGCCCTTTGGTTTGGCAGGCAGTTCAGAGTTGCCTGTTTAGCCCTGGGGTACCCTTCCCCAGTCAGCCTGAGGAGGGGCATTTTGTAGCTGCTCAGAAAATATAGTTTGAATAAAAATGGTTGTGCTATTAAAAAGCCATCATATGGAAATATCTAGCAGCACAATTTTTTTTCTAGGAATGGATGGGGGATGAGAACACAAATGAAGCAGAACTGACAAATGTTTAATCAGTATAGCATATTTCACTTCTTTTTTATTCAATATTATTAGTGTAATGAGTACAGTTTTTTTTTTTCATTTTTACCAATACAAGTAGAAAATGAAGTGAGAAGACACATACTTAAGTAAACATCAACGTGTATGTGCTCACATATGAATAATTAAATATTAATTGATGGGCTTATTTTTTTATTCCACAATTATGGGGAAGGATATTCTGGCAACCTATAATCATATTATATTTCCACTAGAAATATTCATTTGTTCTCAAATTGTGAAGAAAATAGTTGCCTTCAGGTTTTTGAGCCAGCAATAAAGTAAACTAAAAACCTTGACACCTTTAAAATTGAGATAGACTTTGTGAGTAAAAATACATATAATTTTGTATATCTGTGGGTGAACATTATCACCAAAAACTCTCTTAAGTACATGATTTCATTATTTCTAATTTAATGAAATTACTATTTCTAAAACCAAAGGAAAATAAATTATTTTATTTTATAATTATTCAATGGGTTTATCCTTAACTAAGGGAAAATATAATCATACAAAAACAACCTGAAATTATATAGAACATTTGTGAATTTCATATAAAAACTAATACCATCTTATGGTTACATTTATATACCCAATAGAGACTACTCTATGAAGATATTATTTAATTTTATGTTTAGGTTGCAGTCTCAAAAAATTCTAGAAACAAAACCCAAATATGATATTAGGAAAATAAAGAAGTCTACATATATTAATAATAAATGTGTGCTTTTAATATCAGTTCTTACGTTTCAAATGTTTTACTGAACTGATAAAAGGGCATGTTTATAAATTAAACCAAAAGTTTTATATACCTCCCACTGTATTGGTATCCTTTTTGAATAAAACATGCGTAAAGCAGCATGGTTTGAGTAAGTTTTGAGCATGGTTTGAGTGAGTATATAAAATTTCAGTGTTTGACTATGGTCGATCGGGTTGTATCAGACCAACTCTTCTACTGAAAAAAACTAGAAAAGTGAATAAAATATTTAAAAAAATAATGTAATAACATCAGAAAACCATCAAGTTAGCCAAAATTTTAGAGGTCAGTATCTTAGAGTGATAACATACAATAAGAAGTGAGTTTAATATTGGAATTTTCTCTTGCTTTGGAGTTATTTGCTTATTTTCAAGCTGCAGCCAGACCTTAAACTTCAAACAGCTCTGCCCTGATTATACCACGATGATCTGTCCTAAATCTAAGTAGCAGAAGAAATGCTGAGGAGTTGAGAAAAGCATTAAGCAGTCTCTTGGGGACTTGGGGCCGGTAGTGAGTTCCGGAATACATTTAGGATTTTAGTTGAGGTTTCTGAAAGAGTTTGCCCAAGGAGAATGGCCAGAAAGAATGTAAGTGGTTCTCATGAAAACAGAAACCTAGCCTCAAAAGAATTCAACTCATGTTAAGATTAAAGCAGTCACCCCAGAATGTAACTTCTTATTAGGAACAAAAGAAAAGAAAACTAATGTTTTATACACTCACAAGTAACCTCTCCATGTTTTTATATATGATACTTGGTATTAAAAAAAAAAAAAAAAGGAATTCCAGGATCCCAAAAGTATTTAAAACTAATTGAAAAATCACACTATAGAAACAGACCTATAGGGAAAAATAAATAGTGGAATTATCAGCCATAAGTTTTCAAATAACTCAAGTTTATATCTCAGTCTAAAGCAGAGACATTACTTTGCCAACAAAGGTCCATCTAGTCAAGGCTATGGTTTTTCCAGTGGTCATGTATGGATGTGAGAGTTGGACTGTGAAGAAAGCTGAGCGCCGAAGAATTGAACTGTGGTGCTGGAGAAGACTCTTGAGAGTCCCTTAGACTGCAAGGAGATCCATCCAGTCCATTCTGAGGGAGATCAGCCCTGGGATTTCTTTGGGAGGAATGATGCTAAAGCTGAAACTCCAGTACTTTGGCCACCTCATGCAAAGAGTTGACTCATTGGAAAAGACGCTGATGCTGGGAGGGATTGGGGGCAGGAGGAGAAGGGGATGACAGAGGATGAGATGGCTTATTAGCATCACTGACTTGATGGACGTGAGTCTGAGTGAACTCCGGGAGTTGGTGATGGACGGGGAGGCCTGATGTGCTGCGATTCATGGGGTCACAAAGAGTCCGACACCACTGAGCAACTGAACTGAACTGAACTGATAGAAGGAAAATTTTAGCATAAAATTATATGTAGAGAAAATAGTTCAAAAATAAACTGTAACATTAGAAAAATATACTATATAGAGTTAAAAACTTAATAAATAGATTTAATAGTACATTACACATAGCCCAATTGAGGACTTACAATCTGAAAGATAAGTCAGTAAAAATAAGCAAATTGAAACACACAGAGATGAAATAGTTTTGAAAATACAGATAAAGGAATAAGACATGTTTGGGGCAAGGTAAAAAAGAATTTAATATTTATAATTAGAGTAACAAAAGGGAAAGTGAAAGGCACTGGTGCGTGAACACTGTTTGAAGAAAAACAGTAAGAAGATAACACAAGTTACTAAGCAATAGATAGCGTTACAAACTTTGGGCTGGTATTATAATGATTTTTTGGATTTTTTTGCCAGTATCTACTAAACACAAGCATATGAGTACCCCCGCTG
This sequence comes from Bos indicus, assembly GCF_029378745.1. NCBI lineage: Eukaryota > Metazoa > Chordata > Mammalia > Artiodactyla > Bovidae > Bos > Bos indicus. Next base: position 28,518,399 of record NC_091765.1, read on the forward strand.
CTAAGTCGCTTCAGTCGTGTCCCACTCTGTGCGACCCCATAGACAGTAGCCCACCAGGCTCCCCCGTCCCTGGGATTCTCCAGGCAAGAACACTGGAGTGGGTTGCCATTTCCTTCTCCAATGCATGAAAGGGAAAAGTGAAAGTGAAGTCGCTCAGTCGTGTGTGACTCTTAGTGACCCCATAGACTGCAGCCCACCAGGCTCCTCCATCCATGGGATTTTGCAGACAACAGTCCTCGAGTGGAGTGCCATTGCCTTCTCCCATGAGTACCCCAATCAATTTCAATTCTAAATATAGTAACAAAAAACATCTCTGTGTGTACCAGAAGACATGTTCAAAAATGTATGTAGCAACATTATTTGAAATGGTCCCAAACTGGAAACAACAAAATTGTTTACAAGAATATGAGGGGGTGAATAAATTGTGTCATATTTTTACAGTGGATATAAAAATGAAAGGAAACAAATGGCAGCCACGTGCGACAACATAGTTTGATATCACAATTATTTCGGAGTCATACATAACAGGATATACGCTGTAAAAGTCTATTTGAATAATCTAATATTTAGGAAAATGATCACCTCTGATCAGGAGGGCTACTGTTGGGAGAGGGGATAGGGGAATTCTGAAATGTGGGTAGTGTCCTGTTTCTTGTTTTGGATTTTGTTTTCGGCTGTTTCTGCTTCTTAAAAATCAGTAAATGAACTTGTTGTTAGTTCATACTTCTTAATGTAAGTTATACCTTAAGGTTATTTTCAAGTAGGAATAAGTATGTGTGTCGAAAGATTATGAAATATGATGGACTTATCAAAAGCAAATGTTCGAAGGACCATTTTAGCACATTTTCAAATTTATGGAGCTAGTTATAGATGTTTTTGCTCAGAAGAGTAGGAAATATTTTTAGTTCAAGGAAGTCACTTAATGTTAACCAGAGGAACTTCTAAAGTTCCTTTTAGTTGGAATTTTTAACATGTATCATAGTCTTCAATGAAAAATCTAGCAGTTTCAAAGCACTTGCAGAAGTTTGGCTATAGGCTGATCAGCCAGAAAAATCTCCCTTTTCCTAATTAATCAGGTAAATAATTTATATTGCAAAGTCCTTGTCACATTTTGGCAACTTGCATGATTTGCTTTCCTGCCTTGTTGAACAGTTTGACCAGGTGCCATTCACTTTATATTTTATGTTAAAGGTAGCTTTCACAGATAAACAAACATGGTGGTGATGTTAAATCAAAATTACTGGTGTGACTATATAAAACTTTACGTTGCCACATGGAAGGCAGAGTTAATGCAGGTTTTATGGAAGTTGATTGACTGTACCCAATAAGACTAAATCAATGAAATCTAATTGTCAGTGTAAACCAGTCACAACATCTTCCACTATAGTGAACATATATTATCTAAGTAAAAATAAGGCTATGGTTTTTCCTGTGGTCATGTATGGATGTGAGAGTTGGACTGTGAAGAAGGCTGAGCGCCAAAGAATTGATGCTTTTGAACTGCGGTGTTGGAGAAGACTTTTGAGAGTCCCTTGGACTACAAGGAGATCCAACCAGTCCATTCTGAAGGAGATCAGCCCTGGGATTTCTTTGGAAGGAATGATGTTAAAGCTGAAACTCCAGTACTTTGGCCACTTGATGCGAAGAGTTGACTCATTGGAAAAGACTCTGATGCTGGGAGGGATTGGGGGCAGGAGGAGAAGGGGACGACAAAGGATGAGATGGCTGGATGCCATCACTGACTCAATGGACGTGAGTCTGAGTGAACTCCGGGAGTTGGTGATGGACAGGGAGGCCTGGCATGCTGCGATTCATGGGGTCGCAAGGAGTCGGACATGACTGAGTGACTGAAGTGAACTGAACTGAAAAATAACTTCAACATTTCCCTAAATTATTCACTGTAAAACATATCATATATGAAGTTAATTGTGATGACAGAAAATTATTTGCAAATGCATGGCATGTATCTTAATTTTTATACTCATGTGCATATGTTTACATCATTATTTCTCTCTGCTTATTATAGCATCAATATATGGGCAAAGTCCTAAATCCAGATTTCAAATATGTAATCTAAGTTATGAGGTAGAGGAGACAGTCTCTTCAAATAGCAGTCATTTTTTGGTGTATGTTGGTATTCGTTTAGCATACAAGCATCTTTGGTCATCTTCTAGGTGAATAGCCAAGTGATGTATGATGGTTAGTGATTATCAGAGCCATACCATGCTAGAATGGTATAACCTGTAACTCTTCTTTTGTTTATCTTTCAACATCAGCTCCGCTTGCTGTTTAGGGTAAGCGGAGAAGATTTGGTCTTTAGTTTTGTACTTTGATGTTTTCCTGGCACTATGCGTTCTTTTTCTACCGTGTCTAGTTTTGCCATTTCCCATTGTACAGCTGGCATGCTGTTCCTTAAAGTGAACTTTCCTGAGAGTTTGTAAAAAGAGAATCTAAGGAATTAGCATTTTTCATCAAAAGGTTTCCACATGAGGAAACATTCAATTTCCCAGCTGTTCTGATAAGGTATGACCTTTCTTTTCTCACGTCCAAACTGCATAATGCTCTTCTAATAATTGACACCACATTTATAGAAATGCAAATATTAGTGTAGTCCTTTAGGAGTACACTTTTCCAAATTTGAGACATTTGAGATTAAGTCAATCCTTGGGTTTTTAGGAGGATGATTAATGATACCCTCCATTCCCAAGTCCCATGTCTAGGGAAGAGACAGTACACTATAGTGTTCTGTCTCTTGGTCCATACTGGGCTTCTAATTGAGATTTCTGCCTAATGTCCCAGAGTTAGCCATTTGCAGCTCAGAAACTAGTGTAGGCAGTGAGTCATTTAACAGCGCTATGCCCTACATTGTCTCACTTCTTGTGCTCCCTACCATTGTGTATAATAGAAAGACTCAGGAGAAAAGATTCTGTGAAAAAATCAGTTTTGACTAAAATGAGGTTTTTAAAACATTCATTGGAAAGTCAAGGGTATAGCCAAATGATAACAAACCCTAATTCTTAGGTCAGCATATTCAACATAAGGAAGCGATAAAGTGCAGAGAAATAAACTTTATTTTGACAATGTCTTTCTGAATGTAAGCAAGTTAGAGAAACATTTCCTTTCTCAAAATGGGCTTCAGTAACTCTGCCAATGTCCTATTAGCAATATCCAGTGCCCAAGAGTGATAAAGGCTGTATGTGTATAAGTGGGTGTGTTTGTGTGTGTGTTTCAAAAGATTCAATAATTAAATAGGTAGATCTGTAGCTCATCTTGCAAGAGTCTTCACCTATGACAGGGAGAGATGGAATACTTCTGGTTTGGTTTTAGCAGTATGCCTGGAAGTGCTGGGCCAGACCAGAGTGGTTGTGAATCAACAGCAACTATTTTCTTGTCATCTTGGTAAGATTTCTTGAAGGAAAAGATACAATTTTACAGAGCTACCCTTCCTCCAGTGTGTGTCAGAGACCATCCTATATATAATAAATTCTGAATAACGTTAAAGGAATGAACAATAAATGAGAACATACTTTTGTCCTTGTGTAGTGTTTTCTGTTTTCAAAAGAAGCAGTATCCAACATTTTAAAAAGAAATTTTGTCTCACCAAAGCATTTCTTCAGACTATATCAAAATAACGAAAATTTAAAAACACGTCTGTATAAGTGGTAACAGGACACAAGATGGTAGTTTACAGTACAGTGAGATTATGAAATTCCCATTCAAATCATACAGTTGTATAGGATAAGTTACAAATTGACTTGGAGAGAAGACAATGACAGCCCCAAAGAAAATATGTCCATTCTAAACTAGCATTCACAAAGATGTGATGCTCTGTCTGTCTGTTTTGTGAGATAAAATTTACTGACCCTTATTTCATTCAACACATATTTTTCAATTATACAACTGGCACTTTCTTTTTTGTTTTCTATTTTTGTATAAATTGATTAGTTTGGAAGTAACTTCTGAGTCCATCATCATCACAAAGATTCCTTCATTATTCAGAAAATTTTTAGGCATTTTGTGAAACGTTTTACATTTTAAAAAGAAAAAATCATATGGCTTAAGAACACATTCTATTTATCTGTATTTTTATGACATATATTTATATTTACGATACACATATATGACATATAAATATATATAAGTCATTGCAAGATATCAAAATGCTCTCATTCCCTATTTCTCTGCCTGTCAAAAACACTCTACAAAGACTTCTTTGGACACAAACTTACAGTTTCTTTAGAAAACTATCAATAGTTAGCTTCAAACTTCTAAGGAAAAAAGGAGTATTTTGTAGCCTGCAAGTTCCCAATTATATGCATAAATAGAATGAATAACCGAGAGCATGTTCTGAGACCCTTATTTGTTAAAAAGAGAATATCTTTTATGTCACTCAACAGTCAGTATTTCAGAAAAGATTATTACTATAAGAACATAAAACTTTAAATATATAATTATCTTTGGACAAAATTGAAATAGAGGAAACAATACAGGCAATATATCCTTCAAATTCATCATTTCAGAGTTTTCCTAAATTCATTTCAATAGTATGAATTTACCTAAAGAGTATGCTCATGTGCCCTGATCAACATACTTTCAACTCTTCAGTAAAGTTTATAAATCATTGGACAGTTGTACCTAGACCTGTGACTATTTCACTTTAGTTTTTTTTTTTTTTATGGTAACAAATCATAAAAGAGTAATTTTCATAGCATATATAAAATACTAAAGCCAATTACTGAATAAGAGTTGTAAAGAAGTATGCAATTTATTAAAAATTACAGTGGTGCATGGTTTATATGAAAGCAAAAGTGGTAATGATGCCTTATACTCCTACAGTTCAGTTACATACACACTCACACATAGACCCAGGGCCAAGAATCCTAGCCAGAAGACACGGAGGCCTCATAAAAGAGAACAATGACATGGTAAAATGTTAGGATAATAAGAAATGGGAGTAAAAAATTTGCATTTTGATAACACTAGATATAAAATATAATCTTAAACTAATTAAAATCTGTGTTCTGAACACATGATTGGTGAGGAGAGGTTGGATCTATGATAGAGCTGCTTGAAAAAGAAAAATTATCTGTATCCACAGATTTCAGCCATTCCCTTTTTATCCTTTATCAAAATTCAGTTGCTAGTGAGAAGCAAACACTTCAGGATTCAGCTGATTTATATATTGCCCCCCAATTTTGGTCTAGAATGAAATGGATCATTTTGATTGCTTCCTAGAAAAGCAGGCTCATGGAAAAGAAACTGTCCCTGAGAAATCATTAGGACAGAAATTTAGAACAGGTAGATTTAAGTGCCTCACCAAGAAGCTGTCATAATTAAAGAGTTCTAAATTCTTCAGTGGTCTAAAGGGTAATTTTAAGTTTCAGGGCGCTTCAAAGCTAATCCATGTCTTTTTTAAATTTTTTTACATTTCTTGGTCCCTCAATGGAATTTGGTTCAGATCTGCATCTAGGACTATTCAATGCAATGAGTTCAACTTTTGACTCCAGCTGACTCTGTCCAGACTTGAGAAGTGGAGACTCTGGGGACACTGAAAAGAGACAGATAAAATGCAGCTTAATAAGTCCTTATCTTCCTTGTCAGTGATTTTGATACATTGGGATCACTGGAGCCGTAGAAAACACTTGTAGCTAGGGACATGTGATTCTGGGAGATATCATCTATTTACTTTAGAGTCTACCTGTATCTATTGTCCTGTACCTTGGAACTTCTGTATTCTCCATCCAGAGCTCCACAAAAGATGTGGCTCTGGGTTAATATTACTAATAACTAATAACCATTGACCACTTCCTATAATCTAGGCACTGTTCTATCATCGATTGTTTAATTCTTACAAAAAGGGGATGTAGTCAGTTCTTCCTGGTTTTCAAATCTGAATGTTAAATGAAGAGAACTTAGGTAACCAGAGAGATTGAATAACTATCTCAACATGGATCCGTGTTATACTCATCTTCTAGTAAGTGGAAGACTTGATTTGAGCCCAAATGATCAAGCACCACAGTCCATGCCATCCACTATAGTACTTCTTCTCAACTTTGACTACTTTTGTAGGTGATAACTGGAGAAGGCAATGGCACCCCACTCCAGTACTCTTGCCTGGAAAATCCCATGGGCAGAGGAGCCTGGTAGGCTACAGTCCATGGGGTCACTGAGTCAGACATGACTGAGAGACTTCACTTTCACTTTTCACTTTCATGCATTGGAGAAGGAAATGGCAACCCACTCCAGTGTTCTTGCCTGGAGAATCCCAGGGACAGAGGAGCCTGGTGGGCTTCCGTCTATGGGGTCACACAGAGTCGGACATGACTGAAGCGACTTAGTAGCAGCAGCAGTGGGTGATAACTCTGGGAACAGAGTTGGTTCTGAAACAGTCTAAGAATTTGATTTGAGCCAATTTGGCACTGGACTCTTCTCAGAGACCTCACTTTAAGGAATACCATCTTTAGACTTTAATATGATTTATGCTTTTACACATAACATGTATTTTTCTAGTCTAGTCAAATACTTTGATTATTTGTCTGTATTGCTACTATGCTTTCCTTTACTAGTTGTTTTCTACAGAGATAAATTTGTCATCATGTTTTAAGGGGTGTAAGAGTGCTGATATGAACTTTATTTTAGGATCATTTTGGTTTTATATACTCTGTTTTTATATACCAGAAGTAGCATATTTTATTGTGGACTGAGATATGTATCATCCATACAGCTTTTATTAATGATCTTGTGCTATCTCATTTAAATCTTACAGTGACTCTGTAAAATAAATTTGAGCAATATTGTACATGTTAGAAAAATGTATACCCGAAAATTGGGATTTCCCTATAACTCATACGGTAAAGAATCTGCCTGCGATGCAGGAGACCAAGGTTTGATCCCTGGGTCAGGAAGGTCCTTTGGAGAAGGGACTGTCAACCTATGCTAGTATTCTTGCCTAGAAAATCCCTTCAGACAGAGAAGCCTGGTGGGATACAGTCCATGGGGTTGCAAAGAGTTGGACACAACTGAATGACTAGCACTAACATCATACCAGAAAATTAGGATAGTTTACCCAAGGTCACATGCAGCCACTATCAAGGGAATAATCAATTACATCGTGCAGGAAATGATGGAGTAACATAAGTAGAAATTTGAAGGATGAGCTTTCAGAACAGAAGGATCAGAAAAGCAAAGATGACAGCATATTGGACGTTATCTAGGAACTGAAGTTGATAGTGAGCAAAGCAAAAGTGAATTCAGAAAAGTAGCAGCAAACTTTATCTTGTAGCCCGGTGAGAGAAAACATGGTTTTTACATTTGAGCAATATGGGATGCCATTGATAATTTGGAATACAAGAATGCCATGATATTCCTTGAATTATAAAATGATCATTCGGGCAGTTGTATTAACACATCGCTAATATATCAAGTGTGGAGAGTTAAAGAACCCGAAGAATCAGATGAATCCAAGGCTTTGTGCTTCAATAATGATAAAATGGATGTTCCATTTATTAGATTTAGGAAACCTGAGGAGGAACAGGAGTTTTGTTTTGAGTGTAAGTTTGGGATGTTTATCATTCATTAAAATTAAGGTTAAAAGTTAGATATAAAAGTTGGGAGTACAGTCTAGATATGCAGGATGAAAGGCTCAGTTTCTGAGTCATAGGCATGTAGAAAGGATTTAAGACTCTGAGACTGATAATCAGTGTAGATAGATGGGAAATATGTAAGGACTGAGCAGCAAGATATGTAAATGATTAGAAATCAGGGGAATGCAGATAATCCAAAAAACTCACAATAAAGCAGAAGAATGAGTCAGTGATCTAAGCAAAAGAGACACTGATGTATAGAACAGTCTTATGGACTCTGTGGGAGAGGGGGAGGGTGGGAAGATTTGGGAGAATGGCATTGAAACATGTAAAATATCATGTAAGAAACGAGTTGCCAGTCCAGGTTCGATGCACGATACTGGATGCTTGGGGCTGGTGCACTGGGACGACCCAGAGGGATGGTATGGGGAGGGAGGAGGGAGGAGGGTGGAGGGTTCAGGATAGGGAACACATGTATACCTGTGGCGGATTCATTTTGATATTTGGCAAAACTAATACAATTATGTAAAGTTTAAAAATAAAATAAAATTAGAAAAAAAAAAAAAAAAGAAAATCAGGGACAATGTTCAAGTAGAAAGGGCCTGAGAAACCATGACAATGTCACTACCAGGTCAGCTCAGATGAGAATCGACCACTGGATTTTAGCAACAGGGAACAACTTGATAACATTCCTGATTAGTGTGGATTCTCAAGAGAGAATTAGAAGAAGAGATAAATTAAAGATCAGTATAGACCTTTGAATCTTAGTTACCTGAGATTTATTCTTGGTTTTTAGACTCCAGTATATTATTATGACTAGATCTATTTTATTGTTAAATTTTTAAACTCTGATGTATAGATAAAGTAAATATTGATAGAAGTTTTCTAAATATTCTAAATATAGAGGCTTTCTAAATATTTTCTTTATTTGGGGGATAGCAAGTGGAACTGTGATACTTATTACAAGTTTATGTCCTAGAAATAACTAGCATTACAAATGGGAAGCTATCTCAAACTTTTAAAATATTAAATATTAAGAAGCAGACCATTCAGATAAATTAATTGAACAGAGATTTTTATATATTAATATTAAAAGGAATTATTTATTTTGCCTCAGCTTTATACCAAATTTTCTTTTGTTCAAATACTTGTGCATGAAAATCTTGCATTTCTCATATTGGTTAGATTATATCTTTTAGTTTTTGAGTTAAATTATACACATTACTCTTATTACACACTAAACAAAGTTGCAAAGCTTGTCTTCTGATACTTCAGAGACAGTTTCAAAGAAACTCTCAACTAACTTATATAGGAAATTATATTCATGCATGTTAGTCTCCAAAGCTATGAAAGTCATCTTTATTAAGAAATGTAAATAATAAATATTTACAATAGCATACTTTTATATGGAAGAATCACTGTGCTTTATTTTCTCTATAGATGAATCTTGTGTGGATAAATTGTGGATTACATTTATCTTTTGAAACTTATTACTTAAGGATTTAAGAAAAGACAATGTGACATTTGAATACACTTTGAAATTCTTTCAAAATTCAACACTTTACAACTTTTATCTCTCTTTTGTATCAACTGCTTTCATTATATTTCTCTAGCAACACCAGTTTTTGTTTAAAACCAATTTTCCTTTCCTCTTGTTTTATTTCCTCCCCTATTGCATTTTTCTCTGTTACTTTTGCTCTTCACAAGGACCAAATATTCTCTGTCAAAGGTAATAAAACGTTATTCTAAATAATCCTTGCCCTTTGAAAAGGATGATAATGGCTTTGATCATTGTATTTGTATAATTAAGGTGCAGGCTTTTGCTTTAAAAATAGTTCATCTCGTGTGTTGAATCTGGGAGGGCATGAAGCATTTACTGAGATAAGTACTCAGTTGGAAAGTCCCTGGTCTCCTTTGGTGTCACATCTATCTATGTCCCCAGACTGCTCATCCAATGTTCCAATGACAATGATTAGCGGGACCCCCCACGAGTTGCAGATGGAATGAGGCAGAGTGATAAGGCAAGCTGCCTCTCAGATCAGCGGAAAGAAAGGCCCTCTTCACGGGAAACCCAAGAGGAAGCCATTTAAACAAGCGTGCAGAAAATATTGGGGTAATTACCAAGCACCAGGAGGGGGTCTCAGCATTGAGAATGGATTCAAGAATTCATTCAGCAGATTAATTGATGTTTTCCCTGCAGCTTGTCTTTGGAAATAATTCCCATGGAAATTCATAACTGAGACTGGGGAAATGTATTATAAAAAGATATTTTCATTATCACATACATATTTACTAATGTTTGAACCGCATTTATTTCTACCAGAGAAGCTCTGATGCTTTTGATCACTCAGCTTTGCAGTTTTGCTTTCTGAAATAGGACTCTTGCACCTATAGCAGCCAGAAAATCCTGATGCATGAGAATGTATTATAAGAAGCTTCTTAAGATACTCTGATTATTGAAAATATCTAGGCAAGTTTTGTGACTACTTCTTTCTAACATAGCAAGACTTCATTGCCATTCTGATGTTCTATTCATCTAGAAAAAAAAAAAAATGTTGTATTTGAGCAGGAGGTGCCCTAAAAGAGGAGGACTGGCCTCACTAGCCCCACAAGGCTACTGCAGTGGAACATCAGTGATATGACAGATTTGTTTCAAGGGAGAAGCAAATCAACCTTTGCCTCTTTCTTTCCTAAACAGCTGGCAAATAAAGGACCTTGACTGCAAAAATACAGAGATAGCCACTTATCAAATGTACCAGTTTGGAAAAGATGTCAGAAAGCAAAAAATATGTGAGTGGGCTGTGTACACACACACACACACACATACACACACACACACACACGTGTGTATATAAAATATGCAAAGTGTTTATGGAACACAGAGTTAGGCTTAAAGAGACACCTTTCTTTTGGAAATATTGATCTATCATTTTGAAAAATGGAAAGAAAAAGCTGTTAAAATTATGTTGCTGTATTATCATTGACACCTCTGGGAAAACCTGTGTGTTATGACCAGTTTAATTGGAAATTGACTTGAAGTAAATTAATCTGAGTATCCTTACTGCAGATGTCTGCTTATGCACATTAATGATTCTAGGACCACATGGGAATTTGAGCCTATGGCTATCCACTCAGAAAAGGAATGATTCACCTTTCCCATGAACAATGTATATGTTGTTCCCTTCACGTTGAATGTGATTCCTCTCTTAGTGCACCTGGCATGCTATACTCATGCAACTAAGATTGTATCCTGATTTCCATGTCAAACCATTTACCACAGATTGAGACTTGAACCCATGTGCTGGAACTCAAACCTAGCCGAAACTCAGTTTGGGACTTGAACGTACGTGGCTGGGACTCAAACACACGTGGCTGTGACGTGAACCCAGCCAAAACCCTGCTTGGGACATGAACCCACACGGCTAGGATTCAAATCCCGCCAAAATCTTGCTTGGGACTCAAACCCAGCCAAATCCCTGCTTGGGACTTGAACCCACGTGGCTGGGACTCAAACCCAGCCAAAACCTATGATACCTGGTTTCAGGACCTAATGAGGCTCAGGTTCTTGATGTCTCATCACAGAAAGAATTCAGTGAGAGACAAAGTGATAGATAATCAGTGGATTTATTCAGATTCAGATTGGCTACATTAAAAATTATGGCTTCTATAGGAAGAAGTCTGGTAGCAAAGTGAATAGCTCTCACACTAAGTATTAAGGTCAATAAATAGACTCCCTGGAGAGTCTGGGAACAAATTAGGGGATAGAGTAAATGTGGTTATATACCTGTAATGTATCTGGGTTGGGGTTTTAACTTATGTGTCTTGCTCATAGTCTATTTATACAGTTAATCACTGAAAAAGAAAACAATTAGAGCCAGCATTTTTGCACTGCTGAATAAAGAATACCTGCTAATTTACAGTTCTTAAATAGTGTGCTATTTATAACTTGCTCAATAATCAACCAACTGTTGACTATCCAAAGTGGACAATCATGATTTGCTTGGAAACAAAAGTGAAATTTTATCATAATGGTGATACCAGTGTTCAATTTATCCTTTTGTTTCATGTTTACATTTTAAAATTATCTTAAAAAGTAAAACTTAATGGAGTTCAATAACATTCTGTCTCATCCAATTCCCTTTGTTGTTTTCTCCTGTCAGAATATCAATATCTAAGAAAACACTAGCAGAAATTAATATTGGCAGGTATTAATTTGCTTAATGCATGCGGTAAACACAGGCACACACAATGGAATCAAAGAACAATGGCATAAGTGTGGTGAAAGAAATTTCTGAAGACTACTATGAATGCTTCTTAAGCATAAATTACTAGAAATAAAATGTTTTCGGAGAAAGAGTCTTTAAGGTGTAAAAATGTCTCAAAATATTTGAAATTGACTAGTTACCCAGACAAATAAGAGTTGGACTTTCTAAATATTTTAATAATAAAAGCCTGTAGGATACTGGTATTTCATAAGCTTTGAAAGTGAAAGTCGCTCAGTCATGTCCGACTCTTTGTTACCCCATGGACTATAATAAGTCCATGGAATTCTCTAGGCCAGAATACTGGAGTGGGTAGCCGTTCCCTTCTCCAGGGGATCTTTTGAACCAGGGATTAAAACCACATCTTCCACACAGGAGGTGGATTCTTTACCAGCTGAGCCAACAGGGAAGCCCAAGAAGACTGGAGTGGGTAGCCTATCCCTTATCCAGGGGATCTTCCTGACCCAGGAATCTCCTTCACTGCAGGCAGATTCTTTACCTGCTGAGCTACCAGGGAAGCCCTCACAACGTTTGCTTCCACATATGTAACAATTTGGGGCATCTGACTGTGGAAAATGAACTGGGCAGGACAAACGACAGTGGGCCGGCCAGATTTTCCCTTGTTACTTTCAGGGCTTATCTTTCCTTTGCCCATGATTCAGTTTTTCAGCAATTTGGTTTAAACCTTAAATTCCCCAGTTATGGTACATGTAGTCTCTTCTTTCCTTTTATTCATTTAAATACCCCAAAGATATGAATTCATTAAAGGGCCAGTTTGGTTTTCCTACACTCCCTTCTTTTGTTCCTCTTTTTGGTATTTTAAATTATAAGCATTTCATTGTGGAGTGCTTCTGTTGCCCATCTCTGTCCATTTTATCTTTGAAAAGCTCTGGCTTTGGAGGCTGTTTCTTTGAAGTCTTTCACATGATTTGATATAAAGTAGGGAGCCAGGTTGGAGAAGGAAACGGCAACCCACTCCAGTGTTCTTGCCTGGAGAATCCCAGGGACGGGGGAGCCTGGTGGGCTGCCGTCTGTGGGGTCGCACAGAGTCAGACACGACTGAAGTGACTTAGCAGCAGTAGCAGGGTGCCAGGGTGCCTTTTTCTAAAAGGGAACATTAAATGTTTAAATTAGGCTTCAATTTTTTTATATTTAGATTTGGAATTAGAAGAACTGTTCTCTTCATCATTGTCTTAAGAGAGTCAATAATTAATCATTCTAGTCAAGAGTTTACCAGCACTTTCAGTAAGTTGTGTACATCCCCACATAGTCATCTCAGATTAAAAAAAAAAGAATAAGAAGAAATAAAACATTTTTAGTGTTAAATTCTAAAATTAGCAGGTGATGGGTGAGAGTATGTGTTTAAAATTTAGAGCGATATTACAGAGACAGGACGGGTAATGCCCTGGTTCAAGTTCTGAACTTCTTAGAATTTTGTCGTGCTTCCTTATTTTCATCCAGAGGGGAGGAGTATGTTAGGCAATTCAGTCAGATGCCATTAAATATTGAATTATCTAATTCTTCCTCTCTTACCAAGCACAACCTATTGATTATAATATGATTTCTCATAATTATGAGAAAATTCGACTGGAAGATATAGCCATCTGGTTGTATTCTACATATTTATCATTTAAGGTAGCCAGTTGAATTTTGTTCCTTTGTAAATACTGTACATCTTACTTTTTTGCTCACTTAAGTAGCCCTTGAGAGAGAAATGAAGATAATCTTGGTGAGCTGGCAAAGGCAGTTTCTAAACCTGCAAAACTGAAGCACAGAGTTTGGACAAAATACAACAGTGCTATGCTATTAAACATCTTGGGATAGATCCGCATAGTTTTGTGAGAAAATCCTTCTCTATCATTGTGTGTAAGCTGTTTCTGTTTGCTACCTATATGAGAGGTGGTCTTTTACTTAATATTAAGATGTCTGGATCAAAATTACTTCTTGCCATTGCATATATTTGTGATTTTAGGAAAGCCTACCCTGTTCCTGTATTAATGGTCCTTAGTGCATTCCTTCTGTTTCCACCCTTAGTTTATTTTTATTATTATTTTAATATTTCTGACGTTTTGTGACTCTATGGACTTCCCACTTATATTGAGCTATCTACTACCCCTTACAGCTATCACAGAGAGTCAACTAAGCCTTCTTTATATTTGTGTGTATTGCAGCTAGTTAGGAAATTTAGTTTGTTCATTGCCAGTTTTAGTTTTTGTTCTTCAGTGCCCAATAAACCTCACTCTGTTTATTTTCCGTGTATGATCTCATTTCTTACTTACAGTATTTTAGATCTTTACCATTTTAATTTCCCACCAAATTTTTTTGGGAAACATTATTTTTTATTTATTTTTTTTATGAAAAAAACTTATAGATAACTTTATTACAAAATTTTTGGCAACATATATGAAATGGAGAAATTTCTTAAAAATAAGTTTACCAATAATGACACAAGAAACAGAAAAATCTAAATAGTCCTATATCTATTAACATAATCAAATTCTTTTTTCTAAATTTTATTTTATTTTTAAACTTTACAATATTGTATTGGTTTTGCCAAATATCGAAAACATTATTATTCTTTTGTATATTTCTAGGCATAGATGTCCTTTCCATTCTCCAAGAAGAAACAGGAATAATGTAATATTTCCAGGCATTCGATATATTTTTTCTCATATCCACTTCAAGCGAGAAAAAGTGACATTCATTTACTATCCTGTTGTTGAGTCAATACGTTAAAGAACACTACTCATTCATAGACTAACTGATTGATGCCTTCTCCTTCTCTCTTTTTCACTTATTTTCTCAACAGCTTCTCTATGTACAAGTTAAAAGTTAAGTACAATTCACAGAATGGTCTGGTAGACCACACATATATAACCGTAGTCCAGGCTGTTGTCAATTCAACTTTAACACAAATAAAAATCATTCATCATTTATATCCTCATTTCATTCTCAGATTGCTTTCTTTCTCAATCAGTTCAAAACATGAAAGAAAGAAATAGTAATCCTCAACATTGCTAACATTTCCTAAAAAAAAAAAATCCTAACTACATTATATCACTATCACAATCTTTATATTAAAATATACATGTATAAAAAGTTTAATAAGAAATGTATATGTGATAAAGAATTAACTTTATTAATAGCAAACAGCTTATTTAACTCACTGGTCAATTTTCAAGTTCATTGATTAGACTGTTTTTATTTGTAAAAAGATAAATAGATGATATTTAGCCCATAAAATTCCCTGCCGCATTTCTGTTTTCAAGTTTTCCAAAGGTGAAAGCGTATACACACAAACACACACACACACACACACACACACATGTTCTTTTTTTTCTGGCAATAATCCATTCAGTACTAAATAGCTAACAGATGTAGATTTTCTTAAGTCTGTAGTCATAGGGTTTTCACTTTTCCCTTTCATGCATTGGAGAAGGAAATGGCAGCCCACTCCAGTGTTCTTGTCTGGAGAATCCCAGGGATGGGGGAGCCTGGTGGGCTGCTGTCTATGGGGTCGCACAGAGTCAGACACGGCTGAAGTGACTTAGCAGCAGCAAAAGCACTCATAATCTTGGTTTTGTCTTAATGTACTGTCACCTGGGGGTCGCCTCCTTACCCTCAAAGAGATGACTGAGTCCTAGTTTGAAATGTTGGGTACAGTGGAAAGAACCTAACTTTTGGTTCTTTTGCAGTTATGTAGACTCAGAATTTAATGCTGCCTGTAATTCGTACTAGATATGCTATATTTAAACATGTGATTTTCCCTTTCCTCAATATTAAAATTATTGTGAGAATAATGTTAGATTATCTATCATCACCTAACACAATGCATGGTGCATTGTAGACACACGCAATAAAAAATGCACTTTAATTTTTTTCATTATTGCCGTTATTTTGAATTAATGACCCAGTTAACAAATAAGTCAAAATTCTTGCTTCTTTTCAGAAAACAAAAAACAAGCAAGCAAACAAACAAACAAAAAACTCAACAAATATCATAAATTAATGGAAATAGAGCTGGAAATAGGCCTTTGACACTAAATTATAAATTTATGATACTTATTCCATTTAGAATGAGGCAGAAATTCCTCTGTATCTTAGAGAAAATCACTCGATTGCTATTATTTATTTTACAGAGATCCTTGAAAAGCTGTATTTATCATTTTGCAAAGTGAAAGATATCTATTTTTAAAAAAATTACACTGCTGGAAACTATTGATTGCTAAGAACCTGTGGAAATCCCATCTTAATTAGAAGTTGAAGTATGTCCAGTTTCAGCATGTTGTTATAAGCAAAGTATATTCAAAAGGTTGTCAAACAGACCAACAAGGATAGGACCAAAAATCAGGAAGACACAACAGGACATCCAAGACTAAAAGTTAAAAAGGGTGGGGCAAAAATCTAAGCTGGTTTTTTTTTAGTGAAGAGTTTGTGTGATTGAAATTAATTAAGTAATTCCAAATATGTACATCATCCCAAGAATAAGAAAGTAAAGCAGTATTGAATATAAAAACATTTAATTATACCTAACAAATTATTAGTTATTTCTCTGTACAATCATTATAATTATAAACACTTGTTATCCTGGTATTTGTCAAAGCTACCTCATGATATCATAATCTCAGTGTCTTGAAAGTGCTTAAAGTTCAGACAGGTGTATTGTCAGAAATAAGGCCACCAGCAATATAATGGGGATTGAGAAAATAAAAGTCATTCACCAGAGAAATAAAATTTGTAAGAAGTCAATGGGAGGACTGAAGGAACATGAAAATTACTCCCAGTTACCTACAATCAAGACATTTCTCTGGCAGCAGGTCTCAGCCTATATATGGTCATCAATTTGGTTAACTCTCAGTTTGAGAATACAAAGACACGGGGTTTAAAAAGCTATTGTAAGAATTTATCTTTGTTGTGGGTACCAGGCTATGCCATTAGCTTGTCTTCAGTATTTAAGCAGCCACGTGGATAGTCAGATTCTTTCCTCCAGACACATGAACCTCCAGGTAATGAATTGAGAATGAGAGTTTCCTTCCATTCTCAGCCTTAACCATAAACTGATTCTTTATGCCATTTCTAATAGAAAGTGTCTTTTGCTATAGGTAGCACTCCCATGAATACTTCCCCTGATGTACTTGAGAAGGGAAAAAAAAAAGTGCATAAAGACGAATGTCTTTTACTGTGTTAATGTTTACATAACCCAATAAAGCCCATCTTATATATAACTTATGTATGTAAGTCAAGAAACAAGGTATGGAAAAATGAGAGTGTACTAAAATTCATGGAAGTAAAGATAACTTTTATTAAAAAATTATAACAGCATTTAGATTTTTTTTTTTTTGTATATTTCCAGAAAAACCTTTTCACATCACCATTTGATGACAACCCTACATTTACTTCGAATGAAAGCCTGTGATCATTGGAATGAATAAATACAAACAGGTTACTGAGATAGAAAGCGCTCCAAGGTTCATGCGTGTCAGCATCTGGGAAGTTTTGACCCAGCAAAACACACTCTCAGAAACCCTTTTAAAGCATCTTAGTTTTTTAAACTGAGTACTTTTATTTAGTAACAGCAGGAAAGAATAAGTCTTTATATAATGTGATGTATTCAGTTAATCTGTATCTGAAACATCTTGTAAGGATTTAGGAGTGACTTTCATGGAGCTGAGATGCCCCTTACGAAAGGCTTCTTTTATTAAGCCACATTTCTGTCTCTGGATGCAAAACACAAATGGATTTGTTTATTTAAGCTTTAAGATATTTGATGGCAGGGTCAGCAAAAGTATGCTTCAGTTTGTTATTCTTCATGTACTTTAAAATATATTAAACTATAAAATGTCTAGTGCACTTTTAATAACAATGATATGAATATTTATTTCCATTTTCAAAGATCGCTAACAGGTCCAGGAAAAGTTATTCATATAACAGGCATATAAGATATAGTTTGGCTAAAATTGCATTATAGTTGTTTTTTTTTTTTTTTGATGCTTTCTTTTAGATGGAATTTGGGTTAAAATATCCAGTACTAATCTTTGATCTGACCGAATAAATTTATAAAATATAATATGTTGGGTACTATCAAAAAGGGTTGAATTAGATTCCTGAATGGTCACAGAGAGATTTGATTAAGATGTTTAAGCTCACTCTTAAGGAGACCTTTAAAAAATTATAAGCCTCAGTGATATTAGCTATATCTATTGTATATTTTACAGCAAATAATGCATCATGCTGTTTGTTTTCTGGAGACATAAAAGTATGTCTCCATCATCAACTAATGATTTTGTTGAATTCTCTTAAACTCAGCCATAATAGAGCAATGTTAAAATTGTGTCTGGGAATTAAACTAATCTCTCATCCTTTAACAATTCCCCAAACTGAGAAGTATGGAACAGACCATATAATATTTCAGTGAATGTTTGTCTGTTTATAACTTGTAAATGTGTGAGCCAGACTAAAAATATGTGTGCAGAATAGTAAAAAGTGTTTGTCATCTCAAATCTTGATCTGAAGTGGGTGCTGCTTCTCTATTTCTTGTTAGTTCATTTTCCAGGATTTCTTTTGAGGATCCATCATAGAATTCTAAGTGTTGTGTCCACTGGGATTTACACCACTTGTTCAATCTGTTTATACCAAGTTAATTAAGTGATAATCCCAAAGTATCAGAGGACATATGAAGTAATAAATGTCTGATTCTCTCACAGACATGCCGAGACCACATGGTGAGGAGTGACAATATGGAAGACTGTTTTATTGCTTCATATCATGTTCTCTTGTACAGGGAATATTGCTGTTAAACAATCTGTTCTCTTATTTCCTGAGGTTTTATGCCTTTCATTGCATAATATTCTTTTGAAAACTGAGATGCTTCTGAAGGAGAGTTAAGCCAAAGGCTTGCATACATGACATTTTGCAATTTAAGTACAGGATTACTCCTATTTAACAAACTTGGTCAAATCCATTGCTGGAATGAATCAAAATATAACTTAATTTTCTATTTGTTAAATGATTTCCATGAACAGACAAAAATCCGAGATGCCTTTATTTTCAACTCTACGTTGATCCTGTGTGTGCATACAAACATATATACATACACAGAGAAACGAATTATTAATTTACTAACTTAATATACCTGATTGCCTAACAGTTTATTAATCTCATTTTGTTGAATAAGAAAGAAGGAAGTAAAATTCCTTATTCTTGTATTAGCACTAAAAACATTTGTGAGAGATAAGAAATACTTGAATATGTCCTAGAAATTCCATGAGTGATATTCAGCTCTCTATATAAAACTATTTCCAACAATTACAAAAATAAATAAATAAATAAAAGATTGGCCAAACTAGAAAACTCACTATTACATTGAAAGTCATGTAGTCTCCTGATAAAATTAAAAAAAAAAAATAGGGTAATGTCTATCAAAAGTAACATACAGCAATTCTTTAAAGATGAAGGACTCCCTTCACACCAATTTAAAATGTTAATGATAGGAAACAAAGAAGCTTAAATGCTACTTACAAGTTTATAAATGGTAGAAATTGGGAGATTTGGGGATGATTCAAGTCCTAGTTCTCCTGCGATTAATTAGTTTCAAAAATATGAAACATTTTACAACATTGGCCATAATTTTCCCCCTCTACTAAGTGTAGCAATATTGAATTGGATTAGCTCTTAGATATTTTTATCCTAAAATTAGATTATTTGAAGCTTGGAATTCTGAAGAAAATCTTCAATATCTTAGTTATGATTATTTGAGTAATGTATGCCATAAAAAGCAGTCAATTCAGTCAGTTCAGTTGCTCAGTCATGTCTGACTCTTTGCAACCCCATGAATCGCAGCACGCCAGGCCTCCCTGTCCATCACCATCTTCTGGAGTTCACTCAAACTCACATCCATCGAGTCGGTGATGCCATCCAGCCATCTCATCCTCTGTCTTCCCGTCTTCCTCTTGGCCTCAATCCCTCCCAGCATCACAGTCTTTTCCAATGAGTCAACTCTTTGCATGAGGTGGCCAAAGTATTGGAGTTTCAGCTTTAGCATCATTCCTTCCAAAGAACACCCAGGGCTGATCTCCTTTAGAATGGACTGGTTGGATCTCCTTACAGTCCAAGGGACTCTCAAGAGTCTTCTCCAGCACCACAGTTCAAAAGCATCAATTCTTCAGTGCTCAGCTTTCTTCACAGTCCAACTCTCACATCCATACATGACCACTGGAAAAACCATAGCCTTGACTAGACGGATCTTTGTTGGCAAAGTAATGTCTCTGCTTTTGAATATGCTATCTAGGTTGGTCATAACTTTTCTTCCAAGGAGTAAGTGTCTTTTAATTTCATGGCTGCAATCACCATCTGCAGTGATTTTGGAGCCCTAAAAATAATGTCTGACACTGTTTCCACTGTTTCCCCATCTATTTGGCATGAAGTGATGGGACCAGATGCCATGATCTTTGTTTTCTGAATGTTGAGCTTTAAGCCAACCTTTTCACTCTCCTCTTTCACTTTCATCAAGAGGCTTTTTAGTTCCTCTTCACTTTCTGCCATAAGGGTGGTGTCATCTGCCTATGTGAGGTTATTGATATTTCTCCCGGCAATCTTGATTCCAGCTTGTGCTTCTTCCAGCCCAGCATTTCTCATGATGTACTCTGCATAGAAGTTAAATAAGCAGGGTGACAATATACAGCCTTGACATACTCCTTTTCCTATTTGGAACCAGTCTGTTGTTCCATGTCCAGTTCTAACTGTTGCTTCCTGACCTGCATATAGGTTTCTCAAGAGGCAGGTCAGGTGGTCTGGTATTCCCATCTCTTTCAGAATTTTCCACAGTTTATTGTGATCCACACAGTCAAAGGCTTTGGTGCTGGGGTCCAGCCCTGGTGGATCCAGGGAATTCGAAGGGGAGACGGCATCGGAGATCAGGAAACAACAGCTTATTTAAATGTTAATTAAAGATATAAAGAGGGGTTAAATAAGGATAGCTCAGTGAGAAAATTTAGTGGAGAAAAGAGGCTGAATAATTCAGCCAGAAGGTGAGAGAAAGAACGACATGGGGAGACCAAGTTTCGGTGAACAAGGCCCCCACTTTATTTTCCAAAGTAGTTTTTATACCTTAAGTTATGCATAGAGGATAATGGGGGAAGGGGTTGACTCTTGCAGTAAGCCAGGATTTCTTCCTGCAAACTTACCATATGCAAAAGTTTAGGTGATTTGCATCATCTTCTTGCCTGGAGGCCTGTTAACATTTTAAGACTCTTTCTTCAGAAAACTTATTTTTTTCGAAAGGTGATTGATTAGTCAGGCGCCACCCTCTAAAAGCATTAGATAAAGTTGCATTCCTATAGGGCAAAGGGGTGGTGGGCTACAACAAGAAAAAGAATTAACTCAAGCATCCAAGGTTACAAACATTAAAACTACTACTTACACCAATTATATTAATCAATACACTGCCAGGGACACAGCAGGTAAGGGATATGGAAACTTAGTAGCAAACATTGGCCCAACAAGTGAAAAACCCTTCACCAATACAATTTCTAATCAATCTTTTAACTGCTCAAAGGAATCTATATTTAGACAGTTTAGAACATCTCATGCCTCTCACAGTTGGGAGGCTCTGAGCAATCACATGTGGCCGGAAAAACCTATTCAGGCAGCCTAGAGGACTTCCAAAGGAGTCTGTAGGTTGAAACACTGTCACACCCAGGAATTATTAACTGGAGCTGTAAGTTAACTCTTTTTTCAGAGAGAGGTAGTGGAGGACAGCCCCCTGTAAAGTCAAAGGTTTAGGTGAGAGCACAAAGCAGAAAGTAGTCAGACTCTAGTTTTGGGGGTAGATGCTCGAGAATTTCCAGGGGAACTCCTGAGGCTCGATCCCGCCTTTGCGTAGGCCGAGCCTCCTTCCTCATGACCTTTGCCACGGGAGGAGCTCCTGCTCCCGGCACTTTGGCATAGTCAATAAAGCAGAAATAGATATTTTTCTGGAACTCTCTTGCTTTTTTGATGATCCAGCAGATGTTGGCAATTTGATGTCTAGTTCCTCTGCCTTTCCTAAAACCAGACTGAACACCTGGAAGTTCACGGTTCACGTACTGCTGAAGCCTGGCTTGGAGAATTTTGAACATTACTTTACTAGTGTGTGAGATGAGTGCAATTGTGTGGTAGTTTGACCATTCTTTGGCATTGCCTTTCTTTGAGATTGGAATAAAAACTGACCTTTTCCAGTCCTGTGGCCACTGCTGAATTTTCCAAATTTGCTGGCATATTGAGTGCAGCACTTTCACAGCATCATCTTTCAGGATTTGAAATAGTTCAACTGGAATTCCATCACTTCCACTAGCTTTGTTCATAGTGATGCTTTCTAAGGCCCACTTGACTTCACATTCCAGGATGCCTGGCTCTAGGTCAGTGATCACACAATTGTGATTATCTGGGTCGTGAAGATCTTTTTTGTACAGTTCTTCTGTGTATCCTTGCCACCTCTTCTTAATATCTTCTGCTTCTGTTAGGTCCATACCGTTTCTGTCCTTTATCGAGCCCATCTTTGCATGGAATGTTCCCTTGGTTTCTCTAATTTTCTTGAAAATGTAGGCATGGCTTTTAAAACCGTGCTCTGTGCAAAAAAAATACAAAACCCTAAAAATCACTTAGTCAGACTATGGGTACTGGGTTATTTGGCTCTAGATGACTTACTGATTGCCACTGCTTTGATCCATGTAAACTGTCCAGAACCTCTGGAGCTGCATCACATAATAAAAAATTTAGGAATTGTTTACAAGGATATATTAGCATTGTGTCCCTGATGTTATCATTAGTCTTAAAGTATAACTTCAGTAAAGCAAAGGAGTTTATTTTAACCATCGACACTACAATACTGCACTAAAATATTAACAAACAAATACTTCTAATTTGATTGTAAAATAATCATTAAATAGGTTCCCCTTACATTAATAATATCAAGAATATTCTGTATTACAGATTGAAATGTCACATCAATAAATATATTTGTTGCATGAATTAGTTTGGTGCACAAAATAATGTCCGCAGGGCAAGCAGTTGATACAGAAATGTATTGATTATAGATACATACTAACTTTGTTTCTCTTGTGTCTTTAGGAGTCTTCCCATCAGAATATAAGCTCCATCACAGCAGAGATTCTGTCTTTATTTTTTCTGTTCTCTTCTTGCTGTATTCCATGCATCCCAAGTATATAATATTCATTGATTTTCTTTCCCCCATTAAAGGGCATTGTATTTTATTTTGCCAGGTATATAAGTTATTGGTTTATATTGATAACTTTAGTCCTGTTAAATTTGATCTATGTTGAGCTAAGTCTGTGTTAAAGAGATTCTAGTTCTGCATTGTTCTTAGTATCCGGATATGGCACTTACAACATGGTATGGTCCTTACTTTGAGGCCAGGGCATTTTGTGGAATGTTGACTGAATGCTCAGTGCACTCGCAGGGGTTTTTCCATTCTGATCAGCAGGAGACTCAAATGTCCATCTGAAGTGAACCACTCAGCCCTCATCCAAGGACCCATGATGATTCCCTCCAGAGGTGTATGGAGCCCCCCTTCTCCCAGTTCCCTCTTCTTACCTGGAACTGTACATTTCGCCTATTCTAGAAGCCAAATCTGATGTCTTCTGATGTCTTCCTCCTCAGCTTAGCAATGTCACTACTCGTTTGTCCCCTTATTCTGCAGCACACAAATGCTTCCAGACTGAGAGTTGGGGTCCTTGGGGCACAATCATCTGGCTACCTCCCTGTGTTTCCCTTCTTTCCACAATCACAGATCTCCTCTGCCTATTGTCCTGTACTTGAAATGTTTTGTCATATAGCTATTTACCCTGTTTTATGATGGTTTTTGTGAAGAAATCAAATCTGGTATCATTTATTCAGTTGTGATTGAAAGTAGGGTCCCACCATATAGTAACTTGTAATGAATACAAATTAGGTCATTCCTCTTTCTTGATTAAATATCTCACTGAATACACATTGTATTCAGTTCTGTATCAAGACCTATTAGGTTCTGGGTTCTGCCTTAGCTCCTGACTCCTAATACCTAATAAAAATCTTCTTGCTCACTACTCCAGACATGCTGATTTCTTGCTGTCACTATTTCAACACATTCACAAAGGATGTTCCATCTGCATGAGATAATTTTTTTCTACTCTTTGTCTACTATCTCTTCAAGTTTCAGTTAAAATTCTCCTCTTAAGGAACTTTTCTGACTACTTATATAACTATATTTCTTTCTTGCATTACATTGTATTTTTTTCCTTTTATACACTTTCTGCTATGCTGTCAGAATATTTATGTGAGGATTTATTAGTAGATAATATACACTCAGTGTTTTAAGTAAGAAATGTCTAGAGAAAGCAGATCAATAAGATGTACAAATATGTGTGTATATGTGTGTTAAGAAGGAGTTGGCTTGGTGTGATTATGGAGAATAAGAAGTCCTGAGGTCTGCAGCCAGTACACTAGAAATCCAGGAGAATTGATGGTATGGTTTTAGCCAGAATGGCTTAAGGCCAAGAGAACCTGTGGGAATAAGTTCCATGTTGAGCCAATGTTTGTTGCTAAGTCTCCACATCCCCTGCCCTTACACACATTAATATAGAAGAAATAAGTATTAACCTTTGATATAAATCACGTTAGACCTTAAGCTAAGTAAATTCTTTCCTTAACTAAAACCCACTATACCCTCACCCTATAGGAATGTAACTTTATTTGAGTGGCGTCTGTTTTAAGAATAATCAGCCCTGGAGAAATAAGTGTCCTGGTTGACTGACCACTGTCACAAGGAGAGGGTCATAAATTGTCAGCGGGCCCCCCTGGCCAGAAGATGATGTAACACCCCTAAGACCTCTGTATACATTTGTATGAAGCACCTGACTTTGATAAAAGTCAGGACTGCTGACCCTTCGTGACTTTTGCATAACATCTCAGTGTATAAAAGTAGACCATGGAAAATAAACAATTGGGATCAGTTCCTCGAAAGACTGGTCTCCCCATGTCTCTCTCTCT
This sequence comes from Bos indicus, assembly GCF_029378745.1. NCBI lineage: Eukaryota > Metazoa > Chordata > Mammalia > Artiodactyla > Bovidae > Bos > Bos indicus. Next base: position 28,543,267 of record NC_091765.1, read on the forward strand.
CTCTCAAACTCTGGCTGAGTCTCCATCTGGAGCGCGGAACCTGCCATGCTTACTAATTATGCCTGGGCTTCTAAGATCCGACCCAGGAGACCTCAGTGTCTCCTCTCCTTTGGGAGAACGGAAGGATGCCTGCGGCCTACGTAAGTGGTGCAAACTTCTTGTCTTGAAGTTTTATTGGTCTCCCGCGTAAACCAAGCTACTCAGCCTCTTTTCTCCACTGAATTTTCCTACTGAGCTATCCTCATTCTATTACTCTTTATATCTCTAATTAATATCTAATTGAAGCTATTGTATCCTGATCCTCGCTGACGTCGTCCCCGCTTCAAACTCCCTGGATCAGCCGGGGCTGGACCCTGGCAGCTTCCCAGGTATATATATATATATCTGTATACCATATATATGTATATGTATATAGGGGGCTGGAGAAGGAAATGGCAGCCCACTCCAGTGTTCTTGCCTGGAGAATCCCAGGGATGGGGGAGCCTGGCGGGCTGCCGTCTATGGGGTCGCACAGAGTCGGACACTGAAGCGACTTAGCAGCAGCAGCATATAGGGGGCTTCCCTGCACTAGCTGGCAGGTTCTTTACTGCTAGCACAAATAACCTGTCTGCCAGTGCAGGAGACATAAGAGATGTGGGTTCAAACTCTGGGTCAGGAATATCCCCTAGAGCAGGGCACAGCAGGGCACAATAACCCACTCCAGTATTCTTGCCTGGAGAATCCTATGGACAGAGGAGCCTGGCAGGCTACAGTCTGTAGGGTTGCAGAGTCGAATACAACTGAAGAGATTTAGCACAGCATGGTGGATCTCAGGATGCGAAGTCCACAGCTAAGTCCACAGTAAAGTATTTGGAAGATATATAGATTGAGAAAATAGTAGAGACTTGGATCTAGAGTTCCATTCTACTTTTCACTGGCTCTGTTGAACTCCATTTGTACTCAAATAATGATTTCATTAAAGTCAACACACCACCACAAAGTGCTGACTGGTCAGTGCTAAATGGCATTCTGCCCAGAGACCATACTGAGAGAAGAAACCAAAAGTAAAATCTAACATCCCTGAAAAGGAATGAGTTAAGATATCAGTTTGAGTGGTTGTGGATTCCCTTTTTGTTTTGTTTTCCTAATAGAAAAATCTCTGTAGTTTTTAAGGAGAAAGAAGTATCTGATGCAGTGAATTATACTTAAATTGTATGAGAAAGAGGAATAAACTTCAGTGTGACATGACCCTACATCTGCTGATGGTTTGATCACTAATATTTGAGTAGTTAGCATTAAGGAAGAGAAAGAATGATATTCAGACAGCCCCAGTACAGTCAGTAAAATTATTGAAATATATTCTCTGGAATTGAAAATTTGTTTCTGCTTTGAGTCCTTAAATGGTGGTCCCTATTAACACAAATCTAGATGCCAACTGCCTCTGTTCCATCTAACTTTCTGGAATCCAGCAACTTAATTGCAGGTTAAAGCTTGAATCAGTCACATTTTATCCATCTGTATCCTAACTCTGAGTTACATATATCCATTCTCATTAGTAGGTGCTCATAGAATAGGTGATTGGCTTCAGTTCTGTAGGCAGCAGTGTTAGGAGCCATGGGAGGGGACACCTAATATGAATAATGCCACTTAATGCAATTGGGAGACACTGATTAAACTGTAGAACACCTAATTATTTTTGTCTATCAACACTATGAAATGTATTAGCAAAATGAGATCCAATATAAGGCCATGCCTTAAACATATATTAGCTCACTTGAGTGCTGCAATTTCTCAATTATATTGAAAGTGAAAATTGCTCAGTCGTGTCTGGCTCTTTGCAACCCCATGGACTCTATGGAATTCTCTAGGCTAGAATACTGGAGTGGGTAGCCCGTCCCTTCTCTAGGGGATCTTCCCAATCCAGGAATCCAATCTGGGTCTCCTGCATTGCAGGCATATTCTTTACCAACTGAGTTATCAGGGAAGCCCCAAAAGTAAAAGTGAGGTCTCTTAGCCATGTCAGACTCTTTGCAACCTTATGGACTGTAGCTCACCAGGCTTCTCCATCCGTGGGATTTTCCAGGCAAGAATATTGGAGTGGGTTACCATTTTCTTCTCCAGGCAATCTTCCTACCCCTGGGATCGAATCTAGGTCTCCCACATTTTGGGCAGACTCTTTACTATGTGAGTCCCTAGGCCACCAGGGGTTGATAACTATAATTTTACAAATGAGATATATTGAGATTATTAATAATAATGTCATTAACTAAAATGACAGAGTTTCAGTTTGACTCCACCAGCTAGAAACAATCTCCACTTGTATAGTTGTTTCAGTGCCTCTAGTCTCATCTGGAGGAAAAGTTCCAACCTGTTTATATATACTTTCAAACAAAATATGAGTTTGTACATGGTAAATAATAGAATGAATATATTAAATATTAGGCATGATATAAGGAGTATTAGAACAGTGAATTTAATTATTGCTAATTCACCAGAAATTGAGACATGAATCGGTACCATGAAAAATTATCATTGGTGATAGGCATAAAGGAGAGGAATTCAAGCAAAGCTACAGCTAATCTTTAATTTATGAAAAATAAACAATGAATATATTTATTTTAAATGGTCACAGTTTTAAATTTAAAGAAATGAGGTAATCTGAAAAGAGAAAAATCATTCCAAGAGGAATTGAAAAGTTTTTGAAGTACTAATGCTGAAGTGAATTGTTTGGAAACATTCCAGTCCTTCATCATGTACCAGGCACCTTCAATTATGAAGGGATTCTGATAAAGAAAACATTAGTGCTTCCTCTTCTTACAGTCTCTAAACAGGGGTTTTGTTACAGAGAGTATTATATGTACAATTCTTAGTTTCAGGAATAGGTTTCCAAACATATAAGATGGAACAAAAGCTTAGAAATGAACCAAAATGACATCCAGTGAAAGCAGACAATTTAATCCAGTATTTACTCCTCTAAAAGCTTTGTTAAACCCGACATGCTAATGTTGTTTATGACTTTTATACTCAAGTATTCAGTTATTTTTTTCAACAAAAAGCATCCTACACAGTAAACCATTTTCACAGCCCAAATCCACTTCTAAAAATACATCATAAGTTTTCATATGTTCATTTTAAGGAAGAAAATGTTGTAGGCTGGATTAAGTAGGATATGAATGAGCAAGCAGAATAAACCAGTAAAATTTAATTAAGCAATTTAGCACACCATAAAAGCAGCAACCATAGAAGTGGGATGTAGACGACATGGGGTGGTGCACTGCAATTCCAGCCTTTCAGGGACCTAAGAAAGGGTGCTGAGTGCAGGAACGGACTTGCTTTTTCTACACACAGTGATTTAAACAAAAGTAGAGATCGAAGCAGCCTTTACACATGGAGATTGTGTCTCCTGGTCTCCTGTATTTTTTACTTTTGCCTTGTGCAGGTGAGGCAAATTATAACAAAGAAATGATTGTAAGACCTATACTCTTAAACTTACTGTAAACAGGAAAACGGAGGAAAGAATTCATTTATTAATATCCTATTTTTCAAAATGATATGCCCATTACATACAAACACTTTAACTGATCCTACCGAGATACTGAAAACAATGACAAGCTCAGAGGTGAAAAGTATGAACTACCTTTGCCTTAAAGGAGCTGAATGAATGAACAGCATCCTTTGCTTCATTTCGGAAATCTGATTTGTATTTTCTTAACTTAGGATTATTATGATACTACATTCTTTTGTATCAAACCTGATTGTCAAGGTGCCTGTAACCTTACTATTTTTCAATCTATTTCCAACTAGCTTTCAAAATTTTTCTGAATTTAATTCAACTGAAATTATTTTAAACATTAGAACATTTACATTCAAAAATCACAATTGAATTATTTTATATTTAACTGGGGATAATAAT